>NC_072407.2:55527500-56925000 GCF_028858775.2 Pan troglodytes
GATGGAGCAGTTTTGAAACTCTCTTTCTTTGGAATCTGCAAGTGGATATGTTGACTCTTTGAAGATTTCGTTGGAAACGGGTTAATCTTCACATAAAAGCTAAACAGAAGCATTCTCAGAAACTTCTTTGTAATGATTGCATTCACCTCACAGAGTTGAACTTTCCCTCTGATAGAGCAGCTTTGAAACACTCTTTTTCTAGAATCTGCAAGTGGACATTTGGAGGGCTTTGTGTTCTGCGGTGGAAAAGGAAATATCTTCTCATCAAAACTACATAGAAGAATTCTCAGAAACTACTCTGTGATGATTGCATTCAGCTGACAGAGTTGAACATTCCTTTTGATAGAGCAGTTTGGAAACACTCTTTTTGTAGAATCTGCATGTGGAGATTTGGGCCGCTTGGAGACCTATGGTAGTAAGTGAAATAACTTCATATAAAAACCAAATGGAAGCATTCTCAGAAAATCCTTTGTGATGATTGAGTTGAACTCAGAGACCTGAACATTCCTTTTGATGGAGCAGTTTCCAAACACACTTCTCGTGGAATCTGCAAGTGGATATTGGGAACTCTCTGAGGATTTCGTTGGAAGCGGGATAAACTTCCCAGAACTAAACGGAAGCATTCTCAGAAACTTCTTTGTGATGTTTGCATTCAACTCACAGAGTTGAACCTTCCTTTAATAGTTCAGGTTTGAAACACTCTTTTTGTAGAATCTGGAAGTGGATATTTGGACCACTGTGTGGTCTTCGTTGGAAACGGGTATATCTTCACCTCAAACCTAGACAGAAGCATTCTCAGTAAGTTCTCTGTGTTGACTGCATTCAACTCACAGAGTTGAACAATCCTTTTGATGGAGCAGTTTTGAAACTCTCTTTCTTTGGAATCTGCAAGTGGATATGTTGACCTCTTTGAAGATTTCGTTGGAAACGGGTTAATCTCACATAAAAGCTAAACAGAAGCATTGTCAGAAACTTCTTTGTGATGTTTGCATTCACCTCATAGAGTTGAAATTTCCCTTTGATAGAGCAGCTTTGAAACACTCTTTTTCTAGAATCTGCAAGTGGACATTTGGATGGCTTTGTGTTCTGCGGTGGAAAAGGAAATATCTTCTCATCAAAACTACATAGAAGCATTCTCAGAAACAATTCTGTGATGATTGCATTCAGCTGACAGAGTTGAACATTCCTTTTATTAGAGCAGTTTGGAAACACTCTCTTTGTAGAATCTGCATGTGGAGATTTGGACCGCTTTGAGACCTATGGTAGTAAAGGAAATAACTTCATAGAAAAACCAAATGGAAGCATTCTCAGAAAATTCTTTGTGATGATTGAGTTGAACTCAGAGACCTGAACATTCCTTTTGATGGAGCAGTTTCCAAACACACTTCTCGTGGAATCTGCAAGTGGATATTAGGACCTCTCTGAGGATTTCGTTGGAAGCGGGATAAACTTCCCAGAACTAAACGGAAGCATTCTCAGAAACTTCTTTGTGATGTTTGCATTCAACTCACAGAGTTGAACCTTCCTTTCATAGTTCAGGTTTGAAAGACTCTTTTTGTAGAATCTGGAAGTGGATATTTGGACCACTGTGTGGACTTCGTTGGAAACGGATATATCTTCACCTCAAACCTAGACAGAAGCATTCTCAGAAAGTTCTCTGTGTTGACTGCATTCAACTCACAGAGTTGAATAATCCTTTTGATGGAGCAGTTTTGAAACTCTCTTTCTTTGGAATCTGCAAGTCGATATGTTGACCTCTTTGAAGATATCGTTGGAAACGGGTTAATCTCACATAAAAGCTAAACAGAAGCATTGTCAGAAACTTCTTTGTGATGTTTGCATTCACCTCATAGAGTTGAACTTTCCCTTTGATAGAGCAGCTTTGAAACACTCTTTTTCTAGAATCTGCAAGTGGACATTTGGAGGGCTTTGTGTTCTGCGGTGGAAAAGGAAATATCTTCTCATCAAAACTACATAGAAGCATTCTCAGAAACAATTCTGTGATGATTGCATTCAGCTAACAGAGTTGAACATTCCTTTTATTAGAGCAGTTTGGAAACACTCTTTTTGTAGAATCTGCATGTGGAGATTTGGACCGCTTGGAGACCTATGGTAGTAAAGGAAATAACTTCATAGAAAAACCAAATGGAAGCATTCTCAGAAAATTATTTGTGATGATTGAGTTGAACTCAGAGACCTGAACATTCCTTTTGATGGAGCAGTTTCCAAACACACTTCTCGTGGAATCTGCAAGTGGATATTTGGACCTCTCTGAGGATTTCGTTGGAAGCGGGATAAACTTCCCAGAACTAAACGGAAGCATTCTCAGAAACTTCTTTGTGATGTTTGCATTCAACTCACAGCGTTGAACCTTCCTTTCATAGTTCAGGTTTGAAACACTCTTTTTGTAGAATCTGGAAGTGGATATTTGGACCATTGTGTGGACTTCGTTGGAAACGGGTATTTCTTCACCTCAAACCTAGACAGAAGCATTCTCAGAAAGTTCTCTGTGTTGACTGCATTCAACTCACAGACTTGAACAATCGTTTTGATGGAGCAGTTTTGAAACTCTCTTTCTTTGGAATCTGCAAGTGGATATGTTGACTCTTTGAAGATTTCGTTGGAAACGGGTTAATCTTCACATAAAAGCTAAACAGAAGCATTCTCAGAAACTTCTTTGTGATTATTGCATTCACCTCACAGAGTTGAACTTTCCCTTTGA
The DNA here is from genome assembly GCF_028858775.2 of Pan troglodytes. Taxonomy (NCBI): domain Eukaryota; kingdom Metazoa; phylum Chordata; class Mammalia; order Primates; family Hominidae; genus Pan; species Pan troglodytes. The sequence continues at coordinate 55,530,223 of NC_072407.2, forward strand.
TAGAGCAGCTTTGAAACACTCTTTTTCTAGAATCTGCAAGTGGACATTTGGAGGGCTTTGTGTTCTGCGGTGGAAAAGGAAATATCTTCTCATCAAAACTACATAGAAGCATTCTCAGAAACTACTCTGTGATGATTGCATTCAGCAGACAGAGTTGAACATTCCTTTTGATAGAGCAGTTTAGAAACACTCTTTTTGTAGAATCTGCATTTGGAGATTTGGACCGCTTGGAGACCTATGGTAGTAAGGGAAATAACTTCATATAAAAACCAAATGGAAGCATTCTCAGAAAATCCTTTGTGATGATTGAGTTGAACTCAGAGACCTGAACATTCCTTTTGATGGAGCAGTTTCCAAACACACTTCTCGTGGAATCTGCAAGTGGATATTTGGACCTCTCTGAGGATTTCGTTGGAAGACGGATAAACTTCCCAGAACTAAACGGAAGCATTCTCAGAAACTTCTTTGTGATGTTTGCATTCAACTCACAGAGTTGAACCTTCCTTTCATAGTTCAGGTTTGAAACACTCTTTTTGTAGAATCTGGAAGTGGATATTTGGACCATTGTGTGGACTTCGTTGGAAACGGGTATTTCTTCACCTCAAACCTAAACAGAAGCATTCTCAGAAAGTTCTCTGTGTTGACTGCATTCAACTCACAGACTTGAACAATCGTTTTGATGGAGCAGTTTTGAAACTCTCTTTCTTTGGAATCTGCAAGTGGATATGTTGACTCTTTGAAGATTTCGTTGGAAACGGGTTAATCTTCACATAAAAGCTAAACAGAAGCATTCTCAGAAACTTCTTTGTGATTATTGCATTCACCTCACAGAGTTGAACTTTCCCTTTGATAGAGCAGCTTTGAAACACTCTTTTTCTAGAATCTGCAAGTGGACATTTGGAGGGCTTTGTGTTCTGCGGTGGAAAAGGAAATATCTTCTCATCAAAACTACATAGAAGCATTCTCAGAAACTACTCTGTGATGATTGCATTCAGCAGACAGAGTTGAACATTCCTTTTGATAGAGCAGTTTAGAAACACTCTTTTTGTAGAATCTGCATGTGGAGATTTGGACCGCTTGGAGACCTATGGTAGTAAGGGAAATAACTTCATAGAAAAACCAAATGGAAGCATTCTCAGAAAATCCTTTGTGATGATTGAGTTGAACTCAGAGACCTGAACATTCCTTTTGATGGAGCAGTTTCCAAACACACTTCTCGTGGAATCTGCAAGTGGATATTTGGACCTCTCTGAGGATTTCGTTGGAAGAGGGATAAACTTCCCAGAACTAAACGGAAGCATTCTCAGAAACTTCTTTGTGATGTTTGCATTCAACTCACAGAGTTGAACCTTCCTTTCATAGTTCAGGTTTGAAACACTCTTTTTGTAGAATCTGGAAGTGGATATTTGGACCATTGTGTGGACTTCGTTGGAAACGGGTATTTCTTCACCTCAAACCTAGACAGAAGCATTCTCAGAAAGTTCTCTGTGTTGACTGCATTCAACTCACAGACTTGAACAATCGTTTTGATGGAGCAGTTTTGAAACTCTCTTTCTTTGGAATCTGCAAGTGGATATGTTGACTCTTTGAAGATTTCGTTGGAAACGGGTTAATCTTCACATAAAAGCTAAACAGAAGCATTCTCAGAAACTTCTTTGTGATGATTGTATTCACCTCACTGAGTTGAACTTTCCCTTTGATAGAGCAGCTTTGAAACACTCTTTTTCTAGAATCTGCAAGTGGACATTTGGAGGGCTTTGTGTTCTGCGGTGGAAAAGGAAATATCTTCTCATCAAAACTACATAGAAGAATTCTCAGAAACTACTCTGTGATGATTGCATTCAGCTGACAGAGTTGAACATTCCTTTTGATAGAGCAGTTTGGAAACACTCTTTTTGTAGAATCTGCATGTGGAGATTTGGACCGCTTGGAGACCTATGGTAGTAAGTGAAATAACTTCATATAAAAACCAAATGGAAGCATTCTCAGAAAATCCTTTGTGATGATTGAGTTGAACTCAGAGACCTGAACATTCCTTTTGATGGAGCAGTTTCCAAACACACTTCTCGTGGAATCTGCAAGTGGATATTGGGACCTCTCTGAGGATTTCGTTGGAAGCGGGATAAACTTCCCAGAACTAAACGGAAGCATTCTTAGAAACTTCTTTGTGATGTTTGCATTCAACTCACAGAGTTGAACCTTCCTTTAATAGTTCAGGTTTGAAACACTCTTTTTGTAGAATCTGGAAGTGGATATTTGGACCACTGTGTGGTCTTCGTTGGAAACGGGTATATCTTCACCTCAAACCTAGACAGAAGCATTCTCAGTAAGTTCTCTGTGTTGACTGCATTCAACTCACAGAGTTGAACAATCCTTTTGATGGAGCAGTTTTGAAACTCTCTTTCTTTGGAATCTGCAAGTGGATATGTTGACCTCTTTGAAGATTTCGTTGGAAACGGGTTAATCTCACATAAAAGCTAAACAGAAGCATTGTCAGAAACTTCTTTGTGATGTTTGCATTCACCTCATAGAGTTGAAATTTCCCTTTGATAGAGCAGCTTTGAAACACTCTTTTTCTAGAATCTGCAAGTGGACATTTGGAGGGCTTTGTGTTCTGCGGTGGAAAAGGAAATATCTTCTCATCAAAACTACATAGAAGCATTCTCAGAAACTATTCTGTGATGATTGCATTCAGCTGACAGAGTTGAACATTCCTTTTATTAGAGCAGTTTGGAAACACTCTCTTTGTAGAATCTGCATGTGGAGATTTGGACCGCTTTGAGACCTATGGTAGTAAAGGAAATAACTTCATAGAAAAACCAAATGGAAGCATTCTCAGAAAATTATTTGTGATGATTGAGTTGAACTCAGAGACCTGAACATTCCTTTTGATGGAGCAGTTTCCAAACACACTTCTCGTGGAATCTGCAAGTGGATATTAGGACCTCTCTGAGGATTTCGTTGGAAGCGGGATAAACTTCCCAGAACTAAACGGAAGCATTCTCAGAAACTTCTTTGTGATGTTTGCATTCAACTCACAGAGTTGAACCTTCCTTTCATAGTTCAGGTTTGAAAGACTCTTTTTGTAGAATCTGGAAGTGGATATTTGGACCACTGTGTGGACTTCGTTGGAAACGGATATATCTTCACCTCAAACCTAGACAGAAGCATTCTCAGAAAGTTCTCTGTGTTGACTGCATTCAACTCACAGAGTTGAATAATCCTTTTGATGGAGCAGTTTTGAAACTCTCTTTCTTTGGAATCTGCAAGTCGATATGTTGACCTCTTTGAAGATATCGTTGGAAACGGGTTAATCTCACATAAAAGCTAAACAGAAGCATTGTCAGAAACTTCTTTGTGATGTTTGCATTCACCTCATAGAGTTGAACTTTCCCTTTGATAGAGCAGCTTTGAAACACTCTTTTTCTAGAATCTGCAAGTGGACATTTGGAGGGCTTTGTGTTCTGCGGTGGAAAAGGAAATATCTTCTCATCAAAACTACATAGAAGCATTCTCAGAAACAATTATGTGATGATTGCATTCAGCTGACAGAGTTGAACATTCCTTTTATTAGAGCAGTTTGGAAACACTCTTTTTGTAGAATCTGCATGTGGAGATTTGGACCGCTTGGAGACCTATGGTAGTAAAGGAAATAACTTCATAGAAAAACCAAATGGAAGCATTCTCAGAAAATTCTTTGTGATGATTGAGTTGAACTCAGAGACCTGAACATTCCTTTTGATGGAGCAGTTTCCAAACACACTTCTCGTGGAATCTGCAAGTGGATATTTGGACGTCTCTGAGGATTTCGTTGGAAGCGGGATAAACTTCCCAGAACTAAACGGAAGCATTCTCAGAAACTTCTTTGTGATGTTTGCATTCAACTCACAGAGTTGAACCTTCCTTTCATAGTTCAGGTTTGAAACACTCTTTTTGTAGAATCTGGAAGTGGATATTTGGACCATTGTGTGGACTTCGTTGGAAACGGGTATTTCTTCACCTCAAACCTAGACAGAAGCATTCTCAGAAAGTTCTCTGTGTTGACTGCATTCAACTCACAGACTTGAACAATCGTTTTGATGGAGCAGTTTTGAAACTCTCTTTCTTTGGAATCTGCAAGTGGATATGTTGACTCTTTGAAGATTTCGTTGGAAACGGGTTAATCTTCACATAAAAGCTAAACAGAAGCATTCTCAGAAACTTCTTTGTGATTATTGCATTCACCTCACAGAGTTGAACTTTCCCTTTGATAGAGCAGCTTTGAAACACTCTTTTTCTAGAATCTGCAAGTGGACATTTGGAGGGCTTTGTGTTCTGCGGTGGAAAAGGAAATATCTTCTCATCAAAACTACATAGAAGCATTCTCAGAAACTACTCTGTGATGATTGCATTCAGCAGACAGAGTTGAACATTCCTTTTGATAGAGCAGTTTAGAAACACTCTTTTTGTAGAATCTGCATTTGGAGATTTGGACCGCTTGGAGACCTATGGTAGTAAGGGAAATAACTTCATATAAAAACCAAATGGAAGCATTCTCAGAAAATCCTTTGTGATGATTGAGTTGAACTCAGAGACCTGAACATTCCTTTTGATGGAGCAGTTTCCAAACACACTTCTCGTGGAATCTGCAAGTGGATATTTGGACCTCTCTGAGGATTTCGTTGGAAGAGGGATAAACTTCCCAGAACTAAACGGAAGCATTCTCAGAAACTTCTTTGTGATGTTTGCATTCAACTCACAGAGTTGAACCTTCCTTTCATAGTTCAGGTTTGAAACACTCTTTTTGTAGAATCTGGAAGTGGATATTTGGACCATTGTGTGGACTTCGTTGGAAACGGGTATTTCTTCACCTCAAACCTAGACAGAAGCATTCTCAGAAAGTTCTCTGTGTTGACTGCATTCAACTCACAGACTTGAACAATCGTTTTGATGGAGCAGTTTTGAAACTCTCTTTCTTTGGAATCTGCAAGTGGATATGTTGACTCTTTGAAGATTTCGTTGGAAACGGGTTAATCTTCACATAAAAGCTAAACAGAAGCATTCTCAGAAACTTCTTTGTGATTATTGCATTCACCTCACAGAGTTGAACTTTCTCTTTGATAGAGCAGCTTTGAAACACTCTTTTTCTAGAATCTGCAAGTGGACATTTGGAGGGCTTTGTGTTCTGCGGTGGAAAAGGAAATATCTTCTCATCAAAACTACATAGAAGCATTCTCAGAAACTACTCTGTGATGATTGCATTCAGCAGACAGAGTTGAACATTCCTTTTGATAGAGCAGTTTAGAAACACTCTTTTTGTAGAATCTGCATGTGGAGATTTGGACCGCTTGGAGACCTATGGTAGTAAGGGAAATAACTTCATAGAAAAACCAAATGGAAGCATTCTCAGAAAATCCTTTGTGATGATTGAGTTGAACTCAGAGACCTGAACATTCCTTTTGATGGAGCAGTTTCCAAACACACTTCTCGTGGAATCTGCAAGTGGATATTTGGACCTCTCTGAGGATTTCGTTGGAAGAGGGATAAACTTCCCAGAACTAAACGGAAGCATTCTCAGAAACTTCTTTGTGATGTTTGCATTCAACTCACAGAGTTGAACCTTCCTTTCATAGTTCAGGTTTGAAACACTCTTTTTGTAGAATCTGGAAGTGGATATTTGGACCATTGTGTGGACTTCGTTGGAAACGGGTATTTCTTCACCTCAAACCTAGACAGAAGCATTCTCAGAAAGTTCTCTGTGTTGACTGCATTCAACTCACAGACTTGAACAATCGTTTTGATGGAGCAGTTTTGAAACTCTCTTTCTTTGGAATCTGCAAGTGGATATGTTGACTCTTTGAAGATTTCGTTGGAAACGGGTTAATCTTCACATAAAAGCTAAACAGAAGCATTCTCAGAAACTTCTTTGTGATGATTGTATTCACCTCACTGAGTTGAACTTTCCCTTTGATAGAGCAGCTTTGAAACACTCTTTTTCTAGAATCTGCAAGTGGACATTTGGAGGGCTTTGTGTTCTGCGGTGGAAAAGGAAATATCTTCTCATCAAAACTACATAGAAGAATTCTCAGAAACTACTCTGTGATGATTGCATTCAGCTGACAGAGTTGAACATTCCTTTTGATAGAGCAGTTTGGAAACACTCTTTTTGTAGAATCTGCATGTGGAGATTTGGACCGCTTGGAGACCTATGGTAGTAAGTGAAATAACTTCATATAAAAACCAAATGGAAGCATTCTCAGAAAATCCTTTGTGATGATTGAGTTGAACTCAGAGACCTGAACATTCCTTTTGATGGAGCAGTTTCCAAACACACTTCTCGTGGAATCTGCAAGTGGATATTGGGACCTCTCTGAGGATTTCGTTGGAAGCGGGATAAACTTCCCAGAACTAAACGGAAGCATTCTTAGAAACTTCTTTGTGATGTTTGCATTCAACTCACAGAGTTGAACCTTCCTTTAATAGTTCAGGTTTGAAACACTCTTTTTGTAGAATCTGGAAGTGGATATTTGGACCACTGTGTGGTCTTCGTTGGAAACGGGTATATCTTCACCTCAAACCTAGACAGAAGCATTCTCAGTAAGTTCTCTGTGTTGACTGCATTCAACTCACAGAGTTGAACAATCCTTTTGATGGAGCAGTTTTGAAACTCTCTTTCTTTGGAATCTGCAAGTGGATATGTTGACCTCTTTGAAGATTTCGTTGGAAACGGGTTAATCTCACATAAAAGCTAAACAGAAGCATTGTCAGAAACTTCTTTGTGATGTTTGCATTCACCTCATAGAGTTGAAATTTCCCTTTGATAGAGCAGCTTTGAAACACTCTTTTTCTAGAATCTGCAAGTGGACATTTGGAGGGCTTTGTGTTCTGCGGTGGAAAAGGAAATATCTTCTCATCAAAACTACATAGAAGCATTCTCAGAAACTATTCTGTGATGATTGCATTCAGCTGACAGAGTTGAACATTCCTTTTATTAGAGCAGTTTGGAAACACTCTCTTTGTAGAATCTGCATGTGGAGATTTGGACCGCTTTGAGACCTATGGTAGTAAAGGAAATAACTTCATAGAAAAACCAAATGGAAGCATTCTCAGAAAATTATTTGTGATGATTGAGTTGAACTCAGAGACCTGAACATTCCTTTTGATGGAGCAGTTTCCAAACACACTTCTCGTGGAATCTGCAAGTGGATATTAGGACCTCTCTGAGGATTTCGTTGGAAGCGGGATAAACTTCCCAGAACTAAACGGAAGCATTCTCAGAAACTTCTTTGTGATGTTTGCATTCAACTCACAGAGTTGAACCTTCCTTTCATAGTTCAGGTTTGAAAGACTCTTTTTGTAGAATCTGGAAGTGGATATTTGGACCACTGTGTGGACTTCGTTGGAAACGGATATATCTTCACCTCAAACCTAGACAGAAGCATTCTCAGAAAGTTCTCTGTGTTGACTGCATTCAACTCACAGAGTTGAATAATCCTTTTGATGGAGCAGTTTTGAAACTCTCTTTCTTTGGAATCTGCAAGTCGATATGTTGACCTCTTTGAAGATATCGTTGGAAACGGGTTAATCTCACATAAAAGCTAAACAGAAGCATTGTCAGAAACTTCTTTGTGATGTTTGCATTCACCTCATAGAGTTGAACTTTCCCTTTGATAGAGCAGCTTTGAAACACTCTTTTTCTAGAATCTGCAAGTGGACATTTGGAGGGCTTTGTGTTCTGCGGTGGAAAAGGAAATATCTTCTCATCAAAACTACATAGAAGCATTCTCAGAAACAATTCTGTGATGATTGCATTCAGCTGACAGAGTTGAACATTCCTTTTATTAGAGCAGTTTGGAAACACTCTTTTTGTAGAATCTGCATGTGGAGATTTGGACCGCTTGGAGACCTATGGTAGTAAAGGAAATAACTTCATAGAAAAACCAAATGGAAGCATTCTCAGAAAATTATTTGTGATGATTGAGTTGAACTCAGAGACCTGAACATTCCTTTTGATGGAGCAGTTTCCAAACACACTTCTCGTGGAATCTGCAAGTGGATATTTGGACGTCTCTGAGGATTTCGTTGGAAGCGGGATAAACTTCCCAGAACTAAACGGAAGCATTCTCAGAAACTTCTTTGTGATGTTTGCATTCAACTCACAGAGTTGAACCTTCCTTTCATAGTTCAGGTTTGAAACACTCTTTTTGTAGAATCTGGAAGTGGATATTTGGACCATTGTGTGGACTTCGTTGGAAACGGGTATTTCTTCACCTCAAACCTAGACAGAAGCATTCTCAGAAAGTTCTCTGTGTTGACTGCATTCAACTCACAGACTTGAACAATCGTTTTGATGGAGCAGTTTTGAAACTCTCTTTCTTTGGAATCTGCAAGTGGATATGTTGACTCTTTGAAGATTTCGTTGGAAACGGGTTAATCTTCACATAAAAGCTAAACAGAAGCATTCTCAGAAACTTCTTTGTGATGATTGCATTCACCTCACAGAGTTGAACTTTCCCTCTGATAGAGCAGCTTTGAAACACTCTTTTTCTAGAATCTGCAAGTGGACATTTGGAGGGCTTTGTGTTCTGCGGTGGAAAAGGAAATATCTTCTCATCAAAACTACATAGAAGCATTCTCAGAAACTACTCTGTGATGATTGCATTCAGCAGACAGAGTTGAACATTCCTTTTGATAGAGCAGTTTAGAAACACTCTTTTTGTAGAATCTGCATGTGGAGATTTGGACCGCTTGGAGACCTATGGTAGTAAGGGAAATAACTTCATATAAAAACCAAATGGAAGCATTCTCAGAAAATCCTTTGTGATGATTGAGTTGAACTCAGAGACCTGAACATTCCTTTTGATGGAGCAGTTTCCAAACACACTTCTCGTGGAATCTGCAAGTGGATATTTGGACCTCTCTGAGGATTTCGTTGGAAGTGGGATAAACTTCCCAGAACTAAACGGAAGCATTCTCAGAAACTTCTTTGTGATGTTTGCATTCAACTCACAGAGTTGAACCTTCCTTTCATAGTTCAGGTTTGAAACACTCTTTTTGTAGAATCTGGAAGTGGATATTTGGACCACTGTGTGGTCTTCGTTGGAAACGGGTATATCTTCACCTCAAACCTAGACAGAAGCATTCTCAGTAAGTTCTCTGTGTTGACTGCATTCAACTCACAGAGTTGAACAATCCTTTTGATGGAGCAGTTTTGAAACTCTCTTTCTTTGGAATCTGCAAGTGGATATGTTGACCTCTTTGAAGATTTCGTTGGAAACGGTGTAATCTCACATAAAAGCTAAACAGAAGCATTGTCAGAAACTTCTTTGTGATGTTTGCATTCACCTCATAGAGTTGAAATTTCCCTTTGATAGAGCAGCTTTGAAACACTCTTTTTGTAGAATCTGCAAGTGGACATTTGGAGGGCTTTGTGTTCTGCGGTGGAAAAGGAAATATCTTCTCATCAAAACTACATAGAAGCATTCTCAGAAACAATTCTCTGATGATTGCATTCAGCTGACAGAGTTGAACATTCCTTTTGATAGAGCAGTTTGGAAACACTCTTTTTGTAGAATCTGCATGTGGATATTTGGTCCGCTTGGAGACCTATGGTAGTAGAGGAAATAAGTTCATAGAAAAACCAAATGGAAGCATTCTCAGAAAATTCTTTGTGATGATTGAGTTGAACTCAGAGACCTGAACATTTCTTTTGATGGAGCAGTTTCCAAACACACTTCTCGTGGAATCTGCAAGTGGATATTTGGACCTCTCTGAGGATTTCGTTGGAAGCGGGATAAACTTCCCAGAACTAAACGGAAGCATTCTCAGAAACATCTTTGTGATGTTTGCATTCAACTCACAGAGTTGAACCTTCCTTACATAGTTCAGGTTTGAAACACTCTTTTTGTAGAATCTGGAAGTGGATATTTGGACCACTGTGTGGACTTCGTTGGAAACGGGTATATCTTCACCTCAAACCTAGACAGAAGCATTCTCAGAGAGTTCTCTGTGTAGACTGCATTCAACTCACAGAGTTGAACAATCCTTTTGATGGAGCAGTTTTGAAACTCTCTTTGGAATCTGCAAGTGGATATGTTGACCTCTTTGAGGATTTCGTTGGAAACGGGTTAATCTTCACATAAAAGCTAAACAGAAGCATTCTCAGAAACTTCTTTGTGATGATTGCATTCACCTCACAGAGTTGAACTTTCCCTTTGATAGAGCAGCTTTGAAACACTCTTTTTCTAGAATCTGCAAGTGGACATTTGGAGGGCTTTGTGTTCTGCGGTGGAAAAGGAAATATCTTCTCATCAAAACTACATAGAAGCATTCTCAGGAACTATTCTGTGATGATTGCATTCAGCTGACAGAGTTGAACATTCCTTTTGATAGAGCAGTTTCGAAACACTCTTTTTGTAGAATCTGCATGTGGAGATTTGGACCGCTTGGAGACCTATGGTAGTAAAGGAAATAACTTCATAGAAAAACCAAATGGAAGCATTCTCAGAAAATTCTTTGTGATGATTGAGTTGAACTCAGAGACCTGAACATTCCTTTTGATGGAGCAGTTTCCAAACACACTTCTCGTGGAATCTGCAAGTGGATATTTGGACCTCTCTGAGGATTTCGTTGGAAGCGGGATAAACTTCCCAGAACTAAACGGAAGCATTCTCAGAAACTTCTTTGTGATGTTTGCATTCAACTCACAGAGTTGAAACTTCCTTTCATAGTTCAGGTTTGAAACACTCTTTTTGTAGAATCTGGAAGTGGATATTTGGACCACTGTGTGGTCTTCGTTGGAAACGGGTATATCTTCACCTCAAACCTAGACAGAAGCATTCTCAGAAAGTTCTCTGTGTTGACTGCGTTCAACTCACAGAGTTGAACAATCCTTTTGATGGAGCAGTTTTGAAACTCTCTTTCTTTGGAATCTGCAAGTGGATATGTTGACCTCTTTGAAGATTTCGTTGGAAACGGGTTAATCTTCACATAAAAGCTAAACAGAAGCATTCTCAGAAACTTCTTTGTGATGATTGCATTCACCTCACAGAGTTGAACTTTCCCTTTGATAGAGCAGCTTTGAAACACTCTTTTTCTAGAATCTGCAAGTGGACATTTGGAGGGCTTTGTGTTCTGCGGTGGAAAAGGAAATATCTTCTCATGGAAACAACATAGAAGCATTCTCAGAAACAATTCTGAGATGATTGCATTCAGCTGACAGAGTTGAACATTCCTTTTGATAGAGCAGTTTGGAAACACTCTTTTTGTAGAATCTGCATGTGGAGATTTGGACCGCTTGGAGACCTATGGTAGTAAAGGAAATAACTTCATAGAAAAACCAAATGGAAGCATTCTCAGAAAATTCTTTGTGATGATTGAGTTGAACTCAGAGACCTGAACATTCCTTTTGATGGAGCAGTTTCCAAACACACTTCTCGTGGAATCTGCAAGTGGATATTTGGACCTCTCTGAGGATTTCGTTGGAAGCGGGATAAACTTCCCAGAACTAAACGGAAGCATTCTCAGAAACTTCTTTGTGATGTTTGCATTCAACTCACAGAGTTGAACCTTCCTTTCATAGTTCAGGTTTGAAACACTCTTTTTGTAGAATCTGGAAGTGGATATTTGGACCACTGTGAGGACTTCGTTGGAAACGGGTATATCTTCACCTCAAACGTAGAGAGAAGCATTCTCAAAAAGTTCTCTGTGTTGACTGCATTCAACTGACAGACTTGAACAATCGTTTTGATGGAGCAGTTTTGAAACTCTCTTTCTTTGGAATCTGCAAGTGGATACGTTGACCTCTTTGAAGATTTCGTTGGAAACGGGTTAATCTTCACATAAAAGCTAAACAGAAGCATTCTCAGAAACTTCTTTGTGATGATTGCATTCACCTCACAGAGTTGAACTTTCTCTTTGATAGAGCAGCTTTGAAACACTCTTTTTTTTGAATCTGCATGTGGACATTTGGAGGGCTTTCTGGACTGTGGTGGAAAAGGAAATATCTTCTCATCGAAAGTACATTTGGAGGGCTTTGTGTTCTGCGGTGGAAAAGGAAATATCTTCTCATGGAAACAACATAGAAGCATTCTCAGAAACAATTCTGTGATGATTGCATTCAGCTGACAGAGTTGAACATTCCTTTTGATAGAGCAGTTTGGAATCACTCTTTTTGTAGAATCTGCATGGGGAGATTTGGACCGCTTGGAGACCTATGGTAGTAAAGGAAATAACTTCATAGAAAAACCAAATGGAAGCATTCTCAGAAAATTCTTTGTGATGATTGAGTTGAACTCAGAGACCTGAACATTCCTTTTGATGGAGCAGTTTCCAAACACACTTCTCGTGGAATCTGCAAGTGGATATTTGGACCTCTCTGAGGATTTCGTTGGAAGCGGGATAAACTTCCCAGAACTAAACGGAAGCATTCTCAGAAACTTCTTTGTGATGTTTGCATTCAACTCACAGAGTTGAAACTTCCTTTCATAGTTCAGGTTTGAAACACTCTTTTTGTAGAATCTGGAAGTGGATATTTGGACCACTGTGTGGTCTTCGTTGGAAACGGGTATATCTTCACCTCAAACCTAGACAGAAGCATTCTCAGAAAGTTCTCTGTGTTGACTGCTTTCAACTCACAGAGTTGAACAATCCTTTTGATGGAGGAGTTTTGAAACTCTCTTTCTTTGGGATCTGCAAGTGGATATGTTGACCTCTTTGAAGATTTCGTTGGAAACGGGTTAATCTTCACATAAAAGCTAAACAGAAGCATTCTCAGAAACTTTTTTCTGATGATTGCATTCACCTCACAGAGTTGAACTTTCCCTTTGATAGAGCAGCTTTGAAACACTCTTTTTCTAGAATCTGCAAATGGACATTTGGAGGGCTTTGTGTTCTGCGGTGGAAAAGGAAATATCTTCTCATCAAAACTACATAGAAGCATTCTCAGAAACAATTCTGTGATGATTGCATTCAGCTGACAGAGTTGAACATTCCTTTTGATAGAGCAGTTTGGAAACACTCTTTTTGTAGAATCTGCATGTGGAGATTTGGACCGCTTTGAGACCTATGGTAGTAAAGGAAATAACTTCATAGAAAAACCAAATGGAAGCATTCTCAGAAAATTCTTTGTGATGATTGAGTTGAACTCAGAGACCTGAACATTCCTTTTGATGGAGCAGTTTCCAAACACACTTCTCGTGGAATCTGCAAGTGGATATTTGGACCTCTCTGAGGATTTCGTTGGAAGCGGGATAAACTTCCCAGAACTAAACGGAAGCATTCTCAGAAACTTCTTTGTGATGTTTGCATTTAACTCGCAGAGTTGAACCTTCCTTTCATAGTTCAGGTTTGAAACACTCTTTTTGTAGAATCTGGAAGTGGATATTTGGACCACTGTGAGGACTTCGTTGGAAACGGGTATATCTTCACCTCAAACCTAGAGAGAAGCATTCTCAGAAAGTTCTCTGTGTTGACTGCATTCAACTGACAGAGTTGAACAATCGTTTTGATGGAGCAGTTTTGAATCTCTCTTTCTTTGGAATCTGCAAGTGGATATGTTGACCTCTTTGAAGATTTCGTTGGAAACGGGTTAATCTTCACATAAAAGCTAAACAGAAGCATTCTCAGAAACTTCTTTGTGATGATTGCATTCACCTCACAGAGTTGAACTTTCCCTTTGATAGAGCAGCTTTGAAACACTCTTTTTCTAGAATCTGCAAGTGGACATTTGGAGGGCTTCTTGGACTGTGGTGGAAAAGGAAATATCTTCTCATCGAAAGGACATTTGGAGGGCTTTGTGTTCTGCGGTGGAAAAGGAAATATCTTCTCATGGAAACAACTTAGAAGCATTCTCAGAAACAATTCTGTGATGATTGCATTCAGCTGACAGGGTTGAACATTCCTTTTGATAGAGCAGTTTGGAAACACTCTTTTTGTAGTATCTGCATGTGGAGATTTGGACCGCTTGGAGACCTATGGTAGTAAAGGAAATAACTTCATAGAAAAACCAAATGGAAGCATTCTCAGAAAATTCTTTGTGATGAGTGAGTTGAACTCAGAGACCTGAACATTCCTTTTGATGGAGCAGTTTCCAAATACACTTCTCGTGGAATCTGCAAGTGGATATTTGGACCTCTCTGAGGATTTCGTTGGAAGCGGGATAAACTTCCCAGAACTAAACGGAAGCATTCTCAGAAACTTCTTTGTGATGTTTGCATTCAACTCACAGAGTTGAACCTTCCTTTCATAGTTCAGGTTTGAAACACTCTTTTTGTGGAATCTGGAAGTGGATATTTGGACCACTGTGAGGACTTCGTTGGAAACGGGTATATCTTCACCTCAAACCTAGAGAGAAGCATTCTCAGAAAGTTCTCTGTGTTGACTGCATTCAACTGACAGACTTGAACAATCGTTTTGATGGAGCAGTTTTGAAACTCTCTTTCTTTGGAATCTGCAAGTGGATATGTTGACCTCTTTGAAGATTTCGTTGGAAACGGGTTAATCTTCACATAAAAGCTAAACAGAAGCATTCTCAGAAACTTCTTTGTGATGATTGCATTCACCTCACAGAGTTGAACTTTCTCTTTGATAGAGCAGCTTGGAAACACTCTTTTTCTTGAATCTGCAAGTGGACATTTGGAGGGCTTTCTGGACTGTGGTGGAAAAGGAAATATCTTCTCATCGAAAGTACATTTGGAGGGCTTTGTGTTCTGCGGTGGAAAAGGAAATATCTTCTCATGGAAACAACATAGAAGCATTCTCAGAAACAATTCTGTGATGATTGCATTCAGCTGACAGAGTTGAACATTCCTTTTGATAGAGCAGTTTGGAATCACTCTTTTTGTAGAATCTGCATGGGGAGATTTGGACCGCTTGGAGACCTATGGTAGTAAAGGAAATAACTTCATAGAAAAACCAAATGGAAGCATTCTCAGAAAATTCTTTGTGATGATTGAGTTGAACTCAGAGACCTGAACATTCCTTTTGATGGAGCAGTTTCCAAACACACTTCTCGTGGAATCTGCAAGTGGATATTTGGACCTCTCTGAGGATTTCATTGGAAGCGGGATAAACTTCCCAGAACTAAACGGAAGCATTCTCAGAAACTTCTTTGTGATGTTTGCATTCAACTCACAGAGTTGAAACTTCCTTTCATAGTTCAGGTTTGAAACACTCTTTTTGTAGAATCTGGAAGTGGATATTTGGACCACTGTGTGGTCTTCGTTGGAAACGGGTATATCTTCACCTCAAACCTAGAGAGAAGCATTCTCAGAAAGTTCTCTGTGTTGACTGCATTCAACTGACAGACTTGAACAATCGTTTTGATGGAGCAGTTTTGAAACTCTCTTTCTTTGGAATCTGCAAGTGGATATGTTGACCTCTTTGAAGATTTCGTTGGAAACGGGTTAATCTTCACATAAAAGCTAAACAGAAGCATTCTCAGAAACTTCTTTGTGATGATTGCATTCACCTCACAGAGTTGAACTTTCTCTTTGATAGAGCAGCTTTGAAACACTCTTTTTCTTGAATCTGCAAGTGGACATTTGGAGGGCTTTCTGGACTGTGGTGGAAAAGGAAATATCTTCTCATCAAAAGTACATTTGGAGGGCTTTGTGTTCTGCGGTGGAAAAGGAAATATCTTCTCATGGAAACAACATAGAAGCATTCTCAGAAACAATTCTGTGATGATTGCATTCAGCTGACAGAGTTGAACATTCCTTTTGATAGAGCAGTTTGGAAACACTCTTTTTGTAGAATCTGCATGGGGAGATTTGGACCGCTTGGAGACCTATGGTAGTAAAGGAAATAACTTCATAGAAAAACCAAATGGAAGCATTCTCAGAAAATTCTTTGTGATGATTGAGTTGAACTCAGAGACCTGAACATTCCTTTTGATGGAGCAGTTTCCAAACACACTTCTCGTGGAATCTGCAAGTGGATATTTGGACCTCTCTGAGGATTTCGTTGGAAGCGGGATAAACTTCCCAGAACTAAACGGAAGCATTCTCAGAAACTTCTTTGTGATGTTTGCATTCAACTCACAGAGTTGAAACTTCCTTTCATAGTTCAGGTTTGAAACACTCTTTTTGTAGAATCTGGAAGTGGATATTTGGACCACTGTGTGGTCTTCGTTGGAAACGGGTATATCTTCACCTCAAACCTAGACAGAAGCATTCTCAGAAAGTTCTCTGTGTTGACTGCATTCAACTCACAGAGTTGAACAATCCTTTTGATGGAGCAGTTTTGAAACTCTCTTTCTTTGGGATCTGCAAGTGGATATGTTGACCTCTTTGAAGATTTCGTTGGAAACGGGTTAATCTTCACATAAAAGCTAAACAGAAGCATTCTCAGAAACTTCTTTGTGATCATTGCATTCACCTCACAGAGTTGAACTTTCTCTTTGATAGAGCAGCTTTGAAACACTCTTTTTCTAGAATCTGCAAATGGACATTTGGAGGGCTTTGTGTTCTGCGGTGGAAAAGGAAATATCTTCTCATCAAAACTACATAGAAGCATTCTCAGAAACAATTCTGTGATGATTGCATTCAGCTGACAGAGTTGAACATTCCTTTTGATAGAGCAGTTTGGAAACACTCTTTTTGTAGAATCTGCATGTGGAGATTTGGACCGCTTGGAGACCTATGGTAGTAAAGGAAATAACTTCATAGAAAAACCAAATGGAAGCATTCTCAGAAAATTCTTTGTGATGATTGAGTTGAACTCAGAGACCTGAACATTCCTTTTGATGGAGCAGTTTCCAAACACACTTCTCGTGGAATCTGCAAGTGGATATTTGGACCTCTCTGAGGATTTCGTTGGAAGCGGGATAAACTTCCCAGAACTAAACGGAAGCATTCTCAGAAACTTCTTTGTGATGTTTGCATTCAACTCACAGAGTTGAACCTTCCTTTCATAGTTCAGGTTTGAAACACTCTTTTTGTAGAATCTGGAAGTGGATATTTGGACCACTGTGAGGACTTCGTTGGAAAAGGGTATATCTTCACCTCAAACCTAGAGAGAAGCATTCTCAGAAAGTTCTCTGTGTTGACTGCATTCAACTGACAGACTTGAACAATCGTTTTGATGGAGCAGTTTTGAAACTCTCTTTCTTTGGAATCTGCAAGTGGATATGTTGACCTCTTTGAAGATTTCGTTGGAAACGGGTTAATCTTCACATAAAAGCTAAACAGAAGCATTCTCAGAAACTTCTTTGTGATGATTGCATTCACCTCACAGAGTTGAACTTTCTCTTTGATAGAGCAGCTTTGAAACACTCTTTTTCTTGAATCTGCAAGTGGACATTTGGAGGGCTTTCTGGACTGTGGTGGAAAAGGAAATATCTTCTCATCAAAAGTACATTTGGAGGGCTTTGTGTTCTGCGGTGGAAAAGGAAATATCTTCTCATGGAAACAACATAGAAGCATTCTCAGAAACAATTCTGTGATGATTGCATTCAGCTGACAGAGTTGAACATTCCTTTTGATAGAGCAGTTTGGAAACACTCTTTTTGTAGAATCTGCATGGGGAGATTTGGACCGCTTGGAGACCTA
This sequence comes from Pan troglodytes, assembly GCF_028858775.2. Classification (NCBI taxonomy): domain Eukaryota; kingdom Metazoa; phylum Chordata; class Mammalia; order Primates; family Hominidae; genus Pan; species Pan troglodytes. The sequence continues at coordinate 55,547,751 of NC_072407.2, forward strand.
TGGTAGTAAAGGAAATAACTTCATAGAAAAACCAAATGGAAGCATTCTCAGAAAATTCTTTGTGATGATTGAGTTGAACTCAGAGACCTGAACATTCCTTTTGATGGAGCAGTTTCCAAACACACTTCTCGTGGAATCTGCAAGTGGATATTTGGACCTCTCTGAGGATTTCGTTGGAAGCGGGATAAACTTCCCAGAACTAAACGGAAGCATTCTCAGAAACTTCTTTGTGATGTTTGCATTCAACTCACAGAGTTGAAACTTCCTTTCATAGTTCAGGTTTGAAACACTCTTTTTGTAGAATCTGGAAGTGGATATTTGGACCACTGTGTGGTCTTCGTTGGAAACGGGTATATCTTCACCTCAAACCTAGACAGAAGCATTCTCAGAAAGTTCTCTGTGTTGACTGCATTCAACTCACAGAGTTGAACAATCCTTTTGATGGAGCAGTTTTGAAACTCTCTTTCTTTGGGATCTGCAAGTGGATATGTTGACCTCTTTGAAGATTTCGTTGGAAACGGGTTAATCTTCACATAAAAGCTAAACAGAAGCATTCTCAGAAACTTCTTTGTGATCATTGCATTCACCTCACAGAGTTGAACTTTCCCTTTGATAGAGCAGCTTTGAAACACTCTTTTTCTAGAATCTGCAAGTGGACATTTGGAGGGCTTTGTGTTCTGCGGTGGAAAAGGAAATATCTTCTCATCAAAACTACATAGAAGCATTCTCAGAAACAATTCTGTGATGATTGCATTCAGCTGACAGAGTTGAACATTCCTTTCGATAGAGCAGTTTGGAAACACTCCTTTTGTAGAATCTGCATGGGGAGATTTGGACCGCTTGGAGACCTATGGTAGTAAAGGAAATAACTTCATAGAAAAACCAAATGGAAGCATTCTCAGAAAATTCTTTGTGATGATTGAGTTGAACTCAGAGACCTGAACATTCCTTTTGATGGAGCAGTTTCCAAACACACTTCTCGTGGAATCTGCAAGTGGATATTTGGACCTCTCTGAGGATTTCGTTGGAAGCGGGATAAACTTCCCAGAACTAAACGGAAGCATACTCAGAAACTTCTTTGTGATGTTTGCATTCAACTCACAGAGTTGAAACTTCCTTTCATAGTTCAGGTTTGAAACACTCTTTTTGTAGAATCTGGAAGTGGATATTTGGACCACTGTGAGGACTTCGTTGGAAACGGGTATATCTTCACCTCAAACCTAGAGAGAAGCATTCTCAGAAAGTTCTCTGTGTTGACTGCATTCAACTGACAGACTTGAACAATCGTTTTGATGGAGCAGTTTTGAAACTCTCTTTCTTTGGAATCTGCAAGTGGATATGTTGACCTCTTTGAAGATTTCGTTGGAAACGGGTTAATCTTCACATAAAAGCTAAACAGAAGCATTCTCAGAAACTTCTTTGTGATGATTGCATTCACCTCACAGAGTTGAACTTTCTCTTTGATAGAGCAGCTTTGAAACACTCTTTTTCTTGAATCTGCAAGTGGACATTTGGAGGGCTTTCTGGACTGTGGTGGAAAAGGAAATATCTTCTCATCAAAAGTACATTTGGAGGGCTTTGTGTTCTGCGGTGGAAAAGGAAATATCTTCTCATGGAAACAACATAGAAGCATTCTCAGAAACAATTCTGTGATGATTGCATTCAGCTGACAGAGTTGAACATTCCTTTTGATAGAGCAGTTTGGAAACACTCTTTTTGTAGAATCTGCATGGGGAGATTTGGACCGCTTGGAGACCTATGGTAGTAAAGGAAATAACTTCATAGAAAAACCAAATGGAAGCATTCTCAGAAAATTCTTTGTGATGATTGAGTTGAACTCAGAGACCTGAACATTCCTTTTGATGGAGCAGTTTCCAAACACACTTCTCGTGGAATCTGCAAGTGGATATTTGGACCTCTCTGAGGATTTCGTTGGAAGCGGGATAAACTTCCCAGAACTAAACGGAAGCATTCTCAGAAACTTCTTTGTGATGTTTGCATTCAACTCACAGAGTTGAAACTTCCTTTCATAGTTCAGGTTTGAAACACTCTTTTTGTAGAATCTGGAAGTGGATATTTGGACCACTGTGTGGTCTTCGTTGGAAACGGGTATATCTTCACCTCAAACCTAGACAGAAGCATTCTCAGAAAGTTCTCTGTGTTGACTGCATTCAACTCACAGAGTTGAACAATCCTTTTGATGGAGCAGTTTTGAAACTCTCTTTCTTTGGGATCTGCAAGTGGATATGTTGACCTCTTTGAAGATTTCGTTGGAAACGGGTTAATCTTCACATAAAAGCTAAACAGAAGCATTCTCAGAAACTTCTTTGTGATCATTGCATTCACCTCACAGAGTTGAACTTTCTCTTTGATAGAGCAGCTTTGAAACACTCTTTTTCTAGAATCTGCAAATGGACATTTGGAGGGCTTTGTGTTCTGCGGTGGAAAAGGAAATATCTTCTCATCAAAACTACATAGAAGCATTCTCAGAAACAATTCTGTGATGATTGCATTCAGCTGACAGAGTTGAACATTCCTTTTGATAGAGCAGTTTGGAAACACTCTTTTTGTAGAATCTGCATGTGGAGATTTGGACCGCTTGGAGACCTATGGTAGTAAAGGAAATAACTTCATAGAAAAACCAAATGGAAGCATTCTCAGAAAATTCTTTGTGATGATTGAGTTGAACTCAGAGACCTGAACATTCCTTTTGATGGAGCAGTTTCCAAACACACTTCTCGTGGAATCTGCAAGTGGATATTTGGACCTCTCTGAGGATTTCGTTGGAAGCGGGATAAACTTCCCAGAACTAAACGGAAGCATTCTCAGAAACTTCTTTGTGATGTTTGCATTCAACTCACAGAGTTGAACCTTCCTTTCATAGTTCAGGTTTGAAACACTCTTTTTGTAGAATCTGGAAGTGGATATTTGGACCACTGTGAGGACTTCATTGGAAACGGGTATATCTTCACCTCAAACCTAGAGAGAAGCATTCTCAGAAAGTTCTCTGTGTTGACTGCATTCAACTGACAGACTTGAACAATCGTTTTGATGGAGCAGTTTTGAAACTCTCTTTCTTTGGAATCTGCAAGTGGATATGTTGACCTCTTTGAAGATTTCGTTGGAAACGGGTTAATCTTCACATAAAAGCTAAACAGAAGCATTCTCAGAAACTTCTTTGTGATGATTGCATTCACCTCACAGAGTTGAACTTTCTCTTTGATAGAGCAGCTTTGAAACACTCTTTTTCTTGAATCTGCAAGTGGACATTTGGAGGGCTTTCTGGACTGTGGTGGAAAAGGAAATATCTTCTCATCAAAAGTACATTTGGAGGGCTTTGTGTTCTGCGGTGGAAAAGGAAATATCTTCTCATGGAAACAACATAGAAGCATTCTCAGAAACAATTCTGTGATGATTGCATTCAGCTGACAGAGTTGAACATTCCTTTTGATAGAGCAGTTTGGAAACACTCTTTTTGTAGAATCTGCATGGGGAGATTTGGACCGCTTGGAGACCTATGGTAGTAAAGGAAATAACTTCATAGAAAAACCAAATGGAAGCATTCTCAGAAAATTCTTTGTGATGATTGAGTTGAACTCAGAGACCTGAACATTCCTTTTGATGGAGCAGTTTCCAAACACACTTCTCGTGGAATCTGCAAGTGGATATTTGGACCTCTCTGAGGATTTCGTTGGAAGCGGGATAAACTTCCCAGAACTAAACGGAAGCATTCTCAGAAACTTCTTTGTGATGTTTGCATTCAACTCACAGAGTTGAAACTTCCTTTCATAGTTCAGGTTTGAAACACTCTTTTTGTAGAATCTGGAAGTGGATATTTGGACCACTGTGTGGTCTTCGTTGGAAACGGGTATATCTTCACCTCAAACCTAGACAGAAGCATTCTCAGAAAGTTCTCTGTGTTGACTGCATTCAACTCACAGAGTTGAACAATCCTTTTGATGGAGCAGTTTTGAAACTCTCTTTCTTTGGGATCTGCAAGTGGATATGTTGACCTCTTTGAAGATTTCGTTGGAAACGGGTTAATCTTCACATAAAAGCTAAACAGAAGCATTCTCAGAAACTTCTTTGTGATCATTGCATTCACCTCACAGAGTTGAACTTTCCCTTTGATAGAGCAGCTTTGAAACACTCTTTTTCTAGAATCTGCAAATGGACATTTGGAGGGCTTTGTGTTCTGCGGTGGAAAAGGAAATATCTTCTCATCAAAACTACATAGAAGCATTCTCAGAAACAATTCTGTGATGATTGCATTCAGCTGACAGAGTTGAACATTCCTTTCGATAGAGCAGTTTGGAAACACTCCTTTTGTAGAATCTGCATGGGGAGATTTGGACCGCTTGGAGACCTATGGTAGTAAAGGAAATAACTTCATAGAAAAACCAAATGGAAGCATTCTCAGAAAATTCTTTGTGATGATTGAGTTGAACTCAGAGACCTGAACATTCCTTTTGATGGAGCAGTTTCCAAACACACTTCTCGTGGAATCTGCAAGTGGATATTTGGACCTCTCTGAGGATTTCGTTGGAAGCGGGATAAACTTCCCAGAACTAAACGGAAGCATACTCAGAAACTTCTTTGTGATGTTTGCATTCAACTCACAGAGTTGAAACTTCCTTTCATAGTTCAGGTTTGAAACACTCTTTTTGTAGAATCTGGAAGTGGATATTTGGACCACTGTGAGGACTTCGTTGGAAACGGGTATATCTTCACCTCAAACCTAGAGAGAAGCATTCTCAGAAAGTTCTCTGTGTTGACTGCATTCAACTGACAGACTTGAACAATCGTTTTGATGGAGCAGTTTTGAAACTCTCTTTCTTTGGAATCTGCAAGTGGATATGTTGACCTCTTTGAAGATTTCGTTGGAAACGGGTTAATCTTCACATAAAAGCTAAACAGAAGCATTCTCAGAAACTTCTTTGTGATGATTGCATTCACCTCACAGAGTTGAACTTTCTCTTTGATAGAGCAGCTTTGAAACACTCTTTTTCTTGAATCTGCAAGTGGACATTTGGAGGGCTTTCTGGACTGTGGTGGAAAAGGAAATATCTTCTCATCGAAAGTACATTTGGAGGGCTTTGTGTTCTGCGGTGGAAAAGGAAATATCTTCTCATGGAAACAACATAGAAGCATTCTCAGAAACAATTCTGTGATGATTGCATTCAGCTGACAGAGTTGAACATTCCTTTTGATAGAGCAGTTTGGAAACACTCTTTTTGTAGAATCTGCATGGGGAGATTTGGACCGCTTGGAGACCTATGGTAGTAAAGGAAATAACTTCATAGAAAAACCAAATGGAAGCATTCTCAGAAAATTCTTTGTGATGATTGAGTTGAACTCAGAGACCTGAACATTCCTTTTGATGGAGCAGTTTCCAAACACACTTCTCGTGGAATCTGCAAGTGGATATTTGGACCTCTCTGAGGATTTCGTTGGAAGCGGGATAAACTTCCCAGAATTAAACGGAAGCATTCTCAGAAACTTCTTTGTGATGTTTGCATTCAACTCACAGAGTTGAAACTTCCTTTCATAGTTCAGGTTTGAAACACTCTTTTTGTAGAATCTGGAAGTGGATATTTGGACCACTGTGTGGTCTTCGTTGGAAACGGGTATATCTTCACCTCAAACCTAGACAGAAGCATTCTCAGAAAGTTCTCTGTGTTGACTGCATTCAACTCACAGAGTTGAACAGTCCTTTTGATGGAGCAGTTTTGAAACTCTCTTTCTTTGGGATCTGCAAGTGGATATGTTGACCTCTTTGAAGATTTCGTTGGAAACGGGTTAATCTTCACATAAAAGCTAAACAGAAGCATTCTCAGAAACTTTTTTCTGATGATTGCATTCACCTCACAGAGTTGAACTTTCCCTTTGATAGAGCAGCTTTGAAACACTCTTTTTCTAGAATCTGCAAATGGACATTTGGAGGGCTTTGTGTTCTGCGGTGGAAAAGGAAATATCTTCTAATCAAAACTACATAGAAGCATTCTCAGAAACAATTCTGTGATGATTGCATTCAGCTGACAGAGTTGAACATTCCTTTTGATAGAGCAGTTTGGAAACACTCTTTTTGTAGAATCTGCATGTGGAGATTTGGACCGCTTTGAGACCTATGGTAGTAAAGGAAATAACTTCATAGAAAAACCAAATGGAAGCATTCTCAGAAAATTCTTTGTGATGATTGAGTTGAACTCAGAGACCTGAACATTCCTTTTGATGGAGCAGTTTCCAAACACACTTCTCGTGGAATCTGCAAGTGGATATTTGGACCTCTCTGAGGATTTCGTTGGAAGCGGGATAAACTTCCCAGAACTAAACGGAAGCATTCTCAGAAACTTCTTTGTGATGTTTGCATTTAACTCACAGAGTTGAAACTTCCTTTCATAGTTCAGGTTTGAAACACTCTTTTTGTAGAATCTGGAAGTGGATATTTGGACCACTGTGAGGACTTCGTTGGAAACGGGTATATCTTCACCTCAAACCTAGAGAGAAGCATTCTCAGAAAGTTCTCTGTGTTGACTGCATTCAACTCACAGAGTTGAACAATCGTTTTGATGGAGCAGTTTTGAAACTCTCTTTCTTTGGAATCTGCAAGTGGATATGTTGACCTCTTTGAAGATTTTGTTGGAAACGGGTTAATCTTCACATAAAAGCTAAACAGAAGCATTCTCAGAAACTTCTTTGTGATGATTGCATTCACCTCACAGAGTTGAACTTTCTCTTTGATAGAGCAGCTTTGAAACACTCTTTTTCTAGAATCTGCAAGTGGACATTTGGAGGGATTTCTGGACTGTGGTGGAAAAGGAAATATCTTCTCATCGAAAGTACATTTGGAGGGCTGTGTGTTCTGCGGTGGAAAAGGAAATATCTTCTCATGGAAACAACATAGAAGCATTCTCAGAAACAATTCTGTGATGATTGCATTCAGCTGACAGAGTTGAACATTCCTTTTGATAGAGCAGTTTGGAAACACTCTTTTTGTAGAATCTGCATGGGGAGATTTGGACCGCTTGGAGACCTATGGTAGTAAAGGAAATAACTTCATAGAAAAACCAAATGGAAGCATTCTCAGAAAATTCTTTGTGATGATTGAGTTGAACTCAGAGACCTGAACATTCCTTTTGATGGAGCAGTTTCCAAACACACTTCTCGTGGAATCTGCAAGTGGATATTTGGACCTCTCTGAGGATTTCGTTGGAAGCGGGATAAACTTCCCAGAACTAAACGGAAGCATTCTCAGAAACTTCTTTGTGATGTTTGCATTCAACTCACAAAGTTGAAACTTCCTTTCATAGTTCAGGTTTGAAACACTCTTTTTGTAGAATCTGGAAGTGGATATTTGGACCACTGTGTGGTCTTCGTTGGAAACGGGTATATCTTCACCTCAAACCTAGACAGAAGCATTCTCAGAAAGTTCTCTGTGTTGACTGCATTCAACTCACAGAGTTGAACAATCCTTTTGATGGAGCAGTTTTGAAACTCTCTTTCTTTGGGATCTGCAAGTGGATATGTTGACCTCTTTGAAGATTTCGTTGGAAACGGGTTAATCTTCACATAAAAGCTAAACAGAAGCATTCTCAGAAACTTTTTTCTGATGATTGCATTCACCTCACAGAGTTGAACTTTCCCTTTGATAGAGCAGCTTTGAAACACTCTTTTTCTAGAATCTGCAAATGGACATTTGGAGGGCTTTGTGTTCTGCGGTGGAAAAGGAAATATCTTCTCATCAAAACTACATAGAAGCATTCTCAGAAACAATTCTGTGATGATTGCATTCAGCTGACAGAGTTGAACATTCCTTTTGATAGAGCAGTTTGGAAACACTCTTTTTGTAGAATCTGCATGTGGAGATTTGGACCGCTTTGAGACCTATGGTAGTAAAGGAAATAACTTCATAGAAAAACCAAATGGAAGCATTCTCAGAAAATTCTTTGTGATGATTGAGTTGAACTCAGAGACCTGAACATTCCTTTTGATGGAGCAGTTTCCAAACACACTTCTCGTGGAATCTGCAAGTGGATATTTGGACCTCTCTGAGGATTTCGTTGGAAGCGGGATAAACTTCCCAGAACTAAACGGAAGCATTCTCAGAAACTTCTTTGTGATGTTTGCATTTAACTCACAGAGTTGAACCTTCCTTTCATAGTTCAGGTTTGAAACACTCTTTTTGTAGAATCTGGAAGTGGATATTTGGACCACTGTGAGGACTTCGTTGGAAACGGGTATATCTTCACCTCAAACCTAGAGAGAAGCATTCTCAGAAAGTTCTCTGTGTTGACTGCATTCAACTCACAGAGTTGAACAATCGTTTTGATGGAGCAGTTTTGAAACTCTCTTTCTTTGGAATCTGCAAGTGGATATGTTGACCTCTTTGAAGATTTCGTTGGAAACGGGTTAATCTTCACATAAAAGCTAAACAGAAGCATTCTCAGAAACTTCTTTGTGATGATTCCATTCACCTCACAGAGTTGAACTTTCTCTTTGATAGAGCAGCTTTGAAACACTCTTTTTCTAGAATCTGCAAGTGGACATTTGGAGGGATTTCTGGACTGTGGTGGAAAAGGAAATATCTTCTCATCGAAAGTACATTTGGAGGGCTGTGTGTTCTGCGGTGGAAAAGGAAATATCTTCTCATGGAAACAACATAGAAGCATTCTCAGAAACAATTCTGTGATGATTGCATTCAGCTGACAGAGTTGAACATTCCTTTTGATAGAGCAGTTTGGAAACACTCTTTTTGTACAATCTGCATGGGGAGATTTGGACCGCTTGGAGACCTATGGTAGTAAAGGAAATAACTTCATAGAAAAACCAAATGGAAGCATTCTCAGAAAATTCTTTGTGATGATTGAGTTGAACTCAGAGACCTGAACATTCCTTTTGATGGAGCAGTTTCCAAACACACTTCTCGTGGAATCTGCAAGTGGATATTTGGACCTCTCTGAGGATTTCGTTGGAAGCGGGATAAACTTCCCAGAACTAAACGGAAGCATTCTCAGAAACTTCTTTGTGATGTTTGCATTCAACTCACAGAGTTGAAACTTCCTTTCATAGTTCAGGTTTGAAACACTCTTTTTGTAGAATCTGGAAGTGGATATTTGGACCACTGTGTGCTCTTCGTTGGAAACGGGTATATCTTCACCTCAAACCTAGACAGAAGCATTCTCAGAAAGTTCTCTGTGTTGACTGCATTCAACTCACAGAGTTGAACAATCCTTTTGATGGAGCAGTTTTGAAACTCTCTTTCTTTGGGATCTGCAAGTGGATATGTTGACCTCTTTGAAGATTTCGTTGGAAACGGGTTAATCTTCACATAAAAGCTAAACAGAAGCATTCTCAGAAACTTCTTTGTGATGATTGCATTCACCTCACAGAGTTGAACTTTCCCTTTGATAGAGCAGCTTTGAAACACTCTTTTTCTAGAATCTGCAAGTGGACATTTGGAGGGCTTTGTGTTCTGCGGTGGAAAAGGAAATATATTCTCATCAAAACTACATAGAAGCATTCTCAGAAACTACTCTGTGATGATTGCATTCAGCTGACAGAGTTGAACATTCCTTTTGATAGAGCAGTTTGGAAACACTCTTTTTGTAGAATCTGCATGTGGAGATTTGGACCGCTTTGAGACCTATGGTAGTAAAGGAAATAACTTCATAGAAAAACCAAATGGAAGCATTCTCAGAAAATTCTTTGTGATGATTGAGTTGAACTCAGAGACCTGAACATTCCTTTTGATGGAGCAGTTTCCAAACACACTTCTCGTGGAATCTGCAAGTGGATATTTGGACCTCTCTGAGGATTTCGTTGGAAGCGGGATAAACTTCCCAGAACTAAACGGAAGCATTCTCAGAAACTTCTTTGTGATGTTTGCATTCAACTCACAGAGTTGAACCTTCCTTTCATAGTTCAGGTTTGAAACACTCTTTTTGTAGAATCTGGAAGTGGATATTTGGACCACTGTGTGGTCTACATTGGAAACGGGTATATCTTCACCTCAAACCTAGACAGAAGCATTCTCAGAAAGTTCTCTGTGTTGACTGCATTCAACTCACAGAGTTGAACAATCCTTTTGATGGAGCAGTTTTGAAACTCTCTTTCTTTGGAATCTGCAAGTGGATATGTTGACCTCTTTGAAGATTTCGTTGGAAACGGGTTAATCTTCACATAAAAGCTAAACAGAAGCATTCTCAGAAACTTCTTTGTGATGATTGCATTCACCTCACAGAGTTGAACTTTCCCTTTGATAGAGCAGCTTTGAAACACTCTTTTTCTAGAATCTGCAAGTGGACATTTGGAGGGCTTTGTGTTCTGCGGTGGAAAAGGAAATATCTTCTCATCAAAACTACATAGAAGCATTCTCAGAAACTACTCTGTGATGATTGCATTCAGCTGACAGAGTTGAACATTCCTTTTGATAGAGCAGTTTGGAAACACTCTTTTTGTAGAATCTGCATGTGGGGATTTGGACCGCTTGGAGACCTATGGTAGTAAAGGAAATAACTTCATAGAAAAACCAAATGGAAGCATTCTCAGAAAATTCTTTGTGATGATTGAGTTGAACTCAGAGACCTGAACATTCCTTTTGATGGAGCAGTTTCCAAACACACTTCTCGTGGAATCTGCAAGTGGATATTTGGACCTCCCTGAGGATTTCGTTGGAAGTGGGATAAACTTCCCAGAACTAAACGGAAGCATTCTCAGAAACTTCTTTGTGATGTTTGCATTCAACTCACAGAGTTGAAACTTCCTTTCATAGTTCAGGTTTGAAACACTCTTTTTGTAGAATCTGGAAGTGGATATTTGGACCACTGTGTGGTCTTCGTTGGAAACGGGTATATCTTCACCTCAAACCTAGACAGAAGCATTCTCAGAAAGTTCTCTGTGTTGACTGCATTCAACTCACAGAGTTGAACAATCCTTTTGATGGAGCAGTTTTGAAACTCTCTTTCTTTGGAATCTGCAAGTGGATATGTTGACCTCTTTGAAGATTTCGTTGGAAACGGGTTAATCTTCACATAAAAGCTAAACGGAAGCATTCTCAGAAACATCTTTGAGATGATTGAATTCACATCACAGAGTTGAACTTTCCCTTTGATAGAGCAGCTTTGAAACACTCTTTTTCTAAAATCTGCAAGTGGACATTTGGAGGGCTTTGTGTTCTGCGGTGGAAAAGGAAATATCTTCTCATCAAAACTACATAGAAGCATTCTCAGAAACTACTCTGTGATGATTGCATTCAGCTGACAGAGTTGAACATTCCTTTTGATAGAGCAGTTTGGAAACACTCTTTTTGTAGAATCTGCATGTGGAGATTTGGACCGCTTGGAGACCTATGGTAGTAAAGGAAATAACTTCATAGAAAAACCAAATGGAAGCATTCTCAGAAAATTCTTTGTGATGATTGAGTTGAACTCAGAGACCTGAACATTCCTTTTGATGGAGCAGTTTCCAAACACACTTCTCGTGGAATCTGCAAGTGGATATTTGGACCTCTCTGAGGATTTCGTTGGAAGCGGGATAAACTTCCCAGAACTAAACGGAAGCATTCTCAGAAACTTCTTTGTGATGTTTGCATTCAACTCACAGAGTTGAAACTTCCTTTCATAGTTCAGGTTTGAAACACTCTTTTTGTAGAATCTGGAAGTGGATATTTGGACCACTGTGTGGTCTTCGTTGGAAACGGGTATATCTTCACCTCAAACCTAGAGAGAAGCATTCTCAGAAAGTTCTCTGTGTTGACTGCATTCAACTCACAGAGTTGAACAATCCTTTTGATGGAGCAGTTTTGAAACTCTCTTTCTTTGGAATCTGCAAGTGCATATGTTGACCTCTTTGAAGATTTCGTTGGAAACGGGTTAATCTTCACATAAAAGCTAAACAGAAGCATTCTCAGAAACTTCTTTGTGATGATTGCATTCACCTCACAGAGTTGAACTTTCTCTTTGATAGAGCAGCTTTGAAACACTCTTTTTCATGAATCTGCAAGTGGACATTTGGAGGGCTTTCTGGACTGTGGTGGAAAAGGAAATATTTTCTCATCGAAAGTACATTTGGAGGGCTTTGTGTTCTGTGGTGGAAAAGGAAATATCTTCTCATGGAAACAACATAGAAGCATTCTCAGAAACAATTCTGTGATGATTGCATTCAGCTGACAGAGTTGAACATTCCTTTTGATAGAGCAGTTTGGAAACACTCTTTTTGTAGAATCTGCATGGGGAGATTTGGACCGCTTGGAGACCTATGGTAGTAAAGGAAATAACTTCATAGAAAAACCAAATGGAAGCATTCTCAGAAAATTCTTTGTGATGATTGAGTTGAACTCAGAGACCTGAACATTCCTTTTGATGGAGCAGTTTCCAAACACACTTCTCGTGGAATCTGCAAGTGGATATTTGGACCTCTCTGAGGATTTCGTTGGAAGCGGGATAAACTTCCCAGAACTAAACGGAAGCATTCTCAGAAACTTGTTTGTGATGTTTGCATTCAACTCACAGAGTTGAAACTTCCTTTCATAGTTCAGGTTTGAAACACTCTTTTTGTAGAATCTGGAAGTGGATATTTGGACCACTGTGTGGTCTTCGTTGGAAACGGGTATATCTTCACCTCAAACCTAGACAGAAGCATTCTCAGAAAGTTCTCTGTGTTGACTGCATTCAACTCACAGAGTTGAACAATCCTTTTGATGGAGCAGTTTTGAAACTCTCTTTCTTTGGGATCTGCAAGTGGATATGTTGACCTCTTTGAAGATTTCGTTGGAAACGGGTTAATCTTCACATAAAAGCTAAACAGAAGCATTCTCAGAAACTTTTTTCTGATGATTGCATTCACCTCACAGAGTTGAACTTTCCCTTTGATAGAGCAGCTTTGAAACACTCTTTTTCTAGAATCTGCAAATGGACATTTGGAGGGCTTTGTGTTCTGCGGTGGAAAAGGAAATATCTTCTCATCAAAACTACATAGAAGCATTCTGAGAAACTACTCTGTGATGATTGCATTCAGCTGACAGAATTGAACATTCCTTTTGATAGAGCAGTTTGGAAACACTCTTTTTGTAGAATCTGCATGTGGAGATTTGGACCGCTTGGAGACCTATGGTAGTAAAGGAAATAACTTCATAGAAAAACCAAATGGAAGCATTCTCAGAAAATTCTTTGTGATGATTGAGTTGAACTCAGAGACCTGAACATTCCTTTTGATGGAGCAGTTTCCAAACACACTTCTCGTGGAATCTGCAAGTGGATATTTGGACCTCTCTGAGGATTTCGTTGGAAGCGGGATAAACTTCCCAGAACTAAACGGAAGCATTCTCAGAAACTTCTTTGTGATGTTTGCATTCAACTCACAGAGTTGAACCTTCCTTTCATAGTTCAGGTTTGAAACACTCTTTTTGTAGAATCTGGAAGTGGATATTTGGACCACTGTGAGGACTTCGTTGGAAACGGGTATATCCTCATCTCAAACCTAGAGAGAAGCATTCTCAGAAAGTTCTCTGTGTTGACTGCATTCAACTGACAGACTTGAACAATCGTTTTGATGGAGCAGTTTTGAAACTCTCTTTCTTTGGAATCTGCAAGTGCATATGTTGACCTCTTTGAAGATTTCGTTGGAAACGGGTTAATCTTCACATAAAAGCTAAACAGAAGCATTCTCAGAAACTTCTTTGTGATGATTGCATTCACCTCACAGAGTTGAACTTTCTCTTTGATAGAGCAGCTTTGAAACACTCTTTTTCATGAATCTGCAAGTGGACATTTGGAGGGCTTTCTGGACTGTGGTGGAAAAGGAAATATTTTCTCATCGAAAGTACATTTGGAGGGCTTTGTGTTCTGTGGTGGAAAAGGAAATATCTTCTCATGGAAACAACATAGAAGCATTCTCAGAAACAATTCTGTGATGATTGCATTCAGCTGACAGAGTTGAACATTCCTTTTGATAGAGCAGTTTGGAAACACTCTTTTTGTAGAATCTGCATGGGGAGATTTGGACCGCTTGGAGACCTATGGTAGTAAAGGAAATAACTTCATAGAAAAACCAAATGGAAGCATTCTCAGAAAATTCTTTGTGATGATTGAGTTGAACTCAGAGACCTGAACATTCCTTTTGATGGAGCAGTTTCCAAACACACTTCTCGTGGAATCTGCAAGTGGATATTTGGACCTCTCTGAGGATTTCGTTGGAAGCGGGATAAACTTCCCAGAACTAAACGGAAGCATTCTCAGAAACTTCTTTGTGATGTTTGCATTCAACTCACAGAGTTGAAACTTCCTTTCATAGTTCAGGTTTGAAACACTCTTTTTGTAGAATCTGGAAGTGGATATTTGGAGCACTGTGTGGTCTTCGTTGGAAACGGGTATATCTTCACCTCAAACCTAGACAGAAGCATTCTCAGAAAGTTCTCTGTGTTGACTGCATTCAACTCACAGAGTTGAACAATCCTTTTGATGGAGCAGTTTTGAAACTCTCTTTCTTTGGGATCTGCAAGTGGATATGTTGACCTCTTTGAAGATTTCGTTGGAAACGGGTTAATCTTCACATAAAAGCTAAACAGAAGCATTCTCAGAAACTTTTTTCTGATGATTGCATTCACCTCACAGAGTTGAACTTTCCCTTTGATAGAGCAGCTTTGAAACACTCTTTTTCTAGAATCTGCAAATGGACATTTGGAGGGCTTTGTGTTCTGCGGTGGAAAAGGAAATATCTTCTCATCAAAACTACATAGAAGCATTCTGAGAAACTACTCTGTGATGATTGCATTCAGCTGACAGAATTGAACATTCCTTTTGATAGAGCAGTTTGGAAACACTCTTTTTGTAGAATCTGCATGGGGAGATTTGGACCGCTTGGAGACCTATGGTAGTAAAGGAAATAACTTCATAGAAAAACCAAATGGAAGCATTCTCAGAAAATTCTTTGTGATGATTGAGTTGAACTCAGAGACCTGAACATTCCTTTTGATGGAGCAGTTTCCAAACACACTTCTCGTGGAATCTGCAAGTGGATATTTGGACCTCTCTGAGGATTTCGTTGGAAGCGGGATAAACTTCCCAGAACTAAACGGAAGCATTCTCAGAAACTTCTTTGTGATGTTTGCATTCAACTCACAGAGTTGAACCTTCCTTTCATAGTTCAGGTTTGAAACACTCTTTTTGTAGAATCTGGAAGTGGATATTTGGACCACTGTGAGGACTTCGTTGGAAACGGGTATATCTTCATCTCAAACCTAGAGAGAAGCATTCTCAGAAAGTTCTCTGTGTTGACTGCATTCAACTGACAGACTTGAACAATCGTTTTGATGGAGCAGTTTTGAAACTCTCTTTCTTTGGAATCTGCAAGTGCATATGTTGACCTCTTTGAAGATTTCGTTGGAAACGGGTTAATCTTCACATAAAAGCTAAACAGAAGCATTCTCAGAAACTTCTTTGTGATGATTGCATTCACCTCACAGAGTTGAACTTTCTCTTTGATAGAGCAGCTTTGAAACACTCTTTTTCATGAATCTGCAAGTGGACATTTGGAGGGCTTTCTGGACTGTGGTGGAAAAGGAAATATTTTCTCATCGAAAGTACATTTGGAGGGCTTTGTGTTCTGTGGTGGAAAAGGAAATATCTTCTCATGGAAACAACATAGAAGCATTCTCAGAAACAATTCTGTGATGATTGCATTCAGCTGACAGAGTTGAACATTCCTTTTGATAGAGCAGTTTGGAAACACTCTTTTTGTAGAATCTGCATGGGGAGATTTGGACCGCTTGGAGACCTATGGTAGTAAAGGAAATAACTTCATAGAAAAACCAAATGGAAGCATTCTCAGAAAATTCTTTGTGATGATTGAGTTGAACTCAGAGACCTGAACATTCCTTTTGATGGAGCAGTTTCCAAACACACTTCTCGTGGAATCTGCAAGTGGATATTTGGACCTCTCTGAGGATTTCGTTGGAAGCGGGATAAACTTCCCAGAACTAAACGGAAGCATTCTCAGAAACTTCTTTGTGATGTTTGCATTCAACTCACAGAGTTGAAACTTCCTTTCATAGTTCAGGTTTGAAACACTCTTTTTGTAGAATCTGGAAGTGGATATTTGGACCACTGTGTGGTCTTCGTTGGAAACGGGTATATCTTCACCTCAAACCTAGACAGAAGCATTCTCAGAAAGTTCTCTGTGTTGACTGCATTCAACTCACAGAGTTGAACAATCCTTTTGATGGAGCAGTTTTGAAACTCTCTTTCTTTGGGATCTGCAAGTGGATATGTTGACCTCTTTGAAGATTTCGTTGGAAACGGGTTAATCTTCACATAAAAGCTAAACAGAAGCATTCTCAGAAACTTTTTTCTGATGATTGCATTCACCTCACAGAGTTGAACTTTCCCTTTGATAGAGCAGCTTTGAAACACTCTTTTTCTAGAATCTGCAAATGGACATTTGGAGGGCTTTGTGTTCTGCGGTGGAAAAGGAAATATCTTCTCATCAAAACTACATAGAAGCATTCTGAGAAACTACTCTGTGATGATTGCATTCAGCTGACAGAATTGAACATTCCTTTTGATAGAGCAGTTTGGAAACACTCTTTTTGTAGAATCTGCATGTGGAGATTTGGACCGCTTGGAGACCTATGGTAGTAAAGGAAATAACTTCATAGAAAAACCAAATGGAAGCATTCTCAGAAAATTCTTTGTGATGATTGAGTTGAACTCAGAGACCTGAACATTCCTTTTGATGGAGCAGTTTCCAAACACACTTCTCGTGGAATCTGCAAGTGGATATTTGGACCTCTCTGAGGATTTCGTTGGAAGCGGGATAAACTTCCCAGAACTAAACGGAAGCATTCTCAGAAACTTCTTTGTGATGTTTGCATTCAACTCACAGAGTTGAACCTTCCTTTCATAGTTCAGGTTTGAAACACTCTTTTTGTAGAATCTGGAAGTGGATATTTGGACCACTGTGAGGACTTCGTTGGAAACGGGTATATCCTCATCTCAAACCTAGAGAGAAGCATTCTCAGAAAGTTCTCTGTGTTGACTGCATTCAACTGACAGACTTGAACAATCGTTTTGATGGAGCAGTTTTGAAACTCTCTTTCTTTGGAATCTGCAAGTGCATATGTTGACCTCTTTGAAGATTTCGTTGGAAACGGGTTAATCTTCACATAAAAGCTAAACAGAAGCATTCTCAGAAACTTCTTTGTGATGATTGCATTCACCTCACAGAGTTGAACTTTCTCTTTGATAGAGCAGCTTTGAAACACTCTTTTTCATGAATCTGCAAGTGGACATTTGGAGGGCTTTCTGGACTGTGGTGGAAAAGGAAATATTTTCTCATCGAAAGTACATTTGGAGGGCTTTGTGTTCTGTGGTGGAAAAGGAAATATCTTCTCATGGAAACAACATAGAAGCATTCTCAGAAACAATTCTGTGATGATTGCATTCAGCTGACAGAGTTGAACATTCCTTTTGATAGAGCAGTTTGGAAACACTCTTTTTGTAGAATCTGCATGGGGAGATTTGGACCGCTTGGAGACCTATGGTAGTAAAGGAAATAACTTCATAGAAAAACCAAATGGAAGCATTCTCAGAAAATTCTTTGTGATGATTGAGTTGAACTCAGAGACCTGAATATTCCTTTTGATGGAGCAGTTTCCAAACACACTTCTCGTGGAATCTGCAAGTGGATATTTGGACCTCTCTGAGGATTTCGTTGGAAGCGGGATAAACTTCCCAGAACTAAACGGAAGCATTCTCAGAAACTTCTTTGTGATGTTTGCATTCAACTCACAGAGTTGAAACTTCCTTTCATAGTTCAGGTTTGAAACACTCTTTTTGTAGAATCTGGAAGTGGATATTTGGACCACTGTGTGGTCTTCGTTGGAAACGGGTATATCTTCACCTCAAACCTAGACAGAAGCATTCTCAGAAAGTTCTCTGTGTTGACTGCATTCAACTCACAGAGTTGAACAATCCTTTTGATGGAGCAGTTCTGAAACTCTCTTTCTTTGGGATCTGCAAGTGGATATGTTGACCTCTTTGAAGATTTCGTTGGAAACGGGTTAATCTTCACATAAAAGCTAAACAGAAGCATTCTCAGAAACTTCTTTGTGATGATTGCATTCACCTCACAGAGTTGAACTTTCCCTTTGATAGAGCAGCTTTGAAACACTCTTTTTCTAGAATCTGCAAGTGGACATTTGGAGGGCTTTGTGTTCTGCGGTGGAAAAGGAAATATCTTCTCATCAAAACTACATAGAAGCATTCTCAGAAACTACTCTGTGATGATTGCATTCAGCTGACAGAGTTGAACATTCCTTTTGATAGAGCAGTTTGGAAACACTCTTTTTGTAGAATCTGCATGTGGAGATTTGGACCGCTTGGAGACCTATGGTAGTAAAGGAAATAACTTCATAGAAAAACCAAATGGAAGCATTCTCAGAAAATTCTTTGTGATGATTGAGTTGAACTCAGAGACCTGAACATTCCTTTTGATGGAGCAGTTTCCAAACACACTTCTCGTGGAATCTGCAAGTGGATATTTGGACCTCTCTGAGGATTTCGTTGGAAGCGGGATAAACTTCCCAGAACTAAACGGAAGCATTCTCAGAAACTTCTTTGTGATGTTTGCATTCAACTCACAGAGTTGAACCTTCCTTTCATAGTTCAGGTTTGAAACACTCTTTTTGTAGAATCTGGAAGTGGATATTTGGACCACTGTTTGGTCTACGTTGGAAACGGGTATATCTTCACCTCAAACCTAGAGAGAAGCATTCTCAGAAAGTTCTCTGTGTTGACTGCATTCAACTCACAGAGTTGAACAATCCTTTTGATGGAGCAGTTTTGAAACTCTCTTTCTTTGGAATCTGCAAGTGGATATGTTGACCTCTTTGAAGATTTCGTTGGAAACGGGTTAATCTTCACATAAAAGCTAAACAGAAGCATTCTCAGAAACTTCTTTGTGCTGATTGCATTCACCTCACAGAGTTGAACTTTCTCTTTGATAGAGCAGCTTTGAAACACTCTTTTTCTTGAATCTGCAAGTGGACATTTGGAGGGCTTTCTGGACTGTGGTGGAAAAGGAAATATCTTCTCATCGAAAGTACATTTGGAGGGCTTTGTGTTCTGCGGTGGAAAAGGAAATATCTTCTCATGGAAACAACATAGAAGCATTCTCAGAAACAATTCTGTGATGATTGCATTCAGCTGACAGAGTTGAACATTCCTTTTGATAGAGCAGTTTGGAAACACTCTTTTTGTAGAATCTGCATGGGGAGATTTGTACCGCTTGGAGACCTATGGTAGTAAAGGAAATAACTTCATAGAAAAACCAAATGGAAGCATTCTCAGAAAATTCTTTGTGATGATTGAGTTGAACTCAGAGACCTGAACATTCCTTTTGATGGAGCAGTTTCCAAACACACTTCTCGTGGAATCTGCAAGTGGATATTTGGACCTCTCTGAGGATTTCGTTGGAAGCGGGATAAACTTCCCAGAACTAAACGGAAGCATTCTCAGAAACTTCTTTGTGATGTTTGCATTCAACTCACAGAGTTGAAACTTCCTTTCATAGTTCAGGTTTGAAACACTCTTTTTGTAGAATCTGGAAGTGGATATTTGGACCACTGTGTGGTCTTCGTTGGAAACGGGTATATCTTCACCTCAAACCTAGACAGAAGCATTCTCAGAAAGTTCTCTGTGTTGACTGCATTCAACTCACAGAGTTGAACAATCCTTTTGATGGAGCAGTTTTGAAACTCTCTTTCTTTGGGATCTGCAAGTGGATATGTTGACCTCTTTGAAGATTTCGTTGGAAACGGGTTAATCTTCACATAAAAGCTAAACAGAAGCATTCTCAGAAACTTTTTTCTGATGATTGCATTCACCTCACAGAGTTGAACATTCTCTTTGATAGAGCAGCTTTGAAACACTCTTTTTCTAGAATCTGCAAGTGGACAGTTGGAGGGCTTTGTGTTCTGCGGTGGAAAAGGAAATATCTTCTCATCAAAACTACATAGAAGCATTCTCAGAAACAATTATGTGATGATTGCATTCAGCTGACAGAGTTGAACATTCCTTTTGATAGAGCAGTTTGGAAACACTCTTTTTGTAGAATCTGCATGTGGAGATTTGGACCGCTTGGAGACCTATGGTAGTAAAGGAAATAACTTCATAGAAAAACCAAATGGAAGCATTCTCAGAAAATTCTTTGTGATGATTGAGTTGAACTCAGAGACCTGAACATTCCTTTTGATGGAGCAGTTTCCAAATACACTTCTCGTGGAATCTGCAAGTGGATATTTGGACCTCTCTGAGGATTTCGTTGGAAGCGGGATAAACTTCCCAGAACTAAACGGAAGCATTCTCAGAAACTTGTTTGTGATGTTTGCATTCAACTCACAGAGTTGAAACTTCCTTTCATAGTTCAGGTTTGAAACACTCTTTTTGTAGAATCTGGAAGTGGATATTTGGACCACTGTGTGGTCTTCGTTGGAAACGGGTATATCTTCACCTCAAACCTAGACAGAAGCATTCTCAGAAAGTTCTCTGTGTTGACTGCATTCAACTCACAGAGTTGAACAATCCTTTTGATGGAGCAGTTTTGAAACTCTCTTTCTTTGGAATCTGCAAGTGGATATGTTGACCTCTTTGAAGATTTCGTTGGAAACGGGTTAATCTTCACATAAAAGCTAAACAGAAGCATTCTCAGAAACATCTTTGTGATGATTGCATTCACATCACAGAGTTGAACTTTCCCTTTGATAGAGCATCTTTGAAACACTCTTTTCCTAGAATCTGCCAGTGGACATTTGGAGGGCTTTGTGTTCTGCGGTGGAAAAGGAAATATCTTCTCATCAAAACTACATAGAAGCATTCTCAGAAACTACTCTGTGATGATTGCATTCAGCTGACAGAGTTGAACATTCCTTTTGATAGAGCAGTTTGGAAACACTCTTTTTGTAGAATCTGCATGTGGAGATTTGGACCGCTTTGAGACCTATGGTAGTAAAGGAAATAACTTCATAGAAAAACCAAATGGAAGCATTCTCAGAAAATTCTTTGTGATGATTGAGTTGAACTCAGAGACCTGAACATTCCTTTTGATGGAGCAGATTCCAAACACACTTCTCATGGAATCTGCAAGTGGATATTTGGACCTCTCTGAGGATTTCGTTGGAAGCGGGATAAACTTCCCAGAACTAAACGGAAGCATTCTCAGAAACTTCTTTGTGATGTTTGCATTCAACTCACAGAGTTGAACCTTCCTTTCATAGTTCAGGTTTGAAACACTCTTTTTGTAGAATCTGGAAGTGGATATTTGGACCACTGTGAGGACTTCGTTGGAAACGGGTATATCTTCACCTCAAACCTAGAGAGAAGCATTCTCAGAATGTTCTCTGTGTTGACTGCATTCAACTGACAGACTTGAACAATCGTTTTGATGGAGCAGTTTTGAAACTCTCTTTCTTTGGAATCTGCAAGTGGATATGTTGACCTCTTTGAAGATTTCGTTGGAAACGGGTTAATGTTCACATAAAAGCTAAACAGAAGCATTCTCAGAAACTTCTTTGTGATGATTGCATTCACCTCACAGAGTTGAACTTTCTCTTTGATAGAGCAGCTTTGAAACACTCTTTTTCTAGAATCTGCAAGTGGACATTTGGAGGGCTTTCTGGACTGTGGTGGAAAAGGAAATATCTTCTCATCGAAAGTACATTTGGAGGGCTTTGTGTTCTGCGGTGGAAAAGGAAATATCTTCTCATGGAAACAACATAGAAGCATTCTCAGAAACAATTCTGTGATGATTGCATTCAGCTGACAGAGTAGAACATTCCTTTTGATAGAGCAGTTTGGAAACACTCTTTTTGTAGAATCTGCATGGGGAGATTTGGACCGCTTGGAGACCTATGGTAGTAAAGGAAATAACTTCATAGAAAAACCAAATGGAAGCATTCTCAGAAAATTCTTTGTGATGATTGAGTTGAACTCAGAGACCTGAACATTCCTTTTGATGGAGCAGTTTCCAAACACACTTCTCGTGGAATCTGCAAGTGGATATTTGGACCTCTCTGAGGATTTCGTTGGAAGCGGGATAAACTTCCCAGAACTAAACGGAAGCATTCTCAGAAACTTCTTTGTGATGTTTGCATTCAACTCACAGAGTTGAACCTTCCTTTCATAGTTCAGGTTTGAAACACTCTTTTTGTAGAATCTGGAAGTGGATATTTGGACCACTGTGTGGTCTACGTTGGAAACGGGTATATCTTCACCTCAAACCTAGAGAGAAGCATTCTCAGAAAGTTCTCTGTGTTGACTGCATTCAACTCACAGAGTTGAACAATCCTTTTGATGGAGCAGTTTTGAAACTCTCTTTCTTTGGAATCTGCAAGTGGATATGTTGACCTCTTTGAAGATTTCGTTGGAAACGGGTTAATCTTCACATAAAAGCTAAACAGAAGCATTCTCAGAAACTTCTTTGTGCTGATTGCATTCACCTCACAGAGTTGAACTTTCTCTTTGATAGAGCAGCTTTGAAACACTCTTTTTCTTGAATCTGCAAGTGGACATTTGGAGGGCTTTCTGGACTGTGGTGGAAAAGGAAATATCTTCTCATCGAAAGTACATTTGGAGGGCTTTGTGTTCTGCGGTGGAAAAGGAAATATCTTTTCATGGAAACAACATAGAAGCATTCTCAGAAACAATTCTGTGATGATTGCATTCAGCTGACAGAGTTGAACATTCCTTTTGATAGAGCAGTTTGGAAACACTCTTTTTGTAGAATCTGCATGGGGAGATTTGGACCGCTTGGAGACCTATGGTAGTAAAGGAAATAACTTCATAGAAAAACCAAATGGAAGCATTCTCAGAAAATTCTTTGTGATGATTGAGTTGAACTCAGAGACCTGAACATTCCTTTTGATGGAGCAGTTTCCAAACACACTTCTCGTGGAATCTGCAAGTGGATATTTGGACCTCTCTGAGGATTTCGTTGGAAGCGGGATAAACTTCCCAGAACTAAACGGAAGGATTCTCAGAAACTTCTTTGTGATGTTTGCATTCAACTCACAGAGTTGAAACTTCCTTTCATAGTTCAGGTTTGAAACACTCTTTTTGTAGAATCTGGAAGTGGATATTTGGACCACTGTGTGGTCTTCGTTGGAAACGGGTATATCTTCACCTCAAACCTAGACAGAAGCATTCTCAGAAAGTTCTCTGTGTTGACTGCATTCAACTCACAGAGTTGAACAATCCTTTTGATGGAGCAGTTTTGAAACTCTCTTTCTTTGGGATCTGCAAGTGGATATGTTGACCTCTTTGAAGATTTCGTTGGAAACGGGTTAATCTTCACATAAAAGCTAAACAGAAGCATTCTCAGAAACTTTTTTCTGATGATTGCATTCACCTCACAGAGTTGAACTTTCCCTTTGATAGAGCAGCTTTGAAACACTCTTTTTCTAGAATCTGCAAATGGACATTTGGAGGGCTTTGTGTTCTGCGGTGGAAAAGGAAATATCTTCTCATCAAAACTACATAGAAGCATTCTGAGAAACTACTCTGTGATGATTGCATTCAGCTGACAGAATTGAACATTCCTTTTGATAGAGCAGTTTGGAAACACTCTTTTTGTAGAATCTGCATGTGGAGATTTGGACCGCTTGGAGACCTATGGTAGTAAAGGAAATAACTTCATAGAAAAACCAAATGGAAGCATTCTCAGAAAATTCTTTGTGATGATTGAGTTGAACTCAGAGACCTGAACATTCCTTTTGATGGAGCAGTTTCCAAACACACTTCTCGTGGAATCTGCAAGTGGATATTTGGACCTCTCTGAGGATTTCGTTGGAAGCGGGATAAACTTCCCAGAACTAAACGGAAGCATTCTCAGAAACTTCTTTGTGATGTTTGCATTCAACTCACAGAGTTGAACCTTCCTTTCATAGTTCAGGTTTGAAACACTCTTTTTGTAGAATCTGGAAGTGGATATTTGGACCACTGTGAGGACTTCGTTGGAAACGGGTATATCCTCATCTCAAACCTAGAGAGAAGCATTCTCAGAAAGTTCTCTGTGTTGACTGCATTCAACTGACAGACTTGAACAATCGTTTTGATGGAGCAGTTTTGAAACTCTCTTTCTTTGGAATCTGCAAGTGCATATGTTGACCTCTTTGAAGATTTCGTTGGAAACGGGTTAATCTTCACATAAAAGCTAAACAGAAGCATTCTCAGAAACTTCTTTGTGATGATTGCATTCACCTCACAGAGTTGAACTTTCTCTTTGATAGAGCAGCTTTGAAACACTCTTTTTCATGAATCTGCAAGTGGACATTTGGAGGGCTTTCTGGACTGTGGTGGAAAAGGAAATATTTTCTCATCGAAAGTACATTTGGAGGGCTTTGTGTTCTGTGGTGGAAAAGGAAATATCTTCTCATGGAAACAACATAGAAGCATTCTCAGAAACAATTCTGTGATGATTGCATTCAGCTGACAGAGTTGAACATTCCTTTTGATAGAGCAGTTTGGAAACACTCTTTTTGTAGAATCTGCATGGGGAGATTTGGACCGCTTGGAGACCTATGGTAGTAAAGGAAATAACTTCATAGAAAAACCAAATGGAAGCATTCTCAGAAAATTCTTTGTGATGATTGAGTTGAACTCAGAGACCTGAACATTCCTTTTGATGGAGCAGTTTCCAAACACACTTCTCGTGGAATCTGCAAGTGGATATTTGGACCTCTCTGAGGATTTCGTTGGAAGCGGGATAAACTTCCCAGAACTAAACGGAAGCATTCTCAGAAACTTCTTTGTGATGTTTGCATTCAACTCACAGAGTTGAAACTTCCTTTCATAGTTCAGGTTTGAAACACTCTTTTTGTAGAATCTGGAAGTGGATATTGGACCACTGTGTGGTCTTCGTTGGAAACGGGTATATCTTCACCTCAAACCTAGACAGAAGCATTCTCAGAAAGTTCTCTGTGTTGACTGCATTCAACTCACAGAGTTGAACAATCCTTTTGATGGAGCAGTTCTGAAACTCTCTTTCTTTGGGATCTGCAAGTGGATATGTTGACCTCTTTGAAGATTTCGTTGGAAACGGGTTAATCTTCACATAAAAGCTAAACAGAAGCATTCTCAGAAACTTCTTTGTGATGATTGCATTCACCTCACAGAATTGAACTTTCCCTTTGATAGAGCAGCTTTGAAACACTCTTTTTCTAGAATCTGCAAGTGGACATTTGGAGGGCTTTGTGTTCTGCGGTGGAAAAGGAAATATCTTCTCATCAAAACTACATAGAAGCATTCTCAGAAACTACTCTGTGATGATTGCATTCAGCTGACAGAGTTGAACATTCCTTTTGATAGAGCAGTTTGGAAACACTCTTTTTGTAGAATCTGCATGTGGAGATTTGGACCGCTTGGAGACCTATGGTAGTAAAGGAAATAACTTCATAGAAAAACCAAATGGAAGCATTCTCAGAAAATTCTTTGTGATGATTGAGTTGAACTCAGAGACCTGAACATTCCTTTTGATGGAGCAGTTTCCAAACACACTTCTCGTGGAATCTGCAAGTGGATATTTGGACCTCTCTGAGGATTTCGTTGGAAGCGGGATAAACTTCCCAGAACTAAACGGAAGCATTCTCAGAAACTTCTTTGTGATGTTTGCATTCAACTCACAGAGTTGAACCTTCCTTTCATAGTTCAGGTTTGAAACACTCTTTTTGTGGAATCTGGAAGTGGATATTTGGACCACTGTGAGGACTTCGTTGGAAACGGGTATATCTTCACCTCAAACCTAGAGAGAAGCATTCTCAGAAAGTTCTCTGTGTTGACTGCATTCAACTGACAGACTTGAACAATCGTTTTGATGGAGCAGTTTTGAAACTCTCTTTCTTTGGAATCTGCAAGTGGATATGTTGACCTCTTTGAAGATTTCGTTGGAAACGGGTTAATCTTCACATAAAAGCTAAACAGAAGCATTCTCAGAAACTTCTTTGTGATGATTGCATTCACCTCACAGAGTTGAACTTTCTCTTTGATAGAGCAGCTTTGAAACACTCTTTTTCTTGAATCTGCAAGTGGACATTTGGAGGGCTTTCTGGACTGTGGTGGAAAAGGAAATATCTTCTCATCGAAAGTACATTTGGAGGGCTTTGTGTTCTGCGGTGGAAAAGGAAATATCTTCTCATGGAAACAACATAGAAGCATTCTCAGAAACAATTCTGTGATGATTGCATTCAGCTGACAGAGTTGAACATTCCTTTTGATAGAGCAGTTTGGAATCACTCTTTTTGTAGAATCTGCATGGGGAGATTTGTACCGCTTGGAGACCTATGGTAGTAAAGGAAATAACTTCATAGAAAAACCAAATGGAAGCATTCTCAGAAAATTCTTTGTGATGATTGAGTTGAACTCAGAGACCTGAACATTCCTTTTGATGGAGCAGTTTCCAAACACACTTCTCGTGGAATCTGCAAGTGGATATTTGGACCTCTCTGAGGATTTCGTTGGAAGCGGGATAAACTTCCCAGAACTAAACGGAAGCATTCTCAGAAACTTCTTTGTGATGTTTGCATTCAACTCACAGAGTTGAAACTTCCTTTCATAGTTCAGGTTTGAAACACTCTTTTTGTAGAATCTGGAAGTGGATATTTGGACCACTGTGTGGTCTTCGTTGGAAACGGGTATATCTTCACCTCAAACCTAGACAGAAGCATTCTCAGAAAGTTCTCTGTGTTGACTGCATTCAACTCACAGAGTTGAACAATCCTTTTGATGGAGGAGTTTTGAAACTCTCTTTCTTTGGGATCTGCAAGTGGATATGTTGACCTCTTTGAAGATTTCGTTGGAAACGGGTTAATCTTCACATAAAAGCTAAACAGAAGCATTCTCAGAAACTTTTTTCTGATGATTGCATTCACCTCACAGAGTTGAACTTTCCCTTTGATAGAGCAGCTTTGAAACACTCTTTTTCTAGAATCTGCAAATGGACATTTGGAGGGCTTTGTGTTCTGCGGTGGAAAAGGAAATATCTTCTCATCAAAACTACATAGAAGCATTCTCAGAAACAATTCTGTGATGATTGCATTCAGCTGACAGAGTTGAACATTCCTTTTGATAGAGCAGTTTGGAAACACTCTTTTTGTAGAATCTGCATGGGGAGATTTGGACCGCTTGGAGACCTATGGTAGTAAAGGAAATAACTTCATAGAAAAACCAAATGGAAGCATTCTCAGAAAATTCTTTGTGATGATTGAGTTGAACTCAGAGACCTGAACATTCCTTTTGATGGAGCAGTTTCCAAACACACTTCTCGTGGAATCTGCAAGTGGATATTTGGACCTCTCTGAGGATTTCGTTGGAAGCGGGATAAACTTCCCAGAACTAAACGGAAGCATTCTCAGAAACTTCTTTGTGATGTTTGCATTCAACTCACAGAGTTGAAACTTCCTTTCATAGTTCAGGTTTGAAACACTCTTTTTGTAGAATCTGGAAGTGGATATTTGGACCACTGTGTGGTCTTCGTTGGAAACGGGTATATCTTCACTTCAAACCTAGACAGAAGCATTCTCAGAAAGTTCTCTGTGTTGACTGCATTCAACTCACAGAGTTGAACAATCCTTTTGATGGAGGAGTTTTGAAACTCTCTTTCTTTGGGATCTGCAAGTGGATATGTTGACCTCTTTGAAGATTTCGTTGGAAACGGGTTAATCTTCACATAAAAGCTAAACAGAAGCATTCTCAGAAACTTTTTTCTGATGATTGCATTCACCTCACAGAGTTGAACTTTCCCTTTGATAGAGCAGCTTTGAAACACTCTTTTTCTAGAATCTGCAAATGGACATTTGGAGGGCTTTGTGTTCTGCGGTGGAAAAGGAAATATCTTCTCATCAAAACTACATAGAAGCATTCTCAGAAACAATTCTGTGATGATTGCATTCAGCTGACAGAGTTGAACATTCCTTTTGATAGAGCAGTTTGGAAACACTCTTTTTGTAGAATCTGCATGTGGAGATTTGGACCGCTTGGAGACCTATGGTAGTAAAGGAAATAACTTCATAGAAAAACCAAATGGAAGCATTCTCAGAAAATTCTTTGTGATGATTGAGTTGAACTCAGAGACCTGAACATTCCTTTTGATGGAGCAGTTTCCAAACACACTTCTCGTGGAATCTGCAAGTGGATATTTGGACCTCTCTGAGGATTTCGTTGGAAGCGGGATAAACTTCCCAGAACTAAACGGAAGCATTCTCAGAAACTTCTTTGTGATGTTTGCATTCAACTCACAGAGTTGAACCTTCCTTTCATAGTTCAGGTTTGAAACACTCTTTTTGTAGAATCTGGAAGTGGATATTTGGACCACTGTGAGGACTTCGTTGGAAACGGGTATATCTTCACCTCAAACCTAGAGAGAAGCATTCTCAGAAAGTTCTCTGTGTTGACTGCATTCAACTGACAGACTTGAACAATCGTTTTGATGGAGCAGTTTTGAAACTCTCTTTCTTTGGAATCTGCAAGTGGATATGTTGACCTCTTTGAAGATTTCGTTGGAAACGGGTTAATCTTCACATAAAAGCTAAACAGAAGCATTCTCAGAAACTTCTTTGTGATGATTGCATTCACCTCACAGAGTTGAACTTTCTCTTTGATAGAGCAGCTTTGAAACACTCTTTTTCTTGAATCTGCAAGTGGACATTTGGAGGGCTTTCTGGACTGTGGTGGAAAAGGAAATATCTTCTCATCAAAAGTACATTTGGAGGGCTTTGTGTTCTGCGGTGGAAAAGGAAATATCTTCTCATGGAAACAACATAGAAGCATTCTCAGAAACAATTCTGTGATGATTGCATTCAGCTGACAGAGTTGAACATTCCTTTTGATAGAGCAGTTTGGAAACACTCTTTTTGTAGAATCTGCATGGGGAGATTTGGACCGCTTGGAGACCTATGGTAGTAAAGGAAATAACTTCATAGAAAAACCAAATGGAAGCATTCTCAGAAAATTCTTTGTGATGATTGAGTTGAACTCAG
The DNA here is from genome assembly GCF_028858775.2 of Pan troglodytes. Classification (NCBI taxonomy): domain Eukaryota; kingdom Metazoa; phylum Chordata; class Mammalia; order Primates; family Hominidae; genus Pan; species Pan troglodytes. Next base: position 55,576,771 of record NC_072407.2, read on the forward strand.
AGACCTGAACATTCCTTTTGATGGAGCAGTTTCCAAACACACTTCTCGTGGAATCTGCAAGTGGATATTTGGACCTCTCTGAGGATTTCGTTGGAAGCGGGATAAACTTCCCAGAACTAAACGGAAGCATTCTCAGAAACTTCTTTGTGATGTTTGCATTCAACTCACAGAGTTGAAACTTCCTTTCATAGTTCAGGTTTGAAACACTCTTTTTGTAGAATCTGGAAGTGGATATTTGGACCACTGTGTGGTCTTCGTTGGAAACGGGTATATCTTCACCTCAAACCTAGACAGAAGCATTCTCAGAAAGTTCTCTGTGTTGACTGCATTCAACTCACAGAGTTGAACAATCCTTTTGATGGAGCAGTTTTGAAACTCTCTTTCTTTGGGATCTGCAAGTGGATATGTTGACCTCTTTGAAGATTTCGTTGGAAACGGGTTAATCTTCACATAAAAGCTAAACAGAAGCATTCTCAGAAACTTCTTTGTGATCATTGCATTCACCTCACAGAGTTGAACTTTCTCTTTGATAGAGCAGCTTTGAAACACTCTTTTTCTAGAATCTGCAAATGGACATTTGGAGGGCTTTGTGTTCTGCGGTGGAAAAGGAAATATCTTCTCATCAAAACTACATAGAAGCATTCTCAGAAACAATTCTGTGATGATTGCATTCAGCTGACAGAGTTGAACATTCCTTTTGATAGAGCAGTTTGGAAACACTCTTTTTGTAGAATCTGCATGTGGAGATTTGGACCGCTTGGAGACCTATGGTAGTAAAGGAAATAACTTCATAGAAAAACCAAATGGAAGCATTCTCAGAAAATTCTTTGTGATGATTGAGTTGAACTCAGAGACCTGAACATTCCTTTTGATGGAGCAGTTTCCAAACACACTTCTCGTGGAATCTGCAAGTGGATATTTGGACCTCTCTGAGGATTTCGTTGGAAGCGGGATAAACTTCCCAGAACTAAACGGAAGCATTCTCAGAAACTTCTTTGTGATGTTTGCATTCAACTCACAGAGTTGAACCTTCCTTTCATAGTTCAGGTTTGAAACACTCTTTTTGTAGAATCTGGAAGTGGATATTTGGACCACTGTGAGGACTTCGTTGGAAACGGGTATATCTTCACCTCAAACCTAGAGAGAAGCATTCTCAGAAAGTTCTCTGTGTTGACTGCATTCAACTGACAGACTTGAACAATCGTTTTGATGGAGCAGTTTTGAAACTCTCTTTCTTTGGAATCTGCAAGTGGATATGTTGACCTCTTTGAAGATTTCGTTGGAAACGGGTTAATCTTCACATAAAAGCTAAACAGAAGCATTCTCAGAAACTTCTTTGTGATGATTGCATTCACCTCACAGAGTTGAACTTTCTCTTTGATAGAGCAGCTTTGAAACACTCTTTTTCTTGAATCTGCAAGTGGACATTTGGAGGGCTTTCTGGACTGTGGTGGAAAAGGAAATATCTTCTCATCAAAAGTACATTTGGAGGGCTTTGTGTTCTGCGGTGGAAAAGGAAATATCTTCTCATGGAAACAACATAGAAGCATTCTCAGAAACAATTCTGTGATGATTGCATTCAGCTGACAGAGTTGAACATTCCTTTTGATAGAGCAGTTTGGAAACACTCTTTTTGTAGAATCTGCATGGGGAGATTTGGACCGCTTGGAGACCTATGGTAGTAAAGGAAATAACTTCATAGAAAAACCAAATGGAAGCATTCTCAGAAAATTCTTTGTGATGATTGAGTTGAACTCAGAGACCTGAACATTCCTTTTGATGGAGCAGTTTCCAAACACACTTCTCGTGGAATCTGCAAGTGGATATTTGGACCTCTCTGAGGATTTCGTTGGAAGCGGGATAAACTTCCCAGAACTAAACGGAAGCATTCTCAGAAACTTCTTTGTGATGTTTGCATTCAACTCACAGAGTTGAAACTTCCTTTCATAGTTCAGGTTTGAAACACTCTTTTTGTAGAATCTGGAAGTGGATATTTGGACCACTGTGTGGTCTTCGTTGGAAACGGGTATATCTTCACCTCAAACCTAGACAGAAGCATTCTCAGAAAGTTCTCTGTGTTGACTGCATTCAACTCACAGAGTTGAACAATCCTTTTGATGGAGCAGTTTTGAAACTCTCTTTCTTTGGGATCTGCAAGTGGATATGTTGACCTCTTTGAAGATTTCGTTGGAAACGGGTTAATCTTCACATAAAAGCTAAACAGAAGCATTCTCAGAAACTTTTTTCTGATGATTGCATTCACCTCACAGAGTTGAACTTTCCCTTTGATAGAGCAGCTTTGAAACACTCTTTTTCTAGAATCTGCAAATGGACATTTGGAGGGCTTTGTGTTCTGCGGTGGAAAAGGAAATATCTTCTCATCAAAACTACATAGAAGCATTCTCAGAAACAATTCTGTGATGATTGCATTCAGCTGACAGAGTTGAACATTCCTTTTGATAGAGCAGTTTGGAAACACTCTTTTTGTAGAATCTGCATGTGGAGATTTGGACCGCTTGGAGACCTATGGTAGTAAAGGAAATAACTTCATAGAAAAACCAAATGGAAGCATTCTCAGAAAATTCTTTGTGATGATTGAGTTGAACTCAGAGACCTGAACATTCCTTTTGATGGAGCAGTTTCCAAACACACTTCTCGTGGAATCTGCAAGTGGATATTTGGACCTCTCTGAGGATTTCGTTGGAAGCGGGATAAACTTCCCAGAACTAAACGGAAGCATTCTCAGAAACTTCATTGTGATGTTTGCATTCAACTCACAGAGTTGAACCTTCCTTTCATAGTTCAGGTTTGAAACACTCTTTTTGTAGAATCTGGAAGTGGATATTTGGACCACTGTGAGGACTTCGTTGGAAACGGGTATATCTTCACCTCAAACCTAGAGAGAAGCATTCTCAGAAAGTTCTCTGTGTTGACTGCATTCAACTGACAGACTTGAACAATCGTTTTGATGGAGCAGTTTTGAAACTCTCTTTCTTTGGAATCTGCAAGTGGATATGTTGACCTCTTTGAAGATTTCGTTGGAAACGGGTTAATCTTCACATAAAAGCTAAACAGAAGCATTCTCAGAAACTTCTTTGTGATGATTGCATTCACCTCACAGAGTTGAACTTTCTCTTTGATAGAGCAGCTTTGAAACACTCTTTTTCTTGAATCTGCAAGTGGACATTTGGAGGGCTTTCTGGACTGTGGTGGAAAAGGAAATATCTTCTCATCAAAAGTACATTTGGAGGGCTTTGTGTTCTGCGGTGGAAAAGGAAATATCTTCTCATGGAAACAACATAGAAGCATTCTCAGAAACAATTCTGTGATGATTGCATTCAGCTGACAGAGTTGAACATTCCTTTTGATAGAGCAGTTTGGAAACACTCTTTTTGTAGAATCTGCATGGGGAGATTTGGACCGCTTGGAGACCTATGGTAGTAAAGGAAATAACTTCATAGAAAAACCAAATGGAAGCATTCTCAGAAAATTCTTTGTGATGATTGAGTTGAACTCAGAGACCTGAACATTCCTTTTGATGGAGCAGTTTCCAAACACACTTCTCGTGGAATCTGCAAGTGGATATTTGGACCTCTCTGAGGATTTCGTTGGAAGCGGGATAAACTTCCCAGAACTAAACGGAAGCATTCTCAGAAACTTCTTTGTGATGTTTGCATTCAACTCACAGAGTTGAAACTTCCTTTCATAGTTCAGGTTTGAAACACTCTTTTTGTAGAATCTGGAAGTGGATATTTGGACCACTGTGTGGTCTTCGTTGGAAACGGGTATATCTTCACCTCAAACCTAGACAGAAGCATTCTCAGAAAGTTCTCTGTGTTGACTGCATTCAACTCACAGAGTTGAACAATCCTTTTGATGGAGCAGTTTTGAAACTCTCTTTCTTTGGGATCTGCAAGTGGATATGTTGACCTCTTTGAAGATTTCGTTGGAAACGGGTTAATCTTCACATAAAAGCTAAACAGAAGCATTCTCAGAAACTTCTTTGTGATCATTGCATTCACCTCACAGAGTTGAACTTTCTCTTTGATAGAGCAGCTTTGAAACACTCTTTTTCTAGAATCTGCAAATGGACATTTGGAGGGCTTTGTGTTCTGCGGTGGAAAAGGAAATATCTTCTCATCAAAACTACATAGAAGCATTCTCAGAAACAATTCTGTGATGATTGCATTCAGCTGACAGAGTTGAACATTCCTTTTGATAGAGCAGTTTGGAAACACTCTTTTTGTAGAATCTGCATGTGGAGATTTGGACCGCTTGGAGACCTATGGTAGTAAAGGAAATAACTTCATAGAAAAACCAAATGGAAGCATTCTCAGAAAATTCTTTGTGATGATTGAGTTGAACTCAGAGACCTGAACATTCCTTTTGATGGAGCAGTTTCCAAACACACTTCTCGTGGAATCTGCAAGTGGATATTTGGACCTCTCTGAGGATTTCGTTGGAAGCGGGATAAACTTCCCAGAACTAAACGGAAGCATTCTCAGAAACTTCTTTGTGATGTTTGCATTCAACTCACAGAGTTGAACCTTCCTTTCATAGTTCAGGTTTGAAACACTCTTTTTGTAGAATCTGGAAGTGGATATTTGGACCACTGTGAGGTCTTCGTTGGAAACGGGTATATCTTCACCTCAAACCTAGAGAGAAGCATTCTCAGAAAGTTCTCTGTGTTGACTGCATTCAACTGACAGACTTGAACAATCGTTTTGATGGAGCAGTTTTGAAACTCTCTTTCTTTGGAATCTGCAAGTGGATATGTTGACCTCTTTGAAGATTTCGTTGGAAACGGGTTAATCTTCACATAAAAGCTAAACAGAAGCATTCTCAGAAACTTCTTTGTGATGATTGCATTCACCTCACAGAGTTGAACTTTCTCTTTGATAGAGCAGCTTTGAAACACTCTTTTTCTTGAATCTGCAAGTGGACATTTGGAGGGCTTTCTGGACTGTGGTGGAAAAGGAAATATTTTCTCATCGAAAGTACATTTGGAGGGCTTTGTGTTCTGTGGTGGAAAAGGAAATATCTTCTCATGGAAACAACATAGAAGCATTCTCAGAAACAATTCTGTGATGATTGCATTCAGCTGACAGAGTTGAACATTCCTTTTGATAGAGCAGTTTGGAAACACTCTTTTTGTAGAATCTGCATGGGGAGATTTGGACCGCTTGGAGACCTATGGTAGTAAAGGAAATAACTTCATAGAAAAACCAAATGGAAGCATTCTCAGAAAATTCTTTGTGATGATTGAGTTGAACTCAGAGACCTGAACATTCCTTTTGATGGAGCAGTTTCCAAACACACTTCTCGTGGAATCTGCAAGTGGATATTTGGACCTCTCTGAGGATTTCGTTGGAAGCGGGATAAACTTCCCAGAACTAAACGGAAGCATTCTCAGAAACTTCTTTGTGATGTTTGCATTCAACTCACAGAGTTGAAACTTCCTTTCATAGTTCAGGTTTGAAACACTCTTTTTGTAGAATCTGGAAGTGGATATTTGGACCACTGTGTGGTCTTCGTTGGAAACGGGTATATCTTCACCTCAAACCTAGACAGAAGCATTCTCAGAAAGTTCTCTGTGTTGACTGCATTCAACTCACAGAGTTGAACAATCCTTTTGATGGAGCAGTTTTGAAACTCTCTTTCTTTGGGATCTGCAAGTGGATATGTTGACCTCTTTGAAGATTTCGTTGGAAACGGGTTAATCTTCACATAAAAGCTAAACAGAAGCATTCTCAGAAACTTCTTTGTGATCATTGCATTCACCTCACAGAGTTGAACTTTCCCTTTGATAGAGCAGCTTTGAAACACTCTTTTTCTAGAATCTGCAAGTGGACATTTGGAGGGCTTTGTGTTCTGCGGTGGAAAAGGAAATATCTTCTCATCAAAACTACATAGAAGCATTCTCAGAAACAATTCTGTGATGATTGCATTCAGCTGACAGAGTTGAACATTCCTTTCGATAGAGCAGTTTGGAAACACTCCTTTTGTAGAATCTGCATGGGGAGATTTGGACCGCTTGGAGACCTATGGTAGTAAAGGAAATAACTTCATAGAAAAACCAAATGGAAGCATTCTCAGAAAATTCTTTGTGATGATTGAGTTGAACTCAGAGACCTGAACATTCCTTTTGATGGAGCAGTTTCCAAACACACTTCTCGTGGAATCTGCAAGTGGATATTTGGACCTCTCTGAGGATTTCGTTGGAAGCGGGATAAACTTCCCAGAACTAAACGGAAGCATACTCAGAAACTTCTTTGTGATGTTTGCATTCAACTCACAGAGTTGAAACTTCCTTTCATAGTTCAGGTTTGAAACACTCTTTTTGTAGAATCTGGAAGTGGATATTTGGACCACTGTGAGGACTTCGTTGGAAACGGGTATATCTTCACCTCAAACCTAGAGAGAAGCATTCTCAGAAAGTTCTCTGTGTTGACTGCATTCAACTGACAGACTTGAACAATCGTTTTGATGGAGCAGTTTTGAAACTCTCTTTCTTTGGAATCTGCAAGTGGATATGTTGACCTCTTTGAAGATTTCGTTGGAAACGGGTTAATCTTCACATAAAAGCTAAACAGAAGCATTCTCAGAAACTTCTTTGTGATGATTGCATTCACCTCACAGAGTTGAACTTTCTCTTTGATAGAGCAGCTTTGAAACACTCTTTTTCTTGAATCTGCAAGTGGACATTTGGAGGGCTTTCTGGACTGTGGTGGAAAAGGAAATATCTTCTCATCAAAAGTACATTTGGAGGGCTTTGTGTTCTGCGGTGGAAAAGGAAATATCTTCTCATGGAAACAACATAGAAGCATTCTCAGAAACAATTCTGTGATGATTGCATTCAGCTGACAGAGTTGAACATTCCTTTTGATAGAGCAGTTTGGAAACACTCTTTTTGTAGAATCTGCATGGGGAGATTTGGACCGCTTGGAGACCTATGGTAGTAAAGGAAATAACTTCATAGAAAAACCAAATGGAAGCATTCTCAGAAAATTCTTTGTGATGATTGAGTTGAACTCAGAGACCTGAACATTCCTTTTGATGGAGCAGTTTCCAAACACACTTCTCGTGGAATCTGCAAGTGGATATTTGGACCTCTCTGAGGATTTCGTTGGAAGCGGGATAAACTTCCCAGAACTAAACGGAAGCATTCTCAGAAACTTCTTTGTGATGTTTGCATTCAACTCACAGAGTTGAAACTTCCTTTCATAGTTCAGGTTTGAAACACTCTTTTTGTAGAATCTGGAAGTGGATATTTGGACCACTGTGTGGTCTTCGTTGGAAACGGGTATATCTTCACCTCAAACCTAGACAGAAGCATTCTCAGAAAGTTCTCTGTGTTGACTGCATTCAACTCACAGAGTTGAACAATCCTTTTGATGGAGCAGTTTTGAAACTCTCTTTCTTTGGGATCTGCAAGTGGATATGTTGACCTCTTTGAAGATTTCGTTGGAAACGGGTTAATCTTCACATAAAAGCTAAACAGAAGCATTCTCAGAAACTTCTTTGTGATCATTGCATTCACCTCACAGAGTTGAACTTTCCCTTTGATAGAGCAGCTTTGAAACACTCTTTTTCTAGAATCTGCAAGTGGACATTTGGAGGGCTTTGTGTTCTGCGGTGGAAAAGGAAATATCTTCTCATCAAAACTACATAGAAGCATTCTCAGAAACAATTCTGTGATGATTGCATTCAGCTGACAGAGTTGAACATTCCTTTCGATAGAGCAGTTTGGAAACACTCCTTTTGTAGAATCTGCATGGGGAGATTTGGACCGCTTGGAGACCTATGGTAGTAAAGGAAATAACTTCATAGAAAAACCAAATGGAAGCATTCTCAGAAAATTCTTTGTGATGATTGAGTTGAACTCAGAGACCTGAACATTCCTTTTGATGGAGCAGTTTCCAAACACACTTCTCGTGGAATCTGCAAGTGGATATTTGGACCTCTCTGAGGATTTCGTTGGAAGCGGGATAAACTTCCCAGAACTAAACGGAAGCATACTCAGAAACTTCTTTGTGATGTTTGCATTCAACTCACAGAGTTGAAACTTCCTTTCATAGTTCAGGTTTGAAACACTCTTTTTGTAGAATCTGGAAGTGGATATTTGGACCACTGTGAGGACTTCGTTGGAAACGGGTATATCTTCACCTCAAACCTAGAGAGAAGCATTCTCAGAAAGTTCTCTGTGTTGACTGCATTCAACTGACAGACTTGAACAATCGTTTTGATGGAGCAGTTTTGAAACTCTCTTTCTTTGGAATCTGCAAGTGGATATGTTGACCTCTTTGAAGATTTCGTTGGAAACGGGTTAATCTTCACATAAAAGCTAAACAGAAGCATTCTCAGAAACTTCTTTGTGATGATTGCATTCACCTCACAGAGTTGAACTTTCTCTTTGATAGAGCAGCTTTGAAACACTCTTTTTCTTGAATCTGCAAGTGGACATTTGGAGGGCTTTCTGGACTGTGGTGGAAAAGGAAATATCTTCTCATCAAAAGTACATTTGGAGGGCTTTGTGTTCTGCGGTGGAAAAGGAAATATCTTCTCATGGAAACAACATAGAAGCATTCTCAGAAACAATTCTGTGATGATTGCATTCAGCTGACAGAGTTGAACATTCCTTTTGATAGAGCAGTTTGGAAACACTCTTTTTGTAGAATCTGCATGGGGAGATTTGGACCGCTTGGAGACCTATGGTAGTAAAGGAAATAACTTCATAGAAAAACCAAATGGAAGCATTCTCAGAAAATTCTTTGTGATGATTGAGTTGAACTCAGAGACCTGAACATTCCTTTTGATGGAGCAGTTTCCAAACACACTTCTCGTGGAATCTGCAAGTGGATATTTGGACCTCTCTGAGGATTTCGTTGGAAGCGGGATAAACTTCCCAGAACTAAACGGAAGCATTCTCAGAAACTTCTTTGTGATGTTTGCATTCAACTCACAGAGTTGAAACTTCCTTTCATAGTTCAGGTTTGAAACACTCTTTTTGTAGAATCTGGAAGTGGATATTTGGACCACTGTGTGGTCTTCGTTGGAAACGGGTATATCTTCACCTCAAACCTAGACAGAAGCATTCTCAGAAAGTTCTCTGTGTTGACTGCATTCAACTCACAGAGTTGAACAATCCTTTTGATGGAGCAGTTTTGAAACTCTCTTTCTTTGGGATCTGCAAGTGGATATGTTGACCTCTTTGAAGATTTCGTTGGAAACGGGTTAATCTTCACATAAAAGCTAAACAGAAGCATTCTCAGAAACTTCTTTGTGATCATTGCATTCACCTCACAGAGTTGAACTTTCTCTTTGATAGAGCAGCTTTGAAACACTCTTTTTCTAGAATCTGCAAATGGACATTTGGAGGGCTTTGTGTTCTGCGGTGGAAAAGGAAATATCTTCTCATCAAAACTACATAGAAGCATTCTCAGAAACAATTCTGTGATGATTGCATTCAGCTGACAGAGTTGAACATTCCTTTTGATAGAGCAGTTTGGAAACACTCTTTTTGTAGAATCTGCATGGGGAGATTTGGACCGCTTGGAGACCTATGGTAGTAAAGGAAATAACTTCATAGAAAAACCAAATGGAAGCATTCTCAGAAAATTCTTTGTGATGATTGAGTTGAACTCAGAGACCTGAACATTCCTTTTGATGGAGCAGTTTCCAAACACACTTCTCGTGGAATCTGCAAGTGGATATTTGGACCTCTCTGAGGATTTCGTTGGAAGCGGGATAAACTTCCCAGAACTAAACGGAAGCATTCTCAGAAACTTCTTTGTGATGTTTGCATTCAACTCACAGAGTTGAACCTTCCTTTCATAGTTCAGGTTTGAAACACTCTTTTTGTAGAATCTGGAAGTGGATATTTGGACCACTGTGAGGACTTCGTTGGAAACGGGTATATCTTCACCTCAAACCTAGAGAGAAGCATTCTCAGAAAGTTCTCTGTGTTGACTGCATTCAACTGACAGACTTGAACAATCGTTTTGATGGAGCAGTTTTGAAACTCTCTTTCTTTGGAATCTGCAAGTGGATATGTTGACCTCTTTGAAGATTTCGTTGGAAACGGGTTAATCTTCACATAAAAGCTAAACAGAAGCATTCTCAGAAACTTCTTTGTGATGATTGCATTCACCTCACAGAGTTGAACTTTCTCTTTGATAGAGCAGCTTTGAAACACTCTTTTTCTTGAATCTGCAAGTGGACATTTGGAGGGCTTTCTGGACTGTGGTGGAAAAGGAAATATCTTCTCATCAAAAGTACATTTGGAGGGCTTTGTGTTCTGCGGTGGAAAAGGAAATATCTTCTCATGGAAACAACATAGAAGCATTCTCAGAAACAATTCTGTGATGATTGCATTCAGCTGACAGAGTTGAACATTCCTTTTGATAGAGCAGTTTGGAAACACTCTTTTTGTAGAATCTGCATGGGGAGATTTGGACCGCTTGGAGACCTATGGTAGTAAAGGAAATAACTTCATAGAAAAACCAAATGGAAGCATTCTCAGAAAATTCTTTGTGATGATTGAGTTGAACTCAGAGACCTGAACATTCCTTTTGATGGAGCAGTTTCCAAACACACTTCTCGTGGAATCTGCAAGTGGATATTTGGACCTCTCTGAGGATTTCGTTGGAAGCGGGATAAACTTCCCAGAACTAAACGGAAGCATTCTCAGAAACTTCTTTGTGATGTTTGCATTCAACTCACAGAGTTGAAACTTCCTTTCATAGTTCAGGTTTGAAACACTCTTTTTGTAGAATCTGGAAGTGGATATTTGGACCACTGTGTGGTCTTCGTTGGAAACGGGTATATCTTCACCTCAAACCTAGACAGAAGCATTCTCAGAAAGTTCTCTGTGTTGACTGCATTCAACTCACAGAGTTGAACAATCCTTTTGATGGAGCAGTTTTGAAACTCTCTTTCTTTGGGATCTGCAAGTGGATATGTTGACCTCTTTGAAGATTTCGTTGGAAACGGGTTAATCTTCACATAAAAGCTAAACAGAAGCATTCTCAGAAACTTCTTTGTGATCATTGCATTCACCTCACAGAGTTGAACTTTCCCTTTGATAGAGCAGCTTTGAAACACTTTTTCTAGAATCTGCAAATGGACATTTGGAGGGCTTTGTGTTCTGCGGTGGAAAAGGAAATATCTTCTCATCAAAACTACATAGAAGCATTCTCAGAAACAATTCTGTGATGATTGCATTCAGCTGACAGAGTTGAACATTCCTTTCGATAGAGCAGTTTGGAAACACTCCTTTTGTAGAATCTGCATGGGGAGATTTGGACCGCTTGGAGACCTATGGTAGTAAAGGAAATAACTTCATAGAAAAACCAAATGGAAGCATTCTCAGAAAATTCTTTGTGATGATTGAGTTGAACTCAGAGACCTGAACATTCCTTTTGATGGAGCAGTTTCCAAACACACTTCTCGTGGAATCTGCAAGTGGATATTTGGACCTCTCTGAGGATTTCGTTGGAAGCGGGATAAACTTCCCAGAACTAAACGGAAGCATACTCAGAAACTTCTTTGTGATGTTTGCATTCAACTCACAGAGTTGAAACTTCCTTTCATAGTTCAGGTTTGAAACACTCTTTTTGTAGAATCTGGAAGTGGATATTTGGACCACTGTGAGGACTTCGTTGGAAACGGGTATATCTTCACCTCAAACCTAGAGAGAAGCATTCTCAGAAAGTTCTCTGTGTTGACTGCATTCAACTGACAGACTTGAACAATCGTTTTGATGGAGCAGTTTTGAAACTCTCTTTCTTTGGAATCTGCAAGTGGATATGTTGACCTCTTTGAAGATTTCGTTGGAAACGGGTTAATCTTCACATAAAAGCTAAACAGAAGCATTCTCAGAAACTTCTTTGTGATGATTGCATTCACCTCACAGAGTTGAACTTTCTCTTTGATAGAGCAGCTTTGAAACACTCTTTTTCTTGAATCTGCAAGTGGACATTTGGAGGGCTTTCTGGACTGTGGTGGAAAAGGAAATATCTTCTCATCAAAAGTACATTTGGAGGGCTTTGTGTTCTGCGGTGGAAAAGGAAATATCTTCTCATGGAAACAACATAGAAGCATTCTCAGAAACAATTCTGTGATGATTGCATTCAGCTGACAGAGTTGAACATTCCTTTTGATAGAGCAGTTTGGAAACACTCTTTTTGTAGAATCTGCATGGGGAGATTTGGACCGCTTGGAGACCTATGGTAGTAAAGGAAATAACTTCATAGAAAAACCAAATGGAAGCATTCTCAGAAAATTCTTTGTGATGATTGAGTTGAACTCAGAGACCTGAACATTCCTTTTGATGGAGCAGTTTCCAAACACACTTCTCGTGGAATCTGCAAGTGGATATTTGGACCTCTCTGAGGATTTCGTTGGAAGCGGGATAAACTTCCCAGAACTAAACGGAAGCATTCTCAGAAACTTCTTTGTGATGTTTGCATTCAACTCACAGAGTTGAAACTTCCTTTCATAGTTCAGGTTTGAAACACTCTTTTTGTAGAATCTGGAAGTGGATATTTGGACCACTGTGTGGTCTTCGTTGGAAACGGGTATATCTTCACCTCAAACCTAGACAGAAGCATTCTCAGAAAGTTCTCTGTGTTGACTGCATTCAACTCACAGAGTTGAACAATCCTTTTGATGGAGCAGTTTTGAAACTCTCTTTCTTTGGGATCTGCAAGTGGATATGTTGACCTCTTTGAAGATTTCGTTGGAAACGGGTTAATCTTCACATAAAAGCTAAACAGAAGCATTCTCAGAAACTTCTTTGTGATCATTGCATTCACCTCACAGAGTTGAACTTTCTCTTTGATAGAGCAGCTTTGAAACACTCTTTTTCTAGAATCTGCAAATGGACATTTGGAGGGCTTTGTGTTCTGCGGTGGAAAAGGAAATATCTTCTCATCAAAACTACATAGAAGCATTCTCAGAAACAATTCTGTGATGATTGCATTCAGCTGACAGAGTTGAACATTCCTTTTCATAGAGCAGTTTGGAAACACTCTTTTTGTAGAATCTGCATGTGGAGATTTGGACCGCTTGGAGACCTATGGTAGTAAAGGAAATAACTTCATAGAAAAACCAAATGGAAGCATTCTCAGAAAATTCTTTGTGATGATTGAGTTGAACTCAGAGACCTGAACATTCCTTTTGATGGAGCAGTTTCCAAACACACTTCTCGTGGAATCTGCAAGTGGATATTTGGACCTCTCTGAGGATTTCGTTGGAAGCGGGATAAACTTCCCAGAACTAAACGGAAGCATTCTCAGAAACTTCTTTGTGATGTTTGCATTCAACTCACAGAGTTGAACCTTCCTTTCATAGTTCAGGTTTGAAACACTCTTTTTGTAGAATCTGGAAGTGGATATTTGGACCACTGTGAGGACTTCGTTGGAAACGGGTATATCTTCACCTCAAACCTAGAGAGAAGCATTCTCAGAAAGTTCTCTGTGTTGACTGCATTCAACTGACAGACTTGAACAATCGTTTTGATGGAGCAGTTTTGAAACTCTCTTTCTTTGGAATCTGCAAGTGGATATGTTGACCTCTTTGAAGATTTCGTTGGAAACGGGTTAATCTTCACATAAAAGCTAAACAGAAGCATTCTCAGAAACTTCTTTGTGATGATTGCATTCACCTCACAGAGTTGAACTTTCTCTTTGATAGAGCAGCTTTGAAACACTCTTTTTCTTGAATCTGCAAGTGGACATTTGGAGGGCTTTCTGGACTGTGGTGGAAAAGGAAATATCTTCTCATCAAAAGTACATTTGGAGGGCTTTGTGTTCTGCGGTGGAAAAGGAAATATCTTCTCATGGAAACAACATAGAAGCATTCTCAGAAACAATTCTGTGATGATTGCATTCAGCTGACAGAGTTGAACATTCCTTTTGATAGAGCAGTTTGGAAACACTCTTTTTGTAGAATCTGCATGGGGAGATTTGGACCGCTTGGAGACCTATGGTAGTAAAGGAAATAACTTCATAGAAAAACCAAATGGAAGCATTCTCAGAAAATTCTTTGTGATGATTGAGTTGAACTCAGAGACCTGAACATTCCTTTTGATGGAGCAGTTTCCAAACACACTTCTCGTGGAATCTGCAAGTGGATATTTGGACCTCTCTGAGGATTTCGTTGGAAGCGGGATAAACTTCCCAGAACTAAACGGAAGCATTCTCAGAAACTTCTTTGTGATGTTTGCATTCAACTCACAGAGTTGAAACTTCCTTTCATAGTTCAGGTTTGAAACACTCTTTTTGTAGAATCTGGAAGTGGATATTTGGACCACTGTGTGGTCTTCGTTGGAAACGGGTATATCTTCACCTCAAACCTAGACAGAAGCATTCTCAGAAAGTTCTCTGTGTTGACTGCATTCAACTCACAGAGTTGAACAATCCTTTTGATGGAGCAGTTTTGAAACTCTCTTTCTTTGGGATCTGCAAGTGGATATGTTGACCTCTTTGAAGATTTCGTTGGAAACGGGTTAATCTTCACATAAAAGCTAAACAGAAGCATTCTCAGAAACTTCTTTGTGATCATTGCATTCACCTCACAGAGTTGAACTTTCCCTTTGATAGAGCAGCTTTGAAACACTTTTTCTAGAATCTGCAAATGGACATTTGGAGGGCTTTGTGTTCTGCGGTGGAAAAGGAAATATCTTCTCATCAAAACTACATAGAAGCATTCTCAGAAACAATTCTGTGATGATTGCATTCAGCTGACAGAGTTGAACATTCCTTTCGATAGAGCAGTTTGGAAACACTCCTTTTGTAGAATCTGCATGGGGAGATTTGGACCGCTTGGAGACCTATGGTAGTAAAGGAAATAACTTCATAGAAAAACCAAATGGAAGCATTCTCAGAAAATTCTTTGTGATGATTGAGTTGAACTCAGAGACCTGAACATTCCTTTTGATGGAGCAGTTTCCAAACACACTTCTCGTGGAATCTGCAAGTGGATATTTGGACCTCTCTGAGGATTTCGTTGGAAGCGGGATAAACTTCCCAGAACTAAACGGAAGCATACTCAGAAACTTCTTTGTGATGTTTGCATTCAACTCACAGAGTTGAAACTTCCTTTCATAGTTCAGGTTTGAAACACTCTTTTTGTAGAATCTGGAAGTGGATATTTGGACCACTGTGAGGACTTCGTTGGAAACGGGTATATCTTCACCTCAAACCTAGAGAGAAGCATTCTCAGAAAGTTCTCTGTGTTGACTGCATTCAACTGACAGACTTGAACAATCGTTTTGATGGAGCAGTTTTGAAACTCTCTTTCTTTGGAATCTGCAAGTGGATATGTTGACCTCTTTGAAGATTTCGTTGGAAACGGGTTAATCTTCACATAAAAGCTAAACAGAAGCATTCTCAGAAACTTCTTTGTGATGATTGCATTCACCTCACAGAGTTGAACTTTCTCTTTGATAGAGCAGCTTTGAAACACTCTTTTTCTTGAATCTGCAAGTGGACATTTGGAGGGCTTTCTGGACTGTGGTGGAAAAGGAAATATCTTCTCATCGAAAGTACATTTGGAGGGCTTTGTGTTCTGCGGTGGAAAAGGAAATATCTTCTCATGGAAACAACATAGAAGCATTCTCAGAAACAATTCTGTGATGATTGCATTCAGCTGACAGAGTTGAACATTCCTTTTGATAGAGCAGTTTGGAAACACTCTTTTTGTAGAATCTGCATGGGGAGATTTGGACCGCTTGGAGACCTATGGTAGTAAAGGAAATAACTTCATAGAAAAACCAAATGGAAGCATTCTCAGAAAATTCTTTGTGATGATTGAGTTGAACTCAGAGACCTGAACATTCCTTTTGATGGAGCAGTTTCCAAACACACTTCTCGTGGAATCTGCAAGTGGATATTTGGACCTCTCTGAGGATTTCGTTGGAAGCGGGATAAACTTCCCAGAATTAAACGGAAGCATTCTCAGAAACTTCTTTGTGATGTTTTCATTCAACTCACAGAGTTGAAACTTCCTTTCATAGTTCAGGTTTGAAACACTCTTTTTGTAGAATCTGGAAGTGGATATTTGGACCACTGTGTGGTCTTCGTTGGAAACGGGTATATCTTCACCTCAAACCTAGACAGAAGCATTCTCAGAAAGTTCTCTGTGTTGACTGCATTCAACTCACAGAGTTGAACAGTCCTTTTGATGGAGCAGTTTTGAAACTCTCTTTCTTTGGGATCTGCAAGTGGATATGTTGACCTCTTTGAAGATTTCGTTGGAAACGGGTTAATCTTCACATAAAAGCTAAACAGAAGCATTCTCAGAAACTTTTTTCTGATGATTGCATTCACCTCACAGAGTTGAACTTTCCCTTTGATAGAGCAGCTTTGAAACACTCTTTTTCTAGAATCTGCAAATGGACATTTGGAGGGCTTTGTGTTCTGCGGTGGAAAAGGAAATATCTTCTCATCAAAACTACATAGAAGCATTCTCAGAAACAATTCTGTGATGATTGCATTCAGCTGACAGAGTTGAACATTCCTTTTGATAGAGCAGTTTGGAAACACTCTTTTTGTAGAATCTGCATGTGGAGATTTGGACCGCTTTGAGACCTATGGTAGTAAAGGAAATAACTTCATAGAAAAACCAAATGGAAGCATTCTCAGAAAATTCTTTGTGATGATTGAGTTGAACTCAGAGACCTGAACATTCCTTTTGATGGAGCAGTTTCCAAACACACTTCTCGTGGAATCTGCAAGTGGATATTTGGACCTCTCTGAGGATTTCGTTGGAAGCGGGATAAACTTCCCAGAACTAAACGGAAGCATTCTCAGAAACTTCTTTGTGATGTTTGCATTTAACTCACAGAGTTGAACCTTCCTTTCATAGTTCAGGTTTGAAACAGTCTTTTTGTAGAATCTGGAAGTGGATATTTGGACCACTGTGAGGACTTCGTTGGAAACGGGTATATCTTCACCTCAAACCTAGAGAGAAGCATTCTCAGAAAGTTCTCTGTGTTGACTGCATTCAACTCACAGAGTTGAACAATCGTTTTGATGGAGCAGTTTTGAAACTCTCTTTCTTTGGAATCTGCAAGTGGATATGTTGACCTCTTTGAAGATTTTGTTGGAAACGGGTTAATCTTCACATAAAAGCTAAACAGAAGCATTCTCAGAAACTTCTTTGTGATGATTGCATTCACCTCACAGAGTTGAACTTTCTCTTTGATAGAGCAGCTTTGAAACACTCTTTTTCTAGAATCTGCAAGTGGACATTTGGAGGGATTTCTGGACTGTGGTGGAAAAGGAAATATCTTCTCATCGAAAGTACATTTGGAGGGCTGTGTGTTCTGCGGTGGAAAAGGAAATATCTTCTCATGGAAACAACATAGAAGCATTCTCAGAAACAATTCTGTGATGATTGCATTCAGCTGACAGAGTTGAACATTCCTTTTGATAGAGCAGTTTGGAAACACTCTTTTTGTAGAATCTGCATGGGGAGATTTGGACCGCTTGGAGACCTATGGTAGTAAAGGAAATAACTTCATAGAAAAACCAAATGGAAGCATTCTCAGAAAATTCTTTGTGATGATTGAGTTGAACTCAGAGACCTGAACATTCCTTTTGATGGAGCAGTTTCCAAACACACTTCTCGTGGAATCTGCAAGTGGATATTTGGACCTCTCTGAGGATTTCGTTGGAAGCGGGATAAACTTCCCAGAACTAAACGGAAGCATTCTCAGAAACTTCTTTGTGATGTTTGCATTCAACTCACAGAGTTGAAACTTCCTTTCATAGTTCAGGTTTGAAACACTCTTTTTGTAGAATCTGGAAGTGGATATTTGGACCACTGTGTGGTCTTCGTTGGAAACGGGTATATCTTCACCTCAAACCTAGACAGAAGCATTCTCAGAAAGTTCTCTGTGTTGACTGCATTCAACTCACAGAGTTGAACAATCCTTTTGATGGAGCAGTTTTGAAACTCTCTTTCTTTGGAATCTGCAAGTGGATATGTTGACCTCTTTGAAGATTTCGTTGGAAACGGGTTAATCTTCACATAAAAGCTAAACTGAAGCATTCTCAGAAACTTCTTTGTGATGATTGCATTCACCTCACAGAGTTGAACTTTCCCTTTGATAGAGCAGCTTTGAAACACTCTTTTTCTAGAATCTGCAAGTGGACATTTGGAGGGCTTTGTGTTCTGCGGTGGAAAAGGAAATATCTTCTCATCAAAACTACATAGAAGCATTCTCAGAAACTACTCTGTGATGATTGCATTCAGCTGACAGAATTGAACATTCCTTTTGATAGAGCAGTTTGGAAACACTCTTTTTGTAGAATCTGCATGTGGAGATTTGGACCGCTTGGAGACCTATGGTAGTAAAGGAAATAACTTCATAGAAAAACCAAATGGAAGCATTCTCAGAAAATTCTTTGTGATGATTGAGTTGAACTCAGAGACCTGAACATTCCTTTTGATGGAGCAGTTTCCAAACACACTTCTCGTGGAATCTGCAAGTGGATATTTGGACCTCTCTGAGGATTTCGTTGGAAGCGGGATAAACTTCCCAGAACTAAACGGAAGCATTCTCAGAAACTTCTTTGTGATGTTTGCATTCAACTCACAGAGTTGAACCTTCCTTTCATAGTTCAGGTTTGAAACACTCTTTTTGTAGAATCTGGAAGTGGATATTTGGACCACTGTGAGGACTTCGTTGGAAACGGGTATATCTTCACCTCAAACCTAGAGAGAAGCATTCTCAGAAAGTTCTCTGTGTTGACTGCATTCAACTGACAGACTTGAACAATCGTTTTGATGGAGCAGTTTTGAAACTCTCTTTCTTTGGAATCTGCAAGTGGATATGTTGACCTCTTTGAAGATTTCGTTGGAAACGGGTTAATCTTCACATAAAAGCTAAACAGAAGCATTCTCAGAAACTTCTTTGTGCTGATTGCATTCACCTCACAGAGTTGAACTTTCTCTTTGATAGAGCAGCTTTGAAACACTCTTTTTCTTGAATCTGCAAGTGGACATTTGGAGAGCTTTCTGGACTGTGGTGGAAAAGGAAATATCTTCTCATCGAAAGTACATTTGGAGGGCTTTGTGTTCTGCAGTGGAAAAGGAAATATCTTCTCATGGAAACAACATAGAAGCATTCTCAGAAACAATTCTGTGATGATTGCATTCAGCTGACAGAGTTGAACATTCCTTTTGATAGAGCAGTTTGGAAACACTCTTTTTGTACAATCTGCATGGGGAGATTTGGACCGCTTGGAGACCTATGGTAGTAAAGGAAATAACTTCATAGAAAAACCAAATGGAAGCATTCTCAGAAAATTCTTTGTGATGATTGAGTTGAACTCAGAGACCTGAACATTCCTTTTGATGGAGCAGTTTCCAAACACACTTCTCGTGGAATCTGCAAGTGGATATTTGGACCTCTCTGAGGATTTCGTTGGAAGCGGGATAAACTTCCCAGAACTAAACGGAAGCATTCTCAGAAACTTCTTTGTGATGTTTGCATTCAACTCATAGAGTTGAAACTTCCTTTCATAGTTCAGGTTTGAAACACTCTTTTTGTAGAATCTGGAAGTGGATATTTGGACCACTGTGTGCTCTTCGTTGGAAACGGGTATATCTTCACCTCAAACCTAGACAGAAGCATTCTCAGAAAGTTCTCTGTGTTGACTGCATTCAACTCACAGAGTTGAACAATCCTTTTGATGGAGCAGTTTTGAAACTCTCTTTCTTTGGGATCTGCAAGTGGATATGTTGACCTCTTTGAAGATTTCGTTGGAAACGGGTTAATCTTCACATAAAAGCTAAACAGAAGCATTCTCAGAAACTTCTTTGTGATGATTGCATTCACCTCACAGAGTTGAACTTTCCCTTTGATAGAGCAGCTTTGAAACACTCTTTTTCTAGAATCTGCAAGTGGACATTTGGAGGGCTTTGTGTTCTGCGGTGGAAAAGGAAATATATTCTCATCAAAACTACATAGAAGCATTCTCAGAAACTACTCTGTGATGATTGCATTCAGCTGACAGAGTTGAACATTCCTTTTGATAGAGCAGTTTGGAAACACTCTTTTTGTAGAATCTGCATGTGGAGATTTGGACCGCTTTGAGACCTATGGTAGTAAAGGAAATAACTTCATAGAAAAACCAAATGGAAGCATTCTCAGAAAATTCTTTGTGATGATTGAGTTGAACTCAGAGACCTGAACATTCCTTTTGATGGAGCAGTTTCCAAACACACTTCTCGTGGAATCTGCAAGTGGATATTTGGACCTCTCTGAGGATTTCGTTGGAAGCGGGATAAACTTCCCAGAACTAAACGGAAGCATTCTCAGAAACTTCTTTGTGATGTTTGCATTCAACTCACAGAGTTGAACCTTCCTTTCATAGTTCAGGTTTGAAACACTCTTTTTGTAGAATCTGGAAGTGGATATTTGGACCACTGTGTGGTCTACGTTGGAAACGGGTATATCTTCACCTCAAACCTAGACAGAAGCATTCTCAGAAAGTTCTCTGTGTTGACTGCATTCAACTCACAGAGTTGAACAATCCTTTTGATGGAGCAGTTTTGAAACTCTCTTTCTTTGGAATCTGCAAGTGGATATGTTGACCTCTTTGAAGATTTCGTTGGAAACGGGTTAATCTTCACATAAAAGCTAAACAGAAGCATTCTCAGAAACTTCTTTGTGATGATTGCATTCACCTCACAGAGTTGAACTTTCCCTTTGATAGAGCAGCTTTGAAACACTCTTTTTCTAGAATCTGCAAGTGGACATTTGGAGGGCTTTGTGTTCTGCGGTGGAAAAGGAAATATCTTCTCATCAAAACTACATAGAAGCATTCTCAGAAACTACTCTGTGATGATTGCATTCAGCTGACAGAGTTGAACATTCCTTTTGATAGAGCAGTTTGGAAACACTCTTTTTGTAGAATCTGCATGTGGGGATTTGGACCGCTTGGAGACCTATGGTAGTAAAGGAAATAACTTCATAGAAAAACCAAATGGAAGCATTCTCAGAAAATTCTTTGTGATGATTGAGTTGAACTCAGAGACCTGAACATTCCTTTTGATGGAGCAGTTTCCAAACACACTTCTCGTGGAATCTGCAAGTGGATATTTGGACCTCTCTGAGGATTTCGTTGGAAGTGGGATAAACTTCCCAGAACTAAACGGAAGCATTCTCAGAAACTTCTTTGTGATGTTTGCATTCAACTCACAGAGTTGAAACTTCCTTTCATAGTTCAGGTTTGAAACACTCTTTTTGTAGAATCTGGAAGTGGATATTTGGACCACTGTGTGGTCTTCGTTGGAAACGGGTATATCTTCACCTCAAACCTAGACAGAAGCATTCTCAGAAAGTTCTCTGTGTTGACTGCATTCAACTCACAGAGTTGAACAATCCTTTTGATGGAGCAGTTTTGAAACTCTCTTTCTTTGGAATCTGCAAGTGGATATGTTGACCTCTTTGAAGATTTCGTTGGAAACGGGTTAATCTTCACATAAAAGCTAAACGGAAGCATTCTCAGAAACATCTTTGAGATGATTGAATTCACATCACAGAGTTGAACTTTCCCTTTGATAGAGCAGCTTTGAAACACTCTTTTTCTAAAATCTGCAAGTGGACATTTGGAGGGCTTTGTGTTCTGCGGTGGAAAAGGAAATATCTTCTCATCAAAACTACATAGAAGCATTCTCAGAAACTACTCTGTGATGATTGCATTCAGCTGACAGAGTTGAACATTCCTTTTGATAGAGCAGTTTGGAAACACTCTTTTTGTAGAATCTGCATGTGGAGATTTGGACCGCTTGGAGACCTATGGTAGTAAAGGAAATAACTTCATAGAAAAACCAAATGGAAGCATTCTCAGAAAATTCTTTGTGATGATTGAGTTGAACTCAGAGACCTGAACATTCCTTTTGATGGAGCAGTTTCCAAACACACTTCTCGTGGAATCTGCAAGTGGATATTTGGACCTCTCTGAGGATTTCGTTGGAAGCGGGATAAACTTCCCAGAACTAAACGGAAGCATTCTCAGAAACTTCTTTGTGATGTTTGCATTCAACTCACAGAGTTGAACCTTCCTTTCATAGTTCAGGTTTGAAACACTCTTTTTGTAGAATCTAGAAGTGGATATTTGGACCACTGTGAGGACTTCGTTGGAAACGGGTATATCTTCACCTCAAACCTAGAGAGAAGCATTCTCAGAATGTTCTCTGTGTTGACTGCATTCAACTGACAGACTTGAACAATCGTTTTGATGGAGCAGTTTTGAAACTCTCTTTCTTTGGAATCTGCAAGTGGATATGTTGACCTCTTTGAAGATTTCGTTGGAAACGGGTTAATCTTCACATAAAAGCTAAACAGAAGCATTCTCAGAAACTTCTTTGTGATGATTGCATTCACCTCACAGAGTTGAACTTTCTCTTTGATAGAGCAGCTTTGAAACACTCTTTTTCTAGAATCTGCAAGTGGACATTTGGAGGGCTTTCTGGACTGTGGTGGAAAAGGAAATATCTTCTCATCGAAAGTACATTTGGAGGGCTTTGTGTTCTGCGGTGGAAAAGGAAATATCTTCTCATGGAAACAACATAGAAGCATTCTCAGAAACAATTCTGTGATGATTGCATTCAGCTGACAGAGTTGAACATTCCTTTTGATAGAGCAGTTTGGAAACACTCTTTTTGTAGAATCTGCATGGGGAGATTTGGACCGCTTTGAGACCTATGGTAGTAAAGGAAATAACTTCATAGAAAAACCAAATGGAAGCATTCTCAGAAAATTCTTTGTGATGATTGAGTTGAACTCAGAGACCTGAACATTCCTTTTGATGGAGCAGTTTCCAAACACACTTCTCGTGGAATCTGCAAGTGGATATTTGGACCTCTCTGAGGATTTCGTTGGAAGCGGGATAAACTTCCCAGAACTAAACGGAAGCATTCTCAGAAACTTCTTTGTGATGTTTGCATTCAACTCACAGAGTTGAAACTTCCTTTCATAGTTCAGGTTTGAAACACTCTTTTTGTAGAATCTGGAAGTGGATATTTGGACCACTGTGTGGTCTTCGTTGGAAACGGGTATATCTTCACCTCAAACCTAGACAGAAGCATTCTCAGAAAGTTCTCTGTGTTGACTGCATTCAACTCACAGAGTTGAACAATCCTTTTGATGGAGCAGTTTTGAAACTCTCTTTCTTTGGGATCTGCAAGTGGATATGTTGACCTCTTTGAAGATTTCGTTGGAAACGGGTTAATCTTCACATAAAAGCTAAACAGAAGCATTCTCAGAAACTTTTTTCTGATGATTGCATTCACCTCACAGAGTTGAACTTTCCCTTTGATAGAGCAGCTTTGAAACACTCTTTTTCTAGAATCTGCAAATGGACATTTGGAGGGCTTTGTGTTCTGCGGTGGAAAAGGAAATATCTTCTCATCAAAACTACATAGAAGCATTCTGAGAAACTACTCTGTGATGATTGCATTCAGCTGACAGAATTGAACATTCCTTTTGATAGAGCAGTTTGGAAACACTCTTTTTGTAGAATCTGCATGTGGAGATTTGGACCGCTTGGAGACCTATGGTAGTAAAGGAAATAACTTCATAGAAAAACCAAATGGAAGCATTCTCAGAAAATTCTTTGTGATGATTGAGTTGAACTCAGAGACCTGAACATTCCTTTTGATGGAGCAGTTTCCAAACACACTTCTCGTGGAATCTGCAAGTGGATATTTGGACCTCTCTGAGGATTTCGTTGGAAGCGGGATAAACTTCCCAGAACTAAACGGAAGCATTCTCAGAAACTTCTTTGTGATGTTTGCATTCAACTCACAGAGTTGAACCTTCCTTTCATAGTTCAGGTTTGAAACACTCTTTTTGTAGAATCTGGAAGTGGATATTTGGACCACTGTGAGGACTTCGTTGGAAACGGGTATATCCTCATCTCAAACCTAGAGAGAAGCATTCTCAGAAAGTTCTCTGTGTTGACTGCATTCAACTGACAGACTTGAACAATCGTTTTGATGGAGCAGTTTTGAAACTCTCTTTCTTTGGAATCTGCAAGTGCATATGTTGACCTCTTTGAAGATTTCGTTGGAAACGGGTTAATCTTCACATAAAAGCTAAACAGAAGCATTCTCAGAAACTTCTTTGTGATGATTGCATTCACCTCACAGAGTTGAACTTTCTCTTTGATAGAGCAGCTTTGAAACACTCTTTTTCATGAATCTGCAAGTGGACATTTGGAGGGCTTTCTGGACTGTGGTGGAAAAGGAAATATTTTCTCATCGAAAGTACATTTGGAGGGCTTTGTGTTCTGTGGTGGAAAAGGAAATATCTTCTCATGGAAACAACATAGAAGCATTCTCAGAAACAATTCTGTGATGATTGCATTCAGCTGACAGAGTTGAACATTCCTTTTGATAGAGCAGTTTGGAAACACTCTTTTTGTAGAATCTGCATGGGGAGATTTGGACCGCTTGGAGACCTATGGTAGTAAAGGAAATAACTTCATAGAAAAACCAAATGGAAGCATTCTCAGAAAATTCTTTGTGATGATTGAGTTGAACTCAGAGACCTGAACATTCCTTTTGATGGAGCAGTTTCCAAACACACTTCTCGTGGAATCTGCAAGTGGATATTTGGACCTCTCTGAGGATTTCGTTGGAAGCGGGATAAACTTCCCAGAACTAAACGGAAGCATTCTCAGAAACTTCTTTGTGATGTTTGCATTCAACTCACAGAGTTGAAACTTCCTTTCATAGTTCAGGTTTGAAACACTCTTTTTGTAGAATCTGGAAGTGGATATTTGGAGCACTGTGTGGTCTTCGTTGGAAACGGGTATATCTTCACCTCAAACCTAGACAGAAGCATTCTCAGAAAGTTCTCTGTGTTGACTGCATTCAACTCACAGAGTTGAACAATCCTTTTGATGGAGCAGTTTTGAAACTCTCTTTCTTTGGGATCTGCAAGTGGATATGTTGACCTCTTTGAAGATTTCGTTGGAAACGGGTTAATCTTCACATAAAAGCTAAACAGAAGCATTCTCAGAAACTTTTTTCTGATGATTGCATTCACCTCACAGAGTTGAACTTTCCCTTTGATAGAGCAGCTTTGAAACACTCTTTTTCTAGAATCTGCAAATGGACATTTGGAGGGCTTTGTGTTCTGCGGTGGAAAAGGAAATATCTTCTCATCAAAACTACATAGAAGCATTCTGAGAAACTACTCTGTGATGATTGCATTCAGCTGACAGAATTGAACATTCCTTTTGATAGAGCAGTTTGGAAACACTCTTTTTGTAGAATCTGCATGGGGAGATTTGGACCGCTTGGAGACCTATGGTAGTAAAGGAAATAACTTCATAGAAAAACCAAATGGAAGCATTCTCAGAAAATTCTTTGTGATGATTGAGTTGAACTCAGAGACCTGAACATTCCTTTTGATGGAGCAGTTTCCAAACACACTTCTCGTGGAATCTGCAAGTGGATATTTGGACCTCTCTGAGGATTTCGTTGGAAGCGGGATAAACTTCCCAGAACTAAACGGAAGCATTCTCAGAAACTTCTTTGTGATGTTTGCATTCAACTCACAGAGTTGAACCTTCCTTTCATAGTTCAGGTTTGAAACACTCTTTTTGTAGAATCTGGAAGTGGATATTTGGACCACTGTGAGGACTTCGTTGGAAACGGGTATATCCTCATCTCAAACCTAGAGAGAAGCATTCTCAGAAAGTTCTCTGTGTTGACTGCATTCAACTGACAGACTTGAACAATCGTTTTGATGGAGCAGTTTTGAAACTCTCTTTCTTTGGAATCTGCAAGTGCATATGTTGACCTCTTTGAAGATTTCGTTGGAAACGGGTTAATCTTCACATAAAAGCTAAACAGAAGCATTCTCAGAAACTTCTTTGTGATGATTGCATTCACCTCACAGAGTTGAACTTTCTCTTTGATAGAGCAGCTTTGAAACACTCTTTTTCATGAATCTGCAAGTGGACATTTGGAGGGCTTTCTGGACTGTGGTGGAAAAGGAAATATTTTCTCATCGAAAGTACATTTGGAGGGCTTTGTGTTCTGTGGTGGAAAAGGAAATATCTTCTCATGGAAACAACATAGAAGCATTCTCAGAAACAATTCTGTGATGATTGCATTCAGCTGACAGAGTTGAACATTCCTTTTGATAGAGCAGTTTGGAAACACTCTTTTTGTAGAATCTGCATGGGGAGATTTGGACCGCTTGGAGACCTATGGTAGTAAAGGAAATAACTTCATAGAAAAACCAAATGGAAGCATTCTCAGAAAATTCTTTGTGATGATTGAGTTGAACTCAGAGACCTGAACATTCCTTTTGATGGAGCAGTTTCCAAACACACTTCTCGTGGAATCTGCAAGTGGATATTTGGACCTCTCTGAGGATTTCGTTGGAAGCGGGATAAACTTCCCAGAACTAAACGGAAGCATTCTCAGAAACTTCTTTGTGATGTTTGCATTCAACTCACAGAGTTGAAACTTCCTTTCATAGTTCAGGTTTGAAACACTCTTTTTGTAGAATCTGGAAGTGGATATTTGGAGCACTGTGTGGTCTTCGTTGGAAACGGGTATATCTTCACCTCAAACCTAGACAGAAGCATTCTCAGAAAGTTCTCTGTGTTGACTGCATTCAACTCACAGAGTTGAACAATCCTTTTGATGGAGCAGTTTTGAAACTCTCTTTCTTTGGGATCTGCAAGTGGATATGTTGACCTCTTTGAAGATTTCGTTGGAAACGGGTTAATCTTCACATAAAAGCTAAACAGAAGCATTCTCAGAAACTTTTTTCTGATGATTGCATTCACCTCACAGAGTTGAACTTTCCCTTTGATAGAGCAGCTTTGAAACACTCTTTTTCTAGAATCTGCAAATGGACATTTGGAGGGCTTTGTGTTCTGCGGTGGAAAAGGAAATATCTTCTCATCAAAACTACATAGAAGCATTCTGAGAAACTACTCTGTGATGATTGCATTCAGCTGACAGAATTGAACATTCCTTTTGATAGAGCAGTTTGGAAACACTCTTTTTGTAGAATCTGCATGGGGAGATTTGGACCGCTTGGAGACCTATGGTAGTAAAGGAAATAACTTCATAGAAAAACCAAATGGAAGCATTCTCAGAAAATTCTTTGTGATGATTGAGTTGAACTCAGAGACCTGAACATTCCTTTTGATGGAGCAGTTTCCAAACACACTTCTCGTGGAATCTGCAAGTGGATATTTGGACCTCTCTGAGGATTTCGTTGGAAGCGGGATAAACTTCCCAGAACTAAACGGAAGCATTCTCAGAAACTTCTTTGTGATGTTTGCATTCAACTCACAGAGTTGAACCTTCCTTTCATAGTTCAGGTTTGAAACACTCTTTTTGTAGAATCTGGAAGTGGATATTTGGACCACTGTGAGGACTTCGTTGGAAACGGGTATATCTTCATCTCAAACCTAGAGAGAAGCATTCTCAGAAAGTTCTCTGTGTTGACTGCATTCAACTGACAGACTTGAACAATCGTTTTGATGGAGCAGTTTTGAAACTCTCTTTCTTTGGAATCTGCAAGTGCATATGTTGACCTCTTTGAAGATTTCGTTGGAAACGGGTTAATCTTCACATAAAAGCTAAACAGAAGCATTCTCAGAAACTTCTTTGTGATGATTGCATTCACCTCACAGAGTTGAACTTTCTCTTTGATAGAGCAGCTTTGAAACACTCTTTTTCATGAATCTGCAAGTGGACATTTGGAGGGCTTTCTGGACTGTGGTGGAAAAGGAAATATTTTCTCATCGAAAGTACATTTGGAGGGCTTTGTGTTCTGTGGTGGAAAAGGAAATATCTTCTCATGGAAACAACATAGAAGCATTCTCAGAAACAATTCTGTGATGATTGCATTCAGCTGACAGAGTTGAACATTCCTTTTGATAGAGCAGTTTGGAAACACTCTTTTTGTAGAATCTGCATGGGGAGATTTGGACCGCTTGGAGACCTATGGTAGTAAAGGAAATAACTTCATAGAAAAACCAAATGGAAGCATTCTCAGAAAATTCTTTGTGATGATTGAGTTGAACTCAGAGACCTGAACATTCCTTTTGATGGAGCAGTTTCCAAACACACTTCTCGTGGAATCTGCAAGTGGATATTTGGACCTCTCTGAGGATTTCGTTGGAAGCGGGATAAACTTCCCAGAACTAAACGGAAGCATTCTCAGAAACTTCTTTGTGATGTTTGCATTCAACTCACAGAGTTGAAACTTCCTTTCATAGTTCAGGTTTGAAACACTCTTTTTGTAGAATCTGGAAGTGGATATTTGGACCACTGTGTGGTCTTCGTTGGAAACGGGTATATCTTCACCTCAAACCTAGACAGAAGCATTCTCAGAAAGTTCTCTGTGTTGACTGCATTCAACTCACAGAGTTGAACAATCCTTTTGATGGAGCAGTTTTGAAACTCTCTTTCTTTGGGATCTGCAAGTGGATATGTTGACCTCTTTGAAGATTTCGTTGGAAACGGGTTAATCTTCACATAAAAGCTAAACAGAAGCATTCTCAGAAACTTTTTTCTGATGATTGCATTCACCTCACAGAGTTGAACTTTCCCTTTGATAGAGCAGCTTTGAAACACTCTTTTTCTAGAATCTGCAAATGGACATTTGGAGGGCTTTGTGTTCTGCGGTGGAAAAGGAAATATCTTCTCATCAAAACTACATAGAAGCATTCTGAGAAACTACTCTGTGATGATTGCATTCAGCTGACAGAATTGAACATTCCTTTTGATAGAGCAGTTTGGAAACACTCTTTTTGTAGAATCTGCATGTGGAGATTTGGACCGCTTGGAGACCTATGGTAGTAAAGGAAATAACTTCATAGAAAAACCAAATGGAAGCATTCTCAGAAAATTCTTTGTGATGATTGAGTTGAACTCAGAGACCTGAACATTCCTTTTGATGGAGCAGTTTCCAAACACACTTCTCGTGGAATCTGCAAGTGGATATTTGGACCTCTCTGAGGATTTCGTTGGAAGCGGGATAAACTTCCCAGAACTAAACGGAAGCATTCTCAGAAACTTCTTTGTGATGTTTGCATTCAACTCACAGAGTTGAACCTTCCTTTCATAGTTCAGGTTTGAAACACTCTTTTTGTAGAATCTGGAAGTGGATATTTGGACCACTGTGAGGACTTCGTTGGAAACGGGTATATCCTCATCTCAAACCTAGAGAGAAGCATTCTCAGAAAGTTCTCTGTGTTGACTGCATTCAACTGACAGACTTGAACAATCGTTTTGATGGAGCAGTTTTGAAACTCTCTTTCTTTGGAATCTGCAAGTGCATATGTTGACCTCTTTGAAGATTTCGTTGGAAACGGGTTAATCTTCACATAAAAGCTAAACAGAAGCATTCTCAGAAACTTCTTTGTGATGATTGCATTCACCTCACAGAGTTGAACTTTCTCTTTGATAGAGCAGCTTTGAAACACTCTTTTTCATGAATCTGCAAGTGGACATTTGGAGGGCTTTCTGGACTGTGGTGGAAAAGGAAATATTTTCTCATCGAAAGTACATTTGGAGGGCTTTGTGTTCTGTGGTGGAAAAGGAAATATCTTCTCATGGAAACAACATAGAAGCATTCTCAGAAACAATTCTGTGATGATTGCATTCAGCTGACAGAGTTGAACATTCCTTTTGATAGAGCAGTTTGGAAACACTCTTTTTGTAGAATCTGCATGGGGAGATTTGGACCGCTTGGAGACCTATGGTAGTAAAGGAAATAACTTCATAGAAAAACCAAATGGAAGCATTCTCAGAAAATTCTTTGTGATGATTGAG
Organism: Pan troglodytes; assembly: GCF_028858775.2. Lineage (NCBI taxonomy): Eukaryota > Metazoa > Chordata > Mammalia > Primates > Hominidae > Pan > Pan troglodytes. The sequence goes on from NC_072407.2 coordinate 55,606,603, forward strand.
TTGAACTCAGAGACCTGAACATTCCTTTTGATGGAGCAGTTTCCAAACACACTTCTCGTGGAATCTGCAAGTGGATATTTGGACCTCTCTGAGGATTTCGTTGGAAGCGGGATAAACTTCCCAGAACTAAACGGAAGCATTCTCAGAAACTTCTTTGTGATGTTTGCATTCAACTCACAGAGTTGAAACTTCCTTTCATAGTTCAGGTTTGAAACACTCTTTTTGTAGAATCTGGAAGTGGATATTTGGAGCACTGTGTGGTCTTCGTTGGAAACGGGTATATCTTCACCTCAAACCTAGACAGAAGCATTCTCAGAAAGTTCTCTGTGTTGACTGCATTCAACTCACAGAGTTGAACAATCCTTTTGATGGAGCAGTTTTGAAACTCTCTTTCTTTGGGATCTGCAAGTGGATATGTTGACCTCTTTGAAGATTTCGTTGGAAACGGGTTAATCTTCACATAAAAGCTAAACAGAAGCATTCTCAGAAACTTTTTTCTGATGATTGCATTCACCTCACAGAGTTGAACTTTCCCTTTGATAGAGCAGCTTTGAAACACTCTTTTTCTAGAATCTGCAAATGGACATTTGGAGGGCTTTGTGTTCTGCGGTGGAAAAGGAAATATCTTCTCATCAAAACTACATAGAAGCATTCTGAGAAACTACTCTGTGATGATTGCATTCAGCTGACAGAATTGAACATTCCTTTTGATAGAGCAGTTTGGAAACACTCTTTTTGTAGAATCTGCATGGGGAGATTTGGACCGCTTGGAGACCTATGGTAGTAAAGGAAATAACTTCATAGAAAAACCAAATGGAAGCATTCTCAGAAAATTCTTTGTGATGATTGAGTTGAACTCAGAGACCTGAACATTCCTTTTGATGGAGCAGTTTCCAAACACACTTCTCGTGGAATCTGCAAGTGGATATTTGGACCTCTCTGAGGATTTCGTTGGAAGCGGGATAAACTTCCCAGAACTAAACGGAAGCATTCTCAGAAACTTCTTTGTGATGTTTGCATTCAACTCACAGAGTTGAACCTTCCTTTCATAGTTCAGGTTTGAAACACTCTTTTTGTAGAATCTGGAAGTGGATATTTGGACCACTGTGAGGACTTCGTTGGAAACGGGTATATCTTCATCTCAAACCTAGAGAGAAGCATTCTCAGAAAGTTCTCTGTGTTGACTGCATTCAACTGACAGACTTGAACAATCGTTTTGATGGAGCAGTTTTGAAACTCTCTTTCTTTGGAATCTGCAAGTGCATATGTTGACCTCTTTGAAGATTTCGTTGGAAACGGGTTAATCTTCACATAAAAGCTAAACAGAAGCATTCTCAGAAACTTCTTTGTGATGATTGCATTCACCTCACAGAGTTGAACTTTCTCTTTGATAGAGCAGCTTTGAAACACTCTTTTTCATGAATCTGCAAGTGGACATTTGGAGGGCTTTCTGGACTGTGGTGGAAAAGGAAATATTTTCTCATCGAAAGTACATTTGGAGGGCTTTGTGTTCTGTAGTGGAAAAGGAAATATCTTCTCATGGAAACAACATAGAAGCATTCTCAGAAACAATTCTGTGATGATTGCATTCAGCTGACAGAGTTGAACATTCCTTTTGATAGAGCAGTTTGGAAACACTCTTTTTGTAGAATCTGCATGGGGAGATTTGGACCGCTTGGAGACCTATGGTAGTAAAGGAAATAACTTCATAGAAAAACCAAATGGAAGCATTCTCAGAAAATTCTTTGTGATGATTGAGTTGAACTCAGAGACCTGAACATTCCTTTTGATGGAGCAGTTTCCAAACACACTTCTCGTGGAATCTGCAAGTGGATATTTGGACCTCTCTGAGGATTTCGTTGGAAGCGGGATAAACTTCCCAGAACTAAACGGAAGCATTCTCAGAAACTTCTTTGTGATGTTTGCATTCAACTCACAGAGTTGAAACTTCCTTTCATAGTTCAGGTTTGAAACACTCTTTTTGTAGAATCTGGAAGTGGATATTTGGACCACTGTGTGGTCTTCGTTGGAAACGGGTATATCTTCACCTCAAACCTAGACAGAAGCATTCTCAGAAAGTTCTCTGTGTTGACTGCATTCAACTCACAGAGTTGAACAATCCTTTTGATGGAGCAGTTTTGAAACTCTCTTTCTTTGGGATCTGCAAGTGGATATGTTGACCTCTTTGAAGATTTCGTTGGAAACGGGTTAATCTTCACATAAAAGCTAAACAGAAGCATTCTCAGAAACTTTTTTCTGATGATTGCATTCACCTCACAGAGTTGAACTTTCCCTTTGATAGAGCAGCTTTGAAACACTCTTTTTCTAGAATCTGCAAATGGACATTTGGAGGGCTTTGTGTTCTGCGGTGGAAAAGGAAATATCTTCTCATCAAAACTACATAGAAGCATTCTGAGAAACTACTCTGTGATGATTGCATTCAGCTGACAGAATTGAACATTCCTTTTGATAGAGCAGTTTGGAAACACTCTTTTTGTAGAATCTGCATGTGGAGATTTGGACCGCTTGGAGACCTATGGTAGTAAAGGAAATAACTTCATAGAAAAACCAAATGGAAGCATTCTCAGAAAATTCTTTGTGATGATTGAGTTGAACTCAGAGACCTGAACATTCCTTTTGATGGAGCAGTTTCCAAACACACTTCTCGTGGAATCTGCAAGTGGATATTTGGACCTCTCTGAGGATTTCGTTGGAAGCGGGATAAACTTCCCAGAACTAAACGGAAGCATTCTCAGAAACTTCTTTGTGATGTTTGCATTCAACTCACAGAGTTGAACCTTCCTTTCATAGTTCAGGTTTGAAACACTCTTTTTGTAGAATCTGGAAGTGGATATTTGGACCACTGTGAGGACTTCGTTGGAAACGGGTATATCCTCATCTCAAACCTAGAGAGAAGCATTCTCAGAAAGTTCTCTGTGTTGACTGCATTCAACTGACAGACTTGAACAATCGTTTTGATGGAGCAGTTTTGAAACTCTCTTTCTTTGGAATCTGCAAGTGCATATGTTGACCTCTTTGAAGATTTCGTTGGAAACGGGTTAATCTTCACATAAAAGCTAAACAGAAGCATTCTCAGAAACTTCTTTGTGATGATTGCATTCACCTCACAGAGTTGAACTTTCTCTTTGATAGAGCAGCTTTGAAACACTCTTTTTCATGAATCTGCAAGTGGACATTTGGAGGGCTTTCTGGACTGTGGTGGAAAAGGAAATATTTTCTCATCGAAAGTACATTTGGAGGGCTTTGTGTTCTGTGGTGGAAAAGGAAATATCTTCTCATGGAAACAACATAGAAGCATTCTCAGAAACAATTCTGTGATGATTGCATTCAGCTGACAGAGTTGAACATTCCTTTTGATAGAGCAGTTTGGAAACACTCTTTTTGTAGAATCTGCATGGGGAGATTTGGACCGCTTGGAGACCTATGGTAGTAAAGGAAATAACTTCATAGAAAAACCAAATGGAAGCATTCTCAGAAAATTCTTTGTGATGATTGAGTTGAACTCAGAGACCTGAACATTCCTTTTGATGGAGCAGTTTCCAAACACACTTCTCGTGGAATCTGCAAGTGGATATTTGGACCTCTCTGAGGATTTCGTTGGAAGCGGGATAAACTTCCCAGAACTAAACGGAAGCATTCTCAGAAACTTCTTTGTGATGTTTGCATTCAACTCACAGAGTTGAAACTTCCTTTCATAGTTCAGGTTTGAAACACTCTTTTTGTAGAATCTGGAAGTGGATATTTGGACCACTGTGTGGTCTTCGTTGGAAACGGGTATATCTTCACCTCAAACCTAGACAGAAGCATTCTCAGAAAGTTCTCTGTGTTGACTGCATTCAACTCACAGAGTTGAACAATCCTTTTGATGGAGCAGTTCTGAAACTCTCTTTCTTTGGTATCTGCAAGTGGATATGTTGACCTCTTTGAAGATTTCGTTGGAAACGGGTTAATCTTCACATAAAAGCTAAACAGAAGCATTCTCAGAAACTTCTTTGTGATGATTGCATTCACCTCACAGAGTTGAACTTTCCCTTTGATAGAGCAGCTTTGAAACACTCTTTTTCTAGAATCTGCAAGTGGACATTTGGAGGGCTTTGTGTTCTGCGGTGGAAAAGGAAATATCTTCTCATCAAAACTACATAGAAGCATTCTCAGAAACTACTCTGTGATGATTGCATTCAGCTGACAGAGTTGAACATTCCTTTTGATAGAGCAGTTTGGAAACACTCTTTTTGTAGAATCTGCATGTGGAGATTTGGACCGCTTGGAGACCTATGGTAGTAAAGGAAATAACTTCATAGAAAAACCAAATGGAAGCATTCTCAGAAAATTCTTTGTGATGATTGAGTTGAACTCAGAGACCTGAACATTCCTTTTGATGGAGCAGTTTCCAAACACACTTCTCGTGGAATCTGCAAGTGGATATTTGGACCTCTCTGAGGATTTCGTTGGAAGCGGGATAAACTTCCCAGAACTAAACGGAAGCATTCTCAGAAACTTCTTTGTGATGTTTGCATTCAACTCACAGAGTTGAACCTTCCTTTCATAGTTCAGGTTTGAAACACTCTTTTTGTAGAATCTGGAAGTGGATATTTGGACCACTGTTTGGTCTACGTTGGAAACGGGTATATCTTCACCTCAAACCTAGAGAGAAGCATTCTCAGAAAGTTCTCTGTGTTGACTGCATTCAACTCACAGAGTTGAACAATCCTTTTGATGGAGCAGTTTTGAAACTCTCTTTCTTTGGAATCTGCAAGTGGATATGTTGACCTCTTTGAAGATTTCGTTGGAAACGGGTTAATCTTCACATAAAAGCTAAACAGAAGCATTCTCAGAAACTTCTTTGTGCTGATTGCATTCACCTCACAGAGTTGAACTTTCTCTTTGATAGAGCAGCTTTGAAACACTCTTTTTCTTGAATCTGCAAGTGGACATTTGGAGGGCTTTCTGGACTGTGGTGGAAAAGGAAATATCTTCTCATCGAAAGTACATTTGGAGGGCTTTGTGTTCTGCGGTGGAAAAGGAAATATCTTCTCATGGAAACAACATAGAAGCATTCTCAGAAACAATTCTGTGATGATTGCATTCAGCTGACAGAGTTGAACATTCCTTTTGATAGAGCAGTTTGGAAACACTCTTTTTGTAGAATCTGCATGGGGAGATTTGTACCGCTTGGAGACCTATGGTAGTAAAGGAAATAACTTCATAGAAAAACCAAATGGAAGCATTCTCAGAAAATTCTTTGTGATGATTGAGTTGAACTCAGAGACCTGAACATTCCTTTTGATGGAGCAGTTTCCAAACACACTTCTCGTGGAATCTGCAAGTGGATATTTGGACCTCTCTGAGGATTTCGTTGGAAGCGGGATAAACTTCCCAGAACTAAACGGAAGCATTCTCAGAAACTTCTTTGTGATGTTTGCATTCAACTCACAGAGTTGAAACTTCCTTTCATAGTTCAGGTTTGAAACACTCTTTTTGTAGAATCTGGAAGTGGATATTTGGACCACTGTGTGGTCTTCGTTGGAAACGGGTATATCTTCACCTCAAACCTAGACAGAAGCATTCTCAGAAAGTTCTCTGTGTTGACTGCATTCAACTCACAGAGTTGAACAATCCTTTTGATGGAGCAGTTTTGAAACTCTCTTTCTTTGGGATCTGCAAGTGGATATGTTGACCTCTTTGAAGATTTCGTTGGAAACGGGTTAATCTTCACATAAAAGCTAAACAGAAGCATTCTCAGAAACTTTTTTCTGATGATTGCATTCACCTCACAGAGTTGAACTTTCCCTTTGATAGAGCAGCTTTGAAACACTCTTTTTCTAGAATCTGCAAATGGACATTTGGAGGGCTTTGTGTTCTGCGGTGGAAAAGGAAATATCTTCTCATCAAAACTACATAGAAGCATTCTCAGTAACAATTCTGTGATGATTGCATTCAGCTGACAGAGTTGAACATTCCTTTTGATAGAGCAGTTTGGAAACACTCTTTTTGTAGAATCTGCATGTGGAGATTTGGACCGCTTTGAGACCTATGGAAGTAAAGGAAATAACTTCATAGAAAAACCAAATGGAAGCATTCTCAGAAAATTCTTTGTGATGATTGAGTTGAACTCAGAGACCTGAACATTCCTTTTGATGGAGCAGTTTCCAAACACACTTCTCGTGGAATCTGCAAGTGGATATTTGGACCTCTCTGAGGATTTCGTTGGAAGCGGGATAAACTTCCCAGAACTAAACGGAAGCATTCTCAGAAACTTCTTTGTGATGTTTGCATTTAACTCACAGAGTTGAACCTTCCTTTCATAGTTCAGGTTTGAAACACTCTTTTTGTAGAATCTGGAAGTGGATATTTGGACCACTGTGAGGACTTCGTTGGAAACGGGTATATCTTCACCTCAAACCTAGAGAGAAGCATTCTCAGAAAGTTCTCTGTGTTGACTGCATTCAACTCACAGAGTTGAACAATCGTTTTGATGGAGCAGTTTTGAAACTCTCTTTCTTTGGAATCTGCAAGTGGATATGTTGACCTCTTTGAAGATTTCGTTGGAAACGGGTTAATCTTCACATAAAAGCTAAACAGAAGCATTCTCAGAAACTTCTTTGTGATGATTCCATTCACCTCACAGAGTTGAACTTTCTCTTTGATAGAGCAGCTTTGAAACACTCTTTTTCTAGAATCTGCAAGTGGACATTTGGAGGGATTTCTGGACTGTGGTGGAAAAGGAAATATCTTCTCATCGAAAGTACATTTGGAGGGCTGTGTGTTCTGCGGTGGAAAAGGAAATATCTTCTCATGGAAACAACATAGAAGCATTCTCAGAAACAATTCTGTGATGATTGCATTCAGCTGACAGAGTTGAACATTCCTTTTGATAGAGCAGTTTGGAAACACTCTTTTTGTAGAATCTGCATGGGGAGATTTGGACCGCTTGGAGACCTATGGTAGTAAAGGAAATAACTTCATAGAAAAACCAAATGGAAGCATTCTCAGAAAATTCTTTGTGATGATTGAGTTGAACTCAGAGACCTGAACATTCCTTTTGATGGAGCAGTTTCCAAACACACTTCTCGTGGAATCTGCAAGTGGATATTTGGACCTCTCTGAGGATTTCGTTGGAAGCGGGATAAACTTCCCAGAACTAAACGGAAGCATTCTCAGAAACTTCTTTGTGATGTTTGCATTCAACTCACAGAGTTGAAACTTCCTTTCATAGTTCAGGTTTGAAACACTCTTTTTGTAGAATCTGGAAGTGGATATTTGGACCACTGTGTGGTCTTCGTTGGAAACGGGTATATCTTCACCTCAAACCTAGACAGAAGCATTCTCAGAAAGTTCTCTGTGTTGACTGCATTCAACTCACAGACTTGAACAATCCTTTTGATGGAGCAGTTCTGAAACTCTCTTTCTTTGGAATCTGCAAGTGGATATGTTGACCTCTTTGAAGATTTCGTTGGAAACGGGTTAATCTTCACATAAAAGCTAAACAGAAGCATTCTCAGAAACTTCTTTGTGATGATTGCATTCACCTCACAGAGTTGAACTTTCCCTTTGATAGAGCAGCTTTGAAACACTCTTTTTCTAGAATCTGCAAATGGACATTTGGAGGGCTTTGTGTTCTGCAGTGGAAAAGGAAATATCTTCTCATCAAAACTACATAGAAGCATTCTCAGAAACTACTCTGTGATGATTGCATTCAGCTGACAGAGTTGAACATTCCTTTTGATAGAGCAGTTTGGAAACACTCTTTTTGTAGAATCTGCATGTGGAGATTTGGACCGCTTTGAGACCTATGGTAGTAAAGGAAATAACTTCATAGAAAAACCAAATGGAAGCATTCTCAGAAAATTCTTTGTGATGATTGAGTTGAACTCAGAGACCTGAACATTCCTTTTGATGGAGCAGTTTCCAAACACACTTCTCGTGGAATCTGCAAGTGGATATTTGGACCTCTCTGAGGATTTCGTTGGAAGCGGGATAAACTTCCCAGAACTAAACGGAAGCATTCTCAGAAACTTCTTTGTGATGTTTGCATTCAACTCACAGAGTTGAACCTTCCTTTCATAGTTCAGGTTTGAAACACTCTTTTTGTAGAATCTGGAAGTGGATATTTGGACCACTGTGTGGTCTACGTTGGAAACGGGTATATCTTCACCTCAAACCTAGACAGAAGCATTCTCAGAAAGTTCTCTGTGTTGACTGCATTCAACTCACAGAGTTGAACAATCCTTTTGATGGAGCAGTTTTGAAACTCTCTTTCTTTGGAATCTGCAAGTGGATATGTTGACCTCTTTGAAGATTTCGTTGGAAACGGGTTAATCTTCACATAAAAGCTAAACAGAAGCATTCTCAGAAACTTCTTTGTGATGATTGCATTCACCTCACAGAGTTGAACTTTCCCTTTGATAGAGCAGCTTTGAAACACTCTTTTTCTAGAATCTGCAAGTGGACATTTGGAGGGCTTTGTGTTCTGCGGTGGAAAAGGAAATATCTTCTCATCAAAACTACATAGAAGCATTCTCAGAAACTACTCTGTGATGATTGCATTCAGCTGACAGAGTTGAACATTCCTTTTGATAGAGCAGTTTGGAAACACTCTTTTTGTAGAATCTGCATGTGGGGATTTGGACCGCTTGGAGACCTATGGTAGTAAAGGAAATAACTTCATAGAAAAACCAAATGGAAGCATTCTCAGAAAATTCTTTGTGATGATTGAGTTGAACTCAGAGACCTGAACATTCCTTTTGATGGAGCAGTTTCCAAACACACTTCTCGTGGAATCTGCAAGTGGATATTTGGACCTCTCTGAGGATTTCGTTGGAAGTGGGATAAACTTCCCAGAACTAAACGGAAGCATTCTCAGAAACTTCTTTGTGATGTTTGCATTCAACTCACAGAGTTGAAACTTCCTTTCATAGTTCAGGTTTGAAACACTCTTTTTGTAGAATCTGGAAGTGGATATTTGGACCACTGTGTGGTCTTCGTTGGAAACGGGTATATCTTCACCTCAAACCTAGACAGAAGCATTCTCAGAAAGTTCTCTGTGTTGACTGCATTCAACTCACAGAGTTGAACAATCCTTTTGATGGAGCAGTTTTGAAACTCTCTTTCTTTGGAATCTGCAAGTGGATATGTTGACCTCTTTGAAGATTTCGTTGGAAACGGGTTAATCTTCACATAAAAGCTAAACGGAAGCATTCTCAGAAACATCTTTGAGATGATTGAATTCACATCACAGAGTTGAACTTTCCCTTTGATAGAGCAGCTTTGAAACACTCTTTTTCTAAAATCTGCAAGTGGACATTTGGAGGGCTTTGTGTTCTGCGGTGGAAAAGGAAATATCTTCTCATCAAAACTACATAGAAGCATTCTCAGAAACTACTCTGTGATGATTGCATTCAGCTGACAGAGTTGAACATTCCTTTTGATAGAGCAGTTTGGAAACACTCTTTTTGTAGAATCTGCATGTGGAGATTTGGACCGCTTGGAGACCTATGGTAGTAAAGGAAATAACTTCATAGAAAAACCAAATGGAAGCATTCTCAGAAAATTCTTTGTGATGATTGAGTTGAACTCAGAGACCTGAACATTCCTTTTGATGGAGCAGTTTCCAAACACACTTCTCGTGGAATCTGCAAGTGGATATTTGGACCTCTCTGAGGATTTCGTTGGAAGCGGGATAAACTTCCCAGAACTAAACGGAAGCATTCTCAGAAACTTCTTTGTGATGTTTGCATTCAACTCACAGAGTTGAACCTTCCTTTCATAGTTCAGGTTTGAAACACTCTTTTTGTAGAATCTAGAAGTGGATATTTGGACCACTGTGAGGACTTCGTTGGAAACGGGTATATCTTCACCTCAAACCTAGAGAGAAGCATTCTCAGAATGTTCTCTGTGTTGACTGCATTCAACTGACAGACTTGAACAATCGTTTTGATGGAGCAGTTTTGAAACTCTCTTTCTTTGGAATCTGCAAGTGGATATGTTGACCTCTTTGAAGATTTCGTTGGAAACGGGTTAATCTTCACATAAAAGCTAAACAGAAGCATTCTCAGAAACTTCTTTGTGATGATTGCATTCACCTCACAGAGTTGAACTTTCTCTTTGATAGAGCAGCTTTGAAACACTCTTTTTCTAGAATCTGCAAGTGGACATTTGGAGGGCTTTCTGGACTGTGGTGGAAAAGGAAATATCTTCTCATCGAAAGTACATTTGGAGGGCTTTGTGTTCTGCGGTGGAAAAGGAAATATCTTCTCATGGAAACAACATAGAAGCATTCTCAGAAACAATTCTGTGATGATTGCATTCAGCTGACAGAGTTGAACATTCCTTTTGATAGAGCAGTTTGGAAACACTCTTTTTGTAGAATCTGCATGGGGAGATTTGGACCGCTTTGAGACCTATGGTAGTAAAGGAAATAACTTCATAGAAAAACCAAATGGAAGCATTCTCAGAAAATTCTTTGTGATGATTGAGTTGAACTCAGAGACCTGAACATTCCTTTTGATGGAGCAGTTTCCAAACACACTTCTCGTGGAATCTGCAAGTGGATATTTGGACCTCTCTGAGGATTTCGTTGGAAGCGGGATAAACTTCCCAGAACTAAACGGAAGCATTCTCAGAAACTTCTTTGTGATGTTTGCATTCAACTCACAGAGTTGAAACTTCCTTTCATAGTTCAGGTTTGAAACACTCTTTTTGTAGAATCTGGAAGTGGATATTTGGACCACTGTGTGGTCTTCGTTGGAAACGGGTATATCTTCACCTCAAACCTAGACAGAAGCATTCTCAGAAAGTTCTCTGTGTTGACTGCATTCAACTCACAGAGTTGAACAATCCTTTTGATGGAGCAGTTTTGAAACTCTCTTTCTTTGGGATCTGCAAGTGGATATGTTGACCTCTTTGAAGATTTCGTTGGAAACGGGTTAATCTTCACATAAAAGCTAAACAGAAGCATTCTCAGAAACTTTTTTCTGATGATTGCATTCACCTCACAGAGTTGAACTTTCCCTTTGATAGAGCAGCTTTGAAACACTCTTTTTCTAGAATCTGCAAATGGACATTTGGAGGGCTTTGTGTTCTGCGGTGGAAAAGGAAATATCTTCTCATCAAAACTACATAGAAGCATTCTGAGAAACTACTCTGTGATGATTGCATTCAGCTGACAGAATTGAACATTCCTTTTGATAGAGCAGTTTGGAAACACTCTTTTTGTAGAATCTGCATGTGGAGATTTGGACCGCTTGGAGACCTATGGTAGTAAAGGAAATAACTTCATAGAAAAACCAAATGGAAGCATTCTCAGAAAATTCTTTGTGATGATTGAGTTGAACTCAGAGACCTGAACATTCCTTTTGATGGAGCAGTTTCCAAACACACTTCTCGTGGAATCTGCAAGTGGATATTTGGACCTCTCTGAGGATTTCGTTGGAAGCGGGATAAACTTCCCAGAACTAAACGGAAGCATTCTCAGAAACTTCTTTGTGATGTTTGCATTCAACTCACAGAGTTGAACCTTCCTTTCATAGTTCAGGTTTGAAACACTCTTTTTGTAGAATCTGGAAGTGGATATTTGGACCACTGTGAGGACTTCGTTGGAAACGGGTATATCTTCATCTCAAACCTAGAGAGAAGCATTCTCAGAAAGTTCTCTGTGTTGACTGCATTCAACTGACAGACTTGAACAATCGTTTTGATGGAGCAGTTTTGAAACTCTCTTTCTTTGGAATCTGCAAGTGCATATGTTGACCTCTTTGAAGATTTCGTTGGAAACGGGTTAATCTTCACATAAAAGCTAAACAGAAGCATTCTCAGAAACTTCTTTGTGATGATTGCATTCACCTCACAGAGTTGAACTTTCTCTTTGATAGAGCAGCTTTGAAACACTCTTTTTCATGAATCTGCAAGTGGACATTTGGAGGGCTTTCTGGACTGTGGTGGAAAAGGAAATATTTTCTCATCGAAAGTACATTTGGAGGGCTTTGTGTTCTGTGGTGGAAAAGGAAATATCTTCTCATGGAAACAACATAGAAGCATTCTCAGAAACAATTCTGTGATGATTGCATTCAGCTGACAGAGTTGAACATTCCTTTTGATAGAGCAGTTTGGAAACACTCTTTTTGTAGAATCTGCATGGGGAGATTTGGACCGCTTGGAGACCTATGGTAGTAAAGGAAATAACTTCATAGAAAAACCAAATGGAAGCATTCTCAGAAAATTCTTTGTGATGATTGAGTTGAACTCAGAGACCTGAACATTCCTTTTGATGGAGCAGTTTCCAAACACACTTCTCGTGGAATCTGCAAGTGGATATTTGGACCTCTCTGAGGATTTCGTTGGAAGCGGGATAAACTTCCCAGAACTAAACGGAAGCATTCTCAGAAACTTCTTTGTGATGTTTGCATTCAACTCACAGAGTTGAAACTTCCTTTCATAGTTCAGGTTTGAAACACTCTTTTTGTAGAATCTGGAAGTGGATATTTGGACCACTGTGTGGTCTTCGTTGGAAACGGGTATATCTTCACCTCAAACCTAGACAGAAGCATTCTCAGAAAGTTCTCTGTGTTGACTGCATTCAACTCACAGAGTTGAACAATCCTTTTGATGGAGCAGTTTTGAAACTCTCTTTCTTTGGGATCTGCAAGTGGATATGTTGACCTCTTTGAAGATTTCGTTGGAAACGGGTTAATCTTCACATAAAAGCTAAACAGAAGCATTCTCAGAAACTTTTTTCTGATGATTGCATTCACCTCACAGAGTTGAACTTTCCCTTTGATAGAGCAGCTTTGAAACACTCTTTTTCTAGAATCTGCAAATGGACATTTGGAGGGCTTTGTGTTCTGCGGTGGAAAAGGAAATATCTTCTCATCAAAACTACATAGAAGCATTCTGAGAAACTACTCTGTGATGATTGCATTCAGCTGACAGAATTGAACATTCCTTTTGATAGAGCAGTTTGGAAACACTCTTTTTGTAGAATCTGCATGTGGAGATTTGGACCGCTTGGAGACCTATGGTAGTAAAGGAAATAACTTCATAGAAAAACCAAATGGAAGCATTCTCAGAAAATTCTTTGTGATGATTGAGTTGAACTCAGAGACCTGAACATTCCTTTTGATGGAGCAGTTTCCAAACACACTTCTCGTGGAATCTGCAAGTGGATATTTGGACCTCTCTGAGGATTTCGTTGGAAGCGGGATAAACTTCCCAGAACTAAACGGAAGCATTCTCAGAAACTTCTTTGTGATGTTTGCATTCAACTCACAGAGTTGAACCTTCCTTTCATAGTTCAGGTTTGAAACACTCTTTTTGTAGAATCTGGAAGTGGATATTTGGACCACTGTGAGGACTTCGTTGGAAACGGGTATATCCTCATCTCAAACCTAGAGAGAAGCATTCTCAGAAAGTTCTCTGTGTTGACTGCATTCAACTGACAGACTTGAACAATCGTTTTGATGGAGCAGTTTTGAAACTCTCTTTCTTTGGAATCTGCAAGTGCATATGTTGACCTCTTTGAAGATTTCGTTGGAAACGGGTTAATCTTCACATAAAAGCTAAACAGAAGCATTCTCAGAAACTTCTTTGTGATGATTGCATTCACCTCACAGAGTTGAACTTTCTCTTTGATAGAGCAGCTTTGAAACACTCTTTTTCATGAATCTGCAAGTGGACATTTGGAGGGCTTTCTGGACTGTGGTGGAAAAGGAAATATTTTCTCATCGAAAGTACATTTGGAGGGCTTTGTGTTCTGTGGTGGAAAAGGAAATATCTTCTCATGGAAACAACATAGAAGCATTCTCAGAAACAATTCTGTGATGATTGCATTCAGCTGACAGAGTTGAACATTCCTTTTGATAGAGCAGTTTGGAAACACTCTTTTTGTAGAATCTGCATGGGGAGATTTGGACCGCTTGGAGACCTATGGTAGTAAAGGAAATAACTTCATAGAAAAACCAAATGGAAGCATTCTCAGAAAATTCTTTGTGATGATTGAGTTGAACTCAGAGACCTGAACATTCCTTTTGATGGAGCAGTTTCCAAACACACTTCTCGTGGAATCTGCAAGTGGATATTTGGACCTCTCTGAGGATTTCGTTGGAAGCGGGATAAACTTCCCAGAACTAAACGGAAGCATTCTCAGAAACTTCTTTGTGATGTTTGCATTCAACTCACAGAGTTGAAACTTCCTTTCATAGTTCAGGTTTGAAACACTCTTTTTGTAGAATCTGGAAGTGGATATTTGGAGCACTGTGTGGTCTTCGTTGGAAACGGGTATATCTTCACCTCAAACCTAGACAGAAGCATTCTCAGAAAGTTCTCTGTGTTGACTGCATTCAACTCACAGAGTTGAACAATCCTTTTGATGGAGCAGTTTTGAAACTCTCTTTCTTTGGGATCTGCAAGTGGATATGTTGACCTCTTTGAAGATTTCGTTGGAAACGGGTTAATCTTCACATAAAAGCTAAACAGAAGCATTCTCAGAAACTTTTTTCTGATGATTGCATTCACCTCACAGAGTTGAACTTTCCCTTTGATAGAGCAGCTTTGAAACACTCTTTTTCTAGAATCTGCAAATGGACATTTGGAGGGCTTTGTGTTCTGCGGTGGAAAAGGAAATATCTTCTCATCAAAACTACATAGAAGCATTCTGAGAAACTACTCTGTGATGATTGCATTCAGCTGACAGAATTGAACATTCCTTTTGATAGAGCAGTTTGGAAACACTCTTTTTGTAGAATCTGCATGGGGAGATTTGGACCGCTTGGAGACCTATGGTAGTAAAGGAAATAACTTCATAGAAAAACCAAATGGAAGCATTCTCAGAAAATTCTTTGTGATGATTGAGTTGAACTCAGAGACCTGAACATTCCTTTTGATGGAGCAGTTTCCAAACACACTTCTCGTGGAATCTGCAAGTGGATATTTGGACCTCTCTGAGGATTTCGTTGGAAGCGGGATAAACTTCCCAGAACTAAACGGAAGCATTCTCAGAAACTTCTTTGTGATGTTTGCATTCAACTCACAGAGTTGAACCTTCCTTTCATAGTTCAGGTTTGAAACACTCTTTTTGTAGAATCTGGAAGTGGATATTTGGACCACTGTGAGGACTTCGTTGGAAACGGGTATATCTTCATCTCAAACCTAGAGAGAAGCATTCTCAGAAAGTTCTCTGTGTTGACTGCATTCAACTGACAGACTTGAACAATCGTTTTGATGGAGCAGTTTTGAAACTCTCTTTCTTTGGAATCTGCAAGTGCATATGTTGACCTCTTTGAAGATTTCGTTGGAAACGGGTTAATCTTCACATAAAAGCTAAACAGAAGCATTCTCAGAAACTTCTTTGTGATGATTGCATTCACCTCACAGAGTTGAACTTTCTCTTTGATAGAGCAGCTTTGAAACACTCTTTTTCATGAATCTGCAAGTGGACATTTGGAGGGCTTTCTGGACTGTGGTGGAAAAGGAAATATTTTCTCATCGAAAGTACATTTGGAGGGCTTTGTGTTCTGTGGTGGAAAAGGAAATATCTTCTCATGGAAACAACATAGAAGCATTCTCAGAAACAATTCTGTGATGATTGCATTCAGCTGACAGAGTTGAACATTCCTTTTGATAGAGCAGTTTGGAAACACTCTTTTTGTAGAATCTGCATGGGGAGATTTGGACCGCTTGGAGACCTATGGTAGTAAAGGAAATAACTTCATAGAAAAACCAAATGGAAGCATTCTCAGAAAATTCTTTGTGATGATTGAGTTGAACTCAGAGACCTGAACATTCCTTTTGATGGAGCAGTTTCCAAACACACTTCTCGTGGAATCTGCAAGTGGATATTTGGACCTCTCTGAGGATTTCGTTGGAAGCGGGATAAACTTCCCAGAACTAAACGGAAGCATTCTCAGAAACTTCTTTGTGATGTTTGCATTCAACTCACAGAGTTGAAACTTCCTTTCATAGTTCAGGTTTGAAACACTCTTTTTGTAGAATCTGGAAGTGGATATTTGGACCACTGTGTGGTCTTCGTTGGAAACGGGTATATCTTCACCTCAAACCTAGACAGAAGCATTCTCAGAAAGTTCTCTGTGTTGACTGCATTCAACTCACAGAGTTGAACAATCCTTTTGATGGAGCAGTTTTGAAACTCTCTTTCTTTGGGATCTGCAAGTGGATATGTTGACCTCTTTGAAGATTTCGTTGGAAACGGGTTAATCTTCACATAAAAGCTAAACAGAAGCATTCTCAGAAACTTTTTTCTGATGATTGCATTCACCTCACAGAGTTGAACTTTCCCTTTGATAGAGCAGCTTTGAAACACTCTTTTTCTAGAATCTGCAAATGGACATTTGGAGGGCTTTGTGTTCTGCGGTGGAAAAGGAAATATCTTCTCATCAAAACTACATAGAAGCATTCTGAGAAACTACTCTGTGATGATTGCATTCAGCTGACAGAATTGAACATTCCTTTTGATAGAGCAGTTTGGAAACACTCTTTTTGTAGAATCTGCATGTGGAGATTTGGACCGCTTGGAGACCTATGGTAGTAAAGGAAATAACTTCATAGAAAAACCAAATGGAAGCATTCTCAGAAAATTCTTTGTGATGATTGAGTTGAACTCAGAGACCTGAACATTCCTTTTGATGGAGCAGTTTCCAAACACACTTCTCGTGGAATCTGCAAGTGGATATTTGGACCTCTCTGAGGATTTCGTTGGAAGCGGGATAAACTTCCCAGAACTAAACGGAAGCATTCTCAGAAACTTCTTTGTGATGTTTGCATTCAACTCACAGAGTTGAACCTTCCTTTCATAGTTCAGGTTTGAAACACTCTTTTTGTAGAATCTGGAAGTGGATATTTGGACCACTGTGAGGACTTCGTTGGAAACGGGTATATCCTCATCTCAAACCTAGAGAGAAGCATTCTCAGAAAGTTCTCTGTGTTGACTGCATTCAACTGACAGACTTGAACAATCGTTTTGATGGAGCAGTTTTGAAACTCTCTTTCTTTGGAATCTGCAAGTGCATATGTTGACCTCTTTGAAGATTTCGTTGGAAACGGGTTAATCTTCACATAAAAGCTAAACAGAAGCATTCTCAGAAACTTCTTTGTGATGATTGCATTCACCTCACAGAGCTGAACTTTCTCTTTGATAGAGCAGCTTTGAAACACTCTTTTTCATGAATCTGCAAGTGGACATTTGGAGGGCTTTCTGGACTGTGGTGGAAAAGGAAATATTTTCTCATCGAAAGTACATTTGGAGGGCTTTGTGTTCTGTGGTGGAAAAGGAAATATCTTCTCATGGAAACAACATAGAAGCATTCTCAGAAACAATTCTGTGATGATTGCATTCAGCTGACAGAGTTGAACATTCCTTTTGATAGAGCAGTTTGGAAACACTCTTTTTGTAGAATCTGCATGGGGAGATTTGGACCGCTTGGAGACCTATGGTAGTAAAGGAAATAACTTCATAGAAAAACCAAATGGAAGCATTCTCAGAAAATTCTTTGTGATGATTGAGTTGAACTCAGAGACCTGAACATTCCTTTTGATGGAGCAGTTTCCAAACACACTTCTCGTGGAATCTGCAAGTGGATATTTGGACCTCTCTGAGGATTTCGTTGGAAGCGGGATAAACTTCCCAGAACTAAACGGAAGCATTCTCAGAAACTTCTTTGTGATGTTTGCATTCAACTCACAGAGTTGAAACTTCCTTTCATAGTTCAGGTTTGAAACACTCTTTTTGTAGAATCTGGAAGTGGATATTTGGAGCACTGTGTGGTCTTCGTTGGAAACGGGTATATCTTCACCTCAAACCTAGACAGAAGCATTCTCAGAAAGTTCTCTGTGTTGACTGCATTCAACTCACAGAGTTGAACAATCCTTTTGATGGAGCAGTTTTGAAACTCTCTTTCTTTGGGATCTGCAAGTGGATATGTTGACCTCTTTGAAGATTTCGTTGGAAACGGGTTAATCTTCACATAAAAGCTAAACAGAAGCATTCTCAGAAACTTTTTTCTGATGATTGCATTCACCTCACAGAGTTGAACTTTCCCTTTGATAGAGCAGCTTTGAAACACTCTTTTTCTAGAATCTGCAAATGGACATTTGGAGGGCTTTGTGTTCTGCGGTGGAAAAGGAAATATCTTCTCATCAAAACTACATAGAAGCATTCTGAGAAACTACTCTGTGATGATTGCATTCAGCTGACAGAATTGAACATTCCTTTTGATAGAGCAGTTTGGAAACACTCTTTTTGTAGAATCTGCATGGGGAGATTTGGACCGCTTGGAGACCTATGGTAGTAAAGGAAATAACTTCATAGAAAAACCAAATGGAAGCATTCTCAGAAAATTCTTTGTGATGATTGAGTTGAACTCAGAGACCTGAACATTCCTTTTGATGGAGCAGTTTCCAAACACACTTCTCGTGGAATCTGCAAGTGGATATTTGGACCTCTCTGAGGATTTCGTTGGAAGCGGGATAAACTTCCCAGAACTAAACGGAAGCATTCTCAGAAACTTCTTTGTGATGTTTGCATTCAACTCACAGAGTTGAACCTTCCTTTCATAGTTCAGGTTTGAAACACTCTTTTTGTAGAATCTGGAAGTGGATATTTGGACCACTGTGAGGACTTCGTTGGAAACGGGTATATCTTCATCTCAAACCTAGAGAGAAGCATTCTCAGAAAGTTCTCTGTGTTGACTGCATTCAACTGACAGACTTGAACAATCGTTTTGATGGAGCAGTTTTGAAACTCTCTTTCTTTGGAATCTGCAAGTGCATATGTTGACCTCTTTGAAGATTTCGTTGGAAACGGGTTAATCTTCACATAAAAGCTAAACAGAAGCATTCTCAGAAACTTCTTTGTGATGATTGCATTCACCTCACAGAGTTGAACTTTCTCTTTGATAGAGCAGCTTTGAAACACTCTTTTTCATGAATCTGCAAGTGGACATTTGGAGGGCTTTCTGGACTGTGGTGGAAAAGGAAATATTTTCTCATCGAAAGTACATTTGGAGGGCTTTGTGTTCTGTGGTGGAAAAGGAAATATCTTCTCATGGAAACAACATAGAAGCATTCTCAGAAACAATTCTGTGATGATTGCATTCAGCTGACAGAGTTGAACATTCCTTTTGATAGAGCAGTTTGGAAACACTCTTTTTGTAGAATCTGCATGGGGAGATTTGGACCGCTTGGAGACCTATGGTAGTAAAGGAAATAACTTCATAGAAAAACCAAATGGAAGCATTCTCAGAAAATTCTTTGTGATGATTGAGTTGAACTCAGAGACCTGAACATTCCTTTTGATGGAGCAGTTTCCAAACACACTTCTCGTGGAATCTGCAAGTGGATATTTGGACCTCTCTGAGGATTTCGTTGGAAGCGGGATAAACTTCCCAGAACTAAACGGAAGCATTCTCAGAAACTTCTTTGTGATGTTTGCATTCAACTCACAGAGTTGAAACTTCCTTTCATAGTTCAGGTTTGAAACACTCTTTTTGTAGAATCTGGAAGTGGATATTTGGACCACTGTGTGGTCTTCGTTGGAAACGGGTATATCTTCACCTCAAACCTAGACAGAAGCATTCTCAGAAAGTTCTCTGTGTTGACTGCATTCAACTCACAGAGTTGAACAATCCTTTTGATGGAGCAGTTTTGAAACTCTCTTTCTTTGGGATCTGCAAGTGGATATGTTGACCTCTTTGAAGATTTCGTTGGAAACGGGTTAATCTTCACATAAAAGCTAAACAGAAGCATTCTCAGAAACTTTTTTCTGATGATTGCATTCACCTCACAGAGTTGAACTTTCCCTTTGATAGAGCAGCTTTGAAACACTCTTTTTCTAGAATCTGCAAATGGACATTTGGAGGGCTTTGTGTTCTGCGGTGGAAAAGGAAATATCTTCTCATCAAAACTACATAGAAGCATTCTGAGAAACTACTCTGTGATGATTGCATTCAGCTGACAGAATTGAACATTCCTTTTGATAGAGCAGTTTGGAAACACTCTTTTTGTAGAATCTGCATGGGGAGATTTGGACCGCTTGGAGACCTATGGTAGTAAAGGAAATAACTTCATAGAAAAACCAAATGGAAGCATTCTCAGAAAATTCTTTGTGATGATTGAGTTGAACTCAGAGACCTGAACATTCCTTTTGATGGAGCAGTTTCCAAACACACTTCTCGTGGAATCTGCAAGTGGATATTTGGACCTCTCTGAGGATTTCGTTGGAAGCGGGATAAACTTCCCAGAACTAAACGGAAGCATTCTCAGAAACTTCTTTGTGATGTTTGCATTCAACTCACAGAGTTGAACCTTCCTTTCATAGTTCAGGTTTGAAACACTCTTTTTGTAGAATCTGGAAGTGGATATTTGGACCACTGTGAGGACTTCGTTGGAAACGGGTATATCTTCATCTCAAACCTAGAGAGAAGCATTCTCAGAAAGTTCTCTGTGTTGACTGCATTCAACTGACAGACTTGAACAATCGTTTTGATGGAGCAGTTTTGAAACTCTCTTTCTTTGGAATCTGCAAGTGCATATGTTGACCTCTTTGAAGATTTCGTTGGAAACGGGTTAATCTTCACATAAAAGCTAAACAGAAGCATTCTCAGAAACTTCTTTGTGATGATTGCATTCACCTCACAGAGTTGAACTTTCTCTTTGATAGAGCAGCTTTGAAACACTCTTTTTCATGAATCTGCAAGTGGACATTTGGAGGGCTTTCTGGACTGTGGTGGAAAAGGAAATATTTTCTCATCGAAAGTACATTTGGAGGGCTTTGTGTTCTGTGGTGGAAAAGGAAATATCTTCTCATGGAAACAACATAGAAGCATTCTCAGAAACAATTCTGTGATGATTGCATTCAGCTGACAGAGTTGAACATTCCTTTTGATAGAGCAGTTTGGAAACACTCTTTTTGTAGAATCTGCATGGGGAGATTTGGACCGCTTGGAGACCTATGGTAGTAAAGGAAATAACTTCATAGAAAAACCAAATGGAAGCATTCTCAGAAAATTCTTTGTGATGATTGAGTTGAACTCAGAGACCTGAACATTCCTTTTGATGGAGCAGTTTCCAAACACACTTCTCGTGGAATCTGCAAGTGGATATTTGGACCTCTCTGAGGATTTCGTTGGAAGCGGGATAAACTTCCCAGAACTAAACGGAAGCATTCTCAGAAACTTCTTTGTGATGTTTGCATTCAACTCACAGAGTTGAAACTTCCTTTCATAGTTCAGGTTTGAAACACTCTTTTTGTAGAATCTGGAAGTGGATATTTGGACCACTGTGTGGTCTTCGTTGGAAACGGGTATATCTTCACCTCAAACCTAGACAGAAGCATTCTCAGAAAGTTCTCTGTGTTGACTGCATTCAACTCACAGAGTTGAACAATCCTTTTGATGGAGCAGTTTTGAAACTCTCTTTCTTTGGGATCTGCAAGTGGATATGTTGACCTCTTTGAAGATTTCGTTGGAAACGGGTTAATCTTCACATAAAAGCTAAACAGAAGCATTCTCAGAAACTTTTTTCTGATGATTGCATTCACCTCACAGAGTTGAACTTTCCCTTTGATAGAGCAGCTTTGAAACACTCTTTTTCTAGAATCTGCAAATGGACATTTGGAGGGCTTTGTGTTCTGCGGTGGAAAAGGAAATATCTTCTCATCAAAACTACATAGAAGCATTCTGAGAAACTACTCTGTGATGATTGCATTCAGCTGACAGAATTGAACATTCCTTTTGATAGAGCAGTTTGGAAACACTCTTTTTGTAGAATCTGCATGTGGAGATTTGGACCGCTTGGAGACCTATGGTAGTAAAGGAAATAACTTCATAGAAAAACCAAATGGAAGCATTCTCAGAAAATTCTTTGTGATGATTGAGTTGAACTCAGAGACCTGAACATTCCTTTTGATGGAGCAGTTTCCAAACACACTTCTCGTGGAATCTGCAAGTGGATATTTGGACCTCTCTGAGGATTTCGTTGGAAGCGGGATAAACTTCCCAGAACTAAACGGAAGCATTCTCAGAAACTTCTTTGTGATGTTTGCATTCAACTCACAGAGTTGAACCTTCCTTTCATAGTTCAGGTTTGAAACACTCTTTTTGTAGAATCTGGAAGTGGATATTTGGACCACTGTGAGGACTTCGTTGGAAACGGGTATATCCTCATCTCAAACCTAGAGAGAAGCATTCTCAGAAAGTTCTCTGTGTTGACTGCATTCAACTGACAGACTTGAACAATCGTTTTGATGGAGCAGTTTTGAAACTCTCTTTCTTTGGAATCTGCAAGTGCATATGTTGACCTCTTTGAAGATTTCGTTGGAAACGGGTTAATCTTCACATAAAAGCTAAACAGAAGCATTCTCAGAAACTTCTTTGTGATGATTGCATTCACCTCACAGAGCTGAACTTTCTCTTTGATAGAGCAGCTTTGAAACACTCTTTTTCATGAATCTGCAAGTGGACATTTGGAGGGCTTTCTGGACTGTGGTGGAAAAGGAAATATTTTCTCATCGAAAGTACATTTGGAGGGCTTTGTGTTCTGTGGTGGAAAAGGAAATATCTTCTCATGGAAACAACATAGAAGCATTCTCAGAAACAATTCTGTGATGATTGCATTCAGCTGACAGAGTTGAACATTCCTTTTGATAGAGCAGTTTGGAAACACTCTTTTTGTAGAATCTGCATGGGGAGATTTGGACCGCTTGGAGACCTATGGTAGTAAAGGAAATAACTTCATAGAAAAACCAAATGGAAGCATTCTCAGAAAATTCTTTGTGATGATTGAGTTGAACTCAGAGACCTGAACATTCCTTTTGATGGAGCAGTTTCCAAACACACTTCTCGTGGAATCTGCAAGTGGATATTTGGACCTCTCTGAGGATTTCGTTGGAAGCGGGATAAACTTCCCAGAACTAAACGGAAGCATTCTCAGAAACTTCTTTGTGATGTTTGCATTCAACTCACAGAGTTGAAACTTCCTTTCATAGTTCAGGTTTGAAACACTCTTTTTGTAGAATCTGGAAGTGGATATTTGGAGCACTGTGTGGTCTTCGTTGGAAACGGGTATATCTTCACCTCAAACCTAGACAGAAGCATTCTCAGAAAGTTCTCTGTGTTGACTGCATTCAACTCACAGAGTTGAACAATCCTTTTGATGGAGCAGTTTTGAAACTCTCTTTCTTTGGGATCTGCAAGTGGATATGTTGACCTCTTTGAAGATTTCGTTGGAAACGGGTTAATCTTCACATAAAAGCTAAACAGAAGCATTCTCAGAAACTTTTTTCTGATGATTGCATTCACCTCACAGAGTTGAACTTTCCCTTTGATAGAGCAGCTTTGAAACACTCTTTTTCTAGAATCTGCAAATGGACATTTGGAGGGCTTTGTGTTCTGCGGTGGAAAAGGAAATATCTTCTCATCAAAACTACATAGAAGCATTCTGAGAAACTACTCTGTGATGATTGCATTCAGCTGACAGAATTGAACATTCCTTTTGATAGAGCAGTTTGGAAACACTCTTTTTGTAGAATCTGCATGGGGAGATTTGGACCGCTTGGAGACCTATGGTAGTAAAGGAAATAACTTCATAGAAAAACCAAATGGAAGCATTCTCAGAAAATTCTTTGTGATGATTGAGTTGAACTCAGAGACCTGAACATTCCTTTTGATGGAGCAGTTTCCAAACACACTTCTCGTGGAATCTGCAAGTGGATATTTGGACCTCTCTGAGGATTTCGTTGGAAGCGGGATAAACTTCCCAGAACTAAACGGAAGCATTCTCAGAAACTTCTTTGTGATGTTTGCATTCAACTCACAGAGTTGAACCTTCCTTTCATAGTTCAGGTTTGAAACACTCTTTTTGTAGAATCTGGAAGTGGATATTTGGACCACTGTGAGGACTTCGTTGGAAACGGGTATATCTTCATCTCAAACCTAGAGAGAAGCATTCTCAGAAAGTTCTCTGTGTTGACTGCATTCAACTGACAGACTTGAACAATCGTTTTGATGGAGCAGTTTTGAAACTCTCTTTCTTTGGAATCTGCAAGTGCATATGTTGACCTCTTTGAAGATTTCGTTGGAAACGGGTTAATCTTCACATAAAAGCTAAACAGAAGCATTCTCAGAAACTTCTTTGTGATGATTGCATTCACCTCACAGAGTTGAACTTTCTCTTTGATAGAGCAGCTTTGAAACACTCTTTTTCATGAATCTGCAAGTGGACATTTGGAGGGCTTTCTGGACTGTGGTGGAAAAGGAAATATTTTCTCATCGAAAGTACATTTGGAGGGCTTTGTGTTCTGTGGTGGAAAAGGAAATATCTTCTCATGGAAACAACATAGAAGCATTCTCAGAAACAATTCTGTGATGATTGCATTCAGCTGACAGAGTTGAACATTCCTTTTGATAGAGCAGTTTGGAAACACTCTTTTTGTAGAATCTGCATGGGGAGATTTGGACCGCTTGGAGACCTATGGTAGTAAAGGAAATAACTTCATAGAAAAACCAAATGGAAGCATTCTCAGAAAATTCTTTGTGATGATTGAGTTGAACTCAGAGACCTGAACATTCCTTTTGATGGAGCAGTTTCCAAACACACTTCTCGTGGAATCTGCAAGTGGATATTTGGACCTCTCTGAGGATTTCGTTGGAAGCGGGATAAACTTCCCAGAACTAAACGGAAGCATTCTCAGAAACTTCTTTGTGATGTTTGCATTCAACTCACAGAGTTGAAACTTCCTTTCATAGTTCAGGTTTGAAACACTCTTTTTGTAGAATCTGGAAGTGGATATTTGGACCACTGTGTGGTCTTCGTTGGAAACGGGTATATCTTCACCTCAAACCTAGACAGAAGCATTCTCAGAAAGTTCTCTGTGTTGACTGCATTCAACTCACAGAGTTGAACAATCCTTTTGATGGAGCAGTTTTGAAACTCTCTTTCTTTGGGATCTGCAAGTGGATATGTTGACCTCTTTGAAGATTTCGTTGGAAACGGGTTAATCTTCACATAAAAGCTAAACAGAAGCATTCTCAGAAACTTTTTTCTGATGATTGCATTCACCTCACAGAGTTGAACTTTCCCTTTGATAGAGCAGCTTTGAAACACTCTTTTTCTAGAATCTGCAAATGGACATTTGGAGGGCTTTGTGTTCTGCGGTGGAAAAGGAAATATCTTCTCATCAAAACTACATAGAAGCATTCTGAGAAACTACTCTGTGATGATTGCATTCAGCTGACAGAATTGAACATTCCTTTTGATAGAGCAGTTTGGAAACACTCTTTTTGTAGAATCTGCATGTGGAGATTTGGACCGCTTGGAGACCTATGGTAGTAAAGGAAATAACTTCATAGAAAAACCAAATGGAAGCATTCTCAGAAAATTCTTTGTGATGATTGAGTTGAACTCAGAGACCTGAACATTCCTTTTGATGGAGCAGTTTCCAAACACACTTCTCGTGGAATCTGCAAGTGGATATTTGGACCTCTCTGAGGATTTCGTTGGAAGCGGGATAAACTTCCCAGAACTAAACGGAAGCATTCTCAGAAACTTCTTTGTGATGTTTGCATTCAACTCACAGAGTTGAACCTTCCTTTCATAGTTCAGGTTTGAAACACTCTTTTTGTAGAATCTGGAAGTGGATATTTGGACCACTGTGAGGACTTCGTTGGAAACGGGTATATCCTCATCTCAAACCTAGAGAGAAGCATTCTCAGAAAGTTCTCTGTGTTGACTGCATTCAACTGACAGACTTGAACAATCGTTTTGATGGAGCAGTTTTGAAACTCTCTTTCTTTGGAATCTGCAAGTGCATATGTTGACCTCTTTGAAGATTTCGTTGGAAACGGGTTAATCTTCACATAAAAGCTAAACAGAAGCATTCTCAGAAACTTCTTTGTGATGATTGCATTCACCTCACAGAGTTGAACTTTCTCTTTGATAGAGCAGCTTTGAAACACTCTTTTTCATGAATCTGCAAGTGGACATTTGGAGGGCTTTCTGGACTGTGGTGGAAAAGGAAATATTTTCTCATCGAAAGTACATTTGGAGGGCTTTGTGTTCTGTGGTGGAAAAGGAAATATCTTCTCATGGAAACAACATAGAAGCATTCTCAGAAACAATTCTGTGATGATTGCATTCAGCTGACAGAGTTGAACATTCCTTTTGATAGAGCAGTTTGGAAACACTCTTTTTGTAGAATCTGCATGGGGAGATTTGGACCGCTTGGAGACCTATGGTAGTAAAGGAAATAACTTCATAGAAAAACCAAATGGAAGCATTCTCAGAAAATTCTTTGTGATGATTGAGTTGAACTCAGAGACCTGAACATTCCTTTTGATGGAGCAGTTTCCAAACACACTTCTCGTGGAATCTGCAAGTGGATATTTGGACCTCTCTGAGGATTTCGTTGGAAGCGGGATAAACTTCCCAGAACTAAACGGAAGCATTCTCAGAAACTTCTTTGTGATGTTTGCATTCAACTCACAGAGTTGAAACTTCCTTTCATAGTTCAGGTTTGAAACACTCTTTTTGTAGAATCTGGAAGTGGATATTTGGACCACTGTGTGGTCTTCGTTGGAAACGGGTATATCTTCACCTCAAACCTAGACAGAAGCATTCTCAGAAAGTTCTCTGTGTTGACTGCATTCAACTCACAGAGTTGAACAATCCTTTTGATGGAGCAGTTCTGAAACTCTCTTTCTTTGGGATCTGCAAGTGGATATGTTGACCTCTTTGAAGATTTCGTTGGAAACGGGTTAATCTTCACATAAAACTAAACAGAAGCATTCTCAGAAACTTCTTTGTGATGATTGCATTCACCTCACAGAGTTGAACTTTCCCTTTGATAGAGCAGCTTTGAAACACTCTTTTTCTAGAATCTGCAAGTGGACATTTGGAGGGCTTTGTGTTCTGCGGTGGAAAAGGAAATATCTTCTCATCAAAACTACATAGAAGCATTCTCAGAAACTACTCTGTGATGATTGCATTCAGCTGACAGAGTTGAACATTCCTTTTGATAGAGCAGTTTGGAAACACTCTTTTTGTAGAATCTGCATGTGGAGATTTGGACCGCTTGGAGACCTATGGTAGTAAAGGAAATAACTTCATAGAAAAACCAAATGGAAGCATTCTCAGAAAATTCTTTGTGATGATTGAGTTGAACTCAGAGACCTGAACATTCCTTTTGATGGAGCAGTTTCCAAACACACTTCTCGTGGAATCTGCAAGTGGATATTTGGACCTCTCTGAGGATTTCGTTGGAAGCGGGATAAACTTCCCAGAACTAAACGGAAGCATTCTCAGAAACTTCTTTGTGATGTTTGCATTCAACTCACAGAGTTGAACCTTCCTTTCATAGTTCAGGTTTGAAACACTCTTTTTGTAGAATCTGGAAGTGGATATTTGGACCACTGTTTGGTCTACGTTGGAAACGGGTATATCTTCACCTCAAACCTAGAGAGAAGCATTCTCAGAAAGTTCTCTGTGTTGACTGCATTCAACTCACAGAGTTGAACAATCCTTTTGATGGAGCAGTTTTGAAACTCTCTTTCTTTGGAATCTGCAAGTGGATATGTTGACCTCTTTGAAGATTTCGTTGGAAACGGGTTAATCTTCACATAAAAGCTAAACAGAAGCATTCTCAGAAACTTCTTTGTGCTGATTGCATTCACCTCACAGAGTTGAACTTTCTCTTTGATAGAGCAGCTTTGAAACACTCTTTTTCTTGAATCTGCAAGTGGACATTTGGAGGGCTTTCTGGACTGTGGTGGAAAAGGAAATATCTTCTCATCGAAAGTACATTTGGAGGGCTTTGTGTTCTGCGGTGGAAAAGGAAATATCTTCTCATGGAAACAACATAGAAGCATTCTCAGAAACAATTCTGTGATGATTGCATTCAGCTGACAGAGTTGAACATTCCTTTTGATAGAGCAGTTTGGAAACACTCTTTTTGTAGAATCTGCATGGGGAGATTTGTACCGCTTGGAGACCTATGGTAGTAAAGGAAATAACTTCATAGAAAAACCAAATGGAAGCATTCTCAGAAAATTCTTTGTGATGATTGAGTTGAACTCAGAGACCTGAACATTCCTTTTGATGGAGCAGTTTCCAAACACACTTCTCGTGGAATCTGCAAGTGGATATTTGGACCTCTCTGAGGATTTCGTTGGAAGCGGGATAAACTTCCCAGAACTAAACGGAAGCATTCTCAGAAACTTCTTTGTGATGTTTGCATTCAACTCACAGAGTTGAAACTTCCTTTCATAGTTCAGGTTTGAAACACTCTTTTTGTAGAATCTGGAAGTGGATATTTGGACCACTGTGTGGTCTTCGTTGGAAACGGGTATATCTTCACCTCAAACCTAGACAGAAGCATTCTCAGAAAGTTCTCTGTGTTGACTGCATTCAACTCACAGAGTTGAACAATCCTTTTGATGGAGCAGTTTTGAAACTCTCTTTCTTTGGGATCTGCAAGTGGATATGTTGACCTCTTTGAAGATTTCGTTGGAAACGGGTTAATCTTCACATAAAAGCTAAACAGAAGCATTCTCAGAAACTTTTTTCTGATGATTGCATTCACCTCACAGAGTTGAACATTCTCTTTGATAGAGCAGCTTTGAAACACTCTTTTTCTAGAATCTGCAAGTGGACAGTTGGAGGGCTTTGTGTTCTGCGGTGGAAAAGGAAATATCTTCTCATCAAAACTACATAGAAGCATTCTCAGAAACAATTATGTGATGATTGCATTCAGCTGACAGAGTTGAACATTCCTTTTGATAGAGCAGTTTGGAAACACTCTTTTTGTAGAATCTGCATGGGGAGATTTGGACCGCTTGGAGACCTATGGTAGTAAAGGAAATAACTTCATAGAAAAACCAAATGGAAGCATTCTCAGAAAATTCTTTGTGATGATTGAGTTGAACTCAGAGACCTGAACATTCCTTTTGATGGAGCAGTTTCCAAATACACTTCTCGTGGAATCTGCAAGTGGATATTTGGACCTCTCTGAGGATTTCGTTGGAAGCGGGATAAACTTCCCAGAACTAAACGGAAGCATTCTCAGAAACTTGTTTGTGATGTTTGCATTCAACTCACAGAGTTGAAACTTCCTTTCATAGTTCAGGTTTGAAACACTCTTTTTGTAGAATCTGGAAGTGGATATTTGGACCACTGTGTGGTCTTCGTTGGAAACGGGTATATCTTCACCTCAAACCTAGACAGAAGCATTCTCAGAAAGTTCTCTGTGTTGACTGCATTCAACTCACAGAGTTGAACAATCCTTTTGATGGAGCAGTTTTGAAACTCTCTTTCTTTGGAATCTGCAAGTGGATATGTTGACCTCTTTGAAGATTTCGTTGGAAACGGGTTAATCTTCACATAAAAGCTAAACAGAAGCATTCTCAGAAACATCTTTGTGATGATTGCATTCACATCACAGAGTTGAACTTTCCCTTTGATAGAGCATCTTTGAAACACTCTTTTCCTAGAATCTGCCAGTGGACATTTGGAGGGCTTTGTGTTCTGCGGTGGAAAAGGAAATATCTTCTCATCAAAACTACATAGAAGCATTCTCAGAAACTACTCTGTGATGATTGCATTCAGCTGACAGAGTTGAACATTCCTTTTGATAGAGCAGTTTGGAAACACTCTTTTTGTAGAATCTGCATGTGGAGATTTGGACCGCTTTGAGACCTATGGTAGTAAAGGAAATAACTTCATAGAAAAACCAAATGGAAGCATTCTCAGAAAATTCTTTGTGATGATTGAGTTGAACTCAGAGACCTGAACATTCCTTTTGATGGAGCAGATTCCAAACACACTTCTCATGGAATCTGCAAGTGGATATTTGGACCTCTCTGAGGATTTCGTTGGAAGCGGGATAAACTTCCCAGAACTAAACGGAAGCATTCTCAGAAACTTCTTTGTGATGTTTGCATTCAACTCACAGAGTTGAACCTTCCTTTCATAGTTCAGGTTTGAAACACTCTTTTTGTAGAATCTGGAAGTGGATATTTGGACCACTGTGAGGACTTCGTTGGAAACGGGTATATCTTCACCTCAAACCTAGAGAGAAGCATTCTCAGAATGTTCTCTGTGTTGACTGCATTCAACTGACAGACTTGAACAATCGTTTTGATGGAGCAGTTTTGAAACTCTCTTTCTTTGGAATCTGCAAGTGGATATGTTGACCTCTTTGAAGATTTCGTTGGAAACGGGTTAATCTTCACATAAAAGCTAAACAGAAGCATTCTCAGAAACTTCTTTGTGATGATTGCATTCACCTCACAGAGTTGAACTTTCTCTTTGATAGAGCAGCTTTGAAACACTCTTTTTCTAGAATCTGCAAGTGGACATTTGGAGGGCTTTCTGGACTGTGGTGGAAAAGGAAATATCTTCTCATCGAAAGTACATTTGGAGGGCTTTGTGTTCTGCGGTGGAAAAGGAAATATCTTCTCATGGAAACAACATAGAAGCATTCTCAGAAACAATTCTGTGATGATTGCATTCAGCTGACAGAGTTGAACATTCCTTTTGATAGAGCAGTTTGGAAACACTCTTTTTGTAGAATCTGCATGGGGAGATTTGGACCGCTTGGAGACCTATGGTAGTAAAGGAAATAACTTCATAGAAAAACCAAATGGAAGCATTCTCAGAAAATTCTTTGTGATGATTGAGTTGAACTCAGAGACCTGAACATTCCTTTTGATGGAGCAGTTTCCAAACACACTTCTCGTGGAATCTGCAAGTGGATATTTGGACCTCTCTGAGGATTTCGTTGGAAGCGGGATAAACTTCCCAGAACTAAACGGAAGCATTCTCAGAAACTTCTTTGTGATGTTTGCATTCAACTCACAGAGTTGAACCTTCCTTTCATAGTTCAGGTTTGAAACACTCTTTTTGTAGAATCTGGAAGTGGATATTTGGACCACTGTGTGGTCTACGTTGGAAACGGGTATATCTTCACCTCAAACCTAGAGAGAAGCATTCTCAGAAAGTTCTCTGTGTTGACTGCATTCAACTCACAGAGTTGAACAATCCTTTTGATGGAGCAGTTTTGAAACTCTCTTTCTTTGGAATCTGCAAGTGGATATGTTGACCTCTTTGAAGATTTCGTTGGAAACGGGTTAATCTTCACATAAAAGCTAAACAGAAGCATTCTCAGAAACTTCTTTGTGCTGATTGCATTCACCTCACAGAGTTGAACTTTCTCTTTGATAGAGCAGCTTTGAAACACTCTTTTTCTTGAATCTGCAAGTGGACATTTGGAGGGCTTTCTGGACTGTGGTGGAAAAGGAAATATCTTCTCATCGAAAGTACATTTGGAGGGCTTTGTGTTCTGCGGTGGAAAAGGAAATATCTTCTCATGGAAACAACATAGAAGCATTCTCAGAAACAATTCTGTGATGATTGCATTCAGCTGACAGAGTTGAACATTCCTTTTGATAGAGCAGTTTGGAAACACTCTTTTTGTAGAATCTGCATGGGGAGATTTGGACCGCTTGGAGACCTATGGTAGTAAAGGAAATAACTTCATAGAAAAACCAAATGGAAGCATTCTCAGAAAATTCTTTGTGATGATTGAGTTGAACTCAGAGACCTGAACATTCCTTTTGATGGAGCAGTTTCCAAACACACTTCTCGTGGAATCTGCAAGTGGATATTTGGACCTCTCTGAGGATTTCGTTGGAAGCGGGATAAACTTCCCAGAACTAAACGGAAGCATTCTCAGAAACTTGTTTGTGATGTTTGCATTCAACTCACAGAGTTGAAACTTCCTTTCATAGTTCAGGTTTGAAACACTCTTTTTGTAGAATCTGGAAGTGGATATTTGGACCACTGTGTGGTCTTCGTTGGAAACGGGTATATCTTCACCTCAAACCTAGACAGAAGCATTCTCAGAAAGTTCTCTGTGTTGACTGCATTCAACTCACAGAGTTGAACAATCCTTTTGATGGAGCAGTTTTGAAACTCTCTTTCTTTGGGATCTGCAAGTGGATATGTTGACCTCTTTGAAGATTTCGTTGGAAACGGGTTAATCTTCACATAAAAGCTAAACAGAAGCATTCTCAGAAACTTTTTTCTGATGATTGCATTCACCTCACAGAGTTGAACTTTCCCTTTGATAGAGCAGCTTTGAAACACTCTTTTTCTAGAATCTGCAAATGGACATTTGGAGGGCTTTGTGTTCTGCGGTGGAAAAGGAAATATCTTCTCATCAAAACTACATAGAAGCATTCTGAGAAACTACTCTGTGATGATTGCATTCAGCTGACAGAATTGAACATTCCTTTTGATAGAGCAGTTTGGAAACACTCTTTTTGTAGAATCTGCATGTGGAGATTTGGACCGCTTGGAGACCTATGGTAGTAAAGGAAATAACTTCATAGAAAAACCAAATGGAAGCATTCTCAGAAAATTCTTTGTGATGATTGAGTTGAACTCAGAGACCTGAACATTCCTTTTGATGGAGCAGTTTCCAAACACACTTCTCGTGGAATCTGCAAGTGGATATTTGGACCTCTCTGAGGATTTCGTTGGAAGCGGGATAAACTTCCCAGAACTAAACGGAAGCATTCTCAGAAACTTCTTTGTGATGTTTGCATTCAACTCACAGAGTTGAACCTTCCTTTCATAGTTCAGGTTTGAAACACTCTTTTTGTAGAATCTGGAAGTGGATATTTGGACCACTGTGAGGACTTCGTTGGAAACGGGTATATCCTCATCTCAAACCTAGAGAGAAGCATTCTCAGAAAGTTCTCTGTGTTGACTGCATTCAACTGACAGACTTGAACAATCGTTTTGATGGAGCAGTTTTGAAACTCTCTTTCTTTGGAATCTGCAAGTGCATATGTTGACCTCTTTGAAGATTTCGTTGGAAACGGGTTAATCTTCACATAAAAGCTAAACAGAAGCATTCTCAGAAACTTCTTTGTGATGATTGCATTCACCTCACAGAGTTGAACTTTCTCTTTGATAGAGCAGCTTTGAAACACTCTTTTTCATGAATCTGCAAGTGGACATTTGGAGGGCTTTCTGGACTGTGGTGGAAAAGGAAATATTTTCTCATCGAAAGTACATTTGGAGGGCTTTGTGTTCTGTGGTGGAAAAGGAAATATCTTCTCATGGAAACAACATAGAAGCATTCTCAGAAACAATTCTGTGATGATTGCATTCAGCTGACAGAGTTGAACATTCCTTTTGATAGAGCAGTTTGGAAACACTCTTTTTGTAGAATCTGCATGGGGAGATTTGGACCGCTTGGAGACCTATGGTAGTAAAGGAAATAACTTCATAGAAAAACCAAATGGAAGCATTCTCAGAAAATTCTTTGTGATGATTGAGTTGAACTCAGAGACCTGAACATTCCTTTTGATGGAGCAGTTTCCAAACACACTTCTCGTGGAATCTGCAAGTGGATATTTGGACCTCTCTGAGGATTTCGTTGGAAGCGGGATAAACTTCCCAGAACTAAACGGAAGCATTCTCAGAAACTTCTTTGTGATGTTTGCATTCAACTCACAGAGTTGAAACTTCCTTTCATAGTTCAGGTTTGAAACACTCTTTTTGTAGAATCTGGAAGTGGATATTTGGACCACTGTGTGGTCTTCGTTGGAAACGGGTATATCTTCACCTCAAACCTAGACAGAAGCATTCTCAGAAAGTTCTCTGTGTTGACTGCATTCAACTCACAGAGTTGAACAATCCTTTTGATGGAGCAGTTCTGAAACTCTCTTTCTTTGGGATCTGCAAGTGGATATGTTGACCTCTTTGAAGATTTCGTTGGAAACGGGTTAATCTTCACATAAAAGCTAAACAGAAGCATTCTCAGAAACTTCTTTGTGATGATTGCATTCACCTCACAGAGTTGAACTTTCCCTTTGATAGAGCAGCTTTGAAACACTCTTTTTCTAGAATCTGCAAGTGGACATTTGGAGGGCTTTGTGTTCTGCGGTGGAAAAGGAAATATCTTCTCATCAAAACTACATAGAAGCATTCTCAGAAACTACTCTGTGATGATTGCATTCAGCTGACAGAGTTGAACATTCCTTTTGATAGAGCAGTTTGGAAACACTCTTTTTGTAGAATCTGCATGTGGAGATTTGGACCGCTTGGAGACCTATGGTAGTAAAGGAAATAACTTCATAGAAAAACCAAATGGAAGCATTCTCAGAAAATTCTTTGTGATGATTGAGTTGAACTCAGAGACCTGAACATTCCTTTTGATGGAGCAGTTTCCAAACACACTTCTCGTGGAATCTGCAAGTGGATATTTGGACCTCTCTGAGGATTTCGTTGGAAGCGGGATAAACTTCCCAGAACTAAACGGAAGCATTCTCAGAAACTTCTTTGTGATGTTTGCATTCAACTCACAGAGTTGAACCTTCCTTTCATAGTTCAGGTTTGAAACACTCTTTTTGTAGAATCTGGAAGTGGATATTTGGACCACTGTTTGGTCTACGTTGGAAACGGGTATATCTTCACCTCAAACCTAGACAGAAGCATTCTCAGAAAGTTCTCTGTGTTGACTGCATTCAACTCACAGAGTTGAACAATCCTTTTGATGGAGCAGTTTTGAAACTCTCTTTCTTTGGAATCTGCAAGTGGATATGTTGACCTCTTTGAAGATTTCGTTGGAAACGGGTTAATCTTCACATAAAAGCTAAACAGAAGCATTCTCAGAAACTTCTTTGTGCTGATTGCATTCACCTCACAGAGTTGAACTTTCTCTTTGATAGAGCAGCTTTGAAACACTCTTTTTCTTGAATCTGCAAGTGGACATTTGGAGGGCTTTCTGGACTGTGGTGGAAAAGGAAATATCTTCTCATCGAAAGTACATTTGGAGGGCTTTGTGTTCTGCGGTGGAAAAGGAAATATCTTCTCATGGAAACAACATAGAAGCATTCTCAGAAACAATTCTGTGATGATTGCATTCAGCTGACAGAGTTGAACATTCCTTTTGATAGAGCAGTTTGGAAACACTCTTTTTGTAGAATCTGCATGGGGAGATTTGTACCGCTTGGAGACCTATGGTAGTAAAGGAAATAACTTCATAGAAAAACCAAATGGAAGCATTCTCAGAAAATTCTTTGTGATGATTGAGTTGAACTCAGAGACCTGAACATTCCTTTTGATGGAGCAGTTTCCAAACACACTTCTCGTGGAATCTGCAAGTGGATATTTGGACCTCTCTGAGGATTTCGTTGGAAGCGGGATAAACTTCCCAGAACTAAACGGAAGCATTCTCAGAAACTTCTTTGTGATGTTTGCATTCAACTCACAGAGTTGAAACTTCCTTTCATAGTTCAGGTTTGAAACACTCTTTTTGTAGAATCTGGAAGTGGATATTTGGACCACTGTGTGGTCTTCGTTGGAAACGGGTATATCTTCACCTCAAACCTAGACAGAAGCATTCTCAGAAAGTTCTCTGTGTTGACTGCATTCAACTCACAGAGTTGAACAATCCTTTTGATGGAGCAGTTTTGAAACTCTCTTTCTTTGGGATCTGCAAGTGGATATGTTGACCTCTTTGAAGATTTCGTTGGAAACGGGTTAATCTTCACATAAAAGCTAAACAGAAGCATTCTCAGAAACTTTTTTCTGATGATTGCATTCACCTCACAGAGTTGAACATTCTCTTTGATAGAGCAGCTTTGAAACACTCTTTTTCTAGAATCTGCAAGTGGACAGTTGGAGGGCTTTGTGTTCTGCGGTGGAAAAGGAAATATCTTCTCATCAAAACTACATAGAAGCATTCTCAGAAACAATTATGTGATGATTGCATTCAGCTGACAGAGTTGAACATTCCTTTTGATAGAGCAGTTTGGAAACACTCTTTTTGTAGAATCTGCATGTGGAGATTTGGACCGCTTGGAGACCTATGGTAGTAAAGGAAATAACTTCATAGAAAAACCAAATGGAAGCATTCTCAGAAAATTCTTTGTGATGATTGAGTTGAACTCAGAGACCTGAACATTCCTTTTGATGGAGCAGTTTCCAAATACACTTCTCGTGGAATCTGCAAGTGGATATTTGGACCTCTCTGAGGATTTCGTTGGAAGCGGGATAAACTTCCCAGAACTAAACGGAAGCATTCTCAGAAACTTGTTTGTGATGTTTGCATTCAACTCACAGAGTTGAAACTTCCTTTCATAGTTCAGGTTTGAAACACTCTTTTTGTAGAATCTGGAAGTGGATATTTGGACCACTGTGTGGTCTTCGTTGGAAACGGGTATATCTTCACCTCAAACCTAGACAGAAGCATTCTCAGAAAGTTCTCTGTGTTGACTGCATTCAACTCACAGAGTTGAACAATCCTTTTGATGGAGCAGTTTTGAAACTCTCTTTCTTTGGAATCTGCAAGTGGATATGTTGACCTCTTTGAAGATTTCGTTGGAAACGGGTTAATCTTCACATAAAAGCTAAACAGAAGCATTCTCAGAAACATCTTTGTGATGATTGCATTCACATCACAGAGTTGAACTTTCCCTTTGATAGAGCATCTTTGAAACACTCTTTTCCTAGAATCTGCCAGTGGACATTTGGAGGGCTTTGTGTTCTGCGGTGGAAAAGGAAATATCTTCTCATCAAAACTACATAGAAGCATTCTCAGAAACTACTCTGTGATGATTGCATTCAGCTGACAGAGTTGAACATTCCTTTTGATAGAGCAGTTTGGAAACACTCTTTTTGTAGAATCTGCATGTGGAGATTTGGACCGCTTTGAGACCTATGGTAGTAAAGGAAATAACTTCATAGAAAAACCAAATGGAAGCATTCTCAGAAAATTCTTTGTGATGATTGAGTTGAACTCAGAGACCTGAACATTCCTTTTGATGGAGCAGATTCCAAACACACTTCTCATGGAATCTGCAAGTGGATATTTGGACCTCTCTGAGGATTTCGTTGGAAGCGGGATAAACTTCCCAGAACTAAACGGAAGCATTCTCAGAAACTTCTTTGTGATGTTTGCATTCAACTCACAGAGTTGAACCTTCCTTTCATAGTTCAGGTTTGAAACACTCTTTTTGTAGAATCTGGAAGTGGATATTTGGACCACTGTGAGGACTTCGTTGGAAACGGGTATATCTTCACCTCAAACCTAGAGAGAAGCATTCTCAGAATGTTCTCTGTGTTGACTGCATTCAACTGACAGACTTGAACAATCGTTTTGATGGAGCAGTTTTGAAACTCTCTTTCTTTGGAATCTGCAAGTGGATATGTTGACCTCTTTGAAGATTTCGTTGGAAACGGGTTAATCTTCACATAAAAGCTAAACAGAAGCATTCTCAGAAACTTCTTTGTGATGATTGCATTCACCTCACAGAGTTGAACTTTCTCTTTGATAGAGCAGCTTTGAAACACTCTTTTTCTAGAATCTGCAAGTGGACATTTGGAGGGCTTTCTGGACTGTGGTGGAAAAGGAAATATCTTCTCATCGAAAGTACATTTGGAGGGCTTTGTGTTCTGCGGTGGAAAAGGAAATATCTTCTCATGGAAACAACATAGAAGCATTCTCAGAAACAATTCTGTGATGATTGCATTCAGCTGACAGAGTTGAACATTCCTTTTGATAGAGCAGTTTGGAAACACTCTTTTTGTAGAATCTGCATGGGGAGATTTGTACCGCTTGGAGACCTATGGTAGTAAAGGAAATAACTTCATAGAAAAACCAAATGGAAGCATTCTCAGAAAATTCTTTGTGATGATTGAGTTGAACTCAGAGACCTGAACATTCCTTTTGATGGAGCAGTTTCCAAACACACTTCTCGTGGAATCTGCAAGTGGATATTTGGACCTCTCTGAGGATTTCGTTGGAAGCGGGATAAACTTCCCAGAACTAAACGGAAGCATTCTCAGAAACTTCTTTGTGATGTTTGCATTCAACTCACAGAGTTGAACCTTCCTTTCATAGTTCAGGTTTGAAACACTCTTTTTGTAGAATCTGGAAGTGGATATTTGGACCACTGTGTGGTCTACGTTGGAAACGGGTATATCTTCACCTCAAACCTAGAGAGAAGCATTCTCAGAAAGTTCTCTGTGTTGACTGCATTCAACTCACAGAGTTGAACAATCCTTTTGATGGAGCAGTTTTGAAACTCTCTTTCTTTGGAATCTGCAAGTGGATATGTTGACCTCTTTGAAGATTTCGTTGGAAACGGGTTAATCTTCACATAAAAGCTAAACAGAAGCATTCTCAGAAACTTCTTTGTGCTGATTGCATTCACCTCACAGAGTTGAACTTTCTCTTTGATAGAGCAGCTTTGAAACACTCTTTTTCTTGAATCTGCAAGTGGACATTTGGAGGGCTTTCTGGACTGTGGTGGAAAAGGAAATATCTTCTCATCGAAAGTACATTTGGAGGGCTTTGTGTTCTGCGGTGGAAAAGGAAATATCTTCTCATGGAAACAACATAGAAGCATTCTCAGAAACAATTCTGTGATGATTGCATTCAGCTGACAGAGTTGAACATTCCTTTTGATAGAGCAGTTTGGAAACACTCTTTTTGTAGAATCTGCATGGGGAGATTTGGACCGCTTGGAGACCTATGGTAGTAAAGGAAATAACTTCATAGAAAAACCAAATGGAAGCATTCTCAGAAAATTCTTTGTGATGATTGAGTTGAACTCAGAGACCTGAACATTCCTTTTGATGGAGCAGTTTCCAAACACACTTCTCGTGGAATCTGCAAGTGGATATTTGGACCTCTCTGAGGATTTCGTTGGAAGCGGGATAAACTTCCCAGAACTAAACGGAAGCATTCTCAGAAACTTGTTTGTGATGTTTGCATTCAACTCACAGAGTTGAAACTTCCTTTCATAGTTCAGGTTTGAAACACTCTTTTTGTAGAATCTGGAAGTGGATATTTGGACCACTGTGTGGTCTTCGTTGGAAACGGGTATATCTTCACCTCAAACCTAGACAGAAGCATTCTCAGAAAGTTCTCTGTGTTGACTGCATTCAACTCACAGAGTTGAACAATCCTTTTGATGGAGCAGTTTTGAAACTCTCTTTCTTTGGGATCTGCAAGTGGATATGTTGACCTCTTTGAAGATTTCGTTGGAAACGGGTTAATCTTCACATAAAAGCTAAACAGAAGCATTCTCAGAA
This sequence comes from Pan troglodytes, assembly GCF_028858775.2. NCBI lineage: Eukaryota > Metazoa > Chordata > Mammalia > Primates > Hominidae > Pan > Pan troglodytes. Next base: position 55,645,732 of record NC_072407.2, read on the forward strand.
ACTTTTTTCTGATGATTGCATTCACCTCACAGAGTTGAACTTTCCCTTTGATAGAGCAGCTTTGAAACACTCTTTTTCTAGAATCTGCAAATGGACATTTGGAGGGCTTTGTGTTCTGCGGTGGAAAAGGAAATATCTTCTCATCAAAACTACATAGAAGCATTCTGAGAAACTACTCTGTGATGATTGCATTCAGCTGACAGAATTGAACATTCCTTTTGATAGAGCAGTTTGGAAACACTCTTTTTGTAGAATCTGCATGTGGAGATTTGGACCGCTTGGAGACCTATGGTAGTAAAGGAAATAACTTCATAGAAAAACCAAATGGAAGCATTCTCAGAAAATTCTTTGTGATGATTGAGTTGAACTCAGAGACCTGAACATTCCTTTTGATGGAGCAGTTTCCAAACACACTTCTCGTGGAATCTGCAAGTGGATATTTGGACCTCTCTGAGGATTTCGTTGGAAGCGGGATAAACTTCCCAGAACTAAACGGAAGCATTCTCAGAAACTTCTTTGTGATGTTTGCATTCAACTCACAGAGTTGAACCTTCCTTTCATAGTTCAGGTTTGAAACACTCTTTTTGTAGAATCTGGAAGTGGATATTTGGACCACTGTGAGGACTTCGTTGGAAACGGGTATATCCTCATCTCAAACCTAGAGAGAAGCATTCTCAGAAAGTTCTCTGTGTTGACTGCATTCAACTGACAGACTTGAACAATCGTTTTGATGGAGCAGTTTTGAAACTCTCTTTCTTTGGAATCTGCAAGTGCATATGTTGACCTCTTTGAAGATTTCGTTGGAAACGGGTTAATCTTCACATAAAAGCTAAACAGAAGCATTCTCAGAAACTTCTTTGTGATGATTGCATTCACCTCACAGAGTTGAACTTTCTCTTTGATAGAGCAGCTTTGAAACACTCTTTTTCATGAATCTGCAAGTGGACATTTGGAGGGCTTTCTGGACTGTGGTGGAAAAGGAAATATTTTCTCATCGAAAGTACATTTGGAGGGCTTTGTGTTCTGTGGTGGAAAAGGAAATATCTTCTCATGGAAACAACATAGAAGCATTCTCAGAAACAATTCTGTGATGATTGCATTCAGCTGACAGAGTTGAACATTCCTTTTGATAGAGCAGTTTGGAAACACTCTTTTTGTAGAATCTGCATGGGGAGATTTGGACCGCTTGGAGACCTATGGTAGTAAAGGAAATAACTTCATAGAAAAACCAAATGGAAGCATTCTCAGAAAATTCTTTGTGATGATTGAGTTGAACTCAGAGACCTGAACATTCCTTTTGATGGAGCAGTTTCCAAACACACTTCTCGTGGAATCTGCAAGTGGATATTTGGACCTCTCTGAGGATTTCGTTGGAAGCGGGATAAACTTCCCAGAACTAAACGGAAGCATTCTCAGAAACTTCTTTGTGATGTTTGCATTCAACTCACAGAGTTGAAACTTCCTTTCATAGTTCAGGTTTGAAACACTCTTTTTGTAGAATCTGGAAGTGGATATTTGGACCACTGTGTGGTCTTCGTTGGAAACGGGTATATCTTCACCTCAAACCTAGACAGAAGCATTCTCAGAAAGTTCTCTGTGTTGACTGCATTCAACTCACAGAGTTGAACAATCCTTTTGATGGAGCAGTTCTGAAACTCTCTTTCTTTGGGATCTGCAAGTGGATATGTTGACCTCTTTGAAGATTTCGTTGGAAACGGGTTAATCTTCACATAAAAGCTAAACAGAAGCATTCTCAGAAACTTCTTTGTGATGATTGCATTCACCTCACAGAGTTGAACTTTCCCTTTGATAGAGCAGCTTTGAAACACTCTTTTTCTAGAATCTGCAAGTGGACATTTGGAGGGCTTTGTGTTCTGCGGTGGAAAAGGAAATATCTTCTCATCAAAACTACATAGAAGCATTCTCAGAAACTACTCTGTGATGATTGCATTCAGCTGACAGAGTTGAACATTCCTTTTGATAGAGCAGTTTGGAAACACTCTTTTTGTAGAATCTGCATGTGGAGATTTGGACCGCTTGGAGACCTATGGTAGTAAAGGAAATAACTTCATAGAAAAACCAAATGGAAGCATTCTCAGAAAATTCTTTGTGATGATTGAGTTGAACTCAGAGACCTGAACATTCCTTTTGATGGAGCAGTTTCCAAACACACTTCTCGTGGAATCTGCAAGTGGATATTTGGACCTCTCTGAGGATTTCGTTGGAAGCGGGATAAACTTCCCAGAACTAAACGGAAGCATTCTCAGAAACTTCTTTGTGATGTTTGCATTCAACTCACAGAGTTGAACCTTCCTTTCATAGTTCAGGTTTGAAACACTCTTTTTGTAGAATCTGGAAGTGGATATTTGGACCACTGTTTGGTCTACGTTGGAAACGGGTATATCTTCACCTCAAACCTAGAGAGAAGCATTCTCAGAAAGTTCTCTGTGTTGACTGCATTCAACTCACAGAGTTGAACAATCCTTTTGATGGAGCAGTTTTGAAACTCTCTTTCTTTGGAATCTGCAAGTGGATATGTTGACCTCTTTGAAGATTTCGTTGGAAACGGGTTAATCTTCACATAAAAGCTAAACAGAAGCATTCTCAGAAACTTCTTTGTGCTGATTGCATTCACCTCACAGAGTTGAACTTTCTCTTTGATAGAGCAGCTTTGAAACACTCTTTTTCTTGAATCTGCAAGTGGACATTTGGAGGGCTTTCTGGACTGTGGTGGAAAAGGAAATATCTTCTCATCGAAAGTACATTTGGAGGGCTTTGTGTTCTGCGGTGGAAAAGGAAATATCTTCTCATGGAAACAACATAGAAGCATTCTCAGAAACAATTCTGTGATGATTGCATTCAGCTGACAGAGTTGAACATTCCTTTTGATAGAGCAGTTTGGAAACACTCTTTTTGTAGAATCTGCATGGGGAGATTTGTACCGCTTGGAGACCTATGGTAGTAAAGGAAATAACTTCATAGAAAAACCAAATGGAAGCATTCTCAGAAAATTCTTTGTGATGATTGAGTTGAACTCAGAGACCTGAACATTCCTTTTGATGGAGCAGTTTCCAAACACACTTCTCATGGAATCTGCAAGTGGATATTTGGACCTCTCTGAGGATTTCGTTGGAAGCGGGATAAACTTCCCAGAACTAAACGGAAGCATTCTCAGAAACTTCTTTGTGATGTTTGCATTCAACTCACAGAGTTGAAACTTCCTTTCATAGTTCAGGTTTGAAACACTCTTTTTGTAGAATCTGGAAGTGGATATTTGGACCACTGTGTGGTCTTCGTTGGAAACGGGTATATCTTCACCTCAAACCTAGACAGAAGCATTCTCAGAAAGTTCTCTGTGTTGACTGCATTCAACTCACAGAGTTGAACAATCCTTTTGATGGAGCAGTTTTGAAACTCTCTTTCTTTGGGATCTGCAAGTGGATATGTTGACCTCTTTGAAGATTTCGTTGGAAACGGGTTAATCTTCACATAAAAGCTAAACAGAAGCATTCTCAGAAACTTTTTTCTGATGATTGCATTCACCTCACAGAGTTGAACATTCTCTTTGATAGAGCAGCTTTGAAACACTCTTTTTCTAGAATCTGCAAGTGGACAGTTGGAGGGCTTTGTGTTCTGCGGTGGAAAAGGAAATATCTTCTCATCAAAACTACATAGAAGCATTCTCAGAAACAATTATGTGATGATTGCATTCAGCTGACAGAGTTGAACATTCCTTTTGATAGAGCAGTTTGGAAACACTCTTTTTGTAGAATCTGCATGTGGAGATTTGGACCGCTTGGAGACCTATGGTAGTAAAGGAAATAACTTCATAGAAAAACCAAATGGAAGCATTCTCAGAAAATTCTTTGTGATGATTGAGTTGAACTCAGAGACCTGAACATTCCTTTTGATGGAGCAGTTTCCAAATACACTTCTCGTGGAATCTGCAAGTGGATATTTGGACCTCTCTGAGGATTTCGTTGGAAGCGGGATAAACTTCTCAGAACTAAACGGAAGCATTCTCAGAAACTTGTTTGTGATGTTTGCATTCAACTCACAGAGTTGAAACTTCCTTTCATAGTTCAGGTTTGAAACACTCTTTTTGTAGAATCTGGAAGTGGATATTTGGACCACTGTGTGGTCTTCGTTGGAAACGGGTATATCTTCACCTCAAACCTAGACAGAAGCATTCTCAGAAAGTTCTCTGTGTTGACTGCATTCAACTCACAGAGTTGAACAATCCTTTTGATGGAGCAGTTTTGAAACTCTCTTTCTTTGGAATCTGCAAGTGGATATGTTGACCTCTTTGAAGATTTCGTTGGAAACGGGTTAATCTTCACATAAAAGCTAAACAGAAGCATTCTCAGAAACATCTTTGTGATGATTGCATTCACATCACAGAGTTGAACTTTCCCTTTGATAGAGCATCTTTGAAACACTCTTTTCCTAGAATCTGCCAGTGGACATTTGGAGGGCTTTGTGTTCTGCGGTGGAAAAGGAAATATCTTCTCATCAAAACTACATAGAAGCATTCTCAGAAACTACTCTGTGATGATTGCATTCAGCTGACAGAGTTGAACATTCCTTTTGATAGAGCAGTTTGGAAACACTCTTTTTGTAGAATCTGCATGTGGAGATTTGGACCGCTTTGAGACCTATGGTAGTAAAGGAAATAACTTCATAGAAAAACCAAATGGAAGCATTCTCAGAAAATTCTTTGTGATGATTGAGTTGAACTCAGAGACCTGAACATTCCTTTTGATGGAGCAGATTCCAAACACACTTCTCATGGAATCTGCAAGTGGATATTTGGACCTCTCTGAGGATTTCGTTGGAAGCGGGATAAACTTCCCAGAACTAAACGGAAGCATTCTCAGAAACTTCTTTGTGATGTTTGCATTCAACTCACAGAGTTGAACCTTCCTTTCATAGTTCAGGTTTGAAACACTCTTTTTGTAGAATCTGGAAGTGGATATTTGGACCACTGTGAGGACTTCGTTGGAAACGGGTATATCTTCACCTCAAACCTAGAGAGAAGCATTCTCAGAATGTTCTCTGTGTTGACTGCATTCAACTGACAGACTTGAACAATCGTTTTGATGGAGCAGTTTTGAAACTCTCTTTCTTTGGAATCTGCAAGTGGATATGTTGACCTCTTTGAAGATTTCGTTGGAAACGGGTTAATCTTCACATAAAAGCTAAACAGAAGCATTCTCAGAAACTTCTTTGTGATGATTGCATTCACCTCACAGAGTTGAACTTTCTCTTTGATAGAGCAGCTTTGAAACACTCTTTTTCTAGAATCTGCAAGTGGACATTTGGAGGGCTTTCTGGACTGTGGTGGAAAAGGAAATATCTTCTCATCGAAAGTACATTTGGAGGGCTTTGTGTTCTGCGGTGGAAAAGGAAATATCTTCTCATGGAAACAACATAGAAGCATTCTCAGAAACAATTCTGTGATGATTGCATTCAGCTGACAGAGTTGAACATTCCTTTTGATAGAGCAGTTTGGAAACACTCTTTTTGTAGAATCTGCATGGGGAGATTTGTACCGCTTGGAGACCTATGGTAGTAAAGGAAATAACTTCATAGAAAAACCAAATGGAAGCATTCTCAGAAAATTCTTTGTGATGATTGAGTTGAACTCAGAGACCTGAACATTCCTTTTGATGGAGCAGTTTCCAAACACACTTCTCGTGGAATCTGCAAGTGGATATTTGGACCTCTCTGAGGATTTCGTTGGAAGCGGGATAAACTTCCCAGAACTAAACGGAAGCATTCTCAGAAACTTCTTTGTGATGTTTGCATTCAACTCACAGAGTTGAACCTTCCTTTCATAGTTCAGGTTTGAAACACTCTTTTTGTAGAATCTGGAAGTGGATATTTGGACCACTGTGTGGTCTACGTTGGAAACGGGTATATCTTCACCTCAAACCTAGAGAGAAGCATTCTCAGAAAGTTCTCTGTGTTGACTGCATTCAACTCACAGAGTTGAACAATCCTTTTGATGGAGCAGTTTTGAAACTCTCTTTCTTTGGAATCTGCAAGTGGATATGTTGACCTCTTTGAAGATTTCGTTGGAAACGGGTTAATCTTCACATAAAAGCTAAACAGAAGCATTCTCAGAAACTTCTTTGTGCTGATTGCATTCACCTCACAGAGTTGAACTTTCTCTTTGATAGAGCAGCTTTGAAACACTCTTTTTCTTGAATCTGCAAGTGGACATTTGGAGGGCTTTCTGGACTGTGGTGGAAAAGGAAATATCTTCTCATCGAAAGTACATTTGGAGGGCTTTGTGTTCTGCGGTGGAAAAGGAAATATCTTCTCATGGAAACAACATAGAAGCATTCTCAGAAACAATTCTGTGATGATTGCATTCAGCTGACAGAGTTGAACATTCCTTTTGATAGAGCAGTTTGGAAACACTCTTTTTGTAGAATCTGCATGGGGAGATTTGGACCGCTTGGAGACCTATGGTAGTAAAGGAAATAACTTCATAGAAAAACCAAATGGAAGCATTCTCAGAAAATTCTTTGTGATGATTGAGTTGAACTCAGAGACCTGAACATTCCTTTTGATGGAGCAGTTTCCAAACACACTTCTCGTGGAATCTGCAAGTGGATATTTGGACCTCTCTGAGGATTTCGTTGGAAGCGGGATAAACTTCCCAGAACTAAACGGAAGCATTCTCAGAAACTTGTTTGTGATGTTTGCATTCAACTCACAGAGTTGAAACTTCCTTTCATAGTTCAGGTTTGAAACACTCTTTTTGTAGAATCTGGAAGTGGATATTTGGACCACTGTGTGGTCTTCGTTGGAAACGGGTATATCTTCACCTCAAACCTAGACAGAAGCATTCTCAGAAAGTTCTCTGTGTTGACTGCATTCAACTCACAGAGTTGAACAATCCTTTTGATGGAGCAGTTTTGAAACTCTCTTTCTTTGGGATCTGCAAGTGGATATGTTGACCTCTTTGAAGATTTCGTTGGAAACGGGTTAATCTTCACATAAAAGCTAAACAGAAGCATTCTCAGAAACTTTTTTCTGATGATTGCATTCACCTCACAGAGTTGAACTTTCCCTTTGATAGAGCAGCTTTGAAACACTCTTTTTCTAGAATCTGCAAATGGACATTTGGAGGGCTTTGTGTTCTGCGGTGGAAAAGGAAATATCTTCTCATCAAAACTACATAGAAGCATTCTGAGAAACTACTCTGTGATGATTGCATTCAGCTGACAGAATTGAACATTCCTTTTGATAGAGCAGTTTGGAAACACTCTTTTTGTAGAATCTGCATGTGGAGATTTGGACCGCTTGGAGACCTATGGTAGTAAAGGAAATAACTTCATAGAAAAACCAAATGGAAGCATTCTCAGAAAATTCTTTGTGATGATTGAGTTGAACTCAGAGACCTGAACATTCCTTTTGATGGAGCAGTTTCCAAACACACTTCTCGTGGAATCTGCAAGTGGATATTTGGACCTCTCTGAGGATTTCGTTGGAAGCGGGATAAACTTCCCAGAACTAAACGGAAGCATTCTCAGAAACTTCTTTGTGATGTTTGCATTCAACTCACAGAGTTGAACCTTCCTTTCATAGTTCAGGTTTGAAACACTCTTTTTGTAGAATCTGGAAGTGGATATTTGGACCACTGTGAGGACTTCGTTGGAAACGGGTATATCCTCATCTCAAACCTAGAGAGAAGCATTCTCAGAAAGTTCTCTGTGTTGACTGCATTCAACTGACAGACTTGAACAATCGTTTTGATGGAGCAGTTTTGAAACTCTCTTTCTTTGGAATCTGCAAGTGCATATGTTGACCTCTTTGAAGATTTCGTTGGAAACGGGTTAATCTTCACATAAAAGCTAAACAGAAGCATTCTCAGAAACTTCTTTGTGATGATTGCATTCACCTCACAGAGTTGAACTTTCTCTTTGATAGAGCAGCTTTGAAACACTCTTTTTCATGAATCTGCAAGTGGACATTTGGAGGGCTTTCTGGACTGTGGTGGAAAAGGAAATATTTTCTCATCGAAAGTACATTTGGAGGGCTTTGTGTTCTGTGGTGGAAAAGGAAATATCTTCTCATGGAAACAACATAGAAGCATTCTCAGAAACAATTCTGTGATGATTGCATTCAGCTGACAGAGTTGAACATTCCTTTTGATAGAGCAGTTTGGAAACACTCTTTTTGTAGAATCTGCATGGGGAGATTTGGACCGCTTGGAGACCTATGGTAGTAAAGGAAATAACTTCATAGAAAAACCAAATGGAAGCATTCTCAGAAAATTCTTTGTGATGATTGAGTTGAACTCAGAGACCTGAACATTCCTTTTGATGGAGCAGTTTCCAAACACACTTCTCGTGGAATCTGCAAGTGGATATTTGGACCTCTCTGAGGATTTCGTTGGAAGCGGGATAAACTTCCCAGAACTAAACGGAAGCATTCTCAGAAACTTCTTTGTGATGTTTGCATTCAACTCACAGAGTTGAAACTTCCTTTCATAGTTCAGGTTTGAAACACTCTTTTTGTAGAATCTGGAAGTGGATATTTGGACCACTGTGTGGTCTTCGTTGGAAACGGGTATATCTTCACCTCAAACCTAGACAGAAGCATTCTCAGAAAGTTCTCTGTGTTGACTGCATTCAACTCACAGAGTTGAACAATCCTTTTGATGGAGCAGTTCTGAAACTCTCTTTCTTTGGGATCTGCAAGTGGATATGTTGACCTCTTTGAAGATTTCGTTGGAAACGGGTTAATCTTCACATAAAAGCTAAACAGAAGCATTCTCAGAAACTTCTTTGTGATGATTGCATTCACCTCACAGAGTTGAACTTTCCCTTTGATAGAGCAGCTTTGAAACACTCTTTTTCTAGAATCTGCAAGTGGACATTTGGAGGGCTTTGTGTTCTGCGGTGGAAAAGGAAATATCTTCTCATCAAAACTACATAGAAGCATTCTCAGAAACTACTCTGTGATGATTGCATTCAGCTGACAGAGTTGAACATTCCTTTTGATAGAGCAGTTTGGAAACACTCTTTTTGTAGAATCTGCATGTGGAGATTTGGACCGCTTGGAGACCTATGGTAGTAAAGGAAATAACTTCATAGAAAAACCAAATGGAAGCATTCTCAGAAAATTCTTTGTGATGATTGAGTTGAACTCAGAGACCTGAACATTCCTTTTGATGGAGCAGTTTCCAAACACACTTCTCGTGGAATCTGCAAGTGGATATTTGGACCTCTCTGAGGATGTCGTTGGAAGCGGGATAAACTTCCCAGAACTAAACGGAAGCATTCTCAGAAACTTCTTTGTGATGTTTGCATTCAACTCACAGAGTTGAACCTTCCTTTCATAGTTCAGGTTTGAAACACTCTTTTTGTAGAATCTGGAAGTGGATATTTGGACCACTGTGAGGACTTCGTTGGAAACGGGTATATCCTCATCTCAAACCTAGAGAGAAGCATTCTCAGAAAGTTCTCTGTGTTGACTGCATTCAACTGACAGACTTGAACAATCGTTTTGATGGAGCAGTTTTGAAACTCTCTTTCTTTGGAATCTGCAAGTGCATATGTTGACCTCTTTGAAGATTTCGTTGGAAACGGGTTAATCTTCACATAAAAGCTAAACAGAAGCATTCTCAGAAACTTCTTTGTGATGATTGCATTCACCTCACAGAGCTGAACTTTCTCTTTGATAGAGCAGCTTTGAAACACTCTTTTTCATGAATCTGCAAGTGGACATTTGGAGGGCTTTCTGGACTGTGGTGGAAAAGGAAATATTTTCTCATCGAAAGTACATTTGGAGGGCTTTGTGTTCTGTGGTGGAAAAGGAAATATCTTCTCATGGAAACAACATAGAAGCATTCTCAGAAACAATTCTGTGATGATTGCATTCAGCTGACAGAGTTGAACATTCCTTTTGATAGAGCAGTTTGGAAACACTCTTTTTGTAGAATCTGCATGGGGAGATTTGGACCGCTTGGAGACCTATGGTAGTAAAGGAAATAACTTCATAGAAAAACCAAATGGAAGCATTCTCAGAAAATTCTTTGTGATGATTGAGTTGAACTCAGAGACCTGAACATTCCTTTTGATGGAGCAGTTTCCAAACACACTTCTCGTGGAATCTGCAAGTGGATATTTGGACCTCTCTGAGGATTTCGTTGGAAGCGGGATAAACTTCCCAGAACTAAACGGAAGCATTCTCAGAAACTTCTTTGTGATGTTTGCATTCAACTCACAGAGTTGAAACTTCCTTTCATAGTTCAGGTTTGAAACACTCTTTTTGTAGAATCTGGAAGTGGATATTTGGAGCACTGTGTGGTCTTCGTTGGAAACGGGTATATCTTCACCTCAAACCTAGACAGAAGCATTCTCAGAAAGTTCTCTGTGTTGACTGCATTCAACTCACAGAGTTGAACAATCCTTTTGATGGAGCAGTTTTGAAACTCTCTTTCTTTGGGATCTGCAAGTGGATATGTTGACCTCTTTGAAGATTTCGTTGGAAACGGGTTAATCTTCACATAAAAGCTAAACAGAAGCATTCTCAGAAACTTTTTTCTGATGATTGCATTCACCTCACAGAGTTGAACTTTCCCTTTGATAGAGCAGCTTTGAAACACTCTTTTTCTAGAATCTGCAAATGGACATTTGGAGGGCTTTGTGTTCTGCGGTGGAAAAGGAAATATCTTCTCATCAAAACTACATAGAAGCATTCTGAGAAACTACTCTGTGATGATTGCATTCAGCTGACAGAATTGAACATTCCTTTTGATAGAGCAGTTTGGAAACACTCTTTTTGTAGAATCTGCATGGGGAGATTTGGACCGCTTGGAGACCTATGGTAGTAAAGGAAATAACTTCATAGAAAAACCAAATGGAAGCATTCTCAGAAAATTCTTTGTGATGATTGAGTTGAACTCAGAGACCTGAACATTCCTTTTGATGGAGCAGTTTCCAAACACACTTCTCGTGGAATCTGCAAGTGGATATTTGGACCTCTCTGAGGATTTCGTTGGAAGCGGGATAAACTTCCCAGAACTAAACGGAAGCATTCTCAGAAACTTCTTTGTGATGTTTGCATTCAACTCACAGAGTTGAACCTTCCTTTCATAGTTCAGGTTTGAAACACTCTTTTTGTAGAATCTGGAAGTGGATATTTGGACCACTGTGAGGACTTCGTTGGAAACGGGTATATCTTCATCTCAAACCTAGAGAGAAGCATTCTCAGAAAGTTCTCTGTGTTGACTGCATTCAACTGACAGACTTGAACAATCGTTTTGATGGAGCAGTTTTGAAACTCTCTTTCTTTGGAATCTGCAAGTGCATATGTTGACCTCTTTGAAGATTTCGTTGGAAACGGGTTAATCTTCACATAAAAGCTAAACAGAAGCATTCTCAGAAACTTCTTTGTGATGATTGCATTCACCTCACAGAGTTGAACTTTCTCTTTGATAGAGCAGCTTTGAAACACTCTTTTTCATGAATCTGCAAGTGGACATTTGGAGGGCTTTCTGGACTGTGGTGGAAAAGGAAATATTTTCTCATCGAAAGTACATTTGGAGGGCTTTGTGTTCTGTGGTGGAAAAGGAAATATCTTCTCATGGAAACAACATAGAAGCATTCTCAGAAACAATTCTGTGATGATTGCATTCAGCTGACAGAGTTGAACATTCCTTTTGATAGAGCAGTTTGGAAACACTCTTTTTGTAGAATCTGCATGGGGAGATTTGGACCGCTTGGAGACCTATGGTAGTAAAGGAAATAACTTCATAGAAAAACCAAATGGAAGCATTCTCAGAAAATTCTTTGTGATGATTGAGTTGAACTCAGAGACCTGAACATTCCTTTTGATGGAGCAGTTTCCAAACACACTTCTCGTGGAATCTGCAAGTGGATATTTGGACCTCTCTGAGGATTTCGTTGGAAGCGGGATAAACTTCCCAGAACTAAACGGAAGCATTCTCAGAAACTTCTTTGTGATGTTTGCATTCAACTCACAGAGTTGAAACTTCCTTTCATAGTTCAGGTTTGAAACACTCTTTTTGTAGAATCTGGAAGTGGATATTTGGACCACTGTGTGGTCTTCGTTGGAAACGGGTATATCTTCACCTCAAACCTAGACAGAAGCATTCTCAGAAAGTTCTCTGTGTTGACTGCATTCAACTCACAGAGTTGAACAATCCTTTTGATGGAGCAGTTTTGAAACTCTCTTTCTTTGGGATCTGCAAGTGGATATGTTGACCTCTTTGAAGATTTCGTTGGAAACGGGTTAATCTTCACATAAAAGCTAAACAGAAGCATTCTCAGAAACTTTTTTCTGATGATTGCATTCACCTCACAGAGTTGAACTTTCCCTTTGATAGAGCAGCTTTGAAACACTCTTTTTCTAGAATCTGCAAATGGACATTTGGAGGGCTTTGTGTTCTGCGGTGGAAAAGGAAATATCTTCTCATCAAAACTACATAGAAGCATTCTGAGAAACTACTCTGTGATGATTGCATTCAGCTGACAGAATTGAACATTCCTTTTGATAGAGCAGTTTGGAAACACTCTTTTTGTAGAATCTGCATGTGGAGATTTGGACCGCTTGGAGACCTATGGTAGTAAAGGAAATAACTTCATAGAAAAACCAAATGGAAGCATTCTCAGAAAATTCTTTGTGATGATTGAGTTGAACTCAGAGACCTGAACATTCCTTTTGATGGAGCAGTTTCCAAACACACTTCTCGTGGAATCTGCAAGTGGATATTTGGACCTCTCTGAGGATTTCGTTGGAAGCGGGATAAACTTCCCAGAACTAAACGGAAGCATTCTCAGAAACTTCTTTGTGATGTTTGCATTCAACTCACAGAGTTGAACCTTCCTTTCATAGTTCAGGTTTGAAACACTCTTTTTGTAGAATCTGGAAGTGGATATTTGGACCACTGTGAGGACTTCGTTGGAAACGGGTATATCCTCATCTCAAACCTAGAGAGAAGCATTCTCAGAAAGTTCTCTGTGTTGACTGCATTCAACTGACAGACTTGAACAATCGTTTTGATGGAGCAGTTTTGAAACTCTCTTTCTTTGGAATCTGCAAGTGCATATGTTGACCTCTTTGAAGATTTCGTTGGAAACGGGTTAATCTTCACATAAAAGCTAAACAGAAGCATTCTCAGAAACTTCTTTGTGATGATTGCATTCACCTCACAGAGTTGAACTTTCTCTTTGATAGAGCAGCTTTGAAACACTCTTTTTCATGAATCTGCAAGTGGACATTTGGAGGGCTTTCTGGACTGTGGTGGAAAAGGAAATATTTTCTCATCGAAAGTACATTTGGAGGGCTTTGTGTTCTGTGGTGGAAAAGGAAATATCTTCTCATGGAAACAACATAGAAGCATTCTCAGAAACAATTCTGTGATGATTGCATTCAGCTGACAGAGTTGAACATTCCTTTTGATAGAGCAGTTTGGAAACACTCTTTTTGTAGAATCTGCATGGGGAGATTTGGACCGCTTGGAGACCTATGGTAGTAAAGGAAATAACTTCATAGAAAAACCAAATGGAAGCATTCTCAGAAAATTCTTTGTGATGATTGAGTTGAACTCAGAGACCTGAACATTCCTTTTGATGGAGCAGTTTCCAAACACACTTCTCGTGGAATCTGCAAGTGGATATTTGGACCTCTCTGAGGATTTCGTTGGAAGCGGGATAAACTTCCCAGAACTAAACGGAAGCATTCTCAGAAACTTCTTTGTGATGTTTGCATTCAACTCACAGAGTTGAAACTTCCTTTCATAGTTCAGGTTTGAAACACTCTTTTTGTAGAATCTGGAAGTGGATATTTGGACCACTGTGTGGTCTTCGTTGGAAACGGGTATATCTTCACCTCAAACCTAGACAGAAGCATTCTCAGAAAGTTCTCTGTGTTGACTGCATTCAACTCACAGAGTTGAACAATCCTTTTGATGGAGCAGTTCTGAAACTCTCTTTCTTTGGGATCTGCAAGTGGATATGTTGACCTCTTTGAAGATTTCGTTGGAAACGGGTTAATCTTCACATAAAAGCTAAACAGAAGCATTCTCAGAAACTTCTTTGTGATGATTGCATTCACCTCACAGAGTTGAACTTTCCCTTTGATAGAGCAGCTTTGAAACACTCTTTTTCTAGAATCTGCAAGTGGACATTTGGAGGGCTTTGTGTTCTGCGGTGGAAAAGGAAATATCTTCTCATCAAAACTACATAGAAGCATTCTCAGAAACTACTCTGTGATGATTGCATTCAGCTGACAGAGTTGAACATTCCTTTTGATAGAGCAGTTTGGAAACACTCTTTTTGTAGAATCTGCATGTGGAGATTTGGACCGCTTGGAGACCTATGGTAGTAAAGGAAATAACTTCATAGAAAAACCAAATGGAAGCATTCTCAGAAAATTCTTTGTGATGATTGAGTTGAACTCAGAGACCTGAACATTCCTTTTGATGGAGCAGTTTCCAAACACACTTCTCGTGGAATCTGCAAGTGGATATTTGGACCTCTCTGAGGATTTCGTTGGAAGCGGGATAAACTTCCCAGAACTAAACGGAAGCATTCTCAGAAACTTCTTTGTGATGTTTGCATTCAACTCACAGAGTTGAACCTTCCTTTCATAGTTCAGGTTTGAAACACTCTTTTTGTAGAATCTGGAAGTGGATATTTGGACCACTGTTTGGTCTACGTTGGAAACGGGTATATCTTCACCTCAAACCTAGAGAGAAGCATTCTCAGAAAGTTCTCTGTGTTGACTGCATTCAACTCACAGAGTTGAACAATCCTTTTGATGGAGCAGTTTTGAAACTCTCTTTCTTTGGAATCTGCAAGTGGATATGTTGACCTCTTTGAAGATTTCGTTGGAAACGGGTTAATCTTCACATAAAAGCTAAACAGAAGCATTCTCAGAAACTTCTTTGTGCTGATTGCATTCACCTCACAGAGTTGAACTTTCTCTTTGATAGAGCAGCTTTGAAACACTCTTTTTCTTGAATCTGCAAGTGGACATTTGGAGGGCTTTCTGGACTGTGGTGGAAAAGGAAATATCTTCTCATCGAAAGTACATTTGGAGGGCTTTGTGTTCTGCGGTGGAAAAGGAAATATCTTCTCATGGAAACAACATAGAAGCATTCTCAGAAACAATTCTGTGATGATTGCATTCAGCTGACAGAGTTGAACATTCCTTTTGATAGAGCAGTTTGGAAACACTCTTTTTGTAGAATCTGCATGGGGAGATTTGTACCGCTTGGAGACCTATGGTAGTAAAGGAAATAACTTCATAGAAAAACCAAATGGAAGCATTCTCAGAAAATTCTTTGTGATGATTGAGTTGAACTCAGAGACCTGAACATTCCTTTTGATGGAGCAGTTTCCAAACACACTTCTCGTGGAATCTGCAAGTGGATATTTGGACCTCTCTGAGGATTTCGTTGGAAGCGGGATAAACTTCCCAGAACTAAACGGAAGCATTCTCAGAAACTTCTTTGTGATGTTTGCATTCAACTCACAGAGTTGAAACTTCCTTTCATAGTTCAGGTTTGAAACACTCTTTTTGTAGAATCTGGAAGTGGATATTTGGACCACTGTGTGGTCTTCGTTGGAAACGGGTATATCTTCACCTCAAACCTAGACAGAAGCATTCTCAGAAAGTTCTCTGTGTTGACTGCATTCAACTCACAGAGTTGAACAATCCTTTTGATGGAGCAGTTTTGAAACTCTCTTTCTTTGGGATCTGCAAGTGGATATGTTGACCTCTTTGAAGATTTCGTTGGAAACGGGTTAATCTTCACATAAAAGCTAAACAGAAGCATTCTCAGAAACTTTTTTCTGATGATTGCATTCACCTCACAGAGTTGAACATTCTCTTTGATAGAGCAGCTTTGAAACACTCTTTTTCTAGAATCTGCAAGTGGACAGTTGGAGGGCTTTGTGTTCTGCGGTGGAAAAGGAAATATCTTCTCATCAAAACTACATAGAAGCATTCTCAGAAACAATTATGTGATGATTGCATTCAGCTGACAGAGTTGAACATTCCTTTTGATAGAGCAGTTTGGAAACACTCTTTTTGTAGAATCTGCATGGGGAGATTTGTACCGCTTGGAGACCTATGGTAGTAAAGGAAATAACTTCATAGAAAAACCAAATGGAAGCATTCTCAGAAAATTCTTTGTGATGATTGAGTTGAACTCAGAGACCTGAACATTCCTTTTGATGGAGCAGTTTCCAAATACACTTCTCGTGGAATCTGCAAGTGGATATTTGGACCTCTCTGAGGATTTCGTTGGAAGCGGGATAAACTTCCCAGAACTAAACGGAAGCATTCTCAGAAACTTGTTTGTGATGTTTGCATTCAACTCACAGAGTTGAAACTTCCTTTCATAGTTCAGGTTTGAAACACTCTTTTTGTAGAATCTGGAAGTGGATATTTGGACCACTGTGTGGTCTTCGTTGGAAACGGGTATATCTTCACCTCAAACCTAGACAGAAGCATTCTCAGAAAGTTCTCTGTGTTGACTGCATTCAACTCACAGAGTTGAACAATCCTTTTGATGGAGCAGTTTTGAAACTCTCTTTCTTTGGAATCTGCAAGTGGATATGTTGACCTCTTTGAAGATTTCGTTGGAAACGGGTTAATCTTCACATAAAAGCTAAACAGAAGCATTCTCAGAAACATCTTTGTGATGATTGCATTCACATCACAGAGTTGAACTTTCCCTTTGATAGAGCATCTTTGAAACACTCTTTTCCTAGAATCTGCCAGTGGACATTTGGAGGGCTTTGTGTTCTGCGGTGGAAAAGGAAATATCTTCTCATCAAAACTACATAGAAGCATTCTCAGAAACTACTCTGTGATGATTGCATTCAGCTGACAGAGTTGAACATTCCTTTTGATAGAGCAGTTTGGAAACACTCTTTTTGTAGAATCTGCATGTGGAGATTTGGACCGCTTTGAGACCTATGGTAGTAAAGGAAATAACTTCATAGAAAAACCAAATGGAAGCATTCTCAGAAAATTCTTTGTGATGATTGAGTTGAACTCAGAGACCTGAACATTCCTTTTGATGGAGCAGATTCCAAACACACTTCTCATGGAATCTGCAAGTGGATATTTGGACCTCTCTGAGGATTTCGTTGGAAGCGGGATAAACTTCCCAGAACTAAACGGAAGCATTCTCAGAAACTTCTTTGTGATGTTTGCATTCAACTCACAGAGTTGAACCTTCCTTTCATAGTTCAGGTTTGAAACACTCTTTTTGTAGAATCTGGAAGTGGATATTTGGACCACTGTGAGGACTTCGTTGGAAACGGGTATATCTTCACCTCAAACCTAGAGAGAAGCATTCTCAGAATGTTCTCTGTGTTGACTGCATTCAACTGACAGACTTGAACAATCGTTTTGATGGAGCAGTTTTGAAACTCTCTTTCTTTGGAATCTGCAAGTGGATATGTTGACCTCTTTGAAGATTTCGTTGGAAACGGGTTAATCTTCACATAAAAGCTAAACAGAAGCATTCTCAGAAACTTCTTTGTGATGATTGCATTCACCTCACAGAGTTGAACTTTCTCTTTGATAGAGCAGCTTTGAAACACTCTTTTTCTAGAATCTGCAAGTGGACATTTGGAGGGCTTTCTGGACTGTGGTGGAAAAGGAAATATCTTCTCATCGAAAGTACATTTGGAGGGCTTTGTGTTCTGCGGTGGAAAAGGAAATATCTTCTCATGGAAACAACATAGAAGCATTCTCAGAAACAATTCTGTGATGATTGCATTCAGCTGACAGAGTTGAACATTCCTTTTGATAGAGCAGTTTGGAAACACTCTTTTTGTAGAATCTGCATGGGGAGATTTGGACCGCTTGGAGACCTATGGTAGTAAAGGAAATAACTTCATAGAAAAACCAAATGGAAGCATTCTCAGAAAATTCTTTGTGATGATTGAGTTGAACTCAGAGACCTGAACATTCCTTTTGATGGAGCAGTTTCCAAACACACTTCTCGTGGAATCTGCAAGTGGATATTTGGACCTCTCTGAGGATTTCGTTGGAAGCGGGATAAACTTCCCAGAACTAAACGGAAGCATTCTCAGAAACTTCTTTGTGATGTTTGCATTCAACTCACAGAGTTGAACCTTCCTTTCATAGTTCAGGTTTGAAACACTCTTTTTGTAGAATCTGGAAGTGGATATTTGGACCACTGTGTGGTCTACGTTGGAAACGGGTATATCTTCACCTCAAACCTAGAGAGAAGCATTCTCAGAAAGTTCTCTGTGTTGACTGCATTCAACTCACAGAGTTGAACAATCCTTTTGATGGAGCAGTTTTGAAACTCTCTTTCTTTGGAATCTGCAAGTGGATATGTTGACCTCTTTGAAGATTTCGTTGGAAACGGGTTAATCTTCACATAAAAGCTAAACAGAAGCATTCTCAGAAACTTCTTTGTGCTGATTGCATTCACCTCACAGAGTTGAACTTTCTCTTTGATAGAGCAGCTTTGAAACACTCTTTTTCTTGAATCTGCAAGTGGACATTTGGAGGGCTTTCTGGACTGTGGTGGAAAAGGAAATATCTTCTCATCGAAAGTACATTTGGAGGGCTTTGTGTTCTGCGGTGGAAAAGGAAATATCTTCTCATGGAAACAACATAGAAGCATTCTCAGAAACAATTCTGTGATGATTGCATTCAGCTGACAGAGTTGAACATTCCTTTTGATAGAGCAGTTTGGAAACACTCTTTTTGTAGAATTTGCATGGGGAGATTTGGACCGCTTGGAGACCTATGGTAGTAAAGGAAATAACTTCATAGAAAAACCAAATGGAAGCATTCTCAGAAAATTCTTTGTGATGATTGAGTTGAACTCAGAGACCTGAACATTCCTTTTGATGGAGCAGTTTCCAAACACACTTCTCGTGGAATCTGCAAGTGGATATTTGGACCTCTCTGAGGATTTCGTTGGAAGCGGGATAAACTTCCCAGAACTAAACGGAAGCATTCTCAGAAACTTGTTTGTGATGTTTGCATTCAACTCACAGAGTTGAAACTTCCTTTCATAGTTCAGGTTTGAAACACTCTTTTTGTAGAATCTGGAAGTGGATATTTGGACCACTGTGTGGTCTTCGTTGGAAACGGGTATATCTTCACCTCAAACCTAGACAGAAGCATTCTCAGAAAGTTCTCTGTGTTGACTGCATTCAACTCACAGAGTTGAACAATCCTTTTGATGGAGCAGTTTTGAAACTCTCTTTCTTTGGGATCTGCAAGTGGATATGTTGACCTCTTTGAAGATTTCGTTGGAAACGGGTTAATCTTCACATAAAAGCTAAACAGAAGCATTCTCAGAAACTTTTTTCTGATGATTGCATTCACCTCACAGAGTTGAACTTTCCCTTTGATAGAGCAGCTTTGAAACACTCTTTTTCTAGAATCTGCAAATGGACATTTGGAGGGCTTTGTGTTCTGCGGTGGAAAAGGAAATATCTTCTCATCAAAACTACATAGAAGCATTCTGAGAAACTACTCTGTGATGATTGCATTCAGCTGACAGAATTGAACATTCCTTTTGATAGAGCAGTTTGGAAACACTCTTTTTGTAGAATCTGCATGTGGAGATTTGGACCGCTTGGAGACCTATGGTAGTAAAGGAAATAACTTCATAGAAAAACCAAATGGAAGCATTCTCAGAAAATTCTTTGTGATGATTGAGTTGAACTCAGAGACCTGAACATTCCTTTTGATGGAGCAGTTTCCAAACACACTTCTCGTGGAATCTGCAAGTGGATATTTGGACCTCTCTGAGGATTTCGTTGGAAGCGGGATAAACTTCCCAGAACTAAACGGAAGCATTCTCAGAAACTTCTTTGTGATGTTTGCATTCAACTCACAGAGTTGAACCTTCCTTTCATAGTTCAGGTTTGAAACACTCTTTTTGTAGAATCTGGAAGTGGATATTTGGACCACTGTGAGGACTTCGTTGGAAACGGGTATATCCTCATCTCAAACCTAGAGAGAAGCATTCTCAGAAAGTTCTCTGTGTTGACTGCATTCAACTGACAGACTTGAACAATCGTTTTGATGGAGCAGTTTTGAAACTCTCTTTCTTTGGAATCTGCAAGTGCATATGTTGACCTCTTTGAAGATTTCGTTGGAAACGGGTTAATCTTCACATAAAAGCTAAACAGAAGCATTCTCAGAAACTTCTTTGTGATGATTGCATTCACCTCACAGAGTTGAACTTTCTCTTTGATAGAGCAGCTTTGAAACACTCTTTTTCATGAATCTGCAAGTGGACATTTGGAGGGCTTTCTGGACTGTGGTGGAAAAGGAAATATTTTCTCATCGAAAGTACATTTGGAGGGCTTTGTGTTCTGTGGTGGAAAAGGAAATATCTTCTCATGGAAACAACATAGAAGCATTCTCAGAAACAATTCTGTGATGATTGCATTCAGCTGACAGAGTTGAACATTCCTTTTGATAGAGCAGTTTGGAAACACTCTTTTTGTAGAATCTGCATGGGGAGATTTGGACCGCTTGGAGACCTATGGTAGTAAAGGAAATAACTTCATAGAAAAACCAAATGGAAGCATTCTCAGAAAATTCTTTGTGATGATTGAGTTGAACTCAGAGACCTGAACATTCCTTTTGATGGAGCAGTTTCCAAACACACTTCTCGTGGAATCTGCAAGTGGATATTTGGACCTCTCTGAGGATTTCGTTGGAAGCGGGATAAACTTCCCAGAACTAAACGGAAGCATTCTCAGAAACTTCTTTGTGATGTTTGCATTCAACTCACAGAGTTGAAACTTCCTTTCATAGTTCAGGTTTGAAACACTCTTTTTGTAGAATCTGGAAGTGGATATTTGGACCACTGTGTGGTCTTCGTTGGAAACGGGTATATCTTCACCTCAAACCTAGACAGAAGCATTCTCAGAAAGTTCTCTGTGTTGACTGCATTCAACTCACAGAGTTGAACAATCCTTTTGATGGAGCAGTTCTGAAACTCTCTTTCTTTGGGATCTGCAAGTGGATATGTTGACCTCTTTGAAGATTTCGTTGGAAACGGGTTAATCTTCACATAAAAGCTAAACAGAAGCATTCTCAGAAACTTCTTTGTGATGATTGCATTCACCTCACAGAGTTGAACTTTCCCTTTGATAGAGCAGCTTTGAAACACTCTTTTTCTAGAATCTGCAAGTGGACATTTGGAGGGCTTTGTGTTCTGCGGTGGAAAAGGAAATATCTTCTCATCAAAACTACATAGAAGCATTCTCAGAAACTACTCTGTGATGATTGCATTCAGCTGACAGAGTTGAACATTCCTTTTGATAGAGCAGTTTGGAAACACTCTTTTTGTAGAATCTGCATGTGGAGATTTGGACCGCTTGGAGACCTATGGTAGTAAAGGAAATAACTTCATAGAAAAACCAAATGGAAGCATTCTCAGAAAATTCTTTGTGATGATTGAGTTGAACTCAGAGACCTGAACATTCCTTTTGATGGAGCAGTTTCCAAACACACTTCTCGTGGAATCTGCAAGTGGATATTTGGACCTCTCTGAGGATTTCGTTGGAAGCGGGATAAACTTCCCAGAACTAAACGGAAGCATTCTCAGAAACTTCTTTGTGATGTTTGCATTCAACTCACAGAGTTGAACCTTCCTTTCATAGTTCAGGTTTGAAACACTCTTTTTGTAGAATCTGGAAGTGGATATTTGGACCACTGTTTGGTCTACGTTGGAAACGGGTATATCTTCACCTCAAACCTAGAGAGAAGCATTCTCAGAAAGTTCTCTGTGTTGACTGCATTCAACTCACAGAGTTGAACAATCCTTTTGATGGAGCAGTTTTGAAACTCTCTTTCTTTGGAATCTGCAAGTGGATATGTTGACCTCTTTGAAGATTTCGTTGGAAACGGGTTAATCTTCACATAAAAGCTAAACAGAAGCATTCTCAGAAACTTCTTTGTGCTGATTGCATTCACCTCACAGAGTTGAACTTTCTCTTTGATAGAGCAGCTTTGAAACACTCTTTTTCATGAATCTGCAAGTGGACATTTGGAGGGCTTTCTGGACTGTGGTGGAAAAGGAAATATTTTCTCATCGAAAGTACATTTGGAGGGCTTTGTGTTCTGTGGTGGAAAAGGAAATATCTTCTCATGGAAACAACATAGAAGCATTCTCAGAAACAATTCTGTGATGATTGCATTCAGCTGACAGAGTTGAACATTCCTTTTGATAGAGCAGTTTGGAAACACTCTTTTTGTAGAATCTGCATGGGGAGATTTGGACCGCTTGGAGACCTATGGTAGTAAAGGAAATAACTTCATAGAAAAACCAAATGGAAGCATTCTCAGAAAATTCTTTGTGATGATTGAGTTGAACTCAGAGACCTGAACATTCCTTTTGATGGAGCAGTTTCCAAACACACTTCTCGTGGAATCTGCAAGTGGATATTTGGACCTCTCTGAGGATTTCGTTGGAAGCGGGATAAACTTCCCAGAACTAAACGGAAGCATTCTCAGAAACTTCTTTGTGATGTTTGCATTCAACTCACAGAGTTGAAACTTCCTTTCATAGTTCAGGTTTGAAACACTCTTTTTGTAGAATCTGGAAGTGGATATTTGGAGCACTGTGTGGTCTTCGTTGGAAACGGGTATATCTTCACCTCAAACCTAGACAGAAGCATTCTCAGAAAGTTCTCTGTGTTGACTGCATTCAACTCACAGAGTTGAACAATCCTTTTGATGGAGCAGTTTTGAAACTCTCTTTCTTTGGGATCTGCAAGTGGATATGTTGACCTCTTTGAAGATTTCGTTGGAAACGGGTTAATCTTCACATAAAAGCTAAACAGAAGCATTCTCAGAAACTTTTTTCTGATGATTGCATTCACCTCACAGAGTTGAACTTTCCCTTTGATAGAGCAGCTTTGAAACACTCTTTTTCTAGAATCTGCAAATGGACATTTGGAGGGCTTTGTGTTCTGCGGTGGAAAAGGAAATATCTTCTCATCAAAACTACATAGAAGCATTCTGAGAAACTACTCTGTGATGATTGCATTCAGCTGACAGAATTGAACATTCCTTTTGATAGAGCAGTTTGGAAACACTCTTTTTGTAGAATCTGCATGGGGAGATTTGGACCGCTTGGAGACCTATGGTAGTAAAGGAAATAACTTCATAGAAAAACCAAATGGAAGCATTCTCAGAAAATTCTTTGTGATGATTGAGTTGAACTCAGAGACCTGAACATTCCTTTTGATGGAGCAGTTTCCAAACACACTTCTCGTGGAATCTGCAAGTGGATATTTGGACCTCTCTGAGGATTTCGTTGGAAGCGGGATAAACTTCCCAGAACTAAACGGAAGCATTCTCAGAAACTTCTTTGTGATGTTTGCATTCAACTCACAGAGTTGAACCTTCCTTTCATAGTTCAGGTTTGAAACACTCTTTTTGTAGAATCTGGAAGTGGATATTTGGACCACTGTGAGGACTTCGTTGGAAACGGGTATATCTTCATCTCAAACCTAGAGAGAAGCATTCTCAGAAAGTTCTCTGTGTTGACTGCATTCAACTGACAGACTTGAACAATCGTTTTGATGGAGCAGTTTTGAAACTCTCTTTCTTTGGAATCTGCAAGTGCATATGTTGACCTCTTTGAAGATTTCGTTGGAAACGGGTTAATCTTCACATAAAAGCTAAACAGAAGCATTCTCAGAAACTTCTTTGTGATGATTGCATTCACCTCACAGAGTTGAACTTTCTCTTTGATAGAGCAGCTTTGAAACACTCTTTTTCATGAATCTGCAAGTGGACATTTGGAGGGCTTTCTGGACTGTGGTGGAAAAGGAAATATTTTCTCATCGAAAGTACATTTGGAGGGCTTTGTGTTCTGTGGTGGAAAAGGAAATATCTTCTCATGGAAACAACATAGAAGCATTCTCAGAAACAATTCTGTGATGATTGCATTCAGCTGACAGAGTTGAACATTCCTTTTGATAGAGCAGTTTGGAAACACTCTTTTTGTAGAATCTGCATGGGGAGATTTGGACCGCTTGGAGACCTATGGTAGTAAAGGAAATAACTTCATAGAAAAACCAAATGGAAGCATTCTCAGAAAATTCTTTGTGATGATTGAGTTGAACTCAGAGACCTGAACATTCCTTTTGATGGAGCAGTTTCCAAACACACTTCTCGTGGAATCTGCAAGTGGATATTTGGACCTCTCTGAGGATTTCGTTGGAAGCGGGATAAACTTCCCAGAACTAAACGGAAGCATTCTCAGAAACTTCTTTGTGATGTTTGCATTCAACTCACAGAGTTGAAACTTCCTTTCATAGTTCAGGTTTGAAACACTCTTTTTGTAGAATCTGGAAGTGGATATTTGGACCACTGTGTGGTCTTCGTTGGAAACGGGTATATCTTCACCTCAAACCTAGACAGAAGCATTCTCAGAAAGTTCTCTGTGTTGACTGCATTCAACTCACAGAGTTGAACAATCCTTTTGATGGAGCAGTTTTGAAACTCTCTTTCTTTGGGATCTGCAAGTGGATATGTTGACCTCTTTGAAGATTTCGTTGGAAACGGGTTAATCTTCACATAAAAGCTAAACAGAAGCATTCTCAGAAACTTTTTTCTGATGATTGCATTCACCTCACAGAGTTGAACTTTCCCTTTGATAGAGCAGCTTTGAAACACTCTTTTTCTAGAATCTGCAAATGGACATTTGGAGGGCTTTGTGTTCTGCGGTGGAAAAGGAAATATCTTCTCATCAAAACTACATAGAAGCATTCTGAGAAACTACTCTGTGATGATTGCATTCAGCTGACAGAATTGAACATTCCTTTTGATAGAGCAGTTTGGAAACACTCTTTTTGTAGAATCTGCATGTGGAGATTTGGACCGCTTGGAGACCTATGGTAGTAAAGGAAATAACTTCATAGAAAAACCAAATGGAAGCATTCTCAGAAAATTCTTTGTGATGATTGAGTTGAACTCAGAGACCTGAACATTCCTTTTGATGGAGCAGTTTCCAAACACACTTCTCGTGGAATCTGCAAGTGGATATTTGGACCTCTCTGAGGATTTCGTTGGAAGCGGGATAAACTTCCCAGAACTAAACGGAAGCATTCTCAGAAACTTCTTTGTGATGTTTGCATTCAACTCACAGAGTTGAACCTTCCTTTCATAGTTCAGGTTTGAAACACTCTTTTTGTAGAATCTGGAAGTGGATATTTGGACCACTGTGAGGACTTCGTTGGAAACGGGTATATCCTCATCTCAAACCTAGAGAGAAGCATTCTCAGAAAGTTCTCTGTGTTGACTGCATTCAACTGACAGACTTGAACAATCGTTTTGATGGAGCAGTTTTGAAACTCTCTTTCTTTGGAATCTGCAAGTGCATATGTTGACCTCTTTGAAGATTTCGTTGGAAACGGGTTAATCTTCACATAAAAGCTAAACAGAAGCATTCTCAGAAACTTCTTTGTGATGATTGCATTCACCTCACAGAGTTGAACTTTCTCTTTGATAGAGCAGCTTTGAAACACTCTTTTTCATGAATCTGCAAGTGGACATTTGGAGGGCTTTCTGGACTGTGGTGGAAAAGGAAATATTTTCTCATCGAAAGTACATTTGGAGGGCTTTGTGTTCTGTGGTGGAAAAGGAAATATCTTCTCATGGAAACAACATAGAAGCATTCTCAGAAACAATTCTGTGATGATTGCATTCAGCTGACAGAGTTGAACATTCCTTTTGATAGAGCAGTTTGGAAACACTCTTTTTGTAGAATCTGCATGGGGAGATTTGGACCGCTTGGAGACCTATGGTAGTAAAGGAAATAACTTCATAGAAAAACCAAATGGAAGCATTCTCAGAAAATTCTTTGTGATGATTGAGTTGAACTCAGAGACCTGAACATTCCTTTTGATGGAGCAGTTTCCAAACACACTTCTCGTGGAATCTGCAAGTGGATATTTGGACCTCTCTGAGGATTTCGTTGGAAGCGGGATAAACTTCCCAGAACTAAACGGAAGCATTCTCAGAAACTTCTTTGTGATGTTTGCATTCAACTCACAGAGTTGAAACTTCCTTTCATAGTTCAGGTTTGAAACACTCTTTTTGTAGAATCTGGAAGTGGATATTTGGACCACTGTGTGGTCTTCGTTGGAAACGGGTATATCTTCACCTCAAACCTAGACAGAAGCATTCTCAGAAAGTTCTCTGTGTTGACTGCATTCAACTCACAGAGTTGAACAATCCTTTTGATGGAGCAGTTCTGAAACTCTCTTTCTTTGGGATCTGCAAGTGGATATGTTGACCTCTTTGAAGATTTCGTTGGAAACGGGTTAATCTTCACATAAAAGCTAAACAGAAGCATTCTCAGAAACTTCTTTGTGATGATTGCATTCACCTCACAGAGTTGAACTTTCCCTTTGATAGAGCAGCTTTGAAACACTCTTTTTCTAGAATCTGCAAGTGGACATTTGGAGGGCTTTGTGTTCTGCGGTGGAAAAGGAAATATCTTCTCATCAAAACTACATAGAAGCATTCTCAGAAACTACTCTGTGATGATTGCATTCAGCTGACAGAGTTGAACATTCCTTTTGATAGAGCAGTTTGGAAACACTCTTTTTGTAGAATCTGCATGTGGAGATTTGGACCGCTTGGAGACCTATGGTAGTAAAGGAAATAACTTCATAGAAAAACCAAATGGAAGCATTCTCAGAAAATTCTTTGTGATGATTGAGTTGAACTCAGAGACCTGAACATTCCTTTTGATGGAGCAGTTTCCAAACACACTTCTCGTGGAATCTGCAAGTGGATATTTGGACCTCTCTGAGGATTTCGTTGGAAGCGGGATAAACTTCCCAGAACTAAACGGAAGCATTCTCAGAAACTTCTTTGTGATGTTTGCATTCAACTCACAGAGTTGAACCTTCCTTTCATAGTTCAGGTTTGAAACACTCTTTTTGTAGAATCTGGAAGTGGATATTTGGACCACTGTTTGGTCTACGTTGGAAACGGGTATATCTTCACCTCAAACCTAGAGAGAAGCATTCTCAGAAAGTTCTCTGTGTTGACTGCATTCAACTCACAGAGTTGAACAATCCTTTTGATGGAGCAGTTTTGAAACTCTCTTTCTTTGGAATCTGCAAGTGGATATGTTGACCTCTTTGAAGATTTCGTTGGAAACGGGTTAATCTTCACATAAAAGCTAAACAGAAGCATTCTCAGAAACTTCTTTGTGCTGATTGCATTCACCTCACAGAGTTGAACTTTCTCTTTGATAGAGCAGCTTTGAAACACTCTTTTTCTTGAATCTGCAAGTGGACATTTGGAGGGCTTTCTGGACTGTGGTGGAAAAGGAAATATCTTCTCATCGAAAGTACATTTGGAGGGCTTTGTGTTCTGCGGTGGAAAAGGAAATATCTTCTCATGGAAACAACATAGAAGCATTCTCAGAAACAATTCTGTGATGATTGCATTCAGCTGACAGAGTTGAACATTCCTTTTGATAGAGCAGTTTGGAAACACTCTTTTTGTAGAATCTGCATGGGGAGATTTGTACCGCTTGGAGACCTATGGTAGTAAAGGAAATAACTTCATAGAAAAACCAAATGGAAGCATTCTCAGAAAATTCTTTGTGATGATTGAGTTGAACTCAGAGACCTGAACATTCCTTTTGATGGAGCAGTTTCCAAACACACTTCTCGTGGAATCTGCAAGTGGATATTTGGACCTCTCTGAGGATTTCGTTGGAAGCGGGATAAACTTCCCAGAACTAAACGGAAGCATTCTCAGAAACTTCTTTGTGATGTTTGCATTCAACTCACAGAGTTGAAACTTCCTTTCATAGTTCAGGTTTGAAACACTCTTTTTGTAGAATCTGGAAGTGGATATTTGGACCACTGTGTGGTCTTCGTTGGAAACGGGTATATCTTCACCTCAAACCTAGACAGAAGCATTCTCAGAAAGTTCTCTGTGTTGACTGCATTCAACTCACAGAGTTGAACAATCCTTTTGATGGAGCAGTTTTGAAACTCTCTTTCTTTGGGATCTGCAAGTGGATATGTTGACCTCTTTGAAGATTTCGTTGGAAACGGGTTAATCTTCACATAAAAGCTAAACAGAAGCATTCTCAGAAACTTTTTTCTGATGATTGCATTCACCTCACAGAGTTGAACATTCTCTTTGATAGAGCAGCTTTGAAACACTCTTTTTCTAGAATCTGCAAGTGGACAGTTGGAGGGCTTTGTGTTCTGCGGTGGAAAAGGAAATATCTTCTCATCAAAACTACATAGAAGCATTCTCAGAAACAATTATGTGATGATTGCATTCAGCTGACAGAGTTGAACATTCCTTTTGATAGAGCAGTTTGGAAACACTCTTTTTGTAGAATCTGCATGGGGAGATTTGTACCGCTTGGAGACCTATGGTAGTAAAGGAAATAACTTCATAGAAAAACCAAATGGAAGCATTCTCAGAAAATTCTTTGTGATGATTGAGTTGAACTCAGAGACCTGAACATTCCTTTTGATGGAGCAGTTTCCAAATACACTTCTCGTGGAATCTGCAAGTGGATATTTGGACCTCTCTGAGGATTTCGTTGGAAGCGGGATAAACTTCCCAGAACTAAACGGAAGCATTCTCAGAAACTTGTTTGTGATGTTTGCATTCAACTCACAGAGTTGAAACTTCCTTTCATAGTTCAGGTTTGAAACACTCTTTTTGTAGAATCTGGAAGTGGATATTTGGACCACTGTGTGGTCTTCGTTGGAAACGGGTATATCTTCACCTCAAACCTAGACAGAAGCATTCTCAGAAAGTTCTCTGTGTTGACTGCATTCAACTCACAGAGTTGAACAATCCTTTTGATGGAGCAGTTTTGAAACTCTCTTTCTTTGGAATCTGCAAGTGGATATGTTGACCTCTTTGAAGATTTCGTTGGAAACGGGTTAATCTTCACATAAAAGCTAAACAGAAGCATTCTCAGAAACATCTTTGTGATGATTGCATTCACATCACAGAGTTGAACTTTCCCTTTGATAGAGCATCTTTGAAACACTCTTTTCCTAGAATCTGCCAGTGGACATTTGGAGGGCTTTGTGTTCTGCGGTGGAAAAGGAAATATCTTCTCATCAAAACTACATAGAAGCATTCTCAGAAACTACTCTGTGATGATTGCATTCAGCTGACAGAGTTGAACATTCCTTTTGATAGAGCAGTTTGGAAACACTCTTTTTGTAGAATCTGCATGTGGAGATTTGGACCGCTTTGAGACCTATGGTAGTAAAGGAAATAACTTCATAGAAAAACCAAATGGAAGCATTCTCAGAAAATTCTTTGTGATGATTGAGTTGAACTCAGAGACCTGAACATTCCTTTTGATGGAGCAGATTCCAAACACACTTCTCATGGAATCTGCAAGTGGATATTTGGACCTCTCTGAGGATTTCGTTGGAAGCGGGATAAACTTCCCAGAACTAAACGGAAGCATTCTCAGAAACTTCTTTGTGATGTTTGCATTCAACTCACAGAGTTGAACCTTCCTTTCATAGTTCAGGTTTGAAACACTCTTTTTGTAGAATCTGGAAGTGGATATTTGGACCACTGTGAGGACTTCGTTGGAAACGGGTATATCTTCACCTCAAACCTAGAGAGAAGCATTCTCAGAATGTTCTCTGTGTTGACTGCATTCAACTGACAGACTTGAACAATCGTTTTGATGGAGCAGTTTTGAAACTCTCTTTCTTTGGAATCTGCAAGTGGATATGTTGACCTCTTTGAAGATTTCGTTGGAAACGGGTTAATCTTCACATAAAAGCTAAACAGAAGCATTCTCAGAAACTTCTTTGTGATGATTGCATTCACCTCACAGAGTTGAACTTTCTCTTTGATAGAGCAGCTTTGAAACACTCTTTTTCTAGAATCTGCAAGTGGACATTTGGAGGGCTTTCTGGACTGTGGTGGAAAAGGAAATATCTTCTCATCGAAAGTACATTTGGAGGGCTTTGTGTTCTGCGGTGGAAAAGGAAATATCTTCTCATGGAAACAACATAGAAGCATTCTCAGAAACAATTCTGTGATGATTGCATTCAGCTGACAGAGTTGAACATTCCTTTTGATAGAGCAGTTTGGAAACACTCTTTTTGTAGAATCTGCATGGGGAGATTTGGACCGCTTGGAGACCTATGGTAGTAAAGGAAATAACTTCATAGAAAAACCAAATGGAAGCATTCTCAGAAAATTCTTTGTGATGATTGAGTTGAACTCAGAGACCTGAACATTCCTTTTGATGGAGCAGTTTCCAAACACACTTCTCGTGGAATCTGCAAGTGGATATTTGGACCTCTCTGAGGATTTCGTTGGAAGCGGGATAAACTTCCCAGAACTAAACGGAAGCATTCTCAGAAACTTCTTTGTGATGTTTGCATTCAACTCACAGAGTTGAACCTTCCTTTCATAGTTCAGGTTTGAAACACTCTTTTTGTAGAATCTGGAAGTGGATATTTGGACCACTGTGTGGTCTACGTTGGAAACGGGTATATCTTCACCTCAAACCTAGAGAGAAGCATTCTCAGAAAGTTCTCTGTGTTGACTGCATTCAACTCACAGAGTTGAACAATCCTTTTGATGGAGCAGTTTTGAAACTCTCTTTCTTTGGAATCTGCAAGTGGATATGTTGACCTCTTTGAAGATTTCGTTGGAAACGGGTTAATCTTCACATAAAAGCTAAACAGAAGCATTCTCAGAAACTTCTTTGTGCTGATTGCATTCACCTCACAGAGTTGAACTTTCTCTTTGATAGAGCAGCTTTGAAACACTCTTTTTCTTGAATCTGCAAGTGGACATTTGGAGGGCTTTCTGGACTGTGGTGGAAAAGGAAATATCTTCTCATCGAAAGTACATTTGGAGGGCTTTGTGTTCTGCGGTGGAAAAGGAAATATCTTCTCATGGAAACAACATAGAAGCATTCTCAGAAACAATTCTGTGATGATTGCATTCAGCTGACAGAGTTGAACATTCCTTTTGATAGAGCAGTTTGGAAACACTCTTTTTGTAGAATTTGCATGGGGAGATTTGGACCGCTTGGAGACCTATGGTAGTAAAGGAAATAACTTCATAGAAAAACCAAATGGAAGCATTCTCAGAAAATTCTTTGTGATGATTGAGTTGAACTCAGAGACCTGAACATTCCTTTTGATGGAGCAGTTTCCAAACACACTTCTCGTGGAATCTGCAAGTGGATATTTGGACCTCTCTGAGGATTTCGTTGGAAGCGGGATAAACTTCCCAGAACTAAACGGAAGCATTCTCAGAAACTTGTTTGTGATGTTTGCATTCAACTCACAGAGTTGAAACTTCCTTTCATAGTTCAGGTTTGAAACACTCTTTTTGTAGAATCTGGAAGTGGATATTTGGACCACTGTGTGGTCTTCGTTGGAAACGGGTATATCTTCACCTCAAACCTAGACAGAAGCATTCTCAGAAAGTTCTCTGTGTTGACTGCATTCAACTCACAGAGTTGAACAATCCTTTTGATGGAGCAGTTTTGAAACTCTCTTTCTTTGGGATCTGCAAGTGGATATGTTGACCTCTTTGAAGATTTCGTTGGAAACGGGTTAATCTTCACATAAAAGCTAAACAGAAGCATTCTCAGAAACTTTTTTCTGATGATTGCATTCACCTCACAGAGTTGAACTTTCCCTTTGATAGAGCAGCTTTGAAACACTCTTTTTCTAGAATCTGCAAATGGACATTTGGAGGGCTTTGTGTTCTGCGGTGGAAAAGGAAATATCTTCTCATCAAAACTACATAGAAGCATTCTGAGAAACTACTCTGTGATGATTGCATTCAGCTGACAGAATTGAACATTCCTTTTGATAGAGCAGTTTGGAAACACTCTTTTTGTAGAATCTGCATGTGGAGATTTGGACCGCTTGGAGACCTATGGTAGTAAAGGAAATAACTTCATAGAAAAACCAAATGGAAGCATTCTCAGAAAATTCTTTGTGATGATTGAGTTGAACTCAGAGACCTGAACATTCCTTTTGATGGAGCAGTTTCCAAACACACTTCTCGTGGAATCTGCAAGTGGATATTTGGACCTCTCTGAGGATTTCGTTGGAAGCGGGATAAACTTCCCAGAACTAAACGGAAGCATTCTCAGAAACTTCTTTGTGATGTTTGCATTCAACTCACAGAGTTGAACCTTCCTTTCATAGTTCAGGTTTGAAACACTCTTTTTGTAGAATCTGGAAGTGGATATTTGGACCACTGTGAGGACTTCGTTGGAAACGGGTATATCCTCATCTCAAACCTAGAGAGAAGCATTCTCAGAAAGTTCTCTGTGTTGACTGCATTCAACTGACAGACTTGAACAATCGTTTTGATGGAGCAGTTTTGAAACTCTCTTTCTTTGGAATCTGCAAGTGCATATGTTGACCTCTTTGAAGATTTCGTTGGAAACGGGTTAATCTTCACATAAAAGCTAAACAGAAGCATTCTCAGAAACTTCTTTGTGATGATTGCATTCACCTCACAGAGTTGAACTTTCTCTTTGATAGAGCAGCTTTGAAACACTCTTTTTCATGAATCTGCAAGTGGACATTTGGAGGGCTTTCTGGACTGTGGTGGAAAAGGAAATATTTTCTCATCGAAAGTACATTTGGAGGGCTTTGTGTTCTGTGGTGGAAAAGGAAATATCTTCTCATGGAAACAACATAGAAGCATTCTCAGAAACAATTCTGTGATGATTGCATTCAGCTGACAGAGTTGAACATTCCTTTTGATAGAGCAGTTTGGAAACACTCTTTTTGTAGAATCTGCATGGGGAGATTTGGACCGCTTGGAGACCTATGGTAGTAAAGGAAATAACTTCATAGAAAAACCAAATGGAAGCATTCTCAGAAAATTCTTTGTGATGATTGAGTTGAACTCAGAGACCTGAACATTCCTTTTGATGGAGCAGTTTCCAAACACACTTCTCGTGGAATCTGCAAGTGGATATTTGGACCTCTCTGAGGATTTCGTTGGAAGCGGGATAAACTTCCCAGAACTAAACGGAAGCATTCTCAGAAACTTCTTTGTGATGTTTGCATTCAACTCACAGAGTTGAAACTTCCTTTCATAGTTCAGGTTTGAAACACTCTTTTTGTAGAATCTGGAAGTGGATATTTGGACCACTGTGTGGTCTTCGTTGGAAACGGGTATATCTTCACCTCAAACCTAGACAGAAGCATTCTCAGAAAGTTCTCTGTGTTGACTGCATTCAACTCACAGAGTTGAACAATCCTTTTGATGGAGCAGTTCTGAAACTCTCTTTCTTTGGGATCTGCAAGTGGATATGTTGACCTCTTTGAAGATTTCGTTGGAAACGGGTTAATCTTCACATAAAAGCTAAACAGAAGCATTCTCAGAAACTTCTTTGTGATGATTGCATTCACCTCACAGAGTTGAACTTTCCCTTTGATAGAGCAGCTTTGAAACACTCTTTTTCTAGAATCTGCAAGTGGACATTTGGAGGGCTTTGTGTTCTGCGGTGGAAAAGGAAATATCTTCTCATCAAAACTACATAGAAGCATTCTCAGAAACTACTCTGTGATGATTGCATTCAGCTGACAGAGTTGAACATTCCTTTTGATAGAGCAGTTTGGAAACACTCTTTTTGTAGAATCTGCATGTGGAGATTTGGACCGCTTGGAGACCTATGGTAGTAAAGGAAATAACTTCATAGAAAAACCAAATGGAAGCATTCTCAGAAAATTCTTTGTGATGATTGAGTTGAACTCAGAGACCTGAACATTCCTTTTGATGGAGCAGTTTCCAAACACACTTCTCGTGGAATCTGCAAGTGGATATTTGGACCTCTCTGAGGATTTCGTTGGAAGCGGGATAAACTTCCCAGAACTAAACGGAAGCATTCTCAGAAACTTCTTTGTGATGTTTGCATTCAACTCACAGAGTTGAACCTTCCTTTCATAGTTCAGGTTTGAAACACTCTTTTTGTAGAATCTGGAAGTGGATATTTGGACCACTGTTTGGTCTACGTTGGAAACGGGTATATCTTCACCTCAAACCTAGAGAGAAGCATTCTCAGAAAGTTCTCTGTGTTGACTGCATTCAACTCACAGAGTTGAACAATCCTTTTGATGGAGCAGTTTTGAAACTCTCTTTCTTTGGAATCTGCAAGTGGATATGTTGACCTCTTTGAAGATTTCGTTGGAAACGGGTTAATCTTCACATAAAAGCTAAACAGAAGCATTCTCAGAAACTTCTTTGTGCTGATTGCATTCACCTCACAGAGTTGAACTTTCTCTTTGATAGAGCAGCTTTGAAACACTCTTTTTCATGAATCTGCAAGTGGACATTTGGAGGGCTTTCTGGACTGTGGTGGAAAAGGAAATATTTTCTCATCGAAAGTACATTTGGAGGGCTTTGTGTTCTGTGGTGGAAAAGGAAATATCTTCTCATGGAAACAACATAGAAGCATTCTCAGAAACAATTCTGTGATGATTGCATTCAGCTGACAGAGTTGAACATTCCTTTTGATAGAGCAGTTTGGAAACACTCTTTTTGTAGAATCTGCATGGGGAGATTTGGACCGCTTGGAGACCTATGGTAGTAAAGGAAATAACTTCATAGAAAAACCAAATGGAAGCATTCTCAGAAAATTCTTTGTGATGATTGAGTTGAACTCAGAGACCTGAACATTCCTTTTGATGGAGCAGTTTCCAAACACACTTCTCGTGGAATCTGCAAGTGGATATTTGGACCTCTCTGAGGATTTCGTTGGAAGCGGGATAAACTTCCCAGAACTAAACGGAAGCATTCTCAGAAACTTCTTTGTGATGTTTGCATTCAACTCACAGAGTTGAAACTTCCTTTCATAGTTCAGGTTTGAAACACTCTTTTTGTAGAATCTGGAAGTGGATATTTGGAGCACTGTGTGGTCTTCGTTGGAAACGGGTATATCTTCACCTCAAACCTAGACAGAAGCATTCTCAGAAAGTTCTCTGTGTTGACTGCATTCAACTCACAGAGTTGAACAATCCTTTTGATGGAGCAGTTTTGAAACTCTCTTTCTTTGGGATCTGCAAGTGGATATGTTGACCTCTTTGAAGATTTCGTTGGAAACGGGTTAATCTTCACATAAAAGCTAAACAGAAGCATTCTCAGAAACTTTTTTCTGATGATTGCATTCACCTCACAGAGTTGAACTTTCCCTTTGATAGAGCAGCTTTGAAACACTCTTTTTCTAGAATCTGCAAATGGACATTTGGAGGGCTTTGTGTTCTGCGGTGGAAAAGGAAATATCTTCTCATCAAAACTACATAGAAGCATTCTGAGAAACTACTCTGTGATGATTGCATTCAGCTGACAGAATTGAACATTCCTTTTGATAGAGCAGTTTGGAAACACTCTTTTTGTAGAATCTGCATGGGGAGATTTGGACCGCTTGGAGACCTATGGTAGTAAAGGAAATAACTTCATAGAAAAACCAAATGGAAGCATTCTCAGAAAATTCTTTGTGATGATTGAGTTGAACTCAGAGACCTGAACATTCCTTTTGATGGAGCAGTTTCCAAACACACTTCTCGTGGAATCTGCAAGTGGATATTTGGACCTCTCTGAGGATTTCGTTGGAAGCGGGATAAACTTCCCAGAACTAAACGGAAGCATTCTCAGAAACTTCTTTGTGATGTTTGCATTCAACTCACAGAGTTGAACCTTCCTTTCATAGTTCAGGTTTGAAACACTCTTTTTGTAGAATCTGGAAGTGGATATTTGGACCACTGTGAGGACTTCGTTGGAAACGGGTATATCTTCATCTCAAACCTAGAGAGAAGCATTCTCAGAAAGTTCTCTGTGTTGACTGCATTCAACTGACAGACTTGAACAATCGTTTTGATGGAGCAGTTTTGAAACTCTCTTTCTTTGGAATCTGCAAGTGCATATGTTGACCTCTTTGAAGATTTCGTTGGAAACGGGTTAATCTTCACATAAAAGCTAAACAGAAGCATTCTCAGAAACTTCTTTGTGATGATTGCATTCACCTCACAGAGTTGAACTTTCTCTTTGATAGAGCAGCTTTGAAACACTCTTTTTCATGAATCTGCAAGTGGACATTTGGAGGGCTTTCTGGACTGTGGTGGAAAAGGAAATATTTTCTCATCGAAAGTACATTTGGAGGGCTTTGTGTTCTGTGGTGGAAAAGGAAATATCTTCTCATGGAAACAACATAGAAGCATTCTCAGAAACAATTCTGTGATGATTGCATTCAGCTGACAGAGTTGAACATTCCTTTTGATAGAGCAGTTTGGAAACACTCTTTTTGTAGAATCTGCATGGGGAGATTTGGACCGCTTGGAGACCTATGGTAGTAAAGGAAATAACTTCATAGAAAAACCAAATGGAAGCATTCTCAGAAAATTCTTTGTGATGATTGAGTTGAACTCAGAGACCTGAACATTCCTTTTGATGGAGCAGTTTCCAAACACACTTCTCGTGGAATCTGCAAGTGGATATTTGGACCTCTCTGAGGATTTCGTTGGAAGCGGGATAAACTTCCCAGAACTAAACGGAAGCATTCTCAGAAACTTCTTTGTGATGTTTGCATTCAACTCACAGAGTTGAAACTTCCTTTCATAGTTCAGGTTTGAAACACTCTTTTTGTAGAATCTGGAAGTGGATATTTGGACCACTGTGTGGTCTTCGTTGGAAACGGGTATATCTTCACCTCAAACCTAGACAGAAGCATTCTCAGAAAGTTCTCTGTGTTGACTGCATTCAACTCACAGAGTTGAACAATCCTTTTGATGGAGCAGTTTTGAAACTCTCTTTCTTTGGGATCTGCAAGTGGATATGTTGACCTCTTTGAAGATTTCGTTGGAAACGGGTTAATCTTCACATAAAAGCTAAACAGAAGCATTCTCAGAAACTTTTTTCTGATGATTGCATTCACCTCACAGAGTTGAACTTTCCCTTTGATAGAGCAGCTTTGAAACACTCTTTTTCTAGAATCTGCAAATGGACATTTGGAGGGCTTTGTGTTCTGCGGTGGAAAAGGAAATATCTTCTCATCAAAACTACATAGAAGCATTCTGAGAAACTACTCTGTGATGATTGCATTCAGCTGACAGAATTGAACATTCCTTTTGATAGAGCAGTTTGGAAACACTCTTTTTGTAGAATCTGCATGTGGAGATTTGGACCGCTTGGAGACCTATGGTAGTAAAGGAAATAACTTCATAGAAAAACCAAATGGAAGCATTCTCAGAAAATTCTTTGTGATGATTGAGTTGAACTCAGAGACCTGAACATTCCTTTTGATGGAGCAGTTTCCAAACACACTTCTCGTGGAATCTGCAAGTGGATATTTGGACCTCTCTGAGGATTTCGTTGGAAGCGGGATAAACTTCCCAGAACTAAACGGAAGCATTCTCAGAAACTTCTTTGTGATGTTTGCATTCAACTCACAGAGTTGAACCTTCCTTTCATAGTTCAGGTTTGAAACACTCTTTTTGTAGAATCTGGAAGTGGATATTTGGACCACTGTGAGGACTTCGTTGGAAACGGGTATATCCTCATCTCAAACCTAGAGAGAAGCATTCTCAGAAAGTTCTCTGTGTTGACTGCATTCAACTGACAGACTTGAACAATCGTTTTGATGGAGCAGTTTTGAAACTCTCTTTCTTTGGAATCTGCAAGTGCATATGTTGACCTCTTTGAAGATTTCGTTGGAAACGGGTTAATCTTCACATAAAAGCTAAACAGAAGCATTCTCAGAAACTTCTTTGTGATGATTGCATTCACCTCACAGAGTTGAACTTTCTCTTTGATAGAGCAGCTTTGAAACACTCTTTTTCTAGAATCTGCAAGTGGACATTTGGAGGGCTTTCTGGACTGTGGTGGAAAAGGAAATATTTTCTCATCGAAAGTACATTTGGAGGGCTTTGTGTTCTGTGGTGGAAAAGGAAATATCTTCTCATGGAAACAACATAGAAGCATTCTCAGAAACAATTCTGTGATGATTGCATTCAGCTGACAGAGTTGAACATTCCTTTTGATAGAGCAGTTTGGAAACACTCTTTTTGTAGAATCTGCATGGGGAGATTTGGACCGCTTGGAGACCTATGGTAGTAAAGGAAATAACTTCATAGAAAAACCAAATGGAAGCATTCTCAGAAAATTCTTTGTGATGATTGAGTTGAACTCAGAGACCTGAACATTCCTTTTGATGGAGCAGTTTCCAAACACACTTCTCGTGGAATCTGCAAGTGGATATTTGGACCTCTCTGAGGATTTCGTTGGAAGCGGGATAAACTTCCCAGAACTAAACGGAAGCATTCTCAGAAACTTCTTTGTGATGTTTGCATTCAACTCACAGAGTTGAAACTTCCTTTCATAGTTCAGGTTTGAAACACTCTTTTTGTAGAATCTGGAAGTGGATATTTGGACCACTGTGTGGTCTTCGTTGGAAACGGGTATATCTTCACCTCAAACCTAGACAGAAGCATTCTCAGAAAGTTCTCTGTGTTGACTGCATTCAACTCACAGAGTTGAACAATCCTTTTGATGGAGCAGTTCTGAAACTCTCTTTCTTTGGGATCTGCAAGTGGATATGTTGACCTCTTTGAAGATTTCGTTGGAAACGGGTTAATCTTCACATAAAAGCTAAACAGAAGCATTCTCAGAAACTTCTTTGTGATGATTGCATTCACCTCACAGAGTTGAACTTTCCCTTTGATAGAGCAGCTTTGAAACACTCTTTTTCTAGAATCTGCAAGTGGACATTTGGAGGGCTTTGTGTTCTGCGGTGGAAAAGGAAATATCTTCTCATCAAAACT
Source organism: Pan troglodytes (assembly GCF_028858775.2). Lineage (NCBI taxonomy): Eukaryota > Metazoa > Chordata > Mammalia > Primates > Hominidae > Pan > Pan troglodytes. The sequence continues at coordinate 55,684,581 of NC_072407.2, forward strand.
ACATAGAAGCATTCTCAGAAACTACTCTGTGATGATTGCATTCAGCTGACAGAGTTGAACATTCCTTTTGATAGAGCAGTTTGGAAACACTCTTTTTGTAGAATCTGCATGTGGAGATTTGGACCGCTTGGAGACCTATGGTAGTAAAGGAAATAACTTCATAGAAAAACCAAATGGAAGCATTCTCAGAAAATTCTTTGTGATGATTGAGTTGAACTCAGAGACCTGAACATTCCTTTTGATGGAGCAGTTTCCAAACACACTTCTCGTGGAATCTGCAAGTGGATATTTGGACCTCTCTGAGGATTTCGTTGGAAGCGGGATAAACTTCCCAGAACTAAACGGAAGCATTCTCAGAAACTTCTTTGTGATGTTTGCATTCAACTCACAGAGTTGAACCTTCCTTTCATAGTTCAGGTTTGAAACACTCTTTTTGTAGAATCTGGAAGTGGATATTTGGACCACTGTTTGGTCTACGTTGGAAACGGGTATATCTTCACCTCAAACCTAGAGAGAAGCATTCTCAGAAAGTTCTCTGTGTTGACTGCATTCAACTCACAGAGTTGAACAATCCTTTTGATGGAGCAGTTTTGAAACTCTCTTTCTTTGGAATCTGCAAGTGGATATGTTGACCTCTTTGAAGATTTCGTTGGAAACGGGTTAATCTTCACATAAAAGCTAAACAGAAGCATTCTCAGAAACTTCTTTGTGCTGATTGCATTCACCTCACAGAGTTGAACTTTCTCTTTGATAGAGCAGCTTTGAAACACTCTTTTTCTTGAATCTGCAAGTGGACATTTGGAGGGCTTTCTGGACTGTGGTGGAAAAGGAAATATCTTCTCATCGAAAGTACATTTGGAGGGCTTTGTGTTCTGCGGTGGAAAAGGAAATATCTTCTCATGGAAACAACATAGAAGCATTCTCAGAAACAATTCTGTGATGATTGCATTCAGCTGACAGAGTTGAACATTCCTTTTGATAGAGCAGTTTGGAAACACTCTTTTTGTAGAATCTGCATGGGGAGATTTGTACCGCTTGGAGACCTATGGTAGTAAAGGAAATAACTTCATAGAAAAACCAAATGGAAGCATTCTCAGAAAATTCTTTGTGATGATTGAGTTGAACTCAGAGACCTGAACATTCCTTTTGATGGAGCAGTTTCCAAACACACTTCTCGTGGAATCTGCAAGTGGATATTTGGACCTCTCTGAGGATTTCGTTGGAAGCGGGATAAACTTCCCAGAACTAAACGGAAGCATTCTCAGAAACTTCTTTGTGATGTTTGCATTCAACTCACAGAGTTGAAACTTCCTTTCATAGTTCAGGTTTGAAACACTCTTTTTGTAGAATCTGGAAGTGGATATTTGGACCACTGTGTGGTCTTCGTTGGAAACGGGTATATCTTCACCTCAAACCTAGACAGAAGCATTCTCAGAAAGTTCTCTGTGTTGACTGCATTCAACTCACAGAGTTGAACAATCCTTTTGATGGAGCAGTTTTGAAACTCTCTTTCTTTGGGATCTGCAAGTGGATATGTTGACCTCTTTGAAGATTTCGTTGGAAACGGGTTAATCTTCACATAAAAGCTAAACAGAAGCATTCTCAGAAACTTTTTTCTGATGATTGCATTCACCTCACAGAGTTGAACATTCTCTTTGATAGAGCAGCTTTGAAACACTCTTTTTCTAGAATCTGCAAGTGGACAGTTGGAGGGCTTTGTGTTCTGCGGTGGAAAAGGAAATATCTTCTCATCAAAACTACATAGAAGCATTCTCAGAAACAATTATGTGATGATTGCATTCAGCTGACAGAGTTGAACATTCCTTTTGATAGAGCAGTTTGGAAACACTCTTTTTGTAGAATCTGCATGGGGAGATTTGTACCGCTTGGAGACCTATGGTAGTAAAGGAAATAACTTCATAGAAAAACCAAATGGAAGCATTCTCAGAAAATTCTTTGTGATGATTGAGTTGAACTCAGAGACCTGAACATTCCTTTTGATGGAGCAGTTTCCAAATACACTTCTCGTGGAATCTGCAAGTGGATATTTGGACCTCTCTGAGGATTTCGTTGGAAGCGGGATAAACTTCCCAGAACTAAACGGAAGCATTCTCAGAAACTTGTTTGTGATGTTTGCATTCAACTCACAGAGTTGAAACTTCCTTTCATAGTTCAGGTTTGAAACACTCTTTTTGTAGAATCTGGAAGTGGATATTTGGACCACTGTGTGGTCTTCGTTGGAAACGGGTATATCTTCACCTCAAACCTAGACAGAAGCATTCTCAGAAAGTTCTCTGTGTTGACTGCATTCAACTCACAGAGTTGAACAATCCTTTTGATGGAGCAGTTTTGAAACTCTCTTTCTTTGGAATCTGCAAGTGGATATGTTGACCTCTTTGAAGATTTCGTTGGAAACGGGTTAATCTTCACATAAAAGCTAAACAGAAGCATTCTCAGAAACATCTTTGTGATGATTGCATTCACATCACAGAGTTGAACTTTCCCTTTGATAGAGCATCTTTGAAACACTCTTTTCCTAGAATCTGCCAGTGGACATTTGGAGGGCTTTGTGTTCTGCGGTGGAAAAGGAAATATCTTCTCATCAAAACTACATAGAAGCATTCTCAGAAACTACTCTGTGATGATTGCATTCAGCTGACAGAGTTGAACATTCCTTTTGATAGAGCAGTTTGGAAACACTCTTTTTGTAGAATCTGCATGTGGAGATTTGGACCGCTTTGAGACCTATGGTAGTAAAGGAAATAACTTCATAGAAAAACCAAATGGAAGCATTCTCAGAAAATTCTTTGTGATGATTGAGTTGAACTCAGAGACCTGAACATTCCTTTTGATGGAGCAGATTCCAAACACACTTCTCATGGAATCTGCAAGTGGATATTTGGACCTCTCTGAGGATTTCGTTGGAAGCGGGATAAACTTCCCAGAACTAAACGGAAGCATTCTCAGAAACTTCTTTGTGATGTTTGCATTCAACTCACAGAGTTGAACCTTCCTTTCATAGTTCAGGTTTGAAACACTCTTTTTGTAGAATCTGGAAGTGGATATTTGGACCACTGTGAGGACTTCGTTGGAAACGGGTATATCTTCACCTCAAACCTAGAGAGAAGCATTCTCAGAATGTTCTCTGTGTTGACTGCATTCAACTGACAGACTTGAACAATCGTTTTGATGGAGCAGTTTTGAAACTCTCTTTCTTTGGAATCTGCAAGTGGATATGTTGACCTCTTTGAAGATTTCGTTGGAAACGGGTTAATCTTCACATAAAAGCTAAACAGAAGCATTCTCAGAAACTTCTTTGTGATGATTGCATTCACCTCACAGAGTTGAACTTTCTCTTTGATAGAGCAGCTTTGAAACACTCTTTTTCTAGAATCTGCAAGTGGACATTTGGAGGGCTTTCTGGACTGTGGTGGAAAAGGAAATATCTTCTCATCGAAAGTACATTTGGAGGGCTTTGTGTTCTGCGGTGGAAAAGGAAATATCTTCTCATGGAAACAACATAGAAGCATTCTCAGAAACAATTCTGTGATGATTGCATTCAGCTGACAGAGTTGAACATTCCTTTTGATAGAGCAGTTTGGAAACACTCTTTTTGTAGAATCTGCATGGGGAGATTTGGACCGCTTGGAGACCTATGGTAGTAAAGGAAATAACTTCATAGAAAAACCAAATGGAAGCATTCTCAGAAAATTCTTTGTGATGATTGAGTTGAACTCAGAGACCTGAACATTCCTTTTGATGGAGCAGTTTCCAAACACACTTCTCGTGGAATCTGCAAGTGGATATTTGGACCTCTCTGAGGATTTCGTTGGAAGCGGGATAAACTTCCCAGAACTAAACGGAAGCATTCTCAGAAACTTCTTTGTGATGTTTGCATTCAACTCACAGAGTTGAACCTTCCTTTCATAGTTCAGGTTTGAAACACTCTTTTTGTAGAATCTGGAAGTGGATATTTGGACCACTGTGTGGTCTACGTTGGAAACGGGTATATCTTCACCTCAAACCTAGAGAGAAGCATTCTCAGAAAGTTCTCTGTGTTGACTGCATTCAACTCACAGAGTTGAACAATCCTTTTGATGGAGCAGTTTTGAAACTCTCTTTCTTTGGAATCTGCAAGTGGATATGTTGACCTCTTTGAAGATTTCGTTGGAAACGGGTTAATCTTCACATAAAAGCTAAACAGAAGCATTCTCAGAAACTTCTTTGTGCTGATTGCATTCACCTCACAGAGTTGAACTTTCTCTTTGATAGAGCAGCTTTGAAACACTCTTTTTCTTGAATCTGCAAGTGGACATTTGGAGGGCTTTCTGGACTGTGGTGGAAAAGGAAATATCTTCTCATCGAAAGTACATTTGGAGGGCTTTGTGTTCTGCGGTGGAAAAGGAAATATCTTCTCATGGAAACAACATAGAAGCATTCTCAGAAACAATTCTGTGATGATTGCATTCAGCTGACAGAGTTGAACATTCCTTTTGATAGAGCAGTTTGGAAACACTCTTTTTGTAGAATTTGCATGGGGAGATTTGGACCGCTTGGAGACCTATGGTAGTAAAGGAAATAACTTCATAGAAAAACCAAATGGAAGCATTCTCAGAAAATTCTTTGTGATGATTGAGTTGAACTCAGAGACCTGAACATTCCTTTTGATGGAGCAGTTTCCAAACACACTTCTCGTGGAATCTGCAAGTGGATATTTGGACCTCTCTGAGGATTTCGTTGGAAGCGGGATAAACTTCCCAGAACTAAACGGAAGCATTCTCAGAAACTTGTTTGTGATGTTTGCATTCAACTCACAGAGTTGAAACTTCCTTTCATAGTTCAGGTTTGAAACACTCTTTTTGTAGAATCTGGAAGTGGATATTTGGACCACTGTGTGGTCTTCGTTGGAAACGGGTATATCTTCACCTCAAACCTAGACAGAAGCATTCTCAGAAAGTTCTCTGTGTTGACTGCATTCAACTCACAGAGTTGAACAATCCTTTTGATGGAGCAGTTTTGAAACTCTCTTTCTTTGGGATCTGCAAGTGGATATGTTGACCTCTTTGAAGATTTCGTTGGAAACGGGTTAATCTTCACATAAAAGCTAAACAGAAGCATTCTCAGAAACTTTTTTCTGATGATTGCATTCACCTCACAGAGTTGAACTTTCCCTTTGATAGAGCAGCTTTGAAACACTCTTTTTCTAGAATCTGCAAATGGACATTTGGAGGGCTTTGTGTTCTGCGGTGGAAAAGGAAATATCTTCTCATCAAAACTACATAGAAGCATTCTGAGAAACTACTCTGTGATGATTGCATTCAGCTGACAGAATTGAACATTCCTTTTGATAGAGCAGTTTGGAAACACTCTTTTTGTAGAATCTGCATGTGGAGATTTGGACCGCTTGGAGACCTATGGTAGTAAAGGAAATAACTTCATAGAAAAACCAAATGGAAGCATTCTCAGAAAATTCTTTGTGATGATTGAGTTGAACTCAGAGACCTGAACATTCCTTTTGATGGAGCAGTTTCCAAACACACTTCTCGTGGAATCTGCAAGTGGATATTTGGACCTCTCTGAGGATTTCGTTGGAAGCGGGATAAACTTCCCAGAACTAAACGGAAGCATTCTCAGAAACTTCTTTGTGATGTTTGCATTCAACTCACAGAGTTGAACCTTCCTTTCATAGTTCAGGTTTGAAACACTCTTTTTGTAGAATCTGGAAGTGGATATTTGGACCACTGTGAGGACTTCGTTGGAAACGGGTATATCCTCATCTCAAACCTAGAGAGAAGCATTCTCAGAAAGTTCTCTGTGTTGACTGCATTCAACTGACAGACTTGAACAATCGTTTTGATGGAGCAGTTTTGAAACTCTCTTTCTTTGGAATCTGCAAGTGCATATGTTGACCTCTTTGAAGATTTCGTTGGAAACGGGTTAATCTTCACATAAAAGCTAAACAGAAGCATTCTCAGAAACTTCTTTGTGATGATTGCATTCACCTCACAGAGTTGAACTTTCTCTTTGATAGAGCAGCTTTGAAACACTCTTTTTCATGAATCTGCAAGTGGACATTTGGAGGGCTTTCTGGACTGTGGTGGAAAAGGAAATATTTTCTCATCGAAAGTACATTTGGAGGGCTTTGTGTTCTGTGGTGGAAAAGGAAATATCTTCTCATGGAAACAACATAGAAGCATTCTCAGAAACAATTCTGTGATGATTGCATTCAGCTGACAGAGTTGAACATTCCTTTTGATAGAGCAGTTTGGAAACACTCTTTTTGTAGAATCTGCATGGGGAGATTTGGACCGCTTGGAGACCTATGGTAGTAAAGGAAATAACTTCATAGAAAAACCAAATGGAAGCATTCTCAGAAAATTCTTTGTGATGATTGAGTTGAACTCAGAGACCTGAACATTCCTTTTGATGGAGCAGTTTCCAAACACACTTCTCGTGGAATCTGCAAGTGGATATTTGGACCTCTCTGAGGATTTCGTTGGAAGCGGGATAAACTTCCCAGAACTAAACGGAAGCATTCTCAGAAACTTCTTTGTGATGTTTGCATTCAACTCACAGAGTTGAAACTTCCTTTCATAGTTCAGGTTTGAAACACTCTTTTTGTAGAATCTGGAAGTGGATATTTGGACCACTGTGTGGTCTTCGTTGGAAACGGGTATATCTTCACCTCAAACCTAGACAGAAGCATTCTCAGAAAGTTCTCTGTGTTGACTGCATTCAACTCACAGAGTTGAACAATCCTTTTGATGGAGCAGTTCTGAAACTCTCTTTCTTTGGGATCTGCAAGTGGATATGTTGACCTCTTTGAAGATTTCGTTGGAAACGGGTTAATCTTCACATAAAAGCTAAACAGAAGCATTCTCAGAAACTTCTTTGTGATGATTGCATTCACCTCACAGAGTTGAACTTTCCCTTTGATAGAGCAGCTTTGAAACACTCTTTTTCTAGAATCTGCAAGTGGACATTTGGAGGGCTTTGTGTTCTGCGGTGGAAAAGGAAATATCTTCTCATCAAAACTACATAGAAGCATTCTCAGAAACTACTCTGTGATGATTGCATTCAGCTGACAGAGTTGAACATTCCTTTTGATAGAGCAGTTTGGAAACACTCTTTTTGTAGAATCTGCATGTGGAGATTTGGACCGCTTGGAGACCTATGGTAGTAAAGGAAATAACTTCATAGAAAAACCAAATGGAAGCATTCTCAGAAAATTCTTTGTGATGATTGAGTTGAACTCAGAGACCTGAACATTCCTTTTGATGGAGCAGTTTCCAAACACACTTCTCGTGGAATCTGCAAGTGGATATTTGGACCTCTCTGAGGATTTCGTTGGAAGCGGGATAAACTTCCCAGAACTAAACGGAAGCATTCTCAGAAACTTCTTTGTGATGTTTGCATTCAACTCACAGAGTTGAACCTTCCTTTCATAGTTCAGGTTTGAAACACTCTTTTTGTAGAATCTGGAAGTGGATATTTGGACCACTGTGAGGACTTCGTTGGAAACGGGTATATCTTCACCTCAAACCTAGAGAGAAGCATTCTCAGAATGTTCTCTGTGTTGACTGCATTCAACTGACAGACTTGAACAATCGTTTTGATGGAGCAGTTTTGAAACTCTCTTTCTTTGGAATCTGCAAGTGGATATGTTGACCTCTTTGAAGATTTCGTTGGAAACGGGTTAATCTTCACATAAAAGCTAAACAGAAGCATTCTCAGAAACTTCTTTGTGATGATTGCATTCACCTCACAGAGTTGAACTTTCTCTTTGATAGAGCAGCTTTGAAACACTCTTTTTCTAGAATCTGCAAGTGGACATTTGGAGGGCTTTCTGGACTGTGGTGGAAAAGGAAATATCTTCTCATCGAAAGTACATTTGGAGGGCTTTGTGTTCTGCGGTGGAAAAGGAAATATCTTCTCATGGAAACAACATAGAAGCATTCTCAGAAACAATTCTGTGATGATTGCATTCAGCTGACAGAGTTGAACATTCCTTTTGATAGAGCAGTTTGGAAACACTCTTTTTGTAGAATCTGCATGGGGAGATTTGGACCGCTTGGAGACCTATGGTAGTAAAGGAAATAACTTCATAGAAAAACCAAATGGAAGCATTCTCAGAAAATTCTTTGTGATGATTGAGTTGAACTCAGAGACCTGAACATTCCTTTTGATGGAGCAGTTTCCAAACACACTTCTCGTGGAATCTGCAAGTGGATATTTGGACCTCTCTGAGGATTTCGTTGGAAGCGGGATAAACTTCCCAGAACTAAACGGAAGCATTCTCAGAAACTTCTTTGTGATGTTTGCATTCAACTCACAGAGTTGAACCTTCCTTTCATAGTTCAGGTTTGAAACACTCTTTTTGTAGAATCTGGAAGTGGATATTTGGACCACTGTGTGGTCTACGTTGGAAACGGGTATATCTTCACCTCAAACCTAGAGAGAAGCATTCTCAGAAAGTTCTCTGTGTTGACTGCATTCAACTCACAGAGTTGAACAATCCTTTTGATGGAGCAGTTTTGAAACTCTCTTTCTTTGGAATCTGCAAGTGGATATGTTGACCTCTTTGAAGATTTCGTTGGAAACGGGTTAATCTTCACATAAAAGCTAAACAGAAGCATTCTCAGAAACTTCTTTGTGCTGATTGCATTCACCTCACAGAGTTGAACTTTCTCTTTGATAGAGCAGCTTTGAAACACTCTTTTTCTTGAATCTGCAAGTGGACATTTGGAGGGCTTTCTGGACTGTGGTGGAAAAGGAAATATCTTCTCATCGAAAGTACATTTGGAGGGCTTTGTGTTCTGCGGTGGAAAAGGAAATATCTTCTCATGGAAACAACATAGAAGCATTCTCAGAAACAATTCTGTGATGATTGCATTCAGCTGACAGAGTTGAACATTCCTTTTGATAGAGCAGTTTGGAAACACTCTTTTTGTAGAATTTGCATGGGGAGATTTGGACCGCTTGGAGACCTATGGTAGTAAAGGAAATAACTTCATAGAAAAACCAAATGGAAGCATTCTCAGAAAATTCTTTGTGATGATTGAGTTGAACTCAGAGACCTGAACATTCCTTTTGATGGAGCAGTTTCCAAACACACTTCTCGTGGAATCTGCAAGTGGATATTTGGACCTCTCTGAGGATTTCGTTGGAAGCGGGATAAACTTCCCAGAACTAAACGGAAGCATTCTCAGAAACTTGTTTGTGATGTTTGCATTCAACTCACAGAGTTGAAACTTCCTTTCATAGTTCAGGTTTGAAACACTCTTTTTGTAGAATCTGGAAGTGGATATTTGGACCACTGTGTGGTCTTCGTTGGAAACGGGTATATCTTCACCTCAAACCTAGACAGAAGCATTCTCAGAAAGTTCTCTGTGTTGACTGCATTCAACTCACAGAGTTGAACAATCCTTTTGATGGAGCAGTTTTGAAACTCTCTTTCTTTGGGATCTGCAAGTGGATATGTTGACCTCTTTGAAGATTTCGTTGGAAACGGGTTAATCTTCACATAAAAGCTAAACAGAAGCATTCTCAGAAACTTTTTTCTGATGATTGCATTCACCTCACAGAGTTGAACTTTCCCTTTGATAGAGCAGCTTTGAAACACTCTTTTTCTAGAATCTGCAAATGGACATTTGGAGGGCTTTGTGTTCTGCGGTGGAAAAGGAAATATCTTCTCATCAAAACTACATAGAAGCATTCTGAGAAACTACTCTGTGATGATTGCATTCAGCTGACAGAATTGAACATTCCTTTTGATAGAGCAGTTTGGAAACACTCTTTTTGTAGAATCTGCATGTGGAGATTTGGACCGCTTGGAGACCTATGGTAGTAAAGGAAATAACTTCATAGAAAAACCAAATGGAAGCATTCTCAGAAAATTCTTTGTGATGATTGAGTTGAACTCAGAGACCTGAACATTCCTTTTGATGGAGCAGTTTCCAAACACACTTCTCGTGGAATCTGCAAGTGGATATTTGGACCTCTCTGAGGATTTCGTTGGAAGCGGGATAAACTTCCCAGAACTAAACGGAAGCATTCTCAGAAACTTCTTTGTGATGTTTGCATTCAACTCACAGAGTTGAACCTTCCTTTCATAGTTCAGGTTTGAAACACTCTTTTTGTAGAATCTGGAAGTGGATATTTGGACCACTGTGAGGACTTCGTTGGAAACGGGTATATCCTCATCTCAAACCTAGAGAGAAGCATTCTCAGAAAGTTCTCTGTGTTGACTGCATTCAACTGACAGACTTGAACAATCGTTTTGATGGAGCAGTTTTGAAACTCTCTTTCTTTGGAATCTGCAAGTGCATATGTTGACCTCTTTGAAGATTTCGTTGGAAACGGGTTAATCTTCACATAAAAGCTAAACAGAAGCATTCTCAGAAACTTCTTTGTGATGATTGCATTCACCTCACAGAGTTGAACTTTCTCTTTGATAGAGCAGCTTTGAAACACTCTTTTTCATGAATCTGCAAGTGGACATTTGGAGGGCTTTCTGGACTGTGGTGGAAAAGGAAATATTTTCTCATCGAAAGTACATTTGGAGGGCTTTGTGTTCTGTGGTGGAAAAGGAAATATCTTCTCATGGAAACAACATAGAAGCATTCTCAGAAACAATTCTGTGATGATTGCATTCAGCTGACAGAGTTGAACATTCCTTTTGATAGAGCAGTTTGGAAACACTCTTTTTGTAGAATCTGCATGGGGAGATTTGGACCGCTTGGAGACCTATGGTAGTAAAGGAAATAACTTCATAGAAAAACCAAATGGAAGCATTCTCAGAAAATTCTTTGTGATGATTGAGTTGAACTCAGAGACCTGAACATTCCTTTTGATGGAGCAGTTTCCAAACACACTTCTCGTGGAATCTGCAAGTGGATATTTGGACCTCTCTGAGGATTTCGTTGGAAGCGGGATAAACTTCCCAGAACTAAACGGAAGCATTCTCAGAAACTTCTTTGTGATGTTTGCATTCAACTCACAGAGTTGAAACTTCCTTTCATAGTTCAGGTTTGAAACACTCTTTTTGTAGAATCTGGAAGTGGATATTTGGACCACTGTGTGGTCTTCGTTGGAAACGGGTATATCTTCACCTCAAACCTAGACAGAAGCATTCTCAGAAAGTTCTCTGTGTTGACTGCATTCAACTCACAGAGTTGAACAATCCTTTTGATGGAGCAGTTCTGAAACTCTCTTTCTTTGGGATCTGCAAGTGGATATGTTGACCTCTTTGAAGATTTCGTTGGAAACGGGTTAATCTTCACATAAAAGCTAAACAGAAGCATTCTCAGAAACTTCTTTGTGATGATTGCATTCACCTCACAGAGTTGAACTTTCCCTTTGATAGAGCAGCTTTGAAACACTCTTTTTCTAGAATCTGCAAGTGGACATTTGGAGGGCTTTGTGTTCTGCGGTGGAAAAGGAAATATCTTCTCATCAAAACTACATAGAAGCATTCTCAGAAACTACTCTGTGATGATTGCATTCAGCTGACAGAGTTGAACATTCCTTTTGATAGAGCAGTTTGGAAACACTCTTTTTGTAGAATCTGCATGTGGAGATTTGGACCGCTTGGAGACCTATGGTAGTAAAGGAAATAACTTCATAGAAAAACCAAATGGAAGCATTCTCAGAAAATTCTTTGTGATGATTGAGTTGAACTCAGAGACCTGAACATTCCTTTTGATGGAGCAGTTTCCAAACACACTTCTCGTGGAATCTGCAAGTGGATATTTGGACCTCTCTGAGGATTTCGTTGGAAGCGGGATAAACTTCCCAGAACTAAACGGAAGCATTCTCAGAAACTTCTTTGTGATGTTTGCATTCAACTCACAGAGTTGAACCTTCCTTTCATAGTTCAGGTTTGAAACACTCTTTTTGTAGAATCTGGAAGTGGATATTTGGACCACTGTTTGGTCTACGTTGGAAACGGGTATATCTTCACCTCAAACCTAGAGAGAAGCATTCTCAGAAAGTTCTCTGTGTTGACTGCATTCAACTCACAGAGTTGAACAATCCTTTTGATGGAGCAGTTTTGAAACTCTCTTTCTTTGGAATCTGCAAGTGGATATGTTGACCTCTTTGAAGATTTCGTTGGAAACGGGTTAATCTTCACATAAAAGCTAAACAGAAGCATTCTCAGAAACTTCTTTGTGCTGATTGCATTCACCTCACAGAGTTGAACTTTCTCTTTGATAGAGCAGCTTTGAAACACTCTTTTTCTTGAATCTGCAAGTGGACATTTGGAGGGCTTTCTGGACTGTGGTGGAAAAGGAAATATCTTCTCATCGAAAGTACATTTGGAGGGCTTTGTGTTCTGCGGTGGAAAAGGAAATATCTTCTCATGGAAACAACATAGAAGCATTCTCAGAAACAATTCTGTGATGATTGCATTCAGCTGACAGAGTTGAACATTCCTTTTGATAGAGCAGTTTGGAAACACTCTTTTTGTAGAATCTGCATGGGGAGATTTGTACCGCTTGGAGACCTATGGTAGTAAAGGAAATAACTTCATAGAAAAACCAAATGGAAGCATTCTCAGAAAATTCTTTGTGATGATTGAGTTGAACTCAGAGACCTGAACATTCCTTTTGATGGAGCAGTTTCCAAACACACTTCTCGTGGAATCTGCAAGTGGATATTTGGACCTCTCTGAGGATTTCGTTGGAAGCGGGATAAACTTCCCAGAACTAAACGGAAGCATTCTCAGAAACTTCTTTGTGATGTTTGCATTCAACTCACAGAGTTGAAACTTCCTTTCATAGTTCAGGTTTGAAACACTCTTTTTGTAGAATCTGGAAGTGGATATTTGGACCACTGTGTGGTCTTCGTTGGAAACGGGTATATCTTCACCTCAAACCTAGACAGAAGCATTCTCAGAAAGTTCTCTGTGTTGACTGCATTCAACTCACAGAGTTGAACAATCCTTTTGATGGAGCAGTTTTGAAACTCTCTTTCTTTGGGATCTGCAAGTGGATATGTTGACCTCTTTGAAGATTTCGTTGGAAACGGGTTAATCTTCACATAAAAGCTAAACAGAAGCATTCTCAGAAACTTTTTTCTGATGATTGCATTCACCTCACAGAGTTGAACATTCTCTTTGATAGAGCAGCTTTGAAACACTCTTTTTCTAGAATCTGCAAGTGGACAGTTGGAGGGCTTTGTGTTCTGCGGTGGAAAAGGAAATATCTTCTCATCAAAACTACATAGAAGCATTCTCAGAAACAATTATGTGATGATTGCATTCAGCTGACAGAGTTGAACATTCCTTTTGATAGAGCAGTTTGGAAACACTCTTTTTGTAGAATCTGCATGTGGAGATTTGGACCGCTTGGAGACCTATGGTAGTAAAGGAAATAACTTCATAGAAAAACCAAATGGAAGCATTCTCAGAAAATTCTTTGTGATGATTGAGTTGAACTCAGAGACCTGAACATTCCTTTTGATGGAGCAGTTTCCAAATACACTTCTCGTGGAATCTGCAAGTGGATATTTGGACCTCTCTGAGGATTTCGTTGGAAGCGGGATAAACTTCCCAGAACTAAACGGAAGCATTCTCAGAAACTTGTTTGTGATGTTTGCATTCAACTCACAGAGTTGAAACTTCCTTTCATAGTTCAGGTTTGAAACACTCTTTTTGTAGAATCTGGAAGTGGATATTTGGACCACTGTGTGGTCTTCGTTGGAAACGGGTATATCTTCACCTCAAACCTAGACAGAAGCATTCTCAGAAAGTTCTCTGTGTTGACTGCATTCAACTCACAGAGTTGAACAATCCTTTTGATGGAGCAGTTTTGAAACTCTCTTTCTTTGGAATCTGCAAGTGGATATGTTGACCTCTTTGAAGATTTCGTTGGAAACGGGTTAATCTTCACATAAAAGCTAAACAGAAGCATTCTCAGAAACATCTTTGTGATGATTGCATTCACATCACAGAGTTGAACTTTCCCTTTGATAGAGCATCTTTGAAACACTCTTTTCCTAGAATCTGCCAGTGGACATTTGGAGGGCTTTGTGTTCTGCGGTGGAAAAGGAAATATCTTCTCATCAAAACTACATAGAAGCATTCTCAGAAACTACTCTGTGATGATTGCATTCAGCTGACAGAGTTGAACATTCCTTTTGATAGAGCAGTTTGGAAACACTCTTTTTGTAGAATCTGCATGTGGAGATTTGGACCGCTTTGAGACCTATGGTAGTAAAGGAAATAACTTCATAGAAAAACCAAATGGAAGCATTCTCAGAAAATTCTTTGTGATGATTGAGTTGAACTCAGAGACCTGAACATTCCTTTTGATGGAGCAGATTCCAAACACACTTCTCATGGAATCTGCAAGTGGATATTTGGACCTCTCTGAGGATTTCGTTGGAAGCGGGATAAACTTCCCAGAACTAAACGGAAGCATTCTCAGAAACTTCTTTGTGATGTTTGCATTCAACTCACAGAGTTGAACCTTCCTTTCATAGTTCAGGTTTGAAACACTCTTTTTGTAGAATCTGGAAGTGGATATTTGGACCACTGTGAGGACTTCGTTGGAAACGGGTATATCTTCACCTCAAACCTAGAGAGAAGCATTCTCAGAATGTTCTCTGTGTTGACTGCATTCAACTGACAGACTTGAACAATCGTTTTGATGGAGCAGTTTTGAAACTCTCTTTCTTTGGAATCTGCAAGTGGATATGTTGACCTCTTTGAAGATTTCGTTGGAAACGGGTTAATCTTCACATAAAAGCTAAACAGAAGCATTCTCAGAAACTTCTTTGTGATGATTGCATTCACCTCACAGAGTTGAACTTTCTCTTTGATAGAGCAGCTTTGAAACACTCTTTTTCTAGAATCTGCAAGTGGACATTTGGAGGGCTTTCTGGACTGTGGTGGAAAAGGAAATATCTTCTCATCGAAAGTACATTTGGAGGGCTTTGTGTTCTGCGGTGGAAAAGGAAATATCTTCTCATGGAAACAACATAGAAGCATTCTCAGAAACAATTCTGTGATGATTGCATTCAGCTGACAGAGTTGAACATTCCTTTTGATAGAGCAGTTTGGAAACACTCTTTTTGTAGAATCTGCATGGGGAGATTTGGACCGCTTGGAGACCTATGGTAGTAAAGGAAATAACTTCATAGAAAAACCAAATGGAAGCATTCTCAGAAAATTCTTTGTGATGATTGAGTTGAACTCAGAGACCTGAACATTCCTTTTGATGGAGCAGTTTCCAAACACACTTCTCGTGGAATCTGCAAGTGGATATTTGGACCTCTCTGAGGATTTCGTTGGAAGCGGGATAAACTTCCCAGAACTAAACGGAAGCATTCTCAGAAACTTCTTTGTGATGTTTGCATTCAACTCACAGAGTTGAACCTTCCTTTCATAGTTCAGGTTTGAAACACTCTTTTTGTAGAATCTGGAAGTGGATATTTGGACCACTGTGTGGTCTACGTTGGAAACGGGTATATCTTCACCTCAAACCTAGAGAGAAGCATTCTCAGAAAGTTCTCTGTGTTGACTGCATTCAACTCACAGAGTTGAACAATCCTTTTGATGGAGCAGTTTTGAAACTCTCTTTCTTTGGAATCTGCAAGTGGATATGTTGACCTCTTTGAAGATTTCGTTGGAAACGGGTTAATCTTCACATAAAAGCTAAACAGAAGCATTCTCAGAAACTTCTTTGTGCTGATTGCATTCACCTCACAGAGTTGAACTTTCTCTTTGATAGAGCAGCTTTGAAACACTCTTTTTCTTGAATCTGCAAGTGGACATTTGGAGGGCTTTCTGGACTGTGGTGGAAAAGGAAATATCTTCTCATCGAAAGTACATTTGGAGGGCTTTGTGTTCTGCGGTGGAAAAGGAAATATCTTCTCATGGAAACAACATAGAAGCATTCTCAGAAACAATTCTGTGATGATTGCATTCAGCTGACAGAGTTGAACATTCCTTTTGATAGAGCAGTTTGGAAACACTCTTTTTGTAGAATCTGCATGGGGAGATTTGGACCGCTTGGAGACCTATGGTAGTAAAGGAAATAACTTCATAGAAAAACCAAATGGAAGCATTCTCAGAAAATTCTTTGTGATGATTGAGTTGAACTCAGAGACCTGAACATTCCTTTTGATGGAGCAGTTTCCAAACACACTTCTCGTGGAATCTGCAAGTGGATATTTGGACCTCTCTGAGGATTTCGTTGGAAGCGGGATAAACTTCCCAGAACTAAACGGAAGCATTCTCAGAAACTTGTTTGTGATGTTTGCATTCAACTCACAGAGTTGAAACTTCCTTTCATAGTTCAGGTTTGAAACACTCTTTTTGTAGAATCTGGAAGTGGATATTTGGACCACTGTGTGGTCTTCGTTGGAAACGGGTATATCTTCACCTCAAACCTAGACAGAAGCATTCTCAGAAAGTTCTCTGTGTTGACTGCATTCAACTCACAGAGTTGAACAATCCTTTTGATGGAGCAGTTTTGAAACTCTCTTTCTTTGGGATCTGCAAGTGGATATGTTGACCTCTTTGAAGATTTCGTTGGAAACGGGTTAATCTTCACATAAAAGCTAAACAGAAGCATTCTCAGAAACTTTTTTCTGATGATTGCATTCACCTCACAGAGTTGAACTTTCCCTTTGATAGAGCAGCTTTGAAACACTCTTTTTCTAGAATCTGCAAATGGACATTTGGAGGGCTTTGTGTTCTGCGGTGGAAAAGGAAATATCTTCTCATCAAAACTACATAGAAGCATTCTGAGAAACTACTCTGTGATGATTGCATTCAGCTGACAGAATTGAACATTCCTTTTGATAGAGCAGTTTGGAAACACTCTTTTTGTAGAATCTGCATGTGGAGATTTGGACCGCTTGGAGACCTATGGTAGTAAAGGAAATAACTTCATAGAAAAACCAAATGGAAGCATTCTCAGAAAATTCTTTGTGATGATTGAGTTGAACTCAGAGACCTGAACATTCCTTTTGATGGAGCAGTTTCCAAACACACTTCTCGTGGAATCTGCAAGTGGATATTTGGACCTCTCTGAGGATTTCGTTGGAAGCGGGATAAACTTCCCAGAACTAAACGGAAGCATTCTCAGAAACTTCTTTGTGATGTTTGCATTCAACTCACAGAGTTGAACCTTCCTTTCATAGTTCAGGTTTGAAACACTCTTTTTGTAGAATCTGGAAGTGGATATTTGGACCACTGTGAGGACTTCGTTGGAAACGGGTATATCCTCATCTCAAACCTAGAGAGAAGCATTCTCAGAAAGTTCTCTGTGTTGACTGCATTCAACTGACAGACTTGAACAATCGTTTTGATGGAGCAGTTTTGAAACTCTCTTTCTTTGGAATCTGCAAGTGCATATGTTGACCTCTTTGAAGATTTCGTTGGAAACGGGTTAATCTTCACATAAAAGCTAAACAGAAGCATTCTCAGAAACTTCTTTGTGATGATTGCATTCACCTCACAGAGTTGAACTTTCTCTTTGATAGAGCAGCTTTGAAACACTCTTTTTCATGAATCTGCAAGTGGACATTTGGAGGGCTTTCTGGACTGTGGTGGAAAAGGAAATATTTTCTCATCGAAAGTACATTTGGAGGGCTTTGTGTTCTGTGGTGGAAAAGGAAATATCTTCTCATGGAAACAACATAGAAGCATTCTCAGAAACAATTCTGTGATGATTGCATTCAGCTGACAGAGTTGAACATTCCTTTTGATAGAGCAGTTTGGAAACACTCTTTTTGTAGAATCTGCATGGGGAGATTTGGACCGCTTGGAGACCTATGGTAGTAAAGGAAATAACTTCATAGAAAAACCAAATGGAAGCATTCTCAGAAAATTCTTTGTGATGATTGAGTTGAACTCAGAGACCTGAACATTCCTTTTGATGGAGCAGTTTCCAAACACACTTCTCGTGGAATCTGCAAGTGGATATTTGGACCTCTCTGAGGATTTCGTTGGAAGCGGGATAAACTTCCCAGAACTAAACGGAAGCATTCTCAGAAACTTGTTTGTGATGTTTGCATTCAACTCACAGAGTTGAAACTTCCTTTCATAGTTCAGGTTTGAAACACTCTTTTTGTAGAATCTGGAAGTGGATATTTGGACCACTGTGTGGTCTTCGTTGGAAACGGGTATATCTTCACCTCAAACCTAGACAGAAGCATTCTCAGAAAGTTCTCTGTGTTGACTGCATTCAACTCACAGAGTTGAACAATCCTTTTGATGGAGCAGTTCTGAAACTCTCTTTCTTTGGGATCTGCAAGTGGATATGTTGACCTCTTTGAAGATTTCGTTGGAAACGGGTTAATCTTCACATAAAAGCTAAACAGAAGCATTCTCAGAAACTTCTTTGTGATGATTGCATTCACCTCACAGAGTTGAACTTTCCCTTTGATAGAGCAGCTTTGAAACACTCTTTTTCTAGAATCTGCAAGTGGACATTTGGAGGGCTTTGTGTTCTGCGGTGGAAAAGGAAATATCTTCTCATCAAAACTACATAGAAGCATTCTCAGAAACTACTCTGTGATGATTGCATTCAGCTGACAGAGTTGAACATTCCTTTTGATAGAGCAGTTTGGAAACACTCTTTTTGTAGAATCTGCATGTGGAGATTTGGACCGCTTGGAGACCTATGGTAGTAAAGGAAATAACTTCATAGAAAAACCAAATGGAAGCATTCTCAGAAAATTCTTTGTGATGATTGAGTTGAACTCAGAGACCTGAACATTCCTTTTGATGGAGCAGTTTCCAAACACACTTCTCGTGGAATCTGCAAGTGGATATTTGGACCTCTCTGAGGATTTCGTTGGAAGCGGGATAAACTTCCCAGAACTAAACGGAAGCATTCTCAGAAACTTCTTTGTGATGTTTGCATTCAACTCACAGAGTTGAACCTTCCTTTCATAGTTCAGGTTTGAAACACTCTTTTTGTAGAATCTGGAAGTGGATATTTGGACCACTGTTTGGTCTACGTTGGAAACGGGTATATCTTCACCTCAAACCTAGAGAGAAGCATTCTCAGAAAGTTCTCTGTGTTGACTGCATTCAACTCACAGAGTTGAACAATCCTTTTGATGGAGCAGTTTTGAAACTCTCTTTCTTTGGAATCTGCAAGTGGATATGTTGACCTCTTTGAAGATTTCGTTGGAAACGGGTTAATCTTCACATAAAAGCTAAACAGAAGCATTCTCAGAAACTTCTTTGTGCTGATTGCATTCACCTCACAGAGTTGAACTTTCTCTTTGATAGAGCAGCTTTGAAACACTCTTTTTCTTGAATCTGCAAGTGGACATTTGGAGGGCTTTCTGGACTGTGGTGGAAAAGGAAATATCTTCTCATCGAAAGTACATTTGGAGGGCTTTGTGTTCTGCGGTGGAAAAGGAAATATCTTCTCATGGAAACAACATAGAAGCATTCTCAGAAACAATTCTGTGATGATTGCATTCAGCTGACAGAGTTGAACATTCCTTTTGATAGAGCAGTTTGGAAACACTCTTTTTGTAGAATCTGCATGGGGAGATTTGTACCGCTTGGAGACCTATGGTAGTAAAGGAAATAACTTCATAGAAAAACCAAATGGAAGCATTCTCAGAAAATTCTTTGTGATGATTGAGTTGAACTCAGAGACCTGAACATTCCTTTTGATGGAGCAGTTTCCAAACACACTTCTCGTGGAATCTGCAAGTGGATATTTGGACCTCTCTGAGGATTTCGTTGGAAGCGGGATAAACTTCCCAGAACTAAACGGAAGCATTCTCAGAAACTTCTTTGTGATGTTTGCATTCAACTCACAGAGTTGAAACTTCCTTTCATACTTCAGGTTTGAAACACTCTTTTTGTAGAATCTGGAAGTGGATATTTGGACCACTGTGTGGTCTTCGTTGGAAACGGGTATATCTTCACCTCAAACCTAGACAGAAGCATTCTCAGAAAGTTCTCTGTGTTGACTGCATTCAACTCACAGAGTTGAACAATCCTTTTGATGGAGCAGTTTTGAAACTCTCTTTCTTTGGGATCTGCAAGTGGATATGTTGACCTCTTTGAAGATTTCGTTGGAAACGGGTTAATCTTCACATAAAAGCTAAACAGAAGCATTCTCAGAAACTTTTTTCTGATGATTGCATTCACCTCACAGAGTTGAACATTCTCTTTGATAGAGCAGCTTTGAAACACTCTTTTTCTAGAATCTGCAAGTGGACAGTTGGAGGGCTTTGTGTTCTGCGGTGGAAAAGGAAATATCTTCTCATCAAAACTACATAGAAGCATTCTCAGAAACAATTATGTGATGATTGCATTCAGCTGACAGAGTTGAACATTCCTTTTGATAGAGCAGTTTGGAAACACTCTTTTTGTAGAATCTGCATGTGGAGATTTGGACCGCTTGGAGACCTATGGTAGTAAAGGAAATAACTTCATAGAAAAACCAAATGGAAGCATTCTCAGAAAATTCTTTGTGATGATTGAGTTGAACTCAGAGACCTGAACATTCCTTTTGATGGAGCAGTTTCCAAACACACTTCTCGTGGAATCTGCAAGTGGATATTTGGACCTCTCTGAGGATTTCGTTGGAAGCGGGATAAACTTCCCAGAACTAAACGGAAGCATTCTCAGAAACTTGTTTGTGATGTTTGCATTCAACTCACAGAGTTGAAACTTCCTTTCATAGTTCAGGTTTGAAACACTCTTTTTGTAGAATCTGGAAGTGGATATTTGGACCACTGTGTGGTCTTCGTTGGAAACGGGTATATCTTCACCTCAAACCTAGACAGAAGCATTCTCAGAAAGTTCTCTGTGTTGACTGCATTCAACTCACAGAGTTGAACAATCCTTTTGATGGAGCAGTTTTGAAACTCTCTTTCTTTGGAATCTGCAAGTGGATATGTTGACCTCTTTGAAGATTTCGTTGGAAACGGGTTAATCTTCACATAAAAGCTAAACAGAAGCATTCTCAGAAACATCTTTGTGATGATTGCATTCACATCACAGAGTTGAACTTTCCCTTTGATAGAGCATCTTTGAAACACTCTTTTCCTAGAATCTGCCAGTGGACATTTGGAGGGCTTTGTGTTCTGCGGTGGAAAAGGAAATATCTTCTCATCAAAACTACATAGAAGCATTCTCAGAAACTACTCTGTGATGATTGCATTCAGCTGACAGAGTTGAACATTCCTTTTGATAGAGCAGTTTGGAAACACTCTTTTTGTAGAATCTGCATGTGGAGATTTGGACCGCTTTGAGACCTATGGTAGTAAAGGAAATAACTTCATAGAAAAACCAAATGGAAGCATTCTCAGAAAATTCTTTGTGATGATTGAGTTGAACTCAGAGACCTGAACATTCCTTTTGATGGAGCAGTTTCCAAACACACTTCTCATGGAATCTGCAAGTGGATATTTGGACCTCTCTGAGGATTTCGTTGGAAGCGGGATAAACTTCCCAGAACTAAACGGAAGCATTCTCAGAAACTTCTTTGTGATGTTTGCATTCAACTCACAGAGTTGAACCTTCCTTTCATAGTTCAGGTTTGAAACACTCTTTTTGTAGAATCTGGAAGTGGATATTTGGACCACTGTGAGGACTTCGTTGGAAACGGGTATATCTTCACCTCAAACCTAGAGAGAAGCATTCGCAGAATGTTCTCTGTGTTGACTGCATTCAACTGACAGACTTGAACAATCGTTTTGATGGAGCAGTTTTGAAACTCTCTTTCTTTGGAATCTGCAAGTGGATATGTTGACCTCTTTGAAGATTTCGTTGGAAACGGGTTAATCTTCACATAAAAGCTAAACAGAAGCATTCTCAGAAACTTCTTTGTGATGATTGCATTCACCTCACAGAGTTGAACTTTCTCTTTGATAGAGCAGCTTTGAAACACTCTTTTTCTAGAATCTGCAAGTGGACATTTGGAGGGCTTTCTGGACTGTGGTGGAAAAGGAAATATCTTCTCATCGAAAGTACATTTGGAGGGCTTTGTGTTCTGCGGTGGAAAAGGAAATATCTTCTCATGGAAACAACATAGAAGCATTCTCAGAAACAATTCTGTGATGATTGCATTCAGCTGACAGAGTTGAACATTCCTTTTGATAGAGCAGTTTGGAAACACTCTTTTTGTAGAATCTGCATGGGGAGATTTGGACCGCTTGGAGACTTATGGTAGTAAAGGAAATAACTTCATAGAAAAACCAAATGGAAGCATTCTCAGAAAATTCTTTGTGATGATTGAGTTGAACTCAGAGACCTGAACATTCCTTTTGATGGAGCAGTTTCCAAACACACTTCTCGTGGAATCTGCAAGTGGATATTTGGACCTCTCTGAGGATTTCGTTGGAAGCGGGATAAACTTCCCAGAACTAAACGGAAGCATTCTCAGAAACTTCTTTGTGATGTTTGCATTCAACTCACAGAGTTGAAACTTCCTTTCATAGTTCAGGTTTGAAACACTCTTTTTGTAGAATCTGGAAGTGGATATTTGGACCACTGTGTGGTCTTCGTTGGAAACGGGTATATCTTCACCTCAAACCTAGACAGAAGCATTCTCAGAAAGTTCTCTGTGTTGACTGCATTCAACTCACAGAGTTGAACAATCCTTTTGATGGAGCAGTTTTGAAACTCTCTTTCTGTGGAATCTGCAAGTGGATATGTTGACCTCTTTGAAGATTTCGTTGGAAACGGGTTAATCTTCACATAAAAGCTAAACAGAAGCATTCTCAGAAACTTCTTTGTGCTGATTGCATTCACCTCACAGAGTTGAACTTTCTCTTTGATAGAGCAGCTTTGAAACACTCTTTTTCTTGAATCTGCAAGTGGACATTTGGAGGGCTTTCTGGACTGTGGTGGAAAAGGAAATATCTTCTCATCGAAAGTACATTTGGAGGGCTTTGTGTTCTGCGGTGGAAAAGGAAATATCTTCTCATGGAAACAACATAGAAGCATTCTCAGAAAGAATTCTGTGATGATTGCATTCAGCTGACAGAGTTGAACATTCCTTTTGATAGAGCAGTTTGGAAACACTCTTTTTGTAGAATCTGCATGGGGAGATTTGTACCGCTTGGAGACCTATGGTAGTAAAGGAAATAACTTCATAGAAAAACCAAATGGAAGCATTCTCAGAAAATTCTTTGTGATGATTGAGTTGAACTCAGAGACCTGAACATTCCTTTAATGGAGCAGTTTCCAAACACACTTCTCGTGGAATCTGCAAGTGGATATTTGGACCTCTCTGAGGATTTCGTTGGAAGCGGGATAAACTTCCCAGAACTAAACGGAAGCATTCTCAGAAACTTCTTTGTGATGTTTGCATTCAACTCACAGAGTTGAAACTTCCTTTCATAGTTCAGGTTTGAAACACTCTTTTTGTAGAATCTGGAAGTGGATATTTGGACCACTGTGTGGTCTTCGTTGGAAACGGGTATATCTTCACCTCAAACCTAGACAGAAGCATTCTCAGAAAGTTCTCTGTGTTGACTGCATTCAACTCACAGAGTTGAACAATCCTTTTGATGGAGCAGTTTTGAAACTCTCTTTCTTTGGGATCTGCAAGTGGATATGTTGACCTCTTTGAAGATTTCGTTGGAAACGGGTTAATCTTCACATAAAAGCTAAACAGAAGCATTCTCAGAAACTTTTTTCTGATGATTGCATTCACCTCACAGAGTTGAACATTCTCTTTGATAGAGCAGCTTTGAAACACTCTTTTTCTAGAATCTGCAAGTGGACAGTTGGAGGGCTTTGTGTTCTGCGGTGGAAAAGGAAATATCTTCTCATCAAAACTACATAGAAGCATTCTCAGAAACAATTATGTGATGATTGCATTCAGCTGACAGAGTTGAACATTCCTTTTGATAGAGCAGTTTGGAAACACTCTTTTTGTAGAATCTGCATGTGGAGATTTGGACCGCTTGGAGACCTATGGTAGTAAAGGAAATAACTTCATAGAAAAACCAAATGGAAGCATTCTCAGAAAATTCTTTGTGATGATTGAGTTGAACTCAGAGACCTGAACATTCCTTTTGATGGAGCAGTTTCCAAATACACTTCTCGTGGAATCTGCAAGTGGATATTTGGACCTCTCTGTGGATTTCGTTGGAAGCGGGATAAACTTCCCAGAACTAAACGGAAGCATTCTCAGAAACTTGTTTGTGATGTTTGCATTCAACTCACAGAGTTGAAACTTCCTTTCATAGTTCAGGTTTGAAACACTCTTTTTGTAGAATCTGGAAGTGGATATTTGGACCACTGTGTGGTCTTCGTTGGAAACGGGTATATCTTCACCTCAAACCTAGACAGAAGCATTCTCAGAAAGTTCTCTGTGTTGACTGCATTCAACTCACAGAGTTGAACAATCCTTTTGATGGAGCAGTTTTGAAACTCTCTTTCTTTGGAATCTGCAAGTGGATATGTTGACCTCTTTGAAGATTTCGTTGGAAACGGGTTAATCTTCACATAAAAGCTAAACAGAAGCATTCTCAGAAACATCTTTGTGATGATTGCATTCACATCACAGAGTTGAACTTTCCCTTTGATAGAGCATCTTTGAAACACTCTTTTCCTAGAATCTGCCAGTGGACATTTGGAGGGCTTTGTGTTCTGCGGTGGAAAAGGAAATATCTTCTCATCAAAACTACATAGAAGCATTCTCAGAAACTACTCTGTGATGATTGCATTCAGCTGACAGAGTTGAACATTCCTTTTGATAGAGCAGTTTGGAAACACTCTTTTTGTAGAATCTGCATGTGGAGATTTGGACCGCTTTGAGACCTATGGTAGTAAAGGAAATAACTTCATAGAAAAACCAAATGGAAGCATTCTCAGAAAATACTTTGTGATGATTGAGTTGAACTCAGAGACCTGAACATTCCTTTTGATGGAGCAGTTTCCAAACACACTTCTCATGGAATCTGCAAGTGGATATTTGGACCTCTCTGAGGATTTCGTTGGAAGCGGGATAAACTTCCCAGAACTAAACGGAAGCATTCTCAGAAACTTCTTTGTGATGTTTGCATTCAACTCACAGAGTTGAACCTTCCTTTCATAGTTCAGGTTTGAAACACTCTTTTTGTAGAATCTGGAAGTGGATATTTGGACCACTGTGTGGTCTACGTTGGAAACGGGTATATCTTCACCTCAAACCTAGACAGAAGCATTCTCAGAAAGTTCTCTGTGTTGACTGCATTCAACTCACAGAGTTGAACAATCCTTTTGATGGAGCAGTTTTGAAACTCTCTTTCTTTGGAATCTGCAAGTGGATATGTTGACCTCTTTGAAGATTTCGTTGGAAACGGGTTAATCTTCACATAAAAGCTAAACAGAAGCATTCTCAGAAACTTCTTTGTGATGATTGCATTCACCTCACAGAGTTGAACTTTCCCTTTGATAGAGCAGCTTTGAAACACTCTTTTTCTAGAATCTGCAAGTGGACATTTGGAGGGCTTTGTGTTCTGTGGTGGAAAAGGAAATATCTTCTCATCAAAACTACATAGAAGCATTCTCAGAAACAATTATGTGATGATTGCATTCAGCTGACAGAGTTGAACATTCCTTTTGATAGAGCAGTTTGGAAACACTCTTTTTGTAGAATCTGCATGTGGAGATTTGGACCGCTTGGAGACCTATGGTAGTAAAGGAAATAACTTCATAGAAAAACCAAATGGAAGCATTCTCAGAAAATTCTTTGTGATGATTGAGTTGAACTCAGAGACCTGAACATTCCTTTTGATGGAGCAGTTTCCAAATACACTTCTCGTGGAATCTGCAAGTGGATATTTGGACCTCTCTGAGGATTTCGTTGGAAGCGGGATAAACTTCCCAGAACTAAACGGAAGCATTCTCAGAAACTTCTTTGTGATGTTTGCATTCAACTCACAGAGTTGAAACTTCCTTTCATAGTTCAGGTTTGAAACACTCTTTTTGTAGAATCTGGAAGTGGATATTTGGACCACTGTGTGGTCTTCGTTGGAAACGGGTATATCTTCACCTCAAACCTAGACAGAAGCATTCTCAGAAAGTTCTCTGTGTTGACTGCATTCAACTCACAGAGTTGAACAATCCTTTTGATGGAGCAGTTTTGAAACTCTCTTTCTTTGGAATCTGCAAGTGGATATGTTGACCTCTTTGAAGATTTCGTTGGAAACGGGTTAATCTTCACATAAAAGCTAAACAGAAGCATTCTCAGAAACATCTTTGTGATGATTGCATTCACATCACAGAGTTGAACTTTCCCTTTGATAGAGCAGCTTTGAAACACTCTTTTCCTAGAATCTGCAAGTGGACATTTGGAGGTCTTTGTGTTCTGCGGTGGAAAAGGAAATATCTTCTCATCAAAACTACATAGAAGCATTCTCAGAAAGAATTCTGTGATGATTGCATTCAGCTGACAGAGTTGAACATTCCTTTTGATAGAGCAGTTTGGAAACACTCTTTTTGTAGAATCTGCATGGGGAGATTTGTACCGCCTGGAGACCTATGGTAGTAAAGGAAATAACTTCATAGAAAAACCAAATGGAAGCATTCTCAGAAAATTCTTTGTGATGATTGAGTTGAACTCAGAGACCTGAACATTCCTTTAATGGAGCAGTTTCCAAACACACTTCTCGTGGAATCTGCAAGTGGATATTTGGACCTCTCTGAGGATTTCGTTGGAAGCGGGATAAACTTCCCAGAACTAAACGGAAGCATTCTCAGAAACTTCTTTGTGATGTTTGCATTCAACTCACAGAGTTGAAACTTCCTTTCATAGTTCAGGTTTGAAACACTCTTTTTGTAGAATCTGGAAGTGGATATTTGGACCACTGTGTGGTCTTCGTTGGAAACGGGTATATCTTCACCTCAAACCTAGACAGAAGCATTCTCAGAAAGTTCTCTGTGTTGACTGCATTCAACTCACAGAGTTGAACAATTCTTTTGATGGAGCAGTTTTGAAACTCTCTTTCTTTGGGATCTGCAAGTGGATATGTTGACCTCTTTGAAGATTTCGTTGGAAACGGGTTAATCTTCACATAAAAGCTAAACAGAAGCATTCTCAGAAACTTTTTTCTGATGATTGCATTCACCTCACAGAGTTGAACATTCTCTTTGATAGAGCAGCTTTGAAACACTCTTTTTCTAGAATCTGCAAGTGGACAGTTGGAGGGCTTTGTGTTCTGCGGTGGAAAAGGAAATATCTTCTCATCAAAACTACATAGAAGCATTCTCAGAAACAATTATGTGATGATTGCATTCAGCTGACAGAGTTGAACATTCCTTTTGATAGAGCAGTTTGGAAACACTCTTTTTGTAGAATCTGCATGTGGAGATTTGGACCGCTTGGAGACCTATGGTAGTAAAGGAAATAACTTCATAGAAAAACCAAATGGAAGCATTCTCAGAAAATTCTTTGTGATGATTGAGTTGAACTCAGAGACCTGAACATTCCTTTTGATGGAGCAGTTTCCAAATACACTTCTCGTGGAATCTGCAAGTGGATATTTGGACCTGTCTGAGGATTTCGTTGGAAGCGGGATAAACTTCCCAGAACTAAACGGAAGCATTCTCAGAAACTTGTTTGTGATGTTTGCATTCAACTCACAGAGTTGAAACTTCCTTTCATAGTTCAGGTTTGAAACACTCTTTTTGTAGAATCTGGAAGTGGATATTTGGACCACTGTGTGGTCTTCGTTGGAAACGGGTATATCTTCACCTCAAACCTAGACAGAAGCATTCTCAGAAAGTTCTCTGTGTTGACTGCATTCAACTCACAGAGTTGAACAATCCTTTTGATGGAGCAGTTTTGAAACTCTCTTTCTTTGGAATCTGCAAGTGGATATGTTGACCTCTTTGAAGATTTCGTTGGAAACGGGTTAATCTTCACATAAAAGCTAAACAGAAGCATTCTCAGAAACATCTTTGTGATGATTGCATTCACATCACAGAGTTGAACTTTCCCTTTGATAGAGCATCTTTGAAACACTCTTTTCCTAGAATCTGCCAGTGGACATTTGGAGGGCTTTGTGTTCTGCGGTGGAAAAGGAAATATCTTCTCATCAAAACTACATAGAAGCATTCTCAGAAACTACTCTGTGATGATTGCATTCAGCTGACAGAGTTGAACATTCCTTTTGATAGAGCAGTTTGGAAACACTCTTTTTGTAGAATCTGCATGTGGAGATTTGGACCGCTTTGAGACCTATGGTAGTAAAGGAAATAACTTCATAGAAAAACCAAATGGAAGCATTCTCAGAAAATTCTTTGTGATGATTGAGTTGAACTCAGAGACCTGAACATTCCTTTTGATGGAGCAGTTTCCAAACACACTTCTCATGGAATCTGCAAGTGGATATTTGGACCTCTCTGAGGATTTCGTTGGAAGCGGGATAAACTTCCCAGAACTAAACGGAAGCATTCTCAGAAACTTCTTTGTGATGTTTGCATTCAACTCACAGAGTTGAACCTTCCTTTCATAGTTCAGGTTTGAAACACTCTTTTTGTAGAATCTGGAAGTGGATATTTGGACCACTGTGTGGTCTACGTTGGAAACGGGTATATCTTCACCTCAAACCTAGACAGAAGCATTCTCAGAAAGTTCTCTGTGTTGACTGCATTCAACTCACAGAGTTGAACAATCCTTTTGATGGAGCAGTTTTGAAACTCTCTTTCTTTGGAATCTGCAAGTGGATATGTTGACCTCTTTGAAGATTTCGTTGGAAACGGGTTAATCTTCACATAAAAGCTAAACAGAAGCATTCTCAGAAACTTCTTTGTGATGATTGCATTCACCTCACAGAGTTGAACTTTCCCTTTGATAGAGCAGCTTTGAAACACTCTTTTTCTAGAATCTGCAAGTGGACATTTGGAGGGCTTTGTGTTCTGCGGTGGAAAAGGAAATATCTTCTCATCAAAACTACATAGAAGCATTCTCAGAAACTACTCTGTGATGATTGCATTCAGCTGACAGAGTTGAACATTCCTTTTGATAGAGCAGTTTGGAAACACTCTTTTTGTAGAATCTGCATGTGGGGATTTGGACCGCTTGGAGACCTATGGTAGTAAAGGAAATAACTTCATAGAAAAACCAAATGGAAGCATTCTCAGAAAATTCTTTGTGATGATTGAGTTGAACTCAGAGACCTGAACATTCCTTTTGATGGAGCAGTTTCCAAACACACTTCTCGTGGAATCTGCAAGTGGATATTTGGACCTCTCTGAGGATTTCGTTGGAAGCGGGATAAACTTCCCAGAACTAAACGGAAGCATTCTCAGAAACTTCTTTGTGATGTTTGCATTCAACTCACAGAGTTGAAATTTCCTTTCATAGTTCAGGTTTGAAACACTCTTTTTGTAGAATCTGGAAGTGGATATTTGGACCACTGTGTGGTCTTCGTTGGAAACGGGTATATCTTCACCTCAAACCTAGAGAGAAGCATTCTCAGAAAGTTCTCTGTGTTGACTGCATTCAACTCACAGAGTTGAACAATCCTTTTGATGGAGCAGTTTTGAAACTCCCTTTCTTTGGAATCTGCAAGTGGATATGTTGACCTCTTTGAAGATTTCGTTGGAAACAGGTTAATCTTCACATAAAAGCTAAACAGAAGCATTCTCAGAAACTTTTTTCTGATGATTGCATTCACCTCACAGAGTTGAACATTCTCTTTGATAGAGCAGCTTTGAAACACACTTTTTCTAGAATCTGCAAGTGGACATTTGGAGGGCTTTGTGTTCTGTGGTGGAAAAGGAAATATCTTCTCATCAAAACTACATAGAAGCATTCTCAGAAACAATTATGTGATGATTGCATTCAGCTGACAGAGTTGAACATTCCTTTTGATAGAGCAGTTTGGAAACACTCTTTTTGTAGAATCTGCATGTGGAGATTTGGACCGCTTGGAGACCTATGGTAGTAAAGGAAATAACTTCATAGAAAAACCAAATGGAAGCATTCTCAGAAAATTCTTTGTGATGATTGAGTTGAACTCAGAGACCTGAACATTCCTTTTGATGGATCAGTTTCCAAATACACTTCTCGTGGAATCTGCAAGTGGATATTTGGACCTCTCTGAGGATTTCGTTGGAAGCGGGATAAACTTCCCAGAACTAAACGGAAGCATTCTCAGAAACTTGTTTGTGATGTTTGCATTCAACTCACAGAGTTGAAACTTCCTTTCATAGTTCAGGTTTGAAACACTCTTTTTGTAGAATCTGGAAGTGGATATTTGGACCACTGTGTGGTCTTCGTTGGAAACGGGTATATCTTCACCTCAAACCTAGACAGAAGCATTCTCAGAAAGTTCTCTGTGTTGACTGCATTCAACTCACAGAGTTGAACAATCCTTTTGATGGAGCAGTTTTGAAACTCTCTTTCTTTGGAATCTGCAAGTGGATATGTTGACCTCTTTGAAGATTTCGTTGGAAACGGGTTAATCTTCACATAAAAGCTAAACAGAAGCATTCTCAGAAACATCTTTGTGATGATTGCATTCACATCACAGAGTTGAACTTTCCCTTTGATAGAGCAGCTTTGAAACACTCTTTTCCTAGAATCTGCAAGTGGACATTTGGAGGTCTTTGTGTTCTGCGGTGGAAAAGGAAATATCTTCTCATCAAAACTACATAGAAGCATTCTCAGAAACTACTCTGTGATGATTGCATTCAGCTGACAGAGTTGAACATTCCTTTTGATAGAGCAGTTTGGAAACACTCTTTTTGTAGAATCTGCATGTGGAGATTTGGACCGCTTTGAGACCTATGGTAGTAAAGGAAATAACTTCATAGAAAAAGCAAATGGAAGCATTCTCAGAAAATTCTTTTTGATGATTGAGTTGAACTCAGAGACCTGAACATTCCTTTTGATGGAGCAGTTTCCAAACACACTTCTCGTGGAATCTGCAAGTGGATATTTGGACCTCTCTGAGGATTTCGTTGGAAGCGGGATAAACTTCCCAGAACTAAACGGAAGCATTCTCAGAAACTTCTTTGTGATGTTTGCATTCAACTCACAGAGTTGAACCTTCCTTTCATAGTTCAGGTTTGAAACACTCTTTTTGTAGAATCTGGAAGTGGATATTTGGACCACTGTGAGGACTTCGTTGGAAACGGGTATATCTTCACCTCAAACCTAGAGAGAAGCATTCTCAGAATGTTCTCTGTGTTGACTGCATTCAACTGACAGACTTGAACAATCGTTTTGATGGAGCAGTTTTGAAACTCTCTTTCTTTGGAATCTGCAAGTGGATATGTTGACCTCTGAAGATTTCGTTGGAAACGGGTTAATCTTCACATAAAAGCTAAACAGAATCATTCTCAGAAACTTCTTTGTGATGATTGCATTCACCTCACAGAGTTGAACTTTCTCTTTGATAGAGCAGCTTTGAAACACTCTTTTTCTAGAATCTGCAAGTGGACATTTGGAGGGCTTTCTGGACTGTGGTGGAAAAGGAAATATCTTCTCATCGAAAGTACATTTGGAGGGCTTTGTGTTCTGCGGTGGAAAAGGAAATATCTTCTCATGGAAACAACATAGAAGCATTCTCAGAAACAATTCTGTGATGATTGCATTCAGCTGACGGAGTTGAACATTCCTTTTGATAGAGCAGTTTGGAAACACTCTTTTTGTAGAATCTGCATGTGGAGATTTGGACCGCTTGGAGACCTATGGTAGTAAAGGAAATAACTTCATAGAAAAACCAAATGGAAGCATTCTCAGAAAATTCTTTGTGATGATTGAGTTGAACTCAGAGACCTGAACATTCTTTTTGATGGAGCAGTTTCCAAACACACTTCTCGTGGAATCTGCAAGTGGATATTTGGACCTCTCTGAGGATTTCGTTGGAAGCGGGATAAACTTCCCAGAACTAAACGGAAGCATTCTCAGAAACTTCTTTGTGATGTTTGCATTCAACTCACAGAGTTGAAACTTCCTTTCATAGTTCAGGTTTGAAACACTCTTTTTGTAGAATCTGGAAGTGGATATTTGGACCACTGTGTGGTCTTCGTTGGAAACGGGTATATCTTCACCTCAAACCTAGACAGAAGCATTCTCAGAAAGTTCTCTGTGTTGACTGCATTCAACTCACAGAGTTGAACAATCCTTTTGATGGAGCAGTTTTGAAACTCTCTTTCTTTGGAATCTGCAAGTGGATATGTTGACCTCTTTGAAGATTTCGTTGGAAACAGGTTAATCTTCACATAAAAGCTAAACAGAAGCATTCTCAGAAACTTTTTTCTGATGATTGCATTCACCTCACAGAGTTGAACATTCTCTTTGATAGAGCAGCTTTGAAACACTCTTTTTTTAGAATCTGCAAGTGGACATTTGGAGGGCTTTGTGTTCTGCGGTGGAAAAGGAAATATCTTCTCATCAAAACTACATAGAAGCATTCTCAGAAACAATTATGTGATGATTGCATTCAGCTGACAGAGTTGAACATTCCTTTTGATAGAGCAGTTTGGAAACACTCTTTTTGTAGAATCTGCATGGGGAGATTTGGACCGCTTGGAGACCTATGGTAGTAAAGGAAATAACTTCATAGAAAAACCAAATGGAAGCATTCTCAGAAAATTCTTTGTGATGATTGAGTTGAACTCAGAGACCTGAACATTCCTTTTGATGGAGCAGTTTCCAAATACACTTCTCGTGGAATCTGCAAGTGGATATTTGGACCTCTCTGAGGATTTCGTTGGAAGCGGGATAAACTTCCCAGAACTAAACGGAAGCATTCTCAGAAACTTCTTTGTGATGTTTGCATTCAACTCACAGAGTTGAACCTTCCTTTCATAGTTCAGGTTTGAAACACTCTTTTTGTAGAATCTGGAAGTGGATATTTGGACCACTGTGAGGACTTCGTTGGAAACGGGTATATCTTCACCTCAAACCTAGAGAGAAGCATTCTCAGAAAGTTCTCTGTGTTGACTGCATTCAACTGACAGACTTGAACAATCGTTTTGATGGAGCAGTTTTGAAACTCTCTTTCTTTGGAATCTGCAAGTGGATATGTTGACCTCTTTGAAGATTTCGTTGGAAACGGGTTAATCTTCACATAAAAGCTAAACAGAAGCATTCTCAGAAACTTCTTTGTGCTGATTGCATTCACCTCACAGAGTTGAACTTTCTCTTTGATAGAGCAGCTTTGAAACACTCTTTTTCTTGAATCTGCAAGTGGACATTTGGAGGGCTTTCTGGACTGTGGTGGAAAAGGAAATATCTTCTCATCGAAAGTACATTTGGAGGGCTTTGTGTTCTGCGGTGGAAAAGGAAATATCTTCTCATGGAAACAACATAGAAGCATTCTCAGAAACAATTCTGTGATGATTGCATTCAGCTGACAGAGTTGAACATTCCTTTTGATAGAGCAGTTTGGAAACACTCTTTTTGTAGAATCTGCATGGGGAGATTTGGACCGCTTGGAGACCTATGGTAGTAAAGGAAATAACTTCATAGAAAAACCAAATGGAAGCATTCTCAGAAAATTCTTTGTGATGATTGAGTTGAACTCAGAGACCTGAACATTCCTTTTGATGGAGCAGTTTCCAAACACACTTCTCGTGGAATCTGCAAGTGGATATTTGGACCTCTCTGAGGATTTCGTTGGAAGCGGGATAAACTTCCCAGAACTAAACGGAAGCATTCTCAGAAACTTCTTTGTGATGTTTGCATTCAACTCACAGAGTTGAAACTTCCTTTCATAGTTCAGGTTTGAAACACTCTTTTTGTAGAATCTGGAAGTGGATATTTGGACCACTGTGTGGTCTTCGTTGGAAACGGGTATATCTTCACCTCAAACCTAGACAGAAGCATTCTCAGAAAGTTCTCTGTGTTGACTGCATTCAACTCACAGAGTTGAACAATCCTTTTGATGGAGCAGTTTTGAAACTCTCTTTCTTTGGGATCTGCAAGTGGATATGTTGACCTCTTTGAAGATTTCGTTGGAAACGGGTTAATCTTCACATAAAAGCTAAACAGAAGCATTCTCAGAAACTTTTTTCTGATGATTGCATTCACCTCACAGAGTTGAACATTCTCTTTGATAGAGCAGCTTTGAAACACTCTTTTTCTAGAATCTGCAAGTGGACAGTTGGAGGGCTTTGTGTTCTGCGGTGGAAAAGGAAATATCTTCTCATCAAAACTACATAGAAGCATTCTCAGAAACAATTATGTGATGATTGCATTCAGCTGACAGAGTTGAACATTCCTTTTGATAGAGCAGTTTGGAAACACTCTTTTTGTAGAATCTGCATGTGGAGATTTGGACCGCTTGGAGACCTATGGTAGTAAAGGAAATAACTTCATAGAAAAACCAAATGGAAGCATTCTCAGAAAATTCTTTGTGATGATTGAGTTGAACTCAGAGACCTGAACATTCCTTTTGATGGAGCAGTTTCCAAATACACTTCTCGTGGAATCTGCAAGTGGATATTTGGACCTCTCTGAGGATTTCGTTGGAAGCGGGATAAACTTCCCAGAACTAAACGGAAGCATTCTCAGAAACTTGTTTGTGATGTTTGCATTCAACTCACAGAGTTGAAACTTCCTTTCATAGTTCAGGTTTGAAACACTCTTTTTGTAGAATCTGGAAGTGGATATTTGGACCACTGTGAGGACTTCGTTGGAAACGGGTATATCTTCACCTCAAACCTAGACAGAAGCATTCTCAGAAAGTTCTCTGTGTTGACTGCATTCAACTCACAGAGTTGAACAATCCTTTTGATGGAGCAGTTTTGAAACTCTCTTTCTTTGGAATCTGCAAGTGGATATGTTGACCTCTTTGAAGATTTCGTTGGAAACGGGTTAATCTTCACATAAAAGCTAAACAGAAGCATTCTCAGAAACATCTTTGTGATGATTGCATTCACATCACAGAGTTGAACTTTCCCTTTGATAGAGCATCTTTGAAACACTCTTTTCCTAGAATCTGCAAGTGGACATTTGGAGGTCTTTGTGTTCTGCGGTGGAAAAGGAAATATCTTCTCATCAAAACTACATAGAAGCATTCTCAGAAACTACTCTGTGATGATTGCATTCAGCTGACAGAGTTGAACATTCCTTTTGATAGAGCAGTTTGGAAACACTCTTTTTGTAGAATCTGCATGTGGAGATTTGGACCGCTTTGAGACCTATGGTAGTAAAGGAAATAACTTCATAGAAAAAGCAAATGGAAGCATTCTCAGAAAATTCTTTGTGATGATTGAGTTGAACTCAGAGACCTGAACATTCCTTTTGATGGAGCAGTTTCCAAACACACTTCTCGTGGAATCTGCAAGTGGATATTTGGACCTCTCTGAGGATTTCGTTGGAAGCGGGATAAACTTCCCAGAACTAAACGGAAGCATTCTCAGAAACTTCTTTGTGATGTTTGCATTCAACTCACAGAGTTGAACCTTCCTTTCATAGTTCAGGTTTGAAACACTCTTTTTGTAGAATCTGGAAGTGGATATTTGGACCACTGTGAGGACTTCGTTGGAAACGGGTATATCTTCACCTCAAACCTAGAGAGAAGCATTCTCAGAATGTTCTCTGTGTTGACTGCATTCAACTGACAGACTTGAACAATCGTTTTGATGGAGCAGTTTTGAAACTCTCTTTCTTTGGAATCTGCAAGTGGATATGTTGACCTCTGAAGATTTCGTTGGAAACGGGTTAATCTTCACATAAAAGCTAAACAGAATCATTCTCAGAAACTTCTTTGTGATGATTGCATTCACCTCACAGAGTTGAACTTTCTCTTTGATAGAGCAGCTTTGAAACACTCTTTTTCTAGAATCTGCAAGTGGACATTTGGAGGGCTTTCTGGACTGTGGTGGAAAAGGAAATATCTTCTCATCGAAAGTACATTTGGAGGGCTTTGTGTTCTGCGGTGGAAAAGGAAATATCTTCTCATGGAAACAACATAGAAGCATTCTCAGAAACAATTCTGTGATGATTGCATTCAGCTGACGGAGTTGAACATTCCTTTTGATAGAGCAGTTTGGAAACACTCTTTTTGTAGAATCTGCATGTGGAGATTTGGACCGCTTGGAGACCTATGGTAGTAAAGGAAATAACTTCATAGAAAAACCAAATGGAAGCATTCTCAGAAAATTCTTTGTGATGATTGAGTTGAACTCAGAGACCTGAACATTCCTTTTGATGGAGCAGTTTCCAAATACACTTCTCGTGGAATCTGCAAGTGGATATTTGGACCTCTCTGAGGATTTCGTTGGAAGCGGGATAAACTTCCCAGAACTAAACGGAAGCATTCTCAGAAACTTCTTTGTGATGTTTGCATTCAACTCACAGAGTTGAACCTTCCTTTCATAGTTCAGGTTTGAAACACTCTTTTTGTAGAATCTGGAAGTGGATATTTGGACCACTGTGAGGACTTCGTTGGAAACGGGTATATCTTCACCTCAAACCTAGAGAGAAGCATTCTCAGAAAGTTCTCTGTGTTGACTGCATTCAACTGACAGACTTGAACAATCGTTTTGATGGAGCAGTTTTGAAACTCTCTTTCTTTGGAATCTGCAAGTGGATATGTTGACCTCTTTGAAGATTTCGTTGGAAACGGGTTAATCTTCACATAAAAGCTAAACAGAA
Organism: Pan troglodytes; assembly: GCF_028858775.2. Taxonomy (NCBI): domain Eukaryota; kingdom Metazoa; phylum Chordata; class Mammalia; order Primates; family Hominidae; genus Pan; species Pan troglodytes. Next base: position 55,721,123 of record NC_072407.2, read on the forward strand.
GCATTCTCAGAAACTTCTTTGTGCTGATTGCATTCACCTCACAGAGTTGAACTTTCTCTTTGATAGAGCAGCTTTGAAACACTCTTTTTCTTGAATCTGCAAGTGGACATTTGGAGGGCTTTCTGGACTGTGGTGGAAAAGGAAATATCTTCTCATCGAAAGTACATTTGGAGGGCTTTGTGTTCTGCGGTGGAAAAGGAAATATCTTCTCATGGAAACAACATAGAAGCATTCTCAGAAACAATTCTGTGATGATTGCATTCAGCTGACAGAGTTGAACATTCCTTTTGATAGAGCAGTTTGGAAACACTCTTTTTGTAGAATCTGCATGGGGAGATTTGTACCGCTTGGAGACCTATGGTAGTAAAGGAAATAACTTCATAGAAAAACCAAATGGAAGCATTCTCAGAAAATTCTTTGTGATGATTGAGTTGAACTCAGAGACCTGAACATTCCTTTTGATGGAGCAGTTTCCAAACACACTTCTCGTGGAATCTGCAAGTGGATATTTGGACCTCTCTGAGGATTTCGTTGGAAGCGGGATAAACTTCCCAGAACTAAACGGAAGCATTCTCAGAAACTTCTTTGTGATGTTTGCATTCAACTCACAGAGTTGAAACTTCCTTTCATAGTTCAGGTTTGAAACACTCTTTTTGTAGAATCTGGAAGTGGATATTTGGACCACTGTGTGGTCTTCGTTGGAAACGGGTATATCTTCACCTCAAACCTAGACAGAAGCATTCTCAGAAAGTTCTCTGTGTTGACTGCATTCAACTCACAGAGTTGAACAATCCTTTTGATGGAGCAGTTTTGAAACTCTCTTTCTTTGGGATCTGCAAGTGGATATGTTGACCTCTTTGAAGATTTCGTTGGAAACGGGTTAATCTTCACATAAAAGCTAAACAGAAGCATTCTCAGAAACTTTTTTCTGATGATTGCATTCACCTCACAGAGTTGAACATTCTCTTTGATAGAGCAGCTTTGAAACACTCTTTTTCTAGAATCTGCAAGTGGACAGTTGGAGGGCTTTGTGTTCTGCGGTGGAAAAGGAAATATCTTCTCATCAAAACTACATAGAAGCATTCTCAGAAACAATTATGTGATGATTGCATTCAGCTGACAGAGTTGAACATTCCTTTTGATAGAGCAGTTTGGAAACACTCTTTTTGTAGAATCTGCATGTGGAGATTTGGACCGCTTGGAGACCTATGGTAGTAAAGGAAATAACTTCATAGAAAAACCAAATGGAAGCATTCTCAGAAAATTCTTTGTGATGATTGAGTTGAACTCAGAGACCTGAACATTCCTTTTGATGGAGCAGTTTCCAAATACACTTCTCGTGGAATCTGCAAGTGGATATTTGGACCTCTCTGAGGATTTCGTTGGAAGCGGGATAAACTTCCCAGAACTAAACGGAAGCATTCTCAGAAACTTGTTTGTGATGTTTGCATTCAACTCACAGAGTTGAAACTTCCTTTCATAGTTCAGGTTTGCAACACTCTTTTTGTAGAATCTGGAAGTGGATATTTGGACCACTGTGAGGACTTCGTTGGAAACGGGTATATCTTCACCTCAAACCTAGACAGAAGCATTCTCAGAAAGTTCTCTGTGTTGACTGCATTCAACTCACACAGTTGAACAATCCTTTTGATGGAGCAGTTTTGAAACTCTCTTTCTTTGGAATCTGCAAGTGGATATGTTGACCTCTTTGAAGATTTCGTTGGAAACGGGTTAATCTTCACATAAAAGCTAAACAGAAGCATTCTCAGAAACATCTTTGTGATGATTGCATTCACATCACAGAGTTGAACTTTCCCTTTGATAGAGCATCTTTGAAACACTCTTTTCCTAGAATCTGCCAGTGGACATTTGGAGGGCTTTGTGTTCTGCGGTGGAAAAGGAAATATCTTCTCATCAAAACTACATAGAAGCATTCTCAGAAACTACTCTGTGATGATTGCATTCAGCTGACAGAGTTGAACATTCCTTTTGATAGAGCAGTTTGGAAACACTCTTTTTGTAGAATCTGCATGTGGAGATTTGGACCGCTTTGAGACCTATGGTAGTAAAGGAAATAACTTCATAGAAAAACCAAATGGAAGCATTCTCAGAAAATTCTTTGTGATGATTGAGTTGAACTCAGAGACCTGAACATTCCTTTTGATGGAGCAGTTTCCAAACACACTTCTCATGGAATCTGCAAGTGGATATTTGGACCTCTCTGAGGATTTCGTTGGAAGCGGGATAAACTTCCCAGAACTAAACGGAAGCATTCTCAGAAACTTCTTTGTGATGTTTGCATTCAACTCACAGAGTTGAACCTTCCTTTCATAGTTCAGGTTTGAAACACTCTTTTTGTAGAATCTGGAAGTGGATATTTGGACCACTGTGAGGACTTCGTTGGAAACGGGTATATCTTCACCTCAAACCTAGAGAGAAGCATTCTCAGAATGTTCTCTGTGTTGACTGCATTCAACTGACAGACTTGAACAATCGTTTTGATGGAGCAGTTTTGAAACTCTCTTTCTTTGGAATCTGCAAGTGGATATGTTGACCTCTTTGAAGATTTCGTTGGAAACGGGTTAATCTTCACATAAAAGCTAAACAGAAGCATTCTCAGAAACTTCTTTGTGCTGATTGCATTCACCTCACAGAGTTGAACTTTCTCTTTGATAGAGCAGCTTTGAAACACTCTTTTTCTAGAATCTGCAAGTGGACATTTGGAGGGCTTTCTGGACTGTGGTGGAAAAGGAAATATCTTCTCATCGAAAGTACATTTGGAGGGCTTTGTGTTCTGCGGTGGAAAAGGAAATATCTTCTCATGGAAACAACATAGAAGCATTCTCAGAAACAATTCTGTGATGATTGCATTCAGCTGACAGAGTTGAACATTCCTTTTGATAGAGCAGTTTGGAAACACTCTTTTTGTAGAATCTGCATGGGGAGATTTGGACCGCTTGGAGACCTATGGTAGTAAAGGAAATAACTTCATAGAAAAACCAAATGGAAGCATTCTCAGAAAATTCTTTGTGATGATTGAGTTGAACTCAGAGACCTGAACATTCCTTTTGATGGAGCAGTTTCCAAACACACTTCTCGTGGAATCTGCAAGTGGATATTTGGACCTCTCTGAGGATTTCGTTGGAAGCGGGATAAACTTCCCAGAACTAAACGGAAGCATTCTCAGAAACTTCTTTGTGATGTTTGCATTCAACTCACAGAGTTGAAACTTCCTTTCATAGTTCAGGTTTGAAACACTCTTTTTGTAGAATCTGGAAGTGGATATTTGGACCACTGTGTGGTCTTCGTTGGAAACGGGTATATCTTCACCTCAAACCTAGACAGAAGCATTCTCAGAAAGTTCTCTGTGTTGACTGCATTCAACTCACAGAGTTGAACAATCCTTTTGATGGAGCAGTTTTGAAACTCTCTTTCTTTGGGATCTGCAAGTGGATATGTTGACCTCTTTGAAGATTTCGTTGGAAACGGGTTAATCTTCACATAAAAGCTAAACAGAAGCATTCTCAGAAACTTTTTTCTGATGATTGCATTCACCTCACAGAGTTGAACATTCTCTTTGATAGAGCAGCTTTGAAACACTCTTTTTCTAGAATCTGCAAGTGGACAGTTGGAGGGCTTTGTGTTCTGCGGTGGAAAAGGAAATATCTTCTCATCAAAACTACATAGAAGCATTCTCAGAAACAATTATGTGATGATTGCATTCAGCTGACAGAGTTGAACATTCCTTTTGATAGAGCAGTTTGGAAACACTCTTTTTGTAGAATCTGCATGTGGAGATTTGGACCGCTTGGAGACCTATGGTAGTAAAGGAAATAACTTCATAGAAAAACCAAATGGAAGCATTCTCAGAAAATTCTTTGTGATGATTGAGTTGAACTCAGAGACCTGAACATTCCTTTTGATGGAGCAGTTTCCAAATACACTTCTCGTGGAATCTGCAAGTGGATATTTGGACCTCTCTGAGGATTTCGTTGGAAGCGGGATAAACTTCCCAGAACTAAACGGAAGCATTCTCAGAAACTTGTTTGTGATGTTTGCATTCAACTCACAGAGTTGAAACTTCCTTTCATAGTTCAGGTTTGAAACACTCTTTTTGTAGAATCTGGAAGTGGATATTTGGACCACTGTGAGGACTTCGTTGGAAACGGGTATATCTTCACCTCAAACCTAGACAGAAGCATTCTCAGAAAGTTCTCTCTGTTGACTGCATTCAACTCACAGAGTTGAACAATCCTTTTGATGGAGCAGTTTTGAAACTCTCTTTCTTTGGAATCTGCAAGTGGATATGTTGACCTCTTTGAAGATTTCGTTGGAAACGGGTTAATCTTCACATAAAAGCTAAACAGAAGCATTCTCAGAAACATCTTTGTGATGATTGCATTCACATCACAGAGTTGAACTTTCCCTTTGATAGAGCATCTTTGAAACACTCTTTTCCTAGAATCTGCCAGTGGACATTTGGAGGGCTTTGTGTTCTGCGGTGGAAAAGGAAATATCTTCTCATCAAAACTACATAGAAGCATTCTCAGAAACTACTCTGTGATGATTGCATTCAGCTGACAGAGTTGAACATTCCTTTTGATAGAGCAGTTTGGAAACACTCTTTTTGTAGAATCTGCATGTGGAGATTTGGACCGCTTTGAGACCTATGGTAGTAAAGGAAATAACTTCATAGAAAAACCAAATGGAAGCATTCTCAGAAAATTCTTTGTGATGATTGAGTTGAACTCAGAGACCTGAACATTCCTTTTGATGGAGCAGTTTCCAAACACACTTCTCATGGAATCTGCAAGTGGATATTTGGACCTCTCTGAGGATTTCGTTGGAAGCGGGATAAACTTCCCAGAACTAAACGGAAGCATTCTCAGAAACTTCTTTGTGATGTTTGCATTCAACTCACAGAGTTGAACCTTCCTTTCATAGTTCAGGTTTGAAACACTCTTTTTGTAGAATCTGGAAGTGGATATTTGGACCACTGTGAGGACTTCGTTGGAAACGGGTATATCTTCACCTCAAACCTAGAGAGAAGCATTCTCAGAATGTTCTCTGTGTTGACTGCATTCAACTGACAGACTTGAACAATCGTTTTGATGGAGCAGTTTTGAAACTCTCTTTCTTTGGAATCTGCAAGTGGATATGTTGACCTCTTTGAAGATTTCGTTGGAAACGGGTTAATCTTCACATAAAAGCTAAACAGAAGCATTCTCAGAAACTTCTTTGTGCTGATTGCATTCACCTCACAGAGTTGAACTTTCTCTTTGATAGAGCAGCTTTGAAACACTCTTTTTCTAGAATCTGCAAGTGGACATTTGGAGGGCTTTCTGGACTGTGGTGGAAAAGGAAATATCTTCTCATCGAAAGTACATTTGGAGGGCTTTGTGTTCTGCGGTGGAAAAGGAAATATCTTCTCATGGAAACAACATAGAAGCATTCTCAGAAACAATTCTGTGATGATTGCATTCAGCTGACAGAGTTGAACATTCCTTTTGATAGAGCAGTTTGGAAACACTCTTTTTGTAGAATCTGCATGGGGAGATTTGGACCGCTTGGAGACCTATGGTAGTAAAGGAAATAACTTCATAGAAAAACCAAATGGAAGCATTCTCAGAAAATTCTTTGTGATGATTGAGTTGAACTCAGAGACCTGAACATTCCTTTTGATGGAGCAGTTTCCAAACACACTTCTCGTGGAATCTGCAAGTGGATATTTGGACCTCTCTGAGGATTTCGTTGGAAGCGGGATAAACTTCCCAGAACTAAACGGAAGCATTCTCAGAAACTTCTTTGTGATGTTTGCATTCAACTCACAGAGTTGAAACTTCCTTTCATAGTTCAGGTTTGAAACACTCTTTTTGTAGAATCTGGAAGTGGATATTTGGACCACTGTGTGGTCTTCGTTGGAAACGGGTATATCTTCACCTCAAACCTAGACAGAAGCATTCTCAGAAAGTTCTCTGTGTTGACTGCATTCAACTCACAGAGTTGAACAATCCTTTTGATGGAGCAGTTTTGAAACTCTCTTTCTTTGGGATCTGCAAGTGGATATGTTGACCTCTTTGAAGATTTCGTTGGAAACGGGTTAATCTTCACATAAAAGCTAAACAGAAGCATTCTCAGAAACTTTTTTCTGATGATTGCATTCACCTCACAGAGTTGAACATTCTCTTTGATAGAGCAGCTTTGAAACACTCTTTTTCTAGAATCTGCAAGTGGACAGTTGGAGGGCTTTGTGTTCTGCGGTGGAAAAGGAAATATCTTCTCATCAAAACTACATAGAAGCATTCTCAGAAACAATTATGTGATGATTGCATTCAGCTGACAGAGTTGAACATTCCTTTTGATAGAGCAGTTTGGAAACACTCTTTTTGTAGAATCTGCATGTGGAGATTTGGACCGCTTGGAGACCTATGGTAGTAAAGGAAATAACTTCATAGAAAAACCAAATGGAAGCATTCTCAGAAAATTCTTTGTGATGATTGAGTTGAACTCAGAGACCTGAACATTCCTTTTGATGGAGCAGTTTCCAAATACACTTCTCGTGGAATCTGCAAGTGGATATTTGGACCTCTCTGAGGATTTCGTTGGAAGCGGGATAAACTTCCCAGAACTAAACGGAAGCATTCTCAGAAACTTGTTTGTGATGTTTGCATTCAACTCACAGAGTTGAAACTTCCTTTCATAGTTCAGGTTTGAAACACTCTTTTTGTAGAATCTGGAAGTGGATATTTGGACCACTGTGAGGACTTCGTTGGAAACGGGTATATCTTCACCTCAAACCTAGACAGAAGCATTCTCAGAAAGTTCTCTGTGTTGACTGCATTCAACTCACAGAGTTGAACAATCCTTTTGATGGAGCAGTTTTGAAACTCTCTTTCTTTGGAATCTGCAAGTGGATATGTTGACCTCTTTGAAGATTTCGTTGGAAACGGGTTAATCTTCACATAAAAGCTAAACAGAAGCATTCTCAGAAACATCTTTGTGATGATTGCATTCACATCACAGAGTTGAACTTTCCCTTTGATAGAGCATCTTTGAAACACTCTTTTCCTAGAATCTGCCAGTGGACATTTGGAGGGCTTTGTGTTCTGCGGTGGAAAAGGAAATATCTTCTCATCAAAACTACATAGAAGCATTCTCAGAAACTACTCTGTGATGATTGCATTCAGCTGACAGAGTTGAACATTCCTTTTGATAGAGCAGTTTGGAAACACTCTTTTTGTAGAATCTGCATGTGGAGATTTGGACCGCTTTGAGACCTATGGTAGTAAAGGAAATAACTTCATAGAAAAACCAAATGGAAGCATTCTCAGAAAATTCTTTGTGATGATTGAGTTGAACTCAGAGACCTGAACATTCCTTTTGATGGAGCAGTTTCCAAACACACTTCTCATGGAATCTGCAAGTGGATATTTGGACCTCTCTGAGGATTTCGTTGGAAGCGGGATAAACTTCCCAGAACTAAACGGAAGCATTCTCAGAAACTTCTTTGTGATGTTTGCATTCAACTCACAGAGTTGAACCTTCCTTTCATAGTTCAGGTTTGAAACACTCTTTTTGTAGAATCTGGAAGTGGATATTTGGACCACTGTGAGGACTTCGTTGGAAACGGGTATATCTTCACCTCAAACCTAGAGAGAAGCATTCTCAGAATGTTCTCTGTGTTGACTGCATTCAACTGACAGACTTGAACAATCGTTTTGATGGAGCAGTTTTGAAACTCTCTTTCTTTGGAATCTGCAAGTGGATATGTTGACCTCTTTGAAGATTTCGTTGGAAACGGGTTAATCTTCACATAAAAGCTAAACAGAAGCATTCTCAGAAACTTCTTTGTGCTGATTGCATTCACCTCACAGAGTTGAACTTTCTCTTTGATAGAGCAGCTTTGAAACACTCTTTTTCTAGAATCTGCAAGTGGACATTTGGAGGGCTTTCTGGACTGTGGTGGAAAAGGAAATATCTTCTCATCGAAAGTACATTTGGAGGGCTTTGTGTTCTGCGGTGGAAAAGGAAATATCTTCTCATGGAAACAACATAGAAGCATTCTCAGAAACAATTCTGTGATGATTGCATTCAGCTGACAGAGTTGAACATTCCTTTTGATAGAGCAGTTTGGAAACACTCTTTTTGTAGAATCTGCATGGGGAGATTTGGACCGCTTGGAGACCTATGGTAGTAAAGGAAATAACTTCATAGAAAAACCAAATGGAAGCATTCTCAGAAAATTCTTTGTGATGATTGAGTTGAACTCAGAGACCTGAACATTCCTTTTGATGGAGCAGTTTCCAAACACACTTCTCGTGGAATCTGCAAGTGGATATTTGGACCTCTCTGAGGATTTCGTTGGAAGCGGGATAAACTTCCCAGAACTAAACGGAAGCATTCTCAGAAACTTCTTTGTGATGTTTGCATTCAACTCACAGAGTTGAAACTTCCTTTCATAGTTCAGGTTTGAAACACTCTTTTTGTAGAATCTGGAAGTGGATATTTGGACCACTGTGTGGTCTTCGTTGGAAACGGGTATATCTTCACCTCAAACCTAGACAGAAGCATTCTCAGAAAGTTCTCTGTGTTGACTGCATTCAACTCACAGAGTTGAACAATCCTTTTGATGGAGCAGTTTTGAAACTCTCTTTCTTTGGAATCTGCAAGTGGATATGTTGACCTCTTTGAAGATTTCGTTGGAAACGGGTTAATCTTCACATAAAAGCTAAACAGAAGCATTCTCAGAAACTTCTTTGTGCTGATTGCATTCACCTCACAGAGTTGAACTTTCTCTTTGATAGAGCAGCTTTGAAACACTCTTTTTCTTGAATCTGCAAGTGGACATTTGGAGGGCTTTCTGGACTGTGGTGGAAAAGGAAATATCTTCTCATCGAAAGTACATTTGGAGGGCTTTGTGTTCTGCGGTGGAAAAGGAAATATCTTCTCATGGAAACAACATAGAAGCATTCTCAGAAACAATTCTGTGATGATTGCATTCAGCTGACAGAGTTGAACATTCCTTTTGATAGAGCAGTTTGGAAACACTCTTTTTGTAGAATCTGCATGGGGAGATTTGGACCGCTTGGAGACCTATGGTAGTAAAGGAAATAACTTCATAGAAAAACCAAATGGAAGCATTCTCAGAAAATTCTTTGTGATGATTGAGTTGAACTCAGAGACCTGAACATTCCTTTTGATGGAGCAGTTTCCAAACACACTTCTCGTGGAATCTGCAAGTGGATATTTGGACCTCTCTGAGGATTTCGTTGGAAGCGGGATAAACTTCCCAGAACTAAACGGAAGCATTCTCAGAAACTTCTTTGTGATGTTTGCATTCAACTCACAGAGTTGAAACTTCCTTTCATAGTTCAGGTTTGAAACACTCTTTTTGTAGAATCTGGAAGTGGATATTTGGACCACTGTGTGGTCTTCGTTGGAAACGGGTATATCTTCACCTCAAACCTAGACAGAAGCATTCTCAGAAAGTTCTCTGTGTTGACTGCATTCAACTCACAGAGTTGAACAATCCTTTTGATGGAGCAGTTTTGAAACTCTCTTTCTTTGGGATCTGCAAGTGGATATGTTGACCTCTTTGAAGATTTCGTTGGAAACGGGTTAATCTTCACATAAAAGCTAAACAGAAGCATTCTCAGAAACTTTTTTCTGAGGATTGCATTCACCTCACAGAGTTGAACATTCTCTTTGATAGAGCAGCTTTGAAACACTCTTTTTCTAGAATCTGCAAGTGGACAGTTGGAGGGCTTTGTGTTCTGCGGTGGAAAAGGAAATATCTTCTCATCAAAACTACATAGAAGCATTCTCAGAAACAATTATGTGATGATTGCATTCAGCTGACAGAGTTGAACATTCCTTTTGATAGAGCAGTTTGGAAACACTCTTTTTGTAGAATCTGCATGTGGAGATTTGGACCGCTTGGAGACCTATGGTAGTAAAGGAAATAACTTCATAGAAAAACCAAATGGAAGCATTCTCAGAAAATTCTTTGTGATGATTGAGTTGAACTCAGAGACCTGAACATTCCTTTTGATGGAGCAGTTTCCAAATACACTTCTCGTGGAATCTGCAAGTGGATATTTGGACCTCTCTGAGGATTTCGTTGGAAGCGGGATAAACTTCCCAGAACTAAACGGAAGCATTCTCAGAAACTTGTTTGTGATGTTTGCATTCAACTCACAGAGTTGAAACTTCCTTTCATAGTTCAGGTTTGAAACACTCTTTTTGTAGAATCTGGAAGTGGATATTTGGACCACTGTGTGGTCTTCGTTGGAAACGGGTATATCTTCACCTCAAACCTAGACAGAAGCATTCTCAGAAAGTTCTCTGTGTTGACTGCATTCAACTCACAGAGTTGAACAATCCTTTTGATGGAGCAGTTTTGAACCTCTCTTTCTTTGGAATCTGCAAGTGGATATGTTGACCTCTTTGAAGATTTCGTTGGAAACGGGTTAATCTTCACATAAAAGCTAAACAGAAGCATTCTCAGAAACATCTTTGTGATGATTGCATTCACATCACAGAGTTGAACTTTCCCTTTGATAGAGCAGCTTTGAAACACTCTTTTCCTAGAATCTGCAAGTGGACATTTGGAGGTCTTTGTGTTCTGCGGTGGAAAAGGAAATATCTTCTCATCAAAACTACATAGAAGCATTCTCAGAAACTACTCTGTGATGATTGCATTCAGCTGACAGAGTTGAACATTCCTTTTGATAGAGCAGTTTGGAAACACTCTTTTTGTAGAATCTGCATGTGGAGATTTGGACCGCTTTGAGACCTATGGTAGTAAAGGAAATAACTTCATAGAAAAAGCAAATGGAAGCATTCTCAGAAAATTCTTTGTGATGATTGAGTTGAACTCAGAGACCTGAACATTCCTTTTGATGGAGCAGTTTCCAAACACACTTCTCGTGGAATCTGCAAGTGGATATTTGGACCTCTCTGAGGATTTCGTTGGAAGCGGGATAAACTTCCCAGAACTAAACGGAAGCATTCTCAGAAACTTCTTTGTGATGTTTGCATTCAACTCACAGAGTTGAACCTTCCTTTCATAGTTCAGGTTTGAAACACTCTTTTTGTAGAATCTGGAAGTGGATATTTGGACCACTGTGAGGACTTCGTTGGAAACGGGTATATCTTCACCTCAAACCTAGAGAGAAGCATTCTCAGAATGTTCTCTGTGTTGACTGCATTCAACTGACAGACTTGAACAATCGTTTTGATGGAGCAGTTTTGAAACTCTCTTTCTTTGGAATCTGCAAGTGGATATGTTGACCTCTGAAGATTTCGTTGGAAACGGGTTAATCTTCACATAAAAGCTTAACAGAATCATTCTCAGAAACTTCTTTGTGATGATTGCATTCACCTCACAGAGTTGAACTTTCTCTTTGATAGAGCAGCTTTGAAACACTCTTTTTCTAGAATCTGCAAGTGGACATTTGGAGGGCTTTCTGGACTGTGGTGGAAAAGGAAATATCTTCTCATCGAAAGTACATTTGGAGGGCTTTGTGTTCTGCGGTGGAAAAGGAAATATCTTCTCATGGAAACAACATAGAAGCATTCTCAGAAACAATTCTGTGATGATTGCATTCAGCTGACGGAGTTGAACATTCCTTTTGATAGAGCAGTTTGGAAACACTCTTTTTGTAGAATCTGCATGTGGAGATTTGGACCGCTTGGAGACCTATGGTAGTAAAGGAAATAACTTCATAGAAAAACCAAATGGAAGCATTCTCAGAAAATTCTTTGTGATGATTGAGTTGAACTCAGAGACCTGAACATTCTTTTTGATGGAGCAGTTTCCAAACACACTTCTCGTGGAATCTGCAAGTGGATATTTGGACCTCTCTGAGGATTTCGTTGGAAGCGGGATAAACTTCCCAGAACTAAACGGAAGCATTCTCAGAAACTTCTTTGTGATGTTTGCATTCAACTCACAGAGTTGAAACTTCCTTTCATAGTTCAGGTTTGAAACACTCTTTTTGTAGAATCTGGAAGTGGATATTTGGACCACTGTGTGGTCTTCGTTGGAAACGGGTATATCTTCACCTCAAACCTAGACAGAAGCATTCTCAGAAAGTTCTCTGTGTTGACTGCATTCAACTCACAGAGTTGAACAATCCTTTTGATGGAGCAGTTTTGAAACTCTCTTTCTTTGGAATCTGCAAGTGGATATGTTGACCTCTTTGAAGATTTCGTTGGAAACAGGTTAATCTTCACATAAAAGCTAAACAGAAGCATTCTCAGAAACTTTTTTCTGATGATTGCATTCACCTCACAGAGTTGAACATTCTCTTTGATAGAGCAGCTTTGAAACACTCTTTTTTTAGAATCTGCAAGTGGACATTTGGAGGGCTTTGTGTTCTGCGGTGGAAAAGGAAATATCTTCTCATCAAAACTACATAGAAGCATTCTCAGAAACAATTATGTGATGATTGCATTCAGCTGACAGAGTTGAACATTCCTTTTGATAGAGCAGTTTGGAAACACTCTTTTTGTAGAATCTGCATGGGGAGATTTGGACCGCTTGGAGACCTATGGTAGTAAAGGAAATAACTTCATAGAAAAACCAAATGGAAGCATTCTCAGAAAATTCTTTGTGATGATTGAGTTGAACTCAGAGACCTGAACATTCCTTTTGATGGAGCAGTTTCCAAATACACTTCTCGTGGAATCTGCAAGTGGATATTTGGACCTCTCTGAGGATTTCGTTGGAAGCGGGATAAACTTCCCAGAACTAAACGGAAGCATTCTCAGAAACTTCTTTGTGATGTTTGCATTCAACTCACAGAGTTGAACCTTCCTTTCATAGTTCAGGTTTGAAACACTCTTTTTGTAGAATCTGGAAGTGGATATTTGGACCACTGTGAGGACTTCGTTGGAAACGGGTATATCTTCACCTCAAACCTAGAGAGAAGCATTCTCAGAAAGTTCTCTGTGTTGACTGCATTCAACTGACAGACTTGAACAATCGTTTTGATGGAGCAGTTTTGAAACTCTCTTTCTTTGGAATCTGCAAGTGGATATGTTGACCTCTTTGAAGATTTCGTTGGAAACGGGTTAATCTTCACATAAAAGCTAAACAGAAGCATTCTCAGAAACTTCTTTGTGCTGATTGCATTCACCTCACAGAGTTGAACTTTCTCTTTGATAGAGCAGCTTTGAAACACTCTTTTTCTTGAATCTGCAAGTGGACATTTGGAGGGCTTTCTGGACTGTGGTGGAAAAGGAAATATCTTCTCATCGAAAGTACATTTGGAGGGCTTTGTGTTCTGCGGTGGAAAAGGAAATATCTTCTCATGGAAACAACATAGAAGCATTCTCAGAAACAATTCTGTGATGATTGCATTCAGCTGACAGAGTTGAACATTCCTTTTGATAGAGCAGTTTGGAAACACTCTTTTTGTAGAATCTGCATGGGGAGATTTGTACCGCTTGGAGACCTATGGTAGTAAAGGAAATAACTTCATAGAAAAACCAAATGGAAGCATTCTCAGAAAATTCTTTGTGATGATTGAGTTCAACTCAGAGACCTGAACATTCCTTTTGATGGAGCAGTTTCCAAACACACTTCTCGTGGAATCTGCAAGTGGATATTTGGACCTCTCTGAGGATTTCGTTGGAAGCGGGATAAACTTCCCAGAACTAAACGGAAGCATTCTCAGAAACTTCTTTGTGATGTTTGCATTCAACTCACAGAGTTGAAACTTCCTTTCATAGTTCAGGTTTGAAACACTCTTTTTGTAGAATCTGGAAGTGGATATTTGGACCACTGTGTGGTCTTCGTTGGAAACGGGTATATCTTCACCTCAAACCTAGACAGAAGCATTCTCAGAAAGTTCTCTGTGTTGACTGCATTCAACTCACAGAGTTGAACAATCCTTTTGATGGAGCAGTTTTGAAACTCTCTTTCTTTGGGATCTGCAAGTGGATATGTTGACCTCTTTGAAGATTTCGTTGGAAACGGGTTAATCTTCACATAAAAGCTAAACAGAAGCATTCTCAGAAACTTTTTTCTGATGATTGCATTCACCTCACAGAGTTGAACATTCTCTTTGATAGAGCAGCTTTGAAACACTCTTTTTCTAGAATCTGCAAGTGGACAGTTGGAGGGCTTTGTGTTCTGCGGTGGAAAAGGAAATATCTTCTCATCAAAACTACATAGAAGCATTCTCAGAAACAATTATGTGATGATTGCATTCAGCTGACAGAGTTGAACATTCCTTTTGATAGAGCAGTTTGGAAACACTCTTTTTGTAGAATCTGCATGTGGAGATTTGGACCGCTTGGAGACCTATGGTAGTAAAGGAAATAACTTCATAGAAAAACCAAATGGAAGCATTCTCAGAAAATTCTTTGTGATGATTGAGTTGAACTCAGAGACCTGAACATTCCTTTTGATGGAGCAGTTTCCAAACACACTTCTCATGGAATCTGCAAGTGGATATTTGGACCTCTCTGAGGATTTCGTTGGAAGCGGGATAAACTTCCCAGAACTAAACGGAAGCATTCTCAGAAACTTCTTTGTGATGTTTGCATTCAACTCACAGAGTTGAACCTTCCTTTCATAGTTCAGGTTTGAAACACTCTTTTTGTAGAATCTGGAAGTGGATATTTGGACCACTGTGAGGACTTCGTTGGAAACGGGTATATCTTCACCTCAAACCTAGAGAGAAGCATTCTCAGAATGTTCTCTGTGTTGACTGCATTCAACTGACAGACTTGAACAATCGTTTTGATGGAGCAGTTTTGAAACTCTCTTTCTTTGGAATCTGCAAGTGGATATGTTGACCTCTTTGAAGATTTCGTTGGAAACGGGTTAATCTTCACATAAAAGCTAAACAGAAGCATTCTCAGAAACTTCTTTGTGCTGATTGCATTCACCTCACAGAGTTGAACTTTCTCTTTGATAGAGCAGCTTTGAAACACTCTTTTTCTAGAATCTGCAAGTGGACATTTGGAGGGCTTTCTGGACTGTGGTGGAAAAGGAAATATCTTCTCATCGAAAGTACATTTGGAGGGCTTTGTGTTCTGCGGTGGAAAAGGAAATATCTTCTCATGGAAACAACATAGAAGCATTCTCAGAAACAATTCTGTGATGATTGCATTCAGCTGACAGAGTTGAACATTCCTTTTGATAGAGCAGTTTGGAAACACTCTTTTTGTAGAATCTGCATGGGGAGATTTGGACCGCTTGGAGACCTATGGTAGTAAAGGAAATAACTTCATAGAAAAACCAAATGGAAGCATTCTCAGAAAATTCTTTGTGATGATTGAGTTGAACTCAGAGACCTGAACATTCCTTTTGATGGAGCAGTTTCCAAACACACTTCTCGTGGAATCTGCAAGTGGATATTTGGACCTCTCTGAGGATTTCGTTGGAAGCGGGATAAACTTCCCAGAACTAAACGGAAGCATTCTCAGAAACTTCTTTGTGATGTTTGCATTCAACTCACAGAGTTGAAACTTCCTTTCATAGTTCAGGTTTGAAACACTCTTTTTGTAGAATCTGGAAGTGGATATTTGGACCACTGTGTGGTCTTCGTTGGAAACGGGTATATCTTCACCTCAAACCTAGACAGAAGCATTCTCAGAAAGTTCTCTGTGTTGACTGCATTCAACTCACAGAGTTGAACAATCCTTTTGATGGAGCAGTTTTGAAACTCTCTTTCTTTGGAATCTGCAAGTGGATATGTTGACCTCTTTGAAGATTTCGTTGGAAACGGGTTAATCTTCACATAAAAGCTAAACAGAAGCATTCTCAGAAACTTCTTTGTGCTGATTGCATTCACCTCACAGAGTTGAACTTTCTCTTTGATAGAGCAGCTTTGAAACACTCTTTTTCTTGAATCTGCAAGTGGACATTTGGAGGGCTTTCTGGACTGTGGTGGAAAAGGAAATATCTTCTCATCGAAAGTACATTTGGAGGGCTTTGTGTTCTGCGGTGGAAAAGGAAATATCTTCTCATGGAAACAACATAGAAGCATTCTCAGAAACAATTCTGTGATGATTGCATTCAGCTGACAGAGTTGAACATGCCTTTTGATAGAGCAGTTTGGAAACACTCTTTTTGTAGAATCTGCATGGGGAGATTTGGACCGCTTGGAGACCTATGGTAGTAAAGGAAATAACTTCATAGAAAAACCAAATGGAAGCATTCTCAGAAAATTCTTTGTGATGATTGAGTTGAACTCAGAGACCTGAACATTCCTTTTGATGGAGCAGTTTCCAAACACACTTCTCGTGGAATCTGCAAGTGGATATTTGGACCTCTCTGAGGATTTCGTTGGAAGCGGGATAAACTTCCCAGAACTAAACGGAAGCATTCTCAGAAACTTCTTTGTGATGTTTGCATTCAACTCACAGAGTTGAACCTTCCTTTCATAGTTCAGGTTTGAAACACTCTTTTTGTAGAATCTGGAAGTGGATATTTGGACCACTGTGTGGTCTTCGTTGGAAACGGGTATATCTTCACCTCAAACCTAGACAGAAGCATTCTCAGAAAGTTCTCTGTGTTGACTGCATTCAACTCACAGAGTTGAACAATCCTTTTGATGGAGCAGTTTTGAAACTCTCTTTCTTTGGGATCTGCAAGTGGATATGTTGACCTCTTTGAAGATTTCGTTGGAAACGTGTTAATCTTCACATAAAAGCTAAACAGAAGCATTCTCAGAAACTTTTTTCTGATGATTGCATTCACCTCACAGAGTTGAACATTCTCTTTGATAGAGCAGCTTTGAAACACTCTTTTTCTAGAATCTGCAAGTGGACAGTTGGAGGGCTTTGTGTTCTGCGGTGGAAAAGGAAATATCTTCTCTTCAAAACTACATAGAAGCATTCTCAGAAACAATTATGTGATGATTGCATTCAGCTGACAGAGTTGAACATTCCTTTTGATAGAGCAGTTTGGAAACACTCTTTTTGTAGAATCTGCATGTGGAGATTTGGACCGCTTGGAGACCTATGGTAGTAAAGGAAATAACTTCATAGAAAAACCAAATGGAAGCATTCTCAGAAAATTCTTTGTGATGATTGAGTTGAACTCAGAGACCTGAACATTCCTTTTGATGGAGCAGTTTCCAAATACACTTCTCGTGGAATCTGCAAGTGGATATTTGGACCTCTCTGAGGATTTCGTTGGAAGCGGGATAAACTTCCCAGAACTAAACGGAAGCATTCTCAGAAACTTGTTTGTGATGTTTGCATTCAACTCACAGAGTTGAAACTTCCTTTCATAGTTCAGGTTTGAAACACTCTTTTTGTAGAATCTGGAAGTGGATATTTGGACCACTGTGTGGTCTTCGTTGGAAACGGGTATATCTTCACCTCAAACCTAGACAGAAGCATTCTCAGAAAGTTCTCTGTGTTGACTGCATTCAACTCACAGAGTTGAACAATCCTTTCGATGGAGCAGTTTTGAAACTCTCTTTCTTTGGAATCTGCAAGTGGATATGTTGACCTCTTTGAAGATTTCGTTGGAAACGGGTTAATCTTCACATAAAAGCTAAACAGAAGCATTCTCAGAAACATCTTTGTGATGATTGCATTCACATCACAGAGTTGAACTTTCCCTTTGATAGAGCATCTTTGAAACACTTTTTCCTAGAATCTGCCAGTGGACATTTGGAGGGCTTTGTGTTCTGCGGTGGAAAAGGAAATATCTTCTCATCAAAACTACATAGAAGCATTCTCAGAAACTACTCTGTGATGATTGCATTCAGCTGACAGAGTTGAACATTCCTTTTGATAGAGCAGTTTGGAAACACTCTTTTTGTAGAATCTGCATGTGGAGATTTGGACCGCTTTGAGACCTATGGTAGTAAAGGAAATAACTTCATAGAAAAACCAAATGGAAGCATTCTCAGAAAATTCTTTGTGATGATTGAGTTGAACTCAGAGACCTGAACATTCCTTTTGATGGAGCAGTTTCCAAACACACTTCTCATGGAATCTGCAAGTGGATATTTGGACCTCTCTGAGGATTTCGTTGGAAGCGGGATAAACTTCCCAGAACTAAACGGAAGCATTCTCAGAAACTTCTTTGTGATGTTTGCATTCAACTCACAGAGTTGAACCTTCCTTTCATAGTTCAGGTTTGAAACACTCTTTTTGTAGAATCTGGAAGTGGATATTTGGACCACTGTGAGGACTTCGTTGGAAACGGGTATATCTTCACCTCAAACCTAGAGAGAAGCATTCGCAGAATGTTCTCTGTGTTGACTGCATTCAACTGACAGACTTGAACAATCGTTTTGATGGAGCAGTTTTGAAACTCTCTTTCTTTGGAATCTGCAAGTGGATATGTTGACCTCTTTGAAGATTTCGTTGGAAACGGGTTAATCTTCACATAAAAGCTAAACAGAAGCATTCTCAGAAACTTCTTTGTGCTGATTGCATTCACCTCACAGAGTTGAACTTTCTCTTTGATAGAGCAGCTTTGAAACACTCTTTTTCTAGAATCTGCAAGTGGACATTTGGAGGGCTTTCTGGACTGTGGTGGAAAAGGAAATATCTTCTCATCGAAAGTACATTTGGAGGGCTTTGTGTTCTGCGGTGGAAAAGGAAATATCTTCTCATGGAAACAACATAGAAGCATTCTCAGAAACAATTCTGTGATGATTGCATTCAGCTGACAGAGTTGAACATTCCTTTTGATAGAGCAGTTTGGAAACACTCTTTTTGTAGAATCTGCATGGGGAGATTTGGACCGCTTGGAGACCTATGGTAGTAAAGGAAATAACTTCATAGAAAAACCAAATGGAAGCATTCTCAGAAAATTCTTTGTGATGATTGAGTTGAACTCAGAGACCTGAACATTCCTTTTGATGGAGCAGTTTCCAAACACACTTCTCGTGGAATCTGCAAGTGGATATTTGGACCTCTCTGAGGATTTCGTTGGAAGCGGGATAAACTTCCCAGAACTAAACGGAAGCATTCTCAGAAACTTCTTTGTGATGTTTGCATTCAACTCACAGAGTTGAAATTTCCTTTCATAGTTCAGGTTTGAAACACTCTTTTTGTAGAATCTGGAAGTGGATATTTGGACCACTGTGTGGTCTTCGTTGGAAACGGGTATATCTTCACCTCAAACCTAGACAGAAGCATTCTCAGAAAGTTCTCTGTGTTGACTGCATTCAACTCACAGAGTTGAACAATCCTTTTGATGGAGCAGTTTTGAAACTCTCTTTCTTTGGAATCTGCAAGTGGATATGTTGACCTCTTTGAAGATTTCGTTGGAAACGGGTTAATCTTCACATAAAAGCTAAACAGAAGCATTCTCAGAAACTTCTTTGTGCTGATTGCATTCACCTCACAGAGTTGAACTTTCTCTTTGATAGAGCAGCTTTGAAACACTCTTTTTCTTGAATCTGCAAGTGGACATTTGGAGGGCTTTCTGGACTGTGGTGGAAAAGGAAATATCTTCTCATCGAAAGTACATTTGGAGGGCTTTGTGTTCTGCGGTGGAAAAGGAAATATCTTCTCATGGAAACAACATAGAAGCATTCTCAGAAACAATTCTGTGATGATTGCATTCAGCTGACAGAGTTGAACATTCCTTTTGATAGAGCAGTTTGGAAACACTCTTTTTGTAGAATCTGCATGGGGAGATTTGGACCGCTTGGAGACCTATGGTAGTAAAGGAAATAACTTCATAGAAAAACCAAATGGAAGCATTCTCAGAAAATTCTTTGTGATGATTGAGTTGAACTCAGAGACCTGAACATTCCTTTTGATGGAGCAGTTTCCAAACACACTTCTCGTGGAATCTGCAAGTGGATATTTGGACCTCTCTGAGGATTTCGTTGGAAGCGGGATAAACTTCCCAGAACTAAACGGAAGCATTCTCAGAAACTTCTTTGTGATGTTTGCATTCAACTCACAGAGTTGAAACTTCCTTTCATAGTTCAGGTTTGAAACACTCTTTTTGTAGAATCTGGAAGTGGATATTTGGACCACTGTGTGGTCTTCGTTGGAAACGGGTATATCTTCACCTCAAACCTAGACAGAAGCATTCTCAGAAAGTTCTCTGTGTTGACTGCATTCAACTCACAGAGTTGAACAATCCTTTTGATGGAGCAGTTTTGAAACTCTCTTTCTTTGGGATCTGCAAGTGGATATGTTGACCTCTTTGAAGATTTCGTTGGAAACGGGTTAATCTTCACATAAAAGCTAAACAGAAGCATTCTCAGAAACTTTTTTCTGATGATTGCATTCACCTCACAGAGTTGAACATTCTCTTTGATAGAGCAGCTTTGAAACACTCTTTTTCTAGAATCTGCAAGTGGACAGTTGGAGGGCTTTGTGTTCTGCGGTGGAAAAGGAAATATCTTCTCATCAAAACTACATAGAAGCATTCTCAGAAACTACTCTGTGATGATTGCATTCAGCTGACAGAGTTGAACATTCCTTTTGATAGAGCAGTTTGGAAACACTCTTTTTGTAGAATCTGCATGTGGAGATTTGGACCGCTTTGAGACCTATGGTAGTAAAGGAAATAACTTCATAGAAAAACCAAATGGAAGCATTCTCAGAAAATTCTTTGTGATGATTGAGTTGAACTCAGAGACCTGAACATTCCTTTTGATGGAGCAGTTTCCAAACACACTTCTCATGGAATCTGCAAGTGGATATTTGGACCTCTCTGAGGATTTCGTTGGAAGCGGGATAAACTTCCCAGAACTAAACGGAAGCATTCTCAGAAACCTCTTTGTGATGTTTGCATTCAACTCACAGAGTTGAACCTTCCTTTCATAGTTCAGGTTTGAAACACTCTTTTTGTAGAATCTGGAAGTGGATATTTGGACCACTGTGAGGACTTCGTTGGAAACGGGTATATCTTCACCTCAAACCTAGAGAGAAGCATTCGCAGAATGTTCTCTGTGTTGACTGCATTCAACTGACAGACTTGAACAATCGTTTTGATGGAGCAGTTTTGAAACTCTCTTTCTTTGGAATCTGCAAGTGGATATGTTGACCTCTTTGAAGATTTCGTTGGAAACGGGTTAATCTTCACATAAAAGCTAAACAGAAGCATTCTCAGAAACTTCTTTGTGATGATTGCATTCACCTCACAGAGTTGAACTTTCTCTTTGATAGAGCAGCTTTGAAACACTCTTTTTCTAGAATCTGCAAGTGGACATTTGGAGGGCTTTCTGGACTGTGGTGGAAAAGGAAATATCTTCTCATCGAAAGTACATTTGGAGGGCTTTGTGTTCTGCGGTGGAAAAGGAAATATCTTCTCATGGAAACAACATAGAAGCATTCTCAGAAACAATTCTGTGATGATTGCATTCAGCTGACAGAGTTGAACATTCCTTTTGATAGAGCAGTTTGGAAACACTCTTTTTGTAGAATCTGCATGGGGAGATTTGGACCGCTTGGAGACCTATGGTAGTAAAGGAAATAACTTCATAGAAAAACCAAATGGAAGCATTCTCAGAAAATTCTTTGTGATGATTGAGTTGAACTCAGAGACCTGAACATTCCTTTTGATGGAGCAGTTTCCAAACACACTTCTCGTGGAATCTGCAAGTGGATATTTGGACCTCTCTGAGGATTTCGTTGGAAGCGGGATAAACTTCCCAGAACTAAACGGAAGCATTCTCAGAAACTTCTTTGTGATGTTTGCATTCAACTCACAGAGTTGAAACTTCCTTTCATAGTTCAGGTTTGAAACACTCTTTTTGTAGAATCTGGAAGTGGATATTTGGACCACTGTGTGGTCTTCGTTGGAAACGGGTATATCTTCACCTCAAACCTAGACAGAAGCATTCTCAGAAAGTTCTCTGTGTTGACTGCATTCAACTCACAGAGTTGAACAATCCTTTTGATGGAGCAGTTTTGAAACTCTCTTTCTTTGGAATCTGCAAGTGCATATGTTGACCTCTTTGAAGATTTCGTTGGAAACGGGTTAATCTTCACATAAAAGCTAAACAGAAGCATTCTCAGAAACTTCTTTGTGATGATTGCATTCACCTCACAGAGTTGAACTTTCCCTTTGATAGAGCAGCTTTGAAACACTCTTTTTCTAGAATCTGCAAGTGGACATTTGGAGGGCTTTGTGTTCTGCGGTGGAAAAGGAAATATCTTCTCATCAAAACTACATAGAAGCATTCTCAGAAACTACTCTGTGATGATTGCATTCAGCTGACAGAATTGAACATTCCTTTTGATAGAGCAGTTTGGAAACACTCTTTTTGTAGAATCTGCATGTGGAGATTTGGACCGCTTGGAGACCTGTGGTAGTAAAGGAAATAACCTCATAGAAAAACCAAATGGAAGCATTCTCAGAAAATTCTTTGTGATGATTGAGTTGAACTCAGAGACCTGAACATTCCTTTTGATGGAGCAGTTTCCAAACACACTTCTCGTGGAATCTGCAAGTGGATATTTGGACCTCTCTGAGGATTTCGTTGGAAGCGGGATAAACTTCCCAGAACTAAACGGAAGCATTCTCAGAAACTTCTTTGTGATGTTTGCATTCAACACACAGAGTTGAACCTTCCTTTCATAGTTCAGGTTTGAAACACTCTTTTTGTAGAATCTGGAAGTGGATATTTGGACCACTGTGAGGACTTCGTTGGAAACGGGTATATCTTCACCTCAAACCTAGACAGAAGCATTCTCAGAAAGTTCTCTGTGTTGACTGCATTCAACTGACAGACTTGAACAATCGTTTTGATGGAGCAGTTTTGAAACTCTCTTTCTTTGGAATCTGCAAGTGGATATGTTGACCTCTTTGAAGATTTCGTTGGAAACGGGTTAATCTTCACATAAAAGCTAAACAGAAGCATTCTCAGAAACTTCTTTGTGCTGATTGCATTCACCTCACAGAGTTGAACTTTCTCTTTGATAGAGCAGCTTTGAAACACTCTTTTTCTTGAATCTGCAAGTGGACATTTGGAGGGCTTTCTGGACTGTGGTGGAAAAGGAAATATCTTCTCATCGAAAGTACATTTGGAGGGCTTTGTGTTCTGCGGTGGAAAAGGAAATATCTTCTCATGGAAACAACATAGAAGCATTCTCAGAAACAATTCTGTGATGATTGCATTCAGCTGACAGAGTTGAACATTCCTTTTGAGAGAGCAGTTTGGAAACACTCTTTTTGTAGAATCTGCATGGGGAGATTTGGACCGCTTGGAGACCTATGGTAGTAAAGGAAATAACTTCATAGAAAAACCAAATGGAAGCATTCTCAGAAAATTCTTTGTGATGATTGAGTTGAACTCAGAGACCTGAACATTCCTTTTGATGGAGCAGTTTCCAAACACACTTCTCGTGGAATCTGCAAGTGGATATTTGGACCTCTCTGAGGATTTCGTTGGAAGCGGGATAAACTTCCCAGAACTAAACGGAAGCATTCTCAGAAACTTCTTTGTGATGTTTGCATTCAACTCACAGAGTTGAAATTTCCTTTCATAGTTCAGGTTTGAAACACTCTTTTTGTAGAATCTGGAAGTGGATATTTGGACCACTGTGTGGTCTTCGTTGGAAACGGGTATATCTTCACCTCAAACCTAGACAGAAGCATTCTCAGAAAGTTCTCTGTGTTGACTGCATTCAACTCACAGAGTTGAACAATCCTTTTGATGGAGCAGTTTTGAAACTCTCTTTCTTTGGAATCTGCAAGTGGATATGTTGACCTCTTTGAAGATTTCGTTGGAAACAGGTTAATCTTCACATAAAAGCTAAACAGAAGCATTCTCAGAAACTTTTTTCTGATGATTGCATTCACCTCACAGAGTTGAACATTCTCTTTGATAGAGCAGCTTTGAAACACTCTTTTTATAGAATCTGCAAGTGGACATTTGGAGGGCTTTGTGTTCTGTGGTGGAAAAGGAAATATCTTCTCATCAAAACTACATAGAAGCATTCTCAGAAACAATTATGTGATGATTGCATTCAGCTGACAGAGTTGAACATTCCTTTTGATAGAGCAGTTTGGAAACACTCTTTTTGTAGAATCTGCATGTGGAGATTTGGACCGCTTGGAGACCTATGGTAGTAAAGGAAATAACTTCATAGAAAAACCAAATGGAAGCATTCTCAGAAAATTCTTTGTGATGATTGAGTTGAACTCAGAGACCTGAACATTCCTTTTGATGGAGCAGTTTCCAAACACACTTCTCGTGGAATCTGCAAGTGGATATTTGGACCTCTCTGAGGATTTCGTTGGAAGCGGGATAAACTTCCCAGAACTAAACGGAAGCATTCTCAGAAACTTCTTTGTGATGTTTGCATTCAACTCACAGAGTTGAACCTTCCTTTCATAGTTCAGGTTTGAAACACTCTTTTTGTAGAATCTGGAAGTGGATATTTGGACCACTGTGAGGACTTCGTTGGAAACGGGTATATCTTCACCTCAAACCTAGACAGAAGCATTCTCAGAATGTTCTCTGTGTTGACTGCATTCAACTGACAGACTTGAACAATCGTTTTGATGGAGCAGTTTTGAAACTCTCTTTCTTTGGAATCTGCAAGTGGATATGTTGACCTCTTTGAAGATTTCGTTGGAAACGGGTTAATCTTCACATAAAAGCTAAACAGAAGCATTCTCAGAAACTTCTTTGTGATGATTGCATTCACCTCACAGAGTTGAACTTTCTCTTTGATAGAGCAGCTTTGAAACACTCTTTTTCTAGAATCTGCAAGTGGACATTTGGAGGGCTTTCTGGACTGTGGTGGAAAAGGAAATATCTTCTCATCGAAAGTACATTTGGAGGGCTTTGTGTTCTGCGGTGGAAAAGGAAATATCTTCTCATGGAAACAACATAGAAGCATTCTCAGAAACAATTCTGTGATGATTGCATTCAGCTGACAGAGTTGAACATTCCTTTTGAGAGAGCAGTTTGGAAACACTCTTTTTGTAGAATCTGCATGGGGAGATTTGGACCGCTTGGAGACCTATGGTAGTAAAGGAAATAACTTCATAGAAAAACCAAATGGAAGCATTCTCAGAAAATTCTTTGTGATGATTGAGTTGAACTCAGAGACCTGAACATTCCTTTTGATGGAGCAGTTTCCAAACACACTTCTCGTGGAATCTGCAAGTGGATATTTGGACCTCTCTGAGGATTTCGTTGGAAGCGGGATAAACTTCCCAGAACTAAACGGAAGCATTCTCAGAAACTTCTTTGTGATGTTTGCATTCAACTCACAGAGTTGAAACTTCCTTTCATAGTTCAGGTTTGAAACACTCTTTTTGTAGAATCTGGAAGTGGATATTTGGACCACTGTGTGGTCTTCGTTGGAAACGGGTATATCTTCACCTCAAACCTAGACAGAAGCATTCTCAGAAAGTTCTCTGTGTTGACTGCATTCAACTCACAGAGTTGAACAATCCTTTTGATGGAGCAGTTTTGAAACTCTCTTTCTTTGGAATCTGCAAGTGCATATGTTGACCTCTTTGAAGATTTCGTTGGAAACGGGTTAATCTTCACATAAAAGCTAAACAGAAGCATTCTCAGAAACTTCTTTGTGATGATTGCATTCACCTCACAGAGTTGAACTTTCCCTTTGATAGAGCAGCTTTGAAACACTCTTTTTCTAGAATCTGCAAGTGGACATTTGGAGGGCTTTGTGTTCTGCGGTGGAAAAGGAAATATCTTCTCATCAAAACTACATAGAAGCATTCTCAGAAACTACTCTGTGATGATTGCATTCAGCTGACAGAATTGAACATTCCTTTTGATAGAGCAGTTTGGAAACACTCTTTTTGTAGAATCTGCATGTGGAGATTTGGACCGCTTGGAGACCTGTGGTAGTAAAGGAAATAACCTCATAGAAAAACCAAATGGAAGCATTCTCAGAAAATTCTTTGTGATGATTGAGTTGAACTCAGAGACCTGAACATTCCTTTTGATGGAGCAGTTTCCAAACACACTTCTCGTGGAATCTGCAAGTGGATATTTGGACCTCTCTGAGGATTTCGTTGGAAGCGGGATAAACTTCCCAGAACTAAACGGAAGCATTCTCAGAAACTTCTTTGTGATGTTTGCATTCAACTCACAGAGTTGAACCTTCCTTTCATAGTTCAGGTTTGAAACACTCTTTTTGTAGAATCTGGAAGTGGATATTTGGACCACTGTGAGGACTTCGTTGGAAACGGGTATATCTTCACCTCAAACCTAGACAGAAGCATTCTCAGAAAGTTCTCTGTGTTGACTGCATTCAACTGACAGACTTGAACAATCGTTTTGATGGAGCAGTTTTGAAACTCTCTTTCTTTGGAATCTGCAAGTGGATATGTTGACCTCTTTGAAGATTTCGTTGGAAACGGGTTAATCTTCACATAAAAGCTAAACAGAAGCATTCTCAGAAACTTCTTTGTGCTGATTGCATTCACCTCACAGAGTTGAACTTTCTCTTTGATAGAGCAGCTTTGAAACACTCTTTTTCTTGAATCTGCAAGTGGACATTTGGAGGGCTTTCTGGACTGTGGTGGAAAAGGAAATATCTTCTCATCGAAAGTACATTTGGAGGGCTTTGTGTTCTGCGGTGGAAAAGGAAATATCTTCTCATGGAAACAACATAGAAGCATTCTCAGAAACAATTCTGTGATGATTGCATTCAGCTGACAGAGTTGAACATTCCTTTTGAGAGAGCAGTTTGGAAACACTCTTTTTGTAGAATCTGCATGGGGAGATTTGGACCGCTTGGAGACCTATGGTAGTAAAGGAAATAACTTCATAGAAAAACCAAATGGAAGCATTCTCAGAAAATTCTTTGTGATGATTGAGTTGAACTCAGAGACCTGAACATTCCTTTTGATGGAGCAGTTTCCAAACACACTTCTCGTGGAATCTGCAAGTGGATATTTGGACCTCTCTGAGGATTTCGTTGGAAGCGGGATAAACTTCCCAGAACTAAACGGAAGCATTTTCAGAAACTTCTTTGTGATGTTTGCATTCAACTCACAGAGTTGAAACTTCCTTTCATAGTTCAGGTTTGAAACACTCTTTTTGTAGAATCTGGAAGTGGATATTTGGACCACTGTGTGGTCTTCGTTGGAAACGGGTATATCTTCACCTCAAACCTAGACAGAAGCATTCTCAGAAAGTTCTCTGTGTTGACTGCATTCAACTCACAGAGTTGAACAATCCTTTTGATGGAGCAGTTTTGAAACTCTCTTTCTTTGGGATCTGCAAGTGGATATGTTGACCTCTTTGAAGATTTCGTTGGAAACGGGTTAATCTTCACATAAAAGCTAAACAGAAGCATTCTCAGAAACTTCTTTGTGATGATTGCATTCACCTCACAGAGTTGAACTTTCCCTTTGATAGAGCAGCTTTGAAACACTCTTTTTCTAGAATCTGCAAGTGGACATTTGGAGGGCTTTGTGTTCTGCGGTGGAAAAGGAAATATCTTCTCATCAAAACTACATAGAAGCATTCTCAGAAACTACTCTGTGATGATTGCATTCAGCTGACAGAGTTGAACATTCCTTTTGATAGAGCAGTTTGGAAACACTCTTTTTGTAGAATCTGCATGTGGAGATTTGGACCGCTTTGAGACCTATGGTAGTAAAGGAAATAACTTCATAGAAAAACCAAATGGAAGCATTCTCAGAAAATTCTTTGTGATGATTGAGTTGAACTCAGAGACCTGAACGTTCCTTTTGATGGAGCAGTTTCCAAACACACTTCTCGTGGAATCTGCAAGTGGATATTTGGACCTCTCTGAGGATTTCGTTGGAAGCGGGATAAACTTCCCAGAACTAAACGGAAGCATTCTCAGAAACTTCTTTGTGATGTTTGCATTCAACTCACAGAGTTGAAATTTCCTTTCATAGTTCAGGTTTGAAACACTCTTTTTGTAGAATCTGGAAGTGGATATTTGGACCACTGTGTGGTCTTCGTTGGAAACGGGTATATCTTCACCTCAAACCTAGACAGAAGCATTCTCAGAAAGTTCTCTGTGTTGACTGCATTCAACTCACAGAGTTGAACAATCCTTTTGATGGAGCAGTTTTGAAACTCTCTTTCTTTGGAATCTGCAAGTGGATATGTTGACCTCTTTGAAGATTTCGTTGGAAACAGGTTAATCTTCACATAAAAGCTAAACAGAAGCATTCTCAGAAACTTTTTTCTGATGATTGCATTCACCTCACAGAGTTGAACATTCTCTTTGATAGAGCAGCTTTGAAACACTCTTTTTATAGAATCTGCAAGTGGACATTTGGAGGGCTTTGTGTTCTGTGGTGGAAAAGGAAATATCTTCTCATCAAAACTACATAGAAGCATTCTCAGAAACAATTATGTGATGATTGCATTCAGCTGACAGAGTTGAACATTCCTTTTGATAGAGCAGTTTGGAAACACTCTTTTTGTAGAATCTGCATGTGGAGATTTGGACCGCTTGGAGACCTATGGTAGTAAAGGAAATAACTTCATAGAAAAACCAAATGGAAGCATTCTCAGAAAATTCTTTGTGATGATTGAGTTGAACTCAGAGACCTGAACATTCCTTTTGATGGAGCAGTTTCCAAACACACTTCTCGTGGAATCTGCAAGTGGATATTTGGACCTCTCTGAGGATTTCGTTGGAAGCGGGATAAACTTCCCAGAACTAAACGGAAGCATTCTCAGAAACTTCTTTGTGATGTTTGCATTCAACTCACAGAGTTGAACCTTCCTTTCATAGTTCAGGTTTGAAACACTCTTTTTGTAGAATCTGGAAGTGGATATTTGGACCACTGTGAGGACTTCGTTGGAAACGGGTATATCTTCACCTCAAACCTAGAGAGAAGCATTCTCAGAATGTTCTCTGTGTTGACTGCATTCAACTGACAGACTTGAACAATCGTTTTGATGGAGCAGTTTTGAAACTCTCTTTCTTTGGAATCTGCAAGTGGATATGTTGACCTCTTTGAAGATTTCGTTGGAAACGGGTTAATCTTCACATAAAAGCTAAACAGAAGCATTCTCAGAAACTTATTTGTGATGATTGCATTCACCTCACAGAGTTGAACTTTCTCTTTGATAGAGCAGCTTTGAAACACTCTTTTTCTAGAATCTGCAAGTGGACATTTGGAGGGCTTTCTGGACTGTGGTGGAAAAGGAAATATCTTCTCATCGAAAGTACATTTGGAGGGCTTTGTGTTCTGCGGTGGAAAAGGAAATATCTTCTCATGGAAACAACATAGAAGCATTCTCAGAAACAATTCTGTGATGATTGCATTCAGCTGACAGAGTTGAACATTCCTTTTGATAGAGCAGTTTGGAAACACTCTTTTTGTAGAATCTGCATGGGGAGATTTGGACCGCTTGGAGACCTATGGTAGTAAAGGAAATAACTTCATAGAAAAACCAAATGGAAGCATTCTCAGAAAATTCTTTGTGATGATTGAGTTGAACTCAGAGACCTGAACATTCCTTTTGATGGAGCAGTTTCCAAACACACTTCTCGTGGAATCTGCAAGTGGATATTTGGACCTCTCTGAGGATTTCGTTGGAAGCGGGATAAACTTCCCAGAACTAAACGGAAGCATTCTCAGAAACTTCTTTGTGATGTTTGCATTCAACTCACAGAGTTGAAACTTCCTTTCATAGTTCAGGTTTGAAACACTCTTTTTGTAGAATCTGGAAGTGGATATTTGGACCACTGTGTGGTCTTCGTTGGAAACGGGTATATCTTCACCTCAAACCTAGACAGAAGCATTCTCAGAAAGTTCTCTGTGTTGACTGCATTCAACTCACAGAGTTGAACAATCCTTTTGATGGAGCAGTTTTGAAACTCTCTTTCTTTGGGATCTGCAAGTGGATATGTTGACCTCTTTGAAGATTTCGTTGGAAACGGGTTAATCTTCACATAAAAGCTAAACAGAAGCATTCTCAGAAACGTCTTTGTGATCATTGCATTCACCTCACAGAGTTGAACTTTCCCTTTGATAGAGCAGCTTTGAAACACTCTTTTTCTAGAATCTGCAAATGGACATTTGGAGGGCTTTGTGTTCTGCGGTGGAAAAGGAAATATCTTCTCATCAAAACTACATTGAAGAATTCTCAGAAACAATTCTGTGATGATTGCATTCAGCTGACAGAGTTGAACATTCCTTTTGATAGAGCAGTTTGGAAACACTCTTTTTGTAGAATCTGCATGTGGAGATTTGGACCGCTTGGAGACCTATGGTAGTAAAGGAAATAACTTCATAGAAAAACCAAATGGAAGCATTCTCAGAAAATTCTTTGTGATGATTGAGTTGAACTCAGAGACCTGAACATTCCTTTTGATGGAGCAGTTTCCAAACACACTTCTCGTGGAATCTGCAAGTGGATATTTGGACCTCTCTGAGGATTTCGTTGGAAGCGGGATAAACTTCCCAGAACTAAACGGAAGCATTCTCAGAAACTTCTTTTTGATGTTTGCATTCAACTCACAGAGTTGAACCTTCCTTTCATAGTTCAGGTTTGAAACACTCTTTTTGTAGAATCTGGAAGTGGATATTTGGACCACTGTGAGGACTTCGTTGGAAACGGGTATATCTTCACCTCAAACCTAGAGAGAAGCATTCTCAGAAAGTTCTCTGTGTTGACTGCATTCAACTGACAGACTTGAACAATCGTTTTGATGGAGCAGTTTTGAAACTCTCTTTCTTTGGAATCTGCAAGTGGATATGTTGACCTCTTTGAAGATTTCGTTGGAAACGGGTTAATCTTCACATAAAAGCTAAACAGAAGCATTCTCAGAAACTTCTTTGTGCTGATTGCATTCACCTCACAGAGTTGAACTTTCTCTTTGATAGAGCAGCTTTGAAACACTCTTTTTCTTGAATCTGCAAGTTGACATTTGGAGGGCTTTCTGGACTGTGGTGGAAAAGGAAATATCTTCTCATCGAAAGTACATTTGGAGGGCTTTGTGTTCTGCGGTGGAAAAGGAAATATCTTCTCATGGAAACAACATAGAAGCATTCTCAGAAACAATTCTGTGATGATTGCATTCAGCTGACAGAGTTGAACATTCCTTTTGATAGAGCAGTTTGGAAACACTCTTTTTGTAGAATCTGCATGGGGAGATTTGGACCGCTTGGAGACCTATGGTAGTAAAGGAAATAACTTCATAGAAAAACCAAATGGAAGCATTCTCAGAAAATTCTTTGTGATGATTGAGTTGAACTCAGAGACCTGAACATTCCTTTTGATGGAGCAGTTTCGAAACACACTTCTCGTGGAATCTGCAAGTGGATATTTGGACCTCTCTGAGGATTTCGTTGGAAGCGGGATAAACTTCCCAGAACTAAACGGAAGCATTCTCAGAAACTTCTTTGTGATGTTTGCATTCAACTCACAGAGTTGAAACTTCCTTTCATAGTTCAGGTTTGAAACACTCTTTTTGTAGAATCTGGAAGTGGATATTTGGACCACTGTGTGGTCTTCGTTGGAAACGGGTATATCTTCACCTCAAACCTAGACAGAAGCATTCTCAGAAAGTTCTCTGTGTTGACTGCATTCAACTCACAGAGTTGAACAATCCTTTTGATGGAGCAGTTTTGAAACTCTCTTTCTTTGGAATCTGCAAGTGCATATGTTGACCTCTTTGAAGATTTCGTTGGAAACGGGTTAATCTTCACATAAAAGCTAAACAGAAGCATTCTCAGAAACTTCTTTGTGATGATTGCATTCACCTCACAGAGTTGAACTTTCCCTTTGATAGAGCAGCTTTGAAACACTCTTTTTCTAGAATCTGCAAGTGGACATTTGGAGGGCTTTGTGTTCTGCGGTGGAAAAGGAAATATCTTCTCATCAAAACTACATAGAAGCATTCTCAGAAACTACTCTGTGATGATTGCATTCAGCTGACAGAATTGAACATTCCTTTTGATAGAGCAGTTTGGAAACACTCTTTTTGTAGAATCTGCATGTGGAGATTTGGACCGCTTGGAGACCTGTGGTAGTAAAGGAAATAACCTCATAGAAAAACCAAATGGAAGCATTCTCAGAAAATTCTTTGTGATGATTGAGTTGAACTCAGAGACCTGAACATTCCTTTTGATGGAGCAGTTTCCAAACACACTTCTCGTGGAATCTGCAAGTGGATATTTGGACCTCTCTGAGGATTTCGTTGGAAGCGGGATAAACTTCCCAGAACTAAACGGAAGCATTCTCAGAAACTTCTTTGTGATGTTTGCATTCAACTCACAGAGTTGAACCTTCCTTTCATAGTTCAGGTTTGAAACACTCTTTTTGTAGAATCTGGAAGTGGATATTTGGACCACTGTGAGGACTTCGTTGGAAACGGGTATATCTTCACCTCAAACCTAGACAGAAGCATTCTCAGAAAGTTCTCTGTGTTGACTGCATTCAACTGACAGACTTGAACAATCGTTTTGATGGAGCAGTTTTGAAACTCTCTTTCTTTGGAATCTGCAAGTGGATATGTTGACCTCTTTGAAGATTTCGTTGGAAACGGGTTAATCTTCACATAAAAGCTAAACAGAAGCATTCTCAGAAACTTCTTTGTGCTGATTGCATTCACCTCACAGAGTTGAACTTTCTCTTTGATAGAGCAGCTTTGAAACACTCTTTTTCTTGAATCTGCAAGTGGACATTTGGAGGGCTTTCTGGACTGTGGTGGAAAAGGAAATATCTTCTCATCGAAAGTACATTTGGAGGGCTTTGTGTTCTGCGGTGGAAAAGGAAATATCTTCTCATGGAAACAACATAGAAGCATTCTCAGAAACAATTCTGTGATGATTGCATTCAGCTGACAGAGTTGAACATTCCTTTTGAGAGAGCAGTTTGGAAACACTCTTTTTGTAGAATCTGCATGGGGAGATTTGGACCGCTTGGAGACCTATGGTAGTAAAGGAAATAACTTCATAGAAAAACCAAATGGAAGCATTCTCAGAAAATTCTTTGTGATGATTGAGTTGAACTCAGAGACCTGAACATTCCTTTTGATGGAGCAGTTTCCAAACACACTTCTCGTGGAATCTGCAAGTGGATATTTGGACCTCTCTGAGGATTTCGTTGGAAGCGGGATAAACTTCCCAGAACTAAACGGAAGCATTTTCAGAAACTTCTTTGTGATGTTTGCATTCAACTCACAGAGTTGAAACTTCCTTTCATAGTTCAGGTTTGAAACACTCTTTTTGTAGAATCTGGAAGTGGATATTTGGACCACTGTGTGGTCTTCGTTGGAAACGGGTATATCTTCACCTCAAACCTAGACAGAAGCATTCTCAGAAAGTTCTCTGTGTTGACTGCATTCAACTCACAGAGTTGAACAATCCTTTTGATGGAGCAGTTTTGAAACTCTCTTTCTTTGGGATCTGCAAGTGGATATGTTGACCTCTTTGAAGATTTCGTTGGAAACGGGTTAATCTTCACATAAAAGCTAAACAGAAGCATTCTCAGAAACTTCTTTGTGATGATTGCATTCACCTCACAGAGTTGAACTTTCCCTTTGATAGAGCAGCTTTGAAACACTCTTTTTCTAGAATCTGCAAGTGGACATTTGGAGGGCTTTGTGTTCTGCGGTGGAAAAGGAAATATCTTCTCATCAAAACTACATAGAAGCATTCTCAGAAACTACTCTGTGATGATTGCATTCAGCTGACAGAGTTGAACATTCCTTTTGATAGAGCAGTTTGGAAACACTCTTTTTGTAGAATCTGCATGTGGAGATTTGGACCGCTTGGAGACCTATGGTAGTAAAGGAAATAACTTCATAGAAAAACCAAATGGAAGCATTCTCAGAAAATTCTTTGTGATGATTGAGTTGAACTCAGAGACCTGAACATTCCTTTTGATGGAGCAGTTTCCAAACACACTTCTCGTGGAATCTGCAAGTGGATATTTGGACCTCTCTGAGGATTTCGTTGGAAGCGGGATAAACTTCCCAGAACTAAACGGAAGCATTCTCAGAAACTTCTTTGTGATGTTTGCATTCAACTCACAGAGTTGAAACTTGCTTTCATAGTTCAGGTTTGAAACACTCTTTTTGTAGAATCTGGAAGTGGATATTTGGACCACTGTGTGGTCTTCGTTGGAAACGGGTATATCTTCACCTCAAACCTAGACAGAAGCATTCTCAGAAAGTTCTCTGTGTTGACTGCATTCAACTCACAGAGTTGAACAATCCTTTTGATGGAGCAGTTTTGAAACTCTCTTTCTTTGGAATCTGCAAGTGGATATGTTGACCTCTTTGAAGATTTCGTTGGAAACAGGTTAATCTTCACATAAAAGCTAAACAGAAGCATTCTCAGAAACTTTTTTCTGATGATTGCATTCACCTCACAGAGTTGAACATTCTCTTTGATAGAGCAGCTTTGAAACACTCTTTTTATAGAATCTGCAAGTGGACATTTGGAGGGCTTTGTGTTCTGTGGTGGAAAAGGAAATATCTTCTCATCAAAACTACATAGAAGCATTCTCAGAAACAATTATGTGATGATTGCATTCAGCTGACAGAGTTGAACATTCCTTTTGATAGAGCAGTTTGGAAACACTCTTTTTGTAGAATCTGCATGTGGAGATTTGGACCGCTTGGAGACCTATGGTAGTAAAGGAAATAACTTCATAGAAAAACCAAATGGAAGCATTCTCAGAAAATTCTTTGTGATGATTGAGTTGAACTCAGAGACCTGAACATTCCTTTTGATGGAGCAGTTTCCAAACACACTTCTCGTGGAATCTGCAAGTGGATATTTGGACCTCTCTGAGGATTTCGTTGGAAGCGGGATAAACTTCCCAGAACTAAACGGAAGCATTCTCAGAAACTTCTTTGTGATGTTTGCATTCAACTCACAGAGTTGAACCTTCCTTTCATAGTTCAGGTTTGAAACACTCTTTTTGTAGAATCTGGAAGTGGATATTTGGACCACTGTGAGGACTTCGTTGGAAACGGGTATATCTTCACCTCAAACCTAGAGAGAAGCATTCTCAGAATGTTCTCTGTGTTGACTGCATTCAACTGACAGACTTGAACAATCGTTTTGATGGAGCAGTTTTGAAACTCTCTTTCTTTGGAATCTGCAAGTGGATATGTTGACCTCTTTGAAGATTTCGTTGGAAACGGGTTAATCTTCACATAAAAGCTAAACAGAAGCATTCTCAGAAACTTATTTGTGATGATTGCATTCACCTCACAGAGTTGAACTTTCTCTTTGATAGAGCAGCTTTGAAACACTCTTTTTCTAGAATCTGCAAGTGGACATTTGGAGGGCTTTCTGGACTGTGGTGGAAAAGGAAATATCTTCTCATCGAAAGTACATTTGGAGGGCTTTGTGTTCTGCGGTGGAAAAGGAAATATCTTCTCATGGAAACAACATAGAAGCATTCTCAGAAACAATTCTGTGATGATTGCATTCAGCTGACAGAGTTGAACATTCCTTTTGATAGAGCAGTTTGGAAACACTCTTTTTGTAGAATCTGCATGGGGAGATTTGGACCGCTTGGAGACCTATGGTAGTAAAGGAAATAACTTCATAGAAAAACCAAATGGAAGCATTCTCAGAAAATTCTTTGTGATGATTGAGTTGAACTCAGAGACCTGAACATTCCTTTTGATGGAGCAGTTTCCAAACACACTTCTCGTGGAATCTGCAAGTGGATATTTGGACCTCTCTGAGGATTTCGTTGGAAGCGGGATAAACTTCCCAGAACTAAACGGAAGCATTCTCAGAAACTTCTTTGTGATGTTTGCATTCAACTCACAGAGTTGAAACTTCCTTTCATAGTTCAGGTTTGAAACACTCTTTTTGTAGAATCTGGAAGTGGATATTTGGACCACTGTGTGGTCTTCGTTGGAAACGGGTATATCTTCACCTCAAACCTAGACAGAAGCATTCTCAGAAAGTTCTCTGTGTTGACTGCATTCAACTCACAGAGTTGAACAATCCTTTTGATGGAGCAGTTTTGAAACTCTCTTTCTTTGGGATCTGCAAGTGGATATGTTGACCTCTTTGAAGATTTCGTTGGAAACGGGTTAATCTTCACATAAAAGCTAAACAGAAGCATTCTCAGAAACGTCTTTGTGATCATTGCATTCACCTCACAGAGTTGAACTTTCCCTTTGATAGAGCAGCTTTGAAACACTCTTTTTCTAGAATCTGCAAATGGACATTTGGAGGGCTTTGTGTTCTGCGGTGGAAAAGGAAATATCTTCTCATCAAAACTACATTGAAGAATTCTCAGAAACAATTCTGTGATGATTGCATTCAGCTGACAGAGTTGAACATTCCTTTTGATAGAGCAGTTTGGAAACACTCTTTTTGTAGAATCTGCATGTGGAGATTTGGACCGCTTGGAGACCTATGGTAGTAAAGGAAATAACTTCATAGAAAAACCAAATGGAAGCATTCTCAGAAAATTCTTTGTGATGATTGAGTTGAACTCAGAGACCTGAACATTCCTTTTGATGGAGCAGTTTCCAAACACACTTCTCGTGGAATCTGCAAGTGGATATTTGGACCTCTCTGAGGATTTCGTTGGAAGCGGGATAAACTTCCCAGAACTAAACGGAAGCATTCTCAGAAACTTCTTTTTGATGTTTGCATTCAACTCACAGAGTTGAACCTTCCTTTCATAGTTCAGGTTTGAAACACTCTTTTTGTAGAATCTGGAAGTGGATATTTGGACCACTGTGAGGACTTCGTTGGAAACGGGTATATCTTCACCTCAAACCTAGAGAGAAGCATTCTCAGAAAGTTCTCTGTGTTGACTGCATTCAACTGACAGACTTGAACAATCGTTTTGATGGAGCAGTTTTGAAACTCTCTTTCTTTGGAATCTGCAAGTGGATATGTTGACCTCTTTGAAGATTTCGTTGGAAACGGGTTAATCTTCACATAAAAGCTAAACAGAAGCATTCTCAGAAACTTCTTTGTGCTGATTGCATTCACCTCACAGAGTTGAACTTTCTCTTTGATAGAGCAGCTTTGAAACACTCTTTTTCTTGAATCTGCAAGTTGACATTTGGAGGGCTTTCTGGACTGTGGTGGAAAAGGAAATATCTTCTCATCGAAAGTACATTTGGAGGGCTTTGTGTTCTGCGGTGGAAAAGGAAATATCTTCTCATGGAAACAACATAGAAGCATTCTCAGAAACAATTCTGTGATGATTGCATTCAGCTGACAGAGTTGAACATTCCTTTTGATAGAGCAGTTTGGAAACACTCTTTTTGTAGAATCTGCATGGGGAGATTTGGACCGCTTGGAGACCTATGGTAGTAAAGGAAATAACTTCATAGAAAAACCAAATGGAAGCATTCTCAGAAAATTCTTTGTGATGATTGAGTTGAACTCAGAGACCTGAACATTCCTTTTGATGGAGCAGTTTCGAAACACACTTCTCGTGGAATCTGCAAGTGGATATTTGGACCTCTCTGAGGATTTTGTTGGAAGCGGGATAAACTTCCCAGAACTAAACGGAAGCATTCTCAGAAACTTCTTTGTGATGTTTGCATTCAACTCACAGAGTTGAAACTTCCTTTCATAGTTCAGGTTTGAAACACTCTTTTTGTAGAATCTGGAAGTGGATATTTGGACCACTGTGTGGTCTTCGTTGGAAACGGGTATATCTTCACCTCAAACCTAGACAGAAGCATTCTCAGAAAGTTCTCTGTGTTGACTGCATTCAACTCACAGAGTTGAACAATCCTTTTGATGGAGCAGTTTTGAATCTCTCTTTCTTTGGGATCTGCAAGTGGATATGTTGACCTCTTTGAAGATTTCATTGGAAACGGGTTAATCTTCACATAAAAGCTAAACAGAAGCATTCTCAGAAACTTCTTTGTGATCATTGCATTCACCTCACAGAGTTGAAATTTCCCTTTGATAGAGCAGCTTTGAAACACTCTTTTTCTAGAATCTGCAAATGGACATTTGGAGGGCTTTGTGTTCTGCGGTGGAAAAGGAAATATCTTCTCATCAAAACTACATAGAAGCATTCTCAGAAACAATTCTGTGATGATTGCATTCAGCTGACAGAGTTGAACATTCCTTTTGATAGAGCAGTTTGGAAACACTCTTTTTGTAGAATCTGCATGTGGAGATTTGGACCGCTTGGAGACCTATGGTAGTAAAGGAAATAACTTCATAGAAAAACCAAATGGAAGCATTCTCAGAAAATTCTTTGTGATGATTGAGTTGAACTCAGAGACCTGAACATTCCTTTTGATGGAGCAGTTTCCAAACACACTTCTCGTGGAATCTGCAAGTGGATATTTGGACCTCTCTGAGGATTTCGTTGGAAGCGGGATAAACTTCCCAGAACTAAACGGAAGCATTCTCAGAAACTTCTTTGTGATGTTTGCATTCAACTCACAGAGTTGAAACTTCCTTTCATAGTTCAGGTTTGAAACACTCTTTTTGTAGAATCTGGAAGTGGATATTTGGACCACTGTGTGGTCTTCGTTGGAAACGGGTATATCTTCACCTCAAACCTAGACAGAAGCATTCTCAGAAAGTTCTCTGTGTTGACTGCATTCAACTCACAGAGTTGAACAATCCTTTTGATGGAGCAGTTTTGAAACTCTCTTTCTTTGGGATCTGCAAGTGGATATGTTGACCTCTTTGAAGATTTCGTTGGAAACGGGTTAATCTTCACATAAAAGCTAAACAGAAGCATTCTCAGAAACTTCTCTGTGATGATTGCATTCACCTCACAGAGTTGAACTTTCCCTTTGATAGAGCAGCTTTGAAACACTCTTTTTCTAGAATCTGCAAGTGGACATTTGGAGGGCTTTGTGTTCTGCGGTGGAAAAGGAAATATCTTCTCATCAAAACTACATAGAAGCATTCTCAGAAACTACTCTGTGATGATTGCATTCAGCTGACAGAGTTGAACATTCCTTTTGATAGAGCAGTTTGGAAACACTCTTTTTGTAGAATCTGCATGTGGAGATTTGGACCGCTTGGAGACCTATGGTAGTAAAGGAAATAACTTCATAGAAAAACCAAATGGAAGCATTCTCAGAAAATTCTTTGTGATGATTGAGTTGAACTCAGAGACCTGAACATTCCTTTTGATGGAGCAGTTTCCAAACACACTTCTCGTGGAATCTGCAAGTGGATATTTGGACCTCTCTGAGGATTTCGTTGGAAGCGGGATAAACTTCCCAGAACTAAACGGAAGCATTCTCAGAAACTTCTTTGTGATGTTTGCATTCAACTCACAGAGTTGAAACTTCCTTTCATAGTTCAGGTTTGAAACACTCTTTTTGTAGAATCTGGAAGTGGATATTTGGACCACTGTGTGGTCTTCGTTGGAAACGGGTATATCTTCACCTCAAACCTAGACAGAAGCATTCTCAGAAAGTTCTCTGTGTTGACTGCATTCAACTCACAGAGTTGAACAATCCTTTTGATGGAGCAGTTTTGAAACTCTCTTTCTTTGGAATCTGCAAGTGGATATGTTGACCTCTTTGAAGATTTCGTTGGAAACAGGTTAATCTTCACATAAAAGCTAAACAGAAGCATTCTCAGAAACTTTTTTCTGATGATTGCATTCACCTCACAGAGTTGAACATTCTCTTTGATAGAGCAGCTTTGAAACACTCTTTTTCTAGAATCTGCAAGTGGACATTTGGAGGGCTTTGTGTTCTGTGGTGGAAAAGGAAATATCTTCTCATCAAAACTACATAGAAACATTCTCAGAAACAATTATGTGATGATTGCATTCAGCTGACAGAGTTGAACATTCCTTTTGATAGAGCAGTTTGGAAACACTCTTTTTGTAGAATCTGCATGTGGAGATTTGGACCGCTTGGAGACCTATGGTAGTAAAGGAAATAACTTCATAGAAAAACCAAATGGAAGCATTCTCAGAAAATTCTTTGTGATGATTGAGTTGAACTCAGAGACCTGAACATTCCTTTTGATGGAGCAGTTTCCAAATACACTTCTCGTGGAATCTGCAAGTGGATATTTGGACCTCTCTGAGGATTTCGTTGGAAGCGGGATAAACTTCCCAGAACTAAACGGAAGCATTCTCAGAAACTTCTTTGTGATGTTTGCATTCAACTCACAGAGTTGAAACTTCCTTTCATAGTTCAGGTTTGAAACACTCTTTTTGTAGAATCTGGAAGTGGATATTTGGACCACTGTGTGGTCTTCGTTGGAAACGGGTATATCTTCACCTCAAACCTAGACAGAAGCATTCTCAGAAAGTTCTCTGTGTTGACTGCATTCAACTCACAGAGTTGAACAATCCTTTTGATGGAGCAGTTTTGAAACTCTCTTTCTTTGGAATCTGCAAGTGGATATGTTGACCTCTTTGAAGATTTCGTTGGAAACGGGTTAATCTTCACATAAAAGCTAAACAGAAGCATTCTCAGAAACATCTTTGTGATGATTGCATTCACATCACAGAGTTGAACTTTCCCTTTGATAGAGCAGCTTTGAAACACTCTTTTCCTAGAATCTGCAAGTGGACATTTGGAGGTCTTTGTGTTCTGCGGTGGAAAAGGAAATATCTTCTCATCAAAACTACATAGAAGCATTCTCAGAAACTACTCTGTGATGATTGCATTCAGCTGACAGAGTTGAACATTCCTTTTGATAGAGCAGTTTGGAAACACTCTTTTTGTAGAATCTGCATGTGGAGATTTGGACCGCTTTGAGACCTATGGTAGTAAAGGAAATAACTTCATAGAAAAAGCAAATGGAAGCATTCTCAGAAAATTCTTTGTGATGATTGAGTTGAACTCAGAGACCTGAACATTCCTTTTGATGGAGCAGTTTCCAAACACACTTCTCGTGGAATCTGCAAGTGGATATTTGGACCTCTCTGAGGATTTCGTTGGAAGCGGGATAAACTTCCCAGAACTAAACGGAAGCATTCTCAGAAACTTCTTTGTGATGTTTGCATTCAACTCACAGAGTTGAACCTTCCTTTCATAGTTCAGGTTTGAAACACTCTTTTTGTAGAATCTGGAAGTGGATATTTGGACCACTGTGAGGACTTCGTTAGAAACGGGTATATCTTCACCTCAAACCTAGAGAGAAGCATTCTCAGAATGTTCTCTGTGTTGACTGCATTCAACTGACAGACTTGAACAATCGTTTTGATGGAGCAGTTTTGAAACTCTCTTTCTTTGGAATCTGCAAGTGGATATGTTGACCTCTGAAGATTTCGTTGGAAACGGGTTAATCTTCACATAAAAGCTAAACAGAATCATTCTCAGAAACATCTTTGTGATGATTGCATTCACCTCACAGAGTTGAACTTTCTCTTTGATAGAGCAGCTTTGAAACACTCTTTTTCTAGAATCTGCAAGTGGACATTTGGAGGGCTTTCTGGACTGTGGTGGAAAAGGAAATATCTTCTCATCGAAAGTACATTTGGAGGGCTTTGTGTTCTGCGGTGGAAAAGGAAATATCTTCTCATGGAAACAACATAGAAGCATTCTCAGAAACAATTCTGTGATGATTGCATTCAGCTGACGGAGTTGAACATTCCTTTTGATAGAGCAGTTTGGAAACACTCTTTTTGTAGAATCTGCATGTGGAGATTTGGACCGCTTGGAGACCTATGGTAGTAAAGGAAATAACTTCATAGAAAAACCAAATGGAAGCATTCTCAGAAAATTCTTTGTGATGATTGAGTTGAACTGAGAGACCTGAACATTCCTTTTGATGGAGCAGTTTCCAAACACACTTCTCGTGGAATCTGCAAGTGGATATTTGGACCTCTCTGAGGATTTCGTTGGAAGCGGGATAAACTTCCCAGAACTAAACGGAAGCATTCTCAGAAACTTCTTTGTGATGTTTGCATTCAACTCACAGAGTTGAAACTTCCTTTCATAGTTCAGGTTTGAAACACTCTTTTTGTAGAATCTGGAAGTGGATATTTGGACCACTGTGTGGTCTTCGTTGGAAACGGGTATATCTTCACCTCAAACCTAGACAGAAGCATTCTCAGAAAGTTCTCTGTGTTGACTGCATTCAACTCACAGAGTTGAACAATCCTTTTGATGGAGCAGTTTTGAAACTCTCTTTCTTTGGAATCTGCAAGTGGATATGTTGACCTCTTTGAAGATTTCGTTGGAAACGGGTTAATCTTCACATAAAAGCTAAACAGAAGCATTCTCAGAAACTTCTTTGTGATGATTGCATTCACCTCACAGAGTTGAACTTTCCCTTTGATAGAGCAGCTTTGAAACACTCTTTTTCTAGAATCTGCAAGTGGACATTTGGAGGGCTTTGTGTTCTGCGGTGGAAAAGGAAATATCTTC
This sequence comes from Pan troglodytes, assembly GCF_028858775.2. Lineage (NCBI taxonomy): Eukaryota > Metazoa > Chordata > Mammalia > Primates > Hominidae > Pan > Pan troglodytes. The sequence goes on from NC_072407.2 coordinate 55,763,315, forward strand.
TCATCAAAACTACATAGAAGCATTCTCAGAAACTACTCTGTGATGATTGCATTCAGCTGACAGAGTTGAACATTCCTTTTGATAGAGCAGTTTGGAAACACTCTTTTTGTAGAATCTGCATGTGGAGATTTGGACCGCTTTGAGACCTATGGTAGTAAAGGAAATAACTTCATAGAAAAACCAAATGGAAGCATTCTCAGAAAATTCTTTGTGATGATTGAGTTGAACTCAGAGACCTGAACATTCCTTTTGATGGAGCAGTTTCCAAACACACTTCTCGTGGAATCTGCAAGTGGATATTTGGACCTCTCTGAGGATTTCGTTGGAAGCGGGATAAACTTCCCAGAACTAAACGGAAGCATTCTCAGAAACTTCTTTGTGATGTTTGCATTCAACTCACAGAGTTGAAACTTCCTTTCATAGTTCAGGTTTGAAACACTCTTTTTGTAGAATCTGGAAGTGGATATTTGGACCACTGTGTGGTCTACGTTGGAAACGGGTATATCTTCACCTCAAACCTAGACAGAAGCATTCTCAGAAAGTTCTCTGTGTTGACTGCATTCAACTCACAGAGTTGAACAATCCTTTTGATGGAGCAGTTTTGAAACTCTCTTTCTTTGGAATCTGCAAGTGGATATGTTGACCTCTTTGAAGATTTCGTTGGAAACGGGTTAATCTTCACATAAAAGCTAAACAGAAGCATTCTCAGAAACTTCTTTGTGATGATTGCATTCACCTCACAGAGTTGAACTTTCCCTTTGATAGAGCAGCTTTGAAACACTCTTTTTCTAGAATCTGCAAGTGGACATTTGGAGGGCTTTGTGTTCTGCGGTGGAAAAGGAAATATCTTCTCATCAAAACTACATAGAAGCATTCTCAGAAACTACTCTGTGATGATTGCATTCAGCTGACAGAGTTGAACATTCCTTTTGATAGAGCAGTTTGGAAACACTCTTTTTGTAGAATCTGCATGTGGGGATTTGGACCGCTTGGAGACCTATGGTAGTAAAGGAAATAACTTCATAGAAAAAGCAAATGGAAGCATTCTCAGAAAATTCTTTGTGATGATTGAGTTGAACTCAGAGACCTGAACATTCCTTTTGATGGAGCAGTTTCCAAACACACTTCTCGTGGAATCTGCAAGTGGATATTTGGACCTCTCTGAGGATTTCGTTGGAAGCGGGATAAACTTCCCATAACTAAACGGAAGCATTCTCAGAAACTTCTTTGTGATGTTTGCATTCAACTCACAGAGTTGAAATTTCCTTTCATAGTTCAGGTTTGAAACACTCTTTTTGTAGAATCTGGAAGTGGATATTTGGACCACTGTGTGGTCTTCGTTGGAAACGGGTATATCTTCACCTCAAACCTAGACAGAAGCATTCTCAGAAAGTTCTCTGTGTTGACTGCATTCAACTCACAGAGTTGAACAATCCTTTTGATGGAGCAGTTTTGAAACTCTCTTTCTTTGGAATCTGCAAGTGGATATGTTGACCTCTTTGAAGATTTCGTTGGAAACAGGTTAATCTTCACATAAAAGCTAAACAGAAGCATTCTCAGAAACTTTTTTCTGATGATTGCATTCACCTCACAGAGTTGAACATTCTCTTTGATAGAGCAGCTTTGAAACACTCTTTTTCTAGAATCTGCAAGTGGACATTTGGAGGGCTTTGTGTTCTGTGGTGGAAAAGGAAATATCTTCTCATCAAAACTACATAGAAGCATTCTCAGAAACAATTATGTGATGATTGCATTCAGCTGACAGAGTTGAACATTCCTTTTGATAGAGCAGTTTGGAAACACTCTTTTTGTAGAATCTGCATGTGGAGATTTGGACCGCTTTGAGACCTATGGTAGTAAAGGAAATAACTTCATAGAAAAACCAAATGGAAGCATTCTCAGAAAATTCTTTGTGATGATTGAGTTGAACTCAGAGACCTGAACATTCCTTTTGATGGAGCAGTTTCCAAATACACTTCTCGTGGAATCTGCAAGTGGATATTTGGACCTCTCTGAGGATTTCGTTGGAAGCGGGATAAACTTCCCAGAACTAAACGGAAGCATTCTCAGAAACTTCTTTGTGATGTTTGCATTCAACTCACAGAGTTGAAACTTCCTTTCATAGTTCAGGTTTGAAACACTCTTTTTGTAGAATCTGGAAGTGGATATTTGGACCACTGTGTGGTCTTCGTTGGAAACGGGTATATCTTCACCTCAAACCTAGACAGAAGCATTCTCAGAAAGTTCTCTGTGTTGACTGCATTCAACTCACAGAGTTGAACAATCCTTTTGATGGAGCAGTTTTGAAACTCTCTTTCTTTGGAATCTGCAAGTGGATATGTTGACCTCTTTGAAGATTTCGTTGGAAACGGGTTAATCTTCACATAAAAGCTAAACAGAAGCATTCTCAGAAACATCTTTGTGATGATTGCATTCACATCACAGAGTTGAACTTTCCCTTTGATAGAGCAGCTTTGAAACACTCTTTTCCTAGAATCTGCAAGTGGACATTTGGAGGTCTTTGTGTTCTGCGGTGGAAAAGGAAATATCTTCTCATCAAAACTACATAGAAGCATTCTCAGAAACTACTCTGTGATGATTGCATTCAGCTGACAGAGTTGAACATTCCTTTTGATAGAGCAGTTTGGAAACACTCTTTTTGTAGAATCTGCATGTGGAGATTTGGACCGCTTTGAGACCTATGGTAGTAAAGGAAATAACTTCATAGAAAAACCAAATGGAAGCATTCTCAGAAAATTCTTTGTGATGATTGAGTTGAACTCAGAGACCTGAACATTCCTTTTGATGGAGCAGTTTCCAAACACACTTCTCGTGGAATCTGCAAGTGGATATTTGGACCTCTCTGAGGATTTCGTTGGAAGCGGGATAAACTTCCCAGAACTAAATGGAAGCATTCTCAGAAACTTCTTTGTGATGTTTGCATTCAACTCACAGAGTTGAACCTTCCTTTCATAGTTCAGGTTTGAAACACTCTTTTTGTAGAATCTGGAAGTGGATATTTGGACCACTGTGAGGACTTCGTTGGAAACGGGTATATCTTCACCTCAAACCTAGAGAGAAGCATTCTCAGAATGTTCTCTGTGTTGACTGCATTCAACTGACAGACTTGAACAATCGTTTTGATGGAGCAGTTTTGAAACTCTCTTTCTTTGGAATCTGCAAGTGGATATGTTGACCTCTGAAGATTTCGTTGGAAACGGGTTAATCTTCACATAAAAGCTAAACAGAATCATTCTCAGAAACTTCTTTGTGATGATTGCATTCACCTCACAGAGTTGAACTTTCTCTTTGATAGAGCAGCTTTGAAACACTCTTTTTCTAGAATCTGCAAGTGGACATTTGGAGGGCTTTCTGGACTGTGGTGGAAAAGGAAATATCTTCTCATCGAAAGTACATTTGGAGGGCTTTGTGTTCTGCGGTGGAAAAGGAAATATCTTCTCATGGAAACAACATAGAAGCATTCTCAGAAACAATTCTGTGATGATTGCATTCAGCTGACGGAGTTGAACATTCCTTTTGATAGAGCAGTTTGGAAACACTCTTTTTGTAGAATCTGCATGTGGAGATTTGGACCGCTTGGAGACCTATGGTAGTAAAGGAAATAACTTCATAGAAAAACCAAATGGAAGCATTCTCAGAAAATTCTTTGTGATGATTGAGTTGAACTGAGAGACCTGAACATTCCTTTTGATGGAGCAGTTTCCAAACACACTTCTCGTGGAATCTGCAAGTGGATATTTGGACCTCTCTGAGGATTTCGTTGGAAGCGGGATAAACTTCCCAGAACTAAACGGAAGCATTCTCAGAAACTTCTTTGTGATGTTTGCATTCAACTCACAGAGTTGAAACTTCCTTTCATAGTTCAGGTTTGAAACACTCTTTTTGTAGAATCTGGAAGTGGATATTTGGACCACTGTGTGGTCTTCGTTGGAAACGGGTATATCTTCACCTCAAACCTAGACAGAAGCATTCTCAGAAAGTTCTCTGTGTTGACTGCATTCAACTCACAGAGTTGAACAATCCTTTTGATGGAGCAGTTTTGAAACTCTCTTTCTTTGGAATCTGCAAGTGGATATGTTGACCTCTTTGAAGATTTCGTTGGAAACGGGTTAATCTTCACATAAAAGCTAAACAGAAGCATTCTCAGAAACTTTTTTCTGATGATTGCATTCACCTCACAGAGTTGAACATTCTCTTTGATAGAGCAGCTTTGAAACACTCTTTTTTTAGAATCTGCAAGTGGACATTTGGAGGGCTTTGTGTTCTGCGGTGGAAAAGGAAATATCTTCTCATCAAAACTACATAGAAGCATTCTCAGAAACAATTATGTGATGATTGCATTCAGCTGACAGAGTTGAACATTCCTTTTGATAGAGCACTTTGGAAACACTCTTTTTGTAGAATCTGCATGGGGAGATTTGGACCGCTTGGAGACCTATGGTAGTAAGGGAAATAACTTCATAGAAAAACCAAATGGAAGCATTCTCAGAAAATTCTTTGTGATGATTGAGTTGAACTCAGAGACCTGAACATTCCTTTTGATGGAGCAGTTTCCAAATACACTTCTCGTGGAATCTGCAAGTGGATATTTGGACCTCTCTGAGGATTTCGTTGGAAGCGGGATAAACTTCCCAGAACTAAACGGAAGCATTCTCAGAAACTTCTTTGTGATGTTTGCATTCAACTCACAGAGTTGAAACTTCCTTTCATAGTTCAGGTTTGAAACACTCTTTTTGTAGAATCTGGAAGTGGATATTTGGACCACTGTGTGGTCTTCGTTGGAAACGGGTATATCTTCACCTCAAACCTAGACAGAAGCATTCTCAGAAAGTTCTCTGTGTTGACTGCATTCAACTCACAGAGTTGAACAATCCTTTTGATGGAGCAGTTTTGAAACTCTCTTTCTTTGGAATCTGCAAGTGGATATGTTGACCTCTTTGAAGATTTCGTTGGAAACGGGTTAATCTTCACATAAAAGCTAAACAGAAGCATTCTCAGAAACATCTTTGTGATGATTGCATTCACATCACAGAGTTGAACTTTCCCTTTGATAGAGCAGCTTTGAAACACTCTTTTCCTAGAATCTGCAAGTGGACATTTGGAGGTCTTTGTGTTCTGCGGTGGAAAAGGAAATATCTTCTCATCAAAACTACATAGAAGCATTCTCAGAAACTACTCTGTGATGATTGCATTCAGCTGACAGAGTTGAACATTCCTTTTGATAGAGCAGTTTGGAAACACTCTTTTTGTAGAATCTGCATGTGGAGATTTGGACCGCTTTGAGACCTATGGTAGTAAAGGAAATAACTTCATAGAAAAACCAAATGGAAGCATTCTCAGAAAATTCTTTGTGATGATTGAGTTGAACTCAGAGACCTGAACATTCCTTTTGATGGAGCAGTTTCCAAACACACTTCTCGTGGAATCTGCAAGTGGATATTTGGACCTCTCTGAGGATTTCGTTGGAAGCGGGATAAACTTCCCAGAACTAAACGGAAGCATTCTCAGAAACTTCTTTGTGATGTTTGCATTCAACTCACAGAGTTGAACCTTCCTTTCATAGTTCAGGTTTGAAACACTCTTTTTGTAGAATCTGGAAGTGGATATTTGGACCACTGTGAGGACTTCGTTGGAAACGGGTATATCTTCACCTCAAACCTAGAGAGAAGCATTCTCAGAATGTTCTCTGTGTTGACTGCATTCAACTGACAGACTTGAACAATCGTTTTGATGGAGCAGTTTTGAAACTCTCTTTCTTTGGAATCTGCAAGTGGATATGTTGACCTCTTTGAAGATTTCGTTGGAAACGGGTTAATCTTCACATAAAAGCTAAACAGAATCATTCTCAGAAACTTCTTTGTGATGATTGCATTCACCTCACAGAGTTGAACTTTCTCTTTGATAGAGCAGCTTTGAAACACTCTTTTTCTAGAATCTGCAAGTGGACATTTGGAGGGCTTTCTGGACTGTGGTGGAAAAGGAAATATCTTCTCATCGAAAGTACATTTGGAGGGCTTTGTGTTCTGCGGTGGAAAAGGAAATATCTTCTCATGGAAACAACATAGAAGCATTCTCAGAAACAATTCTGTGATGATTGCATTCAGCTGACAGAGTTGAACATTCCTTTTGATAGAGCAGTTTGGAAACACTCTTTTTGTAGAATCTGCATGGGGAGATTTGGACCGCTTGGAGACCTATGGTAGTAAAGGAAATAACTTCATAGAAAAACCAAATGGAAGCATTCTCAGAAAATTCTTTGTGATGATTGAGTTGAACTCAGAGACCTGAACATTCCTTTTGATGGAGCAGTTTCCAAACACACTTCTCGTGGAATCTGCAAGTGGATATTTGGACCTCTCTGAGGATTTCGTTGGAAGCGGGATAAACTTCCCAGAACTAAACGGAAGCATTCTCAGAAACTTCTTTGTGATGTTTGCATTCAACTCACAGAGTTGAAACTTCCTTTCATAGTTCAGGTTTGAAACACTCTTTTTGTAGAATCTGGAAGTGGATATTTGGACCACTGTGTGGTCTTCGTTGGAAACGGGTATATCTTCACCTCAAACCTAGACAGAAGCATTCTCAGAAAGTTCTCTGTGTTGACTGCATTCAACTCACAGAGTTGAACAATCCTTTTGATGGAGCAGTTTTGAAACTCTCTTTCTTTGGGATCTGCAAGTGGATATGTTGACCTCTTTGAAGATTTCGTTGGAAACGGGTTAATCTTCACATAAAAGCTAAACAGAAGCATTCTCAGAAACGTCTTTGTGATCATTGCATTCACCTCACAGAGTTGAACTTTCCCTTTGATAGAGCAGCTTTGAAACACTCTTTTTCTAGAATCTGCAAATGGACATTTGGAGGGCTTTGTGTTCTGCGGTGGAAAAGGAAATATCTTCTCATCAAAACTACATAGAAGAATTCTCAGAAACAATTCTGTGATGATTGCATTCAGCTGACAGAGTTGAACATTCCTTTTGATAGAGCAGTTTGGAAACACTCTTTTTGTAGAATCTGCATGTGGAGATTTGGACCGCTTGGAGACCTATGGTAGTAAAGGAAATAACTTCATAGAAAAACCAAATGGAAGCATTCTCAGAAAATTCTTTGTGATGATTGAGTTGAACTCAGAGACCTGAACATTCCTTTTGATGGAGCAGTTTCCAAACACACTTCTCGTGGAATCTGCAAGTGGATATTTGGACCTCTCTGAGGATTTCGTTGGAAGCGGGATAAACTTCCCAGAACTAAACGGAAGCATTCTCAGAAACTTCTTTTTGATGTTTGCATTCAACTCACAGAGTTGAACCTTCCTTTCATAGTTCAGGTTTGAAACACTCTTTTTGTAGAATCTGGAAGTGGATATTTGGACCACTGTGAGGACTTCGTTGGAAACGGGTATATCTTCACCTCAAACCTAGAGAGAAGCATTCTCAGAAAGTTCTCTGTGTTGACTGCATTCAACTGACAGACTTGAACAATCGTTTTGATGGAGCAGTTTTGAAACTCTCTTTCTTTGGAATCTGCAAGTGGATATGTTGACCTCTTTGAAGATTTCGTTGGAAACGGGTTAATCTTCACATAAAAGCTAAACAGAAGCATTCTCAGAAACTTCTTTGTGCTGATTGCATTCACCTCACAGAGTTGAACTTTCTCTTTGATAGAGCAGCTTTGAAACACTCTTTTTCTTGAATCTGCAAGTGGACATTTGGAGGGCTTTCTGGACTGTGGTGGAAAAGGAAATATCTTCTCATCGAAAGTACATTTGGAGGGCTTTGTGTTCTGCGGTGGAAAAGGAAATATCTTCTCATGGAAACAACATAGAAGCATTCTCAGAAACAATTCTGTGATGATTGCATTCAGCTGACAGAGTTGAACATTCCTTTTGATAGAGCAGTTTGGAAACACTCTTTTTGTAGAATCTGCATGGGGAGATTTGGACCGCTTGGAGACCTATGGTAGTAAAGGAAATAACTTCATAGAAAAACCAAATGGAAGCATTCTCAGAAAATTCTTTGTGATGATTGAGTTGAACTCAGAGACCTGAACATTCCTTTTGATGGAGCAGTTTCCAAACACACTTCTCGTGGAATCTGCAAGTGGATATTTGGACCTCTCTGAGGATTTCGTTGGAAGCGGGATAAACTTCCCAGAACTAAACGGAAGCATTCTCAGAAACTTCTTTGTGATGTTTGCATTCAACTCACAGAGTTGAAACTTCCTTTCATAGTTCAGGTTTGAAACACTCTTTTTGTAGAATCTGGAAGTGGATATTTGGACCACTGTGTGGTCTTCGTTGGAAACGGGTATATCTTCACCTCAAACCTAGACAGAAGCATTCTCAGAAAGTTCTCTGTGTTGACTGCATTCAACTCACAGAGTTGAACAATCCTTTTGATGGAGCAGTTTTGAAACTCTCTTTCTTTGGGATCTGCAAGTGGATATGTTGACCTCTTTGAAGATTTCGTTGGAAACGGGTTAATCTTCACATAAAAGCTAAACAGAAGCATTCTCAGAAACTTCTTTGTGATGATTGCATTCACCTCACAGAGTTGAACTTTCCCTTTGATAGAGCAGCTTTGAAACACTCTTTTTCTAGAATCTGCAAGTGGACATTTGGAGGGCTTTGTGTTCTGCGGTGGAAAAGGAAATATCTTCTCATCAAAACTACATAGAAGCATTCTCAGAAACTACTCTGTGATGATTGCATTCAGCTGACAGAGTTGAACATTCCTTTTGATAGAGCAGTTTGGAAACACTCTTTTTGTAGAATCTGCATGTGGAGATTTGGACCGCTTGGAGACCTATGCTAGTAAAGGAAATAACTTCATAGAAAAACCAAATGGAAGCATTCTCAGAAAATTCTTTGTGATGATTGAGTTGAACTCAGAGACCTGAACATTCCTTTTGATGGAGCAGTTTCCAAACACACTTCTCGTGGAATCTGCAAGTGGATATTTGGACCTCTCTGAGGATTTCGTTGGAAGCAGGATAAACTTCCCAGAACTAAACGGAAGCATTCTCAGAAACTTCTTTGTGATGTTTGCATTCAACTCACAGAGTTGAAACTTCCTTTCATAGTTCAGGTTTGAAACACTCTTTTTGTAGAATCTGGAAGTGGATATTTGGACCACTGTGTGGTCTACGTTGGAAACGGGTATATCTTCACCTCAAACCTAGACAGAAGCATTCTCAGAAAGTTCTCTGTGTTGACTGCATTCAACTCACAGAGTTGAACAATCCTTTTGATGGAGCAGTTTTGAAACTCTCTTTCTTTGGAATCTGCAAGTGGATATGTTGACCTCTTTGAAGATTTCGTTGGAAACGGGTTAATCTTCACATAAAAGCTAAACAGAAGCATTCTCAGAAACTTCTTTGTGCTGATTGCATTCACCTCACAGAGTTGAACTTTCTCTTTGATAGAGCAGCTTTGAAACACTCTTTTTCTTGAATCTGCAAGTTGACATTTGGAGGGCTTTCTGGACTGTGGTGGAAAAGGAAATATCTTCTCATCGAAAGTACATTTGGAGGGCTTTGTGTTCTGCGGTGGAAAAGGAAATATCTTCTCATGGAAACAACATAGAAGCATTCTCAGAAACAATTCTGTGATGATTGCATTCAGCTGACAGAGTTGAACATTCCTTTTGATAGAGCAGTTTGGAAACACTCTTTTTGTAGAATCTGCATGGGGAGATTTGGACCGCTTGGAGACCTATGGTAGTAAAGGAAATAACTTCATAGAAAAACCAAATGGAAGCATTCTCAGAAAATTCTTTGTGATGATTGAGTTGAACTCAGAGACCTGAACATTCCTTTTGATGGAGCAGTTTCGAAACACACTTCTCGTGGAATCTGCAAGTGGATATTTGGACCTCTCTGAGGATTTTGTTGGAAGCGGGATAAACTTCCCAGAACTAAACGGAAGCATTCTCAGAAACTTCTTTGTGATGTTTGCATTCAACTCACAGAGTTGAAACTTCCTTTCATAGTTCAGGTTTGAAACACTCTTTTTGTAGAATCTGGAAGTGGATATTTGGACCACTGTGTGGTCTTCGTTGGAAACGGGTATATCTTCACCTCAAACCTAGACAGAAGCATTCTCAGAAAGTTCTCTGTGTTGACTGCATTCAACTCACAGAGTTGAACAATCCTTTTGATGGAGCAGTTTTGAAACTCTCTTTCTTTGGGATCTGCAAGTGGATATGTTGACCTCTTTGAAGATTTCATTGGAAACGGGTTAATCTTCACATAAAAGCTAAACAGAAGCATTCTCAGAAACTTCTTTGTGATCATTGCATTCACCTCACAGAGTTGAAATTTCCCTTTGATAGAGCAGCTTTGAAACACTCTTTTTCTAGAATCTGCAAATGGACATTTGGAGGGCTTTGTGTTCTGCGGTGGAAAAGGAAATATCTTCTCATCAAAACTACATAGAAGCATTCTCAGAAACAATTCTGTGATGATTGCATTCAGCTGACAGAGTTGAACATTCCTTTTGATAGAGCAGTTTGGAAACACTCTTTTTGTAGAATCTGCATGTGGAGATTTGGACCGCTTGGAGACCTATGGTAGTAAAGGAAATAACTTCATAGAAAAACCAAATGGAAGCATTCTCAGAAAATTCTTTGTGATGATTGAGTTGAACTCAGAGACCTGAACATTCCTTTTGATGGAGCAGTTTCCAAACACACTTCTCGTGGAATCTGCAAGTGGATATTTGGACCTCTCTGAGGATTTCGTTGGAAGCGGGATAAATTTCCCAGAACTAAACGGAAGCATTCTCAGAAACTTCTTTGTGATGTTTGCATTCAACTCACAGAGTTGAAACTTCCTTTCATAGTTCAGGTTTGAAACACTCTTTTTGTAGAATCTGGAAGTGGATATTTGGACCACTGTGTGGTCTTCGTTGGAAACGGGTATATCTTCACCTCAAACCTAGACAGAAGAATTCTCAGAAAGTTCTCTGTGTTGACTGCATTCAACTCACAGAGTTGAACAATCCTTTTGATGGAGCAGTTTTGAAACTCTCTTTCTTTGGGATCTGCAAGTGGATATGTTGACCTCTTTGAAGATTTCGTTGGAAACGGGTTAATCTTCACATAAAAGCTAAACAGAAGCATTCTCAGAAACTTTTTTCTGATGATTGCATTCACCTCACAGAGTTGAACATTCTCTTTGATAGAGCAGCTTTGAAACACTCTTTTTTTAGAATCTGCAAGTGGACATTTGGAGGGCTTTGTGTTCTGCGGTGGAAAAGGAAATATCTTCTCATCAAAACTACATAGAAGCATTCTCAGAAACAATTATGTGATGATTGCATTCAGCTGACAGAGTTGAACATTCCTTTTGATAGAGCAGTTTGGAAACACTCTTTCTGTAGAATCTGCATGTGGAGATTTGGACCGCTTTGAGACCTATGGTAGTAAAGGAAATAACTTCATAGAAAAACCAAATGGAAGCATTCTCAGAAAATTCTTTGTGATGATTGAGTTGAACTCAGAGACCTGAACATTCCTTTTGATGGAGCAGTTTCCAAACACACTTCTCGTGGCATCTGAAGTGGATATTTGGACCTCTCTGAGGATTTCGTTGGAAGCGGGATAAACTTCCCAGAACTAAACGGAAGCATTCTCAGAAACTTCTTTGTGATGTTTGCATTCAACTCACAGAGTTGAAACTTCCTTTCATAGTTCAGGTTTGAAACACTCTTTTTGTAGAATCTGGAAGTGGATATTTGGACCACTGTGAGGACTTCGTTGGAAACGGGTATATCTTCACCTCAAACCTAGAGAGAAGCATTCTCAGAAAGTTCACTGTGTTGACTGCATTCAACTGACAGACTTGAACAATCGTTTTGATGGAGCAGTTTTGAAACTCTCTTTCTTTGGAATCTGCAAGTGGATATGTTGACCTCTTTGAAGATTTCGTTGGAAACGGGTTAATCTTCACATAAAAGCTAAACAGAAGCATTCTCAGAAACTTCTTTGTGCTGATTGCATTCACCTCACAGAGTTGAACTTTCTCTTTGATAGAGCAGCTTTGAAACACTCTTTTTCTTGAATCTGCAAGTGGACATTTGGAGGGCTTTCTGGACTGTGGTGGAAAAGGAAATATCTTCTCATCGAAAGTACATTTGGAGGGCTTTGTGTTCTGCGGTGGAAAAGGAAATATCTTCTCATGGAAACAACATAGAAGCATTCTCAGAAACAATTCTGTGATGATTGCATTCAGCTGACAGAGTTGAACATTCCTTTTGATAGAGCAGTTTGGAAACACTCTTTTTGTAGAATCTGCATGTGGAGATTTGGACCGCTTGGAGACCTATGGTAGTAAAGGAAATAACTTCATAGAAAAACCAAATGGAAGCATTCTCAGAAAATTCTTTGTGATGATTGAGTTGAACTCAGAGACCTGAACATTCCTTTTGATGGAGCAGTTTCCAAACACACTTCTCGTGGCATCTGCAAGTGGATATTTGGACCTCTCTGAGGATTTCGTTGGAAGCGGGATAAACTTCCCAGAACTAAACGGAAGCATTCTCAGAAACTTCTTTGTGATGTTTGCATTCAACTCACAGAGTTGAAACTTCCTTTCATAGTTCAGGTTTGAAACACTCTTTTTGTAGAATCTGGAAGTGGATATTTGGACCACTGTGTGGTCTTCGTTGGAAACGGGTATATCTTCACCTCAAACCTAGACAGAAGCATTCTCAGAAAGTTCTCTGTGTTGACTGCATTCAACTCACAGAGTTGAACAATCCTTTTGATGGAGCAGTTTTGAAACTCTCTTTCTTTGGGATCTGCAAGTGGATATGTTGACCTCTTTGAAGATTTCGTTGGAAACGGGTTAATCTTCACATAAAAGCTAAACAGAAGCATTCTCAGAAACTTCTTTGTGATCATTGCATTCACCTCACAGAGTTGAACTTTCCCTTTGATAGAGCAGCTTTGAAACACTCTTTTTCTAGAATCTGCAAGTGGACATTTGGAGGTATTTGTGTTCTGCGGTGGAAAAGGAAATATCTTCTCATCAAAACTACATAGAAGCATTCTCAGAAACTACTCTGTGATGATTGCATTCAGCTGACAGAGTTGAACATTCCTTTTGATAGAGCAGTTTGGAAACACTCTTTTTGTAGAATCTGCATGGGGAGATTTGGACCGCTTTGAGACCTATGGTAGTAAAGGAAATAACTTCATAGAAAAACCAAATGGAAGCATTCTCAGAAAATTCTTTGTGATGATTGAGTTGAACTCAGAGACCTGAACATTCCTTTTGATGGAGCAGTTTCCAAACACACTTCTCGTGGAATCTGCAAGTGGATATTTGGACCTCTCTGAGGATTTCGTTGGAAGCGGGATAAACTTCCCAGAACTAAACGGAAGCATTCTCAGAAACTTCTTTGTGATGTTTGCATTCAACTCACAGAGTTGAACCTTCCTTTCATAGTTCAGGTTTGAAACACTCTTTTTGTAGAATCTGGAAGTGGATATTTGGACCACTGTGAGGACTTCGTTGGAAACGGGTATATCTTCACCTCAAACCTAGAGAGAAGCATTCTCAGAATGTTCTCTGTGTTGACTGCATTCAACTGACAGACTTGAACAATCGTTTTGATGGAGCAGTTTTGAAACTCTCTTTCTTTGGAATCTGCAAGTGGATATGTTGACCTCTTTGAAGATTTCGTTGGAAACGGGTTAATCTTCACATAAAAGCTAAACAGAATCATTCTCAGAAACTTCTTTGTGATGATTGCATTCACCTCACAGAGTTGAACTTTCTCTTTGATAGAGCAGCTTTGAAACACTCTTTTTCTAGAATCTGCAAGTGGACATTTGGAGGGCTTTCTGGACTGTGGTGGAAAAGGAAATATCTTCTCATCGAAAGTACATTTGGAGGGCTTTGTGTTCTGCGGTGGAAAAGGAAATATCTTCTCATGGAAACAACATAGAAGCATTCTCAGAAACAATTCTGTGATGATTGCATTCAGCTGACAGAGTTGAACATTCCTTTTGATAGAGCAGTTTGGAAACACTCTTTTTGTAGAATCTGCATGTGGAGATTTGGACCGCTTGGAGACCTATGGTAGTAAAGGAAATAACTTCATAGAAAAACCAAATGGAAGCATTCTCAGAAAATTCTTTGTGATGATTGAGTTGAACTCAGAGACCTGAACATTCCTTTTGATGGAGCAGTTTCCAAACACACTTCTCGTGGAATCTGCAAGTGGATATTTGGACCTCTCTGAGGATTTCGTTGGAAGCGGGATAAACTTCCCAGAACTAAACGGAAGCATTCTCAGAAACTTCTTTGTGATGTTTGCATTCAACTCACAGAGTTGAAACTTCCTTTCATAGTTCAGGTTTGAAACACTCTTTTTGTAGAATCTGGAAGTGGATATTTGGACCACTGTGTGGTCTTCGTTGGAAACGGGTATATCTTCACCTCAAACCTAGACAGAAGAATTCTCAGAAAGTTCTCTGTGTTGACTGCATTCAACTCACAGAGTTGAACAATCCTTTTGATGGAGCAGTTTTGAAACTCTCTTTCTTTGGGATCTGCAAGTGGATATGTTGACCTCTTTGAAGATTTCGTTGGAAACGGGTTAATCTTCACATAAAAGCTAAACAGAAGCATTCTCAGAAACTTCTTTGTGATGATTGCATTCACCTCACAGAGTTGAACTTTCCCTTTGATAGAGCAGCTTTGAAACACTCTTTTTCTAGAATCTGCAAGTGGACATTTGGAGGGCTTTGTGTTCTGCGGTGGAAAAGGAAATATCTTCTCATCAAAACTACATAGAAGCATTCTCAGAAACTACTCTGTGATGATTGCATTCAGCTGACAGAGTTGAACATTCCTTTTGATAGAGCAGTTTGGAAACACTCTTTTTGTAGAATCTGCATGTGGAGATTTGGACCGCTTGGAGACCTATGGTAGTAAAGGAAATAACTTCATAGAAAAACCAAATGGAAGCATTCTCAGAAAATTCTTTGTGATGATTGAGTTGAACTCAGAGACCTGAACATTCCTTTTGATGGAGCAGTTTCCAAACACACTTCTCGTGGAATCTGCAAGTGGATATTTGGACCTCTCTGAGGATTTCGTTGGAAGCGGGATAAACTTCCCAGAACTAAACGGAAGCATTCTCAGAAACTTCTTTGTGATGTTTGCATTCAACTCACAGAGTTGAACCTTCCTTTCATAGTTCAGGTTTGAAACACTCTTTTTGTAGAATCTGGAAGTGGATATTTGGACCACTGTGAGGACTTCGTTGGAAACGGGTATATCTTCACCTCAAACCTAGAGAGAAGCATTCTCAGAAAGTTCTCTGTGTTGACTGCATTCAACTGACAGACTTGAACAATCGTTTTGATGGAGCAGTTTTGAAACTCTCTTTCTTTGGAATCTGCAAGTGGATATGTTGACCTCTTTGAAGATTTCGTTGGAAACGGGTTAATCTTCACATAAAAGCTAAACAGAAGCATTCTCAGAAACTTCTTTTTGCTGATTGCATTCACCTCACAGAGTTGAACTTTCTCTTTGATAGAGCAGCTTTGAAACACTCTTTTTCTTGAATCTGCAAGTGGACATTTGGAGGGCTTTCTGGACTGTGGTGGAAAAGGAAATATCTTCTCATCGAAAGTACATTTGGAGGGCTTTGTGTTCTGCGGTGGAAAAGGAAATATCTTCTCATGGAAACAACATAGAAGCATTCTCAGAAACAATTCTGTGATGATTGCATTCAGCTGACAGAGTTGAACATTCCTTTTGATAGAGCAGTTTGGAAACACTCTTTTTGTAGAATCTGCATGGGGAGATTTGGACCGCTTGGAGACCTATGGTAGTAAAGGAAATAACTTCATAGAAAAACCAAAGGGAAGCATTCTCAGAAAATTCTTTGTGATGATTGAGTTGAACTCAGAGACCTGAACATTCCTTTTGATGGAGCAGTTTCCAAACACACTTCTCGTGGAATCTGCAAGTGGATATTTGGACCTCTCTGAGGATTTCGTTGGAAGCGGGATAAACTTCCCAGAACTAAACGGAAGCATTCTCAGAAACTTCTTTGTGATGTTTGCATTCAACTCACAGAGTTGAAACTTCCTTTCATAGTTCAGGTTTGAAACACTCTTTTTGTAGAATCTGGAAGTGGATATTTGGACCACTGTGTGGTCTTCGTTGGAAACGGGTATATCTTCACCTCAAACCTAGACAGAAGCATTCTCAGAAAGTTCTCTGTGTTGACTGCATTCAACTCACAGAGTTGAACAATCCTTTTGATGGAGCAGTTTTGAAACTCTCTTTCTTTGGGATCTGCAAGTGGATATGTTGACCTCTTTGAAGATTTCGTTGGAAACGGGTTAATCTTCACATAAAAGCTAAACAGAAGCATTCTCAGAAACGTCTTTGTGATCATTGCATTCACCTCACAGAGTTGAACTTTCCCTTTGATAGAGCAGCTTTGAAACACTCTTTTTCTAGAATCTGCAAATGGACATTTGGAGGGCTTTGTGTTCTGCGGTGGAAAAGGAAATATCTTCTCATCAAAACTACATAGAAGAATTCTCAGAAACAATTCTGTGATGATTGCATTCAGCTGACAGAGTTGAACATTCCTTTTGATAGAGCAGTTTGGAAACACTCTTTTTGTAGAATCTGCATGTGGAGATTTGGACCGCTTGGAGACCTATGGTAGTAAAGGAAATAACTTCATAGAAAAACCAAATGGAAGCATTCTCAGAAAATTCTTTGTGATGATTGAGTTGAACTCAGAGACCTGAACATTCCTTTTGATGGAGCAGTTTCCAAACACACTTCTCGTGGAATCTGCAAGTGGATATTTGGACCTCTCTGAGGATTTCGTTGGAAGCGGGATAAACTTCCCAGAACTAAACGGAAGCATTCTCAGAAACTTCTTTTTGATGTTTGCATTCAACTCACAGAGTTGAACCTTCCTTTCATAGTTCAGGTTTGAAACACTCTTTTTGTAGAATCTGGAAGTGGATATTTGGGCCACTGTGTGGTCTTCGTTGGAAACGGGTATATCTTCACCTCAAACCTAGAGAGAAGCATTCTCAGAAAGTTCTCTGTGTTGACTGCATTCAACTGACAGACTTGAACAATCGTTTTGATGGAGCAGTTTTGAAACTCTCTTTCTTTGGAATCTGCAAGTGGATATGTTGACCTCTTTGAAGATTTCGTTGGAAACGGGTTAATCTTCACATAAAAGCTAAACAGAAGCATTCTCAGAAACTTCTTTGTGCTGATTGCATTCACCTCACAGAGTTGAACTTTCTCTTTGATAGAGCAGCTTTGAAACACTCTTTTTCTTGAATCTGCAAGTGGACATTTGGAGGGCTTTCTGGACTGTGGTGGAAAAGGAAATATCTTCTCATCGAAAGTACATTTGGAGGGCTTTGTGTTCTGCGGTGGAAAAGGAAATATCTTCTCATGGAAACAACATAGAAGCATTCTCAGAAACAATTCTGTGATGATTGCATTCAGCTGACAGAGTTGAACATTCCTTTTGATAGAGCAGTTTGGAAACACTCTTTTTGTAGAATCTGCATGGGGAGATTTGGACCGCTTGGAGACCTATGGTAGTAAAGGAAATAACTTCATAGAAAAACCAAATGGAAGCATTCTCAGAAAATTCTTTGTGATGATTGAGTTGAACTCAGAGACCTGAACATTCCTTTTGATGGAGCAGTTTCCAAACACACTTCTCGTGGAATCTGCAAGTGGATATTTGGACCTCTCTGAGGATTTCGTTGGAAGCGGGATAAACTTCCCAGAACTAAACGGAAGCATTCTCAGAAACTTCTTTGTGATGTTTGCATTCAACTCACAGAGTTGAAACTTCCTTTCATAGTTCAGGTTTGAAACACTCTTTTTGTAGAATCTGGAAGTGGATATTTGGACCACTGTGTGGTCTTCGTTGGAAACGGGTATATCTTCACCTCAAACCTAGACAGAAGCATTCTCAGAAAGTTCTCTGTGTTGACTGCATTCAACTCACAGAGTTGAACAATCCTTTTGATGGAGCAGTTTTGAAACTCTCTTTCTTTGGGATCTGCAAGTGGATATGTTGACCTCTTTGAAGATTTCGTTGGAAACGGGTTAATCTTCACATAAAAGCTAAACAGAAGCATTCTCAGAAACTTCTTTGTGATGATTGCATTCACCTCACAGAGTTGAACTTTCCCTTTGATAGAGCAGCTTTGAAACACTCTTTTTCTAGAATCTGCAAGTGGACATTTGGAGGGCTTTGTGTTCTGCGGTGGAAAAGGAAATATCTTCTCATCAAAACTACATAGAAGCATTCTCAGAAACTACTCTGTGATGATTGCATTCAGCTGACAGAGTTGAACATTCCTTTTGATAGAGCAGTTTGGAAACACTCTTTTTGTAGAATCTGCATGTGGAGATTTGGACCGCTTGGAGACCTATGGTAGTAAAGGAAATAACTTCATAGAAAAACCAAATGGAAGCATTCTCAGAAAATTCTTTGTGATGATTGAGTTGAACTCAGAGACCTGAACATTCCTTTTGATGGAGCAGTTTCCAAACACACTTCTCGTGGAATCTGCAAGTGGATATTTGGACCTCTCTGAGGATTTCGTTGGAAGCAGGATAAACTTCCCAGAACTAAACGGAAGCATTCTCAGAAACTTCTTTGTGATGTTTGCATTCAACTCACAGAGTTGAAACTTCCTTTCATAGTTCAGGTTTGAAACACTCTTTTTGTAGAATCTGGAAGTGGATATTTGGACCACTGTGTGGTCTACGTTGGAAACGGGTATATCTTCACCTCAAACCTAGACAGAAGCATTCTCAGAAAGTTCTCTGTGTTGACTGCATTCAACTCACAGAGTTGAACAATCCTTTTGATGGAGCAGTTTTGAAACTCTCTTTCTTTGGAATCTGCAAGTGGATATGTTGACCTCTTTGAAGATTTCGTTGGAAACGGGTTAATCTTCACATAAAAGCTAAACAGAAGCATTCTCAGAAACTTCTTTGTGCTGATTGCATTCACCTCACAGAGTTGAACTTTCTCTTTGATAGAGCAGCTTTGAAACACTCTTTTTCTTGAATCTGCAAGTTGACATTTGGAGGGCTTTCTGGACTGTGGTGGAAAAGGAAATATCTTCTCATCGAAAGTACATTTGGAGGGCTTTGTGTTCTGCGGTGGAAAAGGAAATATCTTCTCATGGAAACAACATAGAAGCATTCTCAGAAACAATTCTGTGATGATTGCATTCAGCTGACAGAGTTGAACATTCCTTTTGATAGAGCAGTTTGGAAACACTCTTTTTGTAGAATCTGCATGGGGAGATTTGGACCGCTTGGAGACCTATGGTAGTAAAGGAAATAACTTCATAGAAAAACCAAATGGAAGCATTCTCAGAAAATTCTTTGTGATGATTGAGTTGAACTCAGAGACCTGAACATTCCTTTTGATGGAGCAGTTTCGAAACACACTTCTCGTGGAATCTGCAAGTGGATATTTGGACCTCTCTGAGGATTTTGTTGGAAGCGGGATAAACTTCCCAGAACTAAACGGAAGCATTCTCAGAAACTTCTTTGTGATGTTTGCATTCAACTCACAGAGTTGAAACTTCCTTTCATAGTTCAGGTTTGAAACACTCTTTTTGTAGAATCTGGAAGTGGATATTTGGACCACTGTGTGGTCTTCGTTGGAAACGGGTATATCTTCACCTCAAACCTAGACAGAAGCATTCTCAGAAAGTTCTCTGTGTTGACTGCATTCAACTCACAGAGTTGAACAATCCTTTTGATGGAGCAGTTTTGAAACTCTCTTTCTTTGGGATCTGCAAGTGGATATGTTGACCTCTTTGAAGATTTCATTGGAAACGGGTTAATCTTCACATAAAAGCTAAACAGAAGCATTCTCAGAAACTTCTTTGTGATCATTGCATTCACCTCACAGAGTTGAAATTTCCCTTTGATAGAGCAGCTTTGAAACACTCTTTTTCTAGAATCTGCAAATGGACATTTGGAGGGCTTTGTGTTCTGCGGTGGAAAAGGAAATATCTTCTCATCAAAACTACATAGAAGCATTCTCAGAAACAATTCTGTGATGATTGCATTCAGCTGACAGAGTTGAACATTCCTTTTGATAGAGCAGTTTGGAAACACTCTTTTTGTAGAATCTGCATGTGGAGATTTGGACCGCTTGGAGACCTATGGTAGTAAAGGAAATAACTTCATAGAAAAACCAAATGGAAGCATTCTCAGAAAATTCTTTGTGATGATTGAGTTGAATTCAGAGACCTGAACATTCCTTTTGATGGAGCAGTTTCCAAACACACTTCTCGTGGAATCTGCAAGTGGATATTTGGACCTCTCTGAGGATTTCGTTGGAAGCGGGATAAACTTCCCAGAACTAAACGGAAGCATTCTCAGAAACTTCTTTGTGATGTTTGCATTCAACTCACAGAGTTGAAACTTCCTTTCATAGTTCAGGTTTGAAACACTCTTTTTGTAGAATCTGGAAGTGGATATTTGGACCACTGTGTGGTCTACGTTGGAAACGGGTATATCTTCACCTCAAACCTAGACAGAAGCATTCTCAGAAAGTTCTCTGTGTTGACTGCATTCAACTCACAGAGTTGAACAATCCTTTTGATGGAGCAGTTTTGAAACTCTCTTTCTTTGGAATCTGCAAGTGGATATGTTGACCTCTTTGAAGATTTCGTTGGAAACGGGTTAATCTTCACATAAAAGCTAAACAGAAGCATTCTCAGAAACTTCTTTGTGCTGATTGCATTCACCTCACAGAGTTGAACTTTCTCTTTGATAGAGCAGCTTTGAAACACTCTTTTTCTAGAATCTGCAAGTGGACATTTGGAGGGCTTTCTGGACTGTGGTGGAAAAGGAAATATCTTCTCATCGAAAGTACATTTGGAGGGCTTTGTGTTCTGCGGTGGAAAAGGAAATATCTTCTCATGGAAACAACATAGAAGCATTCTCAGAAACAATTCTGTGATGATTGCATTCAGCTGACAGAGTTGAACATTCCTTTTGATAGAGCAGTTTGGAAACACTCTTTTTGTAGAATCTGCATGGGGAGATTTGGACCGCTTGGAGACCTATGGTAGTAAAGGAAATAACTTCATAGAAAAACCAAATGGAAGCATTCTCAGAAAATTCTTTGTGATGATTGAGTTGAACTCAGAGACCTGAACATTCCTTTTGATGGAGCAGTTTCCAAACACACTTCTCGTGGAATCTGCAAGTGGATATTTGGACCTCTCTGAGGATTTCGTTGGAAGCGGGATAAACTTCCCAGAACTAAACGGAAGCATTCTCAGAAACTTCTTTGTGATGTTTGCATTCAACTCACAGAGTTGAAACTTCCTTTCATAGTTCAGGTTTGAAACACTCTTTTTGTAGAATCTGGAAGTGGATATTTGGACCACTGTGTGGTCTTCGTTGGAAACGGGTATATCTTCACCTCAAACCTAGACAGAAGCATTCTCAGAAAGTTCTCTGTGTTGACTGCATTCAACTCACAGAGTTGAACAATCCTTTTGATGGAGCAGTTTTGAAACTCTCTTTCTTTGGGATCTGCAAGTGGATATGTTGACCTCTTTGAAGATTTCGTTGGAAACGGGTTAATCTTCACATAAAAGCTAAACAGAAGCATTCTCAGAAACTTCTTTGTGATGATTGCATTCACCTCACAGAGTTGAACTTTCCCTTTGATAGAGCAGCTTTGAAACACTCTTTTTCTAGAATCTGCAAGTGGACATTTGGAGGGCTTTGTGTTCTGCGGTGGAAAAGGAAATATCTTCTCATCAAAACTACATAGAAGCATTCTCAGAAACTACTCTGTGATGATTGCATTCAGCTGACAGAGTTGAACATTCCTTTTGATAGAGCAGTTTGGAAACACTCTTTTTGTAGAATCTGCATGTGGAGATTTGGACCGCTTGGAGACCTATGGTAGTAAAGGAAATAACTTCATAGAAAAACCAAATGGAAGCATTCTCAGAAAATTCTTTGTGATGATTGAGTTGAACTCAGAGACCTGAACATTCCTTTTGATGGAGCAGTTTCCAAACACACTTCTCGTGGAATCTGCAAGTGGATATTTGGACCTCTCTGAGGATTTCGTTGGAAGCAGGATAAACTTCCCAGAACTAAACGGAAGCATTCTCAGAAACTTCTTTGTGATGTTTGCATTCAACTCACAGAGTTGAAACTTCCTTTCATAGTTCAGGTTTGAAACACTCTTTTTGTAGAATCTGGAAGTGGATATTTGGACCACTGTGTGGTCTACGTTGGAAACGGGTATATCTTCACCTCAAACCTAGACAGAAGCATTCTCAGAAAGTTCTCTGTGTTGACTGCATTCAACTCACAGAGTTGAACAATCCTTTTGATGGAGCAGTTTTGAAACTCTCTTTCTTTGGGATCTGCAAGTGGATATGTTGACCTCTTTGAAGATTTCATTGGAAACGGGTTAATCTTCACATAAAAGCTAAACAGAAGCATTCTCAGAAACTTCTTTGTGATCATTGCATTCACCTCACAGAGTTGAAATTTCCCTTTGATAGAGCAGCTTTGAAACACTCTTTTTCTAGAATCTGCAAATGGACATTTGGAGGGCTTTGTGTTCTGCGGTGGAAAAGGAAATATCTTCTCATCAAAACTACATAGAAGCATTCTCAGAAACAATTCTGTGATGATTGCATTCAGCTGACAGAGTTGAACATTCCTTTTGATAGAGCAGTTTGGAAACACTCTTTTTGTAGAATCTGCATGTGGAGATTTGGACCGCTTGGAGACCTATGGTAGTAAAGGAAATAACTTCATAGAAAAACCAAATGGAAGCATTCTCAGAAAATTCTTTGTGATGATTGAGTTGAATTCAGAGACCTGAACATTCCTTTTGATGGAGCAGTTTCCAAACACACTTCTCGTGGAATCTGCAAGTGGATATTTGGACCTCTCTGAGGATTTCGTTGGAAGCGGGATAAACTTCCCAGAACTAAACGGAAGCATTCTCAGAAACTTCTTTGTGATGTTTGCATTCAACTCACAGAGTTGAAACTTCCTTTCATAGTTCAGGTTTGAAATACTCTTTTTGTAGAATCTGGAAGTGGATATTTGGACCACTGTGTGGTCTACGTTGGAAACGGGTATATCTTCACCTCAAACCTAGACAGAAGCATTCTCAGAAAGTTCTCTGTGTTGACTGCATTCAACTCACAGAGTTGAACAATCCTTTTGATGGAGCAGTTTTGAAACTCTCTTTCTTTGGAATCTGCAAGTGGATATGTTGACCTCTTTGAAGATTTCGTTGGAAACGGGTTAATCTTCACATAAAAGCTAAACAGAAGCATTCTCAGAAACTTCTTTGTGCTGATTGCATTCACCTCACAGAGTTGAACTTTCTCTTTGATAGAGCAGCTTTGAAACACTCTTTTTCTTGAATCTGCAAGTGGACATTTGGAGGGCTTTCTGGACTGTGGTGGAAAAGGAAATATCTTCTCATCGAAAGTACATTTGGAGGGCTTTGTGTTCTGCGGTGGAAAAGGAAATATCTTCTCATGGAAACAACATAGAAGCATTCTCAGAAACAATTCTGTGATGATTGCATTCAGCTGACAGAGTTGAACATTCCTTTTGATAGAGCAGTTTGGAAACACTCTTTTTGTACAATCTGCATGGGGAGATTTGGACCGCTTGGAGACCTATGGTAGTAAAGGAAATAACTTCATAGAAAAACCAAATGGAAGCATTCTCAGAAAATTCTTTGTGATGATTGAGTTGAACTCAGAGACCTGAACATTCCTTTTGATGGAGCAGTTTC
Organism: Pan troglodytes; assembly: GCF_028858775.2. Classification (NCBI taxonomy): domain Eukaryota; kingdom Metazoa; phylum Chordata; class Mammalia; order Primates; family Hominidae; genus Pan; species Pan troglodytes. Next base: position 55,787,181 of record NC_072407.2, read on the forward strand.
CAAACACACTTCTCGTGGAATCTGCAAGTGGATATTTGGACCTCTCTGAGGATTTCGTTGGAAGCGGGATAAACTTCCCAGAACTAAACGGAAGCATTCTCAGAAACTTCTTTGTGATGTTTGCATTCAACTCACAGAGTTGAAACTTCCTTTCATAGTTCAGGTTTGAAACACTCTTTTTGTAGAATCTGGAAGTGGATATTTGGACCACTGTGTGGTCTTCGTTGGAAACGGGTATATCTTCACCTCAAACCTAGACAGAAGCATTCTCAGAAAGTTCTCTGTGTTGACTGCATTCAACTCACAGAGTTGAACAATCCTTTTGATGGAGCAGTTTTGAAACTCTCTTTCTTTGGGATCTGCAAGTGGATATGTTGACCTCTTTGAAGATTTCGTTGGAAACGGGTTAATCTTCACATAAAAGCTAAACAGAAGCATTCTCAGAAACTTCTTTGTGATGATTGCATTCACCTCACAGAGTTGAACTTTCCCTTTGATAGAGCAGCTTTGAAACACTCTTTTTCTAGAATCTGCAAGTGGACATTTGGAGGGCTTTGTGTTCTGCGGTGGAAAAGGAAATATCTTCTCATCAAAACTACATAGAAGCATTCTCAGAAACTACTCTGTGATGATTGCATTCAGCTGACAGAGTTGAACATTCCTTTTGATAGAGCAGTTTGGAAACACTCTTTTTGTAGAATCTGCATGTGGAGATTTGGACCGCTTGGAGACCTATGGTAGTAAAGGAAATAACTTCATAGAAAAACCAAATGGAAGCATTCTCAGAAAATTCTTTGTGATGATTGAGTTGAACTCAGAGACCTGAACATTCCTTTTGATGGAGCAGTTTCCAAACACACTTCTCGTGGAATCTGCAAGTGGATATTTGGACCTCTCTGAGGATTTCGTTGGAAGCAGGATAAACTTCCCAGAACTAAACGGAAGCATTCTCAGAAACTTCTTTGTGATGTTTGCATTCAACTCACAGAGTTGAAACTTCCTTTCATAGTTCAGGTTTGAAACACTCTTTTTGTAGAATCTGGAAGTGGATATTTGGACCACTGTGTGGTCTACGTTGGAAACGGGTATATCTTCACCTCAAAACTAGACAGAAGCATTCTCAGAAAGTTCTCTGTGTTGACTGCATTCAACTCACAGAGTTGAACAATCCTTTTGATGGAGCAGTTTTGAAACTCTCTTTCTTTGGAATCTGCAAGTGGATATGTTGACCTCTTTGAAGATTTCGTTGGAAACGGGTTAATCTTCACATAAAAGCTAAACAGAAGCATTCTCAGAAACTTCTTTGTGCTGATTGCATTCACCTCACAGAGTTGAACTTTCTCTTTGATAGAGCAGCTTTGAAACACTCTTTTTCTTGAATCTGCAAGTTGACATTTGGAGGGCTTTCTGGACTGTGGTGGAAAAGGAAATATCTTCTCATCGAAAGTACATTTGGAGGGCTTTGTGTTCTGCGGTGGAAAAGGAAATATCTTCTCATGGAAACAACATAGAAGCATTCTCAGAAACAATTCTGTGATGATTGCATTCAGCTGACAGAGTTGAACATTCCTTTTGATAGAGCAGTTTGGAAACACTCTTTTTGTAGAATCTGCATGGGGAGATTTGGACCGCTTGGAGACCTATGGTAGTAAAGGAAATAACTTCATAGAAAAACCAAATGGAAGCATTCTCAGAAAATTCTTTGTGATGATTGAGTTGAACTCAGAGACCTGAACATTCCTTTTGATGGAGCAGTTTCGAAACACACTTCTCGTGGAATCTGCAAGTGGATATTTGGACCTCTCTGAGGATTTTGTTGGAAGCGGGATAAACTTCCCAGAACTAAACGGAAGCATTCTCAGAAACTTCTTTGTGATGTTTGCATTCAACTCACAGAGTTGAAACTTCCTTTCATAGTTCAGGTTTGAAACACTCTTTTTGTAGAATCTGGAAGTGGATATTTGGACCACTGTGTGGTCTTCGTTGGAAACGGGTATATCTTCACCTCAAACCTAGACAGAAGCATTCTCAGAAAGTTCTCTGTGTTGACTGCATTCAACTCACAGAGTTGAACAATCCTTTTGATGGAGCAGTTTTGAAACTCTCTTTCTTTGGGATCTGCAAGTGGATATGTTGACCTCTTTGAAGATTTCATTGGAAACGGGTTAATCTTCACATAAAAGCTAAACAGAAGCATTCTCAGAAACTTCTTTGTGATGATTGCATTCACCTCACAGAGTTGAACTTTCCCTTTGATAGAGCAGCTTTGAAACACTCTTTTTCTAGAATCTGCAAATGGACATTTGGAGGGCTTTGTGTTCTGCGGTGGAAAAGGAAATATCTTCTCATCAAAACTACATAGAAGCATTCTCAGAAACAATTCTGTGATGATTGCATTCAGCTGACAGAGTTGAACATTCCTTTTGATAGAGCAGTTTGGAAACACTCTTTTTGTAGAATCTGCATGTGGAGATTTGGACCGCTTGGAGACCTATGGTAGTAAAGGAAATAACTTCATAGAAAAACCAAATGGAAGCATTCTCAGAAAATTCTTTGTGATGATTGAGTTGAACTCAGAGACCTGAACATTCCTTTTGATGGAGCAGTTTCCAAACACACTTCTCGTGGAATCTGCAAGTGGATATTTGGACCTCTCTGAGGATTTCGTTGGAAGCGGGATAAACTTCCCAGAACTAAACGGAAGCATTCTCAGAAACTTCTTTGTGATGTTTGCATTCAACTCACAGAGTTGAACCTTCCTTTCATAGTTCAGGTTTGAAACACTCTTTTTGTAGAATCTGGAAGTGGATATTTGGACCACTGTGAGGACTTCGTTGGAAACGGGTATATCTTCACCTCAAACCTAGACAGAAGCATTCTCAGAAAGTTCTCTGTGTTGACTGCATTCAACTGACAGACTTGAACAATCGTTTTGATGGAGCAGTTTTGAAACTCTCTTTCTTTGGAATCTGCAAGTGGATATGTTGACCTCTTTGAAGATTTCGTTGGAAACGGGTTAATCTTCACATAAAAGCTAAACAGAAGCATTCTCAGAAACTTCTTTGTGCTGATTGCATTCACCTCACAGAGTTGAACTTTCTCTTTGATAGAGCAGCTTTGAAACACTCTTTTTCTTGAATCTGCAAGTGGACATTTGGAGGGCTTTCTGGACTGTGGTGGAAAAGGAAATATCTTCTCATCGAAAGTACATTTGGAGGGCTTTGTGTTCTGCGGTGGAAAAGGAAATATCTTCTCATGGAAACAACATAGAAGCATTCTCAGAAACAATTCTGTGATGATTGCATTCAGCTGACAGAGTTGAACATTCCTTTTGATAGAGCAGTTTGGAAACACTCTTTTTGTAGAATCTGCATGGGGAGATTTGGACCGCTTGGAGACCTATGGTAGTAAAGGAAATAACTTCATAGAAAAACCAAATGGAAGCATTCTCAGAAAATTCTTTGTGATGATTGAGTTGAACTCAGAGACCTGAACATTCCTTTTGATGGAGCAGTTTCGAAACACACTTCTCGTGGAATCTGCAAGTGGATATTTGGACCTCTCTGAGGATTTTGTTGGAAGCGGGATAAACTTCCCAGAACTAAACGGAAGCATTCTCAGAAACTTCTTTGTGATGTTTGCATTCAACTCACAGAGTTGAAACTTCCTTTCATAGTTCAGGTTTGAAACACTCTTTTTGTAGAATCTGGAAGTGGATATTTTGACCACTGTGTGGTCTTCGTTGGAAACGGGTATATCTTCACCTCAAACCTAAACAGAAGCATTCTCAGAAAGTTCTCTGTGTTGACTGCATTCAACTCACAGAGTTGAACAATCCTTTTGATGGAGCAGTTTTGAAACTCTCTTTCTTTGGGATCTGCAAGTGGATATGTTGACCTCTTTGAAGATTTCATTGGAAACGGGTTAATCTTCACATAAAAGCTAAACAGAAGCATTCTCAGAAACTTCTTTGTGATCATTGCATTCACCTCACAGAGTTGAAATTTCCCTTTGATAGAGCAGCTTTGAAACACTCTTTTTCTAGAATCTGCAAATGGACATTTGGAGGGCTTTGTGTTCTGCGGTGGAAAAGGAAATATCTTCTCATCAAAACTACATAGAAGCATTCTCAGAAACAATTCTGTGATGATTGCATTCAGCTGACAGAGTTGAACATTCCTTTTGATAGAGCAGTTTGGAAACACTCTTTTTGTAGAATCTGCATGTGGAGATTTGGACCGCTTGGAGACCTATGGTAGTAAAGGAAATAACTTCATAGAAAAACCAAATGGAAGCATTCTCAGAAAATTCTTTGTGATGATTGAGTTGAATTCAGAGACCTGAACATTCCTTTTGATGGAGCAGTTTCCAAACACACTTCTCGTGGAATCTGCAAGTGGATATTTGGACCTCTCTGAGGATTTCGTTGGAAGCGGGATAAACTTCCCAGAACTAAACGGAAGCATTCTCAGAAACTTCTTTGTGATGTTTGCATTCAACTCACAGAGTTGAAACTTCCTTTCATAGTTCAGGTTTGAAACACTCTTTTTGTAGAATCTGGAAGTGGATATTTGGACCACTGTGTGGTCTACGTTGGAAACGGGTATATCTTCACCTCAAACCTAGACAGAAGCATTCTCAGAAAGTTTTCTGTGTTGACTGCATTCAACTCACAGAGTTGAACAATCCTTTTGATGGAGCAGTTTTGAAACTCTCTTTCTTTGGAATCTGCAAGTGGATATGTTGACCTCTTTGAAGATTTCGTTGGAAACGGGTTAATCTTCACATAAAAGCTAAACAGAAGCATTCTCAGAAACTTCTTTGTGCTGATTGCATTCACCTCACAGAGTTGAACTTTCTCTTTGATAGAGCAGCTTTGAAACACTCTTTTTCTTGAATCTGCAAGTGGACATTTGGAGGGCTTTCTGGACTGTGGTGGAAAAGGAAATATCTTCTCATCGAAAGTACATTTGGAGGGCTTTGTGTTCTGCGGTGGAAAAGGAAATATCTTCTCATGGAAACAACATAGAAGCATTCTCAGAAACAATTCTGTGATGATTGCATTCAGCTGACAGAGTTGAACATTCCTTTTGATAGAGCAGTTTGGAAACACTCTTTTTGTAGAATCTGCATGGGGAGATTTGGACCGCTTGGAGACCTATGGTAGTAAAGGAAATAACTTCATAGAAAAACCAAATGGAAGCATTCTCAGAAAATTCTTTGTGATGATTGAGTTGAACTCAGAGACCTGAACATTCCTTTTGATGGAGCAGTTTCCAAACACACTTCTCGTGGAATCTGCAAGTGGATATTTGGACCTCTCTGAGGATTTCGTTGGAAGCGGGATAAACTTCCCAGAACTAAACGGAAGCATTCTCAGAAACTTCTTTGTGATGTTTGCATTCAACTCACAGAGTTGAAACTTCCTTTCATAGTTCAGGTTTGAAACACTCTTTTTGTAGAATCTGGAAGTGGATATTTGGACCACTGTGTGGTCTTCGTTGGAAACGGGTATATCTTCACCTCAAACCTAGACAGAAGCATTCTCAGAAAGTTCTCTGTGTTGACTGCATTCAACTCACAGAGTTGAACAATCCTTTTGATGGAGCAGTTTTGAAACTCTCTTTCTTTGGGATCTGCAAGTGGATATGTTGACCTCTTTGAAGATTTCGTTGGAAACGGGTTAATCTTCACATAAAAGCTAAACAGAAGCATTCTCAGAAACTTCTTTGTGATGATTGCATTCACCTCACAGAGTTGAACTTTCCCTTTGATAGAGCAGCTTTGAAACACTCTTTTTCTAGAATCTGCAAGTGGACATTTGGAGGGCTTTGTGTTCTGCGGTGGAAAAGGAAATATCTTCTCATCAAAACTACATAGAAGCATTCTCAGAAACTACTCTGTGATGATTGCATTCAGCTGACAGAGTTGAACATTCCTTTTGATAGAGCAGTTTGGAAACACTCTTTTTGTAGAATCTGCATGTGGAGATTTGGACCGCTTGGAGACCTATGGTAGTAAAGGAAATAACTTCATAGAAAAACCAAATGGAAGCATTCTCAGAAAATTCTTTGTGATGATTGAGTTGAACTCAGAGACCTGAACATTCCTTTTGATGGAGCAGTTTCCAAACACACTTCTCGTGGAATCTGCAAGTGGATATTTGGACCTCTCTGAGGATTTCGTTGGAAGCAGGATAAACTTCCCAGAACTAAACGAAAGCATTCTCAGAAACTTCTTTGTGATGTTTGCATTCAACTCACAGAGTTGAAACTTCCTTTCATAGTTCAGGTTTGAAACACTCTTTTTGTAGAATCTGGAAGTGGATATTTGGACCACTGTGTGGTCTACGTTGGAAACGGGTATATCTTCACCTCAAACCTAGACAGAAGCATTCTCAGAAAGTTCTCTGTGTTGACTGCATTCAACTCACAGAGTTGAACAATCCTTTTGATGGAGCAGTTTTGAAACTCTCTTTCTTTGGAATCTGCAAGTGGATATGTTGACCTCTTTGAAGATTTCGTTGGAAACGGGTTAATCTTCACATAAAAGCTAAACAGAAGCATTCTCAGAAACTTCTTTGTGCTGATTGCATTCACCTCACAGAGTTGAACTTTCTCTTTGATAGAGCAGCTTTGAAACACTCTTTTTCTTGAATCTGCAAGTTGACATTTGGAGGGCTTTCTGGACTGTGGTGGAAAAGGAAATATCTTCTCATCGAAAGTACATTTGGAGGGCTTTGTGTTCTGCGGTGGAAAAGGAAATATCTTCTCATGGAAACAACATAGAAGCATTCTCAGAAACAATTCTGTGATGATTGCATTCAGCTGACAGAGTTGAACATTCCTTTTGATAGAGCAGTTTGGAAACACTCTTTTTGTAGAATCTGCATGTGGAGATTTGGTCCGCTTGGAGACCTATGGTAGTAAAGGAAATAACTTCATAGAAAAACCAAATGGAAGCATTCTCAGAAAATTCTTTGTGATGAAGTTGAACTCAGAGACCTGAACATTCCTTTTGATGGAGCAGTTTCGAAACACACTTCTCGTGGAATCTGCAAGTGGATATTTGGACCTCTCTGAGGATTTTGTTGGAAGCGGGATAAACTTCCCAGAACTAAACGGAAGCATTCTCAGAAACTTCTTTGTGATGTTTGCATTCAACTCACAGAGTTGAAACTTCCTTTCATAGTTCAGGTTTGAAACACTCTTTTTGTAGAATCTGGAAGTGGATATTTGGACCACTGTGTGGTCTTCGTTGGAAACGGGTATATCTTCACCTCAAACCTAGACAGAAGCATTCTCAGAAAGTTCTCTGTGTTGACTGCATTCAACTCACAGAGTTGAACAATCCTTTTGATGGAGCAGTTTTGAAACTCTCTTTCTTTGGGATCTGCAAGTGGATATGTTGACCTCTTTGAAGATTTCATTGGAAACGGGTTAATCTTCACATAAAAGCTAAACAGAAGCATTCTCAGAAACTTCTTTGTGATCATTGCATTCACCTCACAGAGTTGAAATTTCCCTTTGATAGAGCAGCTTTGAAACACTCTTTTTCTAGAATCTGCAAATGGACATTTGGAGGGCTTTGTGTTCTGCGGTGGAAAAGGAAATATCTTCTCATCAAAACTACATAGAAGCATTCTCAGAAACAATTCTGTGATGATTGCATTCAGCTGACAGAGTTGAACATTCCTTTTGATAGAGCAGTTTGGAAACACTCTTTTTGTAGAATCTGCATGTGGAGATTTGGACCGCTTGGAGACCTATGGTAGTAAAGGAAATAACTTCATAGAAAAACCAAATGGAAGCATTCTCAGAAAATTCTTTGTGATGATTGAGTTGAATTCAGAGACCTGAACATTCCTTTTGATGGAGCAGTTTCCAAACACACTTCTCGTGGAATCTGCAAGTGGATATTTGGACCTCTCTGAGGATTTCGTTGGAAGCGGGATAAACTTCCCAGAACTAAACGGAAGCATTCTCAGAAACTTCTTTGTGATGTTTGCATTCAACTCACAGAGTTGAAACTTCCTTTCATAGTTCAGGTTTGAAACACTCTTTTTGTAGAATCTGGAAGTGGATATTTGGACCACTGTGTGGTCTACGTTGGAAACGGGTATATCTTCACCTCAAACCTAGACAGAAGCATTCTCAGAAAGTTCTCTGTGTTGACTGCATTCAACTCACAGAGTTGAACAATCCTTTTGATGGAGCAGTTTTGAAACTCTCTTTCTTTGGAATCTGCAAGTGGATATGTTGACCTCTTTGAAGATTTCGTTGGAAACGGGTTAATCTTCACATAAAAGCTAAACAGAAGCATTCTCAGAAACTTCTTTGTGCTGATTGCATTCACCTCACAGAGTTGAACTTTCTCTTTGATAGAGCAGCTTTGAAACACTCTTTTTCTTGAATCTGCAAGTGGACATTTGGAGGGCTTTCTGGACTGTGGTGGAAAAGGAAATATCTTCTCATCGAAAGTACATTTGGAGGGCTTTGTGTTCTGCGGTGGAAAAGGAAATATCTTCTCATGGAAACAACATAGAAGCATTCTCAGAAACAATTCTGTGATGATTGCATTCAGCTGACAGAGTTGAACATTCCTTTTGATAGAGCAGTTTGGAAACACTCTTTTTGTAGAATCTGCATGTGGAGATTTGGACCGCTTGGAGACCTATGGTAGTAAAGGAAATAACTTCATAGAAAAACCAAATGGAAGCATTCTCAGAAAATTCTTTGTGATGATTGAGTTGAACTCAGAGACCTGAACATTCCTTTTGATGGAGCAGTTTCCAAACACACTTCTCGTGGAATCTGCAAGTGGATATTTGGACCTCTCTGAGGATTTTGTTGGAAGCGGGATAAACTTCCCAGAACTAAACGGAAGCATTCTCAGAAACTTCTTTGTGATGTTTGCATTCAACTCACAGAGTTGAAACTTCCTTTCATAGTTCAGGTTTGAAACACTCTTTTTGTAGAATCTGGAAGTGGATATTTGGGCCACTGTGAGGACTTCGTTGGAAACGGGTATATCTTCACCTCAAACCTAGACAGAAGCATTCTCAGAAAGTTCTCTGTGTTGACTGCATTCAACTGACAGACTTGAACAATCGTTTTGATGGAGCAGTTTTGAAACTCTCTTTCTTTGGAATCTGCAAGTGGATATGTTGACCTCTTTGAAGATTTCGTTGGAAACGGGTTAATCTTCACATAAAAGCTAAACAGAAGCATTCTCAGAAACTTCTTTGTGCTGATTGCATTCACCTCACAGAGTTGAACTTTCTCTTTGATAGAGCAGCTTTGAAACACTCTTTTTCTTGAATCTGCAAGTGGACATTTGGAGGGCTTTCTGGACTGTGGTGGAAAAGGAAATATCTTCTCATCGAAAGTACATTTGGAGGGCTTTGTGTTCTGCGGTGGAAAAGGAAATATCTTCTCATGGAAACAACATAGAAGCATTCTCAGAAACAATTCTGTGATGATTGCATTCAGCTGACAGAGTTGAACATTCCTTTTGATAGAGCAGTTTGGAAACACTCTTTTTGTAGAATCTGCATGGGGAGATTTGGACCGCTTGGAGACCTATGGTAGTAAAGGAAATAACTTCATAGAAAAACCAAATGGAAGCATTCTCAGAAAATTCTTTGTGATGATTGAGTTGAACTCAGAGACCTGAACATTCCTTTTGATGGAGCAGTTTCCAAACACACTTCTCGTGGAATCTGCAAGTGGATATTTGGACCTCTCTGAGGATTTCGTTGGAAGCGGGATAAACTTCCCAGAACTAAACGGAAGCATTCTCAGAAACTTCTTTGTGATGTTTGCATTCAACTCACAGAGTTGAAACTTCCTTTCATAGTTCAGGTTTGAAACACTCTTTTTGTAGAATCTGGAAGTGGATATTTGGACCACTGTGTGGTCTTCGTTGGAAACGGGTATATCTTCACCTCAAACCTAGACAGAAGCATTCTCAGAAAGTTCTCTGTGTTGACTGCATTCAACTCACAGAGTTGAACAATCCTTTTGATGGAGCAGTTTTGAAACTCTCTTTCTTTGGGATCTGCAAGTGGATATGTTGACCTCTTTGAAGATTTCGTTGGAAACGGGTTAATCTTCACATAAAAGCTAAACAGAAGCATTCTCAGAAACTTCTTTGTGATGATTGCATTCACCTCACAGAGTTGAACTTTCCCTTTGATAGAGCAGCTTTGAAACACTCTTTTTCTAGAATCTGCAAGTGGACATTTGGAGGGCTTTGTGTTCTGCGGTGGAAAAGGAAATATCTTCTCATCAAAACTACATAGAAGCATTCTCAGAAACTACTCTGTGATGATTGCATTCAGCTGACAGAGTTGAACATTCCTTTTGATAGAGCAGTTTGGAAACACTCTTTTTGTAGAATCTGCATGTGGAGATTTGGACCGCTTGGAGACCTATGGTAGTAAAGGAAATAACTTCATAGAAAAACCAAATGGAAGCATTCTCAGAAAATTCTTTGTGATGATTGAGTTGAACTCAGAGACCTGAACATTCCTTTTGATGGAGCAGTTTCCAAACACACTTCTCGTGGAATCTGCAAGTGGATATTTGGACCTCTCTGAGGATTTCGTTGGAAGCAGGATAAACTTCCCAGAACTAAACGGAAGCATTCTCAGAAACTTCTTTGTGATGTTTGCATTCAACTCACAGAGTTGAAACTTCCTTTCATAGTTCAGGTTTGAAACACTCTTTTTGTAGAATCTGGAAGTGGATATTTGGACCACTGTGTGGTCTACGTTGGAAACGGGTATATCTTCACCTCAAACCTAGACAGAAGCATTCTCAGAAAGTTCTCTGTGTTGACTGCATTCAACTCACAGAGTTGAACAATCCTTTTGATGGAGCAGTTTTGAAACTCTCTTTCTTTGGAATCTGCAAGTGGATATGTTGACCTCTTTGAAGATTTCGTTGGAAACGGGTTAATCTTCACATAAAAGCTAAACAGAAGCATTCTCAGAAACTTCTTTGTGCTGATTGCATTCACCTCACAGAGTTGAACTTTCTCTTTGATAGAGCAGCTTTGAAACACTCTTTTTCTTGAATCTGCAAGTTGACATTTGGAGGGCTTTCTGGACTGTGGTGGAAAAGGAAATATCTTCTCATCGAAAGTACATTTGGAGGGCTTTGTGTTCTGCGGTGGAAAAGGAAATATCTTCTCATGGAAACAACATAGAAGCATTCTCAGAAACAATTCTGTGATGATTGCATTCAGCTGACAGAGTTGAACATTCCTTTTGATAGAGCAGTTTGGAAACACTCTTTTTGTAGAATCTGCATGGGGAGATTTGGACCGCTTGGAGACCTATGGTAGTAAAGGAAATAACTTCATAGAAAAACCAAATGGAAGCATTCTCAGAAAATTCTTTGTGATGATTGAGTTGAACTCAGAGACCTGAACATTCCTTTTGATGGAGCAGTTTCGAAACACACTTCTCGTGGAATCTGCAAGTGGATATTTGGACCTCTCTGAGGATTTTGTTGGAAGCGGGATAAACTTCCCAGAACTAAACGGAAGCATTCTCAGAAACTTCTTTGTGATGTTTGCATTCAACTCACAGAGTTGAAACTTCCTTTCATAGTTCAGGTTTGAAACACTCTTTTTGTAGAATCTGGAAGTGGATATTTTGACCACTGTGTGGTCTTCGTTGGAAACGGGTATATCTTCACCTCAAACCTAGACAGAAGCATTCTCAGAAAGTTCTCTGTGTTGACTGCATTCAACTCACAGAGTTGAACAATCCTTTTGATGGAGCAGTTTTGAAACTCTCTTTCTTTGGGATCTGCAAGTGGATATGTTGACCTCTTTGAAGATTTCATTGGAAACGGGTTAATCTTCACATAAAAGCTAAACAGAAGCATTCTCAGAAACTTCTTTGTGATCATTGCATTCACCTCACAGAGTTGAAATTTCCCTTTGATAGAGCAGCTTTGAAACACTCTTTTTCTAGAATCTGCAAATGGACATTTGGAGGGCTTTGTGTTCTGCGGTGGAAAAGGAAATATCTTCTCATCAAAACTACATAGAAGCATTCTCAGAAACAATTCTGTGATGATTGCATTCAGCTGACAGAGTTGAACATTCCTTTTGATAGAGCAGTTTGGAAACACTCTTTTTGTAGAATCTGCATGTGGAGATTTGGACCGCTTGGAGACCTATGGTAGTAAAGGAAATAACTTCATAGAAAAACCAAATGGAAGCATTCTCAGAAAATTCTTTGTGATGATTGAGTTGAATTCAGAGACCTGAACATTCCTTTTGATGGAGCAGTTTCCAAACACACTTCTCGTGGAATCTGCAAGTGGATATTTGGACCTCTCTGAGGATTTCGTTGGAAGCGGGATAAACTTCCCAGAACTAAACGGAAGCATTCTCAGAAACTTCTTTGTGATGTTTGCATTCAACTCACAGAGTTGAAACTTCCTTTCATAGTTCAGGTTTGAAACACTCTTTTTGTAGAATCTGGAAGTGGATATTTGGACCACTGTGTGGTCTACGTTGGAAACGGGTATATCTTCACCTCAAACCTAGACAGAAGCATTCTCAGAAAGTTCTCTGTGTTGACTGCATTCAACTCACAGAGTTGAACAATCCTTTTGATGGAGCAGTTTTGAAACTCTCTTTCTTTGGAATCTGCAAGTGGATATGTTGACCTCTTTGAAGATTTCGTTGGAAACGGGTTAATCTTCACATAAAAGCTAAACAGAAGCATTCTCAGAAACTTCTTTGTGCTGATTGCATTCACCTCACAGAGTTGAACTTTCTCTTTGATAGAGCAGCTTTGAAACACTCTTTTTCTTGAATCTGCAAGTGGACATTTGGAGGGCTTTCTGGACTGTGGTGGAAAAGGAAATATCTTCTCATCGAAAGTACATTTGGAGGGCTTTGTGTTCTGCGGTGGAAAAGGAAATATCTTCTCATGGAAACAACATAGAAGCATTCTCAGAAACAATTCTGTGATGATTGCATTCAGCTGACAGAGTTGAACATTCCTTTTGATAGAGCAGTTTGGAAACACTCTTTTTGTAGAATCTGCATGGGGAGATTTGGACCGCTTGGAGACCTATGGTAGTAAAGGAAATAACTTCATAGAAAAACCAAATGGAAGCATTCTCAGAAAATTCTTTGTGATGATTGAGTTGAACTCAGAGACCTGAACATTCCTTTTGATGGAGCAGTTTCCAAACACACTTCTCGTGGAATCTGCAAGTGGATATTTGGACCTCTCTGAGGATTTCGTTGGAAGCGGGATAAACTTCCCAGAACTAAACGGAAGCATTCTCAGAAACTTCTTTGTGATGTTTGCATTCAACTCACAGAGTTGAAACTTCCTTTCATAGTTCAGGTTTGAAACACTCTTTTTGTAGAATCTGGAAGTGGATATTTGGACCACTGTGTGGTCTTCGTTGGAAACGGGTATATCTTCACCTCAAACCTAGACAGAAGCATTCTCAGAAAGTTCTCTGTGTTGACTGCATTCAACTCACAGAGTTGAACAATCCTTTTGATGGAGCAGTTTTGAAACTCTCTTTCTTTGGGATCTGCAAGTGGATATGTTGACCTCTTTGAAGATTTCGTTGGAAACGGGTTAATCTTCACATAAAAGCTAAACAGAAGCATTCTCAGAAACTTCTTTGTGATGATTGCATTCACCTCACAGAGTTGAACTTTCCCTTTGATAGAGCAGCTTTGAAACACTCTTTTTCTAGAATCTGCAAGTGGACATTTGGAGGGCTTTGTGTTCTGCGGTGGAAAAGGAAATATCTTCTCATCAAAACTACATAGAAGCATTCTCAGAAACTACTCTGTGATGATTGCATTCAGCTGACAGAGTTGAACATTCCTTTTGATAGAGCAGTTTGGAAACACTCTTTTTGTAGAATCTGCATGTGGAGATTTGGACCGCTTGGAGACCTATGGTAGTAAAGGAAATAACTTCATAGAAAAACCAAATGGAAGCATTCTCAGAAAATTCTTTGTGATGATTGAGTTGAACTCAGAGACCTGAACATTCCTTTTGATGGAGCAGTTTCCAAACACACTTCTCGTGGAATCTGCAAGTGGATATTTGGACCTCTCTGAGGATTTCGTTGGAAGCAGGATAAACTTCCCAGAACTAAACGAAAGCATTCTCAGAAACTTCTTTGTGATGTTTGCATTCAACTCACAGAGTTGAAACTTCCTTTCATAGTTCAGGTTTGAAACACTCTTTTTGTAGAATCTGGAAGTGGATATTTGGACCACTGTGTGGTCTACGTTGGAAACGGGTATATCTTCACCTCAAACCTAGACAGAAGCATTCTCAGAAAGTTCTCTGTGTTGACTGCATTCAACTCACAGAGTTGAACAATCCTTTTGATGGAGCAGTTTTGAAACTCTCTTTCTTTGGAATCTGCAAGTGGATATGTTGACCTCTTTGAAGATTTCGTTGGAAACGGGTTAATCTTCACATAAAAGCTAAACAGAAGCATTCTCAGAAACTTCTTTGTGCTGATTGCATTCACCTCACAGAGTTGAACTTTCTCTTTGATAGAGCAGCTTTGAAACACTCTTTTTCTTGAATCTGCAAGTTGACATTTGGAGGGCTTTCTGGACTGTGGTGGAAAAGGAAATATCTTCTCATCGAAAGTACATTTGGAGGGCTTTGTGTTCTGCGGTGGAAAAGGAAATATCTTCTCATGGAAACAACATAGAAGCATTCTCAGAAACAATTCTGTGATGATTGCATTCAGCTGACAGAGTTGAACATTCCTTTTGATAGAGCAGTTTGGAAACACTCTTTTTGTAGAATCTGCATGGGGAGATTTGGACCGCTTGGAGACCTATGGTAGTAAAGGAAATAACTTCATAGAAAAACCAAATGGAAGCATTCTCAGAAAATTCTTTGTGATGAAGTTGAACTCAGAGACCTGAACATTCCTTTTGATGGAGCAGTTTCGAAACACACTTCTCGTGGAATCTGCAAGTGGATATTTGGACCTCTCTGAGGATTTTGTTGGAAGCGGGATAAACTTCCCAGAACTAAACGGAAGCATTCTCAGAAACTTCTTTGTGATGTTTGCATTCAACTCACAGAGTTGAAACTTCCTTTCATAGTTCAGGTTTGAAACACTCTTTTTGTAGAATCTGGAAGTGGATATTTGGACCACTGTGTGGTCTTCGTTGGAAACGGGTATATCTTCACCTCAAACCTAGACAGAAGCATTCTCAGAAAGTTCTCTGTGTTGACTGCATTCAACTCACAGAGTTGAACAATCCTTTTGATGGAGCAGTTTTGAAACTCTCTTTCTTTGGGATCTGCAAGTGGATATGTTGACCTCTTTGAAGATTTCATTGGAAACGGGTTAATCTTCACATAAAAGCTAAACAGAAGCATTCTCAGAAACTTCTTTGTGATCATTGCATTCACCTCACAGAGTTGAAATTTCCCTTTGATAGAGCAGCTTTGAAACACTCTTTTTCTAGAATCTGCAAATGGACATTTGGAGGGCTTTGTGTTCTGCGGTGGAAAAGGAAATATCTTCTCATCAAAACTACATAGAAGCATTCTCAGAAACAATTCTGTGATGATTGCATTCAGCTGACAGAGTTGAACATTCCTTTTGATAGAGCAGTTTGGAAACACTCTTTTTGTAGAATCTGCATGTGGAGATTTGGACCGCTTGGAGACCTATGGTAGTAAAGGAAATAACTTCATAGAAAAACCAAATGGAAGCATTCTCAGAAAATTCTTTGTGATGATTGAGTTGAATTCAGAGACCTGAACATTCCTTTTGATGGAGCAGTTTCCAAACACACTTCTCGTGGAATCTGCAAGTGGATATTTGGACCTCTCTGAGGATTTCGTTGGAAGCGGGATAAACTTCCCAGAACTAAACGGAAGCATTCTCAGAAACTTCTTTGTGATGTTTGCATTCAACTCACAGAGTTGAAACTTCCTTTCATAGTTCAGGTTTGAAACACTCTTTTTGTAGAATCTGGAAGTGGATATTTGGACCACTGTGTGGTCTACGTTGGAAACGGGTATATCTTCACCTCAAACCTAGACAGAAGCATTCTCAGAAAGTTCTCTGTGTTGACTGCATTCAACTCACAGAGTTGAACAATCCTTTTGATGGAGCAGTTTTGAAACTCTCTTTCTTTGGAATCTGCAAGTGGATATGTTGACCTCTTTGAAGATTTCGTTGGAAACGGGTTAATCTTCACATAAAAGCTAAACAGAAGCATTCTCAGAAACTTCTTTGTGCTGATTGCATTCACCTCACAGAGTTGAACTTTCTCTTTGATAGAGCAGCTTTGAAACACTCTTTTTCTTGAATCTGCAAGTGGACATTTGGAGGGCTTTCTGGACTGTGGTGGAAAAGGAAATATCTTCTCATCGAAAGTACATTTGGAGGGCTTTGTGTTCTGCGGTGGAAAAGGAAATATCTTCTCATGGAAACAACATAGAAGCATTCTCAGAAACAATTCTGTGATGATTGCATTCAGCTGACAGAGTTGAACATTCCTTTTGATAGAGCAGTTTGGAAACACTCTTTTTGTAGAATCTGCATGTGGAGATTTGGACCGCTTGGAGACCTATGGTAGTAAAGGAAATAACTTCATAGAAAAACCAAATGGAAGCATTCTCAGAAAATTCTTTGTGATGATTGAGTTGAACTCAGAGACCTGAACATTCCTTTTGATGGAGCAGTTTCCAAACACACTTCTCGTGGAATCTGCAAGTGGATATTTGGACCTCTCTGAGGATTTTGTTGGAAGCGGGATAAACTTCCCAGAACTAAACGGAAGCATTCTCAGAAACTTCTTTGTGATGTTTGCATTCAACTCACAGAGTTGAAACTTCCTTTCATAGTTCAGGTTTGAAACACTCTTTTTGTAGAATCTGGAAGTGGATATTTGGGCCACTGTGTGGTCTTCGTTGGAAACGGGTATATCTTCACCTCAAACCTAGACAGAAGCATTCTCAGAAAGTTCTCTGTGTTGACTGCATTCAACTCACAGAGTTGAACAATCCTTTTGATGGAGCAGTTTTGAAACTCTCTTTCTTTGGGATCTGCAAGTGGATATGTTGACCTCTTTGAAGATTTCGTTGGAAACGGGTTAATCTTCACATAAAAGCTAAACAGAAGCATTCTCAGAAACTTCTTTGTGATCATTGCATTCACCTCACAGAGTTGAACTTTCCCTTTGATAGAGCAGCTTTGAAACACTCTTTTTCTAGAATCTGCAAATGGACATTTGGAGGGCTTTGTGTTCTGCGGTGGAAAAGGAAATATCTTCTCATCAAAACTACATAGAAGCATTCTCAGAAACAATTCTGTGATGATTGCATTCAGCTGACAGAGTGGAACATTCCTTTTGATAGAGCAGTTTGGAAACACTCTTTTTGTAGAATCTGCATGTGGAGATTTGGACCGCTTTGAGACCTATGGTAGTAAAGGAAATAACTTCATAGAAAAACCAAATGGAAGCATTCTCAGAAAATTCTTTGTGATGATTGAGTTGAACTCAGAGACCTGAACATTCCTTTTGATGGAGCAGTTTCCAAACACACTTCTCGTGGAATCTGCAAGTGGATATTTGGACCTCTCTGAGGATTTCGTTGGAAGCGGGATAAACTTCCCAGAACTAAACGGAAGCATTCTCAGAAACTTCTTTGTGATGTTTGCATTTAACTCACAGAGTTGAACCTTCCTTTCATAGTTCAGGTTTGAAACACTCTTTTTGTAGAATCTGGAAGTGGATATTTGGACCACTGTGAGGACTTCGTTGGAAACGGGTATATCTTCACCTCAAACCTAGAGAGAAGCATTCTCAGAAAGTTCTCTGTGTTGACTGCATTCAACTCACAGAGTTGAACAATCGTTTTGATGGAGCAGTTTTGAAACTCCCTTTCTTTGGAATCTGCAAGTGGATATGTTGACCTCTTTGAAGATTTCGTTGGAAACGGGATAATCTTCACATAAAAGCTAAACAGAAGCATTCTCAGAAACTTCTTTGTGATGATTGCATTCACCTCACAGAGTTGAACTTTCCCTTTGATAGAGCAGCTTTGAAACACTCTTTTTCTAGAATCTGCAAGTGGACATTTGGAGGGCTTTCTGGACTGTGGTGGAAAAGGAAATATCTTCTCATCGAAAGTACATTTGGAGGGCTTTGTGTTCTGCGGTGGAAAAGGAAATATCTTCTCATGGAAACAACTTAGAAGCATTCTCAGAAACAATTCTGTGATGATTGCATTCAGCTGACAGAGTTGAACATTCCTTTTGATAGAGCAGTTTGGAAACACTCTTTTTGTACAATCTGCATGGGGAGATTTGGACCGCTTGGAGACCTATGGTAGTAAAGGAAATAACTTCATAGAAAAACCAAATGGAAGCATTCTCAGAAAATTCTTTGTGATGATTGAGTTGAACTCAGAGACCTGAACATTCCTTTTGATGGAGCAGTTTCCAAACACACTTCTCGTGGAATCTGCAAGTGGATATTTGGACCTCTCTGAGGATTTCGTTGGAAGCGGGATAAACTTCCCAGAACTAAACGGAAGCATTCTCAGAAACTTCTTGGTGATGTTCGCATTCAACTCACAGAGTTGAAACTTCCTTTCATAGTTCAGGTTTGAAACACTCTTTTTGTAGAATCTGGAAGTGGATATTTGGACCACTGTGTGGTCTTCGTTGGAAACGGGTATATCTTCACCTCAAACCTAGACAGAAGCATTCTCAGAAAGTTCTCTGTGTTGACTGCATTCAACTCACAGAGTTGCACAATCCTTTTGATGGAGCAGTTTTGAAACTCCCTTTCTTTGGGATCTGCAAGTGGATATGTTGACCTCTTTGAAGATTTCGTTGGAAACGGGTTAATCTTCACATAAAAGCTAAACAGAAGCATTCTCAGAAACTTCTTTGTGATGATTGCATTCACCTCACAGAGGTGAACTTTCCCTTTGATAGAGCAGCTTTGAAACACTCTTTTTCTAGAATCTGCAAGTGGACATTTGGAGGGCTTTGTGTTCTGCGGTGGAAAAGGAAATATATTCTCATCAAAACTACATAGAAGCATTCTCAGAAACTACTCTGTGATGATTGCATTCAGCTGACAGAGTTGAACATTCCTTTTGATAGAGCAGTTTGGAAACACTCTTTTTGTAGAATCTGCATGTGGAGATTTGGACCGCTTGGAGACCTATGGTAGTAAAGGAAATAACTTCATAGAAAAACCAAATGGAAGCATTCTCAGAAAATTCTTTGTGATGATTGAGTTGAACTCAGAGACCTGAACATTCCTTTTGATGGAGCAGTTTCCAAACACACTTCTCGTGGAATCTGCAAGTGGATATTTGGACCTCTCTGAGGATTTCGTTGGAAGCGGGATAAACTTCCCAGAACTAAACGGAAGCATTCTCAGAAACTTCTTTGTGATGTTTGCATTCAACTCACAGAGTTGAAACTTCCTTTCATAGTTCAGGTTTGAAACACTCTTTTTGTAGAATCTGGAAGTGGATATTTGGGCCACTGTGTGGTCTTCGTTGGAAACGGGTATATCTTCACCTCAAACCTAGACAGAAGCATTCTCAGAAAGTTCTCTGTGTTGACTGCATTCAACTCACAGAGTTGAACAATCCTTTTGATGGAGCAGTTTTGAAACTCTCTTTCTTTGGGATCTGCAAGTGGATATGTTGACCTCTTTGAAGATTTCGTTGGAAACGGGTTAATCTTCACATAAAAGCTAAACAGAAGCATTCTCAGAAACTTCTTTGTGATCATTGCATTCACCTCACAGAGTTGAACTTTCCCTTTGATAGAGCAGCTTTGAAACACTCTTTTTCTAGAATCTGCAAATGGACATTTGGAGGGCTTTGTGTTCTGCGGTGGAAAAGGAAATATCTTCTCATCAAAACTACATAGAAGCATTCTCAGAAACAATTCTGTGATGATTGCATTCAGCTGACAGAGTGGAACATTCCTTTTGATAGAGCAGTTTGGAAACACTCTTTTTGTAGAATCTGCATGTGGAGATTTGGACCGCTTTGAGACCTATGGTAGTAAAGGAAATAACTTCATAGAAAAACCAAATGGAAGCATTCTCAGAAAATTCTTTGTGATGATTGAGTTGAACTCAGAGACCTGAACATTCCTTTTGATGGAGCAGTTTCCAAACACACTTCTCGTGGAATCTGCAAGTGGATATTTGGACCTCTCTGAGGATTTCGTTGGAAGCGGGATAAACTTCCCAGAACTAAACGGAAGCATTCTCAGAAACTTCTTTGTGATGTTTGCATTTAACTCACAGAGTTGAACCTTCCTTTCATAGTTCAGGTTTGAAACACTCTTTTTGTAGAATCTGGAAGTGGATATTTGGACCACTGTGAGGACTTCGTTGGAAACGGGTATATCTTCACCTCAAACCTAGAGAGAAGCATTCTCAGAAAGTTCTCTGTGTTGACTGCATTCAACTCACAGAGTTGAACAATCGTTTTGATGGAGCAGTTTTGAAACTCCCTTTCTTTGGAATCTGCAAGTGGATATGTTGACCTCTTTGAAGATTTCGTTGGAAACGGGATAATCTTCACATAAAAGCTAAACAGAAGCATTCTCAGAAACTTCTTTGTGATGATTGCATTCACCTCACAGAGTTGAACTTTCCCTTTGATAGAGCAGCTTTGAAACACTCTTTTTCTAGAATCTGCAAGTGGACATTTGGAGGGCTTTCTGGACTGTGGTGGAAAAGGAAATATCTTCTCATCGAAAGTACATTTGGAGGGCTTTGTGTTCTGCGGTGGAAAAGGAAATATCTTCTCATGGAAACAACATAGAAGCATTCTCAGAAACAATTCTGTGATGATTGCATTCAGCTGACAGAGTTGAACATTCCTTTTGATAGAGCAGTTTGGAAACACTCTTTTTGTACAATCTGCATGGGGAGATTTGGACCGCTTGGAGACCTATGGTAGTAAAGGAAATAACTTCATAGAAAAACCAAATGGAAGCATTCTCAGAAAATTCTTTGTGATGATTGAGTTGAACTCAGAGACCTGAACATTCCTTTTGATGGAGCAGTTTCCAAACACACTTCTCGTGGAATCTGCAAGTGGATATTTGGACCTCTCTGAGGATTTCGTTGGAAGCGGGATAAACTTCCCAGAACTAAACGGAAGCATTCTCAGAAACTTCTTGGTGATGTTCGCATTCAACTCACAGAGTTGAAACTTCCTTTCATAGTTCAGGTTTGAAACACTCTTTTTGTAGAATCTGGAAGTGGATATTTGGACCACTGTGTGGTCTTCGTTGGAAACGGGTATATCTTCACCTCAAACCTAGACAGAAGCATTCTCAGAAAGTTCTCTGTGTTGACTGCATTCAACTCACAGAGTTGCACAATCCTTTTGATGGAGCAGTTTTGAAACTCCCTTTCTTTGGGATCTGCAAGTGGATATGTTGACCTCTTTGAAGATTTCGTTGGAAACGGGTTAATCTTCACATAAAAGCTAAACAGAAGCATTCTCAGAAACTTCTTTGTGATGATTGCATTCACCTCACAGAGTTGAACTTTCCCTTTGATAGAGCAGCTTTGAAACACTCTTTTTCTAGAATCTGCAAGTGGACATTTGGAGGGCTTTGTGTTCTGCGGTGGAAAAGGAAATATATTCTCATCAAAACTACATAGAAGCATTCTCAGAAACTACTCTGTGATGATTGCATTCAGCTGACAGAGTTGAACATTCCTTTTGATAGAGCAGTTTGGAAACACTCTTTTTGTAGAATCTGCATGTGGAGATTTGGACCGCTTGGAGACCTATGGTAGTAAAGGAAATAACTTCATAGAAAAACCAAATGGAAGCATTCTCAGAAAATTCTTTGTGATGATTGAGTTGAACTCAGAGACCTGAACATTCCTTTTGATGGAGCAGTTTCCAAACACACTTCTCGTGGAATCTGCAAGTGGATATTTGGACCTCTCTGAGGATTTCGTTGGAAGCGGGATAAACTTCCCAGAACTAAACGGAAGCATTCTCAGAAACTTCTTTGTGATGTTTGCATTCAACTCACAGAGTTGAACCTTACTTTCATAGTTCAGGTTTGAAACACTCTTTTTGTAGAATCTGGAAGTGGATATTTGGACCACTGTGTGGTCTACGTTGGAAACGGGTATATCTTCACCTCAAACCTAGACAGAAGCATTCTCAGAAAGTTCTCTGTGTTGACTGCATTCAACTCACAGAGTTGAACAATCCTTTTGATGGAGCAGTTTTGAAACTCTCTTTCTTTGGAATCTGCAAGTGGATATGTTGACCTCTTTGAAGATTTCGTTGGAAACGGGTTAATCTTCACATAAAAGCTAAA
This sequence comes from Pan troglodytes, assembly GCF_028858775.2. Classification (NCBI taxonomy): domain Eukaryota; kingdom Metazoa; phylum Chordata; class Mammalia; order Primates; family Hominidae; genus Pan; species Pan troglodytes. The sequence continues at coordinate 55,809,563 of NC_072407.2, forward strand.
CAGAAGCATTCTCAGAAACTTCTTTGTGCTGATTGCATTCACCTCACAGAGTTGAACTTTCTCTTTGATAGAGCAGCTTTGAAACACTCTTTTTCTTGAATCTGCAAGTGGACATTTGGAGGGCTTTCTGGACTGTGGTGGAAAAGGAAATATCTTCTCATCGAAAGTACATTTGGAGGGCTTTGTGTTCTGCGGTGGAAAAGGAAATATCTTCTCATGGAAACAACATAGAAGCATTCTCAGAAACAATTCTGTGATGATTGCATTCAGCTGACAGAGTTGAACATTCCTTTTGATAGAGCAGTTTGGAAACACTCTTTTTGTAGAATCTGCATGGGGAGATTTGGACCGCTTGGAGACCTATGGTAGTAAAGGAAATAACTTCATAGAAAAACCAAATGGAAGCATTCTCAGAAAATTCTTTGTGATGATTGAGTTGAACTCAGAGACCTGAACATTCCTTTTGATGGAGCAGTTTCCAAACACACTTCTCGTGGAATCTGCAAGTGGATATTTGGACCTCTCTGAGGATTTCGTTGGAAGCGGGATAAACTTCCCAGAACTAAACGGAAGCATTCTCAGAAACTTCTTTGTGATGTTTGCATTCAACTCACAGAGTTGAAACTTTCTTTCATAGTTCAGGTTTGAAACACTCTTTTTGTAGAATCTGGAAGTGGATATTTGGACCACTGTGTGGTCTTCGTTGGAAACGGGTATATCTTCACCTCAAACCTAGACAGAAGCATTCTCAGAAAGTTCTCTGTGTTGACTGCGTTCAACTCACAGAGTTGAACAATCCTTTTGATGGAGCAGTTTTGAAACTCTCTTTCTTTGGGATCTGCAAGTGGATATGTTGACCTCTTTGAAGATTTCGTTGGAAACGGGTTAATCTTCACATAAAAGCTAAACAGAAGCATTCTCAGAAACTTCTTTGTGATCATTGCATTCACCTCACAGAGTTGAACTTTCCCTTTGATAGAGCAGCTTTGAAACACTCTTTTTGTAGAATCTGCAAATGGACATTTGGAGGGCTTTGTGTTCTGCGGTGGAAAAGGAAATATCTTCTCATCAAAACTACATAGAAGCATTCTCAGAAACAATTCTGTGATGATTGCATTCAGCTGACAGAGTTGAACATTCCTTTTGATAGAGCAGTTTGGAAACACTCTTTTTGTAGAATCTGCATGTGGAGATTTGGACCGCTTTGAGACCTATGGTAGTAAAGGAAATAACTTCATAGAAAAACCAAATGGAAGCATTCTCAGAAAATTCTTTGTGATGATTGAGTTGAACTCAGAGACCTGAACATTCCTTTTGATGGAGCAGTTTCCAAACACACTTCTCGTGGAATCTGCAAGTGGATATTTGGACCTCTCTGAGGATTTCGTTGGAAGCGGGATAAACTTCCCAGAACTAAACGGAAGCATTCTCAGAAACTTCTTTGTGATGTTTGCATTCAACTCACAGAGTTGAACCTTCCTTTCATAGTTCAGGTTTGAAACACTCTTTTTGTAGAATCTGGAAGTGGATATTTGGACCACTGTGAGGACTTCGTTGGAAACGGGTATATCTTCACCTCAAACCTAGAGAGAAGCATTCTCAGAAAGTTCTCTGTGTTGACTGCATTCAACTGACAGACTTGAACAATCGTTTTGATGGAGCAGTTTTGAAACTCTCTTTCTTTGGAATCTGCAAGTGGATATGTTGACCTCTTTGAAGATTTCGTTGGAAACGGGTTAATCTTCACATAAAAGCTAAACAGAAGCATTCTCAGAAACTTCTTTGTGCTGATTGCATTCACCTCACAGAGTTGAACTTTCTCTTTGATAGAGCAGCTTTGAAACACTCTTTTTCTTGAATCTGCAAGTGGACATTTGGAGGGCTTTCTGGACTGTGGTGGAAAAGGAAATATCTTCTCATCGAAAGTACATTTGGAGGGCTTTGTGTTCTGCGGTGGAAAAGGAAATATCTTCTCATGGAAACAACATAGAAGCATTCTCAGAAACAATTCTGTGATGATTGCATTCAGCTGACAGAGTTGAACATTCCTTTTGATAGAGCAGTTTGGAAACACTCTTTTTGTACAATCTGCATGGGGAGATTGGGACCGCTTGGAGACCTATGGTAGTAAAGGAAATAACTTCATAGAAAAACCAAATGGAAGCATTCTCAGAAAATTCTTTGTGATGATTGAGTTGAACTCAGAGACCTGAACATTCCTTTTGATGGAGCAGTTTCCAAACACACTTCTCGTGGAATCTGCAAGTGGATATTTGGACCTCTCTGAGGATTTCGTTGGAAGCGGGATAAACTTCCCAGAACTAAACGGAAGCATTCTCAGAAACTTCTTGGTGATGTTCGCATTCAACTCACAGAGTTGAAACTTCCTTTCATAGTTCAGGTTTGAAACACTCTTTTTGTAGAATCTGGAAGTGGATATTTGGACCACTGTGTGGTCTTCGTTGGAAACGGGTATATCTTCACCTCAAACCTAGACAGAAGCATTCTCAGAAAGTTCTCTGTGTTGACTGCATTCAACTCACAGAGTTGCACAATCCTTTTGATGGAGCAGTTTTGAAACTCCCTTTCTTTGGGATCTGCAAGTGGATATGTTGACCTCTTTGAAGATTTCGTTGGAAACGGGTTAATCTTCACATAAAAGCTAAACAGAAGCATTCTCAGAAACTTCTTTGTGATGATTGCATTCACCTCACAGAGTTGAACTTTCCCTTTGATAGAGCAGCTTTGAAACACTCTTTTTCTAGAATCTGCAAGTGGACATTTGGAGGGCTTTGTGTTCTGCGGTGGAAAAGGAAATATATTCTCATCAAAACTACATAGAAGCATTCTCAGAAACTACTCTGTGATGATTGCATTCAGCTGACAGAGTTGAACATTCCTTTTGATAGAGCAGTTTGGAAACACTCTTTTTGTAGAATCTGCATGTGGAGATTTGGACCGCTTGGAGACCTATGGTAGTAAAGGAAATAACTTCATAGAAAAACCAAATGGAAGCATTCTCAGAAAATTCTTTGTGATGATTGAGTTGAACTCAGAGACCTGAACATTCCTTTTGATGGAGCAGTTTCCAAACACACTTCTCGTGGAATCTGCAAGTGGATATTTGGACCTCTCTGAGGATTTCGTTGGAAGCGGGATAAACTTCCCAGAACTAAACGGAAGCATTCTCAGAAACTTCTTTGTGATGTTTGCATTCAACTCACAGAGTTGAACCTTCCTTTCATAGTTCAGGTTTGAAACACTCTTTTTGTAGAATCTGGAAGTGGATATTTGGACCACTGTGTGGTCTACGTTGGAAACGGGTATATCTTCACCTCAAACCTAGACAGAAGCATTCTCAGAAAGTTCTCTGTGTTGACTGCATTCAACTCACAGAGTTGAACAATCCTTTTGATGGAGCAGTTTTGAAACTCTCTTTCTTTGGAATCTGCAAGTGGATATGTTGACCTCTTTGAAGATTTCGTTGGAAACGGGTTAATCTTCACATAAAAGCTAAACAGAAGCATTCTCAGAAACTTCTTTGTGCTGATTGCATTCACCTCACAGAGTTGAACTTTCTCTTTGATAGAGCAGCTTTGAAACACTCTTTTTCTTGAATCTGCAAGTGGACATTTGGAGGGCTTTCTGGACTGTGGTGGAAAAGGAAATATCTTCTCATCGAAAGTACATTTGGAGGGCTTTGTGTTCTGCGGTGGAAAAGGAAATATCTTCTCATGGAAACAACATAGAAGCATTCTCAGAAACAATTCTGTGATGATTGCATTCAGCTGACAGAGTTGAACATTCCTTTTGATAGAGCAGTTTGGAAACACTCTTTTTGTACAATCTGCATGGGGAGATTTGGACCGCTTGGAGACCTATGGTAGTAAAGGAAATAACTTCATAGAAAAACCAAATGGAAGCATTCTCAGAAAATTCTTTGTGATGATTGAGTTGAACTCAGAGACCTGAACATTCCTTTTGATGGAGCAGTTTCCAAACACACTTCTCGTGGAATCTGCAAGTGGATATTTGGACCTCTCTGAGGATTTCGTTGGAAGCGGGATAAACTTCCCAGAACTAAACGGAAGCATTCTCAGAAACTTCTTTGTGATGTTTGCATTCAACTCACAGAGTTGAAACTTCCTTTCATAGTTCAGGTTTGAAACACTCTTTTTGTAGAATCTGGAAGTGGATATTTGGACCAATGTGTGGTCTTCGTTGGAAACGGGTATATCTTCACCTCAAACCTAGACAGAAGCATTCTCAGAAAGTTCTCTGTGTTGACTGCGTTCAACTCACAGAGTTGAACAATCCTTTTGATGGAGCAGTTTTGAAACTCTCTTTCTTTGGGATCTGCAAGTGGATATGTTGACCGCTTTGAAGATTTCGTTGGAAACGGGTTAATCTTCACATAAAAGCTAAACAGAAGCATTCTCAGAAACTTCTTTGTGATCATTGCATTCACCTCACAGAGTTGAACTTTCCCTTTGATAGAGCAGCTTTGAAACACTCTTTTTGTAGAATCTGCAAATGGACATTTGGAGGGCTTTGTGTTCTGCGGTGGAAAAGGAAATATCTTCTCATCAAAACTACATAGAAGCATTCTCAGAAACAATTCTGTGATGATTGCATTCAGCTGACAGAGTTGAACATTCCTTTTGATAGAGCAGTTTGGAAACACTCTTTTTGTAGAATCTGCATGTGGAGATTTGGACCGCTTGGAGACCTATGGTAGTAAAGGAAATAACTTCATAGAAAAACCAAATGGAAGCATTCTCAGAAAATTCTTTGTGATGATTGAGTTGAACTCAGAGACCTGAACATTCCTTTTGATGGAGCAGTTTCCAAACACACTTCTCGTGGAATCTGCAAGTGGATATTTGGACCTCTCTGAGGATTTCGTTGGAAGCGGGATAAACTTCCCAGAACTAAACGGAAGCATTCTCAGAAACTTCTTTGTGATGTTTGCATTCAACTCACAGAGTTGAACCTTCCTTTCATAGTTCAGGTTTGAAACACTCTTTTTGTAGAATCTGGAAGTGGATATTTGGACCACTGTGAGGACTTCGTTGGAAACGGGTATATCTTCACCTCAAACCTAGAGAGAAGCATTCTCAGAAAGTTCTCTGTGTTGACTGCATTCAACTGACAGACTTGAACAATCGTTTTGATGGAGCAGTTTTGAAACTCTCTTTCTTTGGAATCTGCAAGTGGATATGTTGACCTCTTTGAAGATTTCGTTGGAAACGGGTTAATCTTCACATAAAAGCTAAACAGAAGCATTCTCAGAAACTTCTTTGTGCTGATTGCATTCACCTCACAGAGTTGAACTTTCTCTTTGATAGAGCAGCTTTGAAACACTCTTTTTCTTGAATCTGCAAGTGGACATTTGGAGGGCTTTCTGGACTGTGGTGGAAAAGGAAATATCTTCTCATCGAAAGTACATTTGGAGGGCTTTGTGTTCTGCGGTGGAAAAGGAAATATCTTCTCATGGAAACAACATAGAAGCATTCTCAGAAACAATTCTGTGATGATTGCATTCAGCTGACAGAGTTGAACATTCCTTTTGATAGAGCAGTTTGGAAACACTCTTTTTGTACAATCTGCATGGGGAGATTGGGACCGCTTGGAGACCTATGGTAGTAAAGGAAATAACTTCATAGAAAAACCAAATGGAAGCATTCTCAGAAAATTCTTTGTGATGATTGAGTTGAACTCAGAGACCTGAACATTCCTTTTGATGGAGCAGTTTCCAAACACACTTCTCGTGGAATCTGCAAGTGGATATTTGGACCTCTCTGAGGATTTCGTTGGAAGCGGGATAAACTTCCCAGAACTAAACGGAAGCATTCTCAGAAACTTCTTGGTGATGTTCGCATTCAACTCACAGAGTTGAAACTTCCTTTCATAGTTCAGGTTTGAAACACTCTTTTTGTAGAATCTGGAAGTGGATATTTGGACCACTGTGTGGTCTTCGTTGGAAACGGGTATATCTTCACCTCAAACCTAGACAGAAGCATTCTCAGAAAGTTCTCTGTGTTGACTGCATTCAACTCACAGAGTTGCACAATCCTTTTGATGGAGCAGTTTTGAAACTCCCTTTCTTTGGGATCTGCAAGTGGATATGTTGACCTCTTTGAAGATTTCGTTGGAAACGGGTTAATCTTCACATAAAAGCTAAACAGAAGCATTCTCAGAAACTTCTTTGTGATGATTGCATTCACCTCACAGAGTTGAACTTTCCCTTTGATAGAGCAGCTTTGAAACACTCTTTTTCTAGAATCTGCAAGTGGACATTTGGAGGGCTTTGTGTTCTGCGGTGGAAAAGGAAATATATTCTCATCAAAACTACATAGAAGCATTCTCAGAAACTACTCTGTGATGATTGCATTCAGCTGACAGAGTTGAACATTCCTTTTGATAGAGCAGTTTGGAAACACTCTTTTTGTAGAATCTGCATGTGGAGATTTGGACCGCTTGGAGACCTATGGTAGTAAAGGAAATAACTTCATAGAAAAACCAAATGGAAGCATTCTCAGAAAATTCTTTGTGATGATTGAGTTGAACTCAGAGACCTGAACATTCCTTTTGATGGAGCAGTTTCCAAACACACTTCTCGTGGAATCTGCAAGTGGATATTTGGACCTCTCTGAGGATTTCGTTGGAAGCGGGATAAACTTCCCAGAACTAAACGGAAGCATTCTCAGAAACTTCTTTGTGATGTTTGCATTCAACTCACAGAGTTGAACCTTCCTTTCATAGTTCAGGTTTGAAACACTCTTTTTGTAGAATCTGGAAGTGGATATTTGGACCACTGTGTGGTCTACGTTGGAAACGGGTATATCTTCACCTCAAACCTAGACAGAAGCATTCTCAGAAAGTTCTCTGTGTTGACTGCATTCAACTCACAGAGTTGAACAATCCTTTTGATGGAGCAGTTTTGAAACTCTCTTTCTTTGGAATCTGCAAGTGGATATGTTGACCTCTTTGAAGATTTCGTTGGAAACGGGTTAATCTTCACATAAAAGCTAAACAGAAGCATTCTCAGAAACTTCTTTGTGCTGATTGCATTCACCTCACAGAGTTGAACTTTCTCTTTGATAGAGCAGCTTTGAAACACTCTTTTTCTTGAATCTGCAAGTGGACATTTGGAGGGCTTTCTGGACTGTGGTGGAAAAGGAAATATCTTCTCATCGAAAGTACATTTGGAGGGCTTTGTGTTCTGCGGTGGAAAAGGAAATATCTTCTCATGGAAACAACATAGAAGCATTCTCAGAAACAATTCTGTGATGATTGCATTCAGCTGACAGAGTTGAACATTCCTTTTGATAGAGCAGTTTGGAAACACTCTTTTTGTACAATCTGCATGGGGAGATTTGGACCGCTTGGAGACCTATGGTAGTAAAGGAAATAACTTCATAGAAAAACCAAATGGAAGCATTCTCAGAAAATTCTTTGTGATGATTGAGTTGAACTCAGAGACCTGAACATTCCTTTTGATGGAGCAGTTTCCAAACACACTTCTCGTGGAATCTGCAAGTGGATATTTGGACCTCTCTGAGGATTTCGTTGGAAGCGGGATAAACTTCCCAGAACTAAACGGAAGCATTCTCAGAAACTTCTTTGTGATGTTTGCATTCAACTCACAGAGTTGAAACTTCCTTTCATAGTTCAGGTTTGAAACACTCTTTTTGTAGAATCTGGAAGTGGATATTTGGACCAATGTGTGGTCTTCGTTGGAAACGGGTATATCTTCACCTCAAACCTAGACAGAAGCATTCTCAGAAAGTTCTCTGTGTTGACTGCGTTCAACTCACAGAGTTGAACAATCCTTTTGATGGAGCAGTTTTGAAACTCTCTTTCTTTGGGATCTGCAAGTGGATATGTTGACCGCTTTGAAGATTTCGTTGGAAACGGGTTAATCTTCACATAAAAGCTAAACAGAAGCATTCTCAGAAACTTCTTTGTGATCATTGCATTCACCTCACAGAGTTGAACTTTCCCTTTGATAGAGCAGCTTTGAAACACTCTTTTTGTAGAATCTGCAAATGGACATTTGGAGGGCTTTGTGTTCTGCGGTGGAAAAGGAAATATCTTCTCATCAAAACTACATAGAAGCATTCTCAGAAACAATTCTGTGATGATTGCATTCAGCTGACAGAGTTGAACATTCCTTTTGATAGAGCAGTTTGGAAACACTCTTTTTGTAGAATCTGCATGTGGAGATTTGGACCGCTTGGAGACCTATGGTAGTAAAGGAAATAACTTCATAGAAAAACCAAATGGAAGCATTCTCAGAAAATTCTTTGTGATGATTGAGTTGAACTCAGAGACCTGAACATTCCTTTTGATGGAGCAGTTTCCAAACACACTTCTCGTGGAATCTGCAAGTGGATATTTGGACCTCTCTGAGGATTTCGTTGGAAGCGGGATAAACTTCCCAGAACTAAACGGAAGCATTCTCAGAAACTTCTTTGTGATGTTTGCATTCAACTCACAGAGTTGAACCTTCCTTTCATAGTTCAGGTTTGAAACACTCTTTTTGTAGAATCTGGAAGTGGATATTTGGACCACTGTGAGGACTTCGTTGGAAACGGGTATATCTTCACCTCAAACCTAGAGAGAAGCATTCTCAGAAAGTTCTCTGTGTTGACTGCATTCAACTGACAGACTTGAACAATCGTTTTGATGGAGCAGTTTTGAAACTCTCTTTCTTTGGAATCTGCAAGTGGATATGTTGACCTCTTTGAAGATTTCGTTGGAAACGGGTTAATCTTCACATAAAAGCTAAACAGAAGCATTCTCAGAAACTTCTTTGTGCTGATTGCATTCACCTCACAGAGTTGAACTTTCTCTTTGATAGAGCAGCTTTGAAACACTCTTTTTCTTGAATCTGCAAGTGGACATTTGGAGGGCTTTCTGGACTGTGGTGGAAAAGGAAATATCTTCTCATCGAAAGTACATTTGGAGGGCTTTGTGTTCTGCGGTGGAAAAGGAAATATCTTCTCATGGAAACAACATAGAAGCATTCTCAGAAACAATTCTGTGATGATTGCATTCAGCTGACAGAGTTGAACATTCCTTTTGATAGAGCAGTTTGGAAACACTCTTTTTGTACAATCTGCATGGGGAGATTGGGACCGCTTGGAGACCTATGGTAGTAAAGGAAATAACTTCATAGAAAAACCAAATGGAAGCATTCTCAGAAAATTCTTTGTGATGATTGAGTTGAACTCAGAGACCTGAACATTCCTTTTGATGGAGCAGTTTCCAAACACACTTCTCGTGGAATCTGCAAGTGGATATTTGGACCTCTCTGAGGATTTCGTTGGAAGCGGGATAAACTTCCCAGAACTAAACGGAAGCATTCTCAGAAACTTCTTGGTGATGTTCGCATTCAACTCACAGAGTTGAAACTTCCTTTCATAGTTCAGGTTTGAAACACTCTTTTTGTAGAATCTGGAAGTGGATATTTGGACCACTGTGTGGTCTTCGTTGGAAACGGGTATATCTTCACCTCAAACCTAGACAGAAGCATTCTCAGAAAGTTCTCTGTGTTGACTGCATTCAACTCACAGAGTTGCACAATCCTTTTGATGGAGCAGTTTTGAAACTCCCTTTCTTTGGGATCTGCAAGTGGATATGTTGACCTCTTTGAAGATTTCGTTGGAAACGGGTTAATCTTCACATAAAAGCTAAACAGAAGCATTCTCAGAAACTTCTTTGTGATGATTGCATTCACCTCACAGAGTTGAACTTTCCCTTTGATAGAGCAGCTTTGAAACACTCTTTTTCTAGAATCTGCAAGTGGACATTTGGAGGGCTTTGTGTTCTGCGGTGGAAAAGGAAATATATTCTCATCAAAACTACATAGAAGCATTCTCAGAAACTACTCTGTGATGATTGCATTCAGCTGACAGAGTTGAACATTCCTTTTGATAGAGCAGTTTGGAAACACTCTTTTTGTAGAATCTGCATGTGGAGATTTGGACCGCTTGGAGACCTATGGTAGTAAAGGAAATAACTTCATAGAAAAACCAAATGGAAGCATTCTCAGAAAATTCTTTGTGATGATTGAGTTGAACTCAGAGACCTGAACATTCCTTTTGATGGAGCAGTTTCCAAACACACTTCTCGTGGAATCTGCAAGTGGATATTTGGACCTCTCTGAGGATTTCGTTGGAAGCGGGATAAACTTCCCAGAACTAAACGGAAGCATTCTCAGAAACTTCTTTGTGATGTTTGCATTCAACTCACAGAGTTGAACCTTCCTTTCATAGTTCAGGTTTGAAACACTCTTTTTGTAGAATCTGGAAGTGGATATTTGGACCACTGTGTGGTCTACGTTGGAAACGGGTATATCTTCACCTCAAACCTAGACAGAAGCATTCTCAGAAAGTTCTCTGTGTTGACTGCATTCAACTCACAGAGTTGAACAATCCTTTTGATGGAGCAGTTTTGAAACTCTCTTTCTTTGGAATCTGCAAGTGGATATGTTGACCTCTTTGAAGATTTCGTTGGAAACGGGTTAATCTTCACATAAAAGCTAAACAGAAGCATTCTCAGAAACTTCTTTGTGCTGATTGCATTCACCTCACAGAGTTGAACTTTCTCTTTGATAGAGCAGCTTTGAAACACTCTTTTTCTTGAATCTGCAAGTGGACATTTGGAGGGCTTTCTGGACTGTGGTGGAAAAGGAAATATCTTCTCATCGAAAGTACATTTGGAGGGCTTTGTGTTCTGCGGTGGAAAAGGAAATATCTTCTCATGGAAACAACATAGAAGCATTCTCAGAAACAATTCTGTGATGATTGCATTCAGCTGACAGAGTTGAACATTCCTTTTGATAGAGCAGTTTGGAAACACTCTTTTTGTACAATCTGCATGGGGAGATTTGGACCGCTTGGAGACCTATGGTAGTAAAGGAAATAACTTCATAGAAAAACCAAATGGAAGCATTCTCAGAAAATTCTTTGTGATGATTGAGTTGAACTCAGAGACCTGAACATTCCTTTTGATGGAGCAGTTTCCAAACACACTTCTCGTGGAATCTGCAAGTGGATATTTGGACCTCTCTGAGGATTTCGTTGGAAGCGGGATAAACTTCCCAGAACTAAACGGAAGCATTCTCAGAAACTTCTTTGTGATGTTTGCATTCAACTCACAGAGTTGAAACTTCCTTTCATAGTTCAGGTTTGAAACACTCTTTTTGTAGAATCTGGAAGTGGATATTTGGACCAATGTGTGGTCTTCGTTGGAAACGGGTATATCTTCACCTCAAACCTAGACAGAAGCATTCTCAGAAAGTTCTCTGTGTTGACTGCGTTCAACTCACAGAGTTGAACAATCCTTTTGATGGAGCAGTTTTGAAACTCTCTTTCTTTGGGATCTGCAAGTGGATATGTTGACCTCTTTGAAGATTTCGTTGGAAACGGGTTAATCTTCACATAAAAGCTAAACAGAAGCATTCTCAGAAACTTCTTTGTGATCATTGCATTCACCTCACAGAGTTGAACTTTCCCTTTGATAGAGCAGCTTTGAAACACTCTTTTTGTAGAATCTGCAAATGGACATTTGGAGGGCTTTGTGTTCTGCGGTGGAAAAGGAAATATCTTCTCATCAAAACTACATAGAAGCATTCTCAGAAACAATTCTGTGATGATTGCATTCAGCTGACAGAGTTGAACATTCCTTTTGATAGAGCAGTTTGGAAACACTCTTTTTGTAGAATCTGCATGTGGAGATTTGGACCGCTTGGAGACCTATGGTAGTAAAGGAAATAACTTCATAGAAAAACCAAATGGAAGCATTCTCAGAAAATTCTTTGTGATGATTGAGTTGAACTCAGAGACCTGAACATTCCTTTTGATGGAGCAGTTTCCAAACACACTTCTCGTGGAATCTGCAAGTGGATATTTGGACCTCTCTGAGGATTTCGTTGGAAGCGGGATAAACTTCCCAGAACTAAACGGAAGCATTCTCAGAAACTTCTTTGTGATGTTTGCATTCAACTCACAGAGTTGAACCTTCCTTTCATAGTTCAGGTTTGAAACACTCTTTTTGTAGAATCTGGAAGTGGATATTTGGACCACTGTGAGGACTTCGTTGGAAACGGGTATATCTTCACCTCAAACCTAGAGAGAAGCATTCTCAGAAAGTTCTCTGTGTTGACTGCATTCAACTGACAGACTTGAACAATCGTTTTGATGGAGCAGTTTTGAAACTCTCTTTCTTTGGAATCTGCAAGTGGATATGTTGACCTCTTTGAAGATTTCGTTGGAAACGGGTTAATCTTCACATAAAAGCTAAACAGAAGCATTCTCAGAAACTTCTTTGTGCTGATTGCATTCACCTCACAGAGTTGAACTTTCTCTTTGATAGAGCAGCTTTGAAACACTCTTTTTCTTGAATCTGCAAGTGGACATTTGGAGGGCTTTCTGGACTGTGGTGGAAAAGGAAATATCTTCTCATCGAAAGTACATTTGGAGGGCTTTGTGTTCTGCGGTGGAAAAGGAAATATCTTCTCATGGAAACAACATAGAAGCATTCTCAGAAACAATTCTGTGATGATTGCATTCAGCTGACAGAGTTGAACATTCCTTTTGATAGAGCAGTTTGGAAACACTCTTTTTGTACAATCTGCATGGGGAGATTTGGACCGCTTGGAGACCTATGGTAGTAAAGGAAATAACTTCATAGAAAAACCAAATGGAAGCATTCTCAGAAAATTCTTTGTGATGATTGAGTTGAACTCAGAGACCTGAACATTCCTTTTGATGGAGCAGTTTCCAAACACACTTCTCGTGGAATCTGCAAGTGGATATTTGGACCTCTCTGAGGATTTCGTTGGAAGCGGGATAAACTTCCCAGAACTAAACGGAAGCATTCTCAGAAACTTCTTTGTGATGTTTGCATTCAACTCACAGAGTTGAAACTTCCTTTCATAGTTCAGGTTTGAAACACTCTTTTTGTAGAATCTGGAAGTGGATATTTGGACCACTGTGTGGTCTTCGTTGGAAACGGGTATATCTTCACCTCAAACCTAGACAGAAGCATTCTCAGAAAGTTCTCTGTGTTGACTGCGTTCAACTCACAGAGTTGAACAATCCTTTTGATGGAGCAGTTTTGAAACTCTCTTTCTTTGGGATCTGCAAGTGGATATGTTGACCTCTTTGAAGATTTCGTTGGAAACGGGTTAATCTTCACATAAAAGCTAAACAGAAGCATTCTCAGAAACTTCTTTGTGATCATTGCATTCACCTCACAGAATTGAACTTTCCCTTTGATAGAGCAGCTTTGAAACACTCTTTTTCTAGAATCTGCAAATGGACATTAGGAGGGCTTTGTGTTCTGCGGTGGAAAAGGAAATATCTTCTCATCAAAACTACATAGAAGCATTCTCAGAAACAATTCTGTGATGATTGCATTCAGCTGACAGAGTTGAACATTCCTTTTGATAGAGCAGTTTGGAAACACTCTTTTTGTAGAATCTGCATGTGGAGATTTGGACCGCTTGGAGACCTATGGTAGTAAAGGAAATAACTTCATAGAAAAACCAAATGGAAGCATTCTCAGAAAATTCTTTGTGATGATTGAGTTGAACTCAGAGACCTGAACATTCCTTTTGATGGAGCAGTTTCCAAACACACTTCTCGTGGAATCTGCAAGTGGATATTTGGACCTCTCTGAGGATTTCGTTGGAAGCGGGATAAACTTCCCAGAACTAAACGGAAGCATTCTCAGAAACTTCTTTGTGATGTTTGCATTCAACTCACAGAGTTGAACCTTCCTTTCATAGTTCAGGTTTGAAACACTCTTTTTGTAGAATCTGGAAGTGGATATTTGGACCACTGTGAGGACTTCGTTGGAAACGGGTATATCTTCACCTCAAACCTAGAGAGAAGCATTCTCAGAAAGTTCTCTGTGTTGACTGCATTCAACTGACAGACTTGAACAATCGTTTTGATGGAGCAGTTTTGAAACTCTCTTTCTTTGGAATCTGCAAGTGGATATGTTGACCTCTTTGAAGATTTCGTTGGAAACGGGTTAATCTTCACATAAAAGCTAAACAGAAGCATTCTCAGAAACTTCTTTGTGCTGATTGCATTCACCTCACAGAGTTGAACTTTCTCTTTGATAGAGCAGCTTTGAAACACTCTTTTTCTTGAATCTGCAAGTGGACATTTGGAGGGCTTTCTGGACTGTGGTGGAAAAGGAAATATCTTCTCATCGAAAGTACATTTGGAGGGCTTTGTGTTCTGCGGTGGAAAAGGAAATATCTTCTCATGGAAACAACATAGAAGCATTCTCAGAAACAATTCTGTGATGATTGCATTCAGCTGACAGAGTTGAACATTCCTTTTGATAGAGCAGTTTGGAAACACTCTTTTTGTAGAATCTGCATGGGGAGATTTGGACCGCTTGGAGACCTATGGTAGTAAAGGAAATAACTTCATAGAAAAACCAAATGGAAGCATTCTCAGAAAATTCTTTGTGATGATTGAGTTGAACTCAGAGACCTGAACATTCCTTTTGATGGAGCAGTTTCCAAACACACTTCTCGTGGAATCTGCAAGTGGATATTTGGACCTCTCTGAGGATTTCGTTGGAAGCGGGATAAACTTCCCAGAACTAAACGGAAGCATTCTCAGAAACTTCTTTGTGATGTTTGCATTCAACTCACAGAGTTGAAACTTCCTTTCATAGTTCAGGTTTGAAACACTCTTTTTGTAGAATCTGGAAGTGGATATTTGGACCAATGTGTGGTCTTCGTTGGAAACGGGTATATCTTCACCTCAAACCTAGACAGAAGCATTCTCAGAAAGTTCTCTGTGTTGACTGCGTTCAACTCACAGAGTTGAACAATCCTTTTGATGGAGCAGTTTTGAAACTCTCTTTCTTTGGGATCTGCAAGTGGATATGTTGACCTCTTTGAAGATTTCGTTGGAAACGGGTTAATCTTCACATAAAAGCTAAACAGAAGCATTCTCAGAAACTTCTTTGTGATCATTGCATTCACCTCACAGAGTTGAACTTTCCCTTTGATAGAGCAGCTTTGAAACACTCTTTTTGTAGAATCTGCAAATGGACATTTGGAGGGCTTTGTGTTCTGCGGTGGAAAAGGAAATATCTTCTCATCAAAACTACATAGAAGCATTCTCAGAAACAATTCTGTGATGATTGCATTCAGCTGACAGAGTTGAACATTCCTTTTGATAGAGCAGTTTGGAAACACTCTTTTTGTAGAATCTGCATGTGGAGATTTGGACCGCTTGGAGACCTATGGTAGTAAAGGAAATAACTTCATAGAAAAACCAAATGGAAGCATTCTCAGAAAATTCTTTGTGATGATTGAGTTGAACTCAGAGACCTGAACATTCCTTTTGATGGAGCAGTTTCCAAACACACTTCTCGTGGAATCTGCAAGTGGATATTTGGACCTCTCTGAGGATTTCGTTGGAAGCGGGATAAACTTCCCAGAACTAAACGGAAGCATTCTCAGAAACTTCTTTGTGATGTTTGCATTCAACTCACAGAGTTGAACCTTCCTTTCATAGTTCAGGTTTGAAACACTCTTTTTGTAGAATCTGGAAGTGGATATTTGGACCACTGTGAGGACTTCGTTGGAAACGGGTATATCTTCACCTCAAACCTAGAGAGAAGCATTCTCAGAAAGTTCTCTGTGTTGACTGCATTCAACTGACAGACTTGAACAATCGTTTTGATGGAGCAGTTTTGAAACTCTCTTTCTTTGGAATCTGCAAGTGGATATGTTGACCTCTTTGAAGATTTCGTTGGAAACGGGTTAATCTTCACATAAAAGCTAAACAGAAGCATTCTCAGAAACTTCTTTGTGCTGATTGCATTCACCTCACAGAGTTGAACTTTCTCTTTGATAGAGCAGCTTTGAAACACTCTTTTTCTTGAATCTGCAAGTGGACATTTGGAGGGCTTTCTGGACTGTGGTGGAAAAGGAAATATCTTCTCATCGAAAGTACATTTGGAGGGCTTTGTGTTCTGCGGTGGAAAAGGAAATATCTTCTCATGGAAACAACATAGAAGCATTCTCAGAAACAATTCTGTGATGATTGCATTCAGCTGACAGAGTTGAACATTCCTTTTGATAGAGCAGTTTGGAAACACTCTTTTTGTACAATCTGCATGGGGAGATTTGGACCGCTTGGAGACCTATGGTAGTAAAGGAAATAACTTCATAGAAAAACCAAATGGAAGCATTCTCAGAAAATTCTTTGTGATGATTGAGTTGAACTCAGAGACCTGAACATTCCTTTTGATGGAGCAGTTTCCAAACACACTTCTCGTGGAATCTGCAAGTGGATATTTGGACCTCTCTGAGGATTTCGTTGGAAGCGGGATAAACTTCCCAGAACTAAACGGAAGCATTCTCAGAAACTTCTTTGTGATGTTTGCATTCAACTCACAGAGTTGAAACTTCCTTTCATAGTTCAGGTTTGAAACACTCTTTTTGTAGAATCTGGAAGTGGATATTTGGACCACTGTGTGGTCTTCGTTGGAAACGGGTATATCTTCACCTCAAACCTAGACAGAAGCATTCTCAGAAAGTTCTCTGTGTTGACTGCGTTCAACTCACAGAGTTGAACAATCCTTTTGATGGAGCAGTTTTGAAACTCTCTTTCTTTGGGATCTGCAAGTGGATATGTTGACCTCTTTGAAGATTTCGTTGGAAACGGGTTAATCTTCACATAAAAGCTAAACAGAAGCATTCTCAGAAACTTCTTTGTGATCATTGCATTCACCTCACAGAATTGAACTTTCCCTTTGATAGAGCAGCTTTGAAACACTCTTTTTCTAGAATCTGCAAATGGACATTAGGAGGGCTTTGTGTTCTGCGGTGGAAAAGGAAATATCTTCTCATCAAAACTACATAGAAGCATTCTCAGAAACAATTCTGTGATGATTGCATTCAGCTGACAGAGTTGAACATTCCTTTTGATAGAGCAGTTTGGAAACACTCTTTTTGTAGAATCTGCATGTGGAGATTTGGACCGCTTGGAGACCTATGGTAGTAAAGGAAATAACTTCATAGAAAAACCAAATGGAAGCATTCTCAGAAAATTCTTTGTGATGATTGAGTTGAACTCAGAGACCTGAACATTCCTTTTGATGGAGCAGTTTCCAAACACACTTCTCGTGGAATCTGCAAGTGGATATTTGGACCTCTCTGAGGATTTCGTTGGAAGCGGGATAAACTTCCCAGAACTAAACGGAAGCATTCTCAGAAACTTCTTTGTGATGTTTGCATTCAACTCACAGAGTTGAACCTTCCTTTCATAGTTCAGGTTTGAAACACTCTTTTTGTAGAATCTGGAAGTGGATATTTGGACCACTGTGAGGACTTCGTTGGAAACGGGTATATCTTCACCTCAAACCTAGAGAGAAGCATTCTCAGAAAGTTCTCTGTGTTGACTGCATTCAACTGACAGACTTGAACAATCGTTTTGATGGAGCAGTTTTGAAACTCTCTTTCTTTGGAATCTGCAAGTGGATATGTTGACCTCTTTGAAGATTTCGTTGGAAACGGGTTAATCTTCACATAAAAGCTAAACAGAAGCATTCTCAGAAACTTCTTTGTGCTGATTGCATTCACCTCACAGAGTTGAACTTTCTCTTTGATAGAGCAGCTTTGAAACACTCTTTTTCTTGAATCTGCAAGTGGACATTTGGAGGGCTTTCTGGACTGTGGTGGAAAAGGAAATATCTTCTCATCGAAAGTACATTTGGAGGGCTTTGTGTTCTGCGGTGGAAAAGGAAATATCTTCTCATGGAAACAACATAGAAGCATTCTCAGAAACAATTCTGTGATGATTGCATTCAGCTGACAGAGTTGAACATTCCTTTTGATAGAGCAGTTTGGAAACACTCTTTTTGTAGAATCTGCATGGGGAGATTTGGACCGCTTGGAGACCTATGGTAGTAAAGGAAATAACTTCATAGAAAAACCAAATGGAAGCATTCTCAGAAAATTCTTTGTGATGATTGAGTTGAACTCAGAGACCTGAACATTCCTTTTGATGGAGCAGTTTCCAAACACACTTCTCGTGGAATCTGCAAGTGGATATTTGGACCTCTCTGAGGATTTCGTTGGAAGCGGGATAAACTTCCCAGAACTAAACGGAAGCATTCTCAGAAACTTCTTTGTGATGTTTGCATTCAACTCACAGAGTTGAAACTTCCTTTCATAGTTCAGGTTTGAAACACTCTTTTTGTAGAATCTGGAAGTGGATATTTGGACCACTGTGTGGTCTTCGTTGGAAACGGGTATATCTTCACCTCAAACCTAGACAGAAGCATTCTCAGAAAGTTCTCTGTGTTGACTGCGTTCAACTCACAGAGTTGAACAATCCTTTTGATGGAGCAGTTTTGAAACTCTCTTTCTTTGGGATCTGCAAGTGGATATGTTGACCTCTTTGAAGATTTCGTTGGAAACGGGTTAATCTTCACATAAAAGCTAAACAGAAGCATTCTCAGAAACTTCTTTGTGATCATTGCATTCACCTCACAGAATTGAACTTTCCCTTTGATAGAGCAGCTTTGAAACACTCTTTTTCTAGAATCTGCAAATGGACATTTGGAGGGCTTTGTGTTCTGCGGTGGAAAAGGAAATATCTTCTCATCAAAACTACATAGAAGCATTCTCAGAAACAATTCTGTGATGATTGCATTCAGCTGACAGAGTTGAACATTCCTTTTGATAGAGCAGTTTGGAAACACTCTTTTTGTAGAATCTGCATGTGGAGATTTGGACCGCTTGGAGACCTATGGTAGTAAAGGAAATAACTTCATAGAAAAACCAAATGGAAGCATTCTCAGAAAATTCTTTGTGATGATTGAGTTGAACTCAGAGACCTGAACATTCCTTTTGATGGAGCAGTTTCCAAACACACTTCTCGTGGAATCTGCAAGTGGATATTTGGACCTCTCTGAGGATTTCGTTGGAAGCGGGATAAACTTCCCAGAACTAAACGGAAGCATTCTCAGAAACTTCTTTGTGATGTTTGCATTCAACTCACAGAGTTGAACCTTCCTTTCATAGTTCAGGTTTGAAACACTCTTTTTGTAGAATCTGGAAGTGGATATTTGGACCACTGTGAGGACTTCGTTGGAAACGGGTATATCTTCACCTCAAACCTAGAGAGAAGCATTCTCAGAAAGTTCTCTGTGTTGACTGCATTCAACTGACAGACTTGAACAATCGTTTTGATGGAGCAGTTTTGAAACTCTCTTTCTTTGGAATCTGCAAGTGGATATGTTGACCTCTTTGAAGATTTCGTTGGAAACGGGTTAATCTTCACATAAAAGCTAAACAGAAGCATTCTCAGAAACTTCTTTGTGCTGATTGCATTCACCTCACAGAGTTGAACTTTCTCTTTGATAGAGCAGCTTTGAAACACTCCTTTTCTTGAATCTGCAAGTGGACATTTGGAGGGCTTTCTGGACTGTGGTGGAAAAGGAAATATCTTCTCATCGAAAGTACATTTGGAGGGCTTTGTGTTCTGCGGTGGAAAAGGAAATATCTTCTCATGGAAACAACATAGAAGCATTCTCAGAAACAATTCTGTGATGATTGCATTCAGCTGACAGAGTTGAACATTCCTTTTGATAGAGCAGTTTGGAAACACTCTTTTTGTACAATCTGCATGGGGAGATTTGGACCGCTTGGAGACCTATGGTAGTAAAGGAAATAACTTCATAGAAAAACCAAATGGAAGCATTCTCAGAAAATTCTTTGTGATGATTGAGTTGAACTCAGAGACCTGAACATTCCTTTTGATGGAGCAGTTTCCAAACACACTTCTCGTGGAATCTGCAAGTGGATATTTGGACCTCTCTGAGGATTTCGTTGGAAGCGGGATAAACTTCCCAGAACTAAACGGAAGCATTCTCAGAAACTTCTTTGTGATGTTTGCATTCAACTCACAGAGTTGAAACTTCCTTTCATAGTTCAGGTTTGAAACACTCTTTTTGTAGAATCTGGAAGTGGATATTTGGACCACTGTGTGGTCTTCGTTGGAAACGGGTATATCTTCACCTCAAACCTAGACAGAAGCATTCTCAGAAAGTTCTCTGTGTTGACTGCATTCAACTCACAGAGTTGAACAATCCTTTTGATGGAGCAGTTTTGAAACTCTCTTTCTTTGGGATCTGCAAGTGGATATGTTGACCTCTTTGAAGATTTCGTTGGAAACGGGTTAATCTTCACATAAAAGCTAAACAGAAGCATTCTCAGAAACTTCTTTGTGATCATTGCATTCACCTAACAGAGTTGAACTTTCCCTTTGATAGAGCAGCTTTGAAACACTCTTTTTCTAGAATCTGCAAATGGACATTTGGAGGGCTTTGTGTTCTGCGGTGGAAAAGGAAATATCTTCTCATCAAAACTACATAGAAGCATTCTCAGAAACAATTCTGTGATGATTGCATTCAGCTGACAGAGTTGAACATTCCTTTTGATAGAGCAGTTTGGAAACACTCTTTTTGTAGAATCTGCATGTGGAGATTTGAACCGCTTGGAGACCTATGGTAGTAAAGGAAATAACTTCATAGAAAAACCAAATGGAAGCATTCTCAGAAAATTCTTTGTGATGATTGAGTTGAACTCAGAGACCTGAACATTCCTTTTGATGGAGCAGTTTCCAAACACACTTCTCGTGGAATCTGCAAGTGGATATTTGGACCTCTCTGAGGATTTCGTTGGAAGCGGGATAAACTTCCCAGAACTAAACGGAAGCATTCTCAGAAACTTCTTTGTGATGTTTGCATTCAACTCACAGAGTTGAACCTTCCTTTCATAGTTCAGGTTTGAAACACTCTTTTTGTAGAATCTGGAAGTGGATATTTGGACCACTGTGAGGACTTCGTTGGAAACGGGTATATCTTCACCTCAAACCTAGAGAGAAGCATTCTCAGAAAGTTCTCTGTGTTGACTGCATTCAACTGACAGACTTGAACAATCGTTTTGATGGAGCAGTTTTGAAACTCTCTTTCTTTGGAATCTGCAAGTGGATATGTTGACCTCTTTGAAGATTTCGTTGGAAACGGGTTAATCTTCACATAAAAGCTAAACAGAAGCATTCTCAGAAACTTCTTTGTGCTGATTGCATTCACCTCACAGAGTTGAACTTTCTCTTTGATAGAGCAGCTTTGAAACACTCTTTTTCTTGAATCTGCAAGTGGACATTTGGAGGGCTTTCTGGACTGTGGTGGAAAAGGAAATATCTTCTCATCGAAAGTACATTTGGAGGGCTTTGTGTTCTGCGGTGGAAAAGGAAATATCTTCTCATGGAAACAACATAGAAGCATTCTCAGAAACTACTCTGTGATGATTGCATTCAGCTGACAGAATTGAACATTCCTTTTGATAGAGCAGTTTGGAAAGACTCTTTTTGTAGAATCTGCATGGGGAGATTTGGACCGCTTGGAGACCTATGGTAGTAAAGGAAATAACTTCATAGAAAAACCAAATGGAAGCATTCTCAGAAAATTCTTTGTGATGATTGAGTTGAACTCAGAGACCTGAACATTCCTTTTGATGGAGCAGTTTCCAAACACACTTCTCGTGGAATCTGCAAGTGGATATTTGGACCTCTCTGAGGATTTCGTTGGAAGCGGGATAAACTTCCCAGAACTAAACGGAAGCATTCTCAGAAACTTCTTTGTGATGTTTGCATTCAACTCACAGAGTTGAAACTTCCTTTCATAGTTCAGGTTTGAAACACTCTTTTTGTAGAATCTGGAAGTGGATATTTGGACCACTGTGTGGTCTTCGTTGGAAACGGGTATATCTTCACCTCAAACCTAGACAGAAGCATTCTCAGAAAGTTCTCTGTGTTGACTGCATTCAACTCACAGAGTTGAACAATCCTTTTGATGGAGCAGTTTTGAAACTCTCTTTCTTTGGGATCTGCAAGTGGATATGTTGACCTCTTTGAAGATTTCGTTGGAAACGGGTTAATCTTCACATAAAAGCTAAACAGAAGCATTCTCAGAAACTTTTTTCTGATGATTGCATTCACCTCACAGAGTTGAACGTTCCCTTTGATAGAGCAGCTTTGAAACACTCTTTTTCTAGAATCTGCAAATCGACATTTGGAGGGCTTTGTGTTCTGCGGTGGAAAAGGAAATATCTTCTCATCAAAACTACATAGAAGCATTCTCAGAAACAATTCTGTGATGATTGCATTCAGCTGACAGAGTTGAACATTCCTTTTGATAGAGCAGTTTGGAAACACTCTTTTTGCAGAATCTGCATGTGGAGATTTGGACCGCTTGGAGACCTATGGTAGTAAAGGAAATAACTTCATAGAAAAACCAAATGGAAGCATTCTCAGAAAATTCTTTGTGATGATTGAGTTGAACTCAGAGACCTGAACATTCCTTTTGATGGAGCAGTTTCCAAACACACTTCTCGTGGAATCTGCAAGTGGATATTTGGACCTCTCTGAGGATTTCGTTGGAAGCGGGATAAACTTCCCAGAACTAAACGGAAGCATTCTCAGAAACTTCTTTGTGATGTTTGCATTCAACTCACAGAGTTGAACCTTCCTTTCATAGTTCAGGTTTGAAACACTCTTTTTGTAGAATCTGGAAGTGGATATTTGGACCACTGTGAGGACTTCGTTGGAAACGGGTATATCTTCACCTCAAACCTAGAGAGAAGCATTCTCAGAAAGTTCTCTGTGTTGACTGCATTCAACTGACAGACTTGAACAATCGTTTTGATGGAGCAGTTTTGAAACTCTCTTTCTTTGGAATCTGCAAGTGGATATGTTGACCTCTTTGAAGATTTCGTTGGAAACGGGTTAATCTTCACATAAAAGCTAAACAGAAGCATTCTCAGAAACTTCTTTGTGCTGATTGCATTCACCTCACAGAGTTGAACTTTCTCTTTGATAGAGCAGCTTTGAAACACTCTTTTTCTTGAATCTGCAAGTGGACATTTGGAGGGCTTTCTGGACTGTGGTGGAAAAGGAAATATCTTCTCATCGAAAGTACATTTGGAGGGCTTTGTGTTCTGCGGTGGAAAAGGAAATATCTTCTCATGGAAACAACATAGAAGCATTCTCAGAAACAATTCTGTGATGATTGCATTCAGCTGACAGAGTTGAACATTCCTTTTGATAGAGCAGTTTGGAAACACTCTTTTTGTAGAATCTGCATGGGGAGATTTGGACCGCTTGGAGACCTATGGTAGTAAAGGAAATAACTTCATAGAAAAACCAAATGGAAGCATTCTCAGAAAATTCTTTGTGATGATTGAGTTGAACTCAGAGACCTGAACATTCCTTTTGATGGAGCAGTTTCCAAACACACTTCTCGTGGAATCTGCAAGTGGATATTTGGACCTCTCTGAGGATTTCGTTGGAAGCGGGATAAACTTCCCAGAACTAAACGGAAGCATTCTCAGAAACTTCTTTGTGATGTTTGCATTCAACTCACAGAGTTGAAACTTCCTTTCATAGTTCAGGTTTGAAACACTCTTTTTGTAGAATCTGGAAGTGGATATTTGGACCACTGTGTGGTCTTCGTTGGAAACGGGTATATCTTCACCTCAAACCTAGACAGAAGCATTCTCAGAAAGTTCTCTGTGTTGACTGCGTTCAACTCACAGAGTTGAACAATCCTTTTGATGGAGCAGTTTTGAAACTCTCTTTCTTTGGGATCTGCAAGTGGATATGTTGACCTCTTTGAAGATTTCGTTGGAAACGGGTTAATCTTCACATAAAAGCTAAACAGAAGCATTCTCAGAAACTTCTTTGTGATCATTGCATTCACCTCACAGAATTGAACTTTCCCTTTGATAGAGCAGCTTTGAAACACTCTTTTTCTAGAATCTGCAAATGGACATTTGGAGGGCTTTGTGTTCTGCGGTGGAAAAGGAAATATCTTCTCATCAAAACTACATAGAAGCATTCTCAGAAACAATTCTGTGATGATTGCATTCAGCTGACAGAGTTGAACATTCCTTTTGATAGAGCAGTTTGGAAACACTCTTTTTGTAGAATCTGCATGTGGAGATTTGGACCGCTTGGAGACCTATGGTAGTAAAGGAAATAACTTCATAGAAAAACCAAATGGAAGCATTCTCAGAAAATTCTTTGTGATGATTGAGTTGAACTCAGAGACCTGAACATTCCTTTTGATGGAGCAGTTTCCAAACACACTTCTCGTGGAATCTGCAAGTGGATATTTGGACCTCTCTGAGGATTTCGTTGGAAGCGGGATAAACTTCCCAGAACTAAACGGAAGCATTCTCAGAAACTTCTTTGTGATGTTTGCATTCAACTCACAGAGTTGAACCTTCCTTTCATAGTTCAGGTTTGAAACACTCTTTTTGTAGAATCTGGAAGTGGATATTTGGACCACTGTGAGGACTTCGTTGGAAACGGGTATATCTTCACCTCAAACCTAGAGAGAAGCATTCTCAGAAAGTTCTCTGTGTTGACTGCATTCAACTGACAGACTTGAACAATCGTTTTGATGGAGCAGTTTTGAAACTCTCTTTCTTTGGAATCTGCAAGTGGATATGTTGACCTCTTTGAAGATTTCGTTGGAAACGGGTTAATCTTCACATAAAAGCTAAACAGAAGCATTCTCAGAAACTTCTTTGTGCTGATTGCATTCACCTCACAGAGTTGAACTTTCTCTTTGATAGAGCAGCTTTGAAACACTCCTTTTCTTGAATCTGCAAGTGGACATTTGGAGGGCTTTCTGGACTGTGGTGGAAAAGGAAATATCTTCTCATCGAAAGTACATTTGGAGGGCTTTGTGTTCTGCGGTGGAAAAGGAAATATCTTCTCATGGAAACAACATAGAAGCATTCTCAGAAACAATTCTGTGATGATTGCATTCAGCTGACAGAGTTGAACATTCCTTTTGATAGAGCAGTTTGGAAACACTCTTTTTGTAGAATCTGCATGTGGAGATTTGGACCGCTTGGAGACCTATGGTAGTAAAGGAAATAACTTCATAGAAAAACCAAATGGAAGCATTCTCAGAAAATTCTTTGTGATGATTGAGTTGAACTCAGAGACCTGAACATTCCTTTTGATGGAGCAGTTTCCAAACACACTTCTCGTGGAATCTGCAAGTGGATATTTGGACCTCTCTGAGGATTTCGTTGGAAGCGGGATAAACTTCCCAGAACTAAACGGAAGCATTCTCAGAAACTTCTTTGTGATGTTTGCATTCAACTCACAGAGTTGAACCTTCCTTTCATAGTTCAGGTTTGAAACACTCTTTTTGTAGAATCTGGAAGTGGATATTTGGACCACTGTGTGGTCTTCGTGGGAAACGGGTATATCTTCACCTCAAACCTAGAGAGAAGCATTCTCAGAAAGTTCTCTGTGTTGACTGCATTCAACTCACAGAGTTGAACAATCCTGTTGATGGAGCAGTTTTGAAACTCTCTTTCTTTGGGATCTGCAAGTGGATATGTTGACCTCTTTGAAGATTTCGTTGGAAACGGGTTAATCTTCACATAAAAGCTAAACAGAAGCATTATCAGAAACTTTTTTCTGATGATTGCATTCACCTCACAGAGTTGAACATTCTCTTTGATAGAGCAGCTTTGAAACACTCTTTTTCTAGAATCTGCAAGTGGACATTTGGAGGGCTTTGTGTTCTGTGGTGGAAAAGGAAATATCTTCTCATCAAAACTACATAGAAGCATTCTCAGAAACAATTATGTGATGATTGCATTCAGCTGACAGAGTTGAACATTCCTTTTGATAGAGCAGTTTGGAAACACTCTTTTTGTAGAATCTGCATGTGGAGATTTGGACCGCTTGGAGACCTATGGTAGTAAAGGAAATAACTTCATAGAAAAACCAAATGGAAGCATTCTCAGAAAATTCTTTGTGATGATTGAGTTGAACTCAGAGACCTGAACATTCCTTTTGATGGAGCAGTTTCCAAATACACTTCTCGTGGAATCTGCAAGTGGATATTTGGACCTCTCTGAGGATTTCGTTGGAAGCGGGATAAACTTCCCAGAACTAAACGGAAGCATTCTCAGAAACTTCTTTGTGATGTTTGCATTCAACTCACAGAGTTGAAACTTCCTTTCATAGTTCAGGTTTGAAACACTCTTTTTGTAGAATCTGGAAGTGGATATTTGGACCACTGTGTGGTCTTCGTTGGAAACGGGTATATCTTCACCTCAAACCTAGACAGAAGCATTCTCAGAAAGTTCTCTGTGTTGACTGCATTCAACTCACAGAGTTGAACAATCCTTTTGATGGAGCAGTTTTGAAACTCTCTTTCTTTGGAATCTGCAAGTGGATATGTTGTCCTCTTTGAAGATTTCGTTGGAAACGGGTTAATCTTCACATAAAAGCTAAACAGAAGCATTCTCAGAAACATCTTCGTGATGATTGCATTCACATCACAGAGTTGAACTTTCCCTTTGATAGAGCATCTTTGAAACACTCTTTTCCTAGAATCTGCCAGTGGACATTTGGAGGGCTTTGTGTTCTGCGGTGGAAAAGGAAATATCTTCTCATCAAAACTACATAGAAGCATTCTCAGAAACTACTCTGTGATGATTGCATTCAGCTGACAGAGTTGAACATTCCTTTTGATAGAGCAGTTTGGAAACACTCTTTTTGTAGAATCTGCATGTGGAGATTTGGACCGCTTTGAGACCTATGGTAGTAAAGGAAATAACTTCATAGAAAAACCAAATGGAAGCATTCTCAGAAAATTCTTTGTGATGATTGAGTTGAACTCAGAGACCTGAACATTCCTTTTGATGGAGCAGTTTCCAAACACACTTCTCGTGGAATCTGCAAGTGGATATTTGGACCTCTCTGAGGATTTCGTTGGAAGCGGGATAAACTTCCCAGAACTAAACGGAAGCATTCTCAGAAACTTCTTTGTGATGTTTGCATTCAACTCACAGAGTTGAACCTTCCTTTCATAGTTCAGGTTTGAAACACTCTTTTTGTAGAATCTGGAAGTGGATATTTGGTCCACTGTGAGGACTTCGTTGGAAACGGGTATATCTTCACCTCAAACCTAGAGAGAAGCATTCTCAGAAAGTTCTCTGTGTTGACTGCATTCAACTGACAGACTTGAACAATCGTTTTGATGGAGCAGTTTTGAAACTCTCTTTCTTTGGAATCTGCAAGTGGATATGTTGACCTCTTTGAAGATTTCGTTGGAAACGGGTTAATCTTCACATAAAAGCTAAACAGAAGCATTCTCAGAAACTTCTTTGTGATGATTGCATTCACCTCACAGAGTTAAACTTTCTCTTTGATAGAGCAGCTTTGAAACACTCTTTTTCTAGAATCTGCAAGTGGACATTTGGAGGGCTTTCTGGACTGTGGTGGAAAAGGAAATATCTTCTCATGGAAATTACATTTGGAGGGCTTTGTGTTCTGCGGTGGAAAAGGAAATATCTTCTCATGGAAACAACATAGAAGCATTCTCAGAAACAATTCTGTGATGATTGCATTCAGCTGACAGAGTTGAACATTCCTTTTGATAGAGCAGTTTGGAAACACTCTTTTTGTAGAATCTGCATGGGGAGATTTGGACCGCTTGGAGACCTATGGTAGTAAAGGAAATAACTTCATATAAAAACAAAATGGAAGCATTCTCAGAAAATTCTTTGTGATGATTGAGTTGAACTCAGAGACCTGAACATTCCTTTTGATGGAGCAGTTTCCAAACACACTTCTCGTGGAATCTGCAAGTGGATATTTGGACCTCTCTGAGGATTTCGTTGGAAGCGGGATAAACTTCCCAGAACTAAACGGAAGCATTCTCAGAAACTTCTTTGTGATGTTTGCATTCAACTCACAGAGTTGAAACTTCCTTTCATAGTTCAGGTTTGAAACACTCTTTTTGTAGAATCTGGAAGTGGATATTTGGACCACTGTGTGGTCTTCGTTGGAAACGGGTATATCTTCACCTCAAACCTAGACAGAAGCATTCTCAGAAAGTTCTCTGTGTTGACTGCATTCAACTCACAGACTTGAACAATCCTTTTGATGGAGCAGTTTTGAAACTCTCTTTCTTTGGAATCTGCAAGTGGATATGTTGACCTCTTTGAAGATTTCGTTGGAAACGGGTTAATCTTCACATAAAAGCTAAACAGAAGCATTCTCAGAAACTTCTTTGTGATGATTGCATTCACCTCACAGAGTTGAACTTTCCCTTTGATAGAGCAGCTTTGAAACACTCTTTTTCTAGAATCTGCAAGTGGACATTTGGAGGGCTTTGTGTTCTGCGGTGGAAAAGGAAATATCTTCTCATCAAAACTACATAGAAGCATTCTCAGAAACTACTCTGTGATGATTGCATTCAGCTGACAGAATTGAACATTCCTTTTGATAGAGCAGTTTGGAAAGACTCTTTTTGTAGAATCTGCATGTGGAGATTTGGACCGCTTGGAGACCTATGGTAGTAAAGGAAATAACTTCATAGAAAAACCAAATGGAAGCATTCTCAGAAAATTCTTTGTGATGATTGAGTTGAACTCAGAGACCTGAACATTCCTTTTGATGGAGCAGTTTCCAAACACACTTCTCCTGGAATCTGCAAGTGGATATTTGGACCTCTCTGAGGATTTCGTTGGAAGCGGGATAAACTTCCCAGAACTAAACGGAAGCATTCTCAGAAACTTCTTTGTGATGTTTGCATTCAACTCACAGAGTTGAACCTTCCTTTCATAGTTCAGGTTTGAAACACTCTTTTTGTAGAATCTGGAAGTGGATATTTGGACCACTGTGAGGACTTCGTTGGAAACGGGTATATCTTCACCTCAAACCTAGAGAGAAGCATTCTCAGAAAGTTCTCTGTGTTGACTGCATTCAACTGACAGACTTGAACAATCGTTTTGATGGAGCAGTTTTGAAACTCTCTTTCTTTGGAATCTGCAAGTGTATATGTTGACCTCTTTGAAGATTTCGTTGGAAACGGGTTAATCTTCACATAAAAGCTAAACAGAAGCATTCTCAGAAACTTCTTTGTGCTGATTGCATTCACCTCACAGAGTTGAACTTTCTCTTTGATAGAGCAGCTTTGAAACACTCTTTTTCTTGAATCTGCAAGTGGACATTTGGAGGGCTTTCTGGACTGTGGTGGAAAAGGAAATATCTTCTCATCGAAAGTACATTTGGAGGGCTTTGTGTTCTGCGGTGGAAAAGGAAATATCTTCTCATGGAAACAACATAGAAGCATTCTCAGAAACAATTCTGTGATGATTGCATTCAGCTGACAGAGTTGAACATTCCTTTTGATAGAGCAGTTTGGAAACACTCTTTTTGTAGAATCTGCATGGGGAGATTTGGACCGCTTGGAGACCTATGGTAGTAAAGGAAATAACTTCATAGAAAAACCAAATGGAAGCATTCTCAGAAAATTCTTTGTGATGATTGAGTTGAACTCAGAGACCTGAACATTCCTTTTGATGGAGCAGTTTCCAAACACACTTCTCGTGGAATCTGCAAGTGGATATTTGGACCTCTCTGAGGATTTCGTTGGAAGCGGGATAAACTTCCCAGAACTAAACGGAAGCATTCTCAGAAACTTCTTTGTGATGTTTGCATTCAACTCACAGAGTTGAAACTTCCTTTCATAGTTCAGGTTTGAAACACTCTTTTTGTAGAATCTGGAAGTGGATATTTGGACCACTGTGTGGTCTTCGTTGGAAACGGGTATATCTTCACCTCAAACCTAGACAGAAGCATTCTCAGAAAGTTCTCTGTGTTGACTGCATTCAACTCACAGACTTGAACAATCCTTTTGATGGAGCAGTTCTGAAACTCTCTTTCTTTGGAATCTGCAAGTGGATATGTTGACCTCTTTGAAGATTTCGTTGGAAACGGGTTAATCTTCACATAAAAGCTAAACAGAAGCATTCTCAGAAACTTCTTTGTGATGATTGCATTCACCTCACAGAGTTGAACTTTCCCTTTGATAGAGCAGCTTTGAAACACTCTTTTTCTAGAATCTGCAAATGGACATTTGGAGGGCTTTGTGTTCTGCGGTGGAAAAGGAAATATCTTCTCATCAAAACTACATAGAAGCATTCTCAGAAACTACTCTGTGATGATTGCATTCAGCTGACAGAATTGAACATTCCTTTTGATAGAGCAGTTTGGAAACACTCTTTTTGTAGAATCTGCATGTGGAGATTTGGACCGCTTGGAGACCTATGGTAGTAAAGGAAATAACTTCATAGAAAAACCAAATGGAAGCATTCTCAGAAAATTCTTTGTGATGATTGAGTTGAACTCAGAGACCTGAACATTCCTTTTGATGGAGCAGTTTCCAAACACACTTCTCGTGGAATCTGCAAGTGGATATTTGGACCTCTCTGAGGATTTCGTTGGAAGCGGGATAAACTTCCCAGAACTAAACGGAAGCATTCTCAGAAACTTCTTTGT
Source organism: Pan troglodytes (assembly GCF_028858775.2). NCBI lineage: Eukaryota > Metazoa > Chordata > Mammalia > Primates > Hominidae > Pan > Pan troglodytes. The sequence goes on from NC_072407.2 coordinate 55,840,003, forward strand.
GATGTTTGCATTCAACTCACAGAGTTGAACCTTCCTTTCATAGTTCAGGTTTGAAACACTCTTTTTGTAGAATCTGGAAGTGGATATTTGGACCACTGTGAGGACTTCGTTGGAAACGGGTATATCTTCACCTCAAACCTAGAGAGAAGCATTCTCAGAAAGTTCTCTGTGTTGACTGCATTCAACTGACAGACTTGAACAATCGTTTTGATGGAGCAGTTTTGAAACTCTCTTTCTTTGGAATCTGCAAGTGTATATGTTGACCTCTTTGAAGATTTCGTTGGAAACGGGTTAATCTTCACATAAAAGCTAAACAGAAGCATTCTCAGAAACTTCTTTGTGCTGTTTGCATTCACCTCACAGAGTTGAACTTTCTCTTTGATAGAGCAGCTTTGAAACACTCTTTTTCTTGAATCTGCAAGTGGACATTTGGAGGGCTTTCTGGACTGTGGTGGAAAAGGAAATATCTTCTCATCGAAAGTACATTTGGAGGGCTTTGTGTTCTGCGGTGGAAAAGGAAATATCTTCTCATGGAAACAACATAGAAGCATTCTCAGAAACAATTCTGTGATGATTGCATTCAGCTGACAGAGTTGAACATTCCTTTTGATAGAGCAGTTTGGAAACACTCTTTTTGTAGAATCTGCATGGGGAGATTTGGACCGCTTGGAGACCTATGGTAGTAAAGGAAATAACTTCATAGAAAAACCAAATGGAAGCATTCTCAGAAAATTCTTTGTGATGATTGAGTTGAACTCAGAGACCTGAACATTCCTTTTGATGGAGCAGTTTCCAAACACACTTCTCGTGGAATCTGCAAGTGGATATTTGGACCTCTCTGAGGATTTCGTTGGAAGCGGGATAAACTTCCCAGAACTAAACGGAAGCATTCTCAGAAACTTCTTTGTGATGTTTGCATTCAACTCACAGAGTTGAAACTTCCTTTCATAGTTCAGGTTTGAAACACTCTTTTTGTAGAATCTGGAAGTGGATATTTGGACCACTGTGTGGTCTTCGTTGGAAACGGGTATATCTTCACCTCAAACCTAGACAGAAGCATTCTCAGAAAGTTCTCTGTGTTGACTGCATTCAACTCACAGACTTGAACAATCCTTTTGATGGAGCAGTTCTGAAACTCTCTTTCTTTGGAATCTGCAAGTGGATATGTTGACCTCTTTGAAGATTTCGTTGGAAACGGGTTAATCTTCACATAAAAGCTAAACAGAAGCATTCTCAGAAACTTCTTTGTGATGATTGCATTCACCTCACAGAGTTGAACTTTCCCTTTGATAGAGCAGCTTTGAAACACTCTTTTTCTAGAATCTGCAAGTGGACATTTGGAGGGCTTTGTGTTCTGCGGTGGAAAAGGAAATATCTTCTCATCAAAACTACATAGAAGCATTCTCAGAAACTACTCTGTGATGATTGCATTCAGCTGACAGAGTTGAACATTCCTTTTGATAGAGCAGTTTGGAAACACTCTTTTTGTAGAATCTGCATGTGGAGATTTGGACCGCTTGGAGACCTATGGTAGTAAAGGAAATAACTTCATAGAAAAACCAAATGGAAGCATTCTCAGAAAATTCTTTGTGATGATTGAGTTGAACTCAGAGACCTGAACATTCCTTTTGATGGAGCAGTTTCCAAACACACTTCTCGTGGAATCTGCAAGTGGATATTTGGACCTCTCTGAGGATTTCGTTGGAAGCGGGATAAACTTCCCAGAACTAAACGGAAGCATTCTCAGAAACTTCTTTGTGATGTTTGCATTCAACTCACAGAGTTGAACCTTCCTTTCATAGTTCAGGTTTGAAACACTCTTTTTGTAGAATCTGGAAGTGGATATTTGGACCACTGTGAGGACTTCGTTGGAAACGGGTATATCTTCACCTCAAACCTAGAGAGAAGCATTCTCAGAAAGTTCTCTGTGTTGACTGCATTCAACTGACAGACTTGAACAATCGTTTTGATGGAGCAGTTTTGAAACTCTCTTTCTTTGGAATCTGCAAGTGGATATGTTGACCTCTTTGAAGATTTCGTTGGAAACGGGTTAATCTTCACATAAAAGCTAAACAGAAGCATTCTCAGAAACTTCTTTGTGCTGATTGCATTCACCTCACAGAGTTGAACTTTCTCTTTGATAGAGCAGCTTTGAAACACTCTTTTTCTTGAATCTGCAAGTGGACATTTGGAGGGCTTTCTGGACTGTGGTGGAAAAGGAAATATCTTCTCATCGAAAGTACATTTGGAGGGCTTTGTGTTCTGTGGTGGAAAAGGAAATATCTTCTCATGGAAACAACATAGAAGCATTCTCAGAAACAATTCTGTGATGATTGCATTCAGCTGACAGAGTTGAACATTCCTTTTGATAGAGCAGTTTGGAAACACTCTTTTTGTAGAATCTGCATGGGGAGATTTGGACCGCTTGGAGACCTATGGTAGCAAAGGAAATAACTTCATAGAAAAACCAAATGGAAGCATTCTCAGAAAATTCTTTGTGATGATTGAGTTGAACTCAGAGACCTGAACATTCCTTTTGATGGAGCAGTTTCCAAACACACTTCTCGTGGAATCTGCAAGTGGATATTTGGACCTCTCTGAGGATTTCGTTGGAAGCGGGATAAACTTCCCAGAACTAAACGGAAGCATTCTCAGAAACTTCTTTGTGATGTTTGCATTCAACTCACAGAGTTGAAACTTCCTTTCATAGTTCAGGTTTGAAACACTCTTTTTGTAGAATCTGGAAGTGGATATTTGGACCACTGTGTGGTCTTCGTTGGAAACGGGTATATCTTCACCTCAAACCTAGACAGAAGCATTCTCAGAAAGTTCTCTGTGTTGACTGCATTCAACTCACAGAGTTGAACAATCCTTTTGATGGAGCAGTTTTGAAACTCTCTTTCTTTGGGATCTGCAAGTGGATATGTTGACCTCTTTGAAGATTTCGTTGGAAACGGGTTAATCTTCACATAAAAGCTAAACAGAAGCATTCTCAGAAACTTCTTTGTGATCATTGCATTCACCTCACAGAGTTGAACTTTCCCTTTGATAGAGCAGCTTTGAAACACTCTTTTTCTAGAATCTGCAAGTGGACATTTGGAGGGCTTTGTGTTCTGCGGTGGAAAAGGAAATATCTTCTCATCAAAACTACATAGAAGCATTCTCAGAAACTACTCTGTGATGATTGCATTCAGCTGACAGAGTTGAACATTCCTTTTGATAGAGCAGTTTGGAAACACTCTTTTTGTAGAATCTGCATGTGGAGATTTGGACCGCTTGGAGACCTATGGTAGTAAAGGAAATAACTTCATAGAAAAACCAAATGGAAGCATTCTCAGAAAATTCTTTGTGATGATTGAGTTGAACTCAGAGACCTGAACATTCCTTTTGATGGAGCAGTTTCCAAACACACTTCTCGTGGAATCTGCAAGTGGATATTTGGACCTCTCTGAGGATTTCGTTGGAAGCGGGATAAACTTCCCAGAACTAAACGGAAGCATTCTCAGAAACTTCTTTGTGATGTTTGCATTCAACTCACAGAGTTGAAACTTCCTTTCATAGTTCAGGTTTGAAACACTCTTTTTGTAGAATCTGGAAGTGGATATTTGGACCACTGTGTGGTCTTCGTTGGAAACGGGTATATCTTCACCTCAAACCTAGAGAGAAGCATTCTCAGAAAGTTCTCTGTGTTGACTGCATTCAACTCACAGAGTTGAACAATCCTTTTGATGGAGCAGTTTTGAAACTCTCTTTCTTTGGGATCTGCAAGTGGATATGTTGACCTCTTTGAAGATTTCGTTGGAAACGGGTTAATCTTCACATAAAAGCTAAACAGAAGCATTCTTAGAAACTTTTTTCTGATGATTGCATTCACCTCACAGAGTTGAACATTCTCTTTGATAGAGCAGCTTTGAAACACTCTTTTTCTAGAATCTGCAAGTGGACATTTGGAGGGCTTTGTGTTCTGCGGTGGAAAAGGAAATATCTTCTCATCAAAACTACATAGAAGCATTCTCAGAAACAATTATGTGATGATTGCATTCAGCTGACAGAGTTGAACATTCCTTTTGATAGAGCAGTTTGGAAACACTCTTTTTGTAGAATCTGCATGTGGAGATTTGGACCGCTTGGAGACCTATGGTAGTAAAGGAAATAACTTCATAGAAAAACCAAATGGAAGCATTCTCAGAAAATTCTTTGTGATGATTGAGTTGAACTCAGAGACCTGAACATTCCTTTTGATGGAGCAGTTTCCAAATACACTTCTCGTGGAATCTGCAAGTGGATATTTGGACCTTTCTGAGGATTTCCTTGGAAGCGGGATAAACTTCCCAGAACTAAACGGAAGCATTCTCAGAAACTTCTTTGTGATGTTTGCATTCAACTCACAGAGTTGAAACTTGCTTTCATAGTTCAGGTTTGAAACACTCTTTTTATAGAATCTGGAAGTGGATATTTGGACCACTGTGTGGTCTTCGTTGGAAACGGGTATATCTTCACCTCAAACCTAGACAGAAGCATTCTCAGAAAGTTCTCTGTGTTGACTGCATTCAACTCACAGAGTTGAACAATCCTTTTGATGGAGCAGTTTTGAAACTCTCTTTCTTTGGAATCTGCAAGTGGATATGTTGACCTCTTTGAAGATTTCGTTGGAAACAGGTTAATCTTCACATAAAAGCTAAACAGAAGCATTCTCAGAAACTTTTTTCTGATGATTGCATTCACCTCACAGAGTTGAACATTCTCTTTGATAGAGCAGCTTTGAAACACTCTTTTTCTAGAATCTGCAAGTGGACATTTGGAGGGCTTTGTGTTCTGCGGTGGAAAAGGAAATATCTTCTCATCAAAACTACATAGAAGCATTCTCAGAAACAATTATGTGATGATTGCATTCAGCTGACAGAGTTGAACATTCCTTTTGATAGAGCAATTTGGAAACACTCTTTTTGTAGAATCTGCATGTGGAGATTTGGACCGCTTGGAGACCTATGGTAGTAAAGGAAATAACTTCATAGAAAAACCAAATGGAAGCATTCTCAGAAAATTCTTTGTGATGATTGAGTTGAACTCAGAGACCTGAACATTCCTTTTGATGGAGCAGTTTCCAAATACACTTCTCGTGGAATCTGCAAGTGGATATTTGGACCTCTCTGAGGATTTCGTTGGAAGCGGGATAAACTTCCCAGAACTAAACGGAAGCATTCTCAGAAACTTCTTTGTGATGTTTGCATTCAACTCACAGAGTTGAAACTTCCTTTCATAGTTCAGGTTTGAAACACTCTTTTTGTAGAATCTGGAAGTGGATATTTGGACCACTGTGTGGTCTTCGTTGGAAACGGGTATATCTTCACCTCAAACCTAGACAGAAGCATTCTCAGAAAGTTCTCTGCGTTGACTGCATTCAACTCACAGAGTTGAACAATCCTTTTGATGGAGCAGTTTTGAAACTCTCTTTCTTTGGAATCTGCAAGTGGATATGTTGACCTCTTTGAAGATTTCGTTGGAAACGGGTTAATCTTCACATAAAAGCTAAACAGAAGCATTCTCAGAAACATCTTTGTGATGATTGCATTCACATCACAGAGTTGAACTTTCCCTTTGATAGAGCAGCTTTGAAACACTCTTTTCCTAGAATCTGCAAGTGGACATTTGGAGGGCTTTGTGTTCTGCGGTGGAAAAGGAAATATCTTCTCATCAAAACTACATAGAAGCATTCTCAGAAACTACTCTGTGATGATTGCATTCAGCTGACAGAGTTGAACATTCCTTTTGATAGAGCAGTTTGGAAACACTCTTTTTGTAGAATCTGCATGTGGAGATTTGGACCGCTTGGAGACCTATGGTAGTAAAGGAAATAACTTCATAGAAAAACCAAATGGAAGCATTCTCAGAAAATTCTTTGTGATGATTGAGTTGAACTCAGAGACCTGAACATTCCTTTTGATGGAGCAGTTTCCAAACACACTTCTCGTGGAATCTGCAAGTGGATATTTGGACCTCTCTGAGGATTTCGTTGGAAGCGGGATAAACTTCCCAGAACTAAATGGAAGCATTCTCAGAAACTTCTTTGTGATGTTTGCATTCAACTCACAGAGTTGAACCTTCCTTTCATAGTTCAGGTTTGAAACACTCTTTTTGTAGAATCTGGAAGTGGATATTTGGTCCACTGTGAGGACTTCGTTGGAAACGGGTATATCTTCACCTCAAACCTAGAGAGAAGCATTCTCAGAATGTTCTCTGTGTTGACTGCATTCAACTGACAGACTTGAACAATCGTTTTGATGGAGCAGTTTTGAAACTCTCTTTCTTTGGAATCTGCAAGTGGATATGTTGACCTCTTTGAAGATTTCGTTTGAAACGGGTTAATCTTCACATAAAAGCTAAACAGAAGCATTCTCAGAAACTTCTTTGTGAAGATTGCATTCACCTCACAGAGTTAAACTTTCTCTTTGATAGAGCAGCTTTGAAACACTCTTTTTCTAGAATCTGCAAGTGGACATTTGGAGGGCTTTCTGGACTGTGGTGGAAAAGGAAATATCTTCTCATGGAAATTACATTTGGAGGGCTTTGTGTTCTGCGGTGGAAAAGGAAATATCTTCTCATGGAAACAACATAGAAGCATTCTCAGAAACAATTCTGTGATGATTGCATTCAGCTGACAGAGTTGAACATTCCTTTTGATAGAGCAGTTTGGAAACACTCTTTTTGTAGAATCTGCATGGGGAGATTTGGACCGCTTGGAGACCTATGGTAGTAAAGGAAATAACTTCATAGAAAAACCAAATGGAAGCATTCTCAGAAAATTCTTTGTGATGATTGAGTTGAACTCAGAGACCTGAACATTCCTTTTGATGGAGCAGTTTCCAAACACACTTCTCCTGGAATCTGCAAGTGGATATTTGGACCACTCTGAGGATTTCGTTGGAAGCGGGATAAACTTCCCAGAACTAAACGGAAGCATTCTCAGAAACTTCTTTGTGATGTTTGCATTCAACTCACAGAGTTGAAACTTCCTTTCATAGTTCAGGTTTGAAACACTCTTTTTGTAGAATCTGGAAGTGGATATTTGGACCACTGTGTGGTCTTCGTTGGAAACGGGTATATCTTCACCTCAAACCTAGACAGAAGCATTCTCAGAAAGTTCTCTGTGTTGACTGCATTCAACTCACAGAGTTGAACAATCCTTTTGATGGAGCAGTTTTGAAACTCTCTTTCTTTGGAATCTGCAAGTGGATATGTTGACCTCTTTGAAGATTTCGTTGGAAACGGGTTAATCTTCACATAAAAGCTAAACAGAAGCATTCTCAGAAACTTCTTTGTGATGATTGCATTCACCTCACAGAGTTGAACTTTCCCTTTGATAGAGCAGCTTTAAAACACTCTTTTTCTAGAATCTGCAAGTGGACATTTGGAGGGCTTTGTGTTCTGCGGTGGAAAAGGAAATATCTTCTCATCAAAACTACATAGAAGCATTCTCAGAAACTACTCTGTGATGATTGCATTCAGCTGACAGAATTGAACATTCCTTTTGATAGAGCAGTTTGGAAAGACTCTTTTTGTAGAATCTGCATGTGGAGATTTGGACCGCTTGGAGACCTATGGTAGTAAAGGAAATAACTTCATAGAAAAACCAAATGGAAGCATTCTCAGAAAATTCTTTGTGATGATTGAGTTGAACTCAGAGACCTGAACATTCCTTTTGATGGAGCAGTTTCCAAACACACTTCTCGTGGAATCTGCAAGTGGATATTTGGACCTCTCTGAGGATTTCGTTGGAAGCGGGATAAACTTCCCAGAACTAAACGGAAGCATTCTCAGAAACTTCTTTGTGATGTTTGCATTCAACTCACAGAGTTGAACCTTCCTTTCATAGTTCAGGTTTGAAACACTCTTTTTGTAGAATCTGGAAGTGGATATTTGGACCACTGTGAGGACTTCGTTGGAAACGGGTATATCTTCACCTCAAACCTAGAGAGAAGCATTCTCAGAAAGTTCTCTGTGTTGACTGCATTCAACTGACAGACTTGAACAATCGTTTTGATGGAGCAGTTTTGAAACTCTCTTTCTTTGGAATCTGCAAGTGGATATGTTGACCTCTTTGAAGATTTCGTTGGAAACGGGTTAATCTTCACATAAAAGCTAAACAGAAGCATTCTCAGAAACTTCTTTGTGCTGATTGCATTCACCTCACAGAGTTGAACTTTCTCTTTGATAGAGCAGCTTTGAAACACTCTTTTTCTTGAATCTGCAAGTGGACATTTGGAGGGCTTTCTGGACTGTGGTGGAAAAGGAAATATCTTCTCATCGAAAGTACATTTGGAGGGCTTTGTGTTCTGCGGTGGAAAAGGAAATATCTTCTCATGGAAACAACATAGAAGCATTCTCAGAAACAATTCTGTGATGATTGCATTCAGCTGACAGAGTTGAACATTCCTTTTGATAGAGCAGTTTGGAAACACTCTTTTTGTAGAATCTGCATGGGGAGATTTGGACCGCTTGGAGACCTATGGTAGTAAAGGAAATAACTTCATAGAAAAACCAAATGGAAGCATTCTCAGAAAATTCTTTGTGATGATTGAGTTGAACTCAGAGACCTGAACATTCCTTTTGATGGAGCAGTTTCCAAACACACTTCTCGTGGAATCTGCAAGTGGATATTTGGACCTCTCTGAGGATTTCGTTGGAAGCGGGATAAACTTCCCAGAACTAAACGGAAGCATTCTCAGAAACTTCTTTGTGATGTTTGCATTCAACTCACAGAGTTGAAACTTCCTTTCATAGTTCAGGTTTGAAACACTCTTTTTGTAGAATCTGGAAGTGGATATTTGGACCACTGTGTGGTCTTCGTTGGAAACGGGTATATCTTCACCTCAAACCTAGACAGAAGCATTCTCAGAAAGTTCTCTGTGTTGACTGCATTCAACTCACAGAGTTGAACAATCCTTTTGATGGAGCAGTTTTGAAACTCTCTTTCTTTGGGATCTGCAAGTGGATATGTTGACCTCTTTGAAGATTTCGTTGGAAACGGGTTAATCTTCACATAAAAGCTAAACAGAAGCATTCTCAGAAACTTCTTTGTGATCATTGCATTCACCTCACAGAGTTGAACTTTCCCTTTGATAGAGCAGCTTTGAAACACTCTTTTTCTAGAATCTGCAAATGGACATTTGGAGGGCTTTGTGTTCTGCGGTGGAAAAGGAAATATCTTCTCATCAAAACTACATAGAAGCATTCTCAGAAACTACTCTGTGATGATTGCATTCAGCTGACAGAGTTGAACATTCCTTTTGATAGAGCAGTTTGGAAACACTCTTTTTGTAGAATCTGCATGTGGAGATTTGGACCGCTTGGAGACCTATGGTAGTAAAGGAAATAACTTCATAGAAAAACCAAATGGAAGCATTCTCAGAAAATTCTTTGTGATGATTGAGTTGAACTCAGAGACCTGAACATTCCTTTTGATGGAGCAGTTTCCAAACACACTTCTCGTGGAATCTGCAAGTGGATATTTGGACCTCTCTGAGGATTTCGTTGGAAGCGGGATAAACTTCCCAGAACTAAACGGAAGCATTCTCAGAAACTTCTTTGTGATGTTTGCATTCAACTCACAGAGTTGAACCTTCCTTTCATAGTTCAGGTTTGAAACACTCTTTTTGTAGAATCTGGAAGTGGATATTTGGACCACTGTGTGGTCTTCGTTGGAAACGGGTATATCTTCACCTCAAACCTAGAGAGAAGCATTCTCAGAAAGTTCTCTGTGTTGACTGCATTCAACTGACAGACTTGAACAATCCTTTTGATGGAGCAGTTTTGAAACTCTCTTTCTTTGGGATCTGCAAGTGGATATGTTGACCTCTTTGAAGATTTCGTTGGAAACGGGTTAATCTTCACATAAAAGCTAAACAGAAGCATTCTCAGAAACTTCTTTGTGCTGATTGCATTCACCTCACAGAGTTGAACTTTCTCTTTGATAGAGCAGCTTTGAAACACTCTTTTTCTTGAATCTGCAAGTGGACATTTGGAGGGCTTTCTGGACTGTGGTGGAAAAGGAAATATCTTCTCATCGAAAGTACATTTGGAGGGCTTTGTGTTCTGCGGTGGAAAAGGAAATATCTTCTCATGGAAACAACATAGAAGCATTCTCAGAAACAATTCTGTGATGATTGCATTCAGCTGACAGAGTTGAACATTCCTTTTGATAGAGCAGTTTGGAAACACTCTTTTTGTAGAATCTGCATGGGGAGATTTGGACCGCTTGGAGACCTATGGTAGTAAAGGAAATAACTTCATAGAAAAACCAAATGGAAGCATTCTCAGAAAATTCATTGTGATGATTGAGTTGAACTCAGAGACCTGAACATTCCTTTTGATGGAGCAGTTTCCAAACACACTTCTCGTGGAATCTGCAAGTGGATATTTGGACCTCTCTGAGGATTTCGTTGGAAGCGGGATAAACTTCCCAGAACTAAACGGAAGCATTCTCAGAAACTTCTTTGTGATGTTTGCATTCAACTCACAGAGTTGAAACTTCCTTTCATAGTTCAGGTTTGAAACACTCTTTTTGTAGAATCTGGAAGTGGATATTTGGACCACTGTGAGGACTTCGTTGGAAACGGGTATATCTTCACCTCAAACCTAGAGAGAAGCATTCTCAGAAAGTTCTCTGTGTTGACTGCATTCAACTGACAGACTTGAACAATCGTTTTGATGGAGCAGTTTTGAAACTCTCTTTCTTTGGAATCTGCAAGTGGATATGTTGACCTCTTTGAAGATTTCGTTGGAAACGGGTTAATCTTCACATAAAAGCTAAACAGAAGCATTCTCAGAAACTTCTTTGTGCTGATTGCATTCACCTCACAGAGTTGAACTTTCTCTTTGATAGAGCAGCTTTGAAACACTCTTTTTCTTGAATCTGCAAGTGGACATTTGGAGGGCTTTCTGGACTGTGGTGGAAAAGGAAATATCTTCTCATCGAAAGTACATTTGGAGGGCTTTGTGTTCTGCGGTGGAAAAGGAAATATCTTCTCATGGAAACAACATAGAAGCATTCTCAGAAACAATTCTGTGATGATTGCATTCAGCTGACAGAGTTGAACATTCCTTTTGATAGAGCAGTTTGGAAACACTCTTTTTGTAGAATCTGCATGGGGAGATTTGGACCGCTTGGAGACCTATGGTAGTAAAGGAAATAACTTCATAGAAAAACCAAATGGAAGCATTCTCAGAAAATTCTTTGTGATGATTGAGTTGAACTCAGAGACCTGAACATTCCTTTTGATGGAGCAGTTTCCAAACACACTTCTCGTGGAATCTGCAAGTGGATATTTGGACCTCTCTGAGGATTTCGTTGGAAGCGGGATAAACTTCCCAGAACTAAACGGAAGCATTCTCAGAAACTTCTTTGTGATGTTTGCATTCAACTCACAGAGTTGAAACTTCCTTTCATAGTTCAGGTTTGAAACACTCTTTTTGTAGAATCTGGAAGTGGATATTTGGACCACTGTGTGGTCTTCGTTGGAAACGGGTATATCTTCACCTCAAACCTAGACAGAAGCATTCTCAGAAAGTTCTCTGTGTTGACTGCATTCAACTCACAGAGTTGAACAATCCTTTTGATGGAGCAGTTTTGAAACTCTCTTTCTTTGGGATCTGCAAGTGGATATGTTGACCTCTTTGAAGATTTCGTTGGAAACGGGTTAATCTTCACATAAAAGCTAAACAGAAGCATTCTCAGAAACTTCTTTGTGATCATTGCATTCACCTCACAGAGTTGAACTTTCCCTTTGATAGAGCAGCTTTGAAACACTCTTTTTCTAGAATCTGCAAATGGACATTTGGAGGGCTTTGTGTTCTGCGGTGGAAAAGGAAATATCTTCTCATCAAAACTACATAGAAGCATTCTCAGAAACTACTCTGTGATGATTGCATTCAGCTGACAGAGTTGAACATTCCTTTTGATAGAGCAGTTTGGAAACACTCTTTTTGTAGAATCTGCATGTGGAGATTTGGACCGCTTGGAGACCTATGGTAGTAAAGGAAATAACTTCATAGAAAAACCAAATGGAAGCATTCTCAGAAAATTCTTTGTGATGATTGAGTTGAACTCAGAGACCTGAACATTCCTTTTGATGGAGCAGTTTCCAAACACACTTCTCGTGGAATCTGCAAGTGGATATTTGGACCTCTCTGAGGATTTCGTTGGAAGCGGGATAAACTTCCCAGAACTAAACGGAAGCATTCTCAGAAACTTCTTTGTGATGTTTGCATTCAACTCACAGAGTTGAACCTTCCTTTCATAGTTCAGGTTTGAAACACTCTTTTTGTAGAATCTGGAAGTGGATATTTGGACCACTGTGTGGTCTTCGTTGGAAACGGGTATATCTTCACCTCAAACCTAGAGAGAAGCATTCTCAGAAAGTTCTCTGTGTTGACTGCATTCAACTGACAGACTTGAACAATCCTTTTGATGGAGCAGTTTTGAAACTCTCTTTCTTTGGGATCTGCAAGTGGATATGTTGACCTCTTTGAAGATTTCGTTGGAAACGGGTTAATCTTCACATAAAAGCTAAACAGAAGCATTCTCAGAAACTTCTTTGTGCTGATTGCATTCACCTCACAGAGTTGAACTTTCTCTTTGATAGAGCAGCTTTGAAACACTCTTTTTCTTGAATCTGCAAGTGGACATTTGGAGGGCTTTCTGGACTGTGGTGGAAAAGGAAATATCTTCTCATCGAAAGTACATTTGGAGGGCTTTGTGTTCTGCGGTGGAAAAGGAAATATCTTCTCATGGAAACAACATAGAAGCATTCTCAGAAACAATTCTGTGATGATTGCATTCAGCTGACAGAGTTGAACATTCCTTTTGATAGAGCAGTTTGGAAACACTCTTTTTGTAGAATCTGCATGGGGAGATTTGGACCGCTTGGAGACCTATGGTAGTAAAGGAAATAACTTCATAGAAAAACCAAATGGAAGCATTCTCAGAAAATTCTTTGTGATGATTGAGTTGAACTCAGAGACCTGAACATTCCTTTTGATGGAGCAGTTTCCAAACACACTTCTCGTGGAATCTGCAAGTGGATATTTGGACCTCTCTGAGGATTTCGTTGGAAGCGGGATAAACTTCCCAGAACTAAACGGAAGCATTCTCAGAAACTTCTTTGTGATGTTTGCATTCAACTCACAGAGTTGAAACTTCCTTTCATAGTTCAGGTTTGAAACACTCTTTTTGTAGAATCTGGAAGTGGATATTTGGACCACTGTGTGGTCTACGTTGGAAACGGGTATATCTTCACCTCAAACCTAGACAGAAGCATTCTCAGAAAGTTCTCTGTGTTGACTGCATTCAACTCACAGAGTTGAACAATCCTTTTGATGGAGCAGTTTTGAAACTCTCTTTCTTTGGAATCTGCAAGTGGATATGTTGACCTCTTTGAAGATTTCGTTGGAAACGGGTTAATCTTCACATAAAAGCTAAACAGAAGCATTCTCAGAAACTTCTTTGTGCTGATTGCATTCACCTCACAGAGTTGAACTTTCTCTTTGATAGAGCAGCTTTGAAACACTCTTTTTCTTGAATCTGCAAGTGGACATTTGGAGGGCTTTCTGGACTGTGGTGGAAAAGGAAATATCTTCTCATCGAAAGTACATTTGGAGGGCTTTGTGTTCTGCGGTGGAAAAGGAAATATCTTCTCATGGAAACAACATAGAAGCATTCTCAGAAACAATTCTGTGATGATTGCATTCAGCTGACAGAGTTGAACATTCCTTTTGATAGAGCAGTTTGGAAACACTCTTTTTGTAGAATCTGCATGGGGAGATTTGGACCGCTTGGAGACCTATGGTAGTAAAGGAAATAACTTCATAGAAAAACCAAATGGAAGCATTCTCAGAAAATTCTTTGTGATGATTGAGTTGAACTCAGAGACCTGAACATTCCTTTTGATGGAGCAGTTTCCAAACACACTTCTCGTGGAATCTGCAAGTGGATATTTGGACCTCTCTGAGGATTTCGTTGGAAGCGGGATAAACTTCCCAGAACTAAACGGAAGCATTCTCAGAAACTTCTTTGTGATGTTTGCATTCAACTCACAGAGTTGAAACTTCCTTTCATAGTTCAGGTTTGAAACACTCTTTTTGTAGAATCTGGAAGTGGATATTTGGACCACTGTGTGGTCTTCGTTGGAAACGGGTATATCTTCACCTCAAACCTAGACAGAAGCATTCTCAGAAAGTTCTCTGTGTTGACTGCATTCAACTCACAGAGTTGAACAATCCTTTTGATGGAGCAGTTTTGAAACTCTCTTTCTTTGGGATCTGCAAGTGGATATGTTGACCTCTTTGAAGATTTCATTGGAAACGGGTTAATCTTCACATAAAAGCTAAACAGAAGCATTCTCAGAAACTTCTTTGTGATCATTGCATTCACCTCACAGAGTTGAAATTTCCCTTTGATAGAGCAGCTTTGAAACACTCTTTTTCTAGAATCTGCAAATGGACATTTGGAGGGCTTTGTGTTCTGCGGTGGAAAAGGAAATATCTTCTCATCAAAACTACATAGAAGCATTCTCAGAAACAATTCTGTGATGATTGCATTCAGCTGACAGAGTTGAACATTCCTTTTGATAGAGCAGTTTGGAAACACTCTTTTTGTAGAATCTGCATGTGGAGATTTGGACCGCTTGGAGACCTATGGTAGTAAAGGAAATAACTTCATAGAAAAACCAAATGGAAGCATTCTCAGAAAATTCTTTGTGATGATTGAGTTGAACTCAGAGACCTGAACATTCCTTTTGATGGAGCAGTTTCCAAACACACTTCTCGTGGAATCTGCAAGTGGATATTTGGACCTCTCTGAGGATTTCGTTGGAAGCGGGATAAATTTCCCAGAACTAAACGGAAGCATTCTCAGAAACTTCTTTGTGATGTTTGCATTCAACTCACAGAGTTGAAACTTCCTTTCATAGTTCAGGTTTGAAACACTCTTTTTGTAGAATCTGGAAGTGGATATTTGGACCACTGTGTGGTCTTCGTTGGAAACGGGTATATCTTCACCTCAAACCTAGACAGAAGAATTCTCAGAAAGTTCTCTGTGTTGACTGCATTCAACTCACAGAGTTGAACAATCCTTTTGATGGAGCAGTTTTGAAACTCTCTTTCTTTGGGATCTGCAAGTGGATATGTTGACCTCTTTGAAGATTTCGTTGGAAACGGGTTAATCTTCACATAAAAGCTAAACAGAAGCATTCTCAGAAACTTTTTTCTGATGATTGCATTCACCTCACAGAGTTGAACATTCTCTTTGATAGAGCAGCTTTGAAACACTCTTTTTTTAGAATCTGCAAGTGGACATTTGGAGGGCTTTGTGTTCTGCGGTGGAAAAGGAAATATCTTCTCATCAAAACTACATAGAAGCATTCTCAGAAACAATTATGTGATGATTGCATTCAGCTGACAGAGTTGAACATTCCTTTTGATAGAGCAGTTTGGAAACACTCTTTTTGTAGAATCTGCATGTGGAGATTTGGACCGCTTTGAGACCTATGGTAGTAAAGGAAATAACTTCATAGAAAAACCAAATGGAAGCATTCTCAGAAAATTCTTTGTGATGATTGAGTTGAACTCAGAGACCTGAACATTCCTTTTGATGGAGCAGTTTCCAAACACACTTCTCGTGGAATCTGCAAGTGGATATTTGGACCTCTCTGAGGATTTCGTTGGAAGCGGGATAAACTTCCCAGAACTAAACGGAAGCATTCTCAGAAACTTCTTTGTGATGTTTGCATTCAACTCACAGAGTTGAAACTTCCTTTCATAGTTCAGGTTTGAAACACTCTTTTTGTAGAATCTGGAAGTGGATATTTGGACCACTGTGAGGACTTCGTTGGAAACGGGTATATCTTCACCTCAAACCTAGAGAGAAGCATTCTCAGAAAGTTCTCTGTGTTGACTGCATTCAACTGACAGACTTGAACAATCGTTTTGATGGAGCAGTTTTGAAACTCTCTTTCTTTGGAATCTGCAAGTGGATATGTTGACCTCTTTGAAGATTTCATTGGAAACGGGTTAATCTTCACATAAAAGCTAAACAGAAGCATTCTCAGAAACTTCTTTGTGCTGATTGCATTCACCTCACAGAGTTGAACTTTCTCTTTGATAGAGCAGCTTTGAAACACTCTTTTTCTTGAATCTGCAAGTGGACATTTGGAGGGCTTTCTGGACTGTGGTGGAAAAGGAAATATCTTCTCATCGAAAGTACATTTGGAGGGCTTTGTGTTCTGCGGTGGAAAAGGAAATATCTTCTCATGGAAACAACATAGAAGCATTCTCAGAAACAATTCTGTGATGATTGCATTCAGCTGACAGAGTTGAACATTCCTTTTGATAGAGCAGTTTGGAAACACTCTTTTTGTAGAATCTGCATGTGGAGATTTGGACCGCTTGGAGACCTATGGTAGTAAAGGAAATAACTTCATAGAAAAACCAAATGGAAGCATTCTCAGAAAATTCTTTGTGATGATTGAGTTGAACTCAGAGACCTGAACATTCCTTTTGATGGAGCAGTTTCCAAACACACTTCTCGTGGCATCTGCAAGTGGATATTTGGACCTCTCTGAGGATTTCGTTGGAAGCGGGATAAACTTCCCAGAACTAAACGGAAGCATTCTCAGAAACTTCTTTGTGATGTTTGCATTCAACTCACAGAGTTGAAACTTCCTTTCATAGTTCAGGTTTGAAACACTCTTTTTGTAGAATCTGGAAGTGGATATTTGGACCACTGTGTGGTCTTCGTTGGAAACGGGTATATCTTCACCTCAAACCTAGACAGAAGAATTCTCAGAAAGTTCTCTGTGTTGACTGCATTCAACTCACAGAGTTGAACAATCCTTTTGATGGAGCAGTTTTGAAACTCTCTTTCTTTGGGATCTGCAAGTGGATATGTTGACCTCTTTGAAGATTTCGTTGGAAACGGGTTAATCTTCACATAAAAGCTAAACAGAAGCATTCTCAGAAACTTCTTTGTGATCATTGCATTCACCTCACAGAGTTGAACTTTCCCTTTGATAGAGCAGCTTTGAAACACTCTTTTTCTAGAATCTGCAAGTGGACATTTGGAGGGCTTTGTGTTCTGCGGTGGAAAAGGAAATATCTTCTCATCAAAACTACATAGAAGCATTCTCAGAAACTACTCTGTGATGATTGCATTCAGCTGACAGAGTTGAACATTCCTTTTGATAGAGCAGTTTGGAAACACTCTTTTTGTAGAATCTGCATGTGGAGATTTGGACCGCTTGGAGACCTATGGTAGTAAAGGAAATAACTTCATAGAAAAACCAAATGGAAGCATTCTCAGAAAATTCTTTGTGATGATTGAGTTGAACTCAGAGACCTGAACATTCCTTTTGATGGAGCAGTTTCCAAACACACTTCTCGTGGAATCTGCAAGTGGATATTTGGACCTCTCTGAGGATTTCGTTGGAAGCGGGATAAATTTCCCAGAACTAAACGGAAGCATTCTCAGAAACTTCTTTGTGATGTTTGCATTCAACTCACAGAGTTGAAACTTCCTTTCATAGTTCAGGTTTGAAACACTCTTTTTGTAGAATCTGGAAGTGGATATTTGGACCACTGTGTGGTCTTCGTTGGAAACGGGTATATCTTCACCTCAAACCTAGACAGAAGAATTCTCAGAAAGTTCTCTGTGTTGACTGCATTCAACTCACAGAGTTGAACAATCCTTTTGATGGAGCAGTTTTGAAACTCTCTTTCTTTGGGATCTGCAAGTGGATATGTTGACCTCTTTGAAGATTTCGTTGGAAACGGGTTAATCTTCACATAAAAGCTAAACAGAAGCATTCTCAGAAACTTTTTTCTGATGATTGCATTCACCTCACAGAGTTGAACATTCTCTTTGATAGAGCAGCTTTGAAACACTCTTTTTTTAGAATCTGCAAGTGGACATTTGGAGGGCTTTGTGTTCTGCGGTGGAAAAGGAAATATCTTCTCATCAAAACTACATAGAAGCATTCTCAGAAACAATTATGTGATGATTGCATTCAGCTGACAGAGTTGAACATTCCTTTTGATAGAGCAGTTTGGAAACACTCTTTTTGTAGAATCTGCATGTGGAGATTTGGACCGCTTTGAGACCTATGGTAGTAAAGGAAATAACTTCATAGAAAAACCAAATGGAAGCATTCTCAGAAAATTCTTTGTGATGATTGAGTTGAACTCAGAGACCTGAACATTCCTTTTGATGGAGCAGTTTCCAAACACACTTCTCGTGGAATCTGCAAGTGGATATTTGGACCTCTCTGAGGATTTCGTTGGAAGCGGGATAAACTTCCCAGAACTAAACGGAAGCATTCTCAGAAACTTCTTTGTGATGTTTGCATTCAACTCACAGAGTTGAAACTTCCTTTCATAGTTCAGGTTTGAAACACTCTTTTTGTAGAATCTGGAAGTGGATATTTGGACCACTGTGAGGACTTCGTTGGAAACGGGTATATCTTCACCTCAAACCTAGAGAGAAGCATTCTCAGAAAGTTCTCTGTGTTGACTGCATTCAACTGACAGACTTGAACAATCGTTTTGATGGAGCAGTTTTGAAACTCTCTTTCTTTGGAATCTGCAAGTGGATATGTTGACCTCTTTGAAGATTTCGTTGGAAACGGGTTAATCTTCACATAAAAGCTAAACAGAAGCATTCTCAGAAACTTCTTTGTGCTGATTGCATTCACCTCACAGAGTTGAACTTTCTCTTTGATAGAGCAGCTTTGAAACACTCTTTTTCTTGAATCTGCAAGTGGACATTTGGAGGGCTTTCTGGACTGTGGTGGAAAAGGAAATATCTTCTCATCGAAAGTACATTTGGAGGGCTTTGTGTTCTGCGGTGGAAAAGGAAATATCTTCTCATGGAAACAACATAGAAGCATTCTCAGAAACAATTCTGTGATGATTGCATTCAGCTGACAGAGTTGAACATTCCTTTTGATAGAGCAGTTTGGAAACACTCTTTTTGTAGAATCTGCATGTGGAGATTTGGACCGCTTGGAGACCTATGGTAGTAAAGGAAATAACTTCATAGAAAAACCAAATGGAAGCATTCTCAGAAAATTCTTTGTGATGATTGAGTTGAACTCAGAGACCTGAACATTCCTTTTGATGGAGCAGTTTCCAAACACACTTCTCGTGGCATCTGCAAGTGGATATTTGGACCTCTCTGAGGATTTCGTTGGAAGCGGGATAAACTTCCCAGAACTAAACGGAAGCATTCTCAGAAACTTCTTTGTGATGTTTGCATTCAACTCACAGAGTTGAAACTTCCTTTCATAGTTCAGGTTTGAAACACTCTTTTTGTAGAATCTGGAAGTGGATATTTGGACCACTGTGTGGTCTTCGTTGGAAACGGGTATATCTTCACCTCAAACCTAGACAGAAGAATTCTCAGAAAGTTCTCTGTGTTGACTGCATTCAACTCACAGAGTTGAACAATCCTTTTGATGGAGCAGTTTTGAAACTCTCTTTCTTTGGGATCTGCAAGTGGATATGTTGACCTCTTTGAAGATTTCGTTGGAAACGGGTTAATCTTCACATAAAAGCTAAACAGAAGCATTCTCAGAAACTTCTTTGTGATCATTGCATTCACCTCACAGAGTTGAACTTTCCCTTTGATAGAGCAGCTTTGAAACACTCTTTTTCTAGAATCTGCAAGTGGACATTTGGAGGGCTTTGTGTTCTGCGGTGGAAAAGGAAATATCTTCTCATCAAAACTACATAGAAGCATTCTCAGAAACTACTCTGTGATGATTGCATTCAGCTGACAGAGTTGAACATTCCTTTTGATAGAGCAGTTTGGAAACACTCTTTTTGTAGAATCTGCATGTGGAGATTTGGACCGCTTGGAGACCTATGGTAGTAAAGGAAATAACTTCATAGAAAAACCAAATGGAAGCATTCTCAGAAAATTCTTTGTGATGATTGAGTTGAACTCAGAGACCTGAACATTCCTTTTGATGGAGCAGTTTCCAAACACACTTCTCGTGGAATCTGCAAGTGGATATTTGGACCTCTCTGAGGATTTCGTTGGAAGCGGGATAAATTTCCCAGAACTAAACGGAAGCATTCTCAGAAACTTCTTTGTGATGTTTGCATTCAACTCACAGAGTTGAAACTTTCTTTCATAGTTCAGGTTTGAAACACTCTTTTTGTAGAATCTGGAAGTGGATATTTGGACCACTGTGTGGTCTTCGTTGGAAACGGGTATATCTTCACCTCAAACCTAGACAGAAGAATTCTCAGAAAGTTCTCTGTGTTGACTGCATTCAACTCACAGAGTTGAACAATCCTTTTGATGGAGCAGTTTTGAAACTCTCTTTCTTTGGGATCTGCAAGTGGATATGTTGACCTCTTTGAAGATTTCGTTGGAAACGGGTTAATCTTCACATAAAAGCTAAACAGAAGCATTCTCAGAAACTTCTTTGTGATGATTGCATTCACCTCACAGAGTTGAACTTTCCCTTTGATAGAGCAGCTTTGAAACACTCTTTTTCTAGAATCTGCAAGTGGACATTTGGAGGGCTTTGTGTTCTGCGGTGGAAAAGGAAATATCTTCTCATCAAAACTACATAGAAGCATTCTCAGAAACTACTCTGTGATGATTGCATTCAGCTGACAGAGTTGAACATTCCTTTTGATAGAGCAGTTTGGAAACACTCTTTTTGTAGAATCTGCATGTGGAGATTTGGACCGCTTGGAGACCTATGGTAGTAAAGGAAATAACTTCATAGAAAAACCAAATGGAAGCATTCTCAGAAAATTCTTTGTGATGATTGAGTTGAACTCAGAGACCTGAACATTCCTTTTGATGGAGCAGTTTCCAAACACACTTCTCGTGGAATCTGCAAGTGGATATTTGGACCTCTCTGAGGATTTCGTTGGAAGCGGGATAAACTTCCCAGAACTAAACGGAAGCATTCTCAGAAACTTCTTTGTGATGTTTGCATTCAACTCACAGAGTTGAAACTTCCTTTCATAGTTCAGGTTTGAAACACTCTTTTTGTAGAATCTGGAAGTGGATATTTGGACCACTGTGAGGACTTCGTTGGAAACGGGTATATCTTCACCTCAAACCTAGAGAGAAGCATTCTCAGAAAGTTCTCTGTGTTGACTGCATTCAACTGACAGACTTGAACAATCGTTTTGATGGAGCAGTTTTGAAACTCTCTTTCTTTGGAATGTGCAAGTGGATATGTTGACCTCTTTGAAGATTTCGTTGGAAACGGGTTAATCTTCACATAAAAGCTAAACAGAAGCATTCTCAGAAACTTCTTTGTGCTGATTGCATTCACCTCACAGAGTTGAACTTTCTCTTTGATAGAGCAGCTTTGAAACACTCTTTTTCTTGAATCTGCAAGTGGACATTTGGAGGGCTTTCTGGACTGTGGTGGAAAAGGAAATATCTTCTCATCGAAAGTACATTTGGAGGGCTTTGTGTTCTGCGGTGGAAAAGGAAATATCTTCTCATGGAAACAACATAGAAGCATTCTCAGAAACAATTCTGTGATGATTGCATTCAGCTGACAGAGTTGAACATTCCTTTTGATAGAGCAGTTTGGAAACACTCTTTTTGTACAATCTGCATGGGGAGATTTGGACCGCTTGGAGACCTATGGTAGTAAAGGAAATAACTTCATAGAAAAACCAAATGGAAGCATTCTCAGAAAATTCTTTGTGATGATTGAGTTGAACTCAGAGACCTGAACATTCCTTTTGATGGAGCAGTTTCCAAACACACTTCTCGTGGAATCTGCAAGTGGATATTTGGACCTCTCTGAGGATTTCGTTGGAAGCGGGATAAACTTCCCAGAACTAAACGGAAGCATTCTCAGAAACTTCTTTGTGATGTTTGCATTCAACTCACAGAGTTGAAACTTCCTTTCATAGTTCAGGTTTGAAACACTCTTTTTGTAGAATCTGGAAGTGGATATTTGGACCACTGTGTGGTCTTCGTTGGAAACGGGTATATCTTCACCTCAAACCTAGACAGAAGCATTCTCAGAAAGTTCTCTGTGTTGACTGCATTCAACTCACAGAGTTGAACAATCCTTTTGATGGAGCAGTTTTGAAACTCTCTTTCTTTGGGATCTGCAAGTGGATATGTTGACCTCTTTGAAGATTTCGTTGGAAACGGGTTAATCTTCACATAAAAGCTAAACAGAAGCATTCTCAGAAACTTTTTTCTGATGATTGCATTCACCTCACAGAGTTGAACATTCTCTTTGATAGAGCAGCTTTGAAACACTCTTTTTTTAGAATCTGCAAGTGGACATTTGGAGGGCTTTGTGTTCTGCGGTGGAAAAGGAAATATCTTCTCATCAAAACTACATAGAAGCATTCTCAGAAACAATTATGTGATGATTGCATTCAGCTGACAGAGTTGAACATTCCTTTTGATAGAGCACTTTGGAAACACTCTTTTTGTAGAATCTGCATGGGGAGATTTGGACCGCTTGGAGACCTATGGTAGTAAAGGAAATAACTTCATAGAAAAACCAAATGGAAGCATTCTCAGAAAATTCTTTGTGATGATTGAGTTGAACTCAGAGACCTGAACATTCCTTTTGATGGAGCAGTTTCCAAATACACTTCTCGTGGAATCTGCAAGTGGATATTTGGACCTCTCTGAGGATTTCGTTGGAAGCGGGATAAACTTCCCAGAACTAAACGGAAGCATTCTCAGAAACTTCTTTGTGATGTTTGCATTCAACTCACAGAGTTGAAACTTCCTTTCATAGTTCAGGTTTGAAACACTCTTTTTGTAGAATCTGGAAGTGGATATTTGGACCACTGTGTGGTCTTCGTTGGAAACGGGTATATCTTCACCTCAAACCTAGACAGAAGCATTCTCAGAAAGTTCTCTGTGTTGACTGCATTCAACTCACAGAGTTGAACAATCCTTTTGATGGAGCAGTTTTGAAACTCTCTTTCTTTGGAATCTGCAAGTGGATATGTTGACCTCTTTGAAGATTTCGTTGGAAACGGGTTAATCTTCACATAAAAGCTAAACAGAAGCATTCTCAGAAACATCTTTGTGATGATTGCATTCACCTCACAGAGTTGAACTTTCCCTTTGATAGAGCAGCTTTGAAACACTCTTTTCCTAGAATCTGCAAGTGGACATTTGGAGGTATTTGTGTTCTGCGGTGGAAAAGGAAATATCTTCTCATCAAAACTACATAGAAGCATTCTCAGAAACTACTCTGTGATGATTGCATTCAGCTGACAGAGTTGAACATTCCTTTTGATAGAGCAGTTTGGAAACACTCTTTTTGTAGAATCTGCATGTGGAGATTTGGACCGCTTGGAGACCTATGGTAGTAAAGGAAATAACTTCATAGAAAAACCAAATGGAAGCATTCTCAGAAAATTCTTTGTGATGATTGAGTTGAACTCAGAGACCTGAACATTCCTTTTGATGGAGCAGTTTCCAAACACACTTCTCGTGGAATCTGCAAGTGGATATTTGGACCTCTCTGAGGATTTCGTTGGAAGCGGGATAAACTTCCCAGAACTAAACGGAAGCATTCTCAGAAACTTCTTTGTGATGTTTGCATTCAACTCACAGAGTTGAACCTTCCTTTCATAGTTCAGGTTTGAAACACTCTTTTTGTAGAATCTGGAAGTGGATATTTGGACCACTGTGAGGACTTCGTTGGAAACGGGTATATCTTCACCTCAAACCTAGAGAGAAGCATTCTCAGAAAGTTCTCTGTGTTGACTGCATTCAACTGACAGACTTGAACAATCGTTTTGATGGAGCAGTTTTGAAACTCTCTTTCTTTGGAATCTGCAAGTGGATATGTTGACCTCTTTGAAGATTTCGTTGGAAACGGGTTAATCTTCACATAAAAGCTAAACAGAATCATTCTCAGAAACTTCTTTGTGATGATTGCATTCACCTCACAGAGTTGAACTTTCTCTTTGATAGAGCAGCTTTGAAACACTCTTTTTCTAGAATCTGCAAGTGGACATTTGGAGGGCTTTCTGGACTGTGGTGGAAAAGGAAATATCTTCTCATCGAAAGTACATTTGGAGGGCTTTGTGTTCTGCGGTGGAAAAGGAAATATCTTCTCATGGAAACAACATAGAAGCATTCTCAGAAACAATTCTGTGATGATTGCATTCAGCTGACAGAGTTGAACATTCCTTTTGATAGAGCAGTTTGGAAACACTCTTTTTGTAGAATCTGCATGTGGAGATTTGGACCGCTTGGAGACCTATGGTAGTAAAGGAAATAACTTCATAGAAAAACCAAATGGAAGCATTCTCAGAAAATTCTTTGTGATGATTGAGTTGAACTCAGAGACCTGAACATTCCTTTTGATGGAGCAGTTTCCAAACACACTTCTCGTGGAATCTGCAAGTGGATATTTGGACCTCTCTGAGGATTTCGTTGGAAGCGGGATAAACTTCCCAGAACTAAACGGAAGCATTCTCAGAAACTTCTTTGTGATGTTTGCATTCAACTCACAGAGTTGAAACTTCCTTTCATAGTTCAGGTTTGAAACACTCTTTTTGTAGAATCTGGAAGTGGATATTTGGACCACTGTGTGGTCTTCGTTGGAAACGGGTATATCTTCACCTCAAACCTAGACAGAAGAATTCTCAGAAAGTTCTCTGTGTTGACTGCATTCAACTCACAGAGTTGAACAATCCTTTTGATGGAGCAGTTTTGAAACTCTCTTTCTTTGGGATCTGCAAGTGGATATGTTGACCTCTTTGAAGATTTCGTTGGAAACGGGTTAATCTTCACATAAAAGCTAAACAGAAGCATTCTCAGAAACTTCTTTGTGATCATTGCATTCACCTCACAGAGTTGAACTTTCCCTTTGATAGAGCAGCTTTGAAACACTCTTTTTCTAGAATCTGCAAGTGGACATTTGGAGGGCTTTGTGTTCTGCGGTGGAAAAGGAAATATCTTCTCATCAAAACTACATAGAAGCATTCTCAGAAACTACTCTGTGATGATTGCATTCAGCTGACAGAGTTGAACATTCCTTTTGATAGAGCAGTTTGGAAACACTCTTTTTGTAGAATCTGCATGTGGAGATTTGGACCGCTTGGAGACCTATGGTAGTAAAGGAAATAACTTCATAGAAAAACCAAATGGAAGCATTCTCAGAAAATTCTTTGTGATGATTGAGTTGAACTCAGAGACCTGAACATTCCTTTTGATGGAGCAGTTTCCAAACACACTTCTCGTGGAATCTGCAAGTGGATATTTGGACCTCTCTGAGGATTTCGTTGGAAGCGGGATAAATTTCCCAGAACTAAACGGAAGCATTCTCAGAAACTTCTTTGTGATGTTTGCATTCAACTCACAGAGTTGAAACTTCCTTTCATAGTTCAGGTTTGAAACACTCTTTTTGTAGAATCTGGAAGTGGATATTTGGACCACTGTGTGGTCTTCGTTGGAAACGGGTATATCTTCACCTCAAACCTAGACAGAAGAATTCTCAGAAAGTTCTCTGTGTTGACTGCATTCAACTCACAGAGTTGAACAATCCTTTTGATGGAGCAGTTTTGAAACTCTCTTTCTTTGGGATCTGCAAGTGGATATGTTGACCTCTTTGAAGATTTCGTTGGAAACGGGTTAATCTTCACATAAAAGCTAAACAGAAGCATTCTCAGAAACTTTTTTCTGATGATTGCATTCACCTCACAGAGTTGAACATTCTCTTTGATAGAGCAGCTTTGAAACACTCTTTTTTTAGAATCTGCAAGTGGACATTTGGAGGGCTTTGTGTTCTGCGGTGGAAAAGGAAATATCTTCTCATCAAAACTACATAGAAGCATTCTCAGAAACAATTATGTGATGATTGCATTCAGCTGACAGAGTTGAACATTCCTTTTGATAGAGCAGTTTGGAAACACTCTTTTTGTAGAATCTGCATGTGGAGATTTGGACCGCTTTGAGACCTATGGTAGTAAAGGAAATAACTTCATAGAAAAACCAAATGGAAGCATTCTCAGAAAATTCTTTGTGATGATTGAGTTGAACTCAGAGACCTGAACATTCCTTTTGATGGAGCAGTTTCCAAACACACTTCTCGTGGAATCTGCAAGTGGATATTTGGACCTCTCTGAGGATTTCGTTGGAAGCGGGATAAACTTCCCAGAACTAAACGGAAGCATTCTCAGAAACTTCTTTGTGATGTTTGCATTCAACTCACAGAGTTGAAACTTCCTTTCATAGTTCAGGTTTGAAACACTCTTTTTGTAGAATCTGGAAGTGGATATTTGGACCACTGTGAGGACTTCGTTGGAAACGGGTATATCTTCACCTCAAACCTAGAGAGAAGCATTCTCAGAAAGTTCTCTGTGTTGACTGCATTCAACTGACAGACTTGAACAATCGTTTTGATGGAGCAGTTTTGAAACTCTCTTTCTTTGGAATCTGCAAGTGGATATGTTGACCTCTTTGAAGATTTCGTTGGAAACGGGTTAATCTTCACATAAAAGCTAAACAGAAGCATTCTCAGAAACTTCTTTGTGCTGATTGCATTCACCTCACAGAGTTGAACTTTCTCTTTGATAGAGCAGCTTTGAAACACTCTTTTTCTTGAATCTGCAAGTGGACATTTGGAGGGCTTTCTGGACTGTGGTGGAAAAGGAAATATCTTCTCATCGAAAGTACATTTGGAGGGCTTTGTGTTCTGCGGTGGAAAAGGAAATATCTTCTCATGGAAACAACATAGAAGCATTCTCAGAAACAATTCTGTGATGATTGCATTCAGCTGACAGAGTTGAACATTCCTTTTGATAGAGCAGTTTGGAAACACTCTTTTTGTAGAATCTGCATGTGGAGATTTGGACCGCTTGGAGACCTATGGTAGTAAAGGAAATAACTTCATAGAAAAACCAAATGGAAGCATTCTCAGAAAATTCTTTGTGATGATTGAGTTGAACTCAGAGACCTGAACATTCCTTTTGATGGAGCAGTTTCCAAACACACTTCTCGTGGCATCTGCAAGTGGATATTTGGACCTCTCTGAGGATTTCGTTGGAAGCGGGATAAACTTCCCAGAACTAAACGGAAGCATTCTCAGAAACTTCTTTGTGATGTTTGCATTCAACTCACAGAGTTGAAACTTCCTTTCATAGTTCAGGTTTGAAACACTCTTTTTGTAGAATCTGGAAGTGGATATTTGGACCACTGTGTGGTCTTCGTTGGAAACGGGTATATCTTCACCTCAAACCTAGACAGAAGAATTCT
Organism: Pan troglodytes; assembly: GCF_028858775.2. NCBI lineage: Eukaryota > Metazoa > Chordata > Mammalia > Primates > Hominidae > Pan > Pan troglodytes. The sequence continues at coordinate 55,867,280 of NC_072407.2, forward strand.
CAGAAAGTTCTCTGTGTTGACTGCATTCAACTCACAGAGTTGAACAATCCTTTTGATGGAGCAGTTTTGAAACTCTCTTTCTTTGGGATCTGCAAGTGGATATGTTGACCTCTTTGAAGATTTCGTTGGAAACGGGTTAATCTTCACATAAAAGCTAAACAGAAGCATTCTCAGAAACTTCTTTGTGATCATTGCATTCACCTCACAGAGTTGAACTTTCCCTTTGATAGAGCAGCTTTGAAACACTCTTTTTCTAGAATCTGCAAGTGGACATTTGGAGGGCTTTGTGTTCTGCGGTGGAAAAGGAAATATCTTCTCATCAAAACTACATAGAAGCATTCTCAGAAACTACTCTGTGATGATTGCATTCAGCTGACAGAGTTGAACATTCCTTTTGATAGAGCAGTTTGGAAACACTCTTTTTGTAGAATCTGCATGTGGAGATTTGGACCGCTTGGAGACCTATGGTAGTAAAGGAAATAACTTCATAGAAAAACCAAATGGAAGCATTCTCAGAAAATTCTTTGTGATGATTGAGTTGAACTCAGAGACCTGAACATTCCTTTTGATGGAGCAGTTTCCAAACACACTTCTCGTGGAATCTGCAAGTGGATATTTGGACCTCTCTGAGGATTTCGTTGGAAGCGGGATAAACTTCCCAGAACTAAACGGAAGCATTCTCAGAAACTTCTTTGTGATGTTTGCATTCAACTCACAGAGTTGAAACTTCCTTTCATAGTTCAGGTTTGAAACACTCTTTTTGTAGAATCTGGAAGTGGATATTTGGACCACTGTGAGGACTTCGTTGGAAACGGGTATATCTTCACCTCAAACCTAGAGAGAAGCATTCTCAGAAAGTTCTCTGTGTTGACTGCATTCAACTGACAGACTTGAACAATCGTTTTGATGGAGCAGTTTTGAAACTCTCTTTCTTTGGAATCTGCAAGTGGATATGTTGACCTCTTTGAAGATTTCGTTGGAAACGGGTTAATCTTCACATAAAAGCTAAACAGAAGCATTCTCAGAAACTTCTTTGTGCTGATTGCATTCACCTCACAGAGTTGAACTTTCTCTTTGATAGAGCAGCTTTGAAACACTCTTTTTCTTGAATCTGCAAGTGGACATTTGGAGGGCTTTCTGGACTGTGGTGGAAAAGGAAATATCTTCTCATCGAAAGTACATTTGGAGGGCTTTGTGTTCTGCGGTGGAAAAGGAAATATCTTCTCATGGAAACAACATAGAAGCATTCTCAGAAACAATTCTGTGATGATTGCATTCAGCTGACAGAGTTGAACATTCCTTTTGATAGAGCAGTTTGGAAACACTCTTTTTGTACAATCTGCATGGGGAGATTTGGACCGCTTGGAGACCTATGGTAGTAAAGGAAATAACTTCATAGAAAAACCAAATGGAAGCATTCTCAGAAAATTCTTTGTGATGATTGAGTTGAACTCAGAGACCTGAACATTCCTTTTGATGGAGCAGTTTCCAAACACACTTCTCGTGGAATCTGCAAGTGGATATTTGGACCTCTCTGAGGATTTCGTTGGAAGCGGGATAAACTTCCCAGAACTAAACGGAAGCATTCTCAGAAACTTCTTTGTGATGTTTGCATTCAACTCACAGAGTTGAAACTTCCTTTCATAGTTCAGGTTTGAAACACTCTTTTTGTAGAATCTGGAAGTGGATATTTGGACCACTGTGTGGTCTTCGTTGGAAACGGGTATATCTTCACCTCAAACCTAGACAGAAGCATTCTCAGAAAGTTCTCTGTGTTGACTGCATTCAACTCACAGAGTTGAACAATCCTTTTGATGGAGCAGTTTTGAAACTCTCTTTCTTTGGGATCTGCAAGTGGATATGTTGACCTCTTTGAAGATTTCGTTGGAAACGGGTTAATCTTCACATAAAAGCTAAACAGAAGCATTCTCAGAAACTTTTTTCTGATGATTGCATTCACCTCACAGAGTTGAACATTCTCTTTGATAGAGCAGCTTTGAAACACTCTTTTTTTAGAATCTGCAAGTGGACATTTGGAGGGCTTTGTGTTCTGCGGTGGAAAAGGAAATATCTTCTCATCAAAACTACATAGAAGCATTCTCAGAAACAATTATGTGATGATTGCATTCAGCTGACAGAGTTGAACATTCCTTTTGATAGAGCACTTTGGAAACACTCTTTTTGTAGAATCTGCATGGGGAGATTTGGACCGCTTGGAGACCTATGGTAGTAAAGGAAATAACTTCATAGAAAAACCAAATGGAAGCATTCTCAGAAAATTCTTTGTGATGATTGAGTTGAACTCAGAGACCTGAACATTCCTTTTGATGGAGCAGTTTCCAAATACACTTCTCGTGGAATCTGCAAGTGGATATTTGGACCTCTCTGAGGATTTCGTTGGAAGCGGGATAAACTTCCCAGAACTAAACGGAAGCATTCTCAGAAACTTCTTTGTGATGTTTGCATTCAACTCACAGAGTTGAAACTTCCTTTCATAGTTCAGGTTTGAAACACTCTTTTTGTAGAATCTGGAAGTGGATATTTGGACCACTGTGTGGTCTTCGTTGGAAACGGGTATATCTTCACCTCAAACCTAGACAGAAGCATTCTCAGAAAGTTCTCTGTGTTGACTGCATTCAACTCACAGAGTTGAACAATCCTTTTGATGGAGCAGTTTTGAAACTCTCTTTCTTTGGAATCTGCAAGTGGATATGTTGACCTCTTTGAAGATTTCGTTGGAAACGGGTTAATCTTCACATAAAAGCTAAACAGAAGCATTCTCAGAAACTTCTTTGTGATGATTGCATTCACCTCACAGAGTTGAACTTTCCCTTTGATAGAGCAGCTTTGAAACACTCTTTTCCTAGAATCTGCAAGTGGACATTTGGAGGTATTTGTGTTCTGCGGTGGAAAAGGAAATATCTTCTCATCAAAACTACATAGAAGCATTCTCAGAAACTACTCTGTGATGATTGCATTCAGCTGACAGAGTTGAACATTCCTTTTGATAGAGCAGTTTGGAAACACTCTTTTTGTAGAATCTGCATGTGGAGATTTGGACCGCTTTGAGACCTATGGTAGTAAAGGAAATAACTTCATAGAAAAACCAAATGGAAGCATTCTCAGAAAATTCTTTGTGATGATTGAGTTGAACTCAGAGACCTGAACATTCCTTTTGATGGAGCAGTTTCCAAACACACTTCTCGTGGAATCTGCAAGTGGATATTTGGACCTCTCTGAGGATTTCGTTGGAAGCGGGATAAACTTCCCAGAACTAAACGGAAGCATTCTCAGAAACTTCTTTGTGATGTTTGCATTCAACTCACAGAGTTGAACCTTCCTTTCATAGTTCAGGTTTGAAACACTCTTTTTGTAGAATCTGGAAGTGGATATTTGGACCACTGTGAGGACTTCGTTGGAAACGGGTATATCTTCACCTCAAACCTAGAGAGAAGCATTCTCAGAATGTTCTCTGTGTTGACTGCATTCAACTGACAGACTTGAACAATCGTTTTGATGGAGCAGTTTTGAAACTCTCTTTCTTTGGAATCTGCAAGTGGATATGTTGACCTCTTTGAAGATTTCGTTGGAAACGGGTTAATCTTCACATAAAAGCTAAACAGAATCATTCTCAGAAACTTCTTTGTGATGATTGCATTCACCTCACAGAGTTGAACTTTCTCTTTGATAGAGCAGCTTTGAAACACTCTTTTTCTAGAATCTGCAAGTGGACATTTGGAGGGCTTTCTGGACTGTGGTGGAAAAGGAAATATCTTCTCATCGAAAGTACATTTGGAGGGCTTTGTGTTCTGCGGTGGAAAAGGAAATATCTTCTCATGGAAACAACATAGAAGCATTCTCAGAAACAATTCTGTGATGATTGCATTCAGCTGACAGAGTTGAACATTCCTTTTGATAGAGCAGTTTGGAAACACTCTTTTTGTAGAATCTGCATGTGGAGATTTGGACCGCTTGGAGACCTATGGTAGTAAAGGAAATAACTTCATAGAAAAACCAAATGGAAGCATTCTCAGAAAATTCTTTGTGATGATTGAGTTGAACTCAGAGACCTGAACATTCCTTTTGATGGAGCAGTTTCCAAACACACTTCTCGTGGAATCTGCAAGTGGATATTTGGACCTCTCTGAGGATTTCGTTGGAAGCGGGATAAACTTCCCAGAACTAAACGGAAGCATTCTCAGAAACTTCTTTGTGATGTTTGCATTCAACTCACAGAGTTGAAACTTCCTTTCATAGTTCAGGTTTGAAACACTCTTTTTGTAGAATCTGGAAGTGGATATTTGGACCACTGTGTGGTCTTCGTTGGAAACGGGTATATCTTCACCTCAAACCTAGACAGAAGAATTCTCAGAAAGTTCTCTGTGTTGACTGCATTCAACTCACAGAGTTGAACAATCCTTTTGATGGAGCAGTTTTGAAACTCTCTTTCTTTGGGATCTGCAAGTGGATATGTTGACCTCTTTGAAGATTTCGTTGGAAACGGGTTAATCTTCACATAAAAGCTAAACAGAAGCATTCTCAGAAACTTCTTTGTGATGATTGCATTCACCTCACAGAGTTGAACTTTCCCTTTGATAGAGCAGCTTTGAAACACTCTTTTTCTAGAATCTGCAAGTGGACATTTGGAGGGCTTTGTGTTCTGCGGTGGAAAAGGAAATATCTTCTCATCAAAACTACATAGAAGCATTCTCAGAAACTACTCTGTGATGATTGCATTCAGCTGACAGAGTTGAACATTCCTTTTGATAGAGCAGTTTGGAAACACTCTTTTTGTAGAATCTGCATGTGGAGATTTGGACCGCTTGGAGACCTATGGTAGTAAAGGAAATAACTTCATAGAAAAACCAAATGGAAGCATTCTCAGAAAATTCTTTGTGATGATTGAGTTGAACTCAGAGACCTGAACATTCCTTTTGATGGAGCAGTTTCCAAACACACTTCTCGTGGAATCTGCAAGTGGATATTTGGACCTCTCTGAGGATTTCGTTGGAAGCGGGATAAACTTCCCAGAACTAAACGGAAGCATTCTCAGAAACTTCTTTGTGATGTTTGCATTCAACTCACAGAGTTGAACCTTCCTTTCATAGTTCAGGTTTGAAACACTCTTTTTGTAGAATCTGGAAGTGGATATTTGGGCCACTGTGTGGTCTTCGTTGGAAACGGGTATATCTTCACCTCAAACCTAGAGAGAAGCATTCTGAGAAAGTTCTCTGTGTTGACTGCATTCAACTGACAGACTTGAACAATCGTTTTGATGGAGCAGTTTTGAAACTCTCTTTCTTTGGAATCTGCAAGTGGATATGTTGACCTCTTTGAAGATTTCGTTGGAAACGGGTTAATCTTCACATAAAAGCTAAACAGAAGCATTCTCAGAAACTTCTTTGTGCTGATTGCATTCACCTCACAGAGTTGAACTTTCTCTTTGATAGAGCAGCTTTGAAACACTCTTTTTCTTGAATCTGCAAGTGGACATTTGGAGGGCTTTCTGGACTGTGGTGGAAAAGGAAATATCTTCTCATCGAAAGTACATTTGGAGGGCTTTGTGTTCTGCGGTGGAAAAGGAAATATCTTCTCATGGAAACAACATAGAAGCATTCTCAGAAACAATTCTGTGATGATTGCATTCAGCTGACAGAGTTGAACATTCCTTTTGATAGAGCAGTTTGGAAACACTCTTTTTGTAGAATCTGCATGGGGAGATTTGGACCGCTTGGAGACCTATGGTAGTAAAGGAAATAACTTCATAGAAAAACCAAATGGAAGCATTCTCAGAAAATTCTTTGTGATGATTGAGTTGAACTCAGAGACCTGAACATTCCTTTTGATGGAGCAGTTTCCAAACACACTTCTCGTGGAATCTGCAAGTGGATATTTGGACCTCTCTGAGGATTTCGTTGGAAGCGGGATAAACTTCCCAGAACTAAACGGAAGCATTCTCAGAAACTTCTTTGTGATGTTTGCATTCAACTCACAGAGTTGAAACTTCCTTTCATAGTTCAGGTTTGAAACACTCTTTTTGTAGAATCTGGAAGTGGATATTTGGACCACTGTGTGGTCTTCGTTGGAAACGGGTATATCTTCACCTCAAACCTAGACAGAAGCATTCTCAGAAAGTTCTCTGTGTTGACTGCATTCAACTCACAGAGTTGAACAATCCTTTTGATGGAGCAGTTTTGAAACTCTCTTTCTTTGGGATCTGCAAGTGGATATGTTGACCTCTTTGAAGATTTCGTTGGAAACGGGTTAATCTTCACATAAAAGCTAAACAGAAGCATTCTCAGAAACTTCTTTGTGATCATTGCATTCACCTCACAGAGTTGAACTTTCCCTTTGATAGAGCAGCTTTGAAACACTCTTTTTCTAGAATCTGCAAGTGGACATTTGGAGGGCTTTGTGTTCTGCGGTGGAAAAGGAAATATCTTCTCATCAAAACTACATAGAAGCATTCTCAGAAACTACTCTGTGATGATTGCATTCAGCTGACAGAGTTGAACATTCCTTTTGATAGAGCAGTTTGGAAACACTCTTTTTGTAGAATCTGCATGTGGAGATTTGGACCGCTTGGAGACCTATGGTAGTAAAGGAAATAACTTCATAGAAAAACCAAATGGAAGCATTCTCAGAAAATTCTTTGTGATGATTGAGTTGAACTCAGAGACCTGAACATTCCTTTTGATGGAGCAGTTTCCAAACACACTTCTCGTGGAATCTGCAAGTGGATATTTGGACCTCTCTGAGGATTTCGTTGGAAGCAGGATAAACTTCCCAGAACTAAACGGAAGCATTCTCAGAAACTTCTTTGTGATGTTTGCATTCAACTCACAGAGTTGAAACTTCCTTTCATAGTTCAGGTTTGAAACACTCTTTTTGTAGAATCTGGAAGTGGATATTTGGACCACTGTGTGGTCTACGTTGGAAACGGGTATATCTTCACCTCAAACCTAGACAGAAGCATTCTCAGAAAGTTCTCTGTGTTGACTGCATTCAACTCACAGAGTTGAACAATCCTTTTGATGGAGCAGTTTTGAAACTCTCTTTCTTTGGAATCTGCAAGTGGATATGTTGACCTCTTTGAAGATTTCGTTGGAAACGGGTTAATCTTCACATAAAAGCTAAACAGAAGCATTCTCAGAAACTTCTTTGTGCTGATTGCATTCACCTCACAGAGTTGAACTTTCTCTTTGATAGAGCAGCTTTGAAACACTCTTTTTCTTGAATCTGCAAGTTGACATTTGGAGGGCTTTCTGGACTGTGGTGGAAAAGGAAATATCTTCTCATCGAAAGTACATTTGGAGGGCTTTGTGTTCTGCGGTGGAAAAGGAAATATCTTCTCATGGAAACAACATAGAAGCATTCTCAGAAACAATTCTGTGATGATTGCATTCAGCTGACAGAGTTGAACATTCCTTTTGATAGAGCAGTTTGGAAACACTCTTTTTGTAGAATCTGCATGGGGAGATTTGGACCGCTTGGAGACCTATGGTAGTAAAGGAAATAACTTCATAGAAAAACCAAATGGAAGCATTCTCAGAAAATTCTTTGTGATGATTGAGTTGAACTCAGAGACCTGAACATTCCTTTTGATGGAGCAGTTTCGAAACACACTTCTCGTGGAATCTGCAAGTGGATATTTGGACCTCTCTGAGGATTTTGTTGGAAGCGGGATAAACTTCCCAGAACTAAACGGAAGCATTCTCAGAAACTTCTTTGTGATGTTTGCATTCAACTCACAGAGTTGAAACTTCCTTTCATAGTTCAGGTTTGAAACACTCTTTTTGTAGAATCTGGAAGTGGATATTTGGACCACTGTGTGGTCTTCGTTGGAAACGGGTATATCTTCACCTCAAACCTAGACAGAAGCATTCTCAGAAAGTTCTCTGTGTTGACTGCATTCAACTCACAGAGTTGAACAATCCTTTTGATGGAGCAGTTTTGAAACTCTCTTTCTTTGGGATCTGCAAGTGGATATGTTGACCTCTTTGAAGATTTCATTGGAAACGGGTTAATCTTCACATAAAAGCTAAACAGAAGCATTCTCAGAAACTTCTTTGTGATCATTGCATTCACCTCACAGAGTTGAAATTTCCCTTTGATAGAGCAGCTTTGAAACACTCTTTTTCTAGAATCTGCAAATGGACATTTGGAGGGCTTTGTGTTCTGCGGTGGAAAAGGAAATATCTTCTCATCAAAACTACATAGAAGCATTCTCAGAAACAATTCTGTGATGATTGCATTCAGCTGACAGAGTTGAACATTCCTTTTGATAGAGCAGTTTGGAAACACTCTTTTTGTAGAATCTGCATGTGGAGATTTGGACCGCTTGGAGACCTATGGTAGTAAAGGAAATAACTTCATAGAAAAACCAAATGGAAGCATTCTCAGAAAATTCTTTGTGATGATTGAGTTGAATTCAGAGACCTGAACATTCCTTTTGATGGAGCAGTTTCCAAACACACTTCTCGTGGAATCTGCAAGTGGATATTTGGACCTCTCTGAGGATTTCGTTGGAAGCGGGATAAACTTCCCAGAACTAAACGGAAGCATTCTCAGAAACTTCTTTGTGATGTTTGCATTCAACTCACAGAGTTGAAACTTCCTTTCATAGTTCAGGTTTGAAACACTCTTTTTGTAGAATCTGGAAGTGGATATTTGGACCACTGTGTGGTCTACGTTGGAAACGGGTATATCTTCACCTCAAACCTAGACAGAAGCATTCTCAGAAAGTTCTCTGTGTTGACTGCATTCAACTCACAGAGTTGAACAATCCTTTTGATGGAGCAGTTTTGAAACTCTCTTTCTTTGGAATCTGCAAGTGGATATGTTGACCTCTTTGAAGATTTCGTTGGAAACGGGTTAATCTTCACATAAAAGCTAAACAGAAGCATTCTCAGAAACTTCTTTGTGCTGATTGCATTCACCTCACAGAGTTGAACTTTCTCTTTGATAGAGCAGCTTTGAAACACTCTTTTTCTTGAATCTGCAAGTGGACATTTGGAGGGCTTTCTGGACTGTGGTGGAAAAGGAAATATCTTCTCATCGAAAGTACATTTGGAGGGCTTTGTGTTCTGCGGTGGAAAAGGAAATATCTTCTCATGGAAACAACATAGAAGCATTCTCAGAAACAATTCTGTGATGATTGCATTCAGCTGACAGAGTTGAACATTCCTTTTGATAGAGCAGTTTGGAAACACTCTTTTTGTAGAATCTGCATGGGGAGATTTGGACCGCTTGGAGACCTATGGTAGTAAAGGAAATAACTTCATAGAAAAACCAAATGGAAGCATTCTCAGAAAATTCTTTGTGATGATTGAGTTGAACTCAGAGACCTGAACATTCCTTTTGATGGAGCAGTTTCCAAACACACTTCTCGTGGAATCTGCAAGTGGATATTTGGACCTCTCTGAGGATTTCGTTGGAAGCGGGATAAACTTCCCAGAACTAAACGGAAGCATTCTCAGAAACTTCTTTGTGATGTTTGCATTCAACTCACAGAGTTGAAACTTCCTTTCATAGTTCAGGTTTGAAACACTCTTTTTGTAGAATCTGGAAGTGGATATTTGGACCACTGTGTGGTCTTCGTTGGAAACGGGTATATCTTCACCTCAAACCTAGACAGAAGCATTCTCAGAAAGTTCTCTGTGTTGACTGCATTCAACTCACAGAGTTGAACAATCCTTTTGATGGAGCAGTTTTGAAACTCTCTTTCTTTGGGATCTGCAAGTGGATATGTTGACCTCTTTGAAGATTTCGTTGGAAACGGGTTAATCTTCACATAAAAGCTAAACAGAAGCATTCTCAGAAACTTCTTTGTGATGATTGCATTCACCTCACAGAGTTGAACTTTCCCTTTGATAGAGCAGCTTTGAAACACTCTTTTTCTAGAATCTGCAAGTGGACATTTGGAGGGCTTTGTGTTCTGCGGTGGAAAAGGAAATATCTTCTCATCAAAACTACATAGAAGCATTCTCAGAAACTACTCTGTGATGATTGCATTCAGCTGACAGAGTTGAACATTCCTTTTGATAGAGCAGTTTGGAAACACTCTTTTTGTAGAATCTGCATGTGGAGATTTGGACCGCTTGGAGACCTATGGTAGTAAAGGAAATAACTTCATAGAAAAACCAAATGGAAGCATTCTCAGAAAATTCTTTGTGATGATTGAGTTGAACTCAGAGACCTGAACATTCCTTTTGATGGAGCAGTTTCCAAACACACTTCTCGTGGAATCTGCAAGTGGATATTTGGACCTCTCTGAGGATTTCGTTGGAAGCAGGATAAACTTCCCAGAACTAAACGGAAGCATTCTCAGAAACTTCTTTGTGATGTTTGCATTCAACTCACAGAGTTGAAACTTCCTTTCATAGTTCAGGTTTGAAACACTCTTTTTGTAGAATCTGGAAGTGGATATTTGGACCACTGTGTGGTCTACGTTGGAAACGGGTATATCTTCACCTCAAACCTAGACAGAAGCATTCTCAGAAAGTTCTCTGTGTTGACTGCATTCAACTCACAGAGTTGAACAATCCTTTTGATGGAGCAGTTTTGAAACTCTCTTTCTTTGGAATCTGCAAGTGGATATGTTGACCTCTTTGAAGATTTCGTTGGAAACGGGTTAATCTTCACATAAAAGCTAAACAGAAGCATTCTCAGAAACTTCTTTGTGCTGATTGCATTCACCTCACAGAGTTGAACTTTCTCTTTGATAGAGCAGCTTTGAAACACTCTTTTTCTTGAATCTGCAAGTTGACATTTGGAGGGCTTTCTGGACTGTGGTGGAAAAGGAAATATCTTCTCATCGAAAGTACATTTGGAGGGCTTTGTGTTCTGCGGTGGAAAAGGAAATATCTTCTCATGGAAACAACATAGAAGCATTCTCAGAAACAATTCTGTGATGATTGCATTCAGCTGACAGAGTTGAACATTCCTTTTGATAGAGCAGTTTGGAAACACTCTTTTTGTAGAATCTGCATGGGGAGATTTGGACCGCTTGGAGACCTATGGTAGTAAAGGAAATAACTTCATAGAAAAACCAAATGGAAGCATTCTCAGAAAATTCTTTGTGATGATTGAGTTGAACTCAGAGACCTGAACATTCCTTTTGATGGAGCAGTTTCGAAACACACTTCTCGTGGAATCTGCAAGTGGATATTTGGACCTCTCTGAGGATTTTGTTGGAAGCGGGATAAACTTCCCAGAACTAAACGGAAGCATTCTCAGAAACTTCTTTGTGATGTTTGCATTCAACTCACAGAGTTGAAACTTCCTTTCATAGTTCAGGTTTGAAACACTCTTTTTGTAGAATCTGGAAGTGGATATTTGGACCACTGTGTGGTCTTCGTTGGAAACGGGTATATCTTCACCTCAAACCTAGACAGAAGCATTCTCAGAAAGTTCTCTGTGTTGACTGCATTCAACTCACAGAGTTGAACAATCCTTTTGATGGAGCAGTTTTGAAACTCTCTTTCTTTGGGATCTGCAAGTGGATATGTTGACCTCTTTGAAGATTTCATTGGAAACGGGTTAATCTTCACATAAAAGCTAAACAGAAGCATTCTCAGAAACTTCTTTGTGATCATTGCATTCACCTCACAGAGTTGAAATTTCCCTTTGATAGAGCAGCTTTGAAACACTCTTTTTCTAGAATCTGCAAATGGACATTTGGAGGGCTTTGTGTTCTGCGGTGGAAAAGGAAATATCTTCTCATCAAAACTACATAGAAGCATTCTCAGAAACAATTCTGTGATGATTGCATTCAGCTGACAGAGTTGAACATTCCTTTTGATAGAGCAGTTTGGAAACACTCTTTTTGTAGAATCTGCATGTGGAGATTTGGACCGCTTGGAGACCTATGGTAGTAAAGGAAATAACTTCATAGAAAAACCAAATGGAAGCATTCTCAGAAAATTCTTTGTGATGATTGAGTTGAACTCAGAGACCTGAACATTCCTTTTGATGGAGCAGTTTCCAAACACACTTCTCGTGGAATCTGCAAGTGGATATTTGGACCTCTCTGAGGATTTCGTTGGAAGCGGGATAAACTTCCCAGAACTAAACGGAAGCATTCTCAGAAACTTCTTTGTGATGTTTGCATTCAACTCACAGAGTTGAACCTTCCTTTCATAGTTCAGGTTTGAAACACTCTTTTTGTAGAATCTGGAAGTGGATATTTGGACCACTGTGAGGACTTCGTTGGAAACGGGTATATCTTCACCTCAAACCTAGAGAGAAGCATTCTCAGAAAGTTCTCTGTGTTGACTGCATTCAACTGACAGACTTGAACAATCGTTTTGATGGAGCAGTTTTGAAACTCTCTTTCTTTGGAATCTGCAAGTGGATATGTTGACCTCTTTGAAGATTTCGTTGGAAACGGGTTAATCTTCACATAAAAGCTAAACAGAAGCATTCTCAGAAACTTCTTTTTGCTGATTGCATTCACCTCACAGAGTTGAACTTTCTCTTTGATAGAGCAGCTTTGAAACACTCTTTTTCTTGAATCTGCAAGTGGACATTTGGAGGGCTTTCTGGACTGTGGTGGAAAAGGAAATATCTTCTCATCGAAAGTACATTTGGAGGGCTTTGTGTTCTGCGGTGGAAAAGGAAATATCTTCTCATGGAAACAACATAGAAGCATTCTCAGAAACAATTCTGTGATGATTGCATTCAGCTGACAGAGTTGAACATTCCTTTTGATAGAGCAGTTTGGAAACACTCTTTTTGTAGAATCTGCATGGGGAGATTTGGACCGCTTGGAGACCTATGGTAGTAAAGGAAATAACTTCATAGAAAAACCAAAGGGAAGCATTCTCAGAAAATTCTTTGTGATGATTGAGTTGAACTCAGAGACCTGAACATTCCTTTTGATGGAGCAGTTTCCAAACACACTTCTCGTGGAATCTGCAAGTGGATATTTGGACCTCTCTGAGGATTTCGTTGGAAGCGGGATAAACTTCCCAGAACTAAACGGAAGCATTCTCAGAAACTTCTTTGTGATGTTTGCATTCAACTCACAGAGTTGAAACTTCCTTTCATAGTTCAGGTTTGAAACACTCTTTTTGTAGAATCTGGAAGTGGATATTTGGACCACTGTGTGGTCTTCGTTGGAAACGGGTATATCTTCACCTCAAACCTAGACAGAAGCATTCTCAGAAAGTTCTCTGTGTTGACTGCATTCAACTCACAGAGTTGAACAATCCTTTTGATGGAGCAGTTTTGAAACTCTCTTTCTTTGGGATCTGCAAGTGGATATGTTGACCTCTTTGAAGATTTCGTTGGAAACGGGTTAATCTTCACATAAAAGCTAAACAGAAGCATTCTCAGAAACTTCTTTGTGATGATTGCATTCACCTCACAGAGTTGAACTTTCCCTTTGATAGAGCAGCTTTGAAACACTCTTTTTCTAGAATCTGCAAGTGGACATTTGGAGGGCTTTGTGTTCTGCGGTGGAAAAGGAAATATCTTCTCATCAAAACTACATAGAAGCATTCTCAGAAACTACTCTGTGATGATTGCATTCAGCTGACAGAGTTGAACATTCCTTTTGATAGAGCAGTTTGGAAACACTCTTTTTGTAGAATCTGCATGTGGAGATTTGGACCGCTTGGAGACCTATGGTAGTAAAGGAAATAACTTCATAGAAAAACCAAATGGAAGCATTCTCAGAAAATTCTTTGTGATGATTGAGTTGAACTCAGAGACCTGAACATTCCTTTTGATGGAGCAGTTTCCAAACACACTTCTCGTGGAATCTGCAAGTGGATATTTGGACCTCTCTGAGGATTTCGTTGGAAGCAGGATAAACTTCCCAGAACTAAACGGAAGCATTCTCAGAAACTTCTTTGTGATGTTTGCATTCAACTCACAGAGTTGAAACTTCCTTTCATAGTTCAGGTTTGAAACACTCTTTTTGTAGAATCTGGAAGTGGATATTTGGACCACTGTGTGGTCTACGTTGGAAACGGGTATATCTTCACCTCAAACCTAGACAGAAGCATTCTCAGAAAGTTCTCTGTGTTGACTGCATTCAACTCACAGAGTTGAACAATCCTTTTGATGGAGCAGTTTTGAAACTCTCTTTCTTTGGAATCTGCAAGTGGATATGTTGACCTCTTTGAAGATTTCGTTGGAAACGGGTTAATCTTCACATAAAAGCTAAACAGAAGCATTCTCAGAAACTTCTTTGTGCTGATTGCATTCACCTCACAGAGTTGAACTTTCTCTTTGATAGAGCAGCTTTGAAACACTCTTTTTCTTGAATCTGCAAGTTGACATTTGGAGGGCTTTCTGGACTGTGGTGGAAAAGGAAATATCTACTCATCGAAAGTACATTTGGAGGGCTTTGTGTTCTGCGGTGGAAAAGGAAATATCTTCTCATGGAAACAACATAGAAGCATTCTCAGAAACAATTCTGTGATGATTGCATTCAGCTGACAGAGTTGAACATTCCTTTTGATAGAGCAGTTTGGAAACACTCTTTTTGTAGAATCTGCATGGGGAGATTTGGACCGCTTGGAGACCTATGGTAGTAAAGGAAATAACTTCATAGAAAAACCAAATGGAAGCATTCTCAGAAAATTCTTTGTGATGATTGAGTTGAACTCAGAGACCTGAACATTCCTTTTGATGGAGCAGTTTCGAAACACACTTCTCGTGGAATCTGCAAGTGGATATTTGGACCTCTCTGAGGATTTTGTTGGAAGCGGGATAAACTTCCCAGAACTAAACGGAAGCATTCTCAGAAACTTCTTTGTGATGTTTGCATTCAACTCACAGAGTTGAAACTTCCTTTCATAGTTCAGGTTTGAAACACTCTTTTTGTAGAATCTGGAAGTGGATATTTGGACCACTGTGTGGTCTTCGTTGGAAACGGGTATATCTTCACCTCAAACCTAGACAGAAGCATTCTCAGAAAGTTCTCTGTGTTGACTGCATTCAACTCACAGAGTTGAACAATCCTTTTGATGGAGCAGTTTTGAAACTCTCTTTCTTTGGGATCTGCAAGTGGATATGTTGACCTCTTTGAAGATTTCATTGGAAACGGGTTAATCTTCACATAAAAGCTAAACAGAAGCATTCTCAGAAACTTCTTTGTGATCATTGCATTCACCTCACAGAGTTGAAATTTCCCTTTGATAGAGCAGCTTTGAAACACTCTTTTTCTAGAATCTGCAAATGGACATTTGGAGGGCTTTGTGTTCTGCGGTGGAAAAGGAAATATCTTCTCATCAAAACTACATAGAAGCATTCTCAGAAACAATTCTGTGATGATTGCATTCAGCTGACAGAGTTGAACATTCCTTTTGATAGAGCAGTTTGGAAACACTCTTTTTGTAGAATCTGCATGTGGAGATTTGGACCGCTTGGAGACCTATGGTAGTAAAGGAAATAACTTCATAGAAAAACCAAATGGAAGCATTCTCAGAAAATTCTTTGTGATGATTGAGTTGAATTCAGAGACCTGAACATTCCTTTTGATGGAGCAGTTTCCAAACACACTTCTCGTGGAATCTGCAAGTGGATATTTGGACCTCTCTGAGGATTTCGTTGGAAGCGGGATAAACTTCCCAGAACTAAACGGAAGCATTCTCAGAAACTTCTTTGTGATGTTTGCATTCAACTCACAGAGTTGAAACTTCCTTTCATAGTTCAGGTTTGAAACACTCTTTTTGTAGAATCTGGAAGTGGATATTTGGACCACTGTGTGGTCTACGTTGGAAACGGGTATATCTTCACCTCAAACCTAGACAGAAGCATTCTCAGAAAGTTCTCTGTGTTGACTGCATTCAACTCACAGAGTTGAACAATCCTTTTGATGGAGCAGTTTTGAAACTCTCTTTCTTTGGAATCTGCAAGTGGATATGTTGACCTCTTTGAAGATTTCGTTGGAAACGGGTTAATCTTCACATAAAAGCTAAACAGAAGCATTCTCAGAAACTTCTTTGTGCTGATTGCATTCACCTCACAGAGTTGAACTTTCTCTTTGATAGAGCAGCTTTGAAACACTCTTTTTCTTGAATCTGCAAGTGGACATTTGGAGGGCTTTCTGGACTGTGGTGGAAAAGGAAATATCTTCTCATCGAAAGTACATTTGGAGGGCTTTGTGTTCTGCGGTGGAAAAGGAAATATCTTCTCATGGAAACAACATAGAAGCATTCTCAGAAACAATTCTGTGATGATTGCATTCAGCTGACAGAGTTGAACATTCCTTTTGATAGAGCAGTTTGGAAACACTCTTTTTGTAGAATCTGCATGGGGAGATTTGGACCGCTTGGAGACCTATGGTAGTAAAGGAAATAACTTCATAGAAAAACCAAATGGAAGCATTCTCAGAAAATTCTTTGTGATGATTGAGTTGAACTCAGAGACCTGAACATTCCTTTTGATGGAGCAGTTTCCAAACACACTTCTCGTGGAATCTGCAAGTGGATATTTGGACCTCTCTGAGGATTTCGTTGGAAGCGGGATAAACTTCCCAGAACTAAACGGAAGCATTCTCAGAAACTTCTTTGTGATGTTTGCATTCAACTCACAGAGTTGAAACTTCCTTTCATAGTTCAGGTTTGAAACACTCTTTTTGTAGAATCTGGAAGTGGATATTTGGACCACTGTGTGGTCTTCGTTGGAAACGGGTATATCTTCACCTCAAACCTAGACAGAAGCATTCTCAGAAAGTTCTCTGTGTTGACTGCATTCAACTCACAGAGTTGAACAATCCTTTTGATGGAGCAGTTTTGAAACTCTCTTTCTTTGGGATCTGCAAGTGGATATGTTGACCTCTTTGAAGATTTCGTTGGAAACGGGTTAATCTTCACATAAAAGCTAAACAGAAGCATTCTCAGAAACTTCTTTGTGATGATTGCATTCACCTCACAGAGTTGAACTTTCCCTTTGATAGAGCAGCTTTGAAACACTCTTTTTCTAGAATCTGCAAGTGGACATTTGGAGGGCTTTGTGTTCTGCGGTGGAAAAGGAAATATCTTCTCATCAAAACTACATAGAAGCATTCTCAGAAACTACTCTGTGATGATTGCATTCAGCTGACAGAGTTGAACATTCCTTTTGATAGAGCAGTTTGGAAACACTCTTTTTGTAGAATCTGCATGTGGAGATTTGGACCGCTTGGAGACCTATGGTAGTAAAGGAAATAACTTCATAGAAAAACCAAATGGAAGCATTCTCAGAAAATTCTTTGTGATGATTGAGTTGAACTCAGAGACCTGAACATTCCTTTTGATGGAGCAGTTTCCAAACACACTTCTCGTGGAATCTGCAAGTGGATATTTGGACCTCTCTGAGGATTTCGTTGGAAGCAGGATAAACTTCCCAGAACTAAACGAAAGCATTCTCAGAAACTTCTTTGTGATGTTTGCATTCAACTCACAGAGTTGAAACTTCCTTTCATAGTTCAGGTTTGAAACACTCTTTTTGTAGAATCTGGAAGTGGATATTTGGACCACTGTGTGGTCTACGTTGGAAACGGGTATATCTTCACCTCAAACCTAGACAGAAGCATTCTCAGAAAGTTCTCTGTGTTGACTGCATTCAACTCACAGAGTTGAACAATCCTTTTGATGGAGCAGTTTTGAAACTCTCTTTCTTTGGAATCTGCAAGTGGATATGTTGACCTCTTTGAAGATTTCGTTGGAAACGGGTTAATCTTCACATAAAAGCTAAACAGAAGCATTCTCAGAAACTTCTTTGTGCTGATTGCATTCACCTCACAGAGTTGAACTTTCTCTTTGATAGAGCAGCTTTGAAACACTCTTTTTCTTGAATCTGCAAGTTGACATTTGGAGGGCTTTCTGGACTGTGGTGGAAAAGGAAATATCTTCTCATCGAAAGTACATTTGGAGGGCTTTGTGTTCTGCGGTGGAAAAGGAAATATCTTCTCATGGAAACAACATAGAAGCATTCTCAGAAACAATTCTGTGATGATTGCATTCAGCTGACAGAGTTGAACATTCCTTTTGATAGAGCAGTTTGGAAACACTCTTTTTGTAGAATCTGCATGGGGAGATTTGGACCGCTTGGAGACCTATGGTAGTAAAGGAAATAACTTCATAGAAAAACCAAATGGAAGCATTCTCAGAAAATTCTTTGTGATGAAGTTGAACTCAGAGACCTGAACATTCCTTTTGATGGAGCAGTTTCGAAACACACTTCTCGTGGAATCTGCAAGTGGATATTTGGACCTCTCTGAGGATTTTGTTGGAAGCGGGATAAACTTCCCAGAACTAAACGGAAGCATTCTCAGAAACTTCTTTGTGATGTTTGCATTCAACTCACAGAGTTGAAACTTCCTTTCATAGTTCAGGTTTGAAACACTCTTTTTGTAGAATCTGGAAGTGGATATTTGGACCACTGTGTGGTCTTCGTTGGAAACGGGTATATCTTCACCTCAAACCTAGACAGAAGCATTCTCAGAAAGTTCTCTGTGTTGACTGCATTCAACTCACAGAGTTGAACAATCCTTTTGATGGAGCAGTTTTGAAACTCTCTTTCTTTGGGATCTGCAAGTGGATATGTTGACCTCTTTGAAGATTTCATTGGAAACGGGTTAATCTTCACATAAAAGCTAAACAGAAGCATTCTCAGAAACTTCTTTGTGATCATTGCATTCACCTCACAGAGTTGAAATTTCCCTTTGATAGAGCAGCTTTGAAACACTCTTTTTCTAGAATCTGCAAATGGACATTTGGAGGGCTTTGTGTTCTGCGGTGGAAAAGGAAATATCTTCTCATCAAAACTACATAGAAGCATTCTCAGAAACAATTCTGTGATGATTGCATTCAGCTGACAGAGTTGAACATTCCTTTTGATAGAGCAGTTTGGAAACACTCTTTTTGTAGAATCTGCATGTGGAGATTTGGACCGCTTGGAGACCTATGGTAGTAAAGGAAATAACTTCATAGAAAAACCAAATGGAAGCATTCTCAGAAAATTCTTTGTGATGATTGAGTTGAATTCAGAGACCTGAACATTCCTTTTGATGGAGCAGTTTCCAAACACACTTCTCGTGGAATCTGCAAGTGGATATTTGGACCTCTCTGAGGATTTCGTTGGAAGCGGGATAAACTTCCCAGAACTAAACGGAAGCATTCTCAGAAACTTCTTTGTGATGTTTGCATTCAACTCACAGAGTTGAAACTTCCTTTCATAGTTCAGGTTTGAAACACTCTTTTTGTAGAATCTGGAAGTGGATATTTGGACCACTGTGTGGTCTACGTTGGAAACGGGTATATCTTCACCTCAAACCTAGACAGAAGCATTCTCAGAAAGTTCTCTGTGTTGACTGCATTCAACTCACAGAGTTGAACAATCCTTTTGATGGAGCAGTTTTGAAACTCTCTTTCTTTGGAATCTGCAAGTGGATATGTTGACCTCTTTGAAGATTTCGTTGGAAACGGGTTAATCTTCACATAAAAGCTAAACAGAAGCATTCTCAGAAACTTCTTTGTGCTGATTGCATTCACCTCACAGAGTTGAACTTTCTCTTTGATAGAGCAGCTTTGAAACACTATTTTCTTGAATCTGCAAGTGGACATTTGGAGGGCTTTCTGGACTGTGGTGGAAAAGGAAATATCTTCTCATCGAAAGTACATTTGGAGGGCTTTGTGTTCTGCGGTGGAAAAGGAAATATCTTCTCATGGAAACAACATAGAAGCATTCTCAGAAACAATTCTGTGATGATTGCATTCAGCTGACAGAGTTGAACATTCCTTTTGATAGAGCAGTTTGGAAACACTCTTTTTGTAGAATCTGCATGTGGAGATTTGGACCGCTTGGAGACCTATGGTAGTAAAGGAAATAACTTCATAGAAAAACCAAATGGAAGCATTCTCAGAAAATTCTTTGTGATGATTGAGTTGAACTCAGAGACCTGAACATTCCTTTTGATGGAGCAGTTTCCAAACACACTTCTCGTGGAATCTGCAAGTGGATATTTGGACCTCTCTGAGGATTTTGTTGGAAGCGGGATAAACTTCCCAGAAATAAAGGGAAGCATTCTCAGAAACTTCTTTGTGATGTTTGCATTCAACTCACAGAGTTGAAACTTCCTTTCATAGTTCAGGTTTGAAACACTCTTTTTGTAGAATCTGGAAGTGGATATTTGGACCACTGTGTGGTCTTCGTTGGAAACGGGTATATCTTCACCTCAAACCTAGACAGAAGCATTCTCAGAAAGTTCTCTGTGTTGACTGCATTCAACTCACAGAGTTGAACAATCCTTTTGATGGAGCAGTTTTGAAACTCTCTTTCTTTGGGATCTGCAAGTGGATATGTTGACCTCTTTGAAGATTTCGTTGGAAACGGGTTAATCTTCACATAAAAGCTAAACAGAAGCATTCTCAGAAACTTCTTTGTGATGATTGCATTCACCTCACAGAGTTGAACTTTCCCTTTGATAGAGCAGCTTTGAAACACTCTTTTTCTAGAATCTGCAAGTGGACATTTGGAGGGCTTTGTGTTCTGCGGTGGAAAAGGAAATATCTTCTCATCAAAACTACATAGAAGCATTCTCAGAAACTACTCTGTGATGATTGCATTCAGCTGACAGAGTTGAACATTCCTTTTGATAGAGCAGTTTGGAAACACTCTTTTTGTAGAATCTGCATGTGGAGATTTGGACCGCTTGGAGACCTATGGTAGTAAAGGAAATAACTTCATAGAAAAACCAAATGGAAGCATTCTCAGAAAATTCTTTGTGATGATTGAGTTGAACTCAGAGACCTGAACATTCCTTTTGATGGAGCAGTTTCCAAACACACTTCTCGTGGAATCTGCAAGTGGATATTTGGACCTCTCTGAGGATTTCGTTGGAAGCGGGATAAACTTCCCAGAACTAAACGGAAGCATTCTCAGAAACTTCTTTGTGATGTTTGCATTCAACTCACAGAGTTGAACCTTCCTTTCATAGTTCAGGTTTGAAACACTCTTTTTGTAGAATCTGGAAGTGGATATTTGGACCACTGTGTGGTCTACGTTGGAAACGGGTATATCTTCACCTCAAACCTAGACAGAAGCATTCTCAGAAAGTTCTCTGTGTTGACTGCATTCAACTCACAGAGTTGAACAATCCTTTTGATGGAGCAGTTTTGAAACTCTCTTTCTTTGGAATCTGCAAGTGGATATGTTGACCTCTTTGAAGATTTCGTTGGAAACGGGTTAATCTTCACATAAAAGCTAAACAGAAGCATTCTCAGAAACTTCTTTGTGCTGATTGCATTCACCTCACAGAGTTGAACTTTCTCTTTGATAGAGCAGCTTTGAAACACTCTTTTTCTTGAATCTGCAAGTGGACATTTGGAGGGCTTTCTGGACTGTGGTGGAAAAGGAAATATCTTCTCATCGAAAGTACATTTGGAGGGCTTTGTGTTCTGCGGTGGAAAAGGAAATATCTTCTCATGGAAACAACATAGAAGCATTCTCAGAAACAATTCTGTGATGATTGCATTCAGCTGACAGAGTTGAACATTCCTTTTGATAGAGCAGTTTGGAAACACTCTTTTTGTAGAATCTGCATGGGGAGATTTGGACCGCTTGGAGACCTATGGTAGTAAAGGAAATAACTTCATAGAAAAACCAAATGGAAGCATTCTCAGAAAATTCTTTGTGATGATTGAGTTGAACTCAGAGACCTGAACATTCCTTTTGATGGAGCAGTTTCCAAACACACTTCTCGTGGAATCTGCAAGTGGATATTTGGACCTCTCTGAGGATTTCGTTGGAAGCGGGATAAACTTCCCAGAACTAAACGGAAGCATTCTCAGAAACTTCTTTGTGATGTTTGCATTCAACTCACAGAGTTGAAACTTCCTTTCATAGTTCAGGTTTGAAACACTCTTTTTGTAGAATCTGGAAGTGGATATTTGGACCACTGTGTGGTCTTCGTTGGAAACGGGTATATCTTCACCTCAAACCTAGACAGAAGCATTCTCAGAAAGTTCTCTGTGTTGACTGCGTTCAACTCACAGAGTTGAACAATCCTTTTGATGGAGCAGTTTTGAAACTCTCTTTCTTTGGGATCTGCAAGTGGATATGTTGACCTCTTTGAAGATTTCGTTGGAAACGGGTTAATCTTCACATAAAAGCTAAACAGAAGCATTCTCAGAAACTTCTTTGTGATCATTGCATTCACCTCACAGAGTTGAACTTTCCCTTTGATAGAGCAGCTTTGAAACACT
The DNA here is from genome assembly GCF_028858775.2 of Pan troglodytes. Taxonomy (NCBI): domain Eukaryota; kingdom Metazoa; phylum Chordata; class Mammalia; order Primates; family Hominidae; genus Pan; species Pan troglodytes. The sequence goes on from NC_072407.2 coordinate 55,889,482, forward strand.
CTTTTTGTAGAATCTGCAAATGGACATTTGGAGGGCTTTGTGTTCTGCGGTGGAAAAGGAAATATCTTCTCATCAAAACTACATAGAAGCATTCTCAGAAACAATTCTGTGATGATTGCATTCAGCTGACAGAGTTGAACATTCCTTTTGATAGAGCAGTTTGGAAACACTCTTTTTGTAGAATCTGCATGTGGAGATTTGGACCGCTTGGAGACCTATGGTAGTAAAGGAAATAACTTCATAGAAAAACCAAATGGAAGCATTCTCAGAAAATTCTTTGTGATGATTGAGTTGAACTCAGAGACCTGAACATTCCTTTTGATGGAGCAGTTTCCAAACACACTTCTCGTGGAATCTGCAAGTGGATATTTGGACCTCTCTGAGGATTTCGTTGGAAGCGGGATAAACTTCCCAGAACTAAACGGAAGCATTCTCAGAAACTTCTTTGTGATGTTTGCATTCAACTCACAGAGTTGAACCTTCCTTTCATAGTTCAGGTTTGAAACACTCTTTTTGTAGAATCTGGAAGTGGATATTTGGACCACTGTGAGGACTTCGTTGGAAACGGGTATATCTTCACCTCAAACCTAGAGAGAAGCATTCTCAGAAAGTTCTCTGTGTTGACTGCATTCAACTGACAGACTTGAACAATCGTTTTGATGGAGCAGTTTTGAAACTCTCTTTCTTTGGAATCTGCAAGTGGATATGTTGACCTCTTTGAAGATTTCGTTGGAAACGGGTTAATCTTCACATAAAAGCTAAACAGAAGCATTCTCAGAAACTTCTTTGTGCTGATTGCATTCACCACACAGAGTTGAACTTTCTCTTTGATAGAGCAGCTTTGAAACACTCTTTTTCTTGAATCTGCAAGTGGACATTTGGAGGGCTTTCTGGACTGTGGTGGAAAAGGAAATATCTTCTCATCGAAAGTACATTTGGAGGGCTTTGTGTTCTGCGGTGGAAAAGGAAATATCTTCTCATGGAAACAACATAGAAGCATTCTCAGAAACAATTCTGTGATGATTGCATTCAGCTGACAGAGTTGAACATTCCTTTTGATAGAGCAGTTTGGAAACACTCTTTTTGTACAATCTGCATGGGGAGATTTGGACCGCTTGGAGACCTATGGTAGTAAAGGAAATAACTTCATAGAAAAACCAAATGGAAGCATTCTCAGAAAATTCTTTGTGATGATTGAGTTGAACTCAGAGACCTGAACATTCCTTTTGATGGAGCAGTTTCCAAACACACTTCTCGTGGAATCTGCAAGTGGATATTTGGACCTCTCTGAGGATTTCGTTGGAAGCGGGATAAACTTCCCAGAACTAAACGGAAGCATTCTCAGAAACTTCTTTGTGATGTTTGCATTCAACTCACAGAGTTGAAACTTCCTTTCATAGTTCAGGTTTGAAACACTCTTTTTGTAGAATCTGGAAGTGGATATTTGGACCACTGTGTGGTCTTCGTTGGAAACGGGTATATCTTCACCTCAAACCTAGACAGAAGCATTCTCAGAAAGTTCTCTGTGTTGACTGCGTTCAACTCACAGAGTTGAACAATCCTTTTGATGGAGCAGTTTTGAAACTCTCTTTCTTTGGGATCTGCAAGTGGATATGTTGACCTCTTTGAAGATTTCGTTGGAAACGGGTTAATCTTCACATAAAAGCTAAACAGAAGCATTCTCAGAAACTTCTTTGTGATCATTGCATTCACCTCACAGAATTGAACTTTCCCTTTGATAGAGCAGCTTTGAAACACTCTTTTTCTAGAATCTGCAAATGGACATTAGGAGGGCTTTGTGTTCTGCGGTGGAAAAGGAAATATCTTCTCATCAAAACTACATAGAAGCATTCTCAGAAACAATTCTGTGATGATTGCATTCAGCTGACAGAGTTGAACATTCCTTTTGATAGAGCAGTTTGGAAACACTCTTTTTGTAGAATCTGCATGTGGAGATTTGGACCGCTTGGAGACCTATGGTAGTAAAGGAAATAACTTCATAGAAAAACCAAATGGAAGCATTCTCAGAAAATTCTTTGTGATGATTGAGTTGAACTCAGAGACCTGAACATTCCTTTTGATGGAGCAGTTTCCAAACACACTTCTCGTGGAATCTGCAAGTGGATATTTGGACCTCTCTGAGGATTTCGTTGGAAGCGGGATAAACTTCCCAGAACTAAACGGAAGCATTCTCAGAAACTTCTTTGTGATGTTTGCATTCAACTCACAGAGTTGAACCTTCCTTTCATAGTTCAGGTTTGAAACACTCTTTTTGTAGAATCTGGAAGTGGATATTTGGACCACTGTGAGGACTTCGTTGGAAACGGGTATATCTTCACCTCAAACCTAGAGAGAAGCATTCTCAGAAAGTTCTCTGTGTTGACTGCATTCAACTGACAGACTTGAACAATCGTTTTGATGGAGCAGTTTTGAAACTCTCTTTCTTTGGAATCTGCAAGTGGATATGTTGACCTCTTTGAAGATTTCGTTGGAAACGGGTTAATCTTCACATAAAAGCTAAACAGAAGCATTCTCAGAAACTTCTTTGTGCTGATTGCATTCACCTCACAGAGTTGAACTTTCTCTTTGATAGAGCAGCTTTGAAACACTCTTTTTCTTGAATCTGCAAGTGGACATTTGGAGGGCTTTCTGGACTGTGGTGGAAAAGGAAATATCTTCTCATCGAAAGTACATTTGGAGGGCTTTGTGTTCTGCGGTGGAAAAGGAAATATCTTCTCATGGAAACAACATAGAAGCATTCTCAGAAACAATTCTGTGATGATTGCATTCAGCTGACAGAGTTGAACATTCCTTTTGATAGAGCAGTTTGGAAACACTCTTTTTGTACAATCTGCATGGGGAGATTTGGACCGCTTGGAGACCTATGGTAGTAAAGGAAATAACTTCATAGAAAAACCAAATGGAAGCATTCTCAGAAAATTCTTTGTGATGATTGAGTTGAACTCAGAGACCTGAACATTCCTTTTGATGGAGCAGTTTCCAAACACACTTCTCGTGGAATCTGCAAGTGGATATTTGGACCTCTCTGAGGATTTCGTTGGAAGCGGGATAAACTTCCCAGAACTAAACGGAAGCATTCTCAGAAACTTCTTTGTGATGTTTGCATTCAACTCACAGAGTTGAAACTTCCTTTCATAGTTCAGGTTTGAAACACTCTTTTTGTAGAATCTGGAAGTGGATATTTGGACCACTGTGTGGTCTTCGTTGGAAACGGGTATATCTTCACCTCAAACCTAGACAGAAGCATTCTCAGAAAGTTCTCTGTGTTGACTGCGTTCAACTCACAGAGTTGAACAATCCTTTTGATGGAGCAGTTTTGAAACTCTCTTTCTTTGGGATCTGCAAGTGGATATGTTGACCTCTTTGAAGATTTCGTTGGAAACGGGTTAATCTTCACATAAAAGCTAAACAGAAGCATTCTCAGAAACTTCTTTGTGATCATTGCATTCACCTCACAGAATTGAACTTTCCCTTTGATAGAGCAGCTTTGAAACACTCTTTTTCTAGAATCTGCAAATGGACATTAGGAGGGCTTTGTGTTCTGCGGTGGAAAAGGAAATATCTTCTCATCAAAACTACATAGAAGCATTCTCAGAAACAATTCTGTGATGATTGCATTCAGCTGACAGAGTTGAACATTCCTTTTGATAGAGCAGTTTGGAAACACTCTTTTTGTAGAATCTGCATGTGGAGATTTGGACCGCTTGGAGACCTATGGTAGTAAAGGAAATAACTTCATAGAAAAACCAAATGGAAGCATTCTCAGAAAATTCTTTGTGATGATTGAGTTGAACTCAGAGACCTGAACATTCCTTTTGATGGAGCAGTTTCCAAACACACTTCTCGTGGAATCTGCAAGTGGATATTTGGACCTCTCTGAGGATTTCGTTGGAAGCGGGATAAACTTCCCAGAACTAAACGGAAGCATTCTCAGAAACTTCTTTGTGATGTTTGCATTCAACTCACAGAGTTGAACCTTCCTTTCATAGTTCAGGTTTGAAACACTCTTTTTGTAGAATCTGGAAGTGGATATTTGGACCACTGTGAGGACTTCGTTGGAAACGGGTATATCTTCACCTCAAACCTAGAGAGAAGCATTCTCAGAAAGTTCTCTGTGTTGACTGCATTCAACTGACAGACTTGAACAATCGTTTTGATGGAGCAGTTTTGAAACTCTCTTTCTTTGGAATCTGCAAGTGGATATGTTGACCTCTTTGAAGATTTCGTTGGAAACGGGTTAATCTTCACATAAAAGCTAAACAGAAGCATTCTCAGAAACTTCTTTGTGCTGATTGCATTCACCTCACAGAGTTGAACTTTCTCTTTGATAGAGCAGCTTTGAAACACTCTTTTTCTTGAATCTGCAAGTGGACATTTGGAGGGCTTTCTGGACTGTGGTGGAAAAGGAAATATCTTCTCATCGAAAGTACATTTGGAGGGCTTTGTGTTCTGCGGTGGAAAAGGAAATATCTTCTCATGGAAACAACATAGAAGCATTCTCAGAAACAATTCTGTGATGATTGCATTCAGCTGACAGAGTTGAACATTCCTTTTGATAGAGCAGTTTGGAAACACTCTTTTTGTAGAATCTGCATGGGGAGATTTGGACCGCTTGGAGACCTATGGTAGTAAAGGAAATAACTTCATAGAAAAACCAAATGGAAGCATTCTCAGAAAATTCTTTGTGATGATTGAGTTGAACTCAGAGACCTGAACATTCCTTTTGATGGAGCAGTTTCCAAACACACTTCTCGTGGAATCTGCAAGTGGATATTTGGACCTCTCTGAGGATTTCGTTGGAAGCGGGATAAACTTCCCAGAACTAAACGGAAGCATTCTCAGAAACTTCTTTGTGATGTTTGCATTCAACTCACAGAGTTGAAACTTCCTTTCATAGTTCAGGTTTGAAACACTCTTTTTGTAGAATCTGGAAGTGGATATTTGGACCACTGTGTGGTCTTCGTTGGAAATGGGTATATCTTCACCTCAAACCTAGACAGAAGCATTCTCAGAAAGTTCTCTGTGTTGACTGCGTTCAACTCACAGAGTTGAACAATCCTTTTGATGGAGCAGTTTTGAAACTCTCTTTCTTTGGGATCTGCAAGTGGATATGTTGACCTCTTTGAAGATTTCGTTGGAAACGGGTTAATCTTCACATAAAAGCTAAACAGAAGCATTCTCAGAAACTTCTTTGTGATCATTGCATTCACCTCACAGAATTGAACTTTCCCTTTGATAGAGCAGCTTTGAAACACTCTTTTTCTAGAATCTGCAAATGGACATTTGGAGGGCTTTGTGTTCTGCGGTGGAAAAGGAAATATCTTCTCATCAAAACTACATAGAAGCATTCTCAGAAACAATTCTGTGATGATTGCATTCAGCTGACAGAGTTGAACATTCCTTTTGATAGAGCAGTTTGGAAACACTCTTTTTGTAGAATCTGCATGTGGAGATTTGGACCGCTTGGAGACCTATGGTAGTAAAGGAAATAACTTCATAGAAAAACCAAATGGAAGCATTCTCAGAAAATTCTTTGTGATGATTGAGTTGAACTCAGAGACCTGAACATTCCTTTTGATGGAGCAGTTTCCAAACACACTTCTCGTGGAATCTGCAAGTGGATATTTGGACCTCTCTGAGGATTTCGTTGGAAGCGGGATAAACTTCCCAGAACTAAACGGAAGCATTCTCAGAAACTTCTTTGTGATGTTTGCATTCAACTCACAGAGTTGAACCTTCCTTTCATAGTTCAGGTTTGAAACACTCTTTTTGTAGAATCTGGAAGTGGATATTTGGACCACTGTGAGGACTTCGTTGGAAACGGGTATATCTTCACCTCAAACCTAGAGAGAAGCATTCTCAGAAAGTTCTCTGTGTTGACTGCATTCAACTGACAGACTTGAACAATCGTTTTGATGGAGCAGTTTTGAAACTCTCTTTCTTTGGAATCTGCAAGTGGATATGTTGACCTCTTTGAAGATTTCGTTGGAAACGGGTTAATCTTCACATAAAAGCTAAACAGAAGCATTCTCAGAAACTTCTTTGTGCTGATTGCATTCACCTCACAGAGTTGAACTTTCTCTTTGATAGAGCAGCTTTGAAACACTCCTTTTCTTGAATCTGCAAGTGGACATTTGGAGGGCTTTCTGGACTGTGGTGGAAAAGGAAATATCTTCTCATCGAAAGTACATTTGGAGGGCTTTGTGTTCTGCGGTGGAAAAGGAAATATCTTCTCATGGAAACAACATAGAAGCATTCTCAGAAACAATTCTGTGATGATTGCATTCAGCTGACAGAGTTGAACATTCCTTTTGATAGAGCAGTTTGGAAACACTCTTTTTGTACAATCTGCATGGGGAGATTTGGACCGCTTGGAGACCTATGGTAGTAAAGGAAATAACTTCATAGAAAAACCAAATGGAAGCATTCTCAGAAAATTCTTTGTGATGATTGAGTTGAACTCAGAGACCTGAACATTCCTTTTGATGGAGCAGTTTCCAAACACACTTCTCGTGGAATCTGCAAGTGGATATTTGGACCTCTCTGAGGATTTCGTTGGAAGCGGGATAAACTTCCCAGAACTAAACGGAAGCATTCTCAGAAACTTCTTTGTGATGTTTGCATTCAACTCACAGAGTTGAAACTTCCTTTCATAGTTCAGGTTTGAAACACTCTTTTTGTAGAATCTGGAAGTGGATATTTGGACCACTGTGTGGTCTTCGTTGGAAACGGGTATATCTTCACCTCAAACCTAGACAGAAGCATTCTCAGAAAGTTCTCTGTGTTGACTGCATTCAACTCACAGAGTTGAACAATCCTTTTGATGGAGCAGTTTTGAAACTCTCTTTCTTTGGGATCTGCAAGTGGATATGTTGACCTCTTTGAAGATTTCGTTGGAAACGGGTTAATCTTCACATAAAAGCTAAACAGAAGCATTCTCAGAAACTTCTTTGTGATCATTGCATTCACCTAACAGAGTTGAACTTTCCCTTTGATAGAGCAGCTTTGAAACACTCTTTTTCTAGAATCTGCAAATGGACATTTGGAGGGCTTTGTGTTCTGCGGTGTAAAAGGAAATATCTTCTCATCAAAACTACATAGAAGCATTCTCAGAAACAATTCTGTGATGATTGCATTCAGCTGACAGAGTTGAACATTCCTTTTGATAGAGCAGTTTGGAAACACTCTTTTTGTAGAATCTGCATGTGGAGATTTGAACCGCTTGGAGACCTATGGTAGTAAAGGAAATAACTTCATAGAAAAACCAAATGGAAGCATTCTCAGAAAATTCTTTGTGATGATTGAGTTGAACTCAGAGACCTGAACATTCCTTTTGATGGAGCAGTTTCCAAACACACTTCTCGTGGAATCTGCAAGTGGATATTTGGACCTCTCTGAGGATTTCGTTGGAAGCGGGATAAACTTCCCAGAACTAAACGGAAGCATTCTCAGAAACTTCTTTGTGATGTTTGCATTCAACTCACAGAGTTGAACCTTCCTTTCATAGTTCAGGTTTGAAACACTCTTTTTGTAGAATCTGGAAGTGGATATTTGGACCACTGTGAGGACTTCGTTGGAAACGGGTATATCTTCACCTCAAACCTAGAGAGAAGCATTCTCAGAAAGTTCTCTGTGTTGACTGCATTCAACTGACAGACTTGAACAATCGTTTTGATGGAGCAGTTTTGAAACTCTCTTTCTTTGGAATCTGCAAGTGGATATGTTGACCTCTTTGAAGATTTCGTTGGAAACGGGTTAATCTTCACATAAAAGCTAAACAGAAGCATTCTCAGAAACTTCTTTGTGCTGATTGCATTCACCTCACAGAGTTGAACTTTCTCTTTGATAGAGCAGCTTTGAAACACTCCTTTTCTTGAATCTGCAAGTGGACATTTGGAGGGCTTTCTGGACTGTGGTGGAAAAGGAAATATCTTCTCATCGAAAGTACATTTGGAGGGCTTTGTGTTCTGCGGTGGAAAAGGAAATATCTTCTCATGGAAACAACATAGAAGCATTCTCAGAAACAATTCTGTGATGATTGCATTCAGCTGACAGAGTTGAACATTCCTTTTGATAGAGCAGTTTGGAAACACTCTTTTTGTACAATCTGCATGGGGAGATTTGGACCGCTTGGAGACCTATGGTAGTAAAGGAAATAACTTCATAGAAAAACCAAATGGAAGCATTCTCAGAAAATTCTTTGTGATGATTGAGTTGAACTCAGAGACCTGAACATTCCTTTTGATGGAGCAGTTTCCAAACACACTTCTCGTGGAATCTGCAAGTGGATATTTGGACCTCTCTGAGGATTTCGTTGGAAGCGGGATAAACTTCCCAGAACTAAACGGAAGCATTCTCAGAAACTTCTTTGTGATGTTTGCATTCAACTCACAGAGTTGAAACTTCCTTTCATAGTTCAGGTTTGAAACACTCTTTTTGTAGAATCTGGAAGTGGATATTTGGACCACTGTGTGGTCTTCGTTGGAAACGGGTATATCTTCACCTCAAACCTAGACAGAAGCATTCTCAGAAAGTTCTCTGTGTTGACTGCATTCAACTCACAGAGTTGAACAATCCTTTTGATGGAGCAGTTTTGAAACTCTCTTTCTTTGGGATCTGCAAGTGGATATGTTGACCTCTTTGAAGATTTCGTTGGAAACGGGTTAATCTTCACATAAAAGCTAAACAGAAGCATTCTCAGAAACTTTTTTCTGATGATTGCATTCACCTCACAGAGTTGAACATTCTCTTTGATAGAGCAGCTTTGAAACACTCTTTTTTTAGAATCTGCAAGTGGACATTTGGAGGGCTTTGTGTTCTGCGGTGGAAAAGGAAATATCTTCTCATCAAAACTACATAGAAGCATTCTCAGAAACAATTATGTGATGATTGCATTCAGCTGACAGAGTTGAACATTCCTTTTGATAGAGCACTTTGGAAACACTCTTTTTGTAGAATCTGCATGGGGAGATTTGGACCGCTTGGAGACCTATGGTAGTAAAGGAAATAACTTCATAGAAAAACCAAATGGAAGCATTCTCAGAAAATTCTTTGTGATGATTGAGTTGAACTCAGAGACCTGAACATTCCTTTTGATGGAGCAGTTTCCAAATACACTTCTCGTGGAATCTGCAAGTGGATATTTGGACCTCTCTGAGGATTTCGTTGGAAGCGGGATAAACTTCCCAGAACTAAACGGAAGCATTCTCAGAAACTTCTTTGTGATGTTTGCATTCAACTCACAGAGTTGAACCTTCCTTTCATAGTTCAGGTTTGAAACACTCTTTTTGTAGAATCTGGAAGTGGATATTTGGACCACTGTGTGGTCTTCGTTGGAAACGGGTATATCTTCACCTCAAACCTAGACAGAAGCATTCTCAGAAAGTTCTCTGTGTTGACTGCATTCAACTCACAGAGTTGAACAATCCTTTTGATGGAGCAGTTTGAAACTCTCTTTCTTTGGAATCTGCAAGTGGATATGTTGACCTCTTTGAAGATTTCGTTGGAAACGGGTTAATCTTCACATAAAAGCTAAACAGAAGCATTCTCAGAAACATCTTCGTGATGATTGCATTCACATCACAGAGTTGAACTTTCCCTTTGATAGAGCATCTTTGAAACACTCTTTTCCTAGAATCTGCCAGTGGACATTTGGAGGGCTTTGTGTTCTGCGGTGGAAAAGGAAATATCTTCTCATCAAAACTACATAGAAGCATTCTCAGAAACTACTCTGTGATGATTGCATTCAGCTGACAGAGTTGAACATTCCTTTTGATAGAGCAGTTTGGAAACACTCTTTTTGTAGAATCTGCATGGGGAGATTTGGACCGCTTGGAGACCTATGGTAGTAAAGGAAATAACTTCATAGAAAAACCAAATGGAAGCATTCTCAGAAAATTCTTTGTGATGATTGAGTTGAACTCAGAGACCTGAACATTCCTTTTGATGGAGCAGTTTCCAAACACACTTCTCGTGGAATCTGCAAGTGGATATTTGGACCTCTCTGAGGATTTCGTTGGAAGCGGGATAAACTTCCCAGAACTAAACGGAAGCATTCTCAGAAACTTCTTTGTGATGTTTGCATTCAACTCACAGAGTTGAAACTTCCTTTCATAGTTCAGGTTTGAAACACTCTTTTTGTAGAATCTGGAAGTGGATATTTGGACCACTGTGTGGTCTTCGTTGGAAACGGGTATATCTTCACCTCAAACCTAGACAGAAGCATTCTCAGAAAGTTCTCTGTGTTGACTGCATTCAACTCACAGACTTGAACAATCGTTTTGATGGAGCAGTTCTGAAACTCTCTTTCTTTGGAATCTGCAAGTGGATATGTTGACTCTTTGAAGATTTCGTTGGAAACGGGTTAATCTTCACATAAAAGCTAAACAGAAGCATTCTCAGAAACTTCTTTGTGATGATTGCATTCACCTCACAGAGTTGAACTTTCCCTTTGATAGAGCAGCTTTGAAACACTCTTTTTCTAGAATCTGCAAGTGGACATTTGGAGGGCTTTGTGTTCTGCGGTGGAAAAGGAAATATCTTCTCATCAAAACTACATAGAAGCATTCTCAGAAACTACTCTGTGATGATTGCATTCAGCTGACAGAATTGAACATTCCTTTTGATAGAGCAGTTTGGAAAGACTCTTTTTGTAGAATCTGCATGTGGAGATTTGGACCGCTTGGAGACCTATGGTAGTAAAGGAAATAACTTCATAGAAAAACCAAATGGAAGCATTCTCAGAAAATTCTTTGTGATGATTGAGTTGAACTCAGAGACCTGAACATTCCTTTTGATGGAGCAGTTTCCAAACACACTTCTCGTGGAATCTGCAAGTGGATATTTGGACCTCTCTGAGGATTTCGTTGGAAGCGGGATAAACTTCCCAGAACTAAACGGAAGCATTCTCAGAAACATCTTTGTGATGTTTGCATTCAACTCACAGAGTTGAACCTTCCTTTCATAGTTCAGGTTTGAAACACTCTTTTTGTAGAATCTGGAAGTGGATATTTGGACCACTGTGAGGACTTCGTTGGAAACGGGTATATCTTCACCTCAAACCTAGACAGAAGCATTCTCAGAAAGTTCTCTGTGTTGACTGCATTCAACTCACAGAGTTGAACAATCGTTTTGATGGAGCAGTTTTGAAACTCTCTTTCTTTGGAATCTGCAAGTGGATATGTTGACCTCTTTGAAGATTTCGTTGGAAACGGGTTAATCTTCACATAAAAGCTAAATAGAAGCATTCTCAGAAACTTTTTTCTGATGATTGCATTCACCTCACAGAGTTGAACATTCTCTTTGATAGAGCAGCTTTGAAACACTCTTTTTCTAGAATCTGCAAGTGGACATTTGGAGGGCTTTGTGTTCTGCGGTGGAAAAGGAAATATCTTCTCATCAAAACTACATAGAAGCATTCTCAGAAACAATTCTGTGATGATTGCATTCAGCTGACAGAGTTGAACATTCCTTTTGATAGAGCAGTTTGGAAACACTCTTTTTGTAGAATCTGCATGTGGAGATTTGGACCGCTTGGAGACCTATGGTAGTAAAGGAAATAACTTCATAGAAAAACCAAATGGAAGCATTCTCAGAAAATTCTTTGTGATGATTGAGTTGAACTCAGAGACCTGAACATTCCTTTTGATGGAGCAGTTTCCAAACACACTTCTCGTGGAATCTGCAAGTGGATATTTGGACCTCTCTGAGGATTTCGTTGGAAGCGGGATAAACTTCCCAGAACTAAACGGAAGCATTCTCAGAAACTTCTTTGTGATGTTTGCATTCAACTCACAGAGTTGAACCTTCCTTTCATAGTTCAGGTTTGAAACACTCTTTTTGTAGAATCTGGAAGTGGATATTTGGACCACTGTGAGGACTTCGTTGGAAACGGGTATATCTTCACCTCAAACCTAGAGAGAAGCATTCTCAGAAAGTTCTCTGTGTTGACTGCATTCAACTGACAGACTTGAACAATCGTTTTGATGGAGCAGTTTTGAAACTCTCTTTCTTTGGAATCTGCAAGTGGATATGTTGACCTCTTTGAAGATTTCGTTGGAAACGGGTTAATCTTCACATAAAAGCTAAACAGAAGCATTCTCAGAAACTTCTTTGTGCTGATTGCATTCACCTCACAGAGTTGAACTTTCTCTTTGATAGAGCAGCTTTGAAACACTCTTTTTCTTGAATCTGCAAGTGGACATTTGGAGGGCTTTCTGGACTGTGGTGGAAAAGGAAATATCTTCTCATCGAAAGTACATTTGGAGGGCTTTGTGTTCTGTGGTGGAAAAGGAAATATCTTCTCATGGAAACAACATAGAAGCATTCTCAGAAACAATTCTGTGATGATTGCATTCAGCTGACAGAGTTGAACATTCCTTTTGATAGAGCAGTTTGGAAACACTCTTTTTGTAGAATCTGCATGGGGAGATTTGGACCGCTTGGAGACCTATGGTAGTAAAGGAAATAACTTCATAGAAAAACCAAATGGAAGCATTCTCAGAAAATTCTTTGTGATGATTGAGTTGAACTCAGAGACCTGAACATTCCTTTTGATGGAGCAGTTTCCAAACACACTTCTCGTGGAATCTGCAAGTGGATATTTGGACCTCTCTGAGGATTTCGTTGGAAGCGGGATAAACTTCCCAGAACTAAACGGAAGCATTCTCAGAAACTTCTTTGTGATGTTTGCATTCAACTCACAGAGTTGAAACTTCCTTTCATAGTTCAGGTTTGAAACACTCTTTTTGTAGAATCTGGAAGTGGATATTTGGACCACTGTGTGGTCTTCGTTGGAAACGGGTATATCTTCACCTCAAACCTAGACAGAAGCATTCTCAGAAAGTTCTCTGTGTTGACTGCATTCAACTCACAGAGTTGAACAATCCTTTTGATGGAGCAGTTTTGAAACTCTCTTTCTTTGGGATCTGCAAGTGGATATGTTGACCTCTTTGAAGATTTCGTTGGAAACGGGTTAATCTTCACATAAAAGCTAAACAGAAGCATTCTCAGAAACTTTTTTCTGATGATTGCATTCACCTCACAGAGTTGAACTTTCCCTTTGATAGAGCAGCTTTGAAACACTCTTTTTCTAGAATCTGCAAATCGACATTTGGAGGGCTTTGTGTTCTGCGGTGGAAAAGGAAATATCTTCTCATCAAAACTACATAGAAGCATTCTCAGAAACAATTCTGTGATGATTGCATTCAGCTGACAGAGTTGAACATTCCTTTTGATAGAGCAGTTTGGAAACACTCTTTTTGCAGAATCTGCATGTGGAGATTTGGACCGCTTGGAGACCTATGGTAGTAAAGGAAATAACTTCATAGAAAAACCAAATGGAAGCATTCTCAGAAAATTCTTTGTGATGATTGAGTTGAACTCAGAGACCTGAACATTCCTTTTGATGGAGCAGTTTCCAAACACACTTCTCGTGGAATCTGCAAGTGGATATTTGGACCTCTCTGAGGATTTCGTTGGAAGCGGGATAAACTTCCCAGAACTAAACGGAAGCATTCTCAGAAACTTCTTTGTGATGTTTGCATTCAACTCACAGAGTTGAACCTTCCTTTCATAGTTCAGGTTTGAAACACTCTTTTTGTAGAATCTGGAAGTGGATATTTGGACCACTGTGAGGACTTCGTTGGAAACGGGTATATCTTCACCTCAAACCTAGAGAGAAGCATTCTCAGAAAGTTCTCTGTGTTGACTGCATTCAACTCACAGAGTTGAACAATCCTTTTGATGGAGCAGTTTTGAAACTCTCTTTCTTTGGGATCTGCAAGTGGATATGTTGACCTCTTTGAAGATTTCGTTGGAAACGGGTTAATCTTCACATAAAAGCTAAACAGAAGCATTCTCAGAAACTTTTTTCTGATGATTGCATTCACCTTACAGAGTTGAACATTCTCTTTGATAGAGCAGCTTTGAAACACTCTTTTTCTAGAATCTGCAAGTGGACATTTGGAGGGCTTTGTGTTCTGCGGTGGAAAAGGAAATCTCTTCTCATCAAAACTACATAGAAGCATTCTCAGAAACAATTATGTGATGATTGCACTCAGCTGACAGAGTTGAACATTCCTTTTGATAGAGCAGTTTGGAAACACTCTTTTTGTAGAATCTGCATGTGGAGATTTGGACCGCTTGGAGACCTATGGTAGGAAAGGAAATAACTTCATAGAAAAACCAAATGGAAGCATTCTCAGAAAATTCTTTGTGATGATTGAGTTGAACTCAGAGACCTGAACATTCCTTTTGATGGAGCAGTTTCCAAATACACTTCTCGTGGAATCTGCAAGTGGATATTTGGACCTCTCTGAGGATTTCGTTGGAAGCGGGATAAACTTCCCAGAACTAAACGGAAGCATTCTCAGAAACTTCTTTGTGATGTTTGCATTCAACTCACAGAGTTGAAACTTCCTTTCATAGTTCAGGTTTGAAACACTCTTTTTGTAGAATCTGGAAGTGGATATTTGGACCACTGTGTGGTCTTCGTTGGAAACGGGTATATCTTCACCTCAAACCTAGACAGAAGCATTCTCAGAAAGTTCTCTGTGTTGACTGCATTCAACTCACAGAGTTGAACAATCCTTTTGATGGAGCAGTTTTGAAACTCTCTTTCTTTGGGATCTGCAAGTGGATATGTTGACCTCTTTGAAGATTTCGTTGGAAACGGGTTAATCTTCACATAAAAGCTAAACAGAAGCATTCTCAGAAACTTCTTTGTGATCATTGCATTCACCTCACAGAGTTGAACTTTCCCTTTGATAGAGCAGCTTTGAAACACTCTTTTTCTAGAATCTGCAAATGGACATTTGGAGGGCTTTGTGTTCTGCGGTGTAAAAGGAAATATCTTCTCATCAAAACTACATAGAAGCATTCTCAGAAACAATTCTGTGATGATTGCATTCAGCTGACAGAGTTGAACATTCCTTTTGATAGAGCAGTTTGGAAACACTCTTTTTGTAGAATCTGCATGTGGAGATTTGGACCGCTTGGAGACCTATGGTAGTAAAGGAAATAACTTCATAGAAAAACCAAATGGAAGCATTCTCAGAAAATTCTTTGTGATGATTGAGTTGAACTCAGAGACCTGAACATTCCTTTTGATGGAGCAGTTTCCAAACACACTTCTCGTGGAATCTGCAAGTGGATATTTGGACCTCTCTGAGGATTTCGTTGGAAGCGGGATAAACTTCCCAGAACTAAACGGAAGCATTCTCAGAAACTTCTTTGTGATGTTTGCATTCAACTCACAGAGTTGAACCTTCCTTTCATAGTTCAGGTTTGAAACACTCTTTTTGTAGAATCTGGAAGTGGATATTTGGACCACTGTGAGGACTTCGTTGGAAACGGGTATATCTTCACCTCAAACCTAGAGAGAAGCATTCTCAGAAAGTTCTCTGTGTTGACTGCATTCAACTGACAGACTTGAACAATCGTTTTGATGGAGCAGTTTTGAAACTCTCTTTCTTTGGAATCTGCAAGTGGATATGTTGACCTCTTTGAAGATTTCGTTGGAAACGGGTTAATCTTCACATAAAAGCTAAACAGAAGCATTCTCAGAAACTTCTTTGTGCTGATTGCATTCACCTCACAGAGTTGAACTTTCTCTTTGATAGAGCAGCTTTGAAACACTCTTTTTCTTGAATCTGCAAGTGGACATTTGGAGGGCTTTCTGGACTGTGGTGGAAAAGGAAATATCTTCTCATCGAAAGTACATTTGGAGGGCTTTGTGTTCTGCGGTGGAAAAGGAAATATCTTCTCATGGAAACAACATAGAAGCATTCTCAGAAACAATTCTGTGATGATTGCATTCAGCTGACAGAGTTGAACATTCCTTTTGATAGAGCAGTTTGGAAACACTCTTTTTGTACAATCTGCATGGGGAGATTTGGACCGCTTGGAGACCTATGGTAGTAAAGGAAATAACTTCATAGAAAAACCAAATGGAAGCATTCTCAGAAAATTCTTTGTGATGATTGAGTTGAACTCAGAGACCTGAACATTCCTTTTGATGGAGCAGTTTCCAAACACACTTCTCGTGGAATCTGCAAGTGGATATTTGGACCTCTCTGAGGATTTCGTTGGAAGCGGGATAAACTTCCCAGAACTAAACGGAAGCATTCTCAGAAACTTCTTTGTGATGTTTGCATTCAACTCACAGAGTTGAAACTTCCTTTCATAGTTCAGGTTTGAAACACTCTTTTTGTAGAATCTGGAAGTGGATATTTGGACCACTGTGTGGTCTTCGTTGGAAACGGGTATATCTTCACCTCAAACCTAGACAGAAGCATTCTCAGAAAGTTCTCTGTGTTGACTGCATTCAACTCACAGAGTTGAACAATCCTTTTGATGGAGCAGTTTTGAAACTCTCTTTCTTTGGGATCTGCAAGTGGATATGTTGACCTCTTTGAAGATTTCGTTGGAAACGGGTTAATCTTCACATAAAAGCTAAACAGAAGCATTCTCAGAAACTTCTTTGTGATCATTGCATTCACCTCACAGAGTTGAACTTTCCCTTTGATAGAGCAGCTTTGAAACACTCTTTTTCTAGAATCTGCAAATGGACATTTGGAGGGCTTTGTGTTCTGCGGTGTAAAAGGAAATATCTTCTCATCAAAACTACATAGAAGCATTCTCAGAAACAATTCTGTGATGATTGCATTCAGCTGACAGAGTTGAACATTCCTTTTGATAGAGCAGTTTGGAAACACTCTTTTTGTAGAATCTGCATGTGGAGATTTGGACCGCTTGGAGACCTATGGTAGTAAAGGAAATAACTTCATAGAAAAACCAAATGGAAGCATTCTCAGAAAATTCTTTGTGATGATTGAGTTGAACTCAGAGACCTGAACATTCCTTTTGATGGAGCAGTTTCCAAACACACTTCTCGTGGAATCTGCAAGTGGATATTTGGACCTCTCTGAGGATTTCGTTGGAAGCGGGATAAACTTCCCAGAACTAAACGGAAGCATTCTCAGAAACTTCTTTGTGATGTTTGCATTCAACTCA
Source organism: Pan troglodytes (assembly GCF_028858775.2). Classification (NCBI taxonomy): domain Eukaryota; kingdom Metazoa; phylum Chordata; class Mammalia; order Primates; family Hominidae; genus Pan; species Pan troglodytes. Next base: position 55,906,516 of record NC_072407.2, read on the forward strand.
CAGAGTTGAACCTTCCTTTCATAGTTCAGGTTTGAAACACTCTTTTTGTAGAATCTGGAAGTGGATATTTGGACCACTGTGAGGACTTCGTTGGAAACGGGTATATCTTCACCTCAAACCTAGAGAGAAGCATTCTCAGAAAGTTCTCTGTGTTGACTGCATTCAACTGACAGACTTGAACAATCGTTTTGATGGAGCAGTTTTGAAACTCTCTTTCTTTGGAATCTGCAAGTGGATATGTTGACCTCTTTGAAGATTTCGTTGGAAACGGGTTAATCTTCACATAAAAGCTAAACAGAAGCATTCTCAGAAACTTCTTTGTGCTGATTGCATTCACCTCACAGAGTTGAACTTTCTCTTTGATAGAGCAGCTTTGAAACACTCTTTTTCTTGAATCTGCAAGTGGACATTTGGAGGGCTTTCTGGACTGTGGTGGAAAAGGAAATATCTTCTCATCGAAAGTACATTTGGAGGGCTTTGTGTTCTGCGGTGGAAAAGGAAATATCTTCTCATGGAAACAACATAGAAGCATTCTCAGAAACAATTCTGTGATGATTGCATTCAGCTGACAGAGTTGAACATTCCTTTTGATAGAGCAGTTTGGAAACACTCTTTTTGTAGAATCTGCATGGGGAGATTTGGACCGCTTGGAGACCTATGGTAGTAAAGGAAATAACTTCATAGAAAAACCAAATGGAAGCATTCTCAGAAAATTCTTTGTGATGATTGAGTTGAACTCAGAGACCTGAACATTCCTTTTGATGGAGCAGTTTCCAAACACACTTCTCGTGGAATCTGCAAGTGGATATTTGGACCTCTCTGAGGATTTCGTTGGAAGCGGGATAAACTTCCCAGAACTAAACGGAAGCATTCTCAGAAACTTCTTTGTGATGTTTGCATTCAACTCACAGAGTTGAACCTTCCTTTCATAGTTCAGGTTTGAAACACTCTTTTTGTAGAATCTGGAAGTGGATATTTGGACCACTGTGTGGTCTTCGTGGGAAACGGGTATATCTTCACCTCAAACCTAGAGAGAAGCATTCTCAGAAAGCTCTCTGTGTTGACTGCATTCAACTCACAGAGTTGAACAATCCTGTTGATGGAGCAGTTTTGAAACTCTCTTTCTTTGGGATCTGCAAGTGGATATGTTGACCTCTTTGAAGATTTCGTTGGAAACGGGTTAATCTTCACATAAAAGCTAAACAGAAGCATTCTCAGAAACTTTTTTCTGATGATTGCATTCACCTCACAGAGTTGAACATTCTCTTTGATAGAGCAGCTTTGAAACACTCTTTTTCTAGAATCTGCAAGTGGACATTTGGAGGGCTTTGTGTTCTGCGGTGGAAAAGGAAATATCTTCTCATCAAAACTACATAGAAGCATTCTCAGAAACAATTATGTGATGATTGCATTCAGCTGACAGAGTTGAACATTCCTTTTGATAGAGCAGTTTGGAAACACTCTTTTTGTAGAATCTGCATGTGGAGATTTGGACCGCTTGGAGACCTATGGTAGTAAAGGAAATAACTTCATAGAAAAACCAAATGGAAGCATTCTCAGAAAATTCTTTGTGATGATTGAGTTGAACTCAGAGACCTGAACATTCCTTTTGATGGAGCAGTTTCCAAATACACTTCTCGTGGAATCTGCAAGTGGATATTTGGACCTCTCTGAGGATTTCGTTGGAAGCGGGATAAACTTCCCAGAACTAAACGGAAGCATTCTCAGAAACTTCTTTGTGATGTTTGCATTCAACTCACAGAGTTGAAACTTCCTTTCATAGTTCAGGTTTGAAACACTCTTTTTGTAGAATCTGGAAGTGGATATTTGGACCACTGTGTGGTCTTCGTTGGAAACGGGTATATCTTCACCTCAAACCTAGACAGAAGCATTCTCAGAAAGTTCTCTGTGTTGACTGCATTCAACTCACAGAGTTGAACAATCCTTTTGATGGAGCAGTTTTGAAACTCTCTTTCTTTGGAATCTGCAAGTGGATATGTTGTCCTCTTTGAAGATTTCGTTGGAAACGGGTTAATCTTCACATAAAAGCTAAACAGAAGCATTCTCAGAAACATCTTCGTTATGATTGCATTCACATCACAGAGTTGAACTTTCCCTTTGATAGAGCATCTTTGAAACACTCTTTTCCTAGAATCTGCCAGTGGACATTTGGAGGGCTTTGTGTTCTGCGGTGGAAAAGGAAATATCTTCTCATCAAAACTACATAGAAGCATTCTCAGAAACTACTCTGTGATGATTGCATTCAGCTGACAGAGTTGAACATTCCTTTTGATAGAGCAGTTTGGAAACACTCTTTTTGTAGAATCTGCATGTGGAGATTTGGACCGCTTTGAGACCTATGGTAGTAAAGGAAATAACTTCATAGAAAAACCAAATGGAAGCATTCTCAGAAAATTCTTTGTGATGATTGAGTTGAACTCAGAGACCTGAACATTCCTTTTGATGGAGCAGTTTCCAAACACACTTCTCGTGGAATCTGCAAGTGGATATTTGGACCTCTCTGAGGATTTCGTTGGAAGCGGGATAAACTTCCCAGAACTAAACGGAAGCATTCTCAGAAACTTCTTTGTGATGTTTGCATTCAACTCACAGAGTTGAACCTTCCTTTCATAGTTCAGGTTTGAAACACTCTTTTTGTAGAATCTGGAAGTGGATATTTGGACCACTGTGTGGTCTTCGTGGGAAACGGGTATATCTTCACCTCAAACCTAGAGAGAAGCATTCTCAGAAAGCTCTCTGTGTTGACTGCATTCAACTCACAGAGTTGAACAATCCTGTTGATGGAGCAGTTTTGAAACTCTCTTTCTTTGGGATCTGCAAGTGGATATGTTGACCTCTTTGAAGATTTCGTTGGAAACGGGTTAATCTTCACATAAAAGCTAAACAGAAGCATTCTCAGAAACTTTTTTCTGATGATTGCATTCACCTCACAGAGTTGAACATTCTCTTTGATAGAGCAGCTTTGAAACACTCTTTTTCTAGAATCTGCAAGTGGACATTTGGAGGGCTTTGTGTTCTGCGGTGGAAAAGGAAATATCTTCTCATCAAAACTACATAGAAGCATTCTCAGAAACAATTATGTGATGATTGCATTCAGCTGACAGAGTTGAACATTCCTTTTGATAGAGCAGTTTGGAAACACTCTTTTTGTAGAATCTGCATGTGGAGATTTGGACCGCTTGGAGACCTATGGTAGTAAAGGAAATAACTTCATAGAAAAACCAAATGGAAGCATTCTCAGAAAATTCTTTGTGATGATTGAGTTGAACTCAGAGACCTGAACATTCCTTTTGATGGAGCAGTTTCCAAATACACTTCTCGTGGAATCTGCAAGTGGATATTTGGACCTCTCTGAGGATTTCGTTGGAAGCGGGATAAACTTCCCAGAACTAAACGGAAGCATTCTCAGAAACTTCTTTGTGATGTTTGCATTCAACTCACAGAGTTGAAACTTCCTTTCATAGTTCAGGTTTGAAACACTCTTTTTGTAGAATCTGGAAGTGGATATTTGGACCACTGTGTGGTCTTCGTTGGAAACGGGTATATCTTCACCTCAAACCTAGACAGAAGCATTCTCAGAAAGTTCTCTGTGTTGACTGCATTCAACTCACAGAGTTGAACAATCCTTTTGATGGAGCAGTTTTGAAACTCTCTTTCTTTGGAATCTGCAAGTGGATATGTTGTCCTCTTTGAAGATTTCGTTGGAAACGGGTTAATCTTCACATAAAAGCTAAACAGAAGCATTCTCAGAAACATCTTCGTGATGATTGCATTCACATCACAGAGTTGAACTTTCCCTTTGATAGAGCATCTTTGAAACACTCTTTTCCTAGAATCTGCCAGTGGACATTTGGAGGGCTTTGTGTTCTGCGGTGGAAAAGGAAATATCTTCTCATCAAAACTACATAGAAGCATTCTCAGAAACTACTCTGTGATGATTGCATTCAGCTGACAGAGTTGAACATTCCTTTTGATAGAGCAGTTTGGAAACACTCTTTTTGTAGAATCTGCATGTGGAGATTTGGACCGCTTTGAGACCTATGGTAGTAAAGGAAATAACTTCATAGAAAAACCAAATGGAAGCATTCTCAGAAAATTCTTTGTGATGATTGAGTTGAACTCAGAGACCTGAACATTCCTTTTGATGGAGCAGTTTCCAAACACACTTCTCGTGGAATCTGCAAGTGGATATTTGGACCTCTCTGAGGATTTCGTTGGAAGCGGGATAAACTTCCCAGAACTAAACGGAAGCATTCTCAGAAACTTCTTTGTGATGTTTGCATTCAACTCACAGAGTTGAACCTTCCTTTCATAGTTCAGGTTTGAAACACTCTTTTTGTAGAATCTGGAAGTGGATATTTGGTCCACTGTGAGGACTTCGTTGGAAACGGGTATATCTTCACCTCAAACCTAGAGAGAAGCATTCTCAGAATGTTCTCTGTGTTGACTGCATTCAACTGACAGACTTGAACAATCGTTTTGATGGAGCAGTTTTGAAACTCTCTTTCTTTGGAATCTGCAAGTGGATATGTTGACCTCTTTGAAGATTTCGTTTGAAACGGGTTAATCTTCACATAAAAGCTAAACAGAAGCATTCTCAGAAACTTCTTTGTGATGATTGCATTCACCTCACAGAGTTAAACTTTCTCTTTGATAGAGCAGCTTTGAAACACTCTTTTTCTAGAATCTGCAAGTGGACATTTGGAGGGCTTTCTGGACTGTGGTGGAAAAGGAAATATCTTCTCATCAAAAGTACATTTGGAGGGCTTTGTGTTCTGCGGTGGAAAAGGAAATATCTTCTCATGGAAACAACATAGAAGCATTCTCAGAAACAATTCTGTGATGATTGCATTCAGCTGACAGAGTTGAACATTCCTTTTGATAGAGCAGTTTGGAAACACTCTTTTTGTAGAATCTGCATGGGGAGATTTCGACCGCTTGGAGACCTATGGTAGTAAAGGAAATAACTTCATATAAAAACAAAATGGAAGCATTCTCAGAAAATTCTTTGTGATGATTGAGTTGAACTCAGAGACCTGAACATTCCTTTTGATGGAGCAGTTTCCAAACACACTTCTCGTGGCATCTGCAAGTGGATATTTGGACCTCTCTGAGGATTTCGTTGGAAGCGGGATAAACTTCCCAGAACTAAACGGAAGCATTCTCAGAAACTTCTTTGTGATGTTTGCATTCAACTCACAGAGTTGAAACTTCCTTTCATAGTTCAGGTTTGAAACACTCTTTTTGTAGAATCTGGAAGTGGATATTTGGACCACTGTGTGGTCTTCGTTGGAAACGGGTATATCTTCACCTCAAACCTAGACAGAAGCATTCTCAGAAAGTTCTCTGTGTTGACTGCATTCAACTCACAGAGTTGAACAATCCTTTTGATGGAGCAGTTTTGAAACTCTCTTTCTTTGGAATCTGCAAGTGGATATGTTGACCTCTTTGAAGATTTCGTTGGAAACGGGTTAATCTTCACATAAAAGCTAAACAGAAGCATTCTCAGAAACTTCTTTGTGATGATTGCATTCACCTCACAGAGTTGAACTTTCCCTTTGATAGAGCAGCTTTGAAACACTCTTTTTCTAGAATCTGCAAGTGGACATTTGGAGGGCTTTGTGTTCTGCGGTGGAAAAGGAAATATCTTCTCATCAAAACTACATAGAAGCATTCTCAGAAACTACTCTGTGATGATTGCATTCAGCTGACAGAATTGAACATTCCTTTTGATAGAGCAGTTTGGAAACACTCTTTTTGTAGAATCTGCATGTGGAGATTTGGACCGCTTGGAGACCTATGGTAGTAAAGGAAATAACTTCATAGAAAAACCAAATGGAAGCATTCTCAGAAAATTCTTTGTGATGATTGAGTTGAACTCAGAGACCTGAACATTCCTTTTGATGGAGCAGTTTCCAAACACACTTCTCGTGGAATCTGCAAGTGGATATTTGGACCTCTCTGAGGATTTCGTTGGAAGCGGGATAAACTTCCCAGAACTAAACGGAAGCATTCTCAGAAACTTCTTTGTGATGTTTGCATTCAACTCACAGAGTTGAACCTTCCTTTCATAGTTCAGGTTTGAAACACTCTTTTTGTAGAATCTGGAAGTGGATATTTGGACCACTGTGAGGACTTCGTTGGAAACGGGTATATCTTCACCTCAAACCTAGAGAGAAGCATTCTCAGAAAGTTCTCTGTGTTGACTGCATTCAACTGACAGACTTGAACAATCGTTTTGATGGAGCAGTTTTGAAACTCTCTTTCTTTGGAATCTGCAAGTGTATATGTTGACCTCTTTGAAGATTTCGTTGGAAACGGGTTAATCTTCACATAAAAGCTAAACAGAAGCATTCTCAGAAACTTCTTTGTGCTGATTGCATTCACCTCACAGAGTTGAACTTTCTCTTTGATAGAGCAGCTTTGAAACACTCTTTTTCTTGAATCTGCAAGTGGACATTTGGAGGGCTTTCTGGACTGTGGTGGAAAAGGAAATATCTTCTCATCGAAAGTACATTTGGAGGGCTTTGTGTTCTGCGGTGGAAAAGGAAATATCTTCTCATGGAAACAACATAGAAGCATTCTCAGAAACAATTCTGTGATGATTGCATTCAGCTGACAGAGTTGAACATTCCTTTTGATAGAGCAGTTTGGAAACACTCTTTTTGTAGAATCTGCATGGGGAGATTTGGACCGCTTGGAGACCTATGGTAGTAAAGGAAATAACTTCATAGAAAAACCAAATGGAAGCATTCTCAGAAAATTCTTTGTGATGATTGAGTTGAACTCAGAGACCTGAACATTCCTTTTGATGGAGCAGTTTCCAAACACACTTCTCGTGGAATCTGCAAGTGGATATTTGGACCTCTCTGAGGATTTCGTTGGAAGCGGGATAAACTTCCCAGAACTAAACGGAAGCATTCTCAGAAACTTCTTTGTGATGTTTGCATTCAACTCACAGAGTTGAAACTTCCTTTCATAGTTCAGGTTTGAAACACTCTTTTTGTAGAATCTGGAAGTGGATATTTGGACCACTGTGTGGTCTTCGTTGGAAACGGGTATATCTTCACCTCAAACCTAGACAGAAGCATTCTCAGAAAGTTCTCTGTGTTGACTGCATTCAACTCACAGACTTGAACAATCCTTTTGATGGAGCAGTTCTGAAACTCTCTTTCTTTGGAATCTGCAAGTGGATATGTTGACCTCTTTGAAGATTTCGTTGGAAACGGGTTAATCTTCACATAAAAGCTAAACAGAAGCATTCTCAGAAACTTCTTTGTGATGATTGCATTCACCTCACAGAGTTGAACTTTCCCTTTGATAGAGCAGCTTTGAAACACTCTTTTTCTAGAATCTGCAAGTGGACATTTGGAGGGCTTTGTGTTCTGCGGTGGAAAAGGAAATATCTTCTCATCAAAACTACATAGAAGCATTCTCAGAAACTACTCTGTGATGATTGCATTCAGCTGACAGAATTGAACATTCCTTTTGATAGAGCAGTTTGGAAACACTCTTTTTGTAGAATCTGCATGTGGAGATTTGGACCGCTTGGAGACCTATGGTAGTAAAGGAAATAACTTCATAGAAAAACCAAATGGAAGCATTCTCAGAAAATTCTTTGTGATGATTGAGTTGAACTCAGAGACCTGAACATTCCTTTTGATGGAGCAGTTTCCAAACACACTTCTCGTGGAATCTGCAAGTGGATATTTGGACCTCTCTGAGGATTTCGTTGGAAGCGGGATAAACTTCCCAGAACTAAACGGAAGCATTCTCAGAAACTTCTTTGTGATGTTTGCATTCAACTCACAGAGTTGAACCTTCCTTTCATAGTTCAGGTTTGAAACACTCTTTTTGTAGAATCTGGAAGTGGATATTTGGACCACTGTGAGGACTTCGTTGGAAACGGGTATATCTTCACCTCAAACCTAGAGAGAAGCATTCTCAGAAAGTTCTCTGTGTTGACTGCATTCAACTGACAGACTTGAACAATCGTTTTGATGGAGCAGTTTTGAAACTCTCTTTCTTTGGAATCTGCAAGTGTATATGTTGACCTCTTTGAAGATTTCGTTGGAAACGGGTTAATCTTCACATAAAAGCTAAACAGAAGCATTCTCAGAAACTTCTTTGTGCTGATTGCATTCACCTCACAGAGTTGAACTTTCTCTTTGATAGAGCAGCTTTGAAACACTCTTTTTCTTGAATCTGCAAGTGGACATTTGGAGGGCTTTCTGGACTGTGGTGGAAAAGGAAATATCTTCTCATCGAAAGTACATTTGGAGGGCTTTGTGTTCTGCGGTGGAAAAGGAAATATCTTCTCATGGAAACAACATAGAAGCATTCTCAGAAACAATTCTGTGATGATTGCATTCAGCTGACAGAGTTGAACATTCCTTTTGATAGAGCAGTTTGGAAACACTCTTTTTGTAGAATCTGCATGGGGAGATTTGGACCGCTTGGAGACCTATGGTAGTAAAGGAAATAACTTCATAGAAAAACCAAATGGAAGCATTCTCAGAAAATTCTTTGTGATGATTGAGTTGAACTCAGAGACCTGAACATTCCTTTTGATGGAGCAGTTTCCAAACACACTTCTCGTGGAATCTGCAAGTGGATATTTGGACCTCTCTGAGGATTTCGTTGGAAGCGGGATAAACTTCCCAGAACTAAACGGAAGCATTCTCAGAAACTTCTTTGTGATGTTTGCATTCAACTCACAGAGTTGAAACTTCCTTTCATAGTTCAGGTTTGAAACACTCTTTTTGTAGAATCTGGAAGTGGATATTTGGACCACTGTGTGGTCTTCGTTGGAAACGGGTATATCTTCACCTCAAACCTAGACAGAAGCATTCTCAGAAAGTTCTCTGTGTTGACTGCATTCAACTCACAGACTTGAACAATCCTTTTGATGGAGCAGTTCTGAAACTCTCTTTCTTTGGGATCTGCAAGTGGATATGTTGACCTCTTTGAAGATTTCGTTGGAAACGGGTTAATCTTCACATAAAAGCTAAACAGAAGCATTCTCAGAAACTTCTTTGTGATCATTGCATTCACCTCACAGAGTTGAACTTTCCCTTTGATAGAGCAGCTTTGAAACACTCTTTTTCTAGAATCTGCAAGTGGACATTTGGAGGGCTTTGTGTTCTGCGGTGGAAAAGGAAATATCTTCTCATCAAAACTACATAGAAGCATTCTCAGAAACTACTCTGTGATGATTGCATTCAGCTGACGGAATTGAACATTCCTTTTGATAGAGCAGTTTGGAAACACTCTTTTTGTAGAATCTGCATGTGGAGATTTGGACCGCTTGGAGACCTATGGTAGTAAAGGAAATAACTTCATAGAAAAACCAAATGGAAGCATTCTCAGAAAATTCTTTGTGATGATTGAGTTGAACTCAGAGACCTGAACATTCCTTTTGATGGAGCAGTTTCCAAACACACTTCTCGTGGAATCTGCAAGTGGATATTTGGACCTCTCTGAGGATTTCGTTGGAAGCGGGATAAACTTCCCAGAACTAAACGGAAGCATTCTCAGAAACTTCTTTGTGATGTTTGCATTCAACTCACAGAGTTGAACCTTCCTTTCATAGTTCAGGTTTGAAACACTCTTTTTGTAGAATCTGGAAGTGGATATTTGGACCACTGTGAGGACTTCGTTGGAAACGGGTATATCTTCACCTCAAACCTAGAGAGAAGCATTCTCAGAAAGTTCTCTGTGTTGACTGCATTCAACTGACAGACTTGAACAATCGTTTTGATGGAGCAGTTTTGAAACTCTCTTTCTTTGGAATCTGCAAGTGGATATGTTGACCTCTTTGAAGATTTCGTTGGAAACGGGTTAATCTTCACATAAAAGCTAAACAGAAGCATTCTCAGAAACTTCTTTGTGCTGATTGCATTCACCTCACAGAGTTGAACTTTCTCTTTGATAGAGCAGCTTTGAAACACTCTTTTTCTTGAATCTGCAAGTGGACATTTGGAGGGCTTTCTGGACTGTGGTGGAAAAGGAAATATCTTCTCATCGAAAGTACATTTGGAGGGCTTTGTGTTCTGTGGTGGAAAAGGAAATATCTTCTCATGGAAACAACATAGAAGCATTCTCAGAAACAATTCTGTGATGATTGCATTCAGCTGACAGAGTTGAACATTCCTTTTGATAGAGCAGTTTGGAAACACTCTTTTTGTAGAATCTGCATGGGGAGATTTGGACCGCTTGGAGACCTATGGTAGCAAAGGAAATAACTTCATAGAAAAACCAAATGGAAGCATTCTCAGAAAATTCTTTGTGATGATTGAGTTGAACTCAGAGACCTGAACATTCCTTTTGATGGAGCAGTTTCCAAACACACTTCTCGTGGAATCTGCAAGTGGATATTTGGACCTCTCTGAGGATTTCGTTGGAAGCGGGATAAACTTCCCAGAACTAAACGGAAGCATTCTCAGAAACTTCTTTGTGATGTTTGCATTCAACTCACAGAGTTGAAACTTCCTTTCATAGTTCAGGTTTGAAACACTCTTTTTGTAGAATCTGGAAGTGGATATTTGGACCACTGTGTGGTCTTCGTTGGAAACGGGTATATCTTCACCTCAAACCTAGACAGAAGCATTCTCAGAAAGTTCTCTGTGTTGACTGCATTCAACTCACAGAGTTGAACAATCCTTTTGATGGAGCAGTTTTGAAACTCTCTTTCTTTGGGATCTGCAAGTGGATATGTTGACCTCTTTGAAGATTTCGTTGGAAACGGGTTAATCTTCACATAAAAGCTAAACAGAAGCATTCTCAGAAACTTCTTTGTGATCATTGCATTCACCTCACAGAGTTGAACTTTCCCTTTGATAGAGCAGCTTTGAAACACTCTTTTTCTAGAATCTGCAAATGGACATTTGGAGGGCTTTGTGTTCTGCGGTGTAAAAGGAAATATCTTCTCATCAAAACTACATAGAAGCATTCTCAGAAACAATTCTGTGATGATTGCATTCAGCTGACAGAGTTGAACATTCCTTTTGATAGAGCAGTTTGGAAACACTCTTTTTGTAGAATCTGCATGTGGAGATTTGGACCGCTTGGAGACCTATGGTAGTAAAGGAAATAACTTCATAGAAAAACCAAATGGAAGCATTCTCAGAAAATTCTTTGTGATGATTGAGTTGAACTCAGAGACCTGAACATTCCTTTTGATGGAGCAGTTTCCAAACACACTTCTCGTGGAATCTGCAAGTGGATATTTGGACCTCTCTGAGGATTTCGTTGGAAGCGGGATAAACTTCCCAGAACTAAACGGAAGCATTCTCAGAAACTTCTTTGTGATGTTTGCATTCAACTCACAGAGTTGAACCTTCCTTTCATAGTTCAGGTTTGAAACACTCTTTTTGTAGAATCTGGAAGTGGATATTTGGACCACTGTGAGGACTTCGTTGGAAACGGGTATATCTTCACCTCAAACCTAGAGAGAAGCATTCTCAGAAAGTTCTCTGTGTTGACTGCATTCAACTGACAGACTTGAACAATCGTTTTGATGGAGCAGTTTTGAAACTCTCTTTCTTTGGAATCTGCAAGTGGATATGTTGACCTCTTTGAAGATTTCGTTGGAAACGGGTTAATCTTCACATAAAAGCTAAACAGAAGCATTCTCAGAAACTTCTTTGTGCTGATTGCATTCACCTCACAGAGTTGAACTTTCTCTTTGATAGAGCAGCTTTGAAACACTCTTTTTCTTGAATCTGCAAGTGGACATTTGGAGGGCTTTCTGGACTGTGGTGGAAAAGGAAATATCTTCTCATCGAAAGTACATTTGGAGGGCTTTGTGTTCTGCGGTGGAAAAGGAAATATCTTCTCATGGAAACAACATAGAAGCATTCTCAGAAACAATTCTGTGATGATTGCATTCAGCTGACAGAGTTGAACATTCCTTTTGATAGAGCAGTTTGGAAACACTCTTTTTGTAGAATCTGCATGGGGAGATTTGGACCGCTTGGAGACCTATGGTAGTAAAGGAAATAACTTCATAGAAAAACCAAATGGAAGCATTCTCAGAAAATTCTTTGTGATGATTGAGTTGAACTCAGAGACCTGAACATTCCTTTTGATGGAGCAGTTTCCAAACACACTTCTCGTGGAATCTGCAAGTGGATATTTGGACCTCTCTGAGGATTTCGTTGGAAGCGGGATAAACTTCCCAGAACTAAACGGAAGCATTCTCAGAAACTTCTTTGTGATGTTTGCATTCAACTCACAGAGTTGAACCTTCCTTTCATAGTTCAGGTTTGAAACACTCTTTTTGTAGAATCTGGAAGTGGATATTTGGACCACTGTGTGGTCTTCGTGGGAAACGGGTATATCTTCACCTCAAACCTAGAGAGAAGCATTCTCAGAAAGCTCTCTGTGTTGACTGCATTCAACTCACAGAGTTGAACAATCCTGTTGATGGAGCAGTTTTGAAACTCTCTTTCTTTGGGATCTGCAAGTGGATATGTTGACCTCTTTGAAGATTTCGTTGGAAACGGGTTAATCTTCACATAAAAGCTAAACAGAAGCATTCTCAGAAACTTTTTTCTGATGATTGCATTCACCTCACAGAGTTGAACATTCTCTTTGATAGAGCAGCTTTGAAACACTCTTTTTCTAGAATCTGCAAGTGGACATTTGGAGGGCTTTGTGTTCTGCGGTGGAAAAGGAAATATCTTCTCATCAAAACTACATAGAAGCATTCTCAGAAACAATTATGTGATGATTGCATTCAGCTGACAGAGTTGAACATTCCTTTTGATAGAGCAGTTTGGAAACACTCTTTTTGTAGAATCTGCATGTGGAGATTTGGACCGCTTGGAGACCTATGGTAGTAAAGGAAATAACTTCATAGAAAAACCAAATGGAAGCATTCTCAGAAAATTCTTTGTGATGATTGAGTTGAACTCAGAGACCTGAACATTCCTTTTGATGGAGCAGTTTCCAAATACACTTCTCGTGGAATCTGCAAGTGGATATTTGGACCTCTCTGAGGATTTCGTTGGAAGCGGGATAAACTTCCCAGAACTAAACGGAAGCATTCTCAGAAACTTCTTTGTGATGTTTGCATTCAACTCACAGAGTTGAAACTTCCTTTCATAGTTCAGGTTTGAAACACTCTTTTTGTAGAATCTGGAAGTGGATATTTGGACCACTGTGTGGTCTTCGTTGGAAACGGGTATATCTTCACCTCAAACCTAGACAGAAGCATTCTCAGAAAGTTCTCTGTGTTGACTGCATTCAACTCACAGAGTTGAACAATCCTTTTGATGGAGCAGTTTTGAAACTCTCTTTCTTTGGAATCTGCAAGTGGATATGTTGTCCTCTTTGAAGATTTCGTTGGAAACGGGTTAATCTTCACATAAAAGCTAAACAGAAGCATTCTCAGAAACATCTTCGTTATGATTGCATTCACATCACAGAGTTGAACTTTCCCTTTGATAGAGCATCTTTGAAACACTCTTTTCCTAGAATCTGCCAGTGGACATTTGGAGGGCTTTGTGTTCTGCGGTGGAAAAGGAAATATCTTCTCATCAAAACTACATAGAAGCATTCTCAGAAACTACTCTGTGATGATTGCATTCAGCTGACAGAGTTGAACATTCCTTTTGATAGAGCAGTTTGGAAACACTCTTTTTGTAGAATCTGCATGTGGAGATTTGGACCGCTTTGAGACCTATGGTAGTAAAGGAAATAACTTCATAGAAAAACCAAATGGAAGCATTCTCAGAAAATTCTTTGTGATGATTGAGTTGAACTCAGAGACCTGAACATTCCTTTTGATGGAGCAGTTTCCAAACACACTTCTCGTGGAATCTGCAAGTGGATATTTGGACCTCTCTGAGGATTTCGTTGGAAGCGGGATAAACTTCCCAGAACTAAACGGAAGCATTCTCAGAAACTTCTTTGTGATGTTTGCATTCAACTCACAGAGTTGAACCTTCCTTTCATAGTTCAGGTTTGAAACACTCTTTTTGTAGAATCTGGAAGTGGATATTTGGACCACTGTGTGGTCTTCGTGGGAAACGGGTATATCTTCACCTCAAACCTAGAGAGAAGCATTCTCAGAAAGCTCTCTGTGTTGACTGCATTCAACTCACAGAGTTGAACAATCCTGTTGATGGAGCAGTTTTGAAACTCTCTTTCTTTGGGATCTGCAAGTGGATATGTTGACCTCTTTGAAGATTTCGTTGGAAACGGGTTAATCTTCACATAAAAGCTAAACAGAAGCATTCTCAGAAACTTTTTTCTGATGATTGCATTCACCTCACAGAGTTGAACATTCTCTTTGATAGAGCAGCTTTGAAACACTCTTTTTCTAGAATCTGCAAGTGGACATTTGGAGGGCTTTGTGTTCTGCGGTGGAAAAGGAAATATCTTCTCATCAAAACTACATAGAAGCATTCTCAGAAACAATTATGTGATGATTGCATTCAGCTGACAGAGTTGAACATTCCTTTTGATAGAGCAGTTTGGAAACACTCTTTTTGTAGAATCTGCATGTGGAGATTTGGACCGCTTGGAGACCTATGGTAGTAAAGGAAATAACTTCATAGAAAAACCAAATGGAAGCATTCTCAGAAAATTCTTTGTGATGATTGAGTTGAACTCAGAGACCTGAACATTCCTTTTGATGGAGCAGTTTCCAAATACACTTCTCGTGGAATCTGCAAGTGGATATTTGGACCTCTCTGAGGATTTCGTTGGAAGCGGGATAAACTTCCCAGAACTAAACGGAAGCATTCTCAGAAACTTCTTTGTGATGTTTGCATTCAACTCACAGAGTTGAAACTTCCTTTCATAGTTCAGGTTTGAAACACTCTTTTTGTAGAATCTGGAAGTGGATATTTGGACCACTGTGTGGTCTTCGTTGGAAACGGGTATATCTTCACCTCAAACCTAGACAGAAGCATTCTCAGAAAGTTCTCTGTGTTGACTGCATTCAACTCACAGAGTTGAACAATCCTTTTGATGGAGCAGTTTTGAAACTCTCTTTCTTTGGAATCTGCAAGTGGATATGTTGTCCTCTTTGAAGATTTCGTTGGAAACGGGTTAATCTTCACATAAAAGCTAAACAGAAGCATTCTCAGAAACATCTTCGTGATGATTGCATTCACATCACAGAGTTGAACTTTCCCTTTGATAGAGCATCTTTGAAACACTCTTTTCCTAGAATCTGCCAGTGGACATTTGGAGGGCTTTGTGTTCTGCGGTGGAAAAGGAAATATCTTCTCATCAAAACTACATAGAAGCATTCTCAGAAACTACTCTGTGATGATTGCATTCAGCTGACAGAGTTGAACATTCCTTTTGATAGAGCAGTTTGGAAACACTCTTTTTGTAGAATCTGCATGTGGAGATTTGGACCGCTTTGAGACCTATGGTAGTAAAGGAAATAACTTCATAGAAAAACCAAATGGAAGCATTCTCAGAAAATTCTTTGTGATGATTGAGTTGAACTCAGAGACCTGAACATTCCTTTTGATGGAGCAGTTTCCAAACACACTTCTCGTGGAATCTGCAAGTGGATATTTGGACCTCTCTGAGGATTTCGTTGGAAGCGGGATAAACTTCCCAGAACTAAACGGAAGCATTCTCAGAAACTTCTTTGTGATGTTTGCATTCAACTCACAGAGTTGAACCTTCCTTTCATAGTTCAGGTTTGAAACACTCTTTTTGTAGAATCTGGAAGTGGATATTTGGTCCACTGTGAGGACTTCGTTGGAAACGGGTATATCTTCACCTCAAACCTAGAGAGAAGCATTCTCAGAATGTTCTCTGTGTTGACTGCATTCAACTGACAGACTTGAACAATCGTTTTGATGGAGCAGTTTTGAAACTCTCTTTCTTTGGAATCTGCAAGTGGATATGTTGACCTCTTTGAAGATTTCGTTTGAAACGGGTTAATCTTCACATAAAAGCTAAACAGAAGCATTCTCAGAAACTTCTTTGTGATGATTGCATTCACCTCACAGAGTTAAACTTTCTCTTTGATAGAGCAGCTTTGAAACACTCTTTTTCTAGAATCTGCAAGTGGACATTTGGAGGGCTTTCTGGACTGTGGTGGAAAAGGAAATATCTTCTCATCAAAAGTACATTTGGAGGGCTTTGTGTTCTGCGGTGGAAAAGGAAATATCTTCTCATGGAAACAACATAGAAGCATTCTCAGAAACAATTCTGTGATGATTGCATTCAGCTGACAGAGTTGAACATTCCTTTTGATAGAGCAGTTTGGAAACACTCTTTTTGTAGAATCTGCATGGGGAGATTTCGACCGCTTGGAGACCTATGGTAGTAAAGGAAATAACTTCATATAAAAACAAAATGGAAGCATTCTCAGAAAATTCTTTGTGATGATTGAGTTGAACTCAGAGACCTGAACATTCCTTTTGATGGAGCAGTTTCCAAACACACTTCTCGTGGCATCTGCAAGTGGATATTTGGACCTCTCTGAGGATTTCGTTGGAAGCGGGATAAACTTCCCAGAACTAAACGGAAGCATTCTCAGAAACTTCTTTGTGATGTTTGCATTCAACTCACAGAGTTGAAACTTCCTTTCATAGTTCAGGTTTGAAACACTCTTTTTGTAGAATCTGGAAGTGGATATTTGGACCACTGTGTGGTCTTCGTTGGAAACGGGTATATCTTCACCTCAAACCTAGACAGAAGCATTCTCAGAAAGTTCTCTGTGTTGACTGCATTCAACTCACAGAGTTGAACAATCCTTTTGATGGAGCAGTTTTGAAACTCTCTTTCTTTGGAATCTGCAAGTGGATATGTTGACCTCTTTGAAGATTTCGTTGGAAACGGGTTAATCTTCACATAAAAGCTAAACAGAAGCATTCTCAGAAACTTCTTTGTGATGATTGCATTCACCTCACAGAGTTGAACTTTCCCTTTGATAGAGCAGCTTTGAAACACTCTTTTTCTAGAATCTGCAAGTGGACATTTGGAGGGCTTTGTGTTCTGCGGTGGAAAAGGAAATATCTTCTCATCAAAACTACATAGAAGCATTCTCAGAAACTACTCTGTGATGATTGCATTCAGCTGACAGAATTGAACATTCCTTTTGATAGAGCAGTTTGGAAACACTCTTTTTGTAGAATCTGCATGTGGAGATTTGGACCGCTTGGAGACCTATGGTAGTAAAGGAAATAACTTCATAGAAAAACCAAATGGAAGCATTCTCAGAAAATTCTTTGTGATGATTGAGTTGAACTCAGAGACCTGAACATTCCTTTTGATGGAGCAGTTTCCAAACACACTTCTCGTGGAATCTGCAAGTGGATATTTGGACCTCTCTGAGGATTTCGTTGGAAGCGGGATAAACTTCCCAGAACTAAACGGAAGCATTCTCAGAAACTTCTTTGTGATGTTTGCATTCAACTCACAGAGTTGAACCTTCCTTTCATAGTTCAGGTTTGAAACACTCTTTTTGTAGAATCTGGAAGTGGATATTTGGACCACTGTGAGGACTTCGTTGGAAACGGGTATATCTTCACCTCAAACCTAGAGAGAAGCATTCTCAGAAAGTTCTCTGTGTTGACTGCATTCAACTGACAGACTTGAACAATCGTTTTGATGGAGCAGTTTTGAAACTCTCTTTCTTTGGAATCTGCAAGTGTATATGTTGACCTCTTTGAAGATTTCGTTGGAAACGGGTTAATCTTCACATAAAAGCTAAACAGAAGCATTCTCAGAAACTTCTTTGTGCTGATTGCATTCACCTCACAGAGTTGAACTTTCTCTTTGATAGAGCAGCTTTGAAACACTCTTTTTCTTGAATCTGCAAGTGGACATTTGGAGGGCTTTCTGGACTGTGGTGGAAAAGGAAATATCTTCTCATCGAAAGTACATTTGGAGGGCTTTGTGTTCTGCGGTGGAAAAGGAAATATCTTCTCATGGAAACAACATAGAAGCATTCTCAGAAACAATTCTGTGATGATTGCATTCAGCTGACAGAGTTGAACATTCCTTTTGATAGAGCAGTTTGGAAACACTCTTTTTGTAGAATCTGCATGGGGAGATTTGGACCGCTTGGAGACCTATGGTAGTAAAGGAAATAACTTCATAGAAAAACCAAATGGAAGCATTCTCAGAAAATTCTTTGTGATGATTGAGTTGAACTCAGAGACCTGAACATTCCTTTTGATGGAGCAGTTTCCAAACACACTTCTCGTGGAATCTGCAAGTGGATATTTGGACCTCTCTGAGGATTTCGTTGGAAGCGGGATAAACTTCCCAGAACTAAACGGAAGCATTCTCAGAAACTTCTTTGTGATGTTTGCATTCAACTCACAGAGTTGAAACTTCCTTTCATAGTTCAGGTTTGAAACACTCTTTTTGTAGAATCTGGAAGTGGATATTTGGACCACTGTGTGGTCTTCGTTGGAAACGGGTATATCTTCACCTCAAACCTAGACAGAAGCATTCTCAGAAAGTTCTCTGTGTTGACTGCATTCAACTCACAGACTTGAACAATCCTTTTGATGGAGCAGTTCTGAAACTCTCTTTCTTTGGAATCTGCAAGTGGATATGTTGACCTCTTTGAAGATTTCGTTGGAAACGGGTTAATCTTCACATAAAAGCTAAACAGAAGCATTCTCAGAAACTTCTTTGTGATGATTGCATTCACCTCACAGAGTTGAACTTTCCCTTTGATAGAGCAGCTTTGAAACACTCTTTTTCTAGAATCTGCAAGTGGACATTTGGAGGGCTTTGTGTTCTGCGGTGGAAAAGGAAATATCTTCTCATCAAAACTACATAGAAGCATTCTCAGAAACTACTCTGTGATGATTGCATTCAGCTGACAGAATTGAACATTCCTTTTGATAGAGCAGTTTGGAAACACTCTTTTTGTAGAATCTGCATGTGGAGATTTGGACCGCTTGGAGACCTATGGTAGTAAAGGAAATAACTTCATAGAAAAACCAAATGGAAGCATTCTCAGAAAATTCTTTGTGATGATTGAGTTGAACTCAGAGACCTGAACATTCCTTTTGATGGAGCAGTTTCCAAACACACTTCTCGTGGAATCTGCAAGTGGATATTTGGACCTCTCTGAGGATTTCGTTGGAAGCGGGATAAACTTCCCAGAACTAAACGGAAGCATTCTCAGAAACTTCTTTGTGATGTTTGCATTCAACTCACAGAGTTGAACCTTCCTTTCATAGTTCAGGTTTGAAACACTCTTTTTGTAGAATCTGGAAGTGGATATTTGGACCACTGTGAGGACTTCGTTGGAAACGGGTATATCTTCACCTCAAACCTAGAGAGAAGCATTCTCAGAAAGTTCTCTGTGTTGACTGCATTCAACTGACAGACTTGAACAATCGTTTTGATGGAGCAGTTTTGAAACTCTCTTTCTTTGGAATCTGCAAGTGTATATGTTGACCTCTTTGAAGATTTCGTTGGAAACGGGTTAATCTTCACATAAAAGCTAAACAGAAGCATTCTCAGAAACTTCTTTGTGCTGATTGCATTCACCTCACAGAGTTGAACTTTCTCTTTGATAGAGCAGCTTTGAAACACTCTTTTTCTTGAATCTGCAAGTGGACATTTGGAGGGCTTTCTGGACTGTGGTGGAAAAGGAAATATCTTCTCATCGAAAGTACATTTGGAGGGCTTTGTGTTCTGCGGTGGAAAAGGAAATATCTTCTCATGGAAACAACATAGAAGCATTCTCAGAAACAATTCTGTGATGATTGCATTCAGCTGACAGAGTTGAACATTCCTTTTGATAGAGCAGTTTGGAAACACTCTTTTTGTAGAATCTGCATGGGGAGATTTGGACCGCTTGGAGACCTATGGTAGTAAAGGAAATAACTTCATAGAAAAACCAAATGGAAGCATTCTCAGAAAATTCTTTGTGATGATTGAGTTGAACTCAGAGACCTGAACATTCCTTTTGATGGAGCAGTTTCCAAACACACTTCTCGTGGAATCTGCAAGTGGATATTTGGACCTCTCTGAGGATTTCGTTGGAAGCGGGATAAACTTCCCAGAACTAAACGGAAGCATTCTCAGAAACTTCTTTGTGATGTTTGCATTCAACTCACAGAGTTGAAACTTCCTTTCATAGTTCAGGTTTGAAACACTCTTTTTGTAGAATCTGGAAGTGGATATTTGGACCACTGTGTGGTCTTCGTTGGAAACGGGTATATCTTCACCTCAAACCTAGACAGAAGCATTCTCAGAAAGTTCTCTGTGTTGACTGCATTCAACTCACAGACTTGAACAATCCTTTTGATGGAGCAGTTCTGAAACTCTCTTTCTTTGGGATCTGCAAGTGGATATGTTGACCTCTTTGAAGATTTCGTTGGAAACGGGTTAATCTTCACATAAAAGCTAAACAGAAGCATTCTCAGAAACTTCTTTGTGATCATTGCATTCACCTCACAGAGTTGAACTTTCCCTTTGATAGAGCAGCTTTGAAACACTCTTTTTCTAGAATCTGCAAGTGGACATTTGGAGGGCTTTGTGTTCTGCGGTGGAAAAGGAAATATCTTCTCATCAAAACTACATAGAAGCATTCTCAGAAACTACTCTGTGATGATTGCATTCAGCTGACGGAATTGAACATTCCTTTTGATAGAGCAGTTTGGAAACACTCTTTTTGTAGAATCTGCATGTGGAGATTTGGACCGCTTGGAGACCTATGGTAGTAAAGGAAATAACTTCATAGAAAAACCAAATGGAAGCATTCTCAGAAAATTCTTTGTGATGATTGAGTTGAACTCAGAGACCTGAACATTCCTTTTGATGGAGCAAAACACACTTCTCGTGGAATCTGCAAGTGGATATTTGGACCTCTCTGAGGATTTCGTTGGAAGCGGGATAAACTTCCCAGAACTAAACGGAAGCATTCTCAGAAACTTCTTTGTGATGTTTGCATTCAACTCACAGAGTTGAACCTTCCTTTCATAGTTCAGGTTTGAAACACTCTTTTTGTAGAATCTGGAAGTGGATATTTGGACCACTGTGAGGACTTCGTTGGAAACGGGTATATCTTCACCTCAAACCTAGAGAGAAGCATTCTCAGAAAGTTCTCTGTGTTGACTGCATTCAACTGACAGACTTGAACAATCGTTTTGATGGAGCAGTTTTGAAACTCTCTTTCTTTGGAATCTGCAAGTGGATATGTTGACCTCTTTGAAGATTTCGTTGGAAACGGGTTAATCTTCACATAAAAGCTAAACAGAAGCATTCTCAGAAACTTCTTTGTGCTGATTGCATTCACCTCACAGAGTTGAACTTTCTCTTTGATAGAGCAGCTTTGAAACACTCTTTTTCTTGAATCTGCAAGTGGACATTTGGAGGGCTTTCTGGACTGTGGTGGAAAAGGAAATATCTTCTCATCGAAAGTACATTTGGAGGGCTTTGTGTTCTGTGGTGGAAAAGGAAATATCTTCTCATGGAAACAACATAGAAGCATTCTCAGAAACAATTCTGTGATGATTGCATTCAGCTGACAGAGTTGAACATTCCTTTTGATAGAGCAGTTTGGAAACACTCTTTTTGTAGAATCTGCATGGGGAGATTTGGACCGCTTGGAGACCTATGGTAGCAAAGGAAATAACTTCATAGAAAAACCAAATGGAAGCATTCTCAGAAAATTCTTTGTGATGATTGAGTTGAACTCAGAGACCTGAACATTCCTTTTGATGGAGCAGTTTCCAAACACACTTCTCGTGGAATCTGCAAGTGGATATTTGGACCTCTCTGAGGATTTCGTTGGAAGCGGGATAAACTTCCCAGAACTAAACGGAAGCATTCTCAGAAACTTCTTTGTGATGTTTGCATTCAACTCACAGAGTTGAAACTTCCTTTCATAGTTCAGGTTTGAAACACTCTTTTTGTAGAATCTGGAAGTGGATATTTGGACCACTGTGTGGTCTTCGTTGGAAACGGGTATATCTTCACCTCAAACCTAGACAGAAGCATTCTCAGAAAGTTCTCTGTGTTGACTGCATTCAACTCACAGAGTTGAACAATCCTTTTGATGGAGCAGTTTTGAAACTCTCTTTCTTTGGGATCTGCAAGTGGATATGTTGACCTCTTTGAAGATTTCGTTGGAAACGGGTTAATCTTCACATAAAAGCTAAACAGAAGCATTCTCAGAAACTTCTTTGTGATCATTGCATTCACCTCACAGAGTTGAACTTTCCCTTTGATAGAGCAGCTTTGAAACACTCTTTTTCTAGAATCTGCAAGTGGACATTTGGAGGGCTTTGTGTTCTGCGGTGGAAAAGGAAATATCTTCTCATCAAAACTACATAGAAGCATTCTCAGAAACTACTCTGTGATGATTGCATTCAGCTGACAGAGTTGAACATTCCTTTTGATAGAGCAGTTTGGAAACACTCTTTTTGTAGAATCTGCATGTGGAGATTTGGACCGCTTGGAGACCTATGGTAGTAAAGGAAATAACTTCATAGAAAAACCAAATGGAAGCATTCTCAGAAAATTCTTTGTGATGATTGAGTTGAACTCAGAGACCTGAACATTCCTTTTGATGGAGCAGTTTCCAAACACACTTCTCGTGGAATCTGCAAGTGGATATTTGGACCTCTCTGAGGATTTCGTTGGAAGCGGGATAAACTTCCCAGAACTAAACGGAAGCATTCTCAGAAACTTCTTTGTGATGTTTGCATTCAACTCACAGAGTTGAAACTTCCTTTCATAGTTCAGGTTTGAAACACTCTTTTTGTAGAATCTGGAAGTGGATATTTGGACCACTGTGTGGTCTTCGTTGGAAACGGGTATATCTTCACCTCAAACCTAGAGAGAAGCATTCTCAGAAAGTTCTCTGTGTTGACTGCATTCAACTCACAGAGTTGAACAATCCTTTTGATGGAGCAGTTTTGAAACTCTCTTTCTTTGGGATCTGCAAGTGGATATGTTGACCTCTTTGAAGATTTCGTTGGAAACGGGTTAATCTTCACATAAAAGCTAAACAGAAGCATTCTTAGAAACTTTTTTCTGATGATTGCATTCACCTCACAGAGTTGAACATTCTCTTTGATAGAGCAGCTTTGAAACACTCTTTTTCTAGAATCTGCAAGTGGACATTTGGAGGGCTTTGTGTTCTGCGGTGGAAAAGGAAATATCTTCTCATCAAAACTACATAGAAGCATTCTCAGAAACAATTATGTGATGATTGCATTCAGCTGACAGAGTTGAACATTCCTTTTGATAGAGCAGTTTGGAAACACTCTTTTTGTAGAATCTGCATGTGGAGATTTGGACCGCTTGGAGACCTATGGTAGTAAAGGAAATAACTTCATAGAAAAACCAAATGGAAGCATTCTCAGAAAATTCTTTGTGATGATTGAGTTGAACTCAGAGACCTGAACATTCCTTTTGATGGAGCAGTTTCCAAATACACTTCTCGTGGAATCTGCAAGTGGATATTTGGACCTTTCTGAGGATTTCCTTGGAAGCGGGATAAACTTCCCAGAACTAAACGGAAGCATTCTCAGAAACTTCTTTGTGATGTTTGCATTCAACTCACAGAGTTGAAACTTGCTTTCATAGTTCAGGTTTGAAACACTCTTTTTATAGAATCTGGAAGTGGATATTTGGACCACTGTGTGGTCTTCGTTGGAAACGGGTATATCTTCACCTCAAACCTAGACAGAAGCATTCTCAGAAAGTTCTCTGTGTTGACTGCATTCAACTCACAGAGTTGAACAATCCTTTTGATGGAGCAGTTTTGAAACTCTCTTTCTTTGGAATCTGCAAGTGGATATGTTGACCTCTTTGAAGATTTCGTTGGAAACAGGTTAATCTTCACATAAAAGCTAAACAGAAGCATTCTCAGAAACTTTTTTCTGATGATTGCATTCACCTCACAGAGTTGAACATTCTCTTTGATAGAGCAGCTTTGAAACACTCTTTTTCTAGAATCTGCAAGTGGACATTTGGAGGGCTTTGTGTTCTGCGGTGGAAAAGGAAATATCTTCTCATCAAAACTACATAGAAGCATTCTCAGAAACTACTCTGTGATGATTGCATTCAGCTGACAGAATTGAACATTCCTTTTGATAGAGCAGTTTGGAAACACTCTTTTTGTAGAATCTGCATGTGGAGATTTGGACCGCTTGGAGACCTATGGTAGTAAAGGAAATAACTTCATAGAAAAACCAAATGGAAGCATTCTCAGAAAATTCTTTGTGATGATTGAGTTGAACTCAGAGACCTGAACATTCCTTTTGATGGAGCAGTTTCCAAACACACTTCTCGTGGAATCTGCAAGTGGATATTTGGACCTCTCTGAGGATTTCGTTGGAAGCGGGATAAACTTCCCAGAACAAAACGGAAGCATTCTCAGAAACTTCTTTGTGATGTTTGCATTCAACTCACAGAGTTGAACCTTCCTTTCATAGTTCAGGTTTGAAACACTCTTTTTGTAGAATCTGGAAGTGGATATTTGGACCACTGTGAGGACTTCGTTGGAAACGGGTATATCTTCACCTCAAACCTAGAGAGAAGCATTCTCAGAAAGTTCTCTGTGTTGACTGCATTCAACTGACAGACTTGAACAATCGTTTTGATGGAGCAGTTTTGAAACTCTCTTTCTTTGGAATCTGCAAGTGGATATGTTGACCTCTTTGAAGATTTCGTTGGAAACGGGTTAATCTTCACATAAAAGCTAAACAGAAGCATTCTCAGAAACTTCTTTGTGCTGATTGCATTCACCTCACAGAGTTGAACTTTCTCTTTGATAGAGCAGCTTTGAAACACTCTTTTTCTTGAATCTGCAAGTGGACATTTGGAGGGCTTTCTGGACTGTGGTGGAAAAGGAAATATCTTCTCATCGAAAGTACATTTGGAGGGCTTTGTGTTCTGCGGTGGAAAAGGAAATATCTTCTCATGGAAACAACATAGAAGCATTCTCAGAAACAATTCTGTGATGATTGCATTCAGCTGACAGAGTTGAACATTCCTTTTGATAGAGCAGTTTGGAAACACTCATTTTGTAGAATCTGCATGGGGAGATTTGGACCGCTTGGAGACCTATGGTAGTAAAGGAAATAACTTCATAGAAAAACCAAATGGAAGCATTCTCAGAAAATTCTTTGTGATGATTGAGTTGAACTCAGAGACCTGAACATTCCTTTTGATGGAGCAGTTTCCAAACACACTTCTCGTGGAATCTGCAAGTGGATATTTGGACCTCTCTGAGGATTTCGTTGGAAGCGGGATAAACTTCCCAGAACTAAACGGAAGCATTCTCAGAAACTTCTTTGTGATGTTTGCATTCAACTCACAGAGTTGAACCTTCCTTTCATAGTTCAGGTTTGAAACACTCTTTTTGTAGAATCTGGAAGTGGATATTTGGACCACTGTGTGGTCTTCGTTGGAAACGGGTATATCTTCACCTCAAACCTAGACAGAAGCATTCTCAGAAAGTTCTCTGTGTTGACTGCATTCAACTCACAGAGTTGAACAATCCTTTTGATGGAGCAGTTTTGAAACTCTCTTTCTTTGGGATCTGCAAGTGGATATGTTGACCTCTTTGAAGATTTCGTTGGAAACGGGTTAATCTTCACATAAAAGCTAAACAGAAGCATTCTCAGAAACTTCTTTGTGATGATTGCATTCACCTCACAGAGTTGAAATTTCCCTTTGATAGAGCAGCTTTGAAACACTCTTTTTCTAGAATCTGCAAGTGGACATTTGGAGGGCTTTGTGTTCTGCGGTGGAAAAGGAAATATCTTCTCATCAAAACTACATAGAAGCATTCTCAGAAACTACTCTGTGATGATTGCATTCAGCTGACAGAGTTGAACATTCCTTTTGATAGAGCAGTTTGGAAACACTCTTTTTGTAGAATCTGCATGGGGAGATTTGGACCGCTTTGAGACCTATGGTAGTAAAGGAAATAACTTCATAGAAAAACCAAATGGAAGCATTCTCAGAAAAATCTTTGTGATGATTGAGTTGAACTCAGAGACCTGAACATTCCTTTTGATGGAGCAGTTTCCAAACACACTTCTCGTGGAATCTGCAAGTGGATATTTGGACCTCTCTGAGGATTTCGTTGGAAGCGGGATAAACTTCCCAGAACTAAACGGAAGCATTCTCAGAAACTTCTTTGTGATGTTTGCATTCAACTCACAGAGTTGAAACTTCCTTTCATAGTTCAGGTTTGAAACACTCTTTTTGTAGAATCTGGAAGTGGATATTTGGACCACTGTGTGGTCTACGTTGGAAACGGGTATATCTTCACCTCAAACCTAGACAGAAGCATTCTCAGAAAGTTCTCTGTGTTGACTGCATTCAACTCACAGAGTTGAACAATCCTTTTGATGGAGCAGTTTTGAAACTCTCTTTCTTTGGAATCTGCAAGTGGATATGTTGACCTCTTTGAAGATTTCGTTGGAAACGGGTTAATCTTCACATAAAAGCTAAACAGAAGCATTCTCAGAAACTTCTTTGTGATGATTGCATTCACCTCACAGAGTTGAACTTTCCCTTTGATAGAGCAGCTTTGAAACACTCTTTTTCTAGAATCTGCAAGTGGACATTTGGAGGGCTTTGTGTTCTGCGGTGGAAAAGGAAATATCTTCTCATCAAAACTACATAGAAGCATTCTCAGAAACTACTCTGTGATGATTGCATTCAGCTGACAGAGTTGAACATTCCTTTTGATAGAGCAGTTTGGAAACACTCTTTTTGTAGAATCTGCATGTGGGGATTTGGACCGCTTGGAGACCTATGGTAGTAAAGGAAATAACTTCATAGAAAAACCAAATGGAAGCATTCTCAGAAAATTCTTTGTGATGATTGAGTTGAACTCAGAGACCTGAACATTCCTTTTGATGGAGCAGTTTCCAAATACACTTCTCGTGGAATCTGCAAGTGGATATTTGGACCTCTCTGAGGATTTCGTTGGAAGCGGGATAAACTTCCCAGAACTAAACGGAAGCATTCTCAGAAACTTCTTTGTGATGTTTGCATTCAACTCACAGAGTTGAAACTTCCTTTCATAGTTCAGGTTTGAAACACTCTTTTTGTAGAATCTGGAAGTGGATATTTGGACCACTGTGTGGTCTTCGTTGGAAACGGGTATATCTTCACCTCAAACCTATACAGAAGCATTCTCAGAAAGTTCTCTGCGTTGACTGCATTCAACTCACAGAGTTGAACAATCCTTTTGATGGAGCAGTTTTGAAACTCTCTTTCTTTGGAATCTGCAAGTGGATATGTTGACCTCTTTGAAGATTTCGTTGGAAACGGGTTAATCTTCACATAAAAGCTAAACAGAAGCATTCTCAGAAACATCTTTGTGATGATTGCATTCACATCACAGAGTTGAACTTTCCCTTTGATAGAGCAGCTTTGAAACACTCTTTTCCTAGAATCTGCAAGTGGACATTTGGAGGGCTTTGTGTTCTGCGGTGGAAAAGGAAATATCTTCTCATCAAAACTACATAGAAGCATTCTCAGAAACTACTCTGTGATGATTGCATTCAGCTGACAGAGTTGAACATTCCTTTTGATAGAGCAGTTTGGAAACACTCTTTTTGTAGAATCTGCATGTGGAGATTTGGACCGCTTGGAGACCTATGGTAGTAAAGGAAATAACTTCATAGAAAAACCAAATGGAAGCATTCTCAGAAAATTCTTTGTGATGATTGAGTTGAACTCAGAGACCTGAACATTCCTTTTGATGGAGCAGTTTCCAAACACACTTCTCGTGGAATCTGCAAGTGGATATTTGGACCTCTCTGAGGATTTCGTTGGAAGCGGGATAAACTTCCCAGAACTAAATGGAAGCATTCTCAGAAACTTCTTTGTGATGTTTGCATTCAACTCACAGAGTTGAACCTTCCTTTCATAGTTCAGGTTTGAAACACTCTTTTTGTAGAATCTGGAAGTGGATATTTGGTCCACTGTGAGGACTTCGTTGGAAACGGGTATATCTTCACCTCAAACCTAGAGAGAAGCATTCTCAGAATGTTCTCTGTGTTGACTGCATTCAACTGACAGACTTGAACAATCGTTTTGATGGAGCAGTTTTGAAACTCTCTTTCTTTGGAATCTGCAAGTGGATATGTTGACCTCTTTGAAGATTTCGTTTGAAACGGGTTAATCTTCACATAAAAGCTAAACAGAAGCATTCTCAGAAACTTCTTTGTGATGATTGCATTCACCTCACAGAGTTAAACTTTCTCTTTGATAGAGCAGCTTTGAAACACTCTTTTTCATGAATCTGCAAGTGGACATTTGGAGGGCTTTCTGGACTGTGGTGGAAAAGGAAATATCTTCTCATGGAAATTACATTTGGAGGGCTTTGTGTTCTGCGGTGGAAAAGGAAATATCTTCTCATGGAAACAACATAGAAGCATTCTCAGAAACAATTCTGTGATGATTGCATTCAGCTGACAGAGTTGAACATTCCTTTTGATAGAGCAGTTTGGAAACACTCTTTTTGTAGAATCTGCATGGGGAGATTTGGACCGCTTGGAGACCTATGGTAGTAAAGGAAATAACTTCATAGAAAAACCAAATGGAAGCATTCTCAGAAAATTCTTTGTGATGATTGAGTTGAACTCAGAGACCTGAACATTCCTTTTGATGGAGCAGTTTCCAAACACACTTCTCGTGGAATCTGCAAGTGGATATTTGGACCTCTCTGAGGATTTCGTTGGAAGCGGGATAAACTTCCCAGAACTAAACGGAAGCATTCTCAGAAACTTCTTTGTGATGTTTGCATTCAACTCACAGAGTTGAAACTTCCTTTCATAGTTCAGGTTTGAAACACTCTTTTTGTAGAATCTGGAAGTGGATATTTGGACCACTGTGTGGTCTTCGTTGGAAACGGGTATATCTTCACCTCAAACCTAGACAGAAGCATTCTCAGAAAGTTCTCTGTGTTGACTGCATTCAACTCACAGACTTGAACAATCCTTTTGATGGAGCAGTTCTGAAACTCTCTTTCTTTGGAATCTGCAAGTGGATATGTTGACCTCTTTGAAGATTTCGTTGGAAACGGGTTAATCTTCACATAAAAGCTAAACAGAAGCATTCTCAGAAACTTCTTTGTGATCATTGCATTCACCTCACAGAGTTGAACTTTCCCTTTGATAGAGCAGCTTTGAAACACTCTTTTTCTAGAATCTGCAAATGGACATTTGGAGGGCTTTGTGTTCTGCGGTGGAAAAGGAAATATCTTCTCATCAAAACTACATAGAAGCATTCTCAGAAACTACTCTGTGATGATTGCATTCAGCTGACAGAGTTGAACATTCCTTTTGATAGAGCAGTTTGGAAACACTCTTTTTGTAGAATCTGCATGTGGAGATTTGGACCGCTTGGAGACCTATGGTAGTAAAGGAAATAACTTCATAGAAAAACCAAATGGAAGCATTCTCAGAAAATTCTTTGTGATGATTGAGTTGAACTCAGAGACCTGAACATTCCTTTTGATGGAGCAGTTTCCAAACACACTTCTCGTGGAATATGCAAGTGGATATTTGGACCTCTCTGAGGATTTCGTTGGAAGCGGGATAAACTTCCCAGAACTAAACGGAAGCATTCTCAGAAACTTCTTTGTGATGTTTGCATTCAACTCACAGAGTTGAACCTTCCTTTCATAGTTCAGGTTTGAAACACTCTTTTTGTAGAATCTGGAAGTGGATATTTGGACCACTGTGTGGTCTTCGTTGGAAACGGGTATATCTTCACCTCAAACCTAGAGAGAAGCATTCTCAGAAAGTTCTCTGTGTTGACTGCATTCAACTGACAGACTTGAACAATCCTTTTGATGGAGCAGTTTTGAAACTCTCTTTCTTTGGGATCTGCAAGTGGATATGTTGACCTCTTTGAAGATTTCGTTGGAAACGGGTTAATCTTCACATAAAAGCTAAACAGAAGCATTCTCAGAAACTTCTTTGTGCTGATTGCATTCACCTCACAGAGTTGAACTTTCTCTTTGATAGAGCAGCTTTGAAACACTCTTTTTCTTGAATCTGCAAGTGGACATTTGGAGGGCTTTCTGGACTGTGGTGGAAAAGGAAATATCTTCTCATCGAAAGTACATTTGGAGGGCTTTGTGTTCTGCGGTGGAAAAGGAAATATCTTCTCATGGAAACAACATAGAAGCATTCTCAGAAACAATTCTGTGATGATTGCATTCAGCTGACAGAGTTGAACATTCCTTTTGATAGAGCAGTTTGGAAACACTCTTTTTGTAGAATCTGCATGGGGAGATTTGGACCGCTTGGAGACCTATGGTAGTAAAGGAAATAACTTCATAGAAAAACCAAATGGAAGCATTCTCAGAAAATTCTTTGTGATGATTGAGTTGAACTCAGAGACCTGAACATTCCTTTTGATGGAGCAGTTTCCAAACACACTTCTCGTGGAATCTGCAAGTGGATATTTGGACCTCTCTGAGGATTTCGTTGGAAGCGGGATAAACTTCCCAGAACTAAACGGAAGCATTCTCAGAAACTTCTTTGTGATGTTTGCATTCAACTCACAGAGTTGAACCTTCCTTTCATAGTTCAGGTTTGAAACACTCTTTTTGTAGAATCTGGAAGTGGATATTTGGACCACTGTGAGGACTTCGTTGGAAACGGGTATATCTTCACCTCAAACCTAGAGAGAAGCATTCTCAGAAAGTTCTCTGTGTTGACTGCATTCAACTGACAGACTTGAACAATCGTTTTGATGGAGCAGTTTTGAAACTCTCTTTCTTTGGAATCTGCAAGTGGATATGTTGACCTCTTTGAAGATTTCGTTGGAAACGGGTTAATCTTCACATAAAAGCTAAACAGAAGCATTCTCAGAAACTTCTTTGTGCTGATTGCATTCACCTCACAGAGTTGAACTTTCTCTTTGATAGAGCAGCTTTGAAACACTCTTTTTCTTGAATCTGCAAGTGGACATTTGGAGGGCTTTCTGGACTGTGGTTGAAAAGGAAATATCTTCTCATCGAAAGTACATTTGGAGGGCTTTGTGTTCTGCGGTGGAAAAGGAAATATCTTCTCATGGAAACAACATAGAAGCATTCTCAGAAACAATTCTGTGATGATTGCATTCAGCTGACAGAGTTGAACATTCCTTTTGATAGAGCAGTTTGGAAACACTCTTTTTGTAGAATCTGCATGGGGAGATTTGGACCGCTTGGAGACCTATGGTAGTAAAGGAAATAACTTCATAGAAAAACCAAATGGAAGCATTCTCAGAAAATTCTTTGTGATGATTGAGTTGAACTCAGAGACCTGAACATTCCTTTTGATGGAGCAGTTTCCAAACACACTTCTCGTGGAATCTGCAAGTGGATATTTGGACCTCTCTGAGGATTTCGTTGGAAGCGGGATAAACTTCCCAGAACTAAACGGAAGCATTCTCAGAAACTTCTTTGTGATGTTTGCATTCAACTCACAGAGTTGAAACTTCCTTTCATAGTTCAGGTTTGAAACACTCTTTTTGTAGAATCTGGAAGTGGATATTTGGACCACTGTGTGGTCTTCGTTGGAAACGGGTATATCTTCACCTCAAACCTAGACAGAAGCATTCTCAGAAAGTTCTCTGTGTTGACTGCATTCAACTCACAGAGTTGAACAATCCTTTTGATGGAGCAGTTTTGAAACTCTCTTTCTTTGGGATCTGCAAGTGGATATGTTGACCTCTTTGAAGATTTCGTTGGAAACGGGTTAATCTTCACATAAAAGCTAAACAGAAGCATTCTCAGAAACTTCTTTGTGATCATTGCATTCACCTCACAGAGTTGAACTTTCCCTTTGATAGAGCAGCTTTGAAACACTCTTTTTCTAGAATCTGCAAATGGACATTTGGAGGGCTTTGTGTTCTGCGGTGGAAAAGGAAATATCTTCTCATCAAAACTACATAGAAGCATTCTCAGAAACTACTCTGTGATGATTGCATTCAGCTGACAGAGTTGAACATTCCTTTTGATAGAGCAGTTTGGAAACACTCTTTTTGTAGAATCTGCATGTGGAGATTTGGACCGCTTGGAGACCTATGGTAGTAAAGGAAATAACTTCATAGAAAAACCAAATGGAAGCATTCTCAGAAAATTCTTTGTGATGATTGAGTTGAACTCAGAGACCTGAACATTCCTTTTGATGGAGCAGTTTCCAAACACACTTCTCGTGGAATCTGCAAGTGGATATTTGGACCTCTCTGAGGATTTCGTTGGAAGCGGGATAAACTTCCCAGAACTAAACGGAAGCATTCTCAGAAACTTCTTTGTGATGTTTGCATTCAACTCACAGAGTTGAACCTTCCTTTCATAGTTCAGGTTTGAAACACTCTTTTTGTAGAATCTGGAAGTGGATATTTGGACCACTGTGTGGTCTTCGTTGGAAACGGGTATATCTTCACCTCAAACCTAGAGAGAAGCATTCTCAGAAAGTTCTCTGTGTTGACTGCATTCAACTGACAGACTTGAACAATCCTTTTGATGGAGCAGTTTTGAAACTCTCTTTCTTTGGGATCTGCAAGTGGATATGTTGACCTCTTTGAAGATTTCGTTGGAAACGGGTTAATCTTCACATAAAAGCTAAACAGAAGCATTCTCAGAAACTTCTTTGTGCTGATTGCATTCACCTCACAGAGTTGAACTTTCTCTTTGATAGAGCAGCTTTGAAACACTCTTTTTCTTGAATCTGCAAGTGGACATTTGGAGGGCTTTCTGGACTGTGGTGGAAAAGGAAATATCTTCTCATCGAAAGTACATTTGGAGGGCTTTGTGTTCTGCGGTGGAAAAGGAAATATCTTCTCATGGAAACAACATAGAAGCATTCTCAGAAACAATTCTGTGATGATTGCATTCAGCTGACAGAGTTGAACATTCCTTTTGATAGAGCAGTTTGGAAACACTCTTTTTGTAGAATCTGCATGGGGAGATTTGGACCGCTTGGAGACCTATGGTAGTAAAGGAAATAACTTCATAGAAAAACCAAATGGAAGCATTCTCAGAAAATTCTTTGTGATGATTGAGTTGAACTCAGAGACCTGAACATTCCTTTTGATGGAGCAGTTTCCAAACACACTTCTCGTGGAATCTGCAAGTGGATATTTGGACCTCTCTGAGGATTTCGTTGGAAGCGGGATAAACTTCCCAGAACTAAACGGAAGCATTCTCAGAAACTTCTTTGTGATGTTTGCATTCAACTCACAGAGTTGAAACTTCCTTTCATAGTTCAGGTTTGAAACACTCTTTTTGTAGAATCTGGAAGTGGATATTTGGACCACTGTGTGGTCTTCGTTGGAAACGGGTATATCTTCACCTCAAACCTAGACAGAAGCATTCTCAGAAAGTTCTCTGTGTTGACTGCGTTCAACTCACAGAGTTGAACAATCCTTTTGATGGAGCAGTTTTGAAACTCTCTTTCTTTGGGATCTGCAAGTGGATATGTTGACCTCTTTGAAGATTTCGTTGGAAACGGGTTAATCTTCACATAAAAGCTAAACAGAAGCATTCTCAGAAACTTCTTTGTGATCATTGCATTCACCTCACAGAATTGAACTTTCCCTTTGATAGAGCAGCTTTGAAACACTCTTTTTCTAGAATCTGCAAATGGACATTTGGAGGGCTTTGTGTTCTGCGGTGGAAAAGGAAATATCTTCTCATCAAAACTACATAGAAGCATTCTCAGAAACAATTCTGTGATGATTGCATTCAGCTGACAGAGTTGAACATTCCTTTTGATAGAGCAGTTTGGAAACACTCTTTTTGTAGAATCTGCATGTGGAGATTTGGACCGCTTGGAGACCTATGGTAGTAAAGGAAATAACTTCATAGAAAAACCAAATGGAAGCATTCTCAGAAAATTCTTTGTGATGATTGAGTTGAACTCAGAGACCTGAACATTCCTTTTGATGGAGCAGTTTCCAAACACACTTCTCGTGGAATCTGCAAGTGGATATTTGGACCTCACTGAGGATTTCGTTGGAAGCGGGATAAACTTCCCAGAACTAAACGGAAGCATTCTCAGAAACTTCTTTGTGATGTTTGCATTC
Source organism: Pan troglodytes (assembly GCF_028858775.2). Lineage (NCBI taxonomy): Eukaryota > Metazoa > Chordata > Mammalia > Primates > Hominidae > Pan > Pan troglodytes. Next base: position 55,940,548 of record NC_072407.2, read on the forward strand.
AACTCACAGAGTTGAACCTTCCTTTCATAGTTCAGGTTTGAAACACTCTTTTTGTAGAATCTGGAAGTGGATATTTGGACCACTGTGAGGACTTCGTTGGAAACGGGTATATCTTCACCTCAAACCTAGAGAGAAGCATTCTCAGAAAGTTCTCTGTGTTGACTGCATTCAACTGACAGACTTGAACAATCGTTTTGATGGAGCAGTTTTGAAACTCTCTTTCTTTGGAATCTGCAAGTGGATATGTTGACCTCTTTGAAGATTTCGTTGGAAACGGGTTAATCTTCACATAAAAGCTAAACAGAAGCATTCTCAGAAACTTCTTTGTGCTGATTGCATTCACCTCACAGAGTTGAACTTTCTCTTTGATAGAGCAGCTTTGAAACACTCCTTTTCTTGAATCTGCAAGTGGACATTTGGAGGGCTTTCTGGACTGTGGTGGAAAAGGAAATATCTTCTCATCGAAAGTACATTTGGAGGGCTTTGTGTTCTGCGGTGGAAAAGGAAATATCTTCTCATGGAAACAACATAGAAGCATTCTCAGAAACAATTCTGTGATGATTGCATTCAGCTGACAGAGTTGAACATTCCTTTTGATAGAGCAGTTTGGAAACACTCTTTTTGTACAATCTGCATGGGGAGATTTGGACCGCTTGGAGACCTATGGTAGTAAAGGAAATAACTTCATAGAAAAACCAAATGGAAGCATTCTCAGAAAATTCTTTGTGATGATTGAGTTGAACTCAGAGACCTGAACATTCCTTTTGATGGAGCAGTTTCCAAACACACTTCTCGTGGAATCTGCAAGTGGATATTTGGACCTCTCTGAGGATTTCGTTGGAAGCGGGATAAACTTCCCAGAACTAAACGGAAGCATTCTCAGAAACTTCTTTGTGATGTTTGCATTCAACTCACAGAGTTGAAACTTCCTTTCATAGTTCAGGTTTGAAACACTCTTTTTGTAGAATCTGGAAGTGGATATTTGGACCACTGTGTGGTCTTCGTTGGAAACGGGTATATCTTCACCTCAAACCTAGACAGAAGCATTCTCAGAAAGTTCTCTGTGTTGACTGCGTTCAACTCACAGAGTTGAACAATCCTTTTGATGGAGCAGTTTTGAAACTCTCTTTCTTTGGAATCTGCAAGTGGATATGTTGACCTCTTTGAAGATTTCGTTGGAAACGGGTTAATCTTCACATAAAAGCTAAACAGAAGCATTCTCAGAAACTTTTTTCTGATGATTGCATTCACCTCACAGAGTTGAACATTCTCTTTGATAGAGCAGCTTTGAAACACTCTTTTTCTAGAATCTGCAAGTGGACATTTGGAGGGCTTTGTGTTCTGCGGTGGAAAAGGAAATATCTTCTCAGCAAAACTACATAGAAGCATTCTCAGAAACAATTATGTGATGATTGCATTCAGCTGACAGAGTTGAACATTCCTTTTGATAGAGCAGTTTGGAAACACTCTTTTTGTAGAATCTGCATGTGGAGATTTGGACCGCTTGGAGACCTATGGTAGTAAAGGAAATAACTTCATAGAAAAACCAAATGGAAGCATTCTCAGAAAATTCTTTGTGATGATTGAGTTGAACTCAGAGACCTGAACATTCCTTTTGATGGAGCAGTTTCCAAATACACTTCTCGTGGAATCTGCAAGTGGATATTTGGACCTCTCTGAGGATTTCGTTGGAAGCGGGATAAACTTCCCAGAACTAAACGGAAGCACTCTCAGAAACTTCTTTGTGATGTTTGCATTCAACTCACAGAGTTGAAACTTCCTTTCATAGTTCAGGTTTGAAACACTCTTTTTGTAGAATCTGGAAGTGGATATTTGGACCACTGTGTGGTCTTCGTTGGAAACGGGTATATCTTCACCTCAAACCTAGACAGAAGCATTCTCAGAAAGTTCTCTGTGTTGACTGCATTCAACTCACAGAGTTGAACAATCCTTTTGATGGAGCAGTTTTGAAACTCTCTTTCTTTGGAATCTGCAAGTGGATATGTTGACCTCTTTGAAGATTTCGTTGGAAACGGGTTAATCTTCACATAAAAGCTAAACAGAAGCATTCTCAGAAACATCTTCCTGATGATTGCATTCACATCACAGAGTTGAACTTTCCCTTTGATAGAGCATTTTTGAAACACTCTTTTCCTAGAATCTGCCAGTGGACATTTGGAGGGCTTTGTGTTCTGCGGTGGAAAAGGAAATATCTTCTCATCAAAACTACATAGAAGCATTCTCAGAAACTACTCTGTGATGATTGCATTCAGCTGACAGAGTTGAACATTCCTTTTGATAGAGCAGTTTGGAAACACTCTTTTTGTAGAATCTGCATGTGGAGATTTGGACCGCTTTGAGACCTATGGTAGTAAAGGAAATAACTTCATAGAAAAACCAAATGGAAGCATTCTCAGAAAATTCTTTGTGATGATTGAGTTGAACTCAGAGACCTGAACATTCCTTTTGATGGAGCAGTTTCCAAACACACTTCTCGTGGAATCTGCAAGTGGATATTTGGACCTCTCTGAGGATTTCGTTGGAAGCGGGATAAACTTCCCAGAACTAAACGGAAGCATTCTCAGAAACTTCTTTGTGATGTTTGCATTCAACTCACAGAGTTGAACCTTCCTTTCATAGTTCAGGTTTGAAACACTCTTTTTGTAGAATCTGGAAGTGGATATTTGGACCACTGTGAGGACTTCGTTGGAAACGGGTATATCTTCACCTCAAACCTAGAGAGAAGCATTCTCAGAAAGTTCTCTGTGTTGACTGCATTCAACTGACAGACTTGAACAATCGTTTTGATGGAGCAGTTTTGAAACTCTCTTTCTTTGGAATCTGCAAGTGGATATGTTGACCTCTTTGAAGATTTCGTTGGAAACGGGTTAATCTTCACATAAAAGCTAAACAGAAGCATTCTCAGAAACTTCTTTGTGATGATTGCATTCACCTCACAGAGTTGAACTTTCTCTTTGATAGAGCAGCTTTGAAACACTCTTTTTCTTGAATCTGCAAGTGGACATTTGGAGGGCTTTCTGGACTGTGGTGGAAAAGGAAATATCTTCTCATCGAAAGTACATTTGGAGGGCTTTGTGTTCTGCGGTGGAAAAGGAAATATCTTCTCATGGAAACAACATAGAAGCATTCTCAGAAACAATTCTGTGATGATTGCATTCAGCTGACAGAGTTGAACATTCCTTTTGATAGAGCAGTTTGGAAACACTCTTTTTGTAGAATCTGCATGGGGAGATTTGGACCGCTTGGAGACCTATGGTAGTAAAGGAAATAACTTCATAGAAAAACCAAATGGAAGCATTCTCAGAAAATTCTTTGTGATGATTGAGTTGAACTCAGAGACCTGAACATTCCTTTTGATGGAGCAGTTTCCAAACACACTTCTCGTGGAATCTGCAAGTGGATATTTGGACCTCTCTGAGGATTTCGTTGGAAGCGGGATAAACTTCCCAGAACTAAACGGAAGCATTCTCAGAAACTTCTTTGTGATGTTTGCATTCAACTCACAGAGTTGAAACTTCCTTTCATAGTTCAGGTTTGAAACACTCTTTTTGTAGAATCTGGAAGTGGATATTTGGACCACTGTGTGGTCTTCGTTGGAAACGGGTATATCTTCACCTCAAACCTAGACAGAAGCATTCTCAGAAAGTTCTCTGTGTTGACTGCATTCAACTCACAGACTTGAACAATCGTTTTGATGGAGCAGTTTTGAAACTCTCTTTCTTTGGAATCTGCAAGTGGATATGTTGACCTCTTTGAAGATTTCGTTGGAAACGGGTTAATCTTCACATAAAAGCTAAACAGAAGCATTCTCAGAAACTTTTTTCTGATGATTGCATTCACCTCACAGAGTTGAACATTCTCTTTGATAGAGCAGCTTTGAAACACTCTTTTTCTAGAATCTGCAAGTGGACATTTGGAGGGCTTTGTGTTCTGCGGTGGAAAAGGAAATATCTTCTCATCAAAACTACATAGAAGCATTCTCAGAAACAATTCTGTGATGATTGCATTCAGCTGACAGAGTTGAACATTCCTTTTGATAGAGCAGTTTGGAAACACTCTTTTTGTAGAATCTGCATGTGGAGATTTGGACCGCTTGGAGACCTATGGTAGTAAAGGAAATAACTTCATAGAAAAACCAAATGGAAGCATTCTCAGAAAATTCTTTGTGATGATTGAGTTGAACTCAGAGACCTGAACATTCCTTTTGATGGAGCAGTTTCCAAACACACTTCTCGTGGAATCTGCAAGTGGATATTTGGACCTCTCTGAGGATTTCGTTGGAAGCGGGATAAACTTCCCAGAACTAAACGGAAGCATTCTCAGAAACTTCTTTGTGATGTTTGCATTCAACTCACAGAGTTGAACCTTCCTTTCATAGTTCAGGTTTGAAACACTCTTTTTGTAGAATCTGGAAGTGGATATTTGGACCACTGTGAGGACTTCGTTGGAAACGGGTATATCTTCACCTCAAACCTAGAGAGAAGCATTCTCAGAAAGTTCTCTGTGTTGACTGCATTCAACTGACAGACTTGAACAATCGTTTTGATGGAGCAGTTTTGAAACTCTCTTTCTTTGGAATCTGCAAGTGGATATGTTGACCTCTTTGAAGATTTCGTTGGAAACGGGTTAATCTTCACATAAAAGCTAAACAGAAGCATTCTCAGAAACTTCTTTGTGCTGATTGCATTCACCTCACAGAGTTGAACTTTCTCTTTGATAGAGCAGCTTTGAAACACTCTTTTTCTTGAATCTGCAAGTGGACATTTGGAGGGCTTTCTGGACTGTGGTGGAAAAGGAAATATCTTCTCATCGAAAGTACATTTGGAGGGCTTTGTGTTCTGTGGTGGAAAAGGAAATATCTTCTCATGGAAACAACATAGAAGCATTCTCAGAAACAATTCTGTGATGATTGCATTCAGCTGACAGAGTTGAACATTCCTTTTGATAGAGCAGTTTGGAAACACTCTTTTTGTACAATCTGCATGGGGAGATTTGGACCGCTTGGAGACCTATGGTAGTAAAGGAAATAACTTCATAGAAAAACCAAATGGAAGCATTCTCAGAAAATTCTTTGTGATGATTGAGTTGAACTCAGAGACCTGAACATTCCTTTTGATGGAGCAGTTTCCAAACACACTTCTCGTGGAATCTGCAAGTGGATATTTGGACCTCTCTGAGGATTTCGTTGGAAGCGGGATAAACTTCCCAGAACTAAACGGAAGCATTCTCAGAAACTTCTTTGTGATGTTTGCATTCAACTCACAGAGTTGAACCTTCCTTTCATAGTTCAGGTTTGAAACACTCTTTTTGTAGAATCTGGAAGTGGATATTTGGACCACTGTGAGGACTTCATTGGAAACGGGTATATCTTCACCTCAAACCTAGAGAGAAGCATTCTCAGAAAGTTCTCTGTGTTGACTGCATTCAACTGACAGACTTGAACAATCGTTTTGATGGAGCAGTTTTGAAACTCTCTTTCTTTGGAATCTGCAAGTGGATATGTTGACCTCTTTGAAGATTTCGTTGGAAACGGGTTAATCTTCACATAAAAGCTAAACAGAAGCATTCTCAGAAACTTCTTTGTGCTGATTGCATTCACCTCACAGAGTTGAACTTTCTCTTTGATAGAGCAGCTTTGAAACACTCTTTTTCTTGAATCTGCAAGTGGACATTTGGAGGGCTTTCTGGACTGTGGTGGAAAAGGAAATATCTTCTCATCGAAAGTACATTTGGAGGGCTTTGTGTTCTGCGGTGGAAAAGGAAATATCTTCTCATGGAAACAACATAGAAGCATTCTCAGAAACAATTCTGTGATGATTGCATTCAGCTGACAGAGTTGAACATTCCTTTTGATAGAGCAGTTTGGAAACACTCTTTTTGTACAATCTGCATGGGGAGATTTGGACCGCTTGGAGACCTATGGTAGTAAAGGAAATAACTTCATAGAAAAACCAAATGGAAGCATTCTCAGAAAATTCTTTGTGATGATTGAGTTGAACTCAGAGACCTGAACATTCCTTTTGATGGAGCAGTTTCCAAACACACTTCTCGTGGAATCTGCAAGTGGATATTTGGACCTCTCTGAGGATTTCGTTGGAAGCGGGATAAACTTCCCAGAACTAAACGGAAGCATTCTCAGAAACTTCTTTGTGATGTTTGCATTCAACTCACAGAGTTGAACCTTCCTTTCATAGTTCAGGTTTGAAACACTCTTTTTGTAGAATCTGGAAGTGGATATTTGGACCACTGTGTGGTCTTCGTGGGAAACGGGTATATCTTCACCTCAAACCTAGAGAGAAGCATTCTCAGAAAGTTCTCTGTGTTGACTGCATTCAACTCACAGAGTTGAACAATCCTGTTGATGGAGCAGTTTTGAAACTCTCTTTCTTTGGGATCTGCAAGTGGATATGTTGACCTCTTTGAAGATTTCGTTGGAAACGGGTTAATCTTCACATAAAAGCTAAACAGAAGCATTCTCAGAAACTTTTTTCTGATGATTGCATTCACCTCACAGAGTTGAACATTCTCTTTGATAGAGCAGCTTTGAAACACTCTTTTTCTAGAATCTGCAAGTGGACATTTGGAGGGCTTTGTGTTCTGCGGTGGAAAAGGAAATATCTTCTCATCAAAACTACATAGAAGCATTCTCAGAAACAATTATGTGATGATTGCATTCAGCTGACAGAGTTGAACATTCCTTTTGATAGAGCAGTTTGGAAACACTCTTTTTGTAGAATCTGCATGTGGAGATTTGGACCGCTTGGAGACCTATGGTAGTAAAGGAAATAACTTCATAGAAAAACCAAATGGAAGCATTCTCAGAAAATTCTTTGTGATGATTGAGTTGAACTCAGAGACCTGAACATTCCTTTTGATGGAGCAGTTTCCAAATACACTTCTCGTGGAATCTGCAAGTGGATATTTGGACCTCTCTGAGGATTTCGTTGGAAGCGGGATAAACTTCCCAGAACTAAACGGAAGCATTCTCAGAAACTTCTTTGTGATGTTTGCATTCAACTCACAGAGTTGAAACTTCCTTTCATAGTTCAGGTTTGAAACACTCTTTTTGTAGAATCTGGAAGTGGATATTTGGACCACTGTGTGGTCTTCGTTGGAAACGGGTATATCTTCACCTCAAACCTAGACAGAAGCATTCTCAGAAAGTTCTCTGTGTTGACTGCATTCAACTCACAGAGTTGAACAATCCTTTTGATGGAGCAGTTTTGAAACTCTCTTTCTTTGGAATCTGCAAGTGGATATGTTGACCTCTTTGAAGATTTCGTTGGAAACGGGTTAATCTTCACATAAAAGCTAAACAGAAGCATTCTCAGAAACATCTTCGTGATGATTGCATTCACATCACAGAGTTGAACTTTCCCTTTGATAGAGCATCTTTGAAACACTCTTTTCCTAGAATCTGCCAGTGGACATTTGGAGGGCTTTGTGTTCTGCGGTGGAAAAGGAAATATCTTCCCATCAAAACTACATAGAAGCATTCTCAGAAACTACTCTGTGATGATTGCATTCAGCTGACAGAGTTGAACATTCCTTTTGATAGAGCAGTTTGGAAACACTCTTTTTGTAGAATCTGCATGTGGAGATTTGGACCGCTTTGAGACCTATGGTAGTAAAGGAAATAACTTCATAGAAAAACCAAATGGAAGCATTCTCAGAAAATTCTTTGTGATGATTGAGTTGAACTCAGAGACCTGAACATTCCTTTTGATGGAGCAGTTTCCAAACACACTTCTCGTGGAATCTGCAAGTGGATATTTGGACCTCTCTGAGGATTTCGTTGGAAGCGGGATAAACTTCCCAGAACTAAACGGAAGCATTCTCAGAAACTTCTTTGTGATGTTTGCATTCAACTCACAGAGTTGAACCTTCCTTTCATAGTTCAGGTTTGAAACACTCTTTTTGTAGAATCTGGAAGTGGATATTTGGACCACTGTGAGGACTTCGTTGGAAACGGGTATATCTTCACCTCAAACCTAGAGAGAAGCATTCTCAGAATGTTCTCTGTGTTGACTGCATTCAACTGACAGACTTGAACAATCGTTTTGATGGAGCAGTTTTGAAACTCTCTTTCTTTGGAATCTGCAAGTGGATATGTTGACCTCTTTGAAGATTTCGTTGGAAACGGGTTAATCTTCACATAAAAGCTAAACAGAAGCATTCTCAGAAACTTCTTTGTGATGATTGCATTCACCTCACAGAGTTGAACTTTCTCTTTGATAGAGCAGCTTTGAAACACTCTTTTTCTAGAATCTGCAAGTGGACATTTGGAGGGCTTTCTGGACTGTGGTGGAAAAGGAAATATCTTCTCATCGAAAGTACATTTGGAGGGCTTTGTGTTCTGCGGTGGAAAAGGAAATATCTTCTCATGGAAACAACATAGAAGCATTCTCAGAAACAATTCTGTGATGATTGCATTCAGCTGACAGAGTTGAACATTCCTTTTGATAGAGCAGTTTGGAAACACTCTTTTTGTAGAATCTGCATGGGGAGATTTGGACCGCTTGGAGACCTATGGTAGTAAAGGAAATAACTTCATAGAAAAACCAAATGGAAGCATTCTCAGAAAATTCTTTGTGATGATTGAGTTGAACTCAGAGACCTGAACATTCCTTTTGATGGAGCAGTTTCCAAACACACTTCTCGTGGAATCTGCAAGTGGATATTTGGACCTCTCTGAGGATTTCGTTGGAAGCGGGATAAACTTCCCAGAACTAAACGGAAGCATTCTCAGAAACTTCTTTGTGATGTTTGCATTCAACTCAAAGAGTTGAAACTTCCTTTCATAGTTCAGGTTTGAAACACTCTTTTTGTAGAATCTGGAAGTGGATATTTGGACCACTGTGTGGTCTTCGTTGGAAACGGGTATATCTTCACCTCAAACCTAGACAGAAGCATTCTCAGAAAGTTCTCTGTGTTGACTGCATTCAACTCACAGACTTGAACAATCGTTTTGATGGAGCAGTTCTGAAACTCTCTTTCTTTGGGATCTGCAAGTGGATATGTTGACTCTTTGAAGATTTCGTTGGAAACGGGTTAATCTTCACATAAAAGCTAAACAGAAGCATTCTCAGAAACTTCTTTGTGATGATTGCATTCACCTCACAGAGTTGAACTTTCCCTTTGATAGAGCAGCTTTGAAACACTCTTTTTCTAGAATCTGCAAGTGGACATTTGGAGGGCTTTGTGTTCTGCGGTGGAAAAGGAAATATCTTCTCATCAAAACTACATAGAAGCATTCTCAGAAACAATTCTGTGATGATTGCATTCAGCTGACAGAGTTGAACATTCCTTTTGATAGAGCAGTTTGGAAACACTCTTTTTGTAGAATCTGCATGGGGAGATTTGGACCGCTTGGAGACCTATGGTAGTAAAGGAAATAAATTCATAGAAAAACCAAATGGAAGCATTCTCAGAAAATTCTTTGTGATGATTGAGTTGAACTCAGAGACCTGAACATTCCTTTTGATGGAGCAGTTTCCAAACACACTTCTCGTGGAATCTGCAAGTGGATATTTGGACCTCTCTGAGGATTTCGTTGGAAGCGGGATAAACTTCCCAGAACTAAACGGAAGCATTCTCAGAAACTTCTTTGTGATGTTTGCATTCAACTCACAGAGTTGAACCTTCCTTTCATAGTTCAGGTTTGAAACACTCTTTTTGTAGAATCTGGAAGTGGATATTTGGACCACTGTGAGGACTTCGTTGGAAACGGGTATATCTTCACCTCAAACCTAGAGAGAAGCATTCTCAGAAAGTTCTCTGTGTTGACTGCATTCAACTGACAGACTTGAACAATCGTTTTGATGGAGCAGTTTTGAAACTCTCTTTCTTTGGAATCTGCAAGTGGATATGTTGACCTCTTTGAAGATTTCGTTGGAAACGGGTTAATCTTCACATAAAAGCTAAACAGAAGCATTCTCAGAAACTTCTTTGTGCTGATTGCATTCACCTCACAGAGTTGAACTTTCTCTTTGATAGAGCAGCTTTGAAACACTCTTTTTCTTGAATCTGCAAGTGGACATTTGGAGGGCTTTCTGGACTGTGGTGGAAAAGGAAATATCTTCTCATCGAAAGTACATTTGGAGGGCTTTGTGTTCTGCGGTGGAAAAGGAAATATCTTCTCATGGAAACAACATAGAAGCATTCTCAGAAACAATTCTGTGATGATTGCATTCAGCTGACAGAGTTGAACATTCCTTTTGATAGAGCAGTTTGGAAACACTCTTTTTGTAGAATCTGCATGGGGAGATTTGGACCGCTTGGAGACCTATGGTAGTAAAGGAAATAACTTCATAGAAAAACCAAATGGAAGCATTCTCAGAAAATTCTTTGTGATGATTGAGTTGAACTCAGAGACCTGAACATTCCTTTTGATGGAGCAGTTTCCAAACACACTTCTCGTGGAATCTGCAAGTGGATATTTGGACCTCTCTGAGGATTTCGTTGGAAGCGGGATAAACTTCCCAGAACTAAACGGAAGCATTCTCAGAAACTTCTTTGTGATGTTTGCATTCAACTCACAGAGTTGAAACTTCCTTTCATAGTTCAGGTTTGAAACACTCTTTTTGTAGAATCTGGAAGTGGATATTTGGACCACTGTGTGGTCTTCGTTGGAAACGGGTATATCTTCACCTCAAACCTAGACAGAAGCATTCTCAGAAAGTTCTCTGTGTTGACTGCATTCAACTCACAGAGTTGAACAATCCTTTTGATGGAGCAGTTTTGAAACTCTCTTTCTTTGGGATCTGCAAGTGGATATGTTGACCTCTTTGAAGATTTCGTTGGAAACGGGTTAATCTTCACATAAAAGCTAAACAGAAGCATTCTCAGAAACTTCTTTGTGATGATTGCATTCACCTCACAGAGTTGAACTTTCCCTTTGATAGAGCAGCTTTGAAACACTCTTTTTCTAGAATCTGCAAGTGGACATTTGGAGGGCTTTGTGTTCTGCGGTGGAAAAGGAAATATCTTCTCATCAAAACTACATAGAAGCATTCTCAGAAACTACTCTGTGATGATTGCATTCAGCTGACAGAGTTGAACATTCCTTTTGATAGAGCAGTTTGGAAACACTCTTTTTGTAGAATCTGCATGTGGAGATTTGGACCGCTTGGAGACCTATGGTAGTAAAGGAAATAACTTCATAGAAAAACCAAATGGAAGCATTCTCAGAAAATTCTTTGTGATGATTGAGTTGAACTCAGAGACCTGAACATTCCTTTTGATGGAGCAGTTTCCAAACACACTTCTCGTGGAATCTGCAAGTGGATATTTGGACCTCTCTGAGGATTTCGTTGGAAGCGGGATAAACTTCCCAGAACTAAACGGAAGCATTCTCAGAAACTTCTTTGTGATGTTTGCATTCAACTCACAGAGTTGAAACTTGCTTTCATAGTTCAGGTTTGAAACACTCTTTTTGTAGAATCTGGAAGTGGATATTTGGACCACTGTGTGGTCTTCGTTGGAAACGGGTATATCTTCACCTCAAACCTAGAGAGAAGCATTCTCAGAAAGTTCTCTGTGTTGACTGCATTCAACTCACAGAGTTGAACAATCCTTTTGATGGAGCAGTTTTGAAACTCTCTTTCTTTGGGATCTGCAAGTGGATATGTTGTCCTCTTTGAAGATTTCGTTGGAAACGGGTTAATCTTCACATAAAAGCTAAACAGAAGCATTCTCAGAAACTTTTTTCTGATGATTGCATTCACCTCACAGAGTTGAACATTCTCTTTGATAGAGCAGCTTTGAAACACTCTTTTTCTAGAATCTGCAAGTGGACATTTGGAGGGCTTTGTGTTCTGCGGTGGAAAAGGAAATATCTTCTCATCAAAACTACATAGAAGCATTCTCAGAAACAATTCTGTGATGATTGCATTCAGCTGACAGAGTTGAACATTCCTTTTGATAGAGCAGTTTGGAAACACTCTTTTTGTAGAATCTGCATGTGGAGATTTGGACCGCTTGGAGACCTATGGTAGTAAAGGAAATAACTTCATAGAAAAACCAAATGGAAGCATTCTCAGAAAATTCTTTGCGATGATTGAGTTGAACTCAGAGACCTGAACATTCCTTTTGATGGAGCAGTTTCCAAATACACTTCTCGTGGAATCTGCAAGTGGATATTTGGACCTTTCTGAGGATTTCCTTGGAAGCGGGATAAACTTCCCAGAACTAAACGGAAGCATTCTCAGAAACTTCTTTGTGATGTTTGCATTCAACTCACAGAGTTGAAACTTCCTTTCATAGTTCAGGTTTGAAACACTCTTTTTGTAGAATCTGGAAGTGGATATTTGGACCACTGTGTGGTCTTCGTTGGAAACGGGTATATCTTCACCTCAAACCTAGACAGAAGCATTCTCAGAAAGTTCTCTGTGTTGACTGCATTCAACTCACAGAGTTGAACAATCCTTTTGATGGAGCAGTTTTGAAACTCTCTTTCTTTGGAATCTGCAAGTGGATATGTTGACCACTTTGAAGATTTCGTTGGAAACAGGTTAATCTTCACATAAAAGCTAAACAGAAGCATTCTCAGAAACTTTTTTCTGATGATTGCATTCACCTCACAGAGTTGAACATTCTCTTTGATAGAGCAGCTTTGAAACACTCTTTTTCTAGAATCTGCAAGTGGACATTTGGAGGGCTTTGTGTTCTGCGGTGGAAAAGGAAATATCTTCTCATCAAAACTACATAGAAGCATTCTCAGAAACTACTCTGTGATGATTGCATTCAGCTGACAGAATTGAACATTCCTTTTGATAGAGCAGTTTGGAAACACTCTTTTTGTAGAATCTGCATGTGGAGATTTGGACCGCTTGGAGACCTATGGTAGTAAAGGAAATAACTTCATAGAAAAACCAAATGGAAGCATTCTCAGAAAATTCTTTGTGATGATTGAGTTGAACTCAGAGACCTGAACATTCCTTTTGATGGAGCAGTTTCCAAACACACTTCTCGTGGAATCTGCAAGTGGATATTTGGACCTCTCTGAGGATTTCGTTGGAAGCGGGATAAACTTCCCAGAACTAAACGGAAGCATTCTCAGAAACTTCTTTGTGATGTTTGCATTCAACTCACAGAGTTGAACCTTCCTTTCATAGTTCAGGTTTGAAACACTCTTTTTGTAGAATCTGGAAGTGGATATTTGGACCACTGTGAGGACTTCGTTGGAAACGGGTATATCTTCACCTCAAACCTAGAGAGAAGCATTCTCAGAAAGTTCTCAGTGTTGACTGCATTCAACTCACAGAGTTGAACAATCCTTTTGATGGAGCAGTTTTGAAACTCTGTTTCTTTGGGATCTGCAAGTGGATATGTTGACCTCTTTGAAGATTTCGTTGGAAACGGGTTAATCTTCACATAAAAGCTAAACAGAAGCATTCTCAGAAACTTTTTTCTGATGATTGCATTCACTTCACAGAGTTGAACATTCTCTTTGATAGAGCAGCTTTGAAACACTCTTTTTCTAGAATCTGCAAGTGGACATTTGGAGGGCTTTGTGTTCTGCGGTGGAAAAGGAAATATCTTCTCATCAAAACTACATAGAAGCATTCTCAGAAACAATTATGTGATGATTGCATTCAGCTGACAGAGTTGAACATTCCTTTTGATAGAGCAGTTTGGAAACACTCTTTTTGTAGAATCTGCATGTGGAGATTTGGACCGCTTGGAGACCTATGGTAGTAAAGGAAATAACTTCATAGAAAAACCAAATGGAAGCATTCTCAGAAAATTCTTTGTGATGATTGAGTTGAACTCAGAGACCTGAACATTCCTTTTGATGGAGCAGTTTCCAAATACACTTCTCGTGGAATCTGCAAGTGGATATTTGGACCTCTCTGAGGATTTCGTTGGAAGCGGGATAAACTTCCCAGAACTAAACGGAAGCATTCTCAGAAACTTCTTTGTGATGTTGCATTCAACTCACAGAGTTGAAACTTCCTTTCATAGTTCAGGTTTGAAACACTCTTTTTGTAGAATCTGGAAGTGGATATTTGGACCACTGTGTGGTCTTCGTTGGAAACGGGTATATCTTCACCTCAAACCTAGACAGAAGCATTCTCAGAAAGTTCTCTGTGTTGACTGCATTCAACTCACAGAGTTGAACAATCCTTTTGATGGAGCAGTTTTGAAACTCTCTTTCTTTGGAATCTGCAAGTGGATATGTTGACCTCTTTGAAGATTTCGTTGGAAACGGGTTAATCTTCACATAAAAGCTAAACAGAAGCATTCTCAGAAACTTCTTTGTGCTGATTGCATTCACCTCACAGAGTTGAACTTTCTCTTTGATAGAGCAGCTTTGAAACACTCTTTTTCTTGAATCTGCAAGTGGACATTTGGAGGGCTTTCTGGACTGTGGTGGAAAAGGAAATATCTTCTCATCGAAAGTACATTTGGAGGGCTTTGTGTTCTGTGGTGGAAAAGGAAATATCTTCTCATGGAAACAACATAGAAGCATTCTCAGAAACAATTCTGTGATGATTGCATTCAGCTGACAGAGTTGAACATTCCTTTTGATAGAGCAGTTTGGAAACACTCTTTTTGTAGAATCTGCATGGGGAGATTTGGACCGCTTGGAGACCTATGGTAGTAAAGGAAATAACTTCATAGAAAAACCAAATGGAAGCATTCTCAGAAAATTCTTTGTGATGATTGAGTTGAACTCAGAGACCTGAACATTCCTTTTGATGGAGCAGTTTCCAAACACACTTCTCGTGGAATCTGCAAGTGGATATTTGGACCTCTCTGAGGATTTCGTTGGAAGCGGGATAAACTTCCCAGAACTAAACGGAAGCATTCTCAGAAACTTCTTTGTGATGTTTGCATTCAACTCACAGAGTTGAAACTTCCTTTCATAGTTCAGGTTTGAAACACTCTTTTTGTAGAATCTGGAAGTGGATATTTGGACCACTGTGTGGTCTTCGTTGGAAACGGGTATATCTTCACCTCAAACCTAGACAGAAGCATTCTCAGAAAGTTCTCTGTGTTGACTGCATTCAACTCACAGAGTTGAACAATCCTTTTGATGGAGCAGTTTTGAAACTCTCTTTCTTTGGGATCTGCAAGTGGATATGTTGACCTCTTTGAAGATTTCGTTGGAAACGGGTTAATCTTCACATAAAAGCTAAACAGAAGCATTCTCAGAAACTTTTTTCTGATGATTGCATTCACCTCACAGAGTTGAACTTTCCCTTTGATAGAGCAGCTTTGAAACACTCTTTTTCTAGAATCTGCAAATCGACATTTGGAGGGCTTTGTGTTCTGCGGTGGAAAAGGAAATATCTTCTCATCAAAACTACATAGAAGCATTCTCAGAAACAATTCTGTGATGATTGCATTCAGCTGACAGAGTTGAACATTCCTTTTGATAGAGCAGTTTGGAAACACTCTTTTTGCAGAATCTGCATGTGGAGATTTGGACCGCTTGGAGACCTATGGTAGTAAAGGAAATAACTTCATAGAAAAACCAAATGGAAGCATTCTCAGAAAATTCTTTGTGATGATTGAGTTGAACTCAGAGACCTGAACATTCCTTTTGATGGAGCAGTTTCCAAACACACTTCTCGTGGAATCTGCAAGTGGATATTTGGACCTCTCTGAGGATTTCGTTGGAAGCGGGATAAACTTCCCAGAACTAAACGGAAGCATTCTCAGAAACTTCTTTGTGATGTTTGCATTCAACTCACAGAGTTGAAACTTGCTTTCATAGTTCAGGTTTGAAACACTCTTTTTGTAGAATCTGGAAGTGGATATTTGGACCACTGTGAGGACTTCGTTGGAAACGGGTATATCTTCACCTCAAACCTAGAGAGAAGCATTCTCAGAAAGTTCTCTGTGTTGACTGCATTCAACTCACAGAGTTGAACAATCCTTTTGATGGAGCAGTTTTGAAACTCTCTTTCTTTGGGATCTGCAAGTGGATATGTTGACCTCTTTGAAGATTTCGTTGGAAACGGGTTAATCTTCACATAAAAGCTAAACAGAAGCATTCTCAGAAACTTTTTTCTGATGATTGCATTCACCTTACAGAGTTGAACATTCTCTTTGATAGAGCAGCTTTGAAACACTCTTTTTCTAGAATCTGCAAGTGGACATTTGGAGGGCTTTGTGTTCTGCGGTGTAAAAGGAAATCTCTTCTCATCAAAACTACATAGAAGCATTCTCAGAAACAATTATGTGATGATTGCATTCAGCTGACAGAGTTGAACATTCCTTTTGATAGAGCAGTTTGGAAACACTCTTTTTGTAGAATCTGCATGTGGAGATTTGGACCGCTTGGAGACCTATGTTAGTAAAGGAAATAACTTCATAGAAAAACCAAATGGAAGCATTCTCAGAAAATTCTTTGTGATGATTGAGTTGAACTCAGAGACCTGAACATTCCTTTTGATGGAGCAGTTTCCAAATACACTTCTCGTGGAATCTGCAAGTGGATATTTGGACCTCTCTGAGGATTTCGTTGGAAGCGGGATAAACTTCCCAGAACTAAACGGAAGCATTCTCAGAAACTTCTTTGTGATGTTTGCATTCAACTCACAGAGTTGAAACTTCCTTTCATAGTTCAGGTTTGAAACACTCTTTTTGTAGAATCTGGAAGTGGATATTTGGACCACTGTGTGGTCTTCGTTGGAAACGGGTATATCTTCACCTCAAACCTAGACAGAAGCATTCTCAGAAAGTTCTCTGTGTTGACTGCATTCAACTCACAGAGTTGAACAATCCTTTTGATGGAGCAGTTTTGAAACTCTCTTTCTTTGGGATCTGCAAGTGGATATGTTGACCTCTTTGAAGATTTCGTTGGAAACGGGTTAATCTTCACATAAAAGCTAAACAGAAGCATTCTCAGAAACTTCTTTGTGATCATTGCATTCACCTCACAGAGTTGAACTTTCCCTTTGATAGAGCAGCTTTGAAACACTCTTTTTCTAGAATCTGCAAATGGACATTTGGAGGGCTTTGTGTTCTGCGGTGGAAAAGGAAATATCTTCTCATGGAAACAACATAGAAGCATTCTCAGAAACAATTCTGTGATGATTGCATTCAGCTGACAGAGTTGAACATTCCTTTTGATAGAGCAGTTTGGAAACACTCTTTTTGTACAATCTGCATGGGGAGATTTGGACCGCTTGGAGACCTATGGTAGTAAAGGAAATAACTTCATAGAAAAACCAAATGGAAGCATTCTCAGAAAATTCTTTGTGATGATTGAGTTGAACTCAGAGACCTGAACATTCCTTTTGATGGAGCAGTTTCCAAACACACTTCTCGTGGAATCTGCAAGTGGATATTTGGACCTCTCTGAGGATTTCGTTGGAAGCGGGATAAACTTCCCAGAACTAAACGGAAGCATTCTCAGAAACTTCTTTGTGATGTTTGCATTCAACTCACAGAGTTGAACCTTCCTTTCATAGTTCAGGTTTGAAACACTCTTTTTGTAGAATCTGGAAGTGGATATTTGGACCACTGTGAGGACTTCGTTGGAAACGGGTATATCTTCACCTCAAACCTAGAGAGAAGCATTCTCAGAAAGTTCTCTGTGTTGACTGCATTCAACTGACAGACTTGAACAATCGTTTTGATGGAGCAGTTTTGAAACTCTCTTTCTTTGGAATCTGCAAGTGGATATGTTGACCTCTTTGAAGATTTCGTTGGAAACGGGTTAATCTTCACATAAAAGCTAAACAGAAGCATTCTCAGAAACTTCTTTGTGCTGATTGCATTCACCTCACAGAGTTGAACTTTCTCTTTGATAGAGCAGCTTTGAAACACTCTTTTTCTTGAATCTGCAAGTGGACATTTGGAGGGCTTTCTGGACTGTGGTGGAAAAGGAAATATCTTCTCATCGAAAGTACATTTGGAGGGCTTTGTGTTCTGCGGTGGAAAAGGAAATATCTTCTCATGGAAACAACATAGAAGCATTCTCAGAAACAATTCTGTGATGATTGCATTCAGCTGACAGAGTTGAACATTCCTTTTGATAGAGCAGTTTGGAAACACTCTTTTTGTACAATCTGCATGGGGAGATTTGGACCGCTTGGAGACCTATGGTAGTAAAGGAAATAACTTCATAGAAAAACCAAATGGAAGCATTCTCAGAAAATTCTTTGTGATGATTGAGTTGAACTCAGAGACCTGAACATTCCTTTTGATGGAGCAGTTTCCAAACACACTTCTCGTGGAATCTGCAAGTGGATATTTGGACCTCTCTGAGGATTTCGTTGGAAGCGGGATAAACTTCCCAGAACTAAACGGAAGCATTCTCAGAAACTTCTTTGTGATGTTTGCATTCAACTCACAGAGTTGAACCTTCCTTTCATAGTTCAGGTTTGAAACACTCTTTTTGTAGAATCTGGAAGTGGATATTTGGACCACTGTGTGGACTTCGTTGGAAACGGGTATATCTTCACCTCAAACCTAGAGAGAAGCATTCTCAGAAAGTTCTCTGTGTTGACTGCATTCAACTCACAGAGTTGAACAATCCTGTTGATGGAGCAGTTTTGAAACTCTCTTTCTTTGGGATCTGCAAGTGGATATGTTGACCTCTTTGAAGATTTCGTTGGAAACGGGTTAATCTTCACATAAAAGCTAAACAGAAGCATTCTCAGAAACTTTTTTCTGATGATTGCATTCACCTCACAGAGTTGAACATTCTCTTTGATAGAGCAGCTTTGAAACACTCTTTTTCTAGAATCTGCAAGTGGACATTTGGAGGGCTTTGTGTTCTGCGGTGGAAAAGGAAATCTCTTCTCATCAAAACTACATAGAAGCATTCTCAGAAACAATTATGTGATGATTGCATTCAGCTGACAGAGTTGAACATTCCTTTTGATAGAGCAGTTTGGAAACACTCTTTTTGTAGAATCTGCATGTGGAGATTTGGACCGCTTGGAGACCTATGTTAGTAAAGGAAATAACTTCATAGAAAAACCAAATGGAAGCATTCTCAGAAAATTCTTTGTGATGATTGAGTTGAACTCAGAGACCTGAACATTCCTTTTGATGGAGCAGTTTCCAAATACACTTCTCGTGGAATCTGCAAGTGGATATTTGGACCTCTCTGAGGATTTCGTTGGAAGCGGGATAAACTTCCCAGAACTAAACGGAAGCATTCTCAGAAACTTCTTTGTGATGTTTGCATTCAACTCACAGAGTTGAAACTTCCTTTCATAGTTCAGGTTTGAAACACTCTTTTTGTAGAATCTGGAAGTGGATATTTGGACCACTGTGTGGTCTTCGTTGGAAACGGGTATATCTTCACCTCAAACCTAGACAGAAGCATTCTCAGAAAGTTCTCTGTGTTGACTGCATTCAACTCACAGAGTTGAACAATCCTTTTGATGGAGCAGTTTTGAAACTCTCTTTCTTTGGGATCTGCAAGTGGATATGTTGACCTCTTTGAAGATTTCGTTGGAAACGGGTTAATCTTCACATAAAAGCTAAACAGAAGCATTCTCAGAAACTTCTTTGTGATCATTGCATTCACCTCACAGAGTTGAACTTTCCCTTTGATAGAGCAGCTTTGAAACACTCTTTTTCTAGAATCTGCAAATGGACATTTGGAGGGCTTTGTGTTCTGCGGTGGAAAAGGAAATATCTTCTCATGGAAACAACATAGAAGCATTCTCAGAAACAATTCTGTGATGATTGCATTCAGCTGACAGAGTTGAACATTCCTTTTGATAGAGCAGTTTGGAAACACTCTTTTTGTACAATCTGCATGGGGAGATTTGGACCGCTTGGAGACCTATGGTAGTAAAGGAAATAACTTCATAGAAAAACCAAATGGAAGCATTCTCAGAAAATTCTTTGTGATGATTGAGTTGAACTCAGAGACCTGAACATTCCTTTTGATGGAGCAGTTTCCAAACACACTTCTCGTGGAATCTGCAAGTGGATATTTGGACCTCTCTGAGGATTTCGTTGGAAGCGGGATAAACTTCCCAGAACTAAACGGAAGCATTCTCAGAAACTTCTTTGTGATGTTTGCATTCAACTCACAGAGTTGAACCTTCCTTTCATAGTTCAGGTTTGAAACACTCTTTTTGTAGAATCTGGAAGTGGATATTTGGACCACTGTGAGGACTTCGTTGGAAACGGGTATATCTTCACCTCAAACCTAGAGAGAAGCATTCTCAGAAAGTTCTCTGTGTTGACTGCATTCAACTGACAGACTTGAACAATCGTTTTGATGGAGCAGTTTTGAAACTCTCTTTCTTTGGAATCTGCAAGTGGATATGTTGACCTCTTTGAAGATTTCGTTGGAAACGGGTTAATCTTCACATAAAAGCTAAACAGAAGCATTCTCAGAAACTTCTTTGTGCTGATTGCATTCACCTCACAGAGTTGAACTTTCTCTTTGATAGAGCAGCTTTGAAACACTCTTTTTCTTGAATCTGCAAGTGGACATTTGGAGGGCTTTCTGGACTGTGGTGGAAAAGGAAATATCTTCTCATCGAAAGTACATTTGGAGGGCTTTGTGTTCTGCGGTGGAAAAGGAAATATCTTCTCATGGAAACAACATAGAAGCATTCTCAGAAACAATTCTGTGATGATTGCATTCAGCTGACAGAGTTGAACATTCCTTTTGATAGAGCAGTTTGGAAACACTCTTTTTGTACAATCTGCATGGGGAGATTTGGACCGCTTGGAGACCTATGGTAGTAAAGGAAATAACTTCATAGAAAAACCAAATGGAAGCATTCTCAGAAAATTCTTTGTGATGATTGAGTTGAACTCAGAGACCTGAACATTCCTTTTGATGGAGCAGTTTCCAAACACACTTCTCGTGGAATCTGCAAGTGGATATTTGGACCTCTCTGAGGATTTCGTTGGAAGCGGGATAAACTTCCCAGAACTAAACGGAAGCATTCTCAGAAACTTCTTTGTGATGTTTGCATTCAACTCACAGAGTTGAACCTTCCTTTCATAGTTCAGGTTTGAAACACTCTTTTTGTAGAATCTGGAAGTGGATATTTGGACCACTGTGAGGACTTCATTGGAAACGGGTATATCTTCACCTCAAACCTAGAGAGAAGCATTCTCAGAAAGTTCTCTGTGTTGACTGCATTCAACTGACAGACTTGAACAATCGTTTTGATGGAGCAGTTTTGAAACTCTCTTTCTTTGGAATCTGCAAGTGGATATGTTGACCTCTTTGAAGATTTCGTTGGAAACGGGTTAATCTTCACATAAAAGCTAAACAGAAGCATTCTCAGAAACTTCTTTGTGCTGATTGCATTCACCTCACAGAGTTGAACTTTCTCTTTGATAGAGCAGCTTTGAAACACTCTTTTTCTTGAATCTGCAAGTGGACATTTGGAGGGCTTTCTGGACTGTGGTGGAAAAGGAAATATCTTCTCATCGAAAGTACATTTGGAGGGCTTTGTGTTCTGCGGTGGAAAAGGAAATATCTTCTCATGGAAACAACATAGAAGCATTCTCAGAAACAATTCTGTGATGATTGCATTCAGCTGACAGAGTTGAACATTCCTTTTGATAGAGCAGTTTGGAAACACTCTTTTTGTACAATCTGCATGGGGAGATTTGGACCGCTTGGAGACCTATGGTAGTAAAGGAAATAACTTCATAGAAAAACCAAATGGAAGCATTCTCAGAAAATTCTTTGTGATGATTGAGTTGAACTCAGAGACCTGAACATTCCTTTTGATGGAGCAGTTTCCAAACACACTTCTCGTGGAATCTGCAAGTGGATATTTGGACCTCTCTGAGGATTTCGTTGGAAGCGGGATAAACTTCCCAGAACTAAACGGAAGCATTCTCAGAAACTTCTTTGTGATGTTTGCATTCAACTCACAGAGTTGAACCTTCCTTTCATAGTTCAGGTTTGAAACACTCTTTTTGTAGAATCTGGAAGTGGATATTTGGACCACTGTGTGGTCTTCGTGGGAAACGGGTATATCTTCACCTCAAACCTAGAGAGAAGCATTCTCAGAAAGTTCTCTGTGTTGACTGCATTCAACTCACAGAGTTGAACAATCCTGTTGATGGAGCAGTTTTGAAACTCTCTTTCTTTGGGATCTGCAAGTGGATATGTTGACCTCTTTGAAGATTTCGTTGGAAACGGGTTAATCTTCACATAAAAGCTAAACAGAAGCATTCTCAGAAACTTTTTTCTGATGATTGCATTCACCTCACAGAGTTGAACATTCTCTTTGATAGAGCAGCTTTGAAACACTCTTTTTCTAGAATCTGCAAGTGGACATTTGGAGGGCTTTGTGTTCTGCGGTGGAAAAGGAAATATCTTCTCATCAAAACTACATAGAAGCATTCTCAGAAACAATTATGTGATGATTGCATTCAGCTGACAGAGTTGAACATTCCTTTTGATAGAGCAGTTTGGAAACACTCTTTTTGTAGAATCTGCATGTGGAGATTTGGACCGCTTGGAGACCTATGGTAGTAAAGGAAATAACTTCATAGAAAAACCAAATGGAAGCATTCTCAGAAAATTCTTTGTGATGATTGAGTTGAACTCAGAGACCTGAACATTCCTTTTGATGGAGCAGTTTCCAAATACACTTCTCGTGGAATCTGCAAGTGGATATTTGGACCTCTCTGAGGATTTCGTTGGAAGCGGGATAAACTTCCCAGAACTAAACGGAAGCATTCTCAGAAACTTCTTTGTGATGTTTGCATTCAACTCACAGAGTTGAAACTTCCTTTCATAGTTCAGGTTTGAAACACTCTTTTTGTAGAATCTGGAAGTGGATATTTGGACCACTGTGTGGTCTTCGTTGGAAACGGGTATATCTTCACCTCAAACCTAGACAGAAGCATTCTCAGAAAGTTCTCTGTGTTGACTGCATTCAACTCACAGAGTTGAACAATCCTTTTGATGGAGCAGTTTTGAAACTCTCTTTCTTTGGAATCTGCAAGTGGATATGTTGACCTCTTTGAAGATTTCGTTGGAAACGGGTTAATCTTCACATAAAAGCTAAACAGAAGCATTCTCAGAAACATCTTCGTGATGATTGCATTCACATCACAGAGTTGAACTTTCCCTTTGATAGAGCATCTTTGAAACACTCTTTTCCTAGAATCTGCCAGTGGACATTTGGAGGGCTTTGTGTTCTGCGGTGGAAAAGGAAATATCTTCCCATCAAAACTACATAGAAGCATTCTCAGAAACTACTCTGTGATGATTGCATTCAGCTGACAGAGTTGAACATTCCTTTTGATAGAGCAGTTTGGAAACACTCTTTTTGTAGAATCTGCATGTGGAGATTTGGACCGCTTTGAGACCTATGGTAGTAAAGGAAATAACTTCATAGAAAAACCAAATGGAAGCATTCTCAGAAAATTCTTTGTGATGATTGAGTTGAACTCAGAGACCTGAACATTCCTTTTGATGGAGCAGTTTCCAAACACACTTCTCGTGGAATCTGCAAGTGGATATTTGGACCTCTCTGAGGATTTCGTTGGAAGCGGGATAAACTTCCCAGAACTAAACGGAAGCATTCTCAGAAACTTCTTTGTGATGTTTGCATTCAACTCACAGAGTTGAACCTTCCTTTCATAGTTCAGGTTTGAAACACTCTTTTTGTAGAATCTGGAAGTGGATATTTGGACCACTGTGAGGACTTCGTTGGAAACGGGTATATCTTCACCTCAAACCTAGAGAGAAGCATTCTCAGAATGTTCTCTGTGTTGACTGCATTCAACTGACAGACTTGAACAATCGTTTTGATGGAGCAGTTTTGAAACTCTCTTTCTTTGGAATCTGCAAGTGGATATGTTGACCTCTTTGAAGATTTCGTTGGAAACGGGTTAATCTTCACATAAAAGCTAAACAGAAGCATTCTCAGAAACTTCTTTGTGATGATTGCATTCACCTCACAGAGTTGAACTTTCTCTTTGATAGAGCAGCTTTGAAACACTCTTTTTCTAGAATCTGCAAGTGGACATTTGGAGGGCTTTCTGGACTGTGGTGGAAAAGGAAATATCTTCTCATCGAAAGTACATTTGGAGGGCTTTGTGTTCTGCGGTGGAAAAGGAAATATCTTCTCATGGAAACAACATAGAAGCATTCTCAGAAACAATTCTGTGATGATTGCATTCAGCTGACAGAGTTGAACATTCCTTTTGATAGAGCAGTTTGGAAACACTCTTTTTGTAGAATCTGCATGGGGAGATTTGGACCGCTTGGAGACCTATGGTAGTAAAGGAAATAACTTCATAGAAAAACCAAATGGAAGCATTCTCAGAAAATTCTTTGTGATGATTGAGTTGAACTCAGAGACCTGAACATTCCTTTTGATGGAGCAGTTTCCAAACACACTTCTCGTGGAATCTGCAAGTGGATATTTGGACCTCTCTGAGGATTTCGTTGGAAGCGGGATAAACTTCCCAGAACTAAACGGAAGCATTCTCAGAAACTTCTTTGTGATGTTTGCATTCAACTCAAAGAGTTGAAACTTCCTTTCATAGTTCAGGTTTGAAACACTCTTTTTGTAGAATCTGGAAGTGGATATTTGGACCACTGTGTGGTCTTCGTTGGAAACGGGTATATCTTCACCTCAAACCTAGACAGAAGCATTCTCAGAAAGTTCTCTGTGTTGACTGCATTCAACTCACAGACTTGAACAATCGTTTT
This sequence comes from Pan troglodytes, assembly GCF_028858775.2. Classification (NCBI taxonomy): domain Eukaryota; kingdom Metazoa; phylum Chordata; class Mammalia; order Primates; family Hominidae; genus Pan; species Pan troglodytes. The sequence goes on from NC_072407.2 coordinate 55,965,197, forward strand.
GATGGAGCAGTTCTGAAACTCTCTTTCTTTGGGATCTGCAAGTGGATATGTTGACTCTTTGAAGATTTCGTTGGAAACGGGTTAATCTTCACATAAAAGCTAAACAGAAGCATTCTCAGAAACTTCTTTGTGATGATTGCATTCACCTCACAGAGTTGAACTTTCCCTTTGATAGAGCAGCTTTGAAACACTCTTTTTCTAGAATCTGCAAGTGGACATTTGGAGGGCTTTGTGTTCTGCGGTGGAAAAGGAAATATCTTCTCATCAAAACTACATAGAAGCATTCTCAGAAACAATTCTGTGATGATTGCATTCAGCTGACAGAGTTGAACATTCCTTTTGATAGAGCAGTTTGGAAACACTCTTTTTGTAGAATCTGCATGGGGAGATTTGGACCGCTTGGAGACCTATGGTAGTAAAGGAAATAAATTCATAGAAAAACCAAATGGAAGCATTCTCAGAAAATTCTTTGTGATGATTGAGTTGAACTCAGAGACCTGAACATTCCTTTTGATGGAGCAGTTTCCAAACACACTTCTCGTGGAATCTGCAAGTGGATATTTGGACCTCTCTGAGGATTTCGTTGGAAGCGGGATAAACTTCCCAGAACTAAACGGAAGCATTCTCAGAAACTTCTTTGTGATGTTTGCATTCAACTCACAGAGTTGAACCTTCCTTTCATAGTTCAGGTTTGAAACACTCTTTTTGTAGAATCTGGAAGTGGATATTTGGACCACTGTGAGGACTTCGTTGGAAACGGGTATATCTTCACCTCAAACCTAGAGAGAAGCATTCTCAGAAAGTTCTCTGTGTTGACTGCATTCAACTGACAGACTTGAACAATCGTTTTGATGGAGCAGTTTTGAAACTCTCTTTCTTTGGAATCTGCAAGTGGATATGTTGACCTCTTTGAAGATTTCGTTGGAAACGGGTTAATCTTCACATAAAAGCTAAACAGAAGCATTCTCAGAAACTTCTTTGTGCTGATTGCATTCACCTCACAGAGTTGAACTTTCTCTTTGATAGAGCAGCTTTGAAACACTCTTTTTCTTGAATCTGCAAGTGGACATTTGGAGGGCTTTCTGGACTGTGGTGGAAAAGGAAATATCTTCTCATCGAAAGTACATTTGGAGGGCTTTGTGTTCTGCGGTGGAAAAGGAAATATCTTCTCATGGAAACAACATAGAAGCATTCTCAGAAACAATTCTGTGATGATTGCATTCAGCTGACAGAGTTGAACATTCCTTTTGATAGAGCAGTTTGGAAACACTCTTTTTGTAGAATCTGCATGGGGAGATTTGGACCGCTTGGAGACCTATGGTAGTAAAGGAAATAACTTCATAGAAAAACCAAATGGAAGCATTCTCAGAAAATTCTTTGTGATGATTGAGTTGAACTCAGAGACCTGAACATTCCTTTTGATGGAGCAGTTTCCAAACACACTTCTCGTGGAATCTGCAAGTGGATATTTGGACCTCTCTGAGGATTTCGTTGGAAGCGGGATAAACTTCCCAGAACTAAACGGAAGCATTCTCAGAAACTTCTTTGTGATGTTTGCATTCAACTCACAGAGTTGAAACTTCCTTTCATAGTTCAGGTTTGAAACACTCTTTTTGTAGAATCTGGAAGTGGATATTTGGACCACTGTGTGGTCTTCGTTGGAAACGGGTATATCTTCACCTCAAACCTAGACAGAAGCATTCTCAGAAAGTTCTCTGTGTTGACTGCATTCAACTCACAGAGTTGAACAATCCTTTTGATGGAGCAGTTTTGAAACTCTCTTTCTTTGGGATCTGCAAGTGGATATGTTGACCTCTTTGAAGATTTCGTTGGAAACGGGTTAATCTTCACATAAAAGCTAAACAGAAGCATTCTCAGAAACTTCTTTGTGATGATTGCATTCACCTCACAGAGTTGAACTTTCCCTTTGATAGAGCAGCTTTGAAACACTCTTTTTCTAGAATCTGCAAGTGGACATTTGGAGGGCTTTGTGTTCTGCGGTGGAAAAGGAAATATCTTCTCATCAAAACTACATAGAAGCATTCTCAGAAACTACTCTGTGATGATTGCATTCAGCTGACAGAGTTGAACATTCCTTTTGATAGAGCAGTTTGGAAACACTCTTTTTGTAGAATCTGCATGTGGAGATTTGGACCGCTTGGAGACCTATGGTAGTAAAGGAAATAACTTCATAGAAAAACCAAATGGAAGCATTCTCAGAAAATTCTTTGTGATGATTGAGTTGAACTCAGAGACCTGAACATTCCTTTTGATGGAGCAGTTTCCAAACACACTTCTCGTGGAATCTGCAAGTGGATATTTGGACCTCTCTGAGGATTTCGTTGGAAGCGGGATAAACTTCCCAGAACTAAACGGAAGCATTCTCAGAAACTTCTTTGTGATGTTTGCATTCAACTCACAGAGTTGAAACTTGCTTTCATAGTTCAGGTTTGAAACACTCTTTTTGTAGAATCTGGAAGTGGATATTTGGACCACTGTGTGGTCTTCGTTGGAAACGGGTATATCTTCACCTCAAACCTAGAGAGAAGCATTCTCAGAAAGTTCTCTGTGTTGACTGCATTCAACTCACAGAGTTGAACAATCCTTTTGATGGAGCAGTTTTGAAACTCTCTTTCTTTGGGATCTGCAAGTGGATATGTTGTCCTCTTTGAAGATTTCGTTGGAAACGGGTTAATCTTCACATAAAAGCTAAACAGAAGCATTCTCAGAAACTTTTTTCTGATGATTGCATTCACCTCACAGAGTTGAACATTCTCTTTGATAGAGCAGCTTTGAAACACTCTTTTTCTAGAATCTGCAAGTGGACATTTGGAGGGCTTTGTGTTCTGCGGTGGAAAAGGAAATATCTTCTCATCAAAACTACATAGAAGCATTCTCAGAAACAATTCTGTGATGATTGCATTCAGCTGACAGAGTTGAACATTCCTTTTGATAGAGCAGTTTGGAAACACTCTTTTTGTAGAATCTGCATGTGGAGATTTGGACCGCTTGGAGACCTATGGTAGTAAAGGAAATAACTTCATAGAAAAACCAAATGGAAGCATTCTCAGAAAATTCTTTGCGATGATTGAGTTGAACTCAGAGACCTGAACATTCCTTTTGATGGAGCAGTTTCCAAATACACTTCTCGTGGAATCTGCAAGTGGATATTTGGACCTTTCTGAGGATTTCCTTGGAAGCGGGATAAACTTCCCAGAACTAAACGGAAGCATTCTCAGAAACTTCTTTGTGATGTTTGCATTCAACTCACAGAGTTGAAACTTCCTTTCATAGTTCAGGTTTGAAACACTCTTTTTGTAGAATCTGGAAGTGGATATTTGGACCACTGTGTGGTCTTCGTTGGAAACGGGTATATCTTCACCTCAAACCTAGACAGAAGCATTCTCAGAAAGTTCTCTGTGTTGACTGCATTCAACTCACAGAGTTGAACAATCCTTTTGATGGAGCAGTTTTGAAACTCTCTTTCTTTGGAATCTGCAAGTGGATATGTTGACCACTTTGAAGATTTCGTTGGAAACAGGTTAATCTTCACATAAAAGCTAAACAGAAGCATTCTCAGAAACTTTTTTCTGATGATTGCATTCACCTCACAGAGTTGAACATTCTCTTTGATAGAGCAGCTTTGAAACACTCTTTTTCTAGAATCTGCAAGTGGACATTTGGAGGGCTTTGTGTTCTGCGGTGGAAAAGGAAATATCTTCTCATCAAAACTACATAGAAGCATTCTCAGAAACTACTCTGTGATGATTGCATTCAGCTGACAGAATTGAACATTCCTTTTGATAGAGCAGTTTGGAAACACTCTTTTTGTAGAATCTGCATGTGGAGATTTGGACCGCTTGGAGACCTATGGTAGTAAAGGAAATAACTTCATAGAAAAACCAAATGGAAGCATTCTCAGAAAATTCTTTGTGATGATTGAGTTGAACTCAGAGACCTGAACATTCCTTTTGATGGAGCAGTTTCCAAACACACTTCTCGTGGAATCTGCAAGTGGATATTTGGACCTCTCTGAGGATTTCGTTGGAAGCGGGATAAACTTCCCAGAACTAAACGGAAGCATTCTCAGAAACTTCTTTGTGATGTTTGCATTCAACTCACAGAGTTGAACCTTCCTTTCATAGTTCAGGTTTGAAACACTCTTTTTGTAGAATCTGGAAGTGGATATTTGGACCACTGTGAGGACTTCGTTGGAAACGGGTATATCTTCACCTCAAACCTAGAGAGAAGCATTCTCAGAAAGTTCTCAGTGTTGACTGCATTCAACTCACAGAGTTGAACAATCCTTTTGATGGAGCAGTTTTGAAACTCTGTTTCTTTGGGATCTGCAAGTGGATATGTTGACCTCTTTGAAGATTTCGTTGGAAACGGGTTAATCTTCACATAAAAGCTAAACAGAAGCATTCTCAGAAACTTTTTTCTGATGATTGCATTCACTTCACAGAGTTGAACATTCTCTTTGATAGAGCAGCTTTGAAACACTCTTTTTCTAGAATCTGCAAGTGGACATTTGGAGGGCTTTGTGTTCTGCGGTGGAAAAGGAAATATCTTCTCATCAAAACTACATAGAAGCATTCTCAGAAACAATTATGTGATGATTGCATTCAGCTGACAGAGTTGAACATTCCTTTTGATAGAGCAGTTTGGAAACACTCTTTTTGTAGAATCTGCATGTGGAGATTTGGACCGCTTGGAGACCTATGGTAGTAAAGGAAATAACTTCATAGAAAAACCAAATGGAAGCATTCTCAGAAAATTCTTTGTGATGATTGAGTTGAACTCAGAGACCTGAACATTCCTTTTGATGGAGCAGTTTCCAAATACACTTCTCGTGGAATCTGCAAGTGGATATTTGGACCTCTCTGAGGATTTCGTTGGAAGCGGGATAAACTTCCCAGAACTAAACGGAAGCATTCTCAGAAACTTCTTTGTGATGTTGCATTCAACTCACAGAGTTGAAACTTCCTTTCATAGTTCAGGTTTGAAACACTCTTTTTGTAGAATCTGGAAGTGGATATTTGGACCACTGTGTGGTCTTCGTTGGAAACGGGTATATCTTCACCTCAAACCTAGACAGAAGCATTCTCAGAAAGTTCTCTGTGTTGACTGCATTCAACTCACAGAGTTGAACAATCCTTTTGATGGAGCAGTTTTGAAACTCTCTTTCTTTGGAATCTGCAAGTGGATATGTTGACCTCTTTGAAGATTTCGTTGGAAACGGGTTAATCTTCACATAAAAGCTAAACAGAAGCATTCTCAGAAACTTCTTTGTGCTGATTGCATTCACCTCACAGAGTTGAACTTTCTCTTTGATAGAGCAGCTTTGAAACACTCTTTTTCTTGAATCTGCAAGTGGACATTTGGAGGGCTTTCTGGACTGTGGTGGAAAAGGAAATATCTTCTCATCGAAAGTACATTTGGAGGGCTTTGTGTTCTGTGGTGGAAAAGGAAATATCTTCTCATGGAAACAACATAGAAGCATTCTCAGAAACAATTCTGTGATGATTGCATTCAGCTGACAGAGTTGAACATTCCTTTTGATAGAGCAGTTTGGAAACACTCTTTTTGTAGAATCTGCATGGGGAGATTTGGACCGCTTGGAGACCTATGGTAGTAAAGGAAATAACTTCATAGAAAAACCAAATGGAAGCATTCTCAGAAAATTCTTTGTGATGATTGAGTTGAACTCAGAGACCTGAACATTCCTTTTGATGGAGCAGTTTCCAAACACACTTCTCGTGGAATCTGCAAGTGGATATTTGGACCTCTCTGAGGATTTCGTTGGAAGCGGGATAAACTTCCCAGAACTAAACGGAAGCATTCTCAGAAACTTCTTTGTGATGTTTGCATTCAACTCACAGAGTTGAAACTTCCTTTCATAGTTCAGGTTTGAAACACTCTTTTTGTAGAATCTGGAAGTGGATATTTGGACCACTGTGTGGTCTTCGTTGGAAACGGGTATATCTTCACCTCAAACCTAGACAGAAGCATTCTCAGAAAGTTCTCTGTGTTGACTGCATTCAACTCACAGAGTTGAACAATCCTTTTGATGGAGCAGTTTTGAAACTCTCTTTCTTTGGGATCTGCAAGTGGATATGTTGACCTCTTTGAAGATTTCGTTGGAAACGGGTTAATCTTCACATAAAAGCTAAACAGAAGCATTCTCAGAAACTTTTTTCTGATGATTGCATTCACCTCACAGAGTTGAACTTTCCCTTTGATAGAGCAGCTTTGAAACACTCTTTTTCTAGAATCTGCAAATCGACATTTGGAGGGCTTTGTGTTCTGCGGTGGAAAAGGAAATATCTTCTCATCAAAACTACATAGAAGCATTCTCAGAAACAATTCTGTGATGATTGCATTCAGCTGACAGAGTTGAACATTCCTTTTGATAGAGCAGTTTGGAAACACTCTTTTTGCAGAATCTGCATGTGGAGATTTGGACCGCTTGGAGACCTATGGTAGTAAAGGAAATAACTTCATAGAAAAACCAAATGGAAGCATTCTCAGAAAATTCTTTGTGATGATTGAGTTGAACTCAGAGACCTGAACATTCCTTTTGATGGAGCAGTTTCCAAACACACTTCTCGTGGAATCTGCAAGTGGATATTTGGACCTCTCTGAGGATTTCGTTGGAAGCGGGATAAACTTCCCAGAACTAAACGGAAGCATTCTCAGAAACTTCTTTGTGATGTTTGCATTCAACTCACAGAGTTGAAACTTGCTTTCATAGTTCAGGTTTGAAACACTCTTTTTGTAGAATCTGGAAGTGGATATTTGGACCACTGTGAGGACTTCGTTGGAAACGGGTATATCTTCACCTCAAACCTAGAGAGAAGCATTCTCAGAAAGTTCTCTGTGTTGACTGCATTCAACTCACAGAGTTGAACAATCCTTTTGATGGAGCAGTTTTGAAACTCTCTTTCTTTGGGATCTGCAAGTGGATATGTTGACCTCTTTGAAGATTTCGTTGGAAACGGGTTAATCTTCACATAAAAGCTAAACAGAAGCATTCTCAGAAACTTTTTTCTGATGATTGCATTCACCTTACAGAGTTGAACATTCTCTTTGATAGAGCAGCTTTGAAACACTCTTTTTCTAGAATCTGCAAGTGGACATTTGGAGGGCTTTGTGTTCTGCGGTGTAAAAGGAAATCTCTTCTCATCAAAACTACATAGAAGCATTCTCAGAAACAATTATGTGATGATTGCATTCAGCTGACAGAGTTGAACATTCCTTTTGATAGAGCAGTTTGGAAACACTCTTTTTGTAGAATCTGCATGTGGAGATTTGGACCGCTTGGAGACCTATGTTAGTAAAGGAAATAACTTCATAGAAAAACCAAATGGAAGCATTCTCAGAAAATTCTTTGTGATGATTGAGTTGAACTCAGAGACCTGAACATTCCTTTTGATGGAGCAGTTTCCAAATACACTTCTCGTGGAATCTGCAAGTGGATATTTGGACCTCTCTGAGGATTTCGTTGGAAGCGGGATAAACTTCCCAGAACTAAACGGAAGCATTCTCAGAAACTTCTTTGTGATGTTTGCATTCAACTCACAGAGTTGAAACTTCCTTTCATAGTTCAGGTTTGAAACACTCTTTTTGTAGAATCTGGAAGTGGATATTTGGACCACTGTGTGGTCTTCGTTGGAAACGGGTATATCTTCACCTCAAACCTAGACAGAAGCATTCTCAGAAAGTTCTCTGTGTTGACTGCATTCAACTCACAGAGTTGAACAATCCTTTTGATGGAGCAGTTTTGAAACTCTCTTTCTTTGGGATCTGCAAGTGGATATGTTGACCTCTTTGAAGATTTCGTTGGAAACGGGTTAATCTTCACATAAAAGCTAAACAGAAGCATTCTCAGAAACTTCTTTGTGATCATTGCATTCACCTCACAGAGTTGAACTTTCCCTTTGATAGAGCAGCTTTGAAACACTCTTTTTCTAGAATCTGCAAATGGACATTTGGAGGGCTTTGTGTTCTGCGGTGGAAAAGGAAATATCTTCTCATGGAAACAACATAGAAGCATTCTCAGAAACAATTCTGTGATGATTGCATTCAGCTGACAGAGTTGAACATTCCTTTTGATAGAGCAGTTTGGAAACACTCTTTTTGTACAATCTGCATGGGGAGATTTGGACCGCTTGGAGACCTATGGTAGTAAAGGAAATAACTTCATAGAAAAACCAAATGGAAGCATTCTCAGAAAATTCTTTGTGATGATTGAGTTGAACTCAGAGACCTGAACATTCCTTTTGATGGAGCAGTTTCCAAACACACTTCTCGTGGAATCTGCAAGTGGATATTTGGACCTCTCTGAGGATTTCGTTGGAAGCGGGATAAACTTCCCAGAACTAAACGGAAGCATTCTCAGAAACTTCTTTGTGATGTTTGCATTCAACTCACAGAGTTGAACCTTCCTTTCATAGTTCAGGTTTGAAACACTCTTTTTGTAGAATCTGGAAGTGGATATTTGGACCACTGTGAGGACTTCGTTGGAAACGGGTATATCTTCACCTCAAACCTAGAGAGAAGCATTCTCAGAAAGTTCTCTGTGTTGACTGCATTCAACTGACAGACTTGAACAATCGTTTTGATGGAGCAGTTTTGAAACTCTCTTTCTTTGGAATCTGCAAGTGGATATGTTGACCTCTTTGAAGATTTCGTTGGAAACGGGTTAATCTTCACATAAAAGCTAAACAGAAGCATTCTCAGAAACTTCTTTGTGCTGATTGCATTCACCTCACAGAGTTGAACTTTCTCTTTGATAGAGCAGCTTTGAAACACTCTTTTTCTTGAATCTGCAAGTGGACATTTGGAGGGCTTTCTGGACTGTGGTGGAAAAGGAAATATCTTCTCATCGAAAGTACATTTGGAGGGCTTTGTGTTCTGCGGTGGAAAAGGAAATATCTTCTCATGGAAACAACATAGAAGCATTCTCAGAAACAATTCTGTGATGATTGCATTCAGCTGACAGAGTTGAACATTCCTTTTGATAGAGCAGTTTGGAAACACTCTTTTTGTACAATCTGCATGGGGAGATTTGGACCGCTTGGAGACCTATGGTAGTAAAGGAAATAACTTCATAGAAAAACCAAATGGAAGCATTCTCAGAAAATTCTTTGTGATGATTGAGTTGAACTCAGAGACCTGAACATTCCTTTTGATGGAGCAGTTTCCAAACACACTTCTCGTGGAATCTGCAAGTGGATATTTGGACCTCTCTGAGGATTTCGTTGGAAGCGGGATAAACTTCCCAGAACTAAACGGAAGCATTCTCAGAAACTTCTTTGTGATGTTTGCATTCAACTCACAGAGTTGAACCTTCCTTTCATAGTTCAGGTTTGAAACACTCTTTTTGTAGAATCTGGAAGTGGATATTTGGACCACTGTGTGGACTTCGTTGGAAACGGGTATATCTTCACCTCAAACCTAGAGAGAAGCATTCTCAGAAAGTTCTCTGTGTTGACTGCATTCAACTCACAGAGTTGAACAATCCTGTTGATGGAGCAGTTTTGAAACTCTCTTTCTTTGGGATCTGCAAGTGGATATGTTGACCTCTTTGAAGATTTCGTTGGAAACGGGTTAATCTTCACATAAAAGCTAAACAGAAGCATTCTCAGAAACTTTTTTCTGATGATTGCATTCACCTCACAGAGTTGAACATTCTCTTTGATAGAGCAGCTTTGAAACACTCTTTTTCTAGAATCTGCAAGTGGACATTTGGAGGGCTTTGTGTTCTGCGGTGGAAAAGGAAATCTCTTCTCATCAAAACTACATAGAAGCATTCTCAGAAACAATTATGTGATGATTGCATTCAGCTGACAGAGTTGAACATTCCTTTTGATAGAGCAGTTTGGAAACACTCTTTTTGTAGAATCTGCATGTGGAGATTTGGACCGCTTGGAGACCTATGTTAGTAAAGGAAATAACTTCATAGAAAAACCAAATGGAAGCATTCTCAGAAAATTCTTTGTGATGATTGAGTTGAACTCAGAGACCTGAACATTCCTTTTGATGGAGCAGTTTCCAAATACACTTCTCGTGGAATCTGCAAGTGGATATTTGGACCTCTCTGAGGATTTCGTTGGAAGCGGGATAAACTTCCCAGAACTAAACGGAAGCATTCTCAGAAACTTCTTTGTGATGTTTGCATTCAACTCACAGAGTTGAAACTTCCTTTCATAGTTCAGGTTTGAAACACTCTTTTTGTAGAATCTGGAAGTGGATATTTGGACCACTGTGTGGTCTTCGTTGGAAACGGGTATATCTTCACCTCAAACCTAGACAGAAGCATTCTCAGAAAGTTCTCTGTGTTGACTGCATTCAACTCACAGAGTTGAACAATCCTTTTGATGGAGCAGTTTTGAAACTCTCTTTCTTTGGGATCTGCAAGTGGATATGTTGACCTCTTTGAAGATTTCGTTGGAAACGGGTTAATCTTCACATAAAAGCTAAACAGAAGCATTCTCAGAAACTTCTTTGTGATCATTGCATTCACCTCACAGAGTTGAACTTTCCCTTTGATAGAGCAGCTTTGAAACACTCTTTTTCTAGAATCTGCAAATGGACATTTGGAGGGCTTTGAGTTCTGCGGTGGAAAAGGAAATATCTTCTCATGGAAACAACATAGAAGCATTCTCAGAAACAATTCTGTGATGATTGCATTCAGCTGACAGAGTTGAACATTCCTTTTGATAGAGCAGTTTGGAAACACTCTTTTTGTACAATCTGCATGGGGAGATTTGGACCGCTTGGAGACCTATGGTAGTAAAGGAAATAACTTCATAGAAAAACCAAATGGAAGCATTCTCAGAAAATTCTTTGTGATGATTGAGTTGAACTCAGAGACCTGAACATTCCTTTTGATGGAGCAGTTTCCAAACACACTTCTCGTGGAATCTGCAAGTGGATATTTGGACCTCTCTGAGGATTTCGTTGGAAGCGGGATAAACTTCCCAGAACTAAACGGAAGCATTCTCAGAAACTTCTTTGTGATGTTTGCATTCAACTCACAGAGTTGAACCTTCCTTTCATAGTTCAGGTTTGAAACACTCTTTTTGTAGAATCTGGAAGTGGATATTTGGACCACTGTGAGGACTTCGTTGGAAACGGGTATATCTTCACCTCAAACCTAGAGAGAAGCATTCTCAGAAAGTTCTCTGTGTTGACTGCATTCAACTGACAGACTTGAACAATCGTTTTGATGGAGCAGTTTTGAAACTCTCTTTCTTTGGAATCTGCAAGTGGATATGTTGACCTCTTTGAAGATTTCGTTGGAAACGGGTTAATCTTCACATAAAAGCTAAACAGAAGCATTCTCAGAAACTTCTTTGTGCTGATTGCATTCACCTCACAGAGTTGAACTTTCTCTTTGATAGAGCAGCTTTGAAACACTCTTTTTCTTGAATCTGCAAGTGGACATTTGGAGGGCTTTCTGGACTGTGGTGGAAAAGGAAATATCTTCTCATCGAAAGTACATTTGGAGGGCTTTGTGTTCTGCGGTGGAAAAGGAAATATCTTCTCATGGAAACAACATAGAAGCATTCTCAGAAACAATTCTGTGATGATTGCATTCAGCTGACAGAGTTGAACATTCCTTTTGATAGAGCAGTTTGGAAACACTCTTTTTGTACAATCTGCATGGGGAGATTTGGACCGCTTGGAGACCTATGGTAGTAAAGGAAATAACTTCATAGAGAAACCAAATGGAAGCATTCTCAGAAAATTCTTTGTGATGATTGAGTTGAACTCAGAGACCTGAACATTCCTTTTGATGGAGCAGTTTCCAAACACACTTCTCGTGGAATCTGCAAGTGGATATTTGGACCTCTCTGAGGATTTCGTTGGAAGCGGGATAAACTTCCCAGAACTAAACGGAAGCATTCTCAGAAACTTCTTTGTGATGTTTGCATTCAACTCACAGAGTTGAACCTTCCTTTCATAGTTCAGGTTTGAAACACTCTTTTTGTAGAATCTGGAAGTGGATATTTGGACCACTGTGTGGTCTTCGTGGGAAACGGGTATATCTTCACCTCAAACCTAGAGAGAAGCATTCTCAGAAAGTTCTCTGTGTTGACTGCATTCAACTCACAGAGTTGAACAATCCTGTTGATGGAGCAGTTTTGAAACTCTCTTTCTTTGGGATCTGCAAGTGGATATGTTGACCTCTTTGAAGATTTCGTTGGAAACGGGTTAATCTTCACATAAAAGCTAAACAGAAGCATTCTCAGAAACTTTTTTCTGATGATTGCATTCACCTCACAGAGTTGAACATTCTCTTTGATAGAGCAGCTTTGAAACACTCTTTTTCTAGAATCTGCAAGTGGACATTTGGAGGGCTTTGTGTTCTGCGGTGGAAAAGGAAATATCTTCTCATCAAAACTACATAGAAGCATTCTCAGAAACAATTATGTGATGATTGCATTCAGCTGACAGAGTTGAACATTCCTTTTGATAGAGCAGTTTGGAAACACTCTTTTTGTAGAATCTGCATGTGGAGATTTGGACCGCTTGGAGACCTATGGTAGTAAAGGAAATAACTTCATAGAAAAACCAAATGGAAGCATTCTCAGAAAATTCTTTGTGATGATTGAGTTGAACTCAGAGACCTGAACATTCCTTTTGATGGAGCAGTTTCCAAATACACTTCTCGTGGAATCTGCAAGTGGATATTTGGACCTCTCTGAGGATTTCGTTGGAAGCGGGATAAACTTCCCAGAACTAAACGGAAGCATTCTCAGAAACTTCTTTGTGATGTTTGCATTCAACTCACAGAGTTGAAACTTCCTTTCATAGTTCAGGTTTGAAACACTCTTTTTGTAGAATCTGGAAGTGGATATTTGGACCACTGTGTGGTCTTCGTTGGAAACGGGTATATCTTCACCTCAAACCTAGACAGAAGCATTCTCAGAAAGTTCTCTGTGTTGACTGCATTCAACTCACAGAGTTGAACAATCCTTTTGATGGAGCAGTTTTGAAACTCTCTTTCTTTGGAATCTGCAAGTGGATATGTTGACCTCTTTGAAGATTTCGTTGGAAACGGGTAATCTTCACATAAAAGCTAAACAGAAGCATTCTCAGAAACATCTTCGTGATGATTGCATTCACATCACAGAGTTGAACTTTCCCTTTGATAGAGCATCTTTGAAACACTCTTTTCCTAGAATCTGCCAGTGGACATTTGGAGGGCTTTGTGTTCTGCGGTGGAAAAGGAAATATCTTCCCATCAAAACTACATAGAAGCATTCTCAGAAACTACTCTGTGATGATTGCATTCAGCTGACAGAGTTGAACATTCCTTTTGATAGAGCAGTTTGGAAACACTCTTTTTGTAGAATCTGCATGTGGAGATTTGGACCGCTTTGAGACCTATGGTAGTAAAGGAAATAACTTCATAGAAAAACCAAATGGAAGCATTCTCAGAAAATTCTTTGTGATGATTGAGTTGAACTCAGAGACCTGAACATTCCTTTTGATGGAGCAGTTTCCAAACACACTTCTCGTGGAATCTGCAAGTGGATATTTGGACCTCTCTGAGGATTTCGTTGGAAGCGGGATAAACTTCCCAGAACTAAACGGAAGCATTCTCAGAAACTTCTTTGTGATGTTTGCATTCAACTCACAGAGTTGAACCTTCCTTTCATAGTTCAGGTTTGAAACACTCTTTTTGTAGAATCTGGAAGTGGATATTTGGACCACTGTGAGGACTTCGTTGGAAACGGGTATATCTTCACCTCAAACCTAGAGAGAAGCATTCTCAGAAAGTTCTCTGTGTTGACTGCATTCAACTGACAGACTTGAACAATCGTTTTGATGGAGCAGTTTTGAAACTCTCTTTCTTTGGAATCTGCAAGTGGATATGTTGACCTCTTTGAAGATTTCGTTGGAAACGGGTTAATCTTCACATAAAAGCTAAACAGAAGCATTCTCAGAAACTTCTTTGTGCTGATTGCATTCACCTCACAGAGTTGAACTTTCTCTTTGATAGAGCAGCTTTGAAACACTCTTTTTCTTGAATCTGCAAGTGGACATTTGGAGGGCTTTCTGGACTGTGGTGGAAAAGGAAATATCTTCTCATCGAAAGTACATTTGGAGGGCTTTGTGTTCTGCGGTGGAAAAGGAAATATCTTCTCATGGAAACAACATAGAAGCATTCTCAGAAACAATTCTGTGATGATTGCATTCAGCTGACAGAGTTGAACATTCCTTTTGATAGAGCAGTTTGGAAACACTCTTTTTGTACAATCTGCATGGGGAGATTTGGACCGCTTGGAGACCTATGGTAGTAAAGGAAATAACTTCATAGAAAAACCAAATGGAAGCATTCTCAGAAAATTCTTTGTGATGATTGAGTTGAACTCAGAGACCTGAACATTCCTTTTGATGGAGCAGTTTCCAAACACACTTCTCGTGGAATCTGCAAGTGGATATTTGGACCTCTCTGAGGATTTCGTTGGAAGCGGGATAAACTTCCCAGAACTAAACGGAAGCATTCTCAGAAACTTCTTTGTGATGTTTGCATTCAACTCACAGAGTTGAACCTTCCTTTCATAGTTCAGGTTTGAAACACTCTTTTTGTAGAATCTGGAAGTGGATATTTGGACCACTGTGTGGTCTTCGTGGGAAACGGGTATATCTTCACCTCAAACCTAGAGAGAAGCATTCTCAGAAAGTTCTCTGTGTTGACTGCATTCAACTCACAGAGTTGAACAATCCTGTTGATGGAGCAGTTTTGAAACTCTCTTTCTTTGGGATCTGCAAGTGGATATGTTGACCTCTTTGAAGATTTCGTTGGAAACGGGTTAATCTTCACATAAAAGCTAAACAGAAGCATTCTCAGAAACTTTTTTCTGATGATTGCATTCACCTCACAGAGTTGAACATTCTCTTTGATAGAGCAGCTTTGAAACACTCTTTTTCTAGAATCTGCAAGTGGACATTTGGAGGGCTTTGTGTTCTGCGGTGGAAAAGGAAATATCTTCTCATCAAAACTACATAGAAGCATTCTCAGAAACAATTATGTGATGATTGCATTCAGCTGACAGAGTTGAACATTCCTTTTGATAGAGCAGTTTGGAAACACTCTTTTTGTAGAATCTGCATGTGGAGATTTGGACCGCTTGGAGACCTATGGTAGTAAAGGAAATAACTTCATAGAAAAACCAAATGGAAGCATTCTCAGAAAATTCTTTGTGATGATTGAGTTGAACTCAGAGACCTGAACATTCCTTTTGATGGAGCAGTTTCCAAATACACTTCTCGTGGAATCTGCAAGTGGATATTTGGACCTCTCTGAGGATTTCGTTGGAAGCGGGATAAACTTCCCAGAACTAAACGGAAGCATTCTCAGAAACTTCTTTGTGATGTTTGCATTCAACTCACAGAGTTGAAACTTCCTTTCATAGTTCAGGTTTGAAACACTCTTTTTGTAGAATCTGGAAGTGGATATTTGGACCACTGTGTGGTCTTCGTTGGAAACGGGTATATCTTCACCTCAAACCTAGACAGAAGCATTCTCAGAAAGTTCTCTGTGTTGACTGCATTCAACTCACAGAGTTGAACAATCCTTTTGATGGAGCAGTTTTGAAACTCTCTTTCTTTGGAATCTGCTAGTGGATATGTTGACCTCTTTGAAGATTTCGTTGGAAACGGGTTAATCTTCACATAAAAGCTAAACAGAAGCATTCTCAGAAACATCTTCGTGATGATTGCATTCACATCACAGAGTTGAACTTTCCCTTTGATAGAGCATCTTTGAAACACTCTTTTCCTAGAATCTGCCAGTGGACATTTGGAGGGCTTTGTGTTCTGCGGTGGAAAAGGAAATATCTTCCCATCAAAACTACATAGAAGCATTCTCAGAAACTACTCTGTGATGATTGCATTCAGCTGACAGAGTTGAACATTCCTTTTGATAGAGCAGTTTGGAAACACTCTTTTTGTAGAATCTGCATGTGGAGATTTGGACCGCTTTGAGACCTATGGTAGTAAAGGAAATAACTTCATAGAAAAACCAAATGGAAGCATTCTCAGAAAATTCTTTGTGATGATTGAGTTGAACTCAGAGACCTGAACATTCCTTTTGATGGAGCAGTTTCCAAACACACTTCTCGTGGAATCTGCAAGTGGATATTTGGACCTCTCTGAGGATTTCGTTGGAAGCGGGATAAACTTCCCAGAACTAAACGGAAGCATTCTCAGAAACTTCTTTGTGATGTTTGCATTCAACTCACAGAGTTGAACCTTCCTTTCATAGTTCAGGTTTGAAACACTCTTTTTGTAGAATCTGGAAGTGGATATTTGGACCACTGTGAGGACTTCGTTGGAAACGGGTATATCTTCACCTCAAACCTAGAGAGAAGCATTCTCAGAAAGTTCTCTGTGTTGACTGCATTCAACTGACAGACTTGAACAATCGTTTTGATGGAGCAGTTTTGAAACTCTCTTTCTTTGGAATCTGCAAGTGGATATGTTGACCTCTTTGAAGATTTCGTTGGAAACGGGTTAATCTTCACATAAAAGCTAAAGAGAAGCATTCTCAGAAACTTCTTTGTGCTGATTGCATTCACCTCACAGAGTTGAACTTTCTCTTTGATAGAGCAGCTTTGAAACACTCTTTTTCTTGAATCTGCAAGTGGACATTTGGAGGGCTTTCTGGACTGTGGTGGAAAAGGAAATATCTTCTCATCGAAAGTACATTTGGAGGGCTTTGTGTTCTGCGGTGGAAAAGGAAATATCTTCTCATGGAAACAACATAGAAGCATTCTCAGAAACAATTCTGTGATGATTGCATTCAGCTGACAGAGTTGAACATTCCTTTTGATAGAGCAGTTTGGAAACACTCTTTTTGTAGAATCTGCATGGGGAGATTTGGACCGCTTGGAGACCTATGGTAGTAAAGGAAATAACTTCATAGAAAAACCAAATGGAAGCATTCTCAGAAAATTCTTTGTGATGATTGAGTTGAACTCAGAGACCTGAACATTCCTTTTGATGGAGCAGTTTCCAAACACACTTCTCGTGGAATCTGCAAGTGGATATTTGGACCTCTCTGAGGATTTCGTTGGAAGCGGGATAAACTTCCCAGAACTAAACGGAAGCATTCTCAGAAACTTCTTTGTGATGTTTGCATTCAACTCACAGAGTTGAAACTTCCTTTCATAGTTCAGGTTTGAAACACTCTTTTTGTAGAATCTGGAAGTGGATATTTGGACCACTGTGTGGTCTTCGTTGGAAACGGGTATATCTTCACCTCAAACCTAGACAGAAGCATTCTCAGAAAGTTCTCTGTGTTGACTGCATTCAACTCACAGAGTTGAACAATCCTTTTGATGGAGCAGTTTTGAAACTCTCTTTCTTTGGGATCTGCAAGTGGATATGTTGACCTCTTTGAAGATTTCGTTGGAAACGGGTTAATCTTCACATAAAAGCTAAACAGAAGCATTCTCAGAAACTTCTTTGTGATGATTGCATTCACCTCACAGAGTTGAACTTTCCCTTTGATAGAGCAGCTTTGAAACACTCTTTTTCTAGAATCTGCAAGTGGACATTTGGAGGGCTTTGTGTTCTGCGGTGGAAAAGGAAATATCTTCTCATCAAAACTACATAGAAGCATTCTCAGAAACTACTCTGTGATGATTGCATTCAGCTGACAGAGTTGAACATTCCTTTTGATAGAGCAGTTTGGAAACACTCTTTTTGTAGAATCTGCATGTGGAGATTTGGACCGCTTGGAGACCTATGGTAGTAAAGGAAATAACTTCATAGAAAAACCAAATGGAAGCATTCTCAGAAAATTCTTTGTGATGATTGAGTTGAACTCAGAGACCTGAACATTCCTTTTGATGGAGCAGTTTCCAAACACACTTCTCGTGGAATCTGCAAGTGGATATTTGGACCTCTCTGAGGATTTCGTTGGAAGCGGGATAAACTTCCCAGAACTAAACGGAAGCATTCTCAGAAACTTCTTTGTGATGTTTGCATTCAACTCACAGAGTTGAAACTTGCTTTCATAGTTCAGGTTTGAAACACTCTTTTTGTAGAATCTGGAAGTGGATATTTGGACCACTGTGTGGTCTTCGTTGGAAACGGGTATATCTTCACCTCAAACCTAGAGAGAAGCATTCTCAGAAAGTTCTCTGTGTTGACTGCATTCAACTCACAGAGTTGAACAATCCTTTTGATGGAGCAGTTTTGAAACTCTCTTTCTTTGGGATCTGCAAGTGGATATGTTGTCCTCTTTGAAGATTTCGTTGGAAACGGGTTAATCTTCACATAAAAGCTAAACAGAAGCATTCTCAGAAACTTTTTTCTGATGATTGCATTCACCTCACAGAGTTGAACATTCTCTTTGATAGAGCAGCTTTGAAACACTCTTTTTCTAGAATCTGCAAGTGGACATTTGGAGGGCTTTGTGTTCTGCGGTGGAAAAGGAAATATCTTCTCATCAAAACTACATAGAAGCATTCTCAGAAACAATTCTGTGATGATTGCATTCAGCTGACAGAGTTGAACATTCCTTTTGATAGAGCAGTTTGGAAACACTCTTTTTGTAGAATCTGCATGTGGAGATTTGGACCGCTTGGAGACCTATGGTAGTAAAGGAAATAACTTCATAGAAAAACCAAATGGAAGCATTCTCAGAAAATTCTTTGCGATGATTGAGTTGAACTCAGAGACCTGAACATTCCTTTTGATGGAGCAGTTTCCAAATACACTTCTCGTGGAATCTGCAAGTGGATATTTGGACCTTTCTGAGGATTTCCTTGGAAGCGGGATAAACTTCCCAGAACTAAACGGAAGCATTCTCAGAAACTTCTTTGTGATGTTTGCATTCAACTCACAGAGTTGAAACTTCCTTTCATAGTTCAGGTTTGAAACACTCTTTTTGTAGAATCTGGAAGTGGATATTTGGACCACTGTGTGGTCTTCGTTGGAAACGGGTATATCTTCACCTCAAACCTAGACAGAAGCATTCTCAGAAAGTTCTCTGTGTTGACTGCATTCAACTCACAGAGTTGAACAATCCTTTTGATGGAGCAGTTTTGAAACTCTCTTTCTTTGGAATCTGCAAGTGGATATGTTGACCACTTTGAAGATTTCGTTGGAAACAGGTTAATCTTCACATAAAAGCTAAACAGAAGCATTCTCAGAAACTTTTTTCTGATGATTGCATTCACCTCACAGAGTTGAACATTCTCTTTGATAGAGCAGCTTTGAAACACTCTTTTTCTAGAATCTGCAAGTGGACATTTGGAGGGCTTTGTGTTCTGCGGTGGAAAAGGAAATATCTTCTCATCAAAACTACATAGAAGCATTCTCAGAAACTACTCTGTGATGATTGCATTCAGCTGACAGAATTGAACATTCCTTTTGATAGAGCAGTTTGGAAACACTCTTTTTGTAGAATCTGCATGTGGAGATTTGGACCGCTTGGAGACCTATGGTAGTAAAGGAAATAACTTCATAGAAAAACCAAATGGAAGCATTCTCAGAAAATTCTTTGTGATGATTGAGTTGAACTCAGAGACCTGAACATTCCTTTTGATGGAGCAGTTTCCAAACACACTTCTCGTGGAATCTGCAAGTGGATATTTGGACCTCTCTGAGGATTTCGTTGGAAGCGGGATAAACTTCCCAGAACTAAACGGAAGCATTCTCAGAAACTTCTTTGTGATGTTTGCATTCAACTCACAGAGTTGAACCTTCCTTTCATAGTTCAGGTTTGAAACACTCTTTTTGTAGAATCTGGAAGTGGATATTTGGACCACTGTGAGGACTTCGTTGCAAACGGGTATATCTTCACCTCAAACCTAGAGAGAAGCATTCTCAGAAAGTTCTCAGTGTTGACTGCATTCAACTCACAGAGTTGAACAATCCTTTTGATGGAGCAGTTTTGAAACTCTGTTTCTTTGGGATCTGCAAGTGGATATGTTGACCTCTTTGAAGATTTCGTTGGAAACGGGTTAATCTTCACATAAAAGCTAAACAGAAGCATTCTCAGAAACTTTTTTCTGATGATTGCATTCACTTCACAGAGTTGAACATTCTCTTTGATAGAGCAGCTTTGAAACACTCTTTTTCTAGAATCTGCAAGTGGACATTTGGAGGGCTTTGTGTTCTGCGGTGGAAAAGGAAATATCTTCTCATCAAAACTACATAGAAGCATTCTCAGAAACAATTATGTGATGATTGCATTCAGCTGACAGAGTTGAACATTCCTTTTGATAGAGCAGTTTGGAAACACTCTTTTTGTAGAATCTGCATGTGGAGATTTGGACCGCTTGGAGACCTATGGTAGTAAAGGAAATAACTTCATAGAAAAACCAAATGGAAGCATTCTCAGAAAATTCTTTGTGATGATTGAGTTGAACTCAGAGACCTGAACATTCCTTTTGATGGAGCAGTTTCCAAATACACTTCTCGTGGAATCTGCAAGTGGATATTTGGACCTCTCTGAGGATTTCGTTGGAAGCGGGATAAACTTCCCAGAACTAAACGGAAGCATTCTCAGAAACTTCTTTGTGATGTTGCATTCAACTCACAGAGTTGAAACTTCCTTTCATAGTTCAGGTTTGAAACACTCTTTTTGTAGAATCTGGAAGTGGATATTTGGACCACTGTGTGGTCTTCGTTGGAAACGGGTATATCTTCACCTCAAACCTAGACAGAAGCATTCTCAGAAAGTTCTCTGTGTTGACTGCATTCAACTCACAGAGTTGAACAATCCTTTTGATGGAGCAGTTTTGAAACTCTCTTTCTTTGGAATCTGCAAGTGGATATGTTGACCTCTTTGAAGATTTCGTTGGAAACGGGTTAATCTTCATATAAAAGCTAAACAGAAGCATTCTCAGAAACTTCTTTGTGCTGATTGCATTCACCTCACAGAGTTGAACTTTCTCTTTGATAGAGCAGCTTTGAAACACTCTTTTTCTTGAATCTGCAAGTGGACATTTGGAGGGCTTTCTGGACTGTGGTGGAAAAGGAAATATCTTCTCATCGAAAGTACATTTGGAGGGCTTTGTGTTCTGCGGTGGAAAAGGAAATATCTTCTCATGGAAACAACATAGAAGCATTCTCAGAAACAATTCTGTGATGATTGCATTCAGCTGACAGAGTTGAACATTCCTTTTGATAGAGCAGTTTGGAAACACTCTTTTTGTAGAATCTGCATGGGGAGATTTGGACCGCTTGGAGACCTATGGTAGTAAAGGAAATAACTTCATAGAAAAACCAAATGGAAGCATTCTCAGAAAATTCTTTGTGATGATTGAGTTGAACTCAGAGACCTGAACATTCCTTTTGATGGAGCAGTTTCCAAACACACTTCTCGTGGAATCTGCAAGTGGATATTTGGACCTCTCTGAGGATTTCGTTGGAAGCGGGATAAACTTCCCAGAACTAAACGGAAGCATTCTCAGAAACTTCTTTGTGATGTTTGCATTCAACTCACAGAGTTGAAACTTCCTTTCATAGTTCAGGTTTGAAACACTCTTTTTGTAGAATCTGGAAGTGGATATTTGGACCACTGTGTGGTCTTCGTTGGAAACGGGTATATCTTCACCTCAAACCTAGACAGAAGCATTCTCAGAAAGTTCTCTGTGTTGACTGCATTCAACTCACAGAGTTGAACAATCCTTTTGATGGAGCAGTTTTGAAACTCTCTTTCTTTGGGATCTGCAAGTGGATATGTTGACCTCTTTGAAGATTTCGTTGGAAACGGGTTAATCTTCACATAAAAGCTAAACAGAAGCATTCTCAGAAACTTCTTTGTGATCATTGCATTCACCTCACAGAGTTGAACTTTCCCTTTGATAGAGCAGCTTTGAAACACTCTTTTTCTAGAATCTGCAAGTGGACATTTGGAGGGCTTTGTGTTCTGCGGTGGAAAAGGAAATATCTTCTCATCAAAACTACATAGAAGCATTCTCAGAAACTACTCTGTGATGATTGCATTCAGCTGACAGAGTTGAACATTCCTTTTGATAGAGCAGTTTGGAAACACTCTTTTTGTAGAATCTGCATGTGGAGATTTGGACCGCTTGGAGACCTATGGTAGTAAAGGAAATAACTTCATAGAAAAACCAAATGGAAGCATTCTCAGAAAATTCTTTGTGATGATTGAGTTGAACTCAGAGACCTGAACATTCCTTTTGATGGAGCAGTTTCCAAACACACTTCTCGTGGAATCTGCAAGTGGATATTTGGACCTCTCTGAGGATTTCGTTGGAAGCGGGATAAACTTCCCAGAACTAAACGGAAGCATTCTCTGAAACTTCTTTGTGATGTTTGCATTCAACTCACAGAGTTGAAACTTCCTTTCATAGTTCAGGTTTGAAACACTCTTTTTGTAGAATCTGGAAGTGGATATTTGGACCACTGTGTGGTCTTCGTTGGAAACGGGTATATCTTCACCTCAAACCTAGAGAGAAGCATTCTCAGAAAGTTCTCTGTGTTGACTGCATTCAACTCACAGAGTTGAACAATCCTTTTGATGGAGCAGTTTTGAAACTCTCTTTCTTTGGGTTCTGCAAGTGGATATGTTGACCTCTTTGAAGATTTCGTTGGAAACGGGTTAATCTTCACATAAAAGCTAAACAGAAGCATTCTCAGAAACTTTTTTCTGATGATTGCATTCACCTCACAGAGTTGAACATTCTCTTTGATAGAGCAGCTTTGAAACACTCTTTTTCTAGAATCTGCAAGTGGACATTTGGAGGGCTTTGTGTTCTGCGGTGGAAAAGGAAATATCTTCTCATCAAAACTACATAGAAGCATTCTCAGAAACAATTATGTGATGATTGCATTCAGCCGACAGAGTTGAACATTCCTTTTTATAGAGCAGTTTGGAAACACTCTTTTTGTAGAATCTGCATGTGGAGATTTGGACCGCTTGGAGACCTATGGTAGTAAAGGAAATAACTTCATAGAAAAACCAAATGGAAGCATTCTCAGAAAATTCTTTGTGATGATTGAGTTGAACTCAGAGACCTGAACATTCCTTTTGATGGAGCAGTTTCCAAATACACTTCTCGTGGAATCTGCAAGTGGATATTTGGACCTTTCTGAGGATTTCCTTGGAAGCGGGATAAACTTCCCAGAACTAAACGGAAGCATTCTCAGAAACTTCTTTGTGATGTTTGCATTCAACTCACAGAGTTGAAACTTGCTTTCATAGTTCAGGTTTGAAACACTCTTTTTATAGAATCTGGAAGTGGATATTTGGACCACTGTGTGGTCTTCGTTGGAAACGGGTATATCTTCACCTCAAACCTAGACAGAAGCATTCTCAGAAAGTTCTCTGTGTTGACTGCATTCAACTCACAGAGTTGAACAATCCTTTTGATGGAGCAGTTTTGAAACTCTCTTTCTTTGGAATCTGCAAGTGGATATGTTGACCTCTTTGAAGATTTCGTTGGAAACAGGTTAATCTTCACATAAAAGCTAAACAGAAGCATTCTCAGAAACTTTTTTCTGATGATTGCATTCACCTCACAGAGTTGAACATTCTCTTTGATAGAGCAGCTTTGAAACACTCTTTTTCTAGAATCTGCAAGTGGACATTTGGAGGGCTTTGTGTTCTGCGGTGGAAAAGGAAATATCTTCTCATCAAAACTACATAGAAGCATTCTCAGAAACTACTCTGTGATGATTGCATTCAGCTGACAGAATTGAACATTCCTTTTGATAGAGCAGTTTGGAAACACTCTTTTTGTAGAATCTGCATGTGGAGATTTGGACCGCTTGGAGACCTATGGTAGTAAAGGAAATAACTTCATAGAAAAACCAAATGGAAGCATTCTCAGAAAATTCTTTGTGATGATTGAGTTGAACTCAGAGACCTGAACATTCCTTTTGATGGAGCAGTTTCCAAACACACTTCTCGTGGAATCTGCAAGTGGATATTTGGACCTCTCTGAGGATTTCGTTGGAAGCGGGATAAACTTCCCAGAACAAAACGGAAGCATTCTCAGAAACTTCTTTGTGATGTTTGCATTCAACTCACAGAGTTGAACCTTCCTTTCATAGTTCAGGTTTGAAACACTCTTTTTGTAGAATCTGGAAGTGGATATTTGGACCACTGTGAGGACTTCGTTGGAAACGGGTATATCTTCACCTCAAACCTAGAGAGAAGCATTCTCAGAAAGTTCTCTGTGTTGACTGCATTCAACTGACAGACTTGAACAATCGTTTTGATGGAGCAGTTTTGAAACTCTCTTTCTTTGGAATCTGCAAGTGGATATGTTGACCTCTTTGAAGATTTCGTTGGAAACGGGTTAATCTTCATATAAAAGCTAAACAGAAGCATTCTCAGAAACTTCTTTGTGCTGATTGCATTCACCTCACAGAGTTGAACTTTCTCTTTGATAGAGCAGCTTTGAAACACTCTTTTTCTTGAATCTGCAAGTGGACATTTGGAGGGCTTTCTGGACTGTGGTGGAAAAGGAAATATCTTCTCATCGAAAGTACATTTGGAGGGCTTTGTGTTCTGCGGTGGAAAAGGAAATATCTTCTCATGGAAACAACATAGAAGCATTCTCAGAAACAATTCTGTGATGATTGCATTCAGCTGACAGAGTTGAACATTCCTTTTGATAGAGCAGTTTGGAAACACTCTTTTTGTAGAATCTGCATGGGGAGATTTGGACCGCTTGGAGACCTATGGTAGTAAAGGAAATAACTTCATAGAAAAACCAAATGGAAGCATTCTCAGAAAATTCTTTGTGATGATTGAGTTGAACTCAGAGACCTGAACATTCCTTTTGATGGAGCAGTTTCCAAACACACTTCTCGTGGAATCTGCAAGTGGATATTTGGACCTCTCTGAGGATTTCGTTGGAAGCGGGATAAACTTCCCAGAACTAAACGGAAGCATTCTCAGAAACTTCTTTGTGATGTTTGCATTCAACTCACAGAGTTGAAACTTCCTTTCATAGTTCAGGTTTGAAACACTCTTTTTGTAGAATCTGGAAGTGGATATTTGGACCACTGTGTGGTCTTCGTTGGAAACGGGTATATCTTCACCTCAAACCTAGACAGAAGCATTCTCAGAAAGTTCTCTGTGTTGACTGCATTCAACTCACAGACTTGAACAATCGTTTTGATGGAGCAGTTCTGAAACTCTCTTTCTTTGGAATCTGCAAGTGGATATGTTGACTCTTTGAAGATTTCGTTGGAAACGGGTTAATCTTCACATAAAAGCTAAACAGAAGCATTCTCAGAAACTTCTTTGTGATGATTGCATTCACCTCACAGAGTTGAACTTTCCCTTTGATAGAGCAGCTTTGAAACACTCTTTTTCTAGAATCTGCAAGTGGACATTTGGAGGGCTTTGTGTTCTGCGGTGGAAAAGGAAATATCTTCTCATCAAAACTACATAGAAGCATTCTCAGAAACTACTCTGTGATGATTGCATTCAGCTGACAGAGTTGAACATTCCTTTTGATAGAGCAGTTTGGAAACACTCTTTTTGTAGAATCTGCATGTGGAGATTTGGACCGCTTGGAGACCTATGGTAGTAAAGGAAATAACTTCATAGAAAAACCAAATGGAAGCATTCTCAGAAAATTCTTTGTGATGATTGAGTTGAACTCAGAGACCTGAACATTCCTTTTGATGGAGCAGTTTCCAAATACACTTCTCGTGGAATCTGCAAGTGGATATTTGGACCTCTCTGAGGATTTCGTTGGAAGCGGGATAAACTTCCCAGAACTAAACGGAAGCATTCTCAGAAACTTCTTTGTGATGTTTGCATTCAACTCACAGAGTTGAAACTTCCTTTCATAGTTCAGGTTTGAAACACTCTTTTTGTAGAATCTGGAAGTGGATATTTGGACCACTGTGTGGTCTTCGTTGGAAACGGGTATATCTTCACCTCAAAACTAGACAGAAGCATTCTCAGAAAGTTCTCTGTGTTGACTGCATTCAACTCACAGAGTTGAACAATCCTTTTGATGGAGCAGTTTTGAAACTCTCTTTCTTTGGAATCTGCAAGTGGATATGTTGACCTCTTTGAAGATTTCGTTGGAAACGGGTTAATCTTCATATAAAAGCTAAACAGAAGCATTCTCAGAAACATCTTCGTGATGATTGCATTCACATCACAGAGTTGAACTTTCCCTTTGATAGAGCATCTTTGAAACACTCTTTTCCTAGAATCTGCCAGTGGACATTTGGAGGGCTTTGTGTTCTGCGGTGGAAAAGGAAATATCTTCTCATCAAAACTACATAGAAGCATTCTCAGAAACTACTCTGTGATGATTGCATTCAGCTGACAGAGTTGAACATTCCTTTTGATAGAGCAGTTTGGAAACACTCTTTTTGTAGAATCTGCATGTGGAGATTTGGACCGCTTTGAGACCTATGGTAGTAAAGGAAATAACTTCATAGAAAAACCAAATGGAAGCATTCTCAGAAAATTCTTTGTGATGATTGAGTTGAACTCAGAGACCTGAACATTCCTTTTGATGGAGCAGTTTCCAAACACACTTCTCGTGGAATCTGCAAGTGGATATTTGGACCTCTCTGAGGATTTCGTTGGAAGCGGGATAAACTTCCCAGAACTAAACGGAAGCATTCTCAGAAACTTCTTTGTGATGTTTGCATTCAACTCACAGAGTTGAACCTTCCTTTCATAGTTCAGGTTTGAAACACTCTTTTTGTAGAATCTGGAAGTGGATATTTGGACCACTGTGAGGACTTCGTTGGAAACGGGTATATCTTCACCTCAAACCTAGAGAGAAGCATTCTCAGAATGTTCTCTGTGTTGACTGCATTCAACTGACAGACTTGAACAATCGTTTTGATGGAGCAGTTTTGAAACTCTCTTTCTTTGGAATCTGCAAGTGGATATGTTGACCTCTTAGAAGATTTCGTTGGAAACGGGTTAATCTTCACATAAAAGCTAAACAGAAGCATTCTCAGAAACTTCTTTGTGATGATTGCATTCACCTCACAGAGTTGAACTTTCCCTTTGATAGAGCAGCTTTGAAACACTCTTTTTCTAGAATCTGCAAGTGGACATTTGGAGGGCTTTCTGGACTGTGGTGGAAAAGGAAATATCTTCTCATCGAAAGTACATTTGGAGGGCTTTGTGTTCTGCGGTGGAAAAGGAAATATCTTCTCATGGAAACAACATAGAAGCATTCTCAGAAACAATTCTGTGATGATTGCATTCAGCTGACAGAGTTGAACATTCCTTTTGATAGAGCAGTTTGGAAACACTCTTTTTGTAGAATCTGCATGGGGAGATTTGGACCGCTTGGAGACCTATGGTAGTAAAGGAAATAACTTCATAGAAAAACCAAATGGAAGCATTCTCAGAAAATTCTTTGTGATGATTGAGTTGAACTCAGAGACCTGAACATTCCTTTTGATGGAGCAGTTTCCAAACACACTTCTCGTGGAATCTGCAAGTGGATATTTGGACCTCTCTGAGGATTTCGTTGGAAGCGGGATAAACTTCCCAGAACTAAACGGAAGCATTCTCAGAAACTTCTTTGTGATGTTTGCATTCAACTCACAGAGTTGAAACTTCCTTTCATAGTTCAGGTTTGAAACACTCTTTTTGTAGAATCTGGAAG
The DNA here is from genome assembly GCF_028858775.2 of Pan troglodytes. Lineage (NCBI taxonomy): Eukaryota > Metazoa > Chordata > Mammalia > Primates > Hominidae > Pan > Pan troglodytes. Next base: position 55,992,808 of record NC_072407.2, read on the forward strand.
TGGATATTTGGACCACTGTGTGGTCTTCGTTGGAAACGGGTATATCTTCACCTCAAACCTAGACAGAAGCATTCTCAGAAAGTTCTCTGTGTTGACTGCATTCAACTCACAGACTTGAACAATCGTTTTGATGGAGCAGTTCTGAAACTCTCTTTCTTTGGAATCTGCAAGTGGATATGTTGACTCTTTGAAGATTTCGTTGGAAACGGGTTAATCTTCACATAAAAGCTAAACAGAAGCATTCTCAGAAACTTCTTTGTGATGATTGCATTCACCTCACAGAGTTGAACTTTCCCTTTGATAGAGCAGCTTTGAAACACTCTTTTTCTAGAATCTGCAAGTGGACATTTGGAGGGCTTTGTGTTCTGCGGTGGAAAAGGAAATATCTTCTCATCAAAACTACATAGAAGCATTCTCAGAAACTACTCTGTGATGATTGCATTCAGCTGACAGAATTGAACATTCCTTTTGAGAGAGCAGTTTGGAAACACTCTTTTTTTAGAATCTGCATGTGGAGATTTGGACCGCTTGGAGACCTATGGTAGTAAAGGAAATAACTTCATAGAAAAACCAAATGGAAGCATTCTCAGAAAATTCTTTGTGATGATTGAGTTGAACTCAGAGACCTGAACATTCCTTTTGATGGAGCAGTTTCCAAACACACTTCTCGTGGAATCTGCAAGTGGATATTTGGACCTCTCTGAGGATTTCGTTGGAAGCGGGATAAACTTCCCAGAACTAAACGGAAGCATTCTCAGAAACTTCTTTGTGATGTTTGCATTCAACTCACAGAGTTGAACCTTCCTTTCATAGTTCAGGTTTGAAACACTCTTTTTGTAGAATCTGGAAGTGGATATTTGGACCACTGTGAGGACTTCGTTGGAAACGGGTATATCTTCACCTCAAACCTAGAGAGAAGCATTCTCAGAAAGTTCTCTGTGTTGACTGCATTCAACTGACAGACTTGAACAATCGTTTTGATGGAGCAGTTTTGAAACTCTCTTTCTTTGGAATCTGCAAGTGGATATGTTGACCTCTTTGAAGATTTCGTTGGAAACGGGTTAATCTTCACATAAAAGCTAAACAGAAGCATTCTCAGAAACTTCTTTGTGCTGATTGCATTCACCTCACAGAGTTGAACTTTCTCTTTGATAGAGCAGCTTTGAAACACTCTTTTTCTTGAATCTGCAAGTGGACATTTGGAGGATTTTCTGGACTGTGGTGGAAAAGGAAATATCTTCTCATCGAAAGTACATTTGGAGGGCTTTGTGTTCTGTGGTGGAAAAGGAAATATCTTCTCATGGAAACAACATAGAAGCATTCTCAGAAACAATTCTGTGATGATTGCATTCAGCTGACAGAGTTGAACATTCCTTTTGATAGAGCAGTTTGGAAACACTCTTTTTGTAGAATCTGCATGGGGAGATTTGGACCGCTTGGAGACCTATGGTAGTAAAGGAAATAACTTCATAGAAAAACCAAATGGAAGCATTCTCAGAAAATTCTTTGTGATGATTGAGTTGAACTCAGAGACCTGAACATTCCTTTTGATGGAGCAGTTTCCAAACACACTTCTCGTGGAATCTGCAAGTGGATATTTGGACCTCTCTGAGGATTTCGTTGGAAGCGGGATAAACTTCCCAGAACTAAACGGAAGCATTCTCAGAAACTTCTTTGTGATGTTTGCATTCAACTCACAGAGTTGAAACTTCCTTTCATAGTTCAGGTTTGAAACACTCTTTTTGTAGAATCTGGAAGTGGATATTTGGACCACTGTGTGGTCTTCGTTGGAAACGGGTATATCTTCACCTCAAAACTAGACAGAAGCATTCTCAGAAAGTTCTCTGTGTTGACTGCATTCAACTCACAGAGTTGAACAATCCTTTTGATGGAGCAGTTTTGAAACTCTCTTTCTTTGGGATCTGCAAGTGGATATGTTGACCTCTTTGAAGATTTCGTTGGAAACGGGTTAATCTTCACATAAAAGCTAAACAGAAGCATTCTCAGAAACTTCTTTGTGATCATTGCATTCACCTCACAGAGTTGAACTTTCCCTTTGATAGAGCAGCTTTGAAACACTCTTTTTCTAGAATCTGCAAGTGGACATTTGGAGGGCTTTGTGTTCTGCGGTGGAAAAGGAAATATCTTCTCATCAAAACTACATAGAAGCATTCTCAGAAACTACTCTGTGATGATTGCATTGAGCTGACAGAGTTGAACATTCCTTTTGATAGAGCAGTTTGGAAACACTCTTTTTGTAGAATCTGCATGTGGAGATTTGGACCGCTTGGAGACCTATGGTAGTAAAGGAAATAACTTCATAGAAAAACCAAATGGAAGCATTCTCAGAAAATTCTTTGTGATGATTGAGTTGAACTCAGAGACCTGAACATTCCTTTTGATGGAGCAGTTTCCAAACACACTTCTCGTGGAATCTGCAAGTGGATATTTGGACCTCTCTGAGGATTTCGTTGGAAGCGGGATAAACTTCCCAGAACTAAACGGAAGCATTCTCAGAAACTTCTTTGTGATGTTTGCATTCAACTCACAGAGTTGAAACTTCCTTTCATAGTTCAGGTTTGAAACACTCTTTTTGTAGAATCTGGAAGTGGATATTTGGACCACTGTGTGGTCTTCGTTGGAAACGGGTATATCTTCACCTCAAACCTAGAGAGAAGCATTCTCAGAAAGTTCTCTGTGTTGACTGCATTCAACTCACAGAGTTGAACAATCCTTTTGATGGAGCAGTTTTGAAACTCTCTTTCTTTGGGATCTGCAAGTGGATATGTTGACCTCTTTGAAGATTTCGTTGGAAACGGGTTAATCTTCACATAAAAGCTAAACAGAAGCATTCTCAGAAACTTTTTTCTGATGATTGCATTCACCTCACAGAGTTGAACATTCTCTTTGATAGAGCAGCTTTGAAACACTCTTTTTCTAGAATCTGCAAGTGGACATTTGGAGGGCTTTGTGTTCTGCGGTGGAAAAGGAAATATCTTCTCATCAAAACTACATAGAAGCATTCTCAGAAACAATTATGTGATGATTGCATTCAGCTGACAGAGTTGAACATTCCTTTTGATAGAGCAGTTTGGAAACACTCTTTTTGTAGAATCTGCATGTGGAGATTTGGACCGCTTGGAGACCTATGGTAGTAAAGGAAATAACTTCATAGAAAAACCAAATGGAAGCATTCTCAGAAAATTCTTTGTGATGATTGAGTTGAACTCAGAGACCTGAACATTCCTTTTGATGGAGCAGTTTCCAAATACACTTCTCGTGGAATCTGCAAGTGGATATTTGGACCTTTCTGAGGATTTCCTTGGAAGCGGGATAAACTTCCCAGAACTAAACGGAAGCATTCTCAGAAACTTCTTTGTGATGTTTGCATTCAACTCACAGAGTTGAAACTTGCTTTCATAGTTCAGGTTTGAAACACTCTTTTTATAGAATCTGGAAGTGGATATTTGGACCACTGTGTGGTCTTCGTTGGAAACGGGTATATCTTCACCTCAAACCTAGACAGAAGCATTCTCAGAAAGTTCTCTGTGTTGACTGCATTCAACTCACAGAGTTGAACAATCCTTTTGATGGAGCAGTTTTGAAACTCTCTTTCTTTGGAATCTGCAAGTGGATATGTTGACCTCTTTGAAGATTTCGTTGGAAACAGGTTAATCTTCACATAAAAGCTAAACAGAAGCATTCTCAGAAACTTTTTTCTGATGATTGCATTCACCTCACAGAGTTGAACATTCTCTTTGATAGAGCAGCTTTGAAACACTCTTTTTCTAGAATCTGCAAGTGGACATTTGGAGGGCTTTTTGTTCTGCGGTGGAAAAGGAAATATCTTCTCATCAAAACTACATAGAAGCATTCTCAGAAACTACTCTGTGATGATTGCATTCAGCTGACAGAATTGAACATTCCTTTTGATAGAGCAGTTTGGAAACACTCTTTTTGTAGAATCTGCATGTGGAGATTTGGACCGCTTGGAGACCTATGGTAGTAAAGGAAATAACTTCATAGAAAAACCAAATGGAAGCATTCTCAGAAAATTCTTTGTGATGATTGAGTTGAACTCAGAGACCTGAACATTCCTTTTGATGGAGCAGTTTCCAAACACACTTCTCGTGGAATCTGCAAGTGGATATTTGGACCTCTCTGAGGATTTCGTTGGAAGCGGGATAAACTTCCCAGAACAAAACGGAAGCATTCTCAGAAACTTCTTTGTGATGTTTGCATTCAACTCACAGAGTTGAACCTTCCTTTCATAGTTCAGGTTTGAAACACTCTTTTTGTAGAATCTGGAAGTGGATATTTGGACCACTGTGAGGACTTCGTTGGAAACGGGTATATCTTCACCTCAAACCTAGAGAGAAGCATTCTCAGAAAGTTCTCTGTGTTGACTGCATTCAACTGACAGACTTGAACAATCGTTTTGATGGAGCAGTTTTGAAACTCTCTTTCTTTGGAATCTGCAAGTGGATATGTTGACCTCTTTGAAGATTTCGTTGGAAACGGGTTAATCTTCACATAAAAGCTAAACAGAAGCATTCTCAGAAACTTCTTTGTGCTGATTGCATTCACCTCACAGAGTTGAACTTTCTCTTTGATAGAGCAGCTTTGAAACACTCTTTTTCTTGAATCTGCAAGTGGACATTTGGAGGGCTTTCTGGACTGTGGTGGAAAAGGAAATATCTTCTCATCGAAAGTACATTTGGAGGGCTTTGTGTTCTGCGGTGGAAAAGGAAATATCTTCTCATGGAAACAACATAGAGGCATTCTCAGAAACAATTCTGTGATGATTGCATTCAGCTGACAGAGTTGAACATTCCTTTTGATAGAGCAGTTTGGAAACACTCTTTTTGTAGAATCTGCATGGGGAGATTTGGACCGCTTGGAGACCTATGGTAGTAAAGGAAATAACTTCATAGAAAAACCAAATGGAAGCATTCTCAGAAAATTCTTTGTGATGATTGAGTTGAACTCAGAGACCTGAACATTCCTTTTGATGGAGCAGTTTCCAAACACACTTCTCGTGGAATCTGCAAGTGGATATTTGGACCTCTCTGAGGATTTCGTTGGAAGCGGGATAAACTTCCCAGAACTAAACGGAAGCATTCTCAGAAACTTCTTTGTGATGTTTGCATTCAACTCACAGAGTTGAAACTTCCTTTCATAGTTCAGGTTTGAAACACTCTTTTTGTAGAATCTGGAAGTGGATATTTGGACCACTGTGTGGTCTTCGTTGGAAACGGGTATATCTTCACCTCAAACCTAGACAGAAGCATTCTCAGAAAGTTCTCTGTGTTGACTGCATTCAACTCACAGAGTTGAACAATCGTTTTGATGGAGCAGTTTTGAAACTCTCTTTCTTTGGAATCTGCAAGTGGATATGTTGACCTCTTTGAAGATTTCGTTGGAAACGGGTTAATCTTCACATAAAAGCTAAACAGAAGCATTCTCAGAAACTTCTTTGTGATGATTGCATTCACCTCACAGAGTTGAACTTTCCCTTTGATAGAGCAGCTTTGAAACACTCTTTTTCTAGAATCTGCAAGTGGACATTTGGAGGGCTTTGTGTTCTGCGGTGGAAAAGGAAATATCTTCTCATCAAAACTACATGGAAGCATTCTCAGAAACTACTCTGTGATGATTGCATTCAGCTGACAGAGTTGAACATTCCTTTTGATAGAGCAGTTTGGAAACACTCTTTTTGTAGAATCTGCATGGGGAGATTTGGACCGCTTTGAGACCTATGGTAGTAAAGGAAATAACTTCATAGAAAAACCAAATGGAAGCATTCTCAGAAAAATCTTTGTGATGATTGAGTTGAACTCAGAGACCTGAACATTCCTTTTGATGGAGCAGTTTCCAAACACACTTCTCGTGGAATCTGCAAGTGGATATTTGGACCTCTCTGAGGATTTCGTTGGAAGCGGGATAAACTTCCCAGAACTAAACGGAAGCATTCTCAGAAACTTCTTTGTGATGTTTGCATTCAACTCACAGAGTTGAAACTTCCTTTCATAGTTCAGGTTTGAAACACTCTTTTTGTAGAATCTGGAAGTGGATATTTGGACCACTGTGTGGTCTACGTTGGAAACGGGTATATCTTCACCTCAAACCTAGACAGAAGCATTCTCAGAAAGTTCTCTGTGTTGACTGCATTCAACTCACAGAGTTGAACAATCCTTTTGATGGAGCAGTTTTGAAACTCTCTTTCTTTGGAATCTGCAAGTGGATATGTTGACCTCTTTGAAGATTTCGTTGGAAACGGGTTAATCTTCACATAAAAGCTAAACAGAAGCATTCTCAGAAACTTCTTTGTGATGATTGCATTCACCTCACAGAGTTGAACTTTCCCTTTGATAGAGCAGCTTTGAAACACTCTTTTTCTAGAATCTGCAAGTGGACATTTGGAGGGCTTTGTGTTCTGCGGTGGAAAAGGAAATATCTTCTCATCAAAACTACATAGAAGCATTCTCAGAAACTACTCTGTGATGATTGCATTCAGCTGACAGAGTTGAACATTCCTTTTGATAGAGCAGTTTGGAAACACTCTTTTTGTAGAATCTGCATGTGGGGATTTGGACCGCTTGGAGACCTATGGTAGTAAAGGAAATAACTTCATAGAAAAACCAAATGGAAGCATTCTCAGAAAATTCTTTGTGATGATTGAGTTGAACTCAGAGACCTGAACATTCCTTTTGATGGAGCAGTTTCCAAACACACTTCTCGTGGAATCTGCAAGTGGATATTTGGACCTCTCTGAGGATTTTGTTGGAAGCGGGATAAACTTCCCAGAACTAAACGGAAGCATTCTCAGAAACTTCTTTGTGATGTTTGCATTCAACTCACAGAGTTGAAACTTCCTTTCATAGTTCAGGTTTGAAACACTCTTTTTGTAGAATCTGGAAGTGGATATTTGGACCACTGTGTGGTCTTCGTTGGAAACGGGTATATCTTCACCTCAAACCTAGAGAGAAGCATTCTCAGAAAGTTCTCTGTGTTGACTGCATTCAACTCACAGAGTTGAACAATCCTTTTGATGGAGCAGTTTTGAAACTCTCTTTCTTTGGAATCTGCAAGTGGATATGTTGACCTCTTTGAAGATTTCGTTGGAAACAGGTTAATCTTCACATAAAAGCTAAACAGAAGCATTCTCAGAAACTTTTTTCTGATGATTGCATTCACCTCACAGAGTTGAACATTCTCTTTGATAGAGCAGCTTTGAAACACTCTTTTTCTAGAATCTGCAAGTGGACATTTGGAGGGCTTTGTGTTCTGCGGTGGAAAAGGAAATATCTTCTCATCAAAACTACATAGAAGCATTCTCAGAAACAATTATGTGATGATTGCATTCAGCTGACAGAGTTGAACATTCCTTTTGATAGAGCAGTTTGGAAACACTCTTTTTGTAGAATCTGCATGTGGAGATTTGGACCGCTTGGAGACCTATGGTAGTAAAGGAAATAACTTCATAGAAAAACCAAATGGAAGCATTCTCAGAAAATTCTTTGTGATGATTGAGTTGAACTCAGAGACCTGAACATTCCTTTTGATGGAGCAGTTTCCAAATACACTTCTCGTGGAATCTGCAAGTGGATATTTGGACCTCTCTGAGGATTTCGTTGGAAGCGGGATAAACTTCCCAGAACTAAACGGAAGCATTCTCAGAAACTTCTTTGTGATGTTTGCATTCAACTCACAGAGTTGAAACTTCCTTTCATAGTTCAGGTTTGAAACACTCTTTTTGTAGAATCTGGAAGTGGATATTTGGACCACTGTGTGGTCTTCGTTGGAAACGGGTATATCTTCACCTCAAACCTAGACAGAAGCATTCTCAGAAAGTTCTCTGTGTTGACTGCATTCAACTCACAGAGTTGAACAATCCTTTTGATGGAGCAGTTTTGAAACTCTCTTTCTTTGGAATCTGCAAGTGGATATGTTGACCTCTTTGAAGATTTCGTTGGAAACGGGTTAATCTTCACATAAAAGCTAAACAGAAGCATTCTCAGAAACATCTTTGTGATGATTGCATTCACATCACAGAGTTGAACTTTCCCTTTGATAGAGCAGCTTTGAAACACTCTTTTCCTAGAATCTGCAAGTGGACATTTGGAGGGCTTTGTGTTCTGCGGTGGAAAAGGAAATATCTTCTCATCAAAACTACATAGAAGCATTCTCAGAAACTACTCTGTGATGATTGCATTCAGCTGACAGAGTTGAACATTCCTTTTGATAGAGCAGTTTGGAAACACTCTTTTTGTAGAATCTGCATGTGGAGATTTGGACCGCTTGGAGACCTATGGTAGTAAAGGAAATAACTTCATAGAAAAACCAAATGGAAGCATTCTCAGAAAATTCTTTGTGATGATTGAGTTGAACTCAGAGACCTGAACATTCCTTTTGATGGAGCAGTTTCCAAACACACTTCTCATGGAATCTGCAAGTGGATATTTGGACCTCTCTGAGGATTTCGTTGGAAGCGGGATAAACTTCCCAGAACTAAACGGAAGCATTCTCAGAAACTTCTTTGTGATGTTTGCATTCAACTCACAGAGTTGAACCTTCCTTTCATAGTTCAGGTTTGAAACACTCTTTTTGTAGAATCTGGAAGTGGATATTTGGACCACTGTGAGGACTTCGTTGGAAACGGGTACATCTTCACCTCAAACCTAGAGAGAAGCATTCTCAGAAAGTTCTCTGTGTTGACTGCATTCAACTGACAGACTTGAACAATCGTTTTGATGGAGCAGTTTTGAAACTCTCTTTCTTTGGAATCTGCAAGTGGATATGTTGACCTCTTTGAAGATTTCGTTGGAAACGGGTTAATCTTCACATAAAAGCTAAACAGAAGCATTCTCAGAAACTTCTTTGTGCTGATTGCATTCACCTCACAGAGTTGAACTTTCTCTTTGATAGAGCAGCTTTGAAACACTCTTTTTCTTGAATCTGCAAGTGGACATTTGGAGGGCTTTCTGGACTGTGGTGGAAAAGGAAATATCTTCTCATCGAAAGTACATTTGGAGGGCTTTGTGTTCTGTGGTGGAAAAGGAAATATCTTCTCATGGAAACAACATAGAAGCATTCTCAGAAACAATTCTGTGATGATTGCATTCAGCTGACAGAGTTGAACATTCCTTTTGATAGAGCAGTTTGGAAACACTCTTTTTGTAGAATCTGCATGGGGAGATTTGGACCGCTTGGAGACCTATGGTAGTAAAGGAAATAACTTCATAGAAAAACCAAATGGAAGCATTCTCAGAAAATTCTTTGTGATGATTGAGTTGAACTCAGAGACCTGAACATTCCTTTTGATGGAGCAGTTTCCAAACACACTTCTCGTGGAATCTGCAAGTGGATATTTGGACCTCTCTGAGGATTTCGTTGGAAGCGGGATAAACTTCCCAGAACTAAACGGAAGCATTCTCAGAAACTTCTTTGTGATGTTTGCATTCAACTCACAGAGTTGAAACTTCCTTTCATAGTTCAGGTTTGAAACACTCTTTTTGTAGAATCTGGAAGTGGATATTTGGACCACTGTGTGGTCTTCGTTGGAAACGGGTATATCTTCACCTCAAACCTAGACAGAAGCATTCTCAGAAAGTTCTCTGTGTTGACTGCATTCAACTCACAGAGTTGAACAATCCTTTTGATGGAGCAGTTTTGAAACTCTCTTTCTTTGGGATCTGCAAGTGGATATGTTGACCTCTTTGAAGATTTCGTTGGAAACGGGTTAATCTTCACATAAAAGCTAAACAGAAGCATTCTCAGAAACTTCTTTGTGATGATTGCATTCACCTCACAGAGTTGAACTTTCTCTTTGATAGAGCAGCTTTGAAACACTCTTTTTCTTGAATCTGCAAGTGGACATTTGGAGGGATTTCTGGACTGTGGTGGAAAAGGAAATATCTTCTCATCAAAACTACATAGAAGCATTCTCAGAAACTACTCTGTGATGATTGCATTCAGCTGACAGAATTGAACATTCCTTTTGATAGAGCAGTTTGGAAACACTCTTTTTGTAGAATCTGCATGTGGAGATTTGGACCGCTTGGAGACCTATGGTAGTAAAGGAAATAACTTCATAGAAAAACCAAATGGAAGCATTCTCAGAAAATTCTTTGTGATGATTGAGTTGAACTCAGAGACCTGAACATTCCTTTTGATGGAGCAGTTTCCAAACACACTTCTCGTGGAATCTGCAAGTGGATATTTGGACCTCTCTGAGGATTTCGTTGGAAGCGGGATAAACTTCCCAGAACAAAACGGAAGCATTCTCAGAAACTTCTTTGTGATGTTTGCATTCAACTCACAGAGTTGAACCTTCCTTTCATAGTTCAGGTTTGAAACACTCTTTTTGTAGAATCTGGAAGTGGATATTTGGACCACTGTGAGGACTTCGTTGGAAACGGGTATATCTTCACCTCAAACCTAGAGAGAAGCATTCTCAGAAAGTTCTCTGTGTTGACTGCATTCAACTGACAGACTTGAACAATCGTTTTGATGGAGCAGTTTTGAAACTCTCTTTCTTTGGAATCTGCAAGTGGATATGTTGACCTCTTTGAAGATTTCGTTGGAAACGGGTTAATCTTCACATAAAAGCTAAACAGAAGCATTCTCAGAAACTTCTTTGTGCTGATTGCATTCACCTCACAGAGTTGAACTTTCTCTTTGATAGAGCAGCTTTGAAACACTCTTTTTCTTGAATCTGCAAGTGGACATTTGGAGGGCTTTCTGGACTGTGGTGGAAAAGGAAATATCTTCTCATCGAAAGTACATTTGGAGGGCTTTGTGTTCTGCGGTGGAAAAGGAAATATCTTCTCATGGAAACAACATAGAGGCATTCTCAGAAACAATTCTGTGATGATTGCATTCAGCTGACAGAGTTGAACATTCCTTTTGATAGAGCAGTTTGGAAACACTCTTTTTGTAGAATCTGCATGGGGAGATTTGGACCGCTTGGAGACCTATGGTAGTAAAGGAAATAACTTCATAGAAAAACCAAATGGAAGCATTCTCAGAAAATTCTTTGTGATGATTGAGTTGAACTCAGAGACCTGAACATTCCTTTTGATGGAGCAGTTTCCAAACACACTTCTCGTGGAATCTGCAAGTGGATATTTGGACCTCTCTGAGGATTTCGTTGGAAGCGGGATAAACTTCCCAGAACTAAACGGAAGCATTCTCAGAAACTTCTTTGTGATGTTTGCATTCAACTCACAGAGTTGAAACTTCCTTTCATAGTTCAGGTTTGAAACACTCTTTTTGTAGAATCTGGAAGTGGATATTTGGACCACTGTGTGGTCTTCGTTGGAAACGGGTATATCTTCACCTCAAACCTAGACAGAAGCATTCTCAGAAAGTTCTCTGTGTTGACTGCATTCAACTCACAGAGTTGAACAATCGTTTTGATGGAGCAGTTTTGAAACTCTCTTTCTTTGGAATCTGCAAGTGGATATGTTGACCTCTTTGAAGATTTCGTTGGAAACGGGTTAATCTTCACATAAAAGCTAAACAGAAGCATTCTCAGAAACTTCTTTGTGATGATTGCATTCACCTCACAGAGTTGAACTTTCCCTTTGATAGAGCAGCTTTGAAACACTCTTTTTCTAGAATCTGCAAGTGGACATTTGGAGGGCTTTGTGTTCTGCGGTGGAAAAGGAAATATCTTCTCATCAAAACTACATGGAAGCATTCTCAGAAACTACTCTGTGATGATTGCATTCAGCTGACAGAGTTGAACATTCCTTTTGATAGAGCAGTTTGGAAACACTCTTTTTGTAGAATCTGCATGGGGAGATTTGGACCGCTTTGAGACCTATGGTAGTAAAGGAAATAACTTCATAGAAAAACCAAATGGAAGAATTCTCAGAAAAATCTTTGTGATGATTGAGTTGAACTCAGAGACCTGAACATTCCTTTTGATGGAGCAGTTTCCAAACACACTTCTCGTGGAATCTGCAAGTGGATATTTGGACCTCTCTGAGGATTTCGTTGGAAGCGGGATAAACTTCCCAGAACTAAACGGAAGCATTCTCAGAAACTTCTTTGTGATGTTTGCATTCAACTCACAGAGTTGAAACTTCCTTTCATAGTTCAGGTTTGAAACACTCTTTTTGTAGAATCTGGAAGTGGATATTTGGACCACTGTGTGGTCTACGTTGGAAACGGGTATATCTTCACCTCAAACCTAGACAGAAGCATTCTCAGAAAGTTCTCTGTGTTGACTGCATTCAACTCACAGAGTTGAACAATCCTTTTGATGGAGCAGTTTTGAAACTCTCTTTCTTTGGAATCTGCAAGTGGATATGTTGACCTCTTTGAAGATTTCGTTGGAAACGGGTTAATCTTCACATAAAAGCTAAACAGAAGCATTCTCAGAAACTTCTTTGTGATGATTGCATTCACCTCACAGAGTTGAACTTTCCCTTTGATAGAGCAGCTTTGAAACACTCTTTTTCTAGAATCTGCAAGTGGACATTTGGAGGGCTTTGTGTTCTGCGGTGGAAAAGGAAATATCTTCTCATCAAAACTACATAGAAGCATTCTCAGAAACTACTCTGTGATGATTGCATTCAGCTGACAGAGTTGAACATTCCTTTTGATAGAGCAGTTTGGAAACACTCTTTTTGTAGAATCTGCATGTGGGGATTTGGACCGCTTGGAGACCTATGGTAGTAAAGGAAATAACTTCATAGAAAAACCAAATGGAAGCATTCTCAGAAAATTCTTTGTGATGATTGAGTTGAACTCAGAGACCTGAACATTCCTTTTGATGGAGCAGTTTCCAAACACACTTCTCGTGGAATCTGCAAGTGGATATTTGGACCTCTCTGAGGATTTTGTTGGAAGCGGGATAAACTTCCCAGAACTAAACGGAAGCATTCTCAGAAACTTCTTTGTGATGTTTGCATTCAACTCACAGAGTTGAAACTTCCTTTCATAGTTCAGGTTTGAAACACTCTTTTTGTAGAATCTGGAAGTGGATATTTGGACCACTGTGTGGTCTTCGTTGGAAACGGGTATATCTTCACCTCAAACCTAGAGAGAAGCATTCTCAGAAAGTTCTCTGTGTTGACTGCATTCAACTCACAGAGTTGAACAATCCTTTTGATGGAGCAGTTTTGAAACTCTCTTTCTTTGGAATCTGCAAGTGGATATGTTGACCTCTTTGAAGATTTCGTTGGAAACAGGTTAATCTTCACATAAAAGCTAAACAGAAGCATTCTCAGAAACTTTTTTCTGATGATTGCATTCACCTCACAGAGTTGAACATTCTCTTTGATAGAGCAGCTTTGAAACACTCTTTTTCTAGAATCTGCAAGTGGACATTTGGAGGGCTTTGTGTTCTGCGGTGGAAAAGGAAATATCTTCTCATCAAAACTACATAGAAGCATTCTCAGAAACAATTATGTGATGATTGCATTCAGCTGACAGAGTTGAACATTCCTTTTGATAGAGCAGTTTGGAAACACTCTTTTTGTAGAATCTGCATGTGGAGATTTGGACCGCTTGGAGACCTATGGTAGTAAAGGAAATAACTTCATAGAAAAACCAAATGGAAGCATTCTCAGAAAATTCTTTGTGATGATTGAGTTGAACTCAGAGACCTGAACATTCCTTTTGATGGAGCAGTTTCCAAATACACTTCTCGTGGAATCTGCAAGTGGATATTTGGACCTCTCTGAGGATTTCGTTGGAAGCGGGATAAACTTCCCAGAACTAAACGGAAGCATTCTCAGAAACTTCTTTGTGATGTTTGCATTCAACTCACAGAGTTGAAACTTCCTTTCATAGTTCAGGTTTGAAACACTCTTTTTGTAGAATCTGGAAGTGGATATTTGGACCACTGTGTGGTCTTCGTTGGAAACGGGTATATCTTCACCTCAAACCTAGACAGAAGCATTCTCAGAAAGTTCTCTGTGTTGACTGCATTCAACTCACAGAGTTGAACAATCCTTTTGATGGAGCAGTTTTGAAACTCTCTTTCTTTGGGATCTGCAAGTGGATATGTTGACCTCTTTGAAGATTTCGTTGGAAACGGGTTAATCTTCACATAAAAGCTAAACAGAAGCATTCTCAGAAACTTCTTTGTGATGATTGCATTCACCTCACAGAGTTGAACTTTCTCTTTGATAGAGCAGCTTTGAAACACTCTTTTTCTTGAATCTGCAAGTGGACATTTGGAGGGATTTCTGGACTGTGGTGGAAAAGGAAATATCTTCTCATCAAAACTACATAGAAGCATTCTCAGAAACTACTCTGTGATGATTGCATTCAGCTGACAGAATTGAACATTCCTTTTGATAGAGCAGTTTGGAAACACTCTTTTTGTAGAATCTGCATGTGGAGATTTGGACCGCTTGGAGACCTATGGTAGTAAAGGAAATAACTTCATAGAAAAACCAAATGGAAGCATTCTCAGAAAATTCTTTGTGATGATTGAGTTGAACTCAGAGACCTGAACATTCCTTTTGATGGAGCAGTTTCCAAACACACTTCTCGTGGAATCTGCAAGTGGATATTTGGACCTCTCTGAGGATTTCGTTGGAAGCGGGATAAACTTCCCAGAACAAAACGGAAGCATTCTCAGAAACTTCTTTGTGATGTTTGCATTCAACTCACAGAGTTGAACCTTCCTTTCATAGTTCAGGTTTGAAACACTCTTTTTGTAGAATCTGGAAGTGGATATTTGGACCACTGTGAGGACTTCGTTGGAAACGGGTATATCTTCACCTCAAACCTAGAGAGAAGCATTCTCAGAAAGTTCTCTGTGTTGACTGCATTCAACTGACAGACTTGAACAATCGTTTTGATGGAGCAGTTTTGAAACTCTCTTTCTTTGGAATCTGCAAGTGGATATGTTGACCTCTTTGAAGATTTCGTTGGAAACGGGTTAATCTTCACATAAAAGCTAAACAGAAGCATTCTCAGAAACTTCTTTGTGCTGATTGCATTCACCTCACAGAGTTGAACTTTCTCTTTGATAGAGCAGCTTTGAAACACTCTTTTTCTTGAATCTGCAAGTGGACATTTGGAGGGCTTTCTGGACTGTGGTGGAAAAGGAAATATCTTCTCATCGAAAGTACATTTGGAGGGCTTTGTGTTCTGCGGTGGAAAAGGAAATATCTTCTCATGGAAACAACATAGAGGCATTCTCAGAAACAATTCTGTGATGATTGCATTCAGCTGACAGAGTTGAACATTCCTTTTGATAGAGCAGTTTGGAAACACTCTTTTTGTAGAATCTGCATGGGGAGATTTGGACCGCTTGGAGACCTATGGTAGTAAAGGAAATAACTTCATAGAAAAACCAAATGGAAGCATTCTCAGAAAATTCTTTGTGATGATTGAGTTGAACTCAGAGACCTGAACATTCCTTTTGATGGAGCAGTTTCCAAACACACTTCTCGTGGAATCTGCAAGTGGATATTTGGACCTCTCTGAGGATTTCGTTGGAAGCGGGATAAACTTCCCAGAACTAAACGGAAGCATTCTCAGAAACTTCTTTGTGATGTTTGCATTCAACTCACAGAGTTGAAACTTCCTTTCATAGTTCAGGTTTGAAACACTCTTTTTGTAGAATCTGGAAGTGGATATTTGGACCACTGTGTGGTCTTCGTTGGAAACGGGTATATCTTCACCTCAAACCTAGACAGAAGCATTCTCAGAAAGTTCTCTGTGTTGACTGCATTCAACTCACAGAGTTGAACAATCGTTTTGATGGAGCAGTTTTGAAACTCTCTTTCTTTGGAATCTGCAAGTGGATATGTTGACCTCTTTGAAGATTTCGTTGGAAACGGGTTAATCTTCACATAAAAGCTAAACAGAAGCATTCTCAGAAACTTCTTTGTGATGATTGCATTCACCTCACAGAGTTGAACTTTCCCTTTGATAGAGCAGCTTTGAAACACTCTTTTTCTAGAATCTGCAAGTGGACATTTGGAGGGCTTTGTGTTCTGCGGTGGAAAAGGAAATATCTTCTCATCAAAACTACATGGAAGCATTCTCAGAAACTACTCTGTGATGATTGCATTCAGCTGACAGAGTTGAACATTCCTTTTGATAGAGCAGTTTGGAAACACTCTTTTTGTAGAATCTGCATGGGGAGATTTGGACCGCTTTGAGACCTATGGTAGTAAAGGAAATAACTTCATAGAAAAACCAAATGGAAGCATTCTCAGAAAAATCTTTGTGATGATTGAGTTGAACTCAGAGACCTGAACATTCCTTTTGATGGAGCAGTTTCCAAACACACTTCTCGTGGAATCTGCAAGTGGATATTTGGACCTCTCTGAGGATTTCGTTGGAAGCGGGATAAACTTCCCAGAACTAAACGGAAGCATTCTCAGAAACTTCTTTGTGATGTTTGCATTCAACTCACAGAGTTGAAACTTCCTTTCATAGTTCAGGTTTGAAACACTCTTTTTGTAGAATCTGGAAGTGGATATTTGGACCACTGTGTGGTCTACGTTGGAAACGGGTATATCTTCACCTCAAACCTAGACAGAAGCATTCTCAGAAAGTTCTCTGTGTTGACTGCATTCAACTCACAGAGTTGAACAATCCTTTTGATGGAGCAGTTTTGAAACTCTCTTTCTTTGGAATCTGCAAGTGGATATGTTGACCTCTTTGAAGATTTCGTTGGAAACGGGTTAATCTTCACATAAAAGCTAAACAGAAGCATTCTCAGAAACTTCTTTGTGATGATTGCATTCACCTCACAGAGTTGAACTTTCCCTTTGATAGAGCAGCTTTGAAACACTCTTTTTCTAGAATCTGCAAGTGGACATTTGGAGGGCTTTGTGTTCTGCGGTGGAAAAGGAAATATCTTCTCATCAAAACTACATAGAAGCATTCTCAGAAACTACTCTGTGATGATTGCATTCAGCTGACAGAGTTGAACATTCCTTTTGATAGAGCAGTTTGGAAACACTCTTTTTGTAGAATCTGCATGTGGGGATTTGGACCGCTTGGAGACCTATGGTAGTAAAGGAAATAACTTCATAGAAAAACCAAATGGAAGCATTCTCAGAAAATTCTTTGTGATGATTGAGTTGAACTCAGAGACCTGAACATTCCTTTTGATGGAGCAGTTTCCAAACACACTTCTCGTGGAATCTGCAAGTGGATATTTGGACCTCTCTGAGGATTTTGTTGGAAGCGGGATAAACTTCCCAGAACTAAACGGAAGCATTCTCAGAAACTTCTTTGTGATGTTTGCATTCAACTCACAGAGTTGAAACTTCCTTTCATAGTTCAGGTTTGAAACACTCTTTTTGTAGAATCTGGAAGTGGATATTTGGACCACTGTGTGGTCTTCGTTGGAAACGGGTATATCTTCACCTCAAACCTAGAGAGAAGCATTCTCAGAAAGTTCTCTGTGTTGACTGCATTCAACTCACAGAGTTGAACAATCCTTTTGATGGAGCAGTTTTGAAACTCTCTTTCTTTGGAATCTGCAAGTGGATATGTTGACCTCTTTGAAGATTTCGTTGGAAACAGGTTAATCTTCACATAAAAGCTAAACAGAAGCATTCTCAGAAACTTTTTTCTGATGATTGCATTCACCTCACAGAGTTGAACATTCTCTTTGATAGAGCAGCTTTGAAACACTCTTTTTCTAGAATCTGCAAGTGGACATTTGGAGGGCTTTGTGTTCTGCGGTGGAAAAGGAAATATCTTCTCATCAAAACTACATAGAAGCATTCTCAGAAACAATTATGTGATGATTGCATTCAGCTGACAGAGTTGAACATTCCTTTTGATAGAGCAGTTTGGAAACACTCTTTTTGTAGAATCTGCATGTGGAGATTTGGACCGCTTGGAGACCTATGGTAGTAAAGGAAATAACTTCATAGAAAAACCAAATGGAAGCATTCTCAGAAAATTCTTTGTGATGATTGAGTTGAACTCAGAGACCTGAACATTCCTTTTGATGGAGCAGTTTCCAAATACACTTCTCGTGGAATCTGCAAGTGGATATTTGGACCTCTCTGAGGATTTCGTTGGAAGCGGGATAAACTTCCCAGAACTAAACGGAAGCATTCTCAGAAACTTCTTTGTGATGTTTGCATTCAACTCACAGAGTTGAAACTTCCTTTCATAGTTCAGGTTTGAAACACTCTTTTTGTAGAATCTGGAAGTGGATATTTGGACCACTGTGTGGTCTTCGTTGGAAACGGGTATATCTTCACCTCAAACCTAGACAGAAGCATTCTCAGAAAGTTCTCTGTGTTGACTGCATTCAACTCACAGAGTTGAACAATCCTTTTGATGGAGCAGTTTTGAAACTCTCTTTCTTTGGAATCTGCAAGTGGATATGTTGACCTCTTTGAAGATTTCGTTGGAAACGGGTTAATCTTCACATAAAAGCTAAACAGAAGCATTCTCAGAAACATCTTTGTGATGATTGCATTCACATCACAGAGTTGAACTTTCCCTTTCATAGAGCAGCTTTGAAACACTCTTTTCCTAGAATCTGCAAGTGGACATTTGGAGGGCTTTGTGTTCTGCGGTGGAAAAGGAAATATCTTCTCATCAAAACTACATAGAAGCATTCTCAGAAACTACTCTGTGATGATTGCATTCAGCTGACAGAGTTGAACATTCCTTTTGATAGAGCAGTTTGGAAACACTCTTTTTGTAGAATCTGCATGTGGAGATTTGGACCGCTTGGAGACCTATGGTAGTAAAGGAAATAACTTCATAGAAAAACCAAATGGAAGCATTCTCAGAAAATTCTTTGTGATGATTGAGTTGAACTCAGAGACCTGAACATTCCTTTTGATGGAGCAGTTTCCAAACACACTTCTCGTGGAATCTGCAAGTGGATATTTGGACCTCTCTGAGGATTTCGTTGGAAGCGGGATAAACTTCCCAGAACTAAATGGAAGCATTCTCAGAAACTTCTTTGTGATGTTTGCATTCAACTCACAGAGTTGAACCTTCCTTTCATAGTTCAGGTTTGAAACACTCTTTTTGTAGAATCTGGAAGTGGATATTTGGTCCACTGTGAGGACTTCGTTGGAAACGGGTATATCTTCACCTCAAACCTAGAGAGAAGCATTCTCAGAATGTTCTCTGTGTTGACTGCATTCAACTGACAGACTTGAACAATCGTTTTGATGGAGCAGTTTTGAAACTCTCTTTCTTTGGAATCTGCAAGTGGATATGTTGACCTCTTTGAAGATTTCGTTTGAAACGGGTTAATCTTCACATAAAAGCTAAACAGAAGCATTCTCAGAAACTTCTTTGTGATGATTGCATTCACCTCACAGAGTTAAACTTTCTCTTTGATAGAGCAGCTTTGAAACACTCTTTTTCTTGAATCTGCAAGTGGACATTTGGAGGGCTTTCTGGACTGTGGTGGAAAAGGAAATATCTTCTCATGGAAATTACATTTGGAGGGCTTTGTGTTCTGCGGTGGAAAAGGAAATATCTTCTCATGGAAACAACATAGAAGCATTCTCAGAAACAATTCTGTGATGATTGCATTCAGCTGACAGAGTTGAACATTCCTTTTGATAGAGCAGTTTGGAAACACTCTTTTTGTAGAATCTGCATGGGGAGATTTGGACCGCTTGGAGACCTATGGTAGTAAAGGAAATAACTTCATAGAAAAACCAAATGGAAGCATTCTCAGAAAATTCTTTGTGATGATTGAGTTGAACTCAGAGACCTGAACATTCCTTTTGATGGAGCAGTTTCCAAACACACTTCTCGTGGAATCTGCAAGTGGATATTTGGACCTCTCTGAGGATTTCGTTGGAAGCGGGATAAACTTCCCAGAACTAAACGGAAGCATTCTCAGAAACTTCTTTGTGATGTTTGCATTCAACTCACAGAGTTGAAACTTCCTTTCATAGTTCAGGTTTGAAACACTCTTTTTGTAGAATCTGGAAGTGGATATTTGGACCACTGTGTGGTCTTCGTTGGAAACGTGTATATCTTCACCTCAAACCTAGACAGAAGCATTCTCAGAAAGTTCTCTGTGTTGACTGCATTCAACTCACAGAGTTGAACAATCGTTTTGATGGAGCAGTTTTGAAACTCTCTTTCTTTGGAATCTGCAAGTGGATATGTTGACCTCTTTGAAGATTTCGTTGGAAACGGGTTAATCTTCACATAAAAGCTAAACAGAAGCATTCTCAGAAACTTCTTTGTGATGATTGCATTCACCTCACAGAGTTGAACTTTCCCTTTGATAGAGCAGCTTTGAAACACTCTTTTTCTAGAATCTGCAAGTGGACATTTGGAGGGCTTTGTGTTCTGCGGTGGAAAAGGAAATATCTTCTCATCAAAACTACATAGAAGCATTCTCAGAAACTACTCTTTGATGATTGCATTCAGCTGACAGAATTGAACATTCCTTTTGATAGAGCAGTTTGGAAAGACTCTTTTTGTAGAATCTGCATGTGCAGATTTGGACCGCTTGGAGACCTATGGTAGTAAAGGAAATAACTTCATAGAAAAACCAAATGGAAGCATTCTCAGAAAATTCTTTGTGATGATTGAGTTGAACTCAGAGACCTGAACATTCCTTTTGATGGAGCAGTTTCCAAACACACTTCTCGTGGAATCTGCAAGTGGATATTTGGACCTCTCTGAGGATTTCGTTGGAAGCGGGATAAACTTCCCAGAACTAAACGGAAGCATTCTCAGAAACTTCTTTGTGATGTTTGCATTCAACTCACAGAGTTGAACCTTCCTTTCATAGTTCAGGTTTGAAACACTCTTTTTGTAGAATCTGGAAGTGGATATTTGGACCACTGTGAGGACTTCGTTGGAAACGGGTATATCTTCACCTCAAACCTAGAGAGAAGCATTCTCAGAAAGTTCTCTGTGTTGACTGCATTCAACTGACAGACTTGAACAATCGTTTTGATGGAGCAGTTTTGAAACTCTCTTTCTTTGGAATCTGCAAGTGGATATGTTGACCTCTTTGAAGATTTCGTTGGAAACGGGTTAATCTTCACATAAAAGCTAAACAGAAGCATTCTCAGAAACTTCTTTGTGCTGATTGCATTCACCTCACAGAGTTGAACTTTCTCTTTGATAGAGCAGCTTTGAAACACTCTTTTTCTTGAATCTGCAAGTGGACATTTGGAGGGCTATCTGGACTGTGGTGGAAAAGGAAATATCTTCTCATCGAAAGTACATTTGGAGGGCTTTGTGTTCTGCGGTGGAAAAGGAAATATCTTCTCATGGAAACAACATAGAAGCATTCTCAGAAACAATTCTGTGATGATTGCATTCAGCTGACAGAGTTGAACATTCCTTTTGATAGAGCAGTTTGGAAACACTCTTTTTGTAGAATCTGCATGGGGAGATTTGGACCGCTTGGAGACCTATGGTAGTAAAGGAAATAACTTCATAGAAAAACCAAATGGAAGCATTCTCAGAAAATTCTTTGTGATGATTGAGTTGAACTCAGAGACCTGAACATTCCTTTTGATGGAGCAGTTTCCAAACACACTTCTCGTGGAATCTGCAAGTGGATATTTGGACCTCTCTGAGGATTTCGTTGGAAGCGGGATAAACTTCCCAGAACTAAACGGAAGCATTCTCAGAAACTTCTTTGTGATGTTTGCATTCAACTCACAGAGTTGAAACTTCCTTTCATAGTTCAGGTTTGAAACACTCTTTTTGTAGAATCTGGAAGTGGATATTTGGACCACTGTGTGGTCTTCGTTGGAAACGGGTATATCTTCACCTCAAACCTAGACAGAAGCATTCTCAGAAAGTTCTCTGTGTTGACTGCATTCAACTCACAGAGTTGAAGAATCCTTTTGATGGAGCAGTTTTGAAACTCTCTTTCTTTGGGATCTGCAAGTGGATATGTTGACCTCTTTGAAGATTTCGTTGGAAACGGGTTAATCTTCACATAAAAGCTAAACAGAAGCATTCTCAGAAACTTCTTTGTGATGATTGCATTCACCTCACAGAGTTGAACTTTCCCTTTGATAGAGCAGCTTTGAAACACTCTTTTTCTAGAATCTGCAAGTGGACATTTGGAGGGCTTTGTGTTCTGCGGTGGAAAAGGAAATATCTTCTCATCAAAACTACATAGAAGCATTCTCAGAAACAATTCTGTGATGATTGCATTCAGCTGACAGAGTTGAACATTCCTTTTGATAGAGCAGTTTGGAAACACTCTTTTTGTAGAATCTGCATGTGGAGATTTGGACCGCTTGGAGACCTATGGTAGTAAAGGAAATAACTTCATAGAAAAACCAAATGGAAGCATTCTCAGAAAATTCTTTGTGATGATTGAGTTGAACTCAGAGACCTGAACATTCCTTTTGATGGAGCAGTTTCCAAACACACTTCTCATGGAATCTGCAAGTGGATATTTGGACCTCTCTGAGGATTTCGTTGGAAGCGGGATAAACTTCCCAGAACTAAACGGAAGCATTCTCAGAAACTTCTTTGTGATGTTTGCATTCAACTCACAGAGTTGAACCTTCCTTTCATAGTTCAGGTTTGAAACACTCTTTTTGTAGAATCTGGAAGTGGATATTTGGACCACTGTGAGGACTTCGTTGGAAACGGGTACATCTTCACCTCAAACCTAGAGAGAAGCATTCTCAGAAAGTTCTCTGTGTTGACTGCATTCAACTGACAGACTTGAACAATCGTTTTGATGGAGCAGTTTTGAAACTCTCTTTCTTTGGAATCTGCAAGTGGATATGTTGACCTCTTTGAAGATTTCGTTGGAAACGGGTTAATCTTCACATAAAAGCTAAACAGAAGCATTCTCAGAAACTTCTTTGTGCTGATTGCATTCACCTCACAGAGTTGAACTTTCTCTTTGATAGAGCAGCTTTGAAACACTCTTTTTCTTGAATCTGCAAGTGGACATTTGGAGGGCTTTCTGGACTGTGGTGGAAAAGGAAATATCTTCTCATCGAAAGTACATTTGGAGGGCTTTGTGTTCTGTGGTGGAAAAGGAAATATCTTCTCATGGAAACAACATAGAAGCATTCTCAGAAACAATTCTGTGATGATTGCATTCAGCTGACAGAGTTGAACATTCCTTTTGATAGAGCAGTTTGGAAACACTCTTTTTGTAGAATCTGCATGGGGAGATTTGGACCGCTTGGAGACCTATGGTAGTAAAGGAAATAACTTCATAGAAAAACCAAATGGAAGCATTCTCAGAAAATTCTTTGTGATGATTGAGTTGAACTCAGAGACCTGAACATTCCTTTTGATGGAGCAGTTTCCAAACACACTTCTCGTGGAATCTGCAAGTGGATATTTGGACCTCTCTGAGGATTTCGTTGGAAGCGGGATAAACTTCCCAGAACTAAACGGAAGCATTCTCAGAAACTTCTTTGTGATGTTTGCATTCAACTCACAGAGTTGAAACTTCCTTTCATAGTTCAGGTTTGAAACACTCTTTTTGTAGAATCTGGAAGTGGATATTTGGACCACTGTGTGGTCTTCGTTGGAAACGGGTATATCTTCACCTCAAACCTAGACAGAAGCATTCTCAGAAAGTTCTCTGTGTTGACTGCATTCAACTCACAGAGTTGAACAATCCTTTTGATGGAGCAGTTTTGAAACTCTCTTTCTTTGGGATCTGCAAGTGGATATGTTGACCTCTTTGAAGATTTCGTTGGAAACGGGTTAATCTTCACATAAAAGCTAAACAGAAGCATTCTCAGAAACTTCTTTGTGCTGATTGCATTCACCTCACAGAGTTGAACTTTCTCTTTGATAGAGCAGCTTTGAAACACTCTTTTTCTTGAATCTGCAAGTGGACATTTGGAGGGCTTTCTGGACTGTGGTGGAAAAGGAAATATCTTCTCATCGAAAGTACATTTGGAGGGCTTTGTGTTCTGCGGTGGAAAAGGAAATATCTTCTCATGGAAACAACATAGAAGCATTCTCAGAAACAATTCTGTGATGATTGCATTCAGCTGACAGGGTTGAACATTCCTTTTGATAGAGCAGTTTGGAAACACTCTTTTTGTAGAATCTGCATGGGGAGATTTGGACCGCTTGGAGACCTATGGTAGTAAAGGAAATAACTTCATAGAAAAACCAAATGGAAGCATTCTCAGAAAATTCTTTGTGATGATTGAGTTGAACTCAGAGACCTGAACATTCCTTTTGATGGAGCAGTTTCGAAACACACTTCTCGTGGAATCTGCAAGTGGATATTTGGACCTCTCTGAGGATTTTGTTGGAAGCGGGATAAACTTCCCAGAAGTAAACGGAAGCATTCTCAGAAACTTCTTTGTGATGTTTGCATTCAACTCACAGAGTTGAAACTTCCTTTCATAGTTCAGGTTTGAAACACTATTTTTGTAGAATCTGGAAGTGGATATTTGGACCACTGTGTGGTCTTCGTTGGAAACGGGTATATCTTCACCTCAAACCTAGACAGAAGCATTCTCAGAAAGTTCTCTGTGTTGACTGCATTCAACTCACAGAGTTGAACAATCCTTTTGATGGAGCAGTTTTGAAACTCTCTTTCTTTGGGATCTGCAAGTGGATATGTTGACCTCTTTGAAGATTTCATTGGAAACGGGTTAATCTTCACATAAAAGCTAAACAGAAGCATTCTCAGAAACTTCTTTGTGATGATTGCATTCACCTCACAGAGTTGAAATTTCCCTTTGATAGAGCAGCTTTGAAACACTCTTTTTCTAGAATCTGCAAATGGACATTTGGAGGGCTTTGTGTTCTGCGGTGGAAAAGGAAATATCTTCTCATCAAAACTACATAGAAGCATTCTCAGAAACAATTCTGTGATGATTGCATTCAGCTGACAGAGTTGAACATTCCTTTTGATAGAGCAGTTTGGAAACACTCTTTTTGTAGAATCTGCATGTGGAGATTTGGACCGCTTGGAGACCTATGGTAGTAAAGGAAACAACTTCATAGAAAAACCAAATGGAAGCATTCTCAGAAAATTCTTTGTGATGATTGAGTTGAACTCAGAGACCTGAACATTCCTTTTGATGGAGCAGTTTCCAAACACACTTCTCGTGGAATCTGCAAGTGGATATTTGGACCTCTCTGAGGATTTCGTTGGAAGCGGGATAAACTTCCCAGAACTAAACGGAAGCATTCTCAGAAACTTCTTTGTGATGTTTGCATTCAACTCACAGAGTTGAACCTTCCTTTCATAGTTCAGGTTTGAAACACTCTTTTTGTAGAATCTGGAAGTGGATATTTGGACCACTGTGAGGACTTCGTTGGAAACGGGTATATCTTCACCTCAAACCTAGAGAGAAGCATTCTCAGAAAGTTCTCTGTGTTGACTGCATTCAACTGACAGACTTGAACAATCGTTTTGATGGAGCAGTTTTGAAACTCTCTTTCTTTGGGATCTGCAAGTGGATATGTTGACCTCTTTGAAGATTTCGTTGGAAACGGGTTAATCTTCACATAAAAGCTAAACAGAAGCATTCTCAGAAACTTCTTTGTGCTGATTGCATTCACCTCACAGAGTTGAACTTTCTCTTTGATAGAGCAGCTTTGAAACACTCTTTTTCTTGAATCTGCAAGTGGACATTTGGAGGGCTTTCTGGACTGTGGTGGAAAAGGAAATATCTTCTCATCGAAAGTACATTTGGAGGGCTTTGTGTTCTGCGGTGGAAAAGGAAATATCTTCTCATGGAAACAACATAGAAGCATTCTCAGAAACAATTCTGTGATGATTGCATTCAGCTGACAGAGTTGAACATTCCTTTTGATAGAGCAGTTTGGAAACACTCTTTTTGTAGAATCTGCATGGGGAGATTTGGACCGCTTGGAGACCTATGGTAGTAAAGGAAATAACTTCATAGAAAAACCAAATGGAAGCATTCTCAGAAAATTCTTTGTGATGATTGAGTTGAACTCAGAGACCTGAACATTCCTTTTGATGGAGCAGTTTCCAAACACACTTCTCGTGGAATCTGCAAGTGGATATTTGGACCTCTCTGAGGATTTCGTTGGAAGCGGGATAAACTTCCCAGAACTAAACGGAAGCATTCTCAGAAACTTCTTTGTGATGTTTGCATTCAACTCACAGAGTTGAAACTTCCTTTCATAGTTCAGGTTTGAAACACTCTTTTTGTAGAATCTGGAAGTGGATATTTGGACCACTGTGTGGTCTTCGTTGGAAACGGGTATATCTTCACCTCAAACCTAGACAGAAGCATTCTCAGAAAGTTCTCTGTGTTGACTGCATTCAACTCACAGAGTTGAAGAATCCTTTTGATGGAGCAGTTTTGAAACTCTCTTTCTTTGGGATCTGCAAGTGGATATGTTGACCTCTTTGAAGATTTCGTTGGAAACGGGTTAATCTTCACATAAAAGCTAAACAGAAGCATTCTCAGAAACTTCTTTGTGATGATTGCATTCACCTCACAGAGTTGAACTTTCCCTTTGATAGAGCAGCTTTGAAACACTCTTTTTCTAGAATCTGCAAGTGGACATTTGGAGGGCTTTGTGTTCTGCGGTGGAAAAGGAAATATCTTCTCATCAAAACTACATAGAAGCATTGTCAGAAACTAATCTGTGATGATTGCATTCAGCTGACAGAGTTGAACATTCCTTTTGATAGAGCAGTTTGGAAACACTCTTTTTGTAGAATCTGCATGTGGAGATTTGGACCGCTTTGAGACCTATGGTAGTAAAGGAAATAACTTCATTGAAAAACCAAATGGAAGCATTCTCAGAAAATTCTTTGTGATGATTGAGTTGAACTCAGAGACCTGAACATTCCTTTTGATGGAGCAGTTTCCAAACACACTTCTCGTGGAATCTGCAAGTGGATATTTGGACCTCTCTGAGGATTTCGTTGGAAGCGGGATAAACTTCCCAGAACTAAACGGAAGCATTCTCAGAAACTTCTTTGTGATGTTTGCATTCAACTCACAGAGTTGAAACTTCCTTTCATAGTTCAGGTTTGAAACACTCTTTTTGTAGAATCTGGAAGTGGATATTTGGACCACTGTGTGGTCTTCGTTGGAAACGGGTATATCTTCACCTCAAACCTAGACAGAAGCATTCTCAGAAAGTTCTCTGTGTTGACTGCATTCAACTCACAGAGTTGAACAATCCTTTTGATGGAGCAGTTTTGAAACTCTCTTTCTTTGGGATCTGCAAGTGGATATGTTGACCTCTTTGAAGATTTCGTTGGAAACGGGTTAATCTTCACATAAAAGCTAAACAGAAGCATTCTCAGAAACTTCTTTGTGCTGATTGCATTCACCTCACAGAGTTGAACTTTCTCTTTGATAGAGCAGCTTTGAAACACTCTTTTTCTTGAATCTGCAAGTGGACATTTGGAGGGCTTTCTGGACTGTGGTGGAAAAGGAAATATCTTCTCATCGAAAGTACATTTGGAGGGCTTTGTGTTCTGCGGTGGAAAAGGAAATATCTTCTCATGGAAACAACATAGAAGCATTCTCAGAAACAATTCTGTGATGATTGCATTCAGCTGACAGAGTTGAACATTCCTTTTGATAGAGCAGTTTGGAAACACTCTTTTTGTAGAATCTGCATGGGGAGATTTGGACCGCTTGGAGACCTAT
This sequence comes from Pan troglodytes, assembly GCF_028858775.2. Classification (NCBI taxonomy): domain Eukaryota; kingdom Metazoa; phylum Chordata; class Mammalia; order Primates; family Hominidae; genus Pan; species Pan troglodytes. The sequence continues at coordinate 56,020,356 of NC_072407.2, forward strand.
GGTAGTAAAGGAAATAACTTCATAGAAAAACCAAATGGAAGCATTCTCAGAAAATTCTTTGTGATGATTGAGTTGAACTCAGAGACCTGAACATTCCTTTTGATGGAGCAGTTTCCAAACACACTTCTCGTGGAATCTGCAAGTGGATATTTGGACCTCTCTGAGGATTTCGTTGGAAGCGGGATAAACTTCCCAGAACTAAACGGAAGCATTCTCAGAAACTTCTTTGTGATGTTTGCATTCAACTCACAGAGTTGAAACTTCCTTTCATAGTTCAGGTTTGAAACACTATTTTTGTAGAATCTGGAAGTGGATATTTGGACCACTGTGTGGTCTTCGTTGGAAACGGGTATATCTTCACCTCAAACCTAGACAGAAGCATTCTCAGAAAGTTCTCTGTGTTGACTGCATTCAACTCACAGAGTTGAACAATCCTTTTGATGGAGCAGTTTTGAAACTCTCTTTCTTTGGGATCTGCAAGTGGATATGTTGACCTCTTTGAAGATTTCATTGGAAACGGGTTAATCTTCACATAAAAGCTAAACAGAAGCATTCTCAGAAACTTCTTTGTGATCATTGCATTCACCTCACAGAGTTGAAATTTCCCTTTGATAGAGCAGCTTTGAAACACTCTTTTTCTAGAATCTGCAAATGGACATTTGGAGGGCTTTGTGTTCTGCGGTGGAAAAGGAAATATCTTCTCATCAAAACTACATAGAAGCATTCTCAGAAACAATTCTGTGATGATTGCATTCAGCTGACAGAGTTGAACATTCCTTTTGATAGAGCAGTTTGGAAACACTCTTTTTGTAGAATCTGCATGTGGAGATTTGGACCGCTTGGAGACCTATGGTAGTAAAGGAAATAACTTCATAGAAAAACCAAATGGAAGCATTCTCAGAAAATTCTTTGTGATGATTGAGTTGAACTCAGAGACCTGAACATTCCTTTTGATGGAGCAGTTTCCAAACACACTTCTCGTGGAATCTGCAAGTGGATATTTGGACCTCTCTGAGGATTTCGTTGGAAGCGGGATAAACTTCCCAGAACTAAACGGAAGCATTCTCAGAAACTTCTTTGTGATGTTTGCATTCAACTCACAGAGTTGAACCTTCCTTTCATAGTTCAGGTTTGAAACACTCTTTTTGTAGAATCTGGAAGTGGATATTTGGACCACTGTGAGGACTTCGTTGGAAACGGGTATATCTTCACCTCAAACCTAGAGAGAAGCATTCTCAGAAAGTTCTCTGTGTTGACTGCATTCAACTGACAGACTTGAACAATCGTTTTGATGGAGCAGTTTTGAAACTCTCTTTCTTTGGGATCTGCAAGTGGATATGTTGACCTCTTTGAAGATTTCGTTGGAAACGGGTTAATCTTCACATAAAAGCTAAACAGAAGCATTCTCAGAAACTTCTTTGTGCTGATTGCATTCACCTCACAGAGTTGAACTTTCTCTTTGATAGAGCAGCTTTGAAACACTCTTTTTCTTGAATCTGCAAGTGGACATTTGGAGGGCTTTCTGGACTGTGGTGGAAAAGGAAATATCTTCTCATCGAAAGTACATTTGGAGGGCTTTGTGTTCTGCGGTGGAAAAGGAAATATCTTCTCATGGAAACAACATAGAAGCATTCTCAGAAACAATTCTGTGATGATTGCATTCAGCTGACAGAGTTGAACATTCCTTTTGATAGAGCAGTTTGGAAACACTCTTTTTGTAGAATCTGCATGGGGAGATTTGGACCGCTTGGAGACCTATGGTAGTAAAGGAAATAACTTCATAGAAAAACCAAATGGAAGCATTCTCAGAAAATTCTTTGTGATGATTGAGTTGAACTCAGAGACCTGAACATTCCTTTTGATGGAGCAGTTTCCAAACACACTTCTCGTGGAATCTGCAAGTGGATATTTGGACCTCTCTGAGGATTTCGTTGGAAGCGGGATAAACTTCCCAGAACTAAACGGAAGCATTCTCAGAAACTTCTTTGTGATGTTTGCATTCAACTCACAGAGTTGAAACTTCCTTTCATAGTTCAGGTTTGAAACACTCTTTTTGTAGAATCTGGAAGTGGATATTTGGACCACTGTGTGGTCTTCGTTGGAAACGGGTATATCTTCACCTCAAACCTAGACAGAAGCATTCTCAGAAAGTTCTCTGTGTTGACTGCATTCAACTCACAGAGTTGAAGAATCCTTTTGATGGAGCAGTTTTGAAACTCTCTTTCTTTGGGATCTGCAAGTGGATATGTTGACCTCTTTGAAGATTTCGTTGGAAACGGGTTAATCTTCACATAAAAGCTAAACAGAAGCATTCTCAGAAACTTCTTTGTGCTGATTGCATTCACCTCACAGAGTTGAACTTTCTCTTTGATAGAGCAGCTTTGAAACACTCTTTTTCTTGAATCTGCAAGTGGACATTTGGAGGGCTTTCTGGACTGTGGTGGAAAAGGAAATATCTTCTCATCGAAAGTACATTTGGAGGGCTTTGTGTTCTGCGGTGGAAAAGGAAATATCTTCTCATGGAAACAACATAGAAGCATTCTCAGAAACAATTCTGTGATGATTGCATTCAGCTGACAGAGTTGAACATTCCTTTTGATAGAGCAGTTTGGAAACACTCTTTTTGTAGAATCTGCATGGGGAGATTTGGACCGCTTGGAGACCTATGGTAGTAAAGGAAATAACTTCATAGAAAAACCAAATGGAAGCATTCTCAGAAAATTCTTTGTGATGATTGAGTTGAACTCAGAGACCTGAACATTCCTTTTGATGGAGCAGTTTCGAAACACACTTCTCGTGGAATCTGCAAGTGGATATTTGGACCTCTCTGAGGATTTTGTTGGAAGCGGGATAAACTTCCCAGAAGTAAACGGAAGCATTCTCAGAAACTTCTTTGTGATGTTTGCATTCAACTCACAGAGTTGAAACTTCCTTTCATAGTTCAGGTTTGAAACACTATTTTTGTAGAATCTGGAAGTGGATATTTGGACCACTGTGTGGTCTTCGTTGGAAACGGGTATATCTTCACCTCAAACCTAGACAGAAGCATTCTCAGAAAGTTCTCTGTGTTGACTGCATTCAACTCACAGAGTTGAACAATCCTTTTGATGGAGCAGTTTTGAAACTCTCTTTCTTTGGGATCTGCAAGTGGATATGTTGACCTCTTTGAAGATTTCATTGGAAACGGGTTAATCTTCACATAAAAGCTAAACAGAAGCATTCTCAGAAACTTCTTTGTGATGATTGCATTCACCTCACAGAGTTGAAATTTCCCTTTGATAGAGCAGCTTTGAAACACTCTTTTTCTAGAATCTGCAAATGGACATTTGGAGGGCTTTGTGTTCTGCGGTGGAAAAGGAAATATCTTCTCATCAAAACTACATAGAAGCATTCTCAGAAACAATTCTGTGATGATTGCATTCAGCTGACAGAGTTGAACATTCCTTTTGATAGAGCAGTTTGGAAACACTCTTTTTGTAGAATCTGCATGTGGAGATTTGGACCGCTTGGAGACCTATGGTAGTAAAGGAAATAACTTCATAGAAAAACCAAATGGAAGCATTCTCAGAAAATTCTTTGTGATGATTGAGTTGAACTCAGAGACCTGAACATTCCTTTTGATGGAGCAGTTTCCAAACACACTTCTCGTGGAATCTGCAAGTGGATATTTGGACCTCTCTGAGGATTTCGTTGGAAGCGGGATAAACTTCCCAGAACTAAACGGAAGCATTCTCAGAAACTTCTTTGTGATGTTTGCATTCAACTCACAGAGTTGAACCTTCCTTTCATAGTTCAGGTTTGAAACACTCTTTTTGTAGAATCTGGAAGTGGATATTTGGACCACTGTGAGGACTTCGTTGGAAACGGGTATATCTTCACCTCAAACCTAGAGAGAAGCATTCTCAGAAAGTTCTCTGTGTTGACTGCATTCAACTGACAGACTTGAACAATCGTTTTGATGGAGCAGTTTTGAAACTCTCTTTCTTTGGGATCTGCAAGTGGATATGTTGACCTCTTTGAAGATTTCGTTGGAAACGGGTTAATCTTCACATAAAAGCTAAACAGAAGCATTCTCAGAAACTTCTTTGTGCTGATTGCATTCACCTCACAGAGTTGAACTTTCTCTTTGATAGAGCAGCTTTGAAACACTCTTTTTCTTGAATCTGCAAGTGGACATTTGGAGGGCTTTCTGGACTGTGGTGGAAAAGGAAATATCTTCTCATCGAAAGTACATTTGGAGGGCTTTGTGTTCTGCGGTGGAAAAGGAAATATCTTCTCATGGAAACAACATAGAAGCATTCTCAGAAACAATTCTGTGATGATTGCATTCAGCTGACAGAGTTGAACATTCCTTTTGATAGAGCAGTTTGGAAACACTCTTTTTGTAGAATCTGCATGGGGAGATTTGGACCGCTTGGAGACCTATGGTAGTAAAGGAAATAACTTCATAGAAAAACCAAATGGAAGCATTCTCAGAAAATTCTTTGTGATGATTGAGTTGAACTCAGAGACCTGAACATTCCTTTTGATGGAGCAGTTTCCAAACACACTTCTCGTGGAATCTGCAAGTGGATATTTGGACCTCTCTGAGGATTTCGTTGGAAGCGGGATAAACTTCCCAGAACTAAACGGAAGCATTCTCAGAAACTTCTTTGTGATGTTTGCATTCAACTCACAGAGTTGAAACTTCCTTTCATAGTTCAGGTTTGAAACACTCTTTTTGTAGAATCTGGAAGTGGATATTTGGACCACTGTGTGGTCTTCGTTGGAAACGGGTATATCTTCACCTCAAACCTAGACAGAAGCATTCTCAGAAAGTTCTCTGTGTTGACTGCATTCAACTCACAGAGTTGAACAATCCTTTTGATGGAGCAGTTTTGAAACTCTCTTTCTTTGGGATCTGCAAGTGGATATGTTGACCTCTTTGAAGATTTCATTGGAAACGGGTTAATCTTCACATAAAAGCTAAACAGAAGCATTCTCAGAAACTTCTTTGTGATCATTGCATTCACCTCACAGAGTTGAAATTTCCCTTTGATAGAGCAGCTTTGAAACACTCTTTTTCTAGAATCTGCAAATGGACATTTGGAGGGCTTTGTGTTCTGCGGTGGAAAAGGAAATATCTTCTCATCAAAACTACATAGAAGCATTCTCAGAAACAATTCTGTGATGATTGCATTCAGCTGACAGAGTTGAACATTCCTTTTGATAGAGCAGTTTGGAAACACTCTTTTTGTAGAATCTGCATGTGGAGATTTGGACCGCTTGGAGACCTATGGTAGTAAAGGAAATAACTTCATAGAAAAACCAAATGGAAGCATTCTCAGAAAATTCTTTGTGATGATTGAGTTGAACTCAGAGACCTGAACATTCCTTTTGATGGAGCAGTTTCCAAACACACTTCTCGTGGAATCTGCAAGTGGATATTTGGACCTCTCTGAGGATTTCGTTGGAAGCGGGATAAACTTCCCAGAACTAAACGGAAGCATTCTCAGAAACTTCTTTGTGATGTTTGCATTCAACTCACAGAGTTGAACCTTCCTTTCATAGTTCAGGATTGAAACACTCTTTTTGTAGAATCTGGAAGTGGATATTTGGACCACTGTGAGGACTTCGTTGGAAACGGGTATATCTTCACCTCAAACCTAGAGAGAAGCATTCTCAGAAAGTTCTCTGTGTTGACTGCATTCAACTGACAGACTTGAACAATCGTTTTGATGGAGCAGTTTTGAAACTCTCTTTCTTTGGGATCTGCAAGTGGATATGTTGACCTCTTTGAAGATTTCGTTGGAAACGGGTTAATCTTCACATAAAAGCTAAACAGAAGCATTCTCAGAAACTTCTTTGTGCTGATTGCATTCACCTCACAGAGTTGAACTTTCTCTTTGATAGAGCAGCTTTGAAACACTCTTTTTCTTGAATCTGCAAGTGGACATTTGGAGGGCTTTCTGGACTGTGGTGGAAAAGGAAATATCTTCTCATCGAAAGTACATTTGGAGGGCTTTGTGTTCTGCGGTGGAAAAGGAAATATCTTCTCATGGAAACAACATAGAAGCATTCTCAGAAACAATTCTGTGATGATTGCATTCAGCTGACAGAGTTGAACATTCCTTTTGATAGAGCAGTTTGGAAACACTCTTTTTGTAGAATCTGCATGGGGAGATTTGGACCGCTTGGAGACCTATGGTAGTAAAGGAAATAACTTCATAGAAAAACCAAATGGAAGCATTCTCAGAAAATTCTTTGTGATGATTGAGTTGAACTCAGAGACCTGAACATTCCTTTTGATGGAGCAGTTTCCAAACACACTTCTCGTGGAATCTGCAAGTGGATATTTGGACCTCTCTGAGGATTTCGTTGGAAGCGGGATAAACTTCCCAGAACTAAACGGAAGCATTCTCAGAAACTTCTTTGTGATGTTTGCATTCAACTCACAGAGTTGAAACTTCCTTTCATAGTTCAGGTTTGAAACACTCTTTTTGTAGAATCTGGAAGTGGATATTTGGACCACTGTGTGGTCTTCGTTGGAAACGGGTATATCTTCACCTCAAACCTAGACAGAAGCATTCTCAGAAAGTTCTCTGTGTTGACTGCATTCAACTCACAGAGTTGAAGAATCCTTTTGATGGAGCAGTTTTGAAACTCTCTTTCTTTGGGATCTGCAAGTGGATATGTTGACCTCTTTGAAGATTTCGTTGGAAACGGGTTAATCTTCACATAAAAGCTAAACAGAAGCATTCTCAGAAACTTCTTTGTGATGATTGCATTCACCTCACAGAGTTGAACTTTCCCTTTGATAGAGCAGCTTTGAAACACTCTTTTTCTAGAATCTGCAAGTGGACATTTGGAGGGCTTTGTGTTCTGCGGTGGAAAAGGAAATATCTTCTCATCAAAACTACATAGAAGCATTGTCAGAAACTAATCTGTGATGATTGCATTCAGCTGACAGAGTTGAACATTCCTTTTGATAGAGCAGTTTGGAAACACTCTTTTTGTAGAATCTGCATGTGGAGATTTGGACCGCTTTGAGACCTATGGTAGTAAAGGAAATAACTTCATTGAAAAACCAAATGGAAGCATTCTCAGAAAATTCTTTGTGATGATTGAGTTGAACTCAGAGACCTGAACATTCCTTTTGATGGAGCAGTTTCCAAACACACTTCTCGTGGAATCTGCAAGTGGATATTTGGACCTCTCTGAGGATTTCGTTGGAAGCGGGATAAACTTCCCAGAACTAAACGGAAGCATTCTCAGAAACTTCTTTGTGATGTTTGCATTCAACTCACAGAGTTGAAACTTCCTTTCATAGTTCAGGTTTGAAACACTCTTTTTGTAGAATCTGGAAGTGGATATTTGGACCACTGTGTGGTCTTCGTTGGAAACGGGTATATCTTCACCTCAAACCTAGACAGAAGCATTCTCAGAAAGTTCTCTGTGTTGACTGCATTCAACTCACAGAGTTGAACAATCCTTTTGATGGAGCAGTTTTGAAACTCTCTTTCTTTGGGATCTGCAAGTGGATATGTTGACCTCTTTGAAGATTTCGTTGGAAACGGGTTAATCTTCACATAAAAGCTAAACAGAAGCATTCTCAGAAACTTCTTTGTGCTGATTGCATTCACCTCACAGAGTTGAACTTTCTCTTTGATAGAGCAGCTTTGAAACACTCTTTTTCTTGAATCTGCAAGTGGACATTTGGAGGGCTTTCTGGACTGTGGTGGAAAAGGAAATATCTTCTCATCGAAAGTACATTTGGAGGGCTTTGTGTTCTGCGGTGGAAAAGGAAATATCTTCTCATGGAAACAACATAGAAGCATTCTCAGAAACAATTCTGTGATGATTGCATTCAGCTGACAGAGTTGAACATTCCTTTTGATAGAGCAGTTTGGAAACACTCTTTTTGTAGAATCTGCATGGGGAGATTTGGACCGCTTGGAGACCTATGGTAGTAAAGGAAATAACTTCATAGAAAAACCAAATGGAAGCATTCTCAGAAAATTCTTTGTGATGATTGAGTTGAACTCAGAGACCTGAACATTCCTTTTGATGGAGCAGTTTCCAAACACACTTCTCGTGGAATCTGCAAGTGGATATTTGGACCTCTCTGAGGATTTCGTTGGAAGCGGGATAAACTTCCCAGAAGTAAACGGAAGCATTCTCAGAAACTTCTTTGTGATGTTTGCATTCAACTCACAGAGTTGAAACTTCCTTTCATAGTTCAGGTTTGAAACACTCTTTTTGTAGAATCTGGAAGTGGATATTTGGACCACTGTGTGGTCTTCGTTGGAAACGGGTATATCTTCACCTCAAACCTAGACAGAAGCATTCTCAGAAAGTTCTCTGTGTTGACTGCATTCAACTCACAGAGTTGAACAATCCTTTTGATGGAGCAGTTTTGAAACTCTCTTTCTTTGGGATCTGCAAGTGGATATGTTGACCTCTTTGAAGATTTCATTGGAAACGGGTTAATCTTCACATAAAAGCTAAACAGAAGCATTCTCAGAAACTTCTTTGTGATCATTGCATTCACCTCACAGAGTTGAAATTTCCCTTTGATAGAGCAGCTTTGAAACACTCTTTTTCTAGAATCTGCAAATGGACATTTGGAGGGCTTTGTGTTCTGCGGTGGAAAAGGAAATATCTTCTCATCAAAACTACATAGAAGCATTCTCAGAAACAATTCTGTGATGATTGCATTCAGCTGACAGAGTTGAACATTCCTTTTGATAGAGCAGTTTGGAAACACTCTTTTTGTAGAATCTGCATGTGGAGATTTGGACCGCTTGGAGACCTATGGTAGTAAAGGAAATAACTTCATAGAAAAACCAAATGGAAGCATTCTCAGAAAATTCTTTGTGATGATTGAGTTGAACTCAGAGACCTGAACATCCCTTTTGATGGAGCAGTTTCCAAACACACTTCTCGTGGAATCTGCAAGTGGATATTTGGACCTCTCTGAGGATTTCGTTGGAAGCGGGATAAACTTCCCAGAACTAAACGGAAGCATTCTCAGAAACTTCTTTGTGATGTTTGCATTCAACTCACAGAGTTGAACCTTCCTTTCATAGTTCAGGATTGAAACACTCTTTTTGTAGAATCTGGAAGTGGATATTTGGACCACTGTGAGGACTTCGTTGGAAACGGGTATATCTTCACCTCAAACCTAGAGAGAAGCATTCTCAGAAAGTTCTCTGTGTTGACTGCATTCAACTGACAGACTTGAACAATCGTTTTGATGGAGCAGTTTTGAAACTCTCTTTCTTTGGGATCTGCAAGTGGATATGTTGACCTCTTTGAAGATTTCGTTGGAAACGGGTTAATCTTCACATAAAAGCTAAACAGAAGCATTCTCAGAAACTTCTTTGTGCTGATTGCATTCACCTCACAGAGTTGAACTTTCTCTTTGATAGAGCAGCTTTGAAACACTCTTTTTCTTGAATCTGCAAGTGGACATTTGGAGGGCTTTCTGGACTGTGGTGGAAAAGGAAATATCTTCTCATCGAAAGTACATTTGGAGGGCTTTGTGTTCTGCGGTGGAAAAGGAAATATCTTCTCATGGAAACAACATAGAAGCATTCTCAGAAACAATTCTGTGATGATTGCATTCAGCTGACAGAGTTGAACATTCCTTTTGATAGAGCAGTTTGGAAACACTCTTTTTGTAGAATCTGCATGTGGAGATTTGGACCGCTTGGAGACCCATGGTAGTAAAGGAAATAACTTCATAGAAAAACCAAATGGAAGCATTCTCAGAAAATTCTTTGTGATGATTGAGTTGAACTCAGAGACCTGAACATTCCTTTTGATGGAGCAGTTTCCAAACACACTTCTCGTGGAATCTGCAAGTGGATATTTGGACCTCTCTGAGGATTTCGTTGGAAGCGGGATAAACTTCCCAGAACTAAACGGAAGCATTCTCAGAAACTTCTTTGTGATGTTTGCATTCAACTCACAGAGTTGAAACTTCCTTTCATAGTTCAGGTTTGAAACACTCTTTTTGTAGAATCTGGAAGTGGATATTTGGACCACTGTGTGGTCTTCGTTGGAAACGGGTATATCTTCACCTCAAACCTAGACAGAAGCATTCTCAGAAAGTTCTCTGTGTTGACTGCATTCAACTCACAGAGTTGAAGAATCCTTTTGATGGAGCAGTTTTGAAACTCTCTTTCTTTGGGATCTGCAAGTGGATATGTTGACCTCTTTGAAGATTTCGTTGGAAACGGGTTAATCTTCACATAAAAGCTAAACAGAAGCATTCTCAGAAACTTCTTTGTGATGATTGCATTCACCTCACAGAGTTGAACTTTCCCTTTGATAGAGCAGCTTTGAAACACTCTTTTTCTAGAATCTGCAAGTGGACATTTGGAGGGCTTTGTGTTCTGCGGTGGAAAAGGAAATATCTTCTCATCAAAACTACATAGAAGCATTGTCAGAAACTAATCTGTGATGATTGCATTCAGCTGACAGAGTTGAACATTCCTTTTGATAGAGCAGTTTGGAAACACTCTTTTTGTAGAATCTGCATGTGGAGATTTGGACCGCTTTGAGACCTATGGTAGTAAAGGAAATAACTTCATTGAAAAACCAAATGGAAGCATTCTCAGAAAATTCTTTGTGATGATTGAGTTGAACTCAGAGACCTGAACATTCCTTTTGATGGAGCAGTTTCCAAACACACTTCTCGTGGAATCTGCAAGTGGATATTTGGACCTCTCTGAGGATTTCGTTGGAAGCGGGATAAACTTCCCAGAACTAAACGGAAGCATTCTCAGAAACTTCTTTGTGATGTTTGCATTCAACTCACAGAGTTGAAACTTCCTTTCATAGTTCAGGTTTGAAACACTCTTTTTGTAGAATCTGGAAGTGGATATTTGGACCACTGTGTGGTCTTCGTTGGAAACGGGTATATCTTCACCTCAAACCTAGACAGAAGCATTCTCAGAAAGTTCTCTGTGTTGACTGCATTCAACTCACAGAGTTGAACAATCCTTTTGATGGAGCAGTTTTGAAACTCTCTTTCTTTGGGATCTGCAAGTGGATATGTTGACCTCTTTGAAGATTTCGTTGGAAACGGGTTAATCTTCACATAAAAGCTAAACAGAAGCATTCTCAGAAACTTCTTTGTGCTGATTGCATTCACCTCACAGAGTTGAACTTTCTCTTTGATAGAGCAGCTTTGAAACACTCTTTTTCTTGAATCTGCAAGTGGACATTTGGAGGGCTTTCTGGACTGTGGTGGAAAAGGAAATATCTTCTCATCGAAAGTACATTTGGAGGGCTTTGTGTTCTGCGGTGGAAAAGGAAATATCTTCTCATGGAAACAACATAGAAGCATTCTCAGAAACAATTCTGTGATGATTGCATTCAGCTGACAGAGTTGAACATTCCTTTTGATAGAGCAGTTTGGAAACACTCTTTTTGTAGAATCTGCATGGGGAGATTTGGACCGCTTGGAGACCTATGGTAGTAAAGGAAATAACTTCATAGAAAAACCAAATGGAAGCATTCTCAGAAAATTCTTTGTGATGATTGAGTTGAACTCAGAGACCTGAACATTCCTTTTGATGGAGCAGTTTCCAAACACACTTCTCGTGGAATCTGCAAGTGGATATTTGGACCTCTCTGAGGATTTTGTTGGAAGCGGGATAAACTTCCCAGAAGTAAACGGAAGCATTCTCAGAAACTTCTTTGTGATGTTTGCATTCAACTCACAGAGTTGAAACTTCCTTTCATAGTTCAGGTTTGAAACACTCTTTTTGTAGAATCTGGAAGTGGATATTTGGACCACTGTGTGGTCTTCGTTGGAAACGGGTATATCTTCACCTCAAACCTAGACAGAAGCATTCTCAGAAAGTTCTCTGTGTTGACTGCATTCAACTCACAGAGTTGAACAATCCTTTTGATGGAGCAGTTTTGAAACTCTCTTTCTTTGGGATCTGCAAGTGGATATGTTGACCTCTTTGAAGATTTCGTTGGAAACGGGTTAATCTTCACATAAAAGCTAAACAGAAGCATTCTCAGAAACTTCTTTGTGATGATTGCATTCACCTCACAGAGTTGAACTTTCCCTTTGATAGAGCAGCTTTGAAACACTCTTTTTCTAGAATCTGCAAGTGGACATTTGGAGGGCTTTGTGTTCTGCGGTGGAAAAGGAAATATCTTCTCATCAAAACTACATAGAAGCATTGTCAGAAACTAATCTGTGATGATTGCATTCAGCTGACAGAGTTGAACATTCCTTTTGATAGAGCAGTTTGGAAACACTCTTTTTGTAGAATCTGCATGTGGAGATTTGGACCGCTTTGAGACCTATGGTAGTAAAGGAAATAACTTCATTGAAAAACCAAATGGAAGCATTCTCAGAAAATTCTTTGTGATGATTGAGTTGAACTCAGAGACCTGAACATTCCTTTTGATGGAGCAGTTTCCAAACACACTTCTCGTGGAATCTGCAAGTGGATATTTGGACCTCTCTGAGGATTTCGTTGGAAGCGGGATAAACTTCCCAGAACTAAACGGAAGCATTCTCAGAAACTTCTTTGTGATGTTTGCATTCAACTCACAGAGTTGAAACTTCCTTTCATAGTTCAGGTTTGAAACACTCTTTTTGTAGAATCTGGAAGTGGATATTTGGACCACTGTGTGGTCTTCGTTGGAAACGGGTATATCTTCACCTCAAACCTAGACAGAAGCATTCTCAGAAAGTTCTCTGTGTTGACTGCATTCAACTCACAGAGTTGAACAATCCTTTTGATGGAGCAGTTTTGAAACTCTCTTTCTTTGGGATCTGCAAGTGGATATGTTGACCTCTTTGAAGATTTCGTTGGAAACGGGTTAATCTTCACATAAAAGCTAAACAGAAGCATTCTCAGAAACTTCTTTGTGCTGATTGCATTCACCTCACAGAGTTGAACTTTCTCTTTGATAGAGCAGCTTTGAAACACTCTTTTTCTTGAATCTGCAAGTGGACATTTGGAGGGCTTTCTGGACTGTGGTGGAAAAGGAAATATCTTCTCATCGAAAGTACATTTGGAGGGCTTTGTGTTCTGCGGTGGAAAAGGAAATATCTTCTCATGGAAACAACATAGAAGCATTCTCAGAAACAATTCTGTGATGATTGCATTCAGCTGACAGAGTTGAACATTCCTTTTGATAGAGCAGTTTGGAAACACTCTTTTTGTAGAATCTGCATGGGGAGATTTGGACCGCTTGGAGACCTATGGTAGTAAAGGAAATAACTTCATAGAAAAACCAAATGGAAGCATTCTCAGAAAATTCTTTGTGATGATTGAGTTGAACTCAGAGACCTGAACATTCCTTTTGATGGAGCAGTTTCCAAACACACTTCTCGTGGAATCTGCAAGTGGATATTTGGACCTCTCTGAGGATTTCGTTGGAAGCGGGATAAACTTCCCAGAACTAAACGGAAGCATTCTCAGAAACTTCTTTGTGATGTTTGCATTCAACTCACAGAGTTGAAACTTCCTTTCATAGTTCAGGTTTGAAACACTCTTTTTGTAGAATCTGGAAGTGGATATTTGGACCACTGTGTGGTCTTCGTTGGAAACGGGTATATCTTCACCTCAAACCTAGACAGAAGCATTCTCAGAAAGTTCTCTGTGTTGACTGCATTCAACTCACAGAGTTGAACAATCCTTTTGATGGAGCAGTTTTGAAACTCTCTTTCTTTGGGATCTGCAAGTGGATATGTTGACCTCTTTGAAGATTTCATTGGAAACGGGTTAATCTTCACATAAAAGCTAAACAGAAGCATTCTCAGAAACTTCTTTGTGATCATTGCATTCACCTCACAGAGTTGAAATTTCCCTTTGATAGAGCAGCTTTGAAACACTCTTTTTCTAGAATCTGCAAATGGACATTTGGAGGGCTTTGTGTTCTGCGGTGGAAAAGGAAATATCTTCTCATCAAAACTACATAGAAGCATTCTCAGAAACAATTCTGTGATGATTGCATTCAGCTGACAGAGTTGAACATTCCTTTTGATAGAGCAGTTTGGAAACACTCTTTTTGTAGAATCTGCATGTGGAGATTTGGACCGCTTGGAGACCTATGGTAGTAAAGGAAATAACTTCATAGAAAAACCAAATGGAAGCATTCTCAGAAAATTCTTTGTGATGATTGAGTTGAACTCAGAGACCTGAACATTCCTTTTGATGGAGCAGTTTCCAAACACACTTCTCGTGGAATCTGCAAGTGGATATTTGGACCTCTCTGAGGATTTCGTTGGAAGCGGGATAAACTTCCCAGAACTAAACGGAAGCATTCTCAGAAACTTCTTTGTGATGTTTGCATTCAACTCACAGAGTTGAACCTTCCTTTCATAGTTCAGGATTGAAACACTCTTTTTGTAGAATCTGGAAGTGGATATTTGGACCACTGTGAGGACTTCGTTGGAAACGGGTATATCTTCACCTCAAACCTAGAGAGAAGCATTCTCAGAAAGTTCTCTGTGTTGACTGCATTCAACTGACAGACTTGAACAATCGTTTTGATGGAGCAGTTTTGAAACTCTCTTTCTTTGGAATCTGCAAGTGGATATGTTGACCTCTTTGAAGATTTCGTTGGAAACGGGTTAATCTTCACATAAAAGCTAAACAGAAGCATTCTCAGAAACTTCTTTGTGCTGATTGCATTCACCTCACAGAGTTGAACTTTCTCTTTGATAGAGCAGCTTTGAAACACTCTTTTTCTTGAATCTGCAAGTGGACATTTGGAGGGCTTTCTGGACTGTGGTGGAAAAGGAAATATCTTCTCATCGAAAGTACATTTGGAGGGCTTTGTGTTCTGCGGTGGAAAAGGAAATATCTTCTCATGGAAACAACATAGAAGCATTCTCAGAAACAATTCTGTGATGATTGCATTCAGCTGACAGAGTTGAACATTCCTTTTGATAGAGCAGTTTGGAAACACTCTTTTTGTAGAATCTGCATGTGGAGATTTGGACCGCTTGGAGACCCATGGTAGTAAAGGAAATAACTTCATAGAAAAACCAAATGGAAGCATTCTCAGAAAATTCTTTGTGATGATTGAGTTGAACTCAGAGACCTGAACATTCCTTTTGATGGAGCAGTTTCCAAACACACTTCTCGTGGAATCTGCAAGTGGATATTTGGACCTCTCTGAGGATTTCGTTGGAAGCGGGATAAACTTCCCAGAACTAAACGGAAGCATTCTCAGAAACTTCTTTGTGATGTTTGCATTCAACTCACAGAGTTGAAACTTCCTTTCATAGTTCAGGTTTGAAACACTCTTTTTGTAGAATCTGGAAGTGGATATTTGGACCACTGTGTGGTCTTCGTTGGAAACGGGTATATCTTCACCTCAAACCTAGACAGAAGCATTCTCAGAAAGTTCTCTGTGTTGACTGCATTCAACTCACAGAGTTGAAGAATCCTTTTGATGGAGCAGTTTTGAAACTCTCTTTCTTTGGGATCTGCAAGTGGATATGTTGACCTCTTTGAAGATTTCGTTGGAAACGGGTTAATCTTCACATAAAAGCTAAACAGAAGCATTCTCAGAAACTTCTTTGTGATGATTGCATTCACCTCACAGAGTTGAACTTTCCCTTTGATAGAGCAGCTTTGAAACACTCTTTTTCTAGAATCTGCAAGTGGACATTTGGAGGGCTTTGTGTTCTGCGGTGGAAAAGGAAATATCTTCTCATCAAAACTACATAGAAGCATTGTCAGAAACTAATCTGTGATGATTGCATTCAGCTGACAGAGTTGAACATTCCTTTTGATAGAGCAGTTTGGAAACACTCTTTTTGTAGAATCTGCATGTGGAGATTTGGACCGCTTTGAGACCTATGGTAGTAAAGGAAATAACTTCATTGAAAAACCAAATGGAAGCATTCTCAGAAAATTCTTTGTGATGATTGAGTTGAACTCAGAGACCTGAACATTCCTTTTGATGGAGCAGTTTCCAAACACACTTCTCGTGGAATCTGCAAGTGGATATTTGGACCTCTCTGAGGATTTCGTTGGAAGCGGGATAAACTTCCCAGAACTAAACGGAAGCATTCTCAGAAACTTCTTTGTGATGTTTGCATTCAACTCACAGAGTTGAAACTTCCTTTCATAGTTCAGGTTTGAAACACTCTTTTTGTAGAATCTGGAAGTGGATATTTGGACCACTGTGTGGTCTTCGTTGGAAACGGGTATATCTTCACCTCAAACCTAGACAGAAGCATTCTCAGAAAGTTCTCTGTGTTGACTGCATTCAACTCACAGAGTTGAACAATCCTTTTGATGGAGCAGTTTTGAAACTCTCTTTCTTTGGGATCTGCAAGTGGATATGTTGACCTCTTTGAAGATTTCGTTGGAAACGGGTTAATCTTCACATAAAAGCTAAACAGAAGCATTCTCAGAAACTTCTTTGTGCTGATTGCATTCACCTCACAGAGTTGAACTTTCTCTTTGATAGAGCAGCTTTGAAACACTCTTTTTCTTGAATCTGCAAGTGGACATTTGGAGGGCTTTCTGGACTGTGGTGGAAAAGGAAATATCTTCTCATCGAAAGTACATTTGGAGGGCTTTGTGTTCTGCGGTGGAAAAGGAAATATCTTCTCATGGAAACAACATAGAAGCATTCTCAGAAACAATTCTGTGATGATTGCATTCAGCTGACAGAGTTGAACATTCCTTTTGATAGAGCAGTTTGGAAACACTCTTTTTGTAGAATCTGCATGGGGAGATTTGGACCGCTTGGAGACCTATGGTAGTAAAGGAAATAACTTCATAGAAAAACCAAATGGAAGCATTCTCAGAAAATTCTTTGTGATGATTGAGTTGAACTCAGAGACCTGAACATTCCTTTTGATGGAGCAGTTTCCAAACACACTTCTCGTGGAATCTGCAAGTGGATATTTGGACCTCTCTGAGGATTTTGTTGGAAGCGGGATAAACTTCCCAGAAGTAAACGGAAGCATTCTCAGAAACTTCTTTGTGATGTTTGCATTCAACTCACAGAGTTGAAACTTCCTTTCATAGTTCAGGTTTGAAACACTCTTTTTGTAGAATCTGGAAGTGGATATTTGGACCACTGTGTGGTCTTCGTTGGAAACGGGTATATCTTCACCTCAAACCTAGACAGAAGCATTCTCAGAAAGTTCTCTGTGTTGACTGCATTCAACTCACAGAGTTGAACAATCCTTTTGATGGAGCAGTTTTGAAACTCTCTTTCTTTGGGATCTGCAAGTGGATATGTTGACCTCTTTGAAGATTTCGTTGGAAACGGGTTAATCTTCACATAAAAGCTAAACAGAAGCATTCTCAGAAACTTCTTTGTGATCATTGCATTCACCTCACAGAGTTGAAATTTCCCTTTGATAGAGCAGCTTTGAAACACTCTTTTTCTAGAATCTGCAAATGGACATTTGGAGGGCTTTGTGTTCTGCGGTGGAAAAGGAAATATCTTCTCATCAAAACTACATAGAAGCATTCTCAGAAACAATTCTGTGATGATTGCATTCAGCTGACAGAGTTGAACATTCCTTTTGATAGAGCAGTTTGGAAACACTCTTTTTGTAGAATCTGCATGTGGAGATTTGGACCGCTTGGAGACCTATGGTAGTAAAGGAAATAACTTCATAGAAAAACCAAATGGAAGCATTCTCAGAAAATTCTTTGTGATGATTGAGTTGAACTCAGAGACCTGAACATTCCTTTTGATGGAGCAGTTTCCAAACACACTTCTCGTGGAATCTGCAAGTGGATATTTGGACCTCTCTGAGGATTTCGTTGGAAGCGGGATAAACTTCCCAGAACTAAACGGAAGCATTCTCAGAAACTTCTTTGTGATGTTTGCATTCAACTCACAGAGTTGAACCTTCCTTTCATAGTTCAGGATTGAAACACTCTTTTTGTAGAATCTGGAAGTGGATATTTGGACCACTGTGAGGACTTCGTTGGAAACGGGTATATCTTCACCTCAAACCTAGAGAGAAGCATTCTCAGAAAGTTCTCTGTGTTGACTGCATTCAACTGACAGACTTGAACAATCGTTTTGATGGAGCAGTTTTGAAACTCTCTTTCTTTGGAATCTGCAAGTGGATATGTTGACCTCTTTGAAGATTTCGTTGCAAACGGGTTAATCTTCACATAAAAGCTAAACAGAAGCATTCTCAGAAACTTCTTTGTGCTGATTGCATTCACCTCACAGAGTTGAACTTTCTCTTTGATAGAGCAGCTTTGAAACACTCTTTTTCTTGAATCTGCAAGTGGACATTTGGAGGGCTTTCTGGACTGTGGTGGAAAAGGAAATATCTTCTCATCGAAAGTACATTTGGAGGGCTTTGTGTTCTGCGGTGGAAAAGGAAATATCTTCTCATGGAAACAACATAGAAGCATTCTCAGAAACAATTCTGTGATGATTGCATTCAGCTGACAGAGTTGAACATTCCTTTTGATAGAGCAGTTTGGAAACACTCTTTTTGTAGAATCTGCATGTGGAGATTTGGACCGCTTGGAGACCCATGGTAGTAAAGGAAATAACTTCATAGAAAAACCAAATGGAAGCATTCTCAGAAAATTCTTTGTGATGATTGAGTTGAACTCAGAGACCTGAACATTCCTTTTGATGGAGCAGTTTCCAAACACACTTCTCGTGGAATCTGCAAGTGGATATTTGGACCTCTCTGAGGATTTCGTTGGAAGCGGGATAAACTTCCCAGAACTAAACGGAAGCATTCTCAGAAACTTCTTTGTGATGTTTGCATTCAACTCACAGAGTTGAAACTTCCTTTCATAGTTCAGGTTTGAAACACTCTTTTTGTAGAATCTGGAAGTGGATATTTGGACCACTGTGTGGTCTACGTTGGAAACGGGTATATCTTCACCTCAAACCTAGACAGAAGCATTCTCAGAAAGTTCTCTGTGTTGACTGCATTCAACTCACAGAGTTGAAGAATCCTTTTGATGGAGCAGTTTTGAAACTCTCTTTCTTTGGGATCTGCAAGTGGATATGTTGACCTCTTTGAAGATTTCGTTGGAAACGGGTTAATCTTCACATAAAAGCTAAACAGAAGCATTCTCAGAAACTTCTTTGTGATGATTGCATTCACCTCACAGAGTTGAACTTTCCCTTTGATAGAGCAGCTTTGAAACACTCTTTTTCTCGAATCTGCAAGTGGACATTTGGAGGGCTTTGTGTTCTGCGGTGGAAAAGGAAATATCTTCTCATCAAAACTACATAGAAGCATTCTCAGAAACTACTCTGTGATGATTGCATTCAGCTGACAGAGTTGAACATTCCTTTTGATAGAGCAGTTTGGAAACACTCTTTTTGTAGAATCTGCATGTGGAGATTTGGACCGCTTGGAGACCTATGGTAGTAAAGGAAATAACTTCATAGAAAAACCAAATGGAAGCATTCTCAGAAAATTCTTTGTGATGATTGAGTTGAACTCAGAGACCTGAACATTCCTTTTGATGGAGCAGTTTCCAAACACACTTCTCGTGGAATCTGCAAGTGGATATTTGGACCTCTCTGAGGATTTCGTTGGAAGCGGGATAAACTTCCCAGAACTAAACGGAAGCATTCTCAGAAACTTCTTTGTGATGTTTGCATTCAACTCACAGAGTTGAAATTTCCTTTCATAGTTCAGGTTTGAAACACTCTTTTTGTAGAATCTGGAAGTGGATATTTGGACCACTGTGTGGTCTTCGTTGGAAACGGGTATATCTTCACCTCAAACCTAGACAGAAGCATTCTCAGAAAGTTCTCTGTGTTGACTGCATTCAACTCACAGACTTGAACAATCCTTTTGATGGAGCAGTTTTGAAACTCTCTTTCTTTGGAATCTGCAAGTGGATATGTTGACCTCTTTGAAGATTTCGTTGGAAACAGGTTAATCTTCACATAAAAGCTAAACAGAAGCATTCTCAGAAACTTTTTTCTGATGATTGCATTCACCTCACAGAGTTGAACATTCTCTTTGATAGAGCAGCTTTGAAACACTCTTTTTCTAGAATCTGCAAGTGGACATTTGGAGGGCTTTGTGTTCTGCGGTGGAAAAGGAAATATCTTCTCATCAAAACTACATAGAAGCATTCTCAGAAACAATTCTGTGATGATTGCATTCAGCTGACAGAGTTGAACATTCCTTTTGATAGAGCAGTTTGGAAACACTCTTTTTGTAGAATCTGCATGTGGAGATTTGGACCGCTTGGAGACCTATGGTAGTAAAGGAAATAACTTCATAGAAAAACCAAATGGAAGCATTCTCAGAAAATTCTTTGTGATGATTGAGTTGAAC
This sequence comes from Pan troglodytes, assembly GCF_028858775.2. Classification (NCBI taxonomy): domain Eukaryota; kingdom Metazoa; phylum Chordata; class Mammalia; order Primates; family Hominidae; genus Pan; species Pan troglodytes. Next base: position 56,040,634 of record NC_072407.2, read on the forward strand.
TCAGAGACCTGAACATTCCTTTTGATGGAGCAGTTTCCAAATACACTTCTCGTGGAATCTGCAAGTGGATATTTGGACCTCTCTGAGGATTTCGTTGGAAGCGGGATAAACTTCCCAGAACTAAACGGAAGCATTCTCAGAAACTTCTTTGTGATGTTTGCATTCAACTCACAGAGTTGAAACTTCCTTTCATAGTTCAGGTTTGAAACACTCTTTTTGTAGAATCTGGAAGTGGATATTTGGACCACTGTGTGGTCTTCGTTGGAAACGGGTATATCTTCACCTCAAACCTAGACAGAAGCATTCTCAGAAAGTTCTCTGTGTTGACTGCATTCAACTCACAGAGTTGAACAATCCTTTTGATGGAGCAGTTTTGAAACTCTCTTTCTTTGGAATCTGCAAGTGGATATGTTGACCTCTTTGAAGATTTCGTTGGAAACGGGTTAATCTTCACATAAAAGCTAAACAGAAGCATTCTCAGAAACATCTTTGTGATGATTGCATTCACATCACAGAGTTGAACTTTCCCTTTGATAGAGCAGCTTTGAAACACTCTTTTCCTAGAATCTGCAAGTGGACATTTGGAGGGCTTTGTGTTCTGCGGTGGAAAAGGAAATATCTTCTCATCAAAACTACATAGAAGCATTCTCAGAAACTACTCTGTGATGATTGCATTCAGCTGACAGAGTTGAACATTCCTTTTGATAGAGCAGTTTGGAAACACTCTTTTTGTAGAATCTGCATGTGGAGATTTGGACCGCTTTGAGACCTATGGTAGTAAAGGAAATAACTTCATAGAAAAACCAAATGGAAGCATTCTCAGAAAATTCTTTGTGATGATTGAGTTGAACTCAGAGACCTGAACATTCCTTTTGATGGAGCAGTTTCCAAACACACTTCTCGTGGAATCTGCAAGTGGATATTTGGACCTCTCTGAGGATTTCGTTGGAAGCGGGATAAACTTCCCAGAACTAAACGGAAGCATTCTCAGAAACTTCTTTGTGATGTTTGCATTCAACTCACAGAGTTGAACCTTCCTTTCATAGTTCAGGTTTGAAACACTCTTTTTGTAGAATCTGGAAGTGGATATTTGGACCACTGTGAGGACTTCGTTGGAAACGGGTATATCTTCACCTCAAACCTAGAGAGAAGCATTCTCAGAAAGTTCTCTGTGTTGACTGCATTCAACTGACAGACTTGAACAATCGTTTTGATGGAGCAGTTTTGAAACTCTCTTTCTTTGGAATCTGCAAGTGGATATGTTGACCTCTTTGAAGATTTCGTTGGAAACGGGTTAATCTTCACATAAAAGCTAAACAGAAGCATTCTCAGAAACTTCTTTGTGATGATTGCATTCACCTCAGAGAGTTGAACTTTCTCTTTGATAGAGCAGCTTTGAAACACTCTTTTTCTACAATCTGCAAGTGGACATTTGGAGGGCTTTCTGGACTGTGGTGGAAAAGGAAATATCTTCTCATCGAAAGTACATTTGGAGGGCTTTGTGTTCTGCGGTGGAAAAGGAAGTATCTTCTCATGGAAACAACCTAGAAGCATTCTCAGAAACAATTCTGTGATGATTGCATTCAGCTGACAGAGTTGAACATTCCTTTTGATAGAGCAGTTTGGAAACACTCTTTTTGTAGAATCTGCATGGGGAGATTTGGACCGCTTGGAGACCTATGGTAGTAAAGGAAATAACTTCATAGAAAAACCAAATGGAAGCATTCTCAGAAAATTCTTTGTGATGATTGAGTTGAACTCAGAGACCTGAACATTCCTTTTGATGGAGCAGTTTCCAAACACACTTCTCGTGGAATCTGCAAGTGGATATTTGGACCTCTCTGAGGATTTCGTTGGAAGCGGGATAAACTTCCCAGAACTAAACGGAAGCATTCTCAGAAACTTGTTTGTGATGTTTGCATTCAACTCACAGAGTTGAAACTTCCTTTCATAGTTCAGGTTTGAAACACTCTTTTTGTAGAATCTGGAAGTGGATATTTGGACCACTGTGTGGTCTTCGTTGGAAACGGGTATATCTTCACCTCAAACCTAGACAGAAGCATTCTCAGAAAGTTCTCTGTGTTGACTGCATTCAACTCACAGAGTTGAACAATCCTTTTGATGGAGCAGTTTTGAAACTCTCTTTCTTTGGAATCTGCAAGTGGATATGTTGACCTCTTTGAAGATTTCGTTGGAAACGGGTTAATCTTCACATAAAAGCTAAACAGAAGCATTCTCAGAAACTTCTTTGTGATGATTGCATTCACCTCACAGAGTTGAACTTTCCCTTTGATAGAGCAGCTTTGAAACACTCTTTTTCTAGAATCTGCAAGTGGACATTTGGAGGGCTTTGTGTTCTGCGGTGGAAAAGGAAATATTTTCTCATCAAAACTACATAGAAGCATTCTCAGAAACTACTCTGTGATGATTGCATTCAGCTGACAGAATTGAACATTCCTTTTGATAGAGCAGTTTGGAAACACTCTTTTTTTAGAATCTGCATGTGGAGATTTGGACCGCTTGGAGACCTATGGTAGTAAAGGAAATAACTTCATAGAAAAACCAAATGGAAGCATTCTCAGAAAATTCTTTGTGATGATTGAGTTGAACTCAGAGACCTGAACATTCCTTTTGATGGAGCAGTTTCCAAACACACTTCTCGTGGAATCTGCAAGTGGATATTTGGACCTCTCTGAGGATTTCGTTGGAAGCGGGATAAACTTCCCAGAACTAAACGGAAGCATTCTCAGAAACTTCTTTGTGATGTTTGCATTCAACTCACAGAGTTGAAACTTCCTTTCATAGTTCAGGTTTGAAACACTCTTTTTGTAGAATCTGGAAGTGGATATTTGGACCACTGTGAGGACTTCGTTGGAAACGGGTATATCTTCACCTCAAACCTAGAGAGAAGCATTCTCAGAAAGTTCTCTGTGTTGACTGCATTCAACTGACAGACTTGAACAATCGTTTTGATGGAGCAGTTTTGAAACTCTCTTTCTTTGGAATCTGCAAGTGGATATGTTGACCTCTTTGAAGATTTCGTTGGAAACGGGTTAATCTTCACATAAAAGCTAAACAGAAGCATTCTCAGAAACTTCTTTGTGCTGATTGCATTCACCTCACAGAGTTGAACTTTCTCTTTGATAGAGCAGCTTTGAAACACTCTTTTTCTTGAATCTGCAAGTGGACATTTGGAGGGCTTTCTGGACTGTGGTGGAAAAGGAAATATCTTCTCATCGAAAGTACATTTGGAGGGCTTTGTGTTCTGCGGTGGAAAAGGAAATATCTTCTCATGGAAACAACATAGAAGCATTCTCAGAAACAATTCTGTGATGATTGCATTCAGCTGACAGAGTTGAACATTCCTTTTGATAGAGCAGTTTGGAAACTCTCTTTTTGTAGAATCTGCATGGGGAGATTTGGACCGCTTGGAGACCCATGGTAGTAAAGGAAATAACTTCATAGAAAAACCAAATGGAAGCATTCTCAGAAAATTCTTTGTGATGATTGAGTTGAACTCAGAGACCTGAACATTCCTTTTGATGGAGCAGTTTCCAAACACACTTCTCGTGGAATCTGCAAGTGGATATTTGGACCTCTCTGAGGATTTCGTTGGAAGCGGGATAAACTTCCCAGAACTAAACGGAAGCATTCTCAGAAACTTCTTTGTGATGTTTGCATTCAACTCACAGAGTTGAACCTTCCTTTAATAGTTCAGGTTTGAAACACTCTTTTTGTAGAATCTGGAAGTGGATATTTGGACCACTGTGAGGACTTCGTTGGAAACGGGTATATCTTCACCTCAAACCTAGACAGAAGCATTCTCAGAAAGTTCTCTGTGTTGACTGCATTCAACTCACAGAGTTGAAGAATCCTTTTGATGGAGCAGTTTTGAAACTCTCTTTCTTTGGGATCTGCAAGTGGATATGTTGACCTCTTTGAAGATTTCGTTGGAAACGGGTTAATCTTCACATAAAAGCTAAACAGAAGCATTCTCAGAAACTTCTTTGTGATGATTGCATTCACCTCACAGAGTTGAACTTTCCCTTTGATAGAGCAGCTTTGAAACACTCTTTTTCTCGAATCTGCAAGTGGACATTTGGAGGGCTTTGTGTTCTGCGGTGGAAAAGGAAATATCTTCTCATCAAAACTACATAGAAGCATTCTCAGAAACTACTCTGTGATGATTGCATTCAGCTGACAGAGTTGAACATTCCTTTTGATAGAGCAGTTTGGAAACACTCTTTTTGTAGAATCTGCATGTGGAGATTTGGACCGCTTGGAGACCTATGGTAGTAAAGGAAATAACTTCATAGAAAAACCAAATGGAAGCATTCTCAGAAAATTCTTTGTGATGATTGAGTTGAACTCAGAGACCTGAACATTCCTTTTGATGGAGCAGTTTCCAAACACACTTCTCGTGGAATCTGCAAGTGGATATTTGGACCTCTCTGAGGATTTCGTTGGAAGCGGGATAAACTTCCCAGAACTAAACGGAAGCATTCTCAGAAACTTCTTTGTGATGTTTGCATTCAACTCACAGAGTTGAAATTTCCTTTCATAGTTCAGGTTTGAAACACTCTTTTTGTAGAATCTGGAAGTGGATATTTGGACCACTGTGTGGTCTTCGTTGGAAACGGGTATATCTTCACCTCAAACCTAGACAGAAGCATTCTCAGAAAGTTCTCTGTGTTGACTGCATTCAACTCACAGACTTGAACAATCCTTTTGATGGAGCAGTTTTGAAACTCTCTTTCTTTGGAATCTGCAAGTGGATATGTTGACCTCTTTGAAGATTTCGTTGGAAACAGGTTAATCTTCACATAAAAGCTAAACAGAAGCATTCTCAGAAACTTTTTTCTGATGATTGCATTCACCTCACAGAGTTGAACATTCTCTTTGATAGAGCAGCTTTGAAACACTCTTTTTCTAGAATCTGCAAGTGGACATTTGGAGGGCTTTGTGTTCTGCGGTGGAAAAGGAAATATCTTCTCATCAAAACTACATAGAAGCATTCTCAGAAACAATTCTGTGATGATTGCATTCAGCTGACAGAGTTGAACATTCCTTTTGATAGAGCAGTTTGGAAACACTCTTTTTGTAGAATCTGCATGTGGAGATTTGGACCGCTTGGAGACCTATGGTAGTAAAGGAAATAACTTCATAGAAAAACCAAATGGAAGCATTCTCAGAAAATTCTTTGTGATGATTGAGTTGAACTCAGAGACCTGAACATTCCTTTTGATGGAGCAGTTTCCAAATACACTTCTCGTGGAATCTGCAAGTGGATATTTGGACCTCTCTGAGGATTTCGTTGGAAGCGGGATAAACTTCCCAGAACTAAACGGAAGCATTCTCAGAAACTTCTTTGTGATGTTTGCATTCAACTCACAGAGTTGAAACTTCCTTTCATAGTTCAGGTTTGAAACACTCTTTTTGTAGAATCTGGAAGTGGATATTTGGACCACTGTGTGGTCTTCGTTGGAAACGGGTATATCTTCACCTCAAACCTAGACAGAAGCATTCTCAGAAAGTTCTCTGTGTTGACTGCATTCAACTCACAGAGTTGAACAATCCTTTTGATGGAGCAGTTTTGAAACTCTCTTTCTTTGGAATCTGCAAGTGGATATGTTGACCTCTTTGAAGATTTCGTTGGAAACGGGTTAATCTTCACATAAAAGCTAAACAGAAGCATTCTCAGAAACATCTTTGTGATGATTGCATTCACATCACAGAGTTGAACTTTCCCTTTGATAGAGCAGCTTTGAAACACTCTTTTCCTAGAATCTGCAAGTGGACATTTGGAGGGCTTTGTGTTCTGCGGTGGAAAAGGAAATATCTTCTCATCAAAACTACATAGAAGCATTCTCAGAAACTACTCTGTGATGATTGCATTCAGCTGACAGAGTTGAACATTCCTTTTGATAGAGCAGTTTGGAAACACTCTTTTTGTAGAATCTGCATGTGGAGATTTGGACCGCTTTGAGACCTATGGTAGTAAAGGAAATAACTTCATAGAAAAACCAAATGGAAGCATTCTCAGAAAATTCTTTGTGATGATTGAGTTGAACTCAGAGACCTGAACATTCCTTTTGATGGAGCAGTTTCCAAACACACTTCTCGTGGAATCTGCAAGTGGATATTTGGACCTCTCTGAGGATTTCGTTGGAAGCGGGATAAACTTCCCAGAACTAAACGGAAGCATTCTCAGAAACTTCTTTGTGATGTTTGCATTCAACTCACAGAGTTGAACCTTCCTTTCATAGTTCAGGTTTGAAACACTCTTTTTGTAGAATCTGGAAGTGGATATTTGGACCACTGTGAGGACTTCGTTGGAAACGGGTATATCTTCACCTCAAACCTAGAGAGAAGCATTCTCAGAAAGTTCTCTGTGTTGACTGCATTCAACTGACAGACTTGAACAATCGTTTTGATGGAGCAGTTTTGAAACTCTCTTTCTTTGGAATCTGCAAGTGGATATGTTGACCTCTTTGAAGATTTCGTTGGAAACGGGTTAATCTTCACATAAAAGCTAAACAGAAGCATTCTCAGAAACTTCTTTGTGATGATTGCATTCACCTCAGAGAGTTGAACTTTCTCTTTGATAGAGCAGCTTTGAAACACTCTTTTTCTACAATCTGCAAGTGGACATTTGGAGGGCTTTCTGGACTGTGGTGGAAAAGGAAATATCTTCTCATCGAAAGTACATTTGGAGGGCTTTGTGTTCTGCGGTGGAAAAGGAAGTATCTTCTCATGGAAACAACCTAGAAGCATTCTCAGAAACAATTCTGTGATGATTGCATTCAGCTGACAGAGTTGAACATTCCTTTTGATAGAGCAGTTTGGAAACACTCTTTTTGTAGAATCTGCATGGGGAGATTTGGACCGCTTGGAGACCTATGGTAGTAAAGGAAATAACTTCATAGAAAAACCAAATGGAAGCATTCTCAGAAAATTCTTTGTGATGATTGAGTTGAACTCAGAGACCTGAACATTCCTTTTGATGGAGCAGTTTCCAAACACACTTCTCGTGGAATCTGCAAGTGGATATTTGGACCTCTCTGAGGATTTCGTTGGAAGCGGGATAAACTTCCCAGAACTAAACGGAAGCATTCTCAGAAACTTGTTTGTGATGTTTGCATTCAACTCACAGAGTTGAAACTTCCTTTCATAGTTCAGGTTTGAAACACTCTTTTTGTAGAATCTGGAAGTGGATATTTGGACCACTGTGTGGTCTTCGTTGGAAACGGGTATATCTTCACCTCAAACCTAGACAGAAGCATTCTCAGAAAGTTCTCTGTGTTGACTGCATTCAACTCACAGAGTTGAACAATCCTTTTGATGGAGCAGTTTTGAAACTCTCTTTCTTTGGAATCTGCAAGTGGATATGTTGACCTCTTTGAAGATTTCGTTGGAAACGGGTTAATCTTCACATAAAAGCTAAACAGAAGCATTCTCAGAAACTTCTTTGTGATGATTGCATTCACCTCACAGAGTTGAACTTTCCCTTTGATAGAGCAGCTTTGAAACACTCTTTTTCTAGAATCTGCAAGTGGACATTTGGAGGGCTTTGTGTTCTGCGGTGGAAAAGGAAATATTTTCTCATCAAAACTACATAGAAGCATTCTCAGAAACTACTCTGTGATGATTGCATTCAGCTGACAGAATTGAACATTCCTTTTGATAGAGCAGTTTGGAAACACTCTTTTTTTAGAATCTGCATGTGGAGATTTGGACCGCTTGGAGACCTATGGTAGTAAAGGAAATAACTTCATAGAAAAACCAAATGGAAGCATTCTCAGAAAATTCTTTGTGATGATTGAGTTGAACTCAGAGACCTGAACATTCCTTTTGATGGAGCAGTTTCCAAACACACTTCTCGTGGAATCTGCAAGTGGATATTTGGACCTCTCTGAGGATTTCGTTGGAAGCGGGATAAACTTCCCAGAACTAAACGGAAGCATTCTCAGAAACTTCTTTGTGATGTTTGCATTCAACTCACAGAGTTGAAACTTCCTTTCATAGTTCAGGTTTGAAACACTCTTTTTGTAGAATCTGGAAGTGGATATTTGGACCACTGTGAGGACTTCGTTGGAAACGGGTATATCTTCACCTCAAACCTAGAGAGAAGCATTCTCAGAAAGTTCTCTGTGTTGACTGCATTCAACTGACAGACTTGAACAATCGTTTTGATGGAGCAGTTTTGAAACTCTCTTTCTTTGGAATCTGCAAGTGGATATGTTGACCTCTTTGAAGATTTCGTTGGAAACGGGTTAATCTTCACATAAAAGCTAAACAGAAGCATTCTCAGAAACTTCTTTGTGCTGATTGCATTCACCTCACAGAGTTGAACTTTCTCTTTGATAGAGCAGCTTTGAAACACTCTTTTTCTTGAATCTGCAAGTGGACATTTGGAGGGCTTTCTGGACTGTGGTGGAAAAGGAAATATCTTCTCATCGAAAGTACATTTGGAGGGCTTTGTGTTCTGCGGTGGAAAAGGAAATATCTTCTCATGGAAACAACATAGAAGCATTCTCAGAAACAATTCTGTGATGATTGCATTCAGCTGACAGAGTTGAACATTCCTTTTGATAGAGCAGTTTGGAAACTCTCTTTTTGTAGAATCTGCATGGGGAGATTTGGACCGCTTGGAGACCCATGGTAGTAAAGGAAATAACTTCATAGAAAAACCAAATGGAAGCATTCTCAGAAAATTCTTTGTGATGATTGAGTTGAACTCAGAGACCTGAACATTCCTTTTGATGGAGCAGTTTCCAAACACACTTCTCGTGGAATCTGCAAGTGGATATTTGGACCTCTCTGAGGATTTCGTTGGAAGCGGGATAAACTTCCCAGAACTAAACGGAAGCATTCTCAGAAACTTCTTTGTGATGTTTGCATTCAACTCACAGAGTTGAACCTTCCTTTAATAGTTCAGGTTTGAAACACTCTTTTTGTAGAATCTGGAAGTGGATATTTGGACCACTGTGAGGACTTCGTTGGAAACGGGTATATCTTCACCTCAAACCTAGAGAGAAGCATTCTCAGAAAGTTCTCTGTGTTGACTGCATTCAACTGACAGACTTGAACAATCGTTTTGATGGAGCAGTTTTGAAACTCTCTTTCTTTGGAATCTGCAAGTGGATATGTTGACCTCTTTGAAGATTTCGTTGGAAACGGGTTAATCTTCACATAAAAGCTAAACAGAAGCATTCTCAGAAACTTCTTTGTGCTGATTGCATTCACCTCACAGAGTTGAACTTTCCCTTTGATAGAGCAGCTTTGAAACACTCTTTTTCTAGAATCTGCAAGTGGACATTTGGAGGGCTTTGTGTTCTGCGGTGGAAAAGGAAATATCTTCTCATCAAAACTACATAGAAGCATTCTCAGAAACTACTCTGTGATGATTGCATTCAGCTGACAGAGTTGAACATTCCTTTTGATAGAGCAGTTTGGAAACACTCTTTTTGTAGAATCTGCATGTGGAGATTTGGACCGCTTGGAGACCTATGTTAGTAAAGGAAATAACTTCATAGAAAAACCAAATGGAAGCATTCTCAGAAAATTCTTTGTGATGATTGAGTTGAACTCAGAGACCTGAACATTCCTTTTGATGGAGCAGTTTCCAAACACACTTCTCGTGGAAACTGCAAGTGGATATTTGGACCTCACTGAGGATTTCGTTGGAAGCGGGATAAACTTCCCAGAACTAAACGGAAGCATTCTCAGAAACTTGTTTGTGATGTTTGCATTCAACTCACAGAGTTGAAACTTCCTTTCATAGTTCAGGTTTGAAACACTCTTTTTGTAGAATCTGGAAGTGGATATTTGGACCACTGTGTGGTCTTCGTTGGAAACGGGTATATCTTCACCTCAAACCTAGACAGAAGCATTCTCAGAAAGTTCTCTGTGTTGACTGCATTCAACTCACAGAGTTGAACAATCCTTTTGATGGAGCAGTTTTGAAACTCTCTTTCTTTGGAATCTGCAAGTGGATATGTTGACCTCTTTGAAGATTTCGTTGGAAACGGGTTAATCTTCACATAAAAGCTAAACAGAAGCATTCTCAGAAACATCTTTGTGATGATTGCATTCACATCACAGAGTTGAACTTTCCCTTTGATAGAGCAGCTTTGAAACACTCTTTTCCTAGAATCTGCAAGTGGACATTTGGAGGGCTTTGTGTTCTGCGGTGGAAAAGGAAATATCTTCTCATCAAAACTACATAGAAGCATTCTCAGAAACTACTCTGTGATGATTGCATTCAGCTGACAGAGTTGAACATTCCTTTTGATAGAGCAGTTTGGAAACACTCTTTTTGTAGAATCTGCATGTGGAGATTTGGACCGCTTTGAGACCTATGGTAGTAAAGGAAATAACTTCATAGAAAAACCAAATGGAAGCATTCTCAGAAAATTCTTTGTGATGATTGAGTTGAACTCAGAGACCTGAACATTCCTTTTGATGGAGCAGTTTCCAAACACACTTCTCGTGGAATCTGCAAGTGGATATTTGGACCTCACTGAGGATTTCGTTGGAAGCGGGATAAACTTCCCAGAACTAAACGGAAGCATTCTCAGAAACTTGTTTGTGATGTTTGCATTCAACTCACAGAGTTGAAACTTCCTTTCATAGTTCAGGTTTGAAACACTCTTTTTGTAGAATCTGGAAGTGGATATTTGGACCACTGTGAGGACTTCGTTGGAAACGGGTATATCTTCACCTCAAACCTAGAGAGAAGCATTCTCAGAAAGTTCTCTGTGTTGACTGCATTCAACTGACAGACTTGAACAATCGTTTTGATGGAGCAGTTTTGAAACTCTCTTTCTTTGGAATCTGCAAGTGGATATGTTGACCTCTTTGAAGATTTCGTTGGAAACGGGTTAATCTTCACATAAAAGCTAAACAGAAGCATTCTCAGAAACTTCTTTGTGCTGATTGCATTCACCTCACAGAGTTGAACTTTCTCTTTGATAGAGCAGCTTTGAAACACTCTTTTTCTTGAATCTGCAAGTGAACATTTGGAGGGCTTTCTGGACTGTGGTGGAAAAGGAAATATCTTCTCATCGAAAGTACATTTGGAGGGCTTTGTGTTCTGCGGTGGAAAAGGAAATATCTTCTCATGGAAACAACATAGAAGCATTCTCAGAAACAATTCTGTGATGATTGCATTCAGCTGACAGAGTTGAACATTCCTTTTGATAGAGCAGTTTGGAAACACTCTTTTTGTAGAATCTGCATGGGGAGATTTGGACCGCTTGGAGACCTATGGTAGTAAAGGAAATAACTTCATAGAAAAACCAAATGGAAGCATTCTCAGAAAATTCTTTGTGATGATTGAGTTGAACTCAGAGACCTGAACATTCCTTTTGATGGAGCAGTTTCCAAACACACTTCTCGTGGAATCTGCAAGTGGATATTTGGACCTCTCTGAGGATTTCGTTGGAAGCGGGATAAACTTCCCAGAACTAAACGGAAGCATTCTCAGAAACTTCTTTGTGATGTTTGCATTCAACTCACAGAGTTGAAACTTCCTTTCATAGTTCAGGTTTGAAACACTCTTTTTGTAGAATCTGGAAGTGGATATTTGGACCACTGTGTGGTCTTCGTTGGAAACGGGTATATCTTCACCTCAAACCTAGACAGAAGCATTCTCAGAAAGTTCTCTGTGTTGACTGCATTCAACTCACAGAGTTGAACAATCCTTTTGATGGAGCAGTTTTGAAACTCTCTTTCTTTGGGATCTGCAAGTGGATATGTTGACCTCTTTGAAGATTTCGTTGGAAACGGTTTAATCTTCACATAAAAGCTAAACAGAAGCATTCTCAGAAACTTCTTTGTGATCATTGCATTCACCTCACAGAGTTGAACTTTCCCTTTGATAGAGCAGCTTTGAAACACTCTTTTTCTAGAATCTGCAAATGGACATTTGGAGGGCTTTGTGTTCTGCGGTGGAAAAGGAAATATCTTCTCATCAAAACTACATAGAAGCATTCTCAGAAACTACTCTGTGATGATTGCATTCAGCTGACAGAATTGAACATTCCTTTTGATAGAGCAGTTTGGAAACACTCTTTTTGTAGAATCTGCATGTGGAGATTTGGACCGCTTGGAGACCTATGGTAGTAAAGGAAATAACTTCATAGAAAAACCAAATGGAAGCATTCTCAGAAAATTCTTTGTGATGATTGAGTTGAACTCAGAGACCTGAACATTCCTTTTGATGGAGCAGTTTCCAAACACACTTCTCGTGGAATCTGCAAGTGGATATTTGGACCTCTCTGAGGATTTCGTTGGAAGCGGGATAAACTTCCCAGAACTAAACGGAAGCATTCTCAGAAACTTCTTTGTGATGTTTGCATTCAACTCACAGAGTTGAACCTTCCTTTCATAGTTAAGGTTAGAAACACTCTTTTTGTAGAATCTGGAAGTGGATATTTGGACCACTGTGTGGTCTTCGTTGGAAACGGGTATATCTTCACCTCAAACCTAGACAGAAGCATTCTCAGAAAGTTCTCTGTGTTGACTGCATTCAACTCACAGAGTTGAACAATCCTTTTGATGGAGCAGTTTTGAAACTCTCTTTCTTTGGAATCTGCAAGTGGATATGTTGACCTCTTTGAAGATTTCGTTGGAAACGGGTTAATCTTCACATAAAAGCTTAACAGAAGCATTGTCAGAAACTTCTTCGTGATGTTTGCATTCACCTCATAGAGTTGAACTTTCCCTTTGATAGAGCAGCTTTGAAACACTCTTTTTCTAGAATCTGCAAGTGGACATTTGGAGGGCTTTGTGTTCTGCGCTGGAAAAGGAAATATCTTCTCATCAAAACTACATAGAAGCATTCTCAGAAACAATTCTGTGATGATTGCATTCAGCTGACAGAGTTGAACATTCCTTTTGATAGAGCAGTTTGGAAACACTCTTTTTGTAGTATCTGCATGTGCAGATTTGGACCGCTTTGAGACCTATGGTAGTAAAGGAAATAACTTCATAGAAAAACCAAATGGAAGCATTCTCAGAAAATTCTTTGTGATGATTGAGTTGAACTCAGAGACCTGAACATTCCTTTTGATGGAGCAGTTTCCAAACACACTTCTCGTGGAATCTGCAAGTGGATATTTGGGCCTCTCTGAGGATTTCGTTGGAAGCGGGATAAACTTCCCAGAACTAAACGGAAGCATTCTCAGAAACTTCTTTGTGATGTTTGCATTCAACTCACAGAGTTGAACCTTCCTTTCATAGTTCAGGTTTGAAACACTCTTTTTGTAGAATCTGGAAGTGGATATTTGGACCACTGTGTGGTCTTCGTTGGAAACGGGTATATCTTCACCTCAAACCTAGACAGAAGCATTCTCAGAAAGTTCTCTGTGTTGACTGCATTCAACTCACAGAGTTGAACAATCCTTTTGATGGAGCAGTTTTGAAACTCTCTTTCTTTGGAATCTGCAAGTGGATATGTTGACCTCTTTGAAGATTTCGTTGGAAACGGGTTAATCTTCACATAAAAGCTAAACAGAAGCATTCTCAGAAACTTCTTTGTGATGATTGCATTCACCTCACAGAGTTGAACTTTCCCTTTGATAGAGCAGCTGTGAAACACACTTTTTCTAGAATCTGCCAGTGGACATTTGGAGGGCTTTCTGGACTGTGGTGGAAAAGGAAATATCTTCTCATCGAAAGTACATAGAAGCATTCTCAGAAACTACTCTGTGATGATTGATTTCAACTGACAGAGTTGAACGTTCCTTTTGATAGAGCAGTTTGGAAACACTCTTTTTGTAGAATCTGCATGTGGATATTTGGTCCGCTTGGAGACCTATGGTAGTAAAGGAAATAAGTTCATAGAAAAACCAAATGGAAGCATTCTCAGAAAATTCTTTGTGATGATTGAGTTGAACTCAGAGACCTGAACATTCCTTTTGATGGAGCAGTTTCCAAACACACTTCTCGTGGAATCTGCAAGTGGATATTTGGACCTCTCTGAGGATTGCTTTGGAAGCGGGATAAACTTCCCAGAACTAAACGGAAGCATTCTCAGAAACTTCTTTGTGATGTTTGCATTCAACTCACAGAGTTGAACCTTCCTTTCATAGTTCAGGTTTGAAACACTCTTTTTGTAGAATCTGGAAGTGGATATTTGGACCACTGTGAGGACTTCGTTGGAAACGGGTATATCTTCTCATAAAAGCTAAACAGAAGAATTCTCAGAAACTTATTTGTGATGATTGCATTCACCTCACAGAGTTGAACTTTCCCTTTGATAGAGCAGCTGTGAAACACTCTTTTTCTAGAATCTCCAAGTGGACATTTGGAGGGCTTTCTGGACTGTGGTGGAAAAGGAAATATCTTCTCATCGAAAGTACATAGAAGCATTCTCAGAAACTACTCTGTGATGATTGCTTTCACCTGACAGATTTGAACGTTCCTTTTGATAGAGCAGGTTGCAAACACTCTTTTTGTAGAATCTGCAAGTGGAGATTTGGACCGCTTGGAGACCTATGGTAGTAAAGGAAATAAGTTCATAGAAAAACGAAACGGAAGCATTCTCAGAAAATCCTTTGTGATGATTGAGTTGAACTCAGAGACCTGAACATTCCTTTTGATGGAGCAGTTTCCAAACACACTTCTCGTGGAATCTGCAAGTGGATATTTGGACCTCTCTGAGGATTTCGTTGGAAGCGGGATAAACTTCCCAGAACTAAACGGAAGCATTCTCAGAAACTTCTTTGTGATGTTTGCATTCAACTCACAGAGTTGAACCTTCCTTTCATAGTTCAGGTTTGAAACACTCTTTTTGTAGAATCTGGAAGTGGATATTTGGACCGCAGTGTGGTCTTCGTTGGAAACGGGTATATCTTCACCTCAAACCTAGACAGAAGCATTCTCAGAAAGTTCTCTGTGTTGACTGCATTCAACTCACAGAGTTGAACAATCCTTTTGATGGAGCAGTTTTGAAACTCTCTTTCTTTGGGATCTGCAAGTGGATATGTTGACCTCTTTGAAGATTTCGTTGGAAACGGGTTAATCTTCACATAAAAGCTAAACAGAAGCATTCTCAGAAACTTCTTTGTGATGATTGCATTCACCTCACAGAGTTGAACTTTCCCTTTGATAGAGCAGCTTTGAAACACTCTTTTTGTAGAATCTGCAAGTGGACATTTGGAGGGCTTTGTGTTCTGCGGTGGAAAAGGAAATATCTTCTCATCAAAACTACATAGAAGCATTGTCAGAAACTAATCTGTGATGATTGCATTCAGCTGACAGAGTTGAACATTCCTTTTGATAGAGCAGTTTGGAAACACTCTTTTTGTAGAATCTGCATGTGGAGATTTGGACCGCTTTGAGACCTATGGTAGTAAAGGAAATAACTTCATTGAAAAACCAAATGGAAGCATTCTCAGAAAATTCTTTGTGATGATTGAGTTGAACTCAGAGACCTGAACATTCCTTTTGATGGAGCAGTTTCCAAACACACTTCTCGTGGAATCTGCAAGTGGATATTTGGACCTCTCTGAGGATTTCGTTGGAAGCGGGATAAACTTCCCAGAACTAAACGGAAGCATTCTCAGAAACTTCTTTGTGATGTTTGCATTCAACTCACAGAGTTGAAACTTCCTTTCATAGTTCAGGTTTGAAACACTCTTTTTGTAGAATCTGCAAGTGGGTATTTGGACCACTGTGTGGTCTTCGTTGGAAACGGGTATATCTTCACCTCAAACCTAGACAGAAGCATTCTCAGAAAGTTCTCTGTGTTGACTGCATTCAACTCACAGAGTTGAACAATCCTTTTGATGGAGCAGTTTTGAAACTCTCTTTCTTTGGGATCTGCAAGTGGATATGTTGACCTCTTTGAAGATTTCGTTGGAAACGGGTTAATCTTCACATAAAAGCTAAACAGAAGCATTCTCAGAAACTTCTTTGTGCTGATTGCATTCACCTCACAGAGTTGAACTTTCTCTTTGATAGAGCAGCTTTGAAACACTCTTTTTCTTGAATCTGCAAGTGGACATTTGGAGGGCTTTCTGGACTGTGGTGGAAAAGGAAATATCTTCTCATCGAAAGTACATTTGGAGGGCTTTGTGTTCTGCGGTGGAAAAGGAAATATCTTCTCATGGAAACAACATAGAAGCATTCTCAGAAACAATTCTGTGATGATTGCATTCAGCTGACAGAGTTGAACATTCCTTTTGATAGAGCAGTTTGGAAACACTCTTTTTGTAGAATCTGCATGGGGAGATTTGGACCGCTTGGAGACCTATGGTAGTAAAGGAAATAACTTCATAGAAAAACCAAATGGAAGCATTCTCAGAAAATTCTTTGTGATGATTGAGTTGAACTCAGAGACCTGAACATTCCTTTTGATGGAGCAGTTTCCAAACACACTTCTCGTGGAATCTGCAAGTGGATATTTGGACCTCTCTGAGGATTTTGTTGGAAGCGGGATAAACTTCCCAGAAGTAAACGGAAGCATTCTCAGAAACTTCTTTGTGATGTTTGCATTCAACTCACAGAGTTGAAACTTCCTTTCATAGTTCAGGTTTGAAACACTCTTTTTGTAGAATCTGGAAGTGGATATTTGGACCACTGTGTGGTCTTCGTTGGAAACGGGTATATCTTCACCTCAAACCTAGACAGAAGCATTCTCAGAAAGTTCTCTGTGTTGACTGCATTCAACTCACAGAGTTGAACAATCCTTTTGATGGAGCAGTTTTGAAACTCTCTTTCTTTGGGATCTGCAAGTGGATATGTTGACCTCTTTGAAGATTTCATTGGAAACGGGTTAATCTTCACATAAAAGCTAAACAGAAGCATTCTCAGAAACTTCTTTGTGATCATTGCATTCACCTCACAGAGTTGAAATTTCCCTTTGATAGAGCAGCTTTGAAACACTCTTTTTCTAGAATCTGCAAATGGACATTTGGAGGGCTTTGTGTTCTGCGGTGGAAAAGGAAATATCTTCTCATCAAAACTACATAGAAGCATTCTCAGAAACAATTCTGTGATGATTGCATTCAGCTGACAGAGTTGAACATTCCTTTTGATAGAGCAGTTTGGAAACACTCTTTTTGTAGAATCTGCATGTGGAGATTTGGACCGCTTGGAGACCTATGGTAGTAAAGGAAATAACTTCATAGAAAAACCAAATGGAAGCATTCTCAGAAAATTCTTTGTGATGATTGAGTTGAACTCAGAGACCTGAACATTCCTTTTGATGGAGCAGTTTCCAAACACACTTCTCGTGGAATCTGCAAGTGGATATTTGGACCTCTCTGAGGATTTCGTTGGAAGCGGGATAAACTTCCCAGAACTAAACGGAAGCATTCTCAGAAACTTCTTTGTGATGTTTGCATTCAACTCACAGAGTTGAACCTTCCTTTCATAGTTCAGGATTGAAACACTCTTTTTGTAGAATCTGGAAGTGGATATTTGGACCACTGTGAGGACTTCGTTGGAAACGGGTATATCTTCACCTCAAACCTAGAGAGAAGCATTCTCAGAAAGTTCTCTGTGTTGACTGCATTCAACTGACAGACTTGAACAATCGTTTTGATGGAGCAGTTTTGAAACTCTCTTTCTTTGGAATCTGCAAGTGGATATGTTGACCTCTTTGAAGATTTCGTTGGAAACGGGTTAATCTTCACATAAAAGCTAAACAGAAGCATTCTCAGAAACTTCTTTGTGCTGATTGCATTCACCTCACAGAGTTGAACTTTCTCTTTGATAGAGCAGCTTTGAAACACTCTTTTTCTTGAATCTGCAAGTGGACATTTGGAGGGCTTTCTGGACTGTGGTGGAAAAGGAAATATCTTCTCATCGAAAGTACATTTGGAGGGCTTTGTGTTCTGCGGTGGAAAAGGAAATATCTTCTCATGGAAACAACATAGAAGCATTCTCAGAAACAATTCTGTGATGATTGCATTCAGCTGACAGAGTTGAACATTCCTTTTGATAGAGCAGTTTGGAAACACTCTTTTTGTAGAATCTGCATGGGGAGATTTGGACCGCTTGGAGACCCATGGTAGTAAAGGAAATAACTTCATAGAAAAACCAAATGGAAGCATTCTCAGAAAATTCTTTGTGATGATTGAGTTGAACTCAGAGACCTGAACATTCCTTTTGATGGAGCAGTTTCCAAACACACTTCTCGTGGAATCTGCAAGTGGATATTTGGACCTCTCTGAGGATTTCGTTGGAAGCGGGATAAACTTCCCAGAACTAAACGGAAGCATTCTCAGAAACTTCTTTGTGATGTTTGCATTCAACTCACAGAGTTGAAACTTCCTTTCATAGTTCAGGTTTGAAACACTCTTTTTGTAGAATCTGGAAGTGGATATTTGGACCACTGTGTGGTCTTCGTTGGAAACGGGTATATCTTCACCTCAAACCTAGACAGAAGCATTCTCAGAAAGTTCTCTGTGTTGACTGCATTCAACTCACAGAGTTGAAGAATCCTTTTGATGGAGCAGTTTTGAAACTCTCTTTCTTTGGGATCTGCAAGTGGATATGTTGACCTCTTTGAAGATTTCGTTGGAAACGGGTTAATCTTCACATAAAAGCTAAACAGAAGCATTCTCAGAAACTTCTTTGTGATGATTGCATTCACCTCACAGAGTTGAACTTTCCCTTTGATAGAGCAGCTTTGAAACACTCTTTTTCTAGAATCTGCAAGTGGACATTTGGAGGGCTTTGTGTTCTGCGGTGGAAAAGGAAATATCTTCTCATCAAAACTACATAGAAGCATTGTCAGAAACTAATCTGTGATGATTGCATTCAGCTGACAGAGTTGAACATTCCTTTTGATAGAGCAGTTTGGAAACACTCTTTTTGTAGAATCTGCATGTGGAGATTTGGACCGCTTTGAGACCTATGGTAGTAAAGGAAATAACTTCATTGAAAAACCAAATGGAAGCATTCTCAGAAAATTCTTTGTGATGATTGAGTTGAACTCAGAGACCTGAACATTCCTTTTGATGGAGCAGTTTCCAAACACACTTCTCGTGGAATCTGCAAGTGGATATTTGGACCTCTCTGAGGATTTCGTTGGAAGCGGGATAAACTTCCCAGAACTAAACGGAAGCATTCTCAGAAACTTCTTTGTGATGTTTGCATTCAACTCACAGAGTTGAACCTTCCTTTCATAGTTCAGGATTGAAACACTCTTTTTGTAGAATCTGGAAGTGGATATTTGGACCACTGTGAGGACTTCGTTGGAAACGGGTATATCTTCACCTCAAACCTAGAGAGAAGCATTCTCAGAAAGTTCTCTGTGTTGACTGCATTCAACTGACAGACTTGAACAATCGTTTTGATGGAGCAGTTTTGAAACTCTCTTTCTTTGGAATCTGCAAGTGGATATGTTGACCTCTTTGAAGATTTCGTTGGAAACGGGTTAATCTTCACATAAAAGCTAAACAGAAGCATTCTCAGAAACTTCTTTGTGCTGATTGCATTCACCTCACAGAGTTGAACTTTCTCTTTGATAGAGCAGCTTTGAAACACTCTTTTTCTTGAATCTGCAAGTGGACATTTGGAGGGCTTTCTGGACTGTGGTGGAAAAGGAAATATCTTCTCATCGAAAGTACATTTGGAGGGCTTTGTGTTCTGCGGTGGAAAAGGAAATATCTTCTCATGGAAACAACATAGAAGCATTCTCAGAAACAATTCTGTGATGATTGCATTCAGCTGACAGAGTTGAACATTCCTTTTGATAGAGCAGTTTGGAAACACTCTTTTTGTAGAATCTGCATGGGGAGATTTGGACCGCTTGGAGACCCATGGTAGTAAAGGAAATAACTTCATAGAAAAACCAAATGGAAACATTCTCAGAAAATTCTTTGTGATGATTGAGTTGAACTCAGAGACCTGAACATTCCTTTTGATGGAGCAGTTTCCAAACACACTTCTCGTGGAATCTGCAAGTGGATATTTGGACCTCTCTGAGGATTTCGTTGGAAGCGGGATAAACTTCCCAGAACTAAACGGAAGCATTCTCAGAAACTTCTTTGTGATGTTTGCATTCAACTCACAGAGTTGAAACTTCCTTTCATAGTTCAGGTTTGAAACACTCTTTTTGTAGAATCTGGAAGTGGATATTTGGACCACTGTGTGGTCTTCGTTGGAAACGGGTATATCTTCACCTCAAACCTAGAGAGAAGCATTCTCAGAAAGTTCTCTGTGTTGACTGCATTCAACTCACAGAGTTGAAGAATCCTTTTGATGGAGCAGTTTTGAAACTCTCTTTCTTTGGGATCTGCAAGTGGATATGTTGACCTCTTTGAAGATTTCGTTGGAAACGGGTTAATCTTCACATAAAAGCTAAACAGAAGCATTCTCAGAAACTTCTTTGTGATGATTGCATTCACCTCACAGAGTTGAACTTTCCCTTTGATAGAGCAGCTTTGAAACACTCTTTTTCTAGAATCTGCAAGTGGACATTTGGAGGGCTTTGTGTTCTGCGGTGGAAAAGGAAATATCTTCTCATCAAAACTACATAGAAGCATTGTCAGAAACTAATCTGTGATGATTGCATTCAGCTGACAGAGTTGAACATTCCTTTTGATAGAGCAGTTTGGAAACACTCTTTTTGTAGAATCTGCATGTGGAGATTTGGACCGCTTTGAGACCTATGGTAGTAAAGGAAATAACTTCATTGAAAAACCAAATGGAAGCATTCTCAGAAAATTCTTTGTGATGATTGAGTTGAACTCAGAGACCTGAACATTCCTTTTGATGGAGCAGTTTCCAAACACACTTCTCGTGGAATCTGCAAGTGGATATTTGGACCTCTCTGAGGATTTCGTTGGAAGCGGGATAAACTTCCCAGAACTAAACGGAAGCATTCTCAGAAACTTCTTTGTGATGTTTGCATTCAACTCACAGAGTTGAAACTTCCTTTCATAGTTCAGGTTTGAAACACTCTTTTTGTAGAATCTGGAAGTGGATATTTTGACCACTGTGTGGTCTACGTTGGAAACGGGTATATCTTCACCTCAAACCTAGACAGAAGCATTCTCAGAAAGTTCTCTGTGTTGACTGCATTCAACTCACAGAGTTGAACAATCCTTTTGATGGAGCAGTTTTGAAACTCTCTTTCTTTGGAATCTGCAAGTGGATATGTTGACCTCTTTGAAGATTTCGTTGGAAACGGGTTAATCTTCACATAAAAGCTAAACAGAAGCATTCTCAGAAACTTCTTTGTGATGATTGCATTCACCTCACAGAGTTGAACTTTCCCTTTGATAGAGCAGCTTTGAAACACTCTTTTTCTCGAATCTGCAAGTGGACATTTGGAGGGCTTTGTGTTCTGCGGTGGAAAAGGAAATATCTTCTCATCAAAACTACATAGAAGCATTCTCAGAAACTACTCCGTGATGATTGCATTCAGCTGACAGAGTTGAACATTCCTTTTGATAGAGCAGTTTGGAAACACTCTTTTTGTAGAATCTGCATGGGGAGATTTGGACCGCTTGGAGACCTATGGTAGTAAAGGAAATAACTTCATAGAAAAACCAAATGGAAGCATTCTCAGAAAATTCTTTGTGATGATTGAGTTGAACTCAGAGACCTGAACATTCCTTTTGATGGAGCAGTTTCCAAACACACTTCTCGTGGAATCTGCAAGTGGATATTTGGACCTCTCTGAGGATTTCGTTGGAAGCGGGATAAACTTCCCAGAACTAAACGGAAGCATTCTCAGAAACTTCTTTGTGATGTTTGCATTCAACTCACAGAGTTGAAATTTCCTTTCATAGTTCAGGTTTGAAACACTCTTTTTGTAGAATCTGGAAGTGGATATTTGGACCACTGTGTGGTCTTCGTTGGAAACGGGTATATCTTCACCTCAAACCTAGACAGAAGCATTCTCAGAAAGTTCTCTGTGTTGACTGCATTCAACTCACAGAGTTGAACAATCCTTTTGATGGAGCAGTTTTGAAACTCTCTTTCTTTGGAATCTGCAAGTGGATATGTTGACCTCTTTGAAGATTTCGTTGGAAACAGGTTAATCTTCACATAAAAGCTAAACAGAAGCATTCTCAGAAACTTTTTTCTGATGATTGCATTCACCTCACAGAGTTGAACATTCTCTTTGATAGAGCAGCTTTGAAACACTCTTTTTCTAGAATCTGCAAGTGGACATTTGGAGGGCTTTGTGTTCTGCGGTGGAAAAGGAAATATCTTCTCATCAAAACTACATGGAAGCATTCTCAGAAACAATTCTGTGATGATTGCATTCAGCTGACAGAGTTGAACATTCCTTTTGATAGAGCAGTTTGGAAACACTCTTTTTGTAGAATCTGCATGTGGAGATTTGGACCGCTTGGAGACCTATGGTAGTAAAGGAAATAACTTCATAGAAAAACCAAATGGAAGCATTCTCAGAAAATTCTTTGTGATGATTGAGTTGAACTCAGAGACCTGAACATTCCTTTTGATGGAGCAGTTTCCAAATACACTTCTCGTGGAATCTGCAAGTGGATATTTGGACCTCTCTGAGGATTTCGTTGGAAGCGGGATAAACTTCCCAGAACTAAACGGAAGCATTCTCAGAAACTTCTTTGTGATGTTTGCATTCAACTCACAGAGTTGAAACTTCCTTTCATAGTTCAGGTTTGAAACACTCTTTTTGTAGAATCTGGAAGTGGATATTTGGACCACTGTGTGGTCTTCGTTGGAAACGGGTATATCTTCACCTCAAACCTAGACAGAAGCATTCTCAGAAAGTTCTCTGTGTTGACTGCATTCAACTCACAGAGTTGAACAATCCTTTTGATGGAGCAGTTTTGAAACTCTCTTTCTTTGGAATCTGCAAGTGGATATGTTGACCTCTTTGAAGATTTCGTTGGAAACGGGTTAATCTTCACATAAAAGCTAAACAGAAGCATTCTCAGAAACATCTTTGTGATGATTGCATTCACATCACAGAGTTGAACTTTCCCTTTGATAGAGCAGCTTTGAAACACTCTTTTCCTAGAATCTGCAAGTGGACATTTGGAGGGCTTTGTGTTCTGCGGTGGAAAAGGATATATCTTCTCATCAAAACTACATAGAAGCATTCTCAGAAACTACTCTGTGATGATTGCATTCAGCTGACAGAGTTGAACATTCCTTTTGATAGAGCAGTTTGGAAACACTCTTTTTGTAGAATCTGCATGTGGAGATTTGGACCGCTTTGAGACCTATGGTAGTAAAGGAAATAAGTTCATAGAAAAACCAAATGGAAGCATTCTCAGAAAATTCTTTGTGATGATTGAGTTGAACTCAGAGACCTGAACATTCCTTTTGATGGAGCAGTTTCCAAACACACTTCTCGTGGAATCTGCAAGTGGATATTTGGACCTCTCTGAGGATTTCGTTGGAAGCGGGATAAACTTCCCAGAACTAAACGGAAGCATTCTCAGAAACTTCTTTGTGATGTTTGCATTCAACTCACAGAGTTGAACCTTCCTTTCATAGTTCAGGTTTGAAACACTCTTTTTGTAGAATCTGGAAGTGGATATTTGGACCACTGTGAGGACTTCGTTGGAAACGGGTATATCTTCACCTCAAACCTAGAGAGAAGCATTCTCAGAAAGTTCTCTGTGTTGACTGCATTCAACTGACAGACTTGAACAATCGTTTTGATGGAGCAGTTTTGAAACTCTCTTTCTTTGGAATCTGCAAGTGGATATGTTGACCTCTTTGAAGATTTCGTTGGAAACGGGTTAATCTTCACATAAAAGCTAAACAGAAGCATTCTCAGAAACTTCTTTGTGATGATTGCATTCACCTCAGAGAGTTGAACTTTCTCTTTGATAGAGCAGCTTTGAAACACTCTTTTTCTACAATCTGCAAGTGGACATTTGGAGGGCTTTCTGGACTGTGGTGGAAAAGGAAATATCTTCTCATCGAAAGTACATTTGGAGGGCTTTGTGTTCTGCGGTGGAAAAGGAAGTATCTTCTCATGGAAACAACCTAGAAGCATTCTCAGAAACAATTCTGTGATGATTGCATTCAGCTGACAGAGTTGAACATTCCTTTTGATAGAGCAGTTTGGAAACACTCTTTTTGTAGAATCTGCATGGGGAGATTTGGACCGCTTGGAGACCTATGGTAGTAAAGGAAATAACTTCATAGAAAAACCAAATGGAAGCATTCTCAGAAAATTCTTTGTGATGATTGAGTTGAACTCAGAGACCTGAACATTCCTTTTGATGGAGCAGTTTCCAAACACACTTCTCGTGGAATCTGCAAGTGGATATTTGGACCTCTCTGAGGATTTCGTTGGAAGCGGGATAAACTTCCCAGAACTAAACGGAAGCATTCTCAGAAACTTGTTTGTGATGTTTGCATTCAACTCACAGAGTTGAAACTTCCTTTCATAGTTCAGGTTTGAAACACTCTTTTTGTAGAATCTGGAAGTGGATATTTGGACCACTGTGTGGTCTTCGTTGGAAACGGGTATATCTTCACCTCAAACCTAGACAGAAGCATTCTCAGAAAGTTCTCTGTGTTGACTGCATTCAACTCACAGAGTTGAACAATCCTTTTGATGGAGCAGTTTTGAAACTCTCTTTCTTTGGAATCTGCAAGTGGATATGTTGACCTCTTTGAAGATTTCGTTGGAAACGGGTTAATCTTCACATAAAAGCTAAACAGAAGCATTCTCAGAAACTTCTTTGTGATGATTGCATTCACCTCACAGAGTTGAACTTTCCCTTTGATAGAGCAGCTTTGAAACACTCTTTTTCTAGAATCTGCAAGTGGACATTTGGAGGGCTTTGTGTTCTGCGGTGGAAAAGGAAATATTTTCTCATCAAAACTACATAGAAGCATTCTCAGAAACTACTCTGTGATGATTGCATTCAGCTGACAGAATTGAACATTCCTTTTGATAGAGCAGTTTGGAAACACTCTTTTTTTAGAATCTGCATGTGGAGATTTGGACCGCTTGGAGACCTATGGTAGTAAAGGAAATAACTTCATAGAAAAACCAAATGGAAGCATTCTCAGAAAATTCTTTGTGATGATTGAGTTGAACTCAGAGACCTGAACATTCCTTTTGATGGAGCAGTTTCCAAACACACTTCTCGTGGAATCTGCAAGTGGATATTTGGACCTCTCTGAGGATTTCGTTGGAAGCGGGATAAACTTCCCAGAACTAAACGGAAGCATTCTCAGAAACTTCTTTGTGATGTTTGCATTCAACTCACAGAGTTGAAACTTCCTTTCATAGTTCAGGTTTGAAACACTCTTTTTGTAGAATCTGGAAGTGGATATTTGGACCACTGTGAGGACTTCGTTGGAAACGGGTATATCTTCACCTCAAACCTAGACAGAAGCATTCTCAGAAAGTTCTCTGTGTTGACTGCATTCAACTGACAGACTTGAACAATCGTTTTGATGGAGCAGTTTTGAAACTCTCTTTCTTTGGAATCTGCAAGTGGATATGTTGACCTCTTTGAAGATTTCGTTGGAAACGGGTTAATCTTCACATAAAAGCTAAACAGAAGCATTCTCAGAAACTTCTTTGTGCTGATTGCATTCACCTCACAGAGTTGAACTTTCTCTTTGATAGAGCAGCTTTGAAACACTCTTTTTCTTGAATCTGCAAGTGGACATTTGGAGGGCTTTCTGGACTGTGGTGGAAAAGGAAATATCTTCTCATCGAAAGTACATTTGGAGGGCTTTGTGTTCTGCGGTGGAAAAGGAAATATCTTCTCATGGAAACAACATAGAAGCATTCTCAGAAACAATTCTGTGATGATTGCATTCAGCTGACAGAGTTGAACATTCCTTTTGATAGAGCAGTTTGGAAACTCTCTTTTTGTAGAATCTGCATGGGGAGATTTGGACCGCTTGGAGACCCATGGTAGTAAAGGAAATAACTTCATAGAAAAACCAAATGGAAGCATTCTCAGAAAATTCTTTGTGATGATTGAGTTGAACTCAGAGACCTGAACATTCCTTTTGATGGAGCAGTTTCCAAACACACTTCTCGTGGAATCTGCAAGTGGATATTTGGACCTCTCTGAGGATTTCGTTGGAAGCGGGATAAACTTCCCAGAACTAAACGGAAGCATTCTCAGAAACTTCTTTGTGATGTTTGCATTCAACTCACAGAGTTGAACCTTCCTTTAATAGTTCAGGTTTGAAACACTCTTTTTGTAGAATCTGGAAGTGGATATTTGGACCACTGTGAGGACTTCGTTGGAAACGGGTATATCTTCACCTCAAACCTAGAGAGAAGCATTCTCAGAAAGTTCTCTGTGTTGACTGCATTCAACTGACAGACTTGAACAATCGTTTTGATGGAGCAGTTTTGAAACTCTCTTTCTTTGGAATCTGCAAGTGGATATGTTGACCTCTTTGAAGATTTCGTTGGAAACGGGTTAATCTTCACATAAAAGCTAAACAGAAGCATTCTCAGAAACTTCTTTGTGCTGATTGCATTCACCTCACAGAGTTGAACTTTCCCTTTGATAGAGCAGCTTTGAAACACTCTTTTTCTAGAATCTGCAAGTGGACATTTGGAGGGCTTTGTGTTCTGCGGTGGAAAAGGAAATATCTTCTCATCAAAACTACATAGAAGCATTCTCAGAAACTACTCTGTGATGATTGCATTCAGCTGACAGAGTTGAACATTCCTTTTGATAGAGCAGTTTGGAAACACTCTTTTTGTAGAATCTGCATGTGGAGATTTGGACCGCTTGGAGACCTATGGTAGTAAAGGAAATAACTTCATAGAAAAACCAAATGGAAGCATTCTCAGAAAATTCTTTGTGATGATTGAGTTGAACTCAGAGACCTGAACATTCCTTTTGATGGAGCAGTTTCCAAACACACTTCTCGTGGAAACTGCAAGTGGATATTTGGACCTCACTGAGGATTTCGTTGGAAGCGGGATAAACTTCCCAGAACTAAACGGAAGCATTCTCAGAAACTTGTTTGTGATGTTTGCATTCAACTCACAGAGTTGAAACTTCCTTTCATAGTTCAGGTTTGAAACACTCTTTTTGTAGAATCTGGAAGTGGATATTTGGACCATTGTGAGGACTTCGTTGGAAACGGGTATATCTTCACCTCAAACCTAGAGAGAAGCATTCTCAGAAAGTTCTCTGTGTTGACTGCATTCAACTGACAGACTTGAACAATCGTTTTGATGGAGCAGTTTTGAAACTCTCTTTCTTTGGAATCTGCAAGTGGATATGTTGACCTCTTTGAAGATTTCGTTGGAAACGGGTTAATCTTCACATAAAAGCTAAACAGAAGCATTCTCAGAAACTTCTTTGTGCTGATTGCATTCACCTCACAGAGTTGAACTTTCTCTTTGATAGAGCAGCTTTGAAACACTCTTTTTCTTGAATCTGCAAGTGGACATTTGGAGGGCTTTCTGGACTGTGGTGGAAAAGGAAATATCTTCTCATCGAAAGTACATTTGGAGGGCTTTGTGTTCTGCGGTGGAAAAGGAAATATCTTCTCATGGAAACAACATAGAAGCATTCTCAGAAACAATTCTGTGATGATTGCATTCAGCTGACAGAGTTGAACATTCCTTTTTATAGAGCAGTTTGGAAACACTCTTTTTGTAGAATCTGCATGGGGAGATTTGGACCGCTTGGAGACCTATGGTAGTAAAGGAAATAACTTCATAGAAAAACCAAATGGAAGCATTCTCAGAAAATTCTTTGTGATGATTGAGTTGAACTCAGAGACCTGAACATTCCTTTTGATGGAGCAGTTTCCAAACACACTTCTCGTGGAATCTGCAAGTGGATATTTGGACCTCTCTGAGGATTTCGTTGGAAGCGGGATAAACTTCCCAGAACTAAACGGAAGCATTCTCAGAAACTTCTTTGTGATGTTTGCATTCAACTCACAGAGTTGAAACTTCCTTTCATAGTTCAGGTTTGAAACACTCTTTTTGTAGAATCTGGAAGTGGATATTTGGACCACTGTGTGGTCTTCGTTGGAAACGGGTATATCTTCACCTCAAACCTAGACAGAAGCATTCTCAGAAAGTTCTCTGTGTTGACTGCATTCAACTCACAGAGTTGAACAATCCTTTTGATGGAGCAGTTTTGAAACTCTCTTTCTTTGGAATCTGCAAGTGGATATGTTGACCTCTTTGAAGATTTCGTTGGAAACGGGTTAATCTTCACATAAAAGCTAAACAGAAGCATTCTCAGAAACATCTTTGTGATGATTGCATTCACATCACAGAGTTGAACTTTCCCTTTGATAGAGCAGCTTTGAAACACTCTTTTCCTAGAATCTGCAAGTGGACATTTGGAGGGCTTTGTGTTCTGCGGTGGAAAAGGATATATCTTCTCATCAAAACTACATAGAAGCATTCTCAGAAACTACTCTGTGATGATTGCATTCAGCTGACAGAGTTGAACATTCCTTTTGATAGAGCAGTTTGGAAACACTCTTTTTGTAGAATCTGCATGTGGAGATTTGGACCGCTTTGAGACCTATGGTAGTAAAGGAAATAACTTCATAGAAAAACCAAATGGAAGCATTCTCAGAAAATTCTTTGTGATGATTGAGTTGAACTCAGAGACCTGAACATTCCTTTTGATGGAGCAGTTTCCAAACACACTTCTCGTGGAATCTGCAAGTGGATATTTGGACCTCTCTGAGGATTTCGTTGGAAGCGGGATAAACTTCCCAGAACTAAACGGAAGCATTCTCAGAAACTTCTTTGTGATGTTTGCATTCAACTCACAGAGTTGAACCTTCCTTTCATAGTTCAGGTTTGAAACACTCTTTTTGTAGAATCTGGAAGTGGATATTTGGACCACTGTGAGGACTTCGTTGGAAACGGGTATATCTTCACCTCAAACCTAGAGAGAAGCATTCTCAGAAAGTTCTCTGTGTTGACTGCATTCAACTGACAGACTTGAACAATCGTTTTGATGGAGCAGTTTTGAAACTCTCTTTCTTTGGAATCTGCAAGTGGATATGTTGACCTCTTTGAAGATTTCGTTGGAAACGGGTTAATCTTCACATAAAAGCTAAACAGAAGCATTCTCAGAAACTTCTTTGTGATGATTGCATTCACCTCAGAGAGTTGAACTTTCTCTTTGATAGAGCAGCTTTGAAACACTCTTTTTCTACAATCTGCAAGTGGACATTTGGAGGGCTTTCTGGACTGTGGTGGAAAAGGAAATATCTTCTCATCGAAAGTACATTTGGAGGGCTTTGTGTTCTGCGGTGGAAAAGGAAGTATCTTCTCATGGAAACAACCTAGAAGCATTCTCAGAAACAATTCTGTGATGATTGCATTCAGCTGACAGAGTTGAACATTCCTTTTGATAGAGCAGTTTGGAAACACTCTTTTTGTAGAATCTGCATGGGGAGATTTGGACCGCTTGGAGACCTATGGTAGTAAAGGAAATAACTTCATAGAAAAACCAAATGGAAGCATTCTCAGAAAATTCTTTGTGATGATTGAGTTGAACTCAGAGACCTGAACATTCCTTTTGATGGAGCAGTTTCCAAACACACTTCTCGTGGAATCTGCAAGTGGATATTTGGACCTCTCTGAGGATTTCGTTGGAAGCGGGATAAACTTCCCAGAACTAAACGGAAGCATTCTCAGAAACTTGTTTGTGATGTTTGCATTCAACTCACAGAGTTGAAACTTCCTTTCATAGTTCAGGTTTGAAACACTCTTTTTGTAGAATCTGGAAGTGGATATTTGGACCACTGTGTGGTCTTCGTTGGAAACGGGTATATCTTCACCTCAAACCTAGACAGAAGCATTCTCAGAAAGTTCTCTGTGTTGACTGCATTCAACTCACAGAGTTGAACAATCCTTTTGATGGAGCAGTTTTGAAACTCTCTTTCTTTGGAATCTGCAAGTGGATATGTTGACCTCTTTGAAGATTTCGTTGGAAACGGGTTAATCTTCACATAAAAGCTAAACAGAAGCATTCTCAGAAACTTCTTTGTGATGATTGCATTCACCTCACAGAGTTGAACTTTCCCTTTGATAGAGCAGCTTTGAAACACTCTTTTTCTAGAATCTGCAAGTGGACATTTGGAGGGCTTTGTGTTCTGCGGTGGAAAAGGAAATATTTTCTCATCAAAACTACATAGAAGCATTCTCAGAAACTACTCTGTGATGATTGCATTCAGCTGACAGAATTGAACATTCCTTTTGATAGAGCAGTTTGGAAACACTCTTTTTTTAGAATCTGCATGTGGAGATTTGGACCGCTTGGAGACCTATGGTAGTAAAGGAAATAACTTCATAGAAAAACCAAATGGAAGCATTCTCAGAAAATTCTTTGTGATGATTGAGTTGAACTCAGAGACCTGAACATTCCTTTTGATGGAGCAGTTTCCAAACACACTTCTCGTGGAATCTGCAAGTGGATATTTGGACCTCTCTGAGGATTTCGTTGGAAGCGGGATAAACTTCCCAGAACTAAACGGAAGCATTCTCAGAAACTTCTTTGTGATGTTTGCATTCAACTCACAGAGTTGAAACTTCCTTTCATAGTTCAGGTTTGAAACACTCTTTTTGTAGAATCTGGAAGTGGATATTTGGACCACTGTGAGGACTTCGTTGGAAACGGGTATATCTTCACCTCAAACCTAGAGAGAAGCATTCTCAGAAAGTTCTCTGTGTTGACTGCATTCAACTGACAGACTTGAACAATCGTTTTGATGGAGCAGTTTTGAAACTCTCTTTCTTTGGAATCTGCAAGTGGATATGTTGACCTCTTTGAAGATTTCGTTGGAAACGGGTTAATCTTCACATAAAAGCTAAACAGAAGCATTCTCAGAAACTTCTTTGTGCTGATTGCATTCACCTCACAGAGTTGAACTTTCTCTTTGATAGAGCAGCTTTGAAACACTCTTTTTCTTGAATCTGCAAGTGGACATTTGGAGGGCTTTCTGGACTGTGGTGGAAAAGGAAATATCTTCTCATCGAAAGTACATTTGGAGGGCTTTGTGTTCTGCGGTGGAAAAGGAAATATCTTCTCATGGAAACAACATAGAAGCATTCTCAGAAACAATTCTGTGATGATTGCATTCAGCTGACAGAGTTGAACATTCCTTTTGATAGAGCAGTTTGGAAACTCTCTTTTTGTAGAATCTGCATGGGGAGATTTGGACCGCTTGGAGACCCATGGTAGTAAAGGAAATAACTTCATAGAAAAACCAAATGGAAGCATTCTCAGAAAATTCTTTGTGATGATTGAGTTGAACTCAGAGACCTGAACATTCCTTTTGATGGAGCAGTTTCCAAACACACTTCTCGTGGAATCTGCAAGTGGATATTTGGACCTCTCTGAGGATTTCGTTGGAAGCGGGATAAACTTCCCAGAACTAAACGGAAGCATTCTCAGAAACTTCTTTGTGATGTTTGCATTCAACTCACAGAGTTGAACCTTCCTTTAATAGTTCAGGTTTGAAACACTCTTTTTGTAGAATCTGGAAGTGGATATTTGGACCACTGTGAGGACTTCGTTGGAAACGGGTATATCTTCACCTCAAACCTAGAGAGAAGCATTCTCAGAAAGTTCTCTGTGTTGACTGCATTCAACTGACAGACTTGAACAATCGTTTTGATGGAGCAGTTTTGAAACTCTCTTTCTTTGGAATCTGCAAGTGGATATGTTGACCTCTTTGAAGATTTCGTTGGAAACGGGTTAATCTTCACATAAAAGCTAAACAGAAGCATTCTCAGAAACTTCTTTGTGCTGATTGCATTCACCTCACAGAGTTGAACTTTCCCTTTGATAGAGCAGCTTTGAAACACTCTTTTTCTAGAATCTGCAAGTGGACATTTGGAGGGCTTTGTGTTCTGCGGTGGAAAAGGAAATATCTTCTCATCAAAACTACATAGAAGCATTCTCAGAAACTACTCTGTGATGATTGCATTCAGCTGACAGAGTTGAACATTCCTTTTGATAGAGCAGTTTGGAAACACTCTTTTTGTAGAATCTGCATGTGGAGATTTGGACCGCTTGGAGACCTATGGTAGTAAAGGAAATAACTTCATAGAAAAACCAAATGGAAGCATTCTCAGAAAATTCTTTGTGATGATTGAGTTGAACTCAGAGACCTGAACATTCCTTTTGATGGAGCAGTTTCCAAACACACTTCTCGTGGAAACTGCAAGTGGATATTTGGACCTCACTGAGGATTTCGTTGGAAGCGGGATAAACTTCCCAGAACTAAACGGAAGCATTCTCAGAAACTTCTTTGTGATGTTTGCATTCAACTCACAGAGTTGAAACTTCCTTTCATAGTTCAGGTTTGAAACACTCTTTTTGTAGAATCTGGAAGTGGATATTTGGACCATTGTGAGGACTTCGTTGGAAACGGGTATATCTTCACCTCAAACCTAGAGAGAAGCATTCTCAGAAAGTTCTCTGTGTTGACTGCATTCAACTGACAGACTTGAACAATCGTTTTGATGGAGCAGTTTTGAAACTCTCTTTCTTTGGAATCTGCAAGTGGATATGTTGACCTCTTTGAAGATTTCGTTGGAAACGGGTTAATCTTCACATAAAAGCTAAACAGAAGCATTCTCAGAAACTTCTTTGTGCTGATTGCATTCACCTCACAGAGTTGAACTTTCTCTTTGATAGAGCAGCTTTGAAACACTCTTTTTCTTGAATCTGCAAGTGGACATTTGGAGGGCTTTCTGGACTGTGGTGGAAAAGGAAATATCTTCTCATCGAAAGTACATTTGGAGGGCTTTGTGTTCTGCGGTGGAAAAGGAAATATCTTCTCATGGAAACAACATAGAAGCATTCTCAGAAACAATTCTGTGATGATTGCATTCAGCTGACAGAGTTGAACATTCCTTTTGATAGAGCAGTTTGGAAACACTCTTTTTGTAGAATCTGCATGGGGAGATTTGGACCGCTTGGAGACCTATGGTAGTAAAGGAAATAACTTCATAGAAAAACCAAATGGAAGCATTCTCAGAAAATTCTTTGTGATGATTGAGTTGAACTCAGAGACCTGAACATTCCTTTTGATGGAGCAGTTTCCAAACACACTTCTCGTGGAATCTGCAAGTGGATATTTGGACCTCTCTGAGGATTTCGTTGGAAGCGGGATAAACTTCCCAGAACTAAACGGAAGCATTCTCAGAAACTTCTTTGTGATGTTTGCATTCAACTCACAGAGTTGAAACTTCCTTTCATAGTTCAGGTTTGAAACACTCTTTTTGTAGAATCTGGAAGTGGATATTTGGACCACTGTGTGGTCTTCGTTGGAAACGGGTATATCTTCACCTCAAACCTAGACAGAAGCATTCTCAGAAAGTTCTCTGTGTTGACTGCATTCAACTCACAGAGTTGAACAATCCTTTTGATGGAGCAGTTTTGAAACTCTCTTTCTTTGGGATCTGCAAGTGGATATGTTGACCTCTTTGAAGATTTCGTTGGAAACGGGTTAATCTTCACATAAAAGCTAAACAGAAGCATTCTCAGAAACTTCTTTGTGATCATTGCATTCACCTCACAGAGTTGAACTTTCCCTTTGATAGAGCAGCTTTGAAACACTCTTTTTCTAGAATCTGCAAATGGACATTTGGAGGGCTTTGTGTTCTGCGGTGGAAAAGGAAATATCTTCTCATCAAAACTACATAGAAGCATTCTCAGAAACTACTCTGTGATGATTGCATTCAGCTGACAGAATTGAACATTCCTTTTGATAGAGCAGTTTGGAAACACTCTTTTTGTAGAATCTGCATGTGGAGATTTGGACCGCTTGGAGACCTATGGTAGTAAAGGAAATAACTTCATAGAAAAAGCAAATGGAAGCATTCTCAGAAAATTCTTTGTGATGATTGAGTTGAACTCAGAGACCTGAACATTCCTTTTGATGGAGCAGTTTCCAAACACACTTCTCGTGGAATCTGCAAGTGGATATTTGGACCTCTCTGAGGATTTCGTTGGAAGCGGGATAAACTTCCCAGAACTAAACGGAAGCATTCTCAGAAACTTCTTTGTGATGTTTGCATTCAACTCACAGAGTTGAACCTTCCTTTCATAGTTAAGGTTAGAAACACTCTTTTTGTAGAATCTGGAAGTGGATATTTGGACCACTGTGTGGTCTTCGTTGGAAACGGGTATATCTTCACCTCAAACCTAGACAGAAGCATTCTCAGAAAGTTCTCTGTGTTGACTGCATTCAACTCACAGAGTTGAACAATCCTTTTGATGGAGCAGTTTTGAAACTCTCTTTCTTTGGAATCTGCAAGTGGATATGTTGACCTCTTTGAAGATTTCGTTGGAAACGGGTTAATCTTCACATAAAAGCTAAACAGAAGCATTGTCAGAAACTTCTTCGTGATGTTTGCATTCACCTCATAGAGTTGAACTTTCCCTTTGATAGAGCAGCTGTGAAACACACTTTTTCTAGAATCTGCCAGTGGACATTTGGAGGGCTTTCTGGACTGTGGTGGAAAAGGAAATATCTTCTCATCGAAAGTACATAGAAGCATTCTCAGAAACTACTCTGTGATGATTGATTTCAACTGACAGAGTTGAACGTTCCTTTTGATAGAGCAGTTTGGAAACACTCTTTTTGTAGAATCCGCATGTGGATATTTGGTCCGCTTGGAGACCTATGGTAGTAAAGGAAATAAGTTCATAGAAAAACCAAATGGAAGCATTCTCAGAAAATTCTTTGTGATGATTGAGTTGAACTCAGAGACCTGAACATTCCTTTTGATGGAGCAGTTTCCAAACACACTTCTCGTGGAATCTGCAAGTGGATATTTGGACCTCTCTGAGGATTGCTTTGGAAGCGGGATAAACTCCCCAGAACTAAACGGAAGCATTCTCAGAAACTTCTTTGTGATGTTTGCATTCAACTCACAGAGTTGAACCTTCCTTTCATAGTTCAGGTTTGAAACACTCTTTTTGTAGAATCTGGAAGTGGATATTTGGACCACTGTGAGGACTTCGTTGGAAACGGGTATATCTTCTCATAAAAGCTAAACAGAAGAATTCTCAGAAACTTATTTGTGATGATTGCATTCACCTCACAGAGTTGAGCTTTCCCTTTGATAGAGCAGCTGTGAAACACTCTTTTTCTAGAATCTCCAAGTGGACATTTGGAGGGCTTTCTGGACTGTGGTGGAAAAGGAAATATCTTCTCATCGAAAGTACATAGAAGCATTCTCAGAAACTACTCTGTGATGATTGCTTTCAACTGACAGATTTGAACGTTCCTTTTGATAGAGCAGGTTGCAAACACCCTTTTTGTAGAATCTGCAAGTGGAGATTTGGACCGCTTGGAGACCTATGGTAGTAAAGGAAATAAGTTCATAGAAAAACGAAACGGAAGCATTCTCAGAAAATCCTTTGTGATGATTGAGTTGAACTCAGAGACCTGAACATTCCTTTTGATGGAGCAGTTTCCAAACACACTTCTCGTGGAATCTGCAAGTGGATATTTGGACCTCTCTGAGGATTTCGTTGGAAGCGGGATAAACTTCCCAGAACTAAACGGAAGCATTCTCAGAAACTTCTTTGTGATGTTTGCATTCAACTCACAGAGTTGAACCTTCCTTTCATAGTTCAGGTTTGAAACACTCTTTTTGTAGAATCTGGAAGTGGATATTTGGACCGCAGTGTGGTCTTCGTTGGAAACGGGTATATCTTCACCTCAAACCTAGACAGAAGCATTCTCAGAAAGTTCTCTGTGTTGACTGCATTCAACTCACAGAGTTGAACAATCCTTTTGATGGAGCAGTTTTGAAACTCTCTTTCTTTGGAATCTGCAAGTGGATATGTTGACCTCTTTGAAGATTTCGTTGGAAACGGGTTAATCTTCACATAAAAGCTAAACAGAAGCATTCTCAGAAACTTCTTTGTGATGATTGCATTCACCTCACAGAGTTGAAATTTCCCTTTGATAGAGCAGCTTTGAAACACTCTTTTTCTAGAATCTGCAAGTGGACATTTGGAGGGCTTTGTGTTCTGCGGTGGAAAAGGAAATATCTTCTCATCAAAACTACATAGAAGCATTCTCAGAAACTACTCTGTGATGATTGCATTCAGCTGACAGAGTTGAACATTCCTTTTGATAGAGCAGTTTGCAAACACTCTTTTTGTAGAATCTGCAAGTGGAGATTTGGACCGCTTGGAGACCTATGGTAGTAAAGGAAATAAGTTCATAGAAAAACGAAACGGAAGCATTCTCAGAAAATCCTTTGTGATGATTGAGTTGAACTCAGAGACCTGAACATTCCTTTTGATGGAGCAGTTTCCAAACACACTTCTCGTGGAATCTGCAAGTGGATATTTGGACCTCTCTGAGGATTTCGTTGGAAGCGGGATAAACTTCCCAGAACTAAACGGAAGCATTCTCAGAAACTTCTTTGTGATGTTTGCATTCAACTCACAGAGTTGAACCTTCCTTTCATAGTTCAGGTTTGAAACACTCTTTTTGTAGAATCTGGAAGTGGATATTTGGACCGCAGTGTGGTCTTCGTTGGAAACGGGTATATCTTCACCTCAAACCTAGACAGAAGCATTCTCAGAAAGTTCTCTGTGTTGACTGCATTCAACTCACAGAGTTGAACAATCCTTTTGATGGAGCAGTTTTGAAACTCTCTTTCTTTGGAATCTGCAAGTGGATATGTTGACCTCTTTGAAGATTTCGTTGGAAACGGGTTAATCTTCACATAAAAGCTAAACAGAAGCATTGTCAGAAACTTCTTCGTGATGTTTGCATTCACCTCATAGAGTTGAACTTTCCCTTTGATAGAGCAGCTTTGAAACACTCTTTTTCTAGAATCTGCAAGTGGACATTTGGAGGGCTTTGTGTTCTGCGCTGGAAAAGGAAATATCTTCTCATCAAAACTACATAGAAGCATTCTCAGAAACAATTCTGTGATGATTGCATTCAGCTGACAGAGTTGAACATTCCTTTTGATAGAGCAGTTTGGAAACACTCTTTTTGTAGTATCTGCATGTGCAGATTTGGACCGCTTTGAGACCTATGGTAGTAAAGGAAATAACTTCATAGAAAAACCAAATGGAAGCATTCTCAGAAAATTCTTTGTGATGATTGAGTTGAACTCAGAGACCTGAACATTCCTTTTGATGGAGCAGTTTCCAAACACACTTCTCGTGGAATCTGCAAGTGGATATTTGGGCCTCTCTGAGGATTTCGTTGGAAGCGGGATAAACTTCCCAGAACTAAACGGAAGCATTCTCAGAAACTTCTTTGTGATGTTTGCATTCAACTCACAGAGTTGAACCTTCCTTTCATAGTTCAGGTTTGAAACACTCTTTTTGTAGAATCTGGAAGTGGATATTTGGACCACTGTGTGGTCTTCGTTGGAAACGGGTATATCTTCACCTCAAACCTAGACAGAAGCATTCTCAGAAAGTTCTCTGTGTTGACTGCATTCAACTCACAGAGTTGAACAATCCTTTTGATGGAGCAGTTTTGAAACTCTCTTTCTTTGGAATCTGCAAGTGGATATGTTGACCTCTTTGAAGATTTCGTTGGAAACGGGTTAATCTTCACATAAAAGCTAAACAGAAGCATTCTCAGAAACTTCTTTGTGATGATTGCATTCACCTCACAGAGTTGAACTTTCCCTTTGATAGAGCAGCTGTGAAACACACTTTTTCTAGAATCTGCCAGTGGACATTTGGAGGGCTTTCTGGACTGTGGTGGAAAAGGAAATATCTTCTCATCGAAAGTACATAGAAGCATTCTCAGAAACTACTCTGTGATGATTGATTTCAACTGACAGAGTTGAACGTTCCTTTTGATAGAGCAGTTTGGAAACACTCTTTTTGTAGAATCTGCATGTGGATATTTGGTCCGCTTGGAGACCTATGGTAGTAAAGGAAATAAGTTCATAGAAAAACCAAATGGAAGCATTCTCAGAAAATTCTTTGTGATGATTGAGTTGAACTCAGAGACCTGAACATTCCTTTTGATGGAGCAGTTTCCAAACACACTTCTCGTGGAATCTGCAAGTGGATATTTGGACCTCTCTGAGGATTGCTTTGGAAGCGGGATAAACTTCCCAGAACTAAACGGAAGCATTCTCAGAAACTTCTTTGTGATGTTTGCATTCAACTCACAGAGTTGAACCTTCCTTTCATAGTTCAGGTTTGAAACACTCTTTTTGTAGAATCTGGAAGTGGATATTTGGACCACTGTGAGGACTTCGTTGGAAACGGGTATATCGTCTCATAAAAGCTAAACAGAAGAATTCTCAGAAACTTATTTGTGATGATTGCATTCACCTCACAGAGTTGAACTTTCCCTTTGATAGAGCAGCTGTGAAACACTCTTTTTCTAGAATCTCCAAGTGGACATTTGGAGGGCTTTCTGGACTGTGGTGGAAAAGGAAATATCTTCTCATCGAAAGTACATAGAAGCATTCTCAGAAACTACTCTGTGATGATTGCTTTCAACTGACAGATTTGAACGTTCCTTTTGATAGAGCAGGTTGCAAACACCCTTTTTGTAGAATCTGCAAGTGGAGATTTGGACCGCTTGGAGACCTATGGTAGTAAAGGAAATAAGTTCATAGAAAAACGAAACGGAAGCATTCTCAGAAAATCCTTTGTGATGATTGAGTTGAACTCAGAGACCTGAACATTCCTTTTGATGGAGCAGTTTCCAAACACACTTCTCGTGGAATCTGCAAGTGGATATTTGGACCTCTCTGAGGATTTCGTTGGAAGCGGGATAAACTTCCCAGAACTAAACGGAAGCATTCTCAGAAACTTCTTTGTGATGTTTGCATTCAACTCACAGAGTTGAACCTTCCTTTCATAGTTCAGGTTTGAAACACTCTTTTTGTAGAATCTGGAAGTGGATATTTGGACCGCAGTGTGGTCTTCGTTGGAAACGGGTATATCTTCACCTCAAACCTAGACAGAAGCATTCTCAGAAAGTTCTCTGTGTTGACTGCATTCAACTCACAGAGTTGAACAATCCTTTTGATGGAGCAGTTTTGAAACTCTCTTTCTTTGGAATCTGCAAGTGGATATGTTGACCTCTTTGAAGATTTCGTTGGAAACGGGTTAATCTTCACATAAAAGCTAAACAGAAGCATTCTCAGAAACTTCTTTGTGATGATTGCATTCACCTCACAGAGTTGAAATTTCCCTTTGATAGAGCAGCTTTGAAACACTCTTTTTCTAGAATCTGCAAGTGGACATTTGGAGGGCTTTGTGTTCTGCGGTGGAAAAGGAAATATCTTCTCATCAAAACTACATAGAAGCATTCTCAGAAACTACTCTGTGATGATTGCATTCAGCTGACAGAGTTGAACATTCCTTTTGATAGAGCAGTTTGGAAACACTCTTTTTGTAGAATCTGCATGTGGAGATTTGGACCGCTTGGAGACCTATGGTAGTAAAGGAAATAACTTCATAGAAAAACCAAATGGAAGCATTCTCAGAAAATTCTTTGTGATGATTGAGTTGAACTCAGAGACCTGAACATTCCTTTTGATGGAGCAGTTTCCAAACACACTTCTCGTGGAAACTGCAAGTGGATATTTGGACCTCACTGAGGATTTCGTTGGAAGCGGGATAAACTTCCCAGAACTAAACGGAAGCATTCTCAGAAACTTGTTTGTGATGTTTGCATTCAACTCACAGAGTTGAAACTTCCTTTCATAGTTCAGGTTTGAAACACTCTTTTTGTAGAATCTGGAAGTGGATATTTGGACCACTGTGTGGTCTTCGTTGGAAACGGGTATATCTTCACCTCAGACCTAGACAGAAGCATTCTCAGAAAGTTCTCTGTGTTGACTGCATTCAACTCACAGAGTTGAACAATCCTTTTGATGGAGCAGTTTTGAAACTCTCTTTCTTTGGAAACTGCAAGTGGATATGTTGACCTCTTTGAAGATTTCGTTGGAAACCTGTTAATCTTCATATAAAAGCTAAACAGAAGCATTGTCAGAAACTTCTATGTGATGTTTGCATTCACCTCATACAGTTGAACTTTCCCTTTGATAGAGCAGCTTTGAAACACTCTTTTTCTAGAATCTGCAAGTGGACATTTGGAGGGCTTTGTGTTCTGCGGTGGAAAAGGAAATATCCTCTCATGGAAACTACATAGAAGCATTCTCAGAAACAATTCTGTGATGATTGCATTCAGCTGACAGAGTTGAACATTCCTTTTGATAGAGCAGTTTGGAAACACTCTTTTTGTAGAATCTGCATGTGGAGATTTGGACCGCTTGGAGACCTATGGTAGTAAAGGAAATAACTTCATAGAAAAACCAAATGGAAGCATTCTCAGAAAATTCTTTGTGATGATTGAGTTGAACTCAGAGACCTGAACATTCCTTTTGATGGAGCAGTTTCCAAACACACTTCTCGTGGAATCTGCAAGTGGATATTTGGACCTCTCTGAGGATTTCGTTGGAAGCGGGATAAACTTCCCAGAACTAAACGGAAGCATTCTCAGAAACTTCTTTGTGATGTTTGCATTCAACTCACAGAGTTGAACCTTCCTTTCATAGTTCAGGTTTGAAACACTCTTTTTGTAGAATCTGGAAGTGGATATTTGTACCACTGTGTGGTCTTCGTTGGAAACGGGTATATCTTCACCTCAAACCTAGACAGAAGCATTCTCAGAAAGTTCTCTGTGTTGACTGCATTCAACTCAGAGAGTTGAACAATCCTTTTGATGGAGCAGTTTTGAAACTCTCTTTCTTTGGAATCTGCAAGTGGATATGTTGACCTCTTTGAAGATTTCGTTGGAAACGGGTTAATCTTCACATAAAAGCTAAACAGAAGCATTGTCAGAAACTTCTTTGTGATGTTTGCATTCACCTCTTAGAGTTGAACTTTCCCTTTGATAGAGCAGCTTTGAAACACTCTTTTTCTAGAATCTGCAAGTGGACATTTGGAGCTCTTTGTGTTCTGCGCTGGAAAAGGAAATATCTTCTCATCAAAACTACATAGAAGCATTCTCAGAAACAATTCTGTGATGATTGCATTCAGCTGACAGAGTTGAACATTCCTTTTGATAGAGCAGTTTGGGAACACTCTTTTTGTAGAATCTGCATGTGGAGATTTGGACCGCTTGGAGACCTATGGTAGTAAAGGAAATAACTTCATAGAAAAACCAAATGGAAGCATTCTCAGAAAATTCTTTGTGATGATTGAGTTGAACTCAGAGACCTGAACATTCCTTTTGATGGAGCAGTTTCCAAACACACTTCTCGTGGAATCTGCAAGTGGATATTTGGACCTCTCTGAGGATTTCGTTGGAAGCGGGATAAACTTCCCAGAACTAAACGGAAGCATTCTCAGAAACTTCTTTGTGATGTTTGCATTCAACTCACAGAGTTGAACCTTCCTTTCATAGTTCAGGTTAGAAACACT
Organism: Pan troglodytes; assembly: GCF_028858775.2. Taxonomy (NCBI): domain Eukaryota; kingdom Metazoa; phylum Chordata; class Mammalia; order Primates; family Hominidae; genus Pan; species Pan troglodytes. Next base: position 56,081,979 of record NC_072407.2, read on the forward strand.
CTTTTCGTAGAATCTGGAAGTGGATATTTGGACCACTGTGTGGTCTTCGTTGGAAACCGGTATATCTTCACCTCAAACCTAGACAGAAGCATTCTCAGAAAGTTCTCTGTGTTGACTGCATTCAACTCACAGAGTTGAACAATCCTTTTGATGGAGCAGTTTTGAAACTCTCTTTCTTTGGAATCTGCAAGTGGATATGTTGACCTCTTTGAAGATTTCGTTGGAAACGGGTTAATCTTCACATAAAAGCTAAACAGAAGCATTGTCAGAAACTTCTTTGTGATGTTTGCATTCACCTCATAGAGTTGAACTTTCCCTTTGATAGAGCAGCTTTGAAACACTCTTTTTCTAGAATCTGCAAGTGGACATTTGGAGGGCTTTGTGTTCTGCGCTGGAAAAGGAAATATCTTCTCATCAAAACTACATAGAAGCATTCTCAGAAACAAATCTGTGATGATTGCATTCAGCTGACAGAGTTGAACATTCCTTTTGATAGAACAGTTTGGAAACACTCTTTTTGTAGAATCTGCATGTGGATATTTTGTCCGCTTGGAGACCTATGGTAGTAAAGGAAATAAGTTCATAGAAAAACCAAATGGAAGCATTCTCAGAAAATTCTTTGTGATGATTGAGTTGAACTCAGAGACCTGAACATTCCTTTTGATGGAGCAGTTTCCAAACACGTTTCTCGTGGAATCTGCAAGTTGATATTTTGACCTCTCTGAGGATTTCCTTGGAAGCGGGATAAACTTCCCAGAACTAAACGGAAGCATTCTCAGAATCTTCTTTGTGATGTTTCCATTCAACTCACAGAGTTGAACCTTCCTTTCATAGTTCAGGTTTGAAACACACTTTTTGTAGAATCTGGAAGTGGATATTTGGACCACTGTGAGGACTTCGTTGGAAACGAGTATATCTTCACCTCAAACCTAGACAGAAGCATTCTCAGAAAGTTCTCTCTGTTGACTGCATTCAACTCACAGAGTTGAACAATCCTTTTGATGGAGCAGTTTTGAAACTCTCTTTCTTTGGAATCTGCAAGTGGATATGTTGACCTCTTTGAAGATTTCGTTGGAAACGGGTTAATCTTCACATAAAATCTAAACAGAAGCATTGTCAGAAACTTCTTTGTGATGTTTGCATTCACCTCATAGAGTTGAACTTTCCCTTTGATAGAGCAGCTTTGAAACACTCTTTTTCTAGAATCTGCAAGTGGACATTTGGAGGGCTTTGTGTTCTGCGGTGGAAAAGGAAATATCTTCTCATCAAAACTACATAGAAGCATTCTCAGAAACAATTCTGTGATGATTGCATTCAGCTCACAGAGTTGAACATTCCTTTTGATAGAGCAGTTTGGAAACACTCTTTTTGTAGAATCTGCATGTGGAGATTTGGACCGCTTGGAGACCTATGGTAGTAAAGGAAATAACTTCATAGAAAAACCAAATGGAAGCATTCTCAGAAAATTCTTTGTGATGATTGAGTTGAACTCAGAGACCTGAACATTCCTTTTGATGGAGCAGTTTCCAAACACGTTTCTCGTGGAATCTGCAAGTGGATATTTGGACTTCTCTGAGGATTTCGTTGGAAGCGGGATAAACTTCCCAGAACTAAACGGAAGCATTCTCAGAAACTTGTTTGTGATGTTTGCATTCAACTCACAGAGTTGAAACTTCCTTTCATAGTTCAGGTTTGAAACACTCTTTTTGTAGAATCTGAAAGTGGATATTTGGACCACTGTGTGGTCTTCGTTGGAAACGGGTATATCTTCACCTCAGACCTAGACAGAAGCATTCTCAGAAAGTTCTCTGTGTTGACTGCATTCAACACACAGAGTTGAACAATCCTTTTGATGGAGCAGTTTTGAAACTCTCTTTCTTTGGAATCTGCAAGTGGATATGTTGACCTCTTTGAAGATTTCGTTGGAAACCTGTTAATCTTCATATAAAAGCTAAACAGAAGCATTGTCAGAAACTTCTATGTGATGTTTGCATTCACCTCATACAGTTGAACTTTCCCTTTGATAGAGCAGCTTTGAAACACTCTTTTTCTAGAATCTGCAAGTGGACATTTGGAGGGCTTTGTGTTCTGCGGTGGAAAAGGAAATATCCTCTCATGGAAACTACATAGAAGCATTCTCAGAAACAATTCTGTGATGATTGCATTCAGCTCACAGAGTTGAACATTCCTTTTGATAGAGCAGTTTGGAAACACTCTTTTTGTAGAATCTGCATGTGGAGATTTGGACCGCTTGGAGACCTATGGTAGTAAAGGAAATAACTTCATAGAAAAACCAAATGGAAGCATTCTCAGAAAATTCTTTGTGATGATTGAGTTGAACTCAGAGACCTGAACATTCCTTTTGATGGAGCAGTTTCCAAACACACTTCTCGTGGAATCTGCAAGTGGATATTTGGACCTCTCTGAGGATTTCGTTGGAAGCGGGATAAACTTCCCAGAACTAAACGGAAGCATTCTCAGAAACTTCTTTGTGATGTTTGCATTCAACTCACAGAGTTGAAACTTCCTTTCATAGTTCAGGTTTGAAACACTCTTTTTGTAGAATCTGGAAGTGGATATTTGTACCACTGTGTGGTCTTCGTTGGAAACGGGTATATCTTCACCTCAAACCTAGACAGAAGCATTCTCAGAAAGTTCTCTGTGTTGACTGCATTCAACTCACAGAGTTGAACAATCCTTTTGATGGAGCAGTTTTGAAACTCTCTTTCTTTGGAATCTGCAAGTGGATATGTTGACCTCTTTGAAGATTTCGTTGGAAACGGGTTAATCTTCACATAAAAGCTAAACAGAAGCATTGTCAGAAACTTCTTTGTGATGTTTGCATTCACCTCATAGAGTTGAACTTTCCCTTTGATAGAGCAGCTTTGAAACACTCTTTTTCTAGAATCTGCAAGTGGACATTTGGAGGGCTTTGTGTTCTGCGCTGGAAAAGGAAATATCTTCTCATCAAAACTACATAGAAGCATTCTCAGAAACAATTCTGTGATGATTGCATTCAGCTGACAGAGTTGAACATTCCTTTTGATAGAGCAGTTTGGAAACACTCTTTTTGTAGTATCTGCATGTGCAGATTTGGACCGCTTTGAGACCTATGGTAGTAAAGGAAATAACTTCATAGAAAAACCAAATGGAAGCATTCTCAGAAAATTCTTTGTGATGATTGAGTTGAACTCAGAGACCTGAACATTCCTTTTGATGGAGCAGTTTCCAAACACACTTCTCGTGGAATCTGCAAGTGGATATTTGGACCTCTCTGAGGATTTCGTTGGAAGCGGGATAAACTTCCCAGAACTAAACGGAAGCATTCTCAGAAACTTCTTTGTGATGTTTGCATTCAACTCACAGAGTTGAACCTTCCTTTCATAGTTCAGGTTTGAAACACTCTTTTTGTAGAATCTGAAAGTGGATATTTGGACCACTGTGTGGTCTTCGTTGGAAACGGGCATATCTTCACCTCAAATCCTAGACAGAAGCATTCTCAGAAAGTTCTCTGTGTTGACTGCATTCAACTCACAGAGTTGAACAATCCTTTTGATGGAGCAGTTTTGAAACTCTCTTTCTTTGGAATCTGCAAGTGGATATGTTGACCTCTTTGAAGATTTCGTTGGAAACCTGTTAATCTTCACAAAGAAGCTAAACAGAAGCATTGTCAGAAACTTCTATGTGGTGTTTGCATTCACCTCATACAGTTGAACTTTCCCTTTGATAGAGCAGCTTTGAAACACTCTTTTTCTAGAATCTGCAAGTGGACATTTGGAGGGCTATGTGTTCTGCGGTGGAAAAGGAAATATCTTCTCATGGAAACTACATAGAAGCATTCTCAGAAACAATTCTGTGATGATTGCATTCAGCTGACAGAGTTGAACATTCCTTTTGATAGAGCAGTTTGGAAACACTCTTTTTGTAGAATCTGCATGTGGAGATTTGGACCGCTTGGAGACCTATGGTAGTAAAGGAAATAACTTCATAGAAAAACCAAATGGAAGCATTCTCAGAAAATTCTTTGTGATGATTGAGTTGAACTCAGAGACCTGAACATTCCTTTTGATGGAGCAGTTTCCAAACACACTTCTCGTGGAATCTGCAAGTGGATATTTGGACCTCTCTGAGGATTTCGTTGGAAGCGGGATAAACTTCCCAGAACTAAACGGAAGCATTCTCAGAAACTTCTTTGTGATGTTTGCATTCAACTCACAGAGTTGAACCTTCCTTTCATAGTTCAGGTTTGAAACACTCTTTTTGTAGAATCTGGAAGTGGATATTTGGACCACTGTGTGGTCTTCGTTGGAAACGGGTATATCTTCACCTCAAACCTAGACAGAAGCATTCTCAGAAAGTTCTCTGTGTTGACTGCATTCAACTCACAGAGTTGAACAATCCTTTTGATGGAGCAGTTTTGAAACTCTCTTTCTTTGGAATCTGCAAGTGGATATGTTGACCTCTTTGAAGATTTCGTTGGAAACGGGTTAATCTTCACATAAAAGCTAAACAGAAGCATTCTCAGAAACTTCTTTGTGATGATTGCATTCACCTCACAGAGTTGAAATTTCCCTTTGATAGAGCAGCTTTGAAACACTCTTTTTCTAGAATCTGCAAGTGGACATTTGGAGGGCTTTGTGTTCTGCGGTGGAAAAGGAAATATCTTCTCATCAAAACTACATAGAAGCATTCTCAGAAACTACTCTGTGATGATTGCATTCAGCTGACAGAGTTGAACATTCCTTTTGATAGAGCAGTTTGGAAACACTCTTTTTGTAGAATCTGCATGTGGAGATTTGGACCGCTTGGAGACCTATGGTAGTAAAGGAAATAACTTCATAGAAAAACCAAATGGAAGCATTCTCAGAAAATTCTTTGTGATGATTGAGTTGAACTCAGAGACCTGAACATTCCTTTTGATGGAGCAGTTTCCAAACACACTTCTCGTGGAAACTGCAAGTGGATATTTGGACCTCACTGAGGATTTCGTTGGAAGCGGGATAAACTTCCCAGAACTAAACGGAAGCATTCTCAGAAACTTGTTTGTGATGTTTGCATTCAACTCACAGAGTTGAAACTTCCTTTCATAGTTCAGGTTTGAAACACTCTTTTTGTAGAATCTGGAAGTGGATATTTGGACCACTGTGTGGTCTTCGTTGGAAACGGGTATATCTTCACCTCAGACCTAGACAGAAGCATTCTCAGAAAGTTCTCTGTGTTGACTGCATTCAACTCACAGAGTTGAACAATCCTTTTGATGGAGCAGTTTTGAAACTCTCTTTCTTTGGAAACTGCAAGTGGATATGTTGACCTCTTTGAAGATTTCGTTGGAAACCTGTTAATCTTCATATAAAAGCTAAACAGAAGCATTGTCAGAAACTTCTATGTGATGTTTGCATTCACCTCATACAGTTGAACTTTCCCTTTGATAGAGCAGCTTTGAAACACTCTTTTTCTAGAATCTGCAAGTGGACATTTGGAGGGCTTTGTGTTCTGCGGTGGAAAAGGAAATATCCTCTCATGGAAACTACATAGAAGCATTCTCAGAAACAATTCTGTGATGATTGCATTCAGCTGACAGAGTTGAACATTCCTTTTGATAGAGCAGTTTGGAAACACTCTTTTTGTAGAATCTGCATGTGGAGATTTGGACCGCTTGGAGACCTATGGTAGTAAAGGAAATAACTTCATAGAAAAACCAAATGGAAGCATTCTCAGAAAATTCTTTGTGATGATTGAGTTGAACTCAGAGACCTGAACATTCCTTTTGATGGAGCAGTTTCCAAACACACTTCTCGTGGAATCTGCAAGTGGATATTTGGACCTCTCTGAGGATTTCGTTGGAAGCGGGATAAACTTCCCAGAACTAAACGGAAGCATTCTCAGAAACTTCTTTGTGATGTTTGCATTCAACTCACAGAGTTGAACCTTCCTTTCATAGTTCAGGTTTGAAACACTCTTTTTGTAGAATCTGGAAGTGGATATTTGTACCACTGTGTGGTCTTCGTTGGAAACGGGTATATCTTCACCTCAAACCTAGACAGAAGCATTCTCAGAAAGTTCTCTGTGTTGACTGCATTCAACTCACAGAGTTGAACAATCCTTTTGATGGAGCAGTTTTGAAACTCTCTTTCTTTGGAATCTGCAAGTGGATATGTTGACCTCTTTGAAGATTTCGTTGGAAACGGGTTAATCTTCACATAAAAGCTAAACAGAAGCATTGTCAGAAACTTCTTTGTGATGTTTGCATTCACCTCTTAGAGTTGAACTTTCCCTTTGATAGAGCAGCTTTGAAACACTCTTTTTCTAGAATCTGCAAGTGGACATTTGGAGCTCTTTGTGTTCTGCGCTGGAAAAGGAAATATCTTCTCATCAAAACTACATAGAAGCATTCTCAGAAACAATTCTGTGATGATTGCATTCAGCTGACAGAGTTGAACATTCCTTTTGATAGAGCAGTTTGGGAACACTCTTTTTGTAGAATCTGCATGTGGAGATTTGGACCGCTTGGAGACCTATGGTAGTAAAGGAAATAACTTCATAGAAAAACCAAATGGAAGCATTCTCAGAAAATTCTTTGTGATGATTGAGTTGAACTCAGAGACCTGAACATTCCTTTTGATGGAGCAGTTTCCAAACACACTTCTCGTGGAATCTGCAAGTGGATATTTGGACCTCTCTGAGGATTTCGTTGGAAGCGGGATAAACTTCCCAGAACTAAACGGAAGCATTCTCAGAAACTTCTTTGTGATGTTTGCATTCAACTCACAGAGTTGAACCTTCCTTTCATAGTTCAGGTTAGAAACACTCTTTTCGTAGAATCTGGAAGTGGATATTTGGACCACTGTGTGGTCTTCGTTGGAAACCGGTATATCTTCACCTCAAACCTAGACAGAAGCATTCTCAGAAAGTTCTCTGTGTTGACTGCATTCAACTCACAGAGTTGAACAATCCTTTTGATGGAGCAGTTTTGAAACTCTCTTTCTTTGGAATCTGCAAGTGGATATGTTGACCTCTTTGAAGATTTCGTTGGAAACGGGTTAATCTTCACATAAAAGCTAAACAGAAGCATTGTCAGAAACTTCTTTGTGATGTTTGCATTCACCTCATAGAGTTGAACTTTCCCTTTGATAGAGCAGCTTTGAAACACTCTTTTTCTAGAATCTGCAAGTGGACATTTGGAGGGCTTTGTGTTCTGCGCTGGAAAAGGAAATATCTTCTCATCAAAACTACATAGAAGCATTCTCAGAAACAAATCTGTGATGATTGCATTCAGCTGACAGAGTTGAACATTCCTTTTGATAGAACAGTTTGGAAACACTCTTTTTGTAGAATCTGCATGTGGATATTTTGTCCGCTTGGAGACCTATGGTAGTAAAGGAAATAAGTTCATAGAAAAACCAAATGGAAGCATTCTCAGAAAATTCTTTGTGATGATTGAGTTGAACTCAGAGACCTGAACATTCCTTTTGATGGAGCAGTTTCCAAACACGTTTCTCGTGGAATCTGCAAGTTGATATTTTGACCTCTCTGAGGATTTCATTGGAAGCGGGATAAACTTCCCAGAACTAAACGGAAGCATTCTCAGAATCTTCTTTGTGATGTTTCCATTCAACTCACAGAGTTGAACCTTCCTTTCATAGTTCAGGTTTGAAACACACTTTTTGTAGAATCTGGAAGTGGATATTTGGACCACTGTGAGGACTTCGTTGGAAACGAGTATATCTTCACCTCAAACCTAGACAGAAGCATTCTCAGAAAGTTCTCTCTGTTGACTGCATTCAACTCACAGAGTTGAACAATCCTTTTGATGGAGCAGTTTTGAAACTCTCTTTCTTTGGAATCTGCAAGTGGATATGTTGACCTCTTTGAAGATTTCGTTGGAAACGGGTTAATCTTCACATAAAATCTAAACAGAAGCATTGTCAGAAACTTCTTTGTGATGTTTGCATTCACCTCATAGAGTTGAACTTTCCCTTTGATAGAGCAGCTTTGAAACACTCTTTTTCTAGAATCTGCAAGTGGACATTTGGAGGGCTTTGTGTTCTGCGGTGGAAAAGGAAATATCTTCTCATCAAAACTACATAGAAGCATTCTCAGAAACAATTCTGTGATGATTGCATTCAGCTCACAGAGTTGAACATTCCTTTTGATAGAGCAGTTTGGAAACACTCTTTTTGTAGAATCTGCATGTGGAGATTTGGACCGCTTGGAGACCTATGGTAGTAAAGGAAATAACTTCATAGAAAAACCAAATGGAAGCATTCTCAGAAAATTCTTTGTGATGATTGAGTTGAACTCAGAGACCTGAACATTCCTTTTGATGGAGCAGTTTCCAAACACGTTTCTCGTGGAATCTGCAAGTGGATATTTGGACTTCTCTGAGGATTTCGTTGGAAGCGGGATAAACTTCCCAGAACTAAACGGAAGCATTCTCAGAAACTTGTTTGTGATGTTTGCATTCAACTCACAGAGTTGAAACTTCCTTTCATAGTTCAGGTTTGAAACACTCTTTTTGTAGAATCTGAAAGTGGATATTTGGACCACTGTGTGGTCTTCGTTGGAAACGGGTATATCTTCACCTCAGACCTAGACAGAAGCATTCTCAGAAAGTTCTCTGTGTTGACTGCATTCAACTCACAGAGTTGAACAATCCTTTTGATGGAGCAGTTTTGAAACTCTCTTTCTTTGGAATCTGCAAGTGGATATGTTGACCTCTTTGAAGATTTCGTTGGAAACCTGTTAATCTTCATATAAAAGCTAAACAGAAGCATTGTCAGAAACTTCTATGTGATGTTTGCATTCACCTCATACAGTTGAACTTTCCCTTTGATAGAGCAGCTTTGAAACACTCTTTTTCTAGAATCTGCAAGTGGACATTTGGAGGGCTTTGTGTTCTGCGGTGGAAAAGGAAATATCCTCTCATGGAAACTACATAGAAGCATTCTCAGAAACAATTCTGTGATGATTGCATTCAGCTGACAGAGTTGAACATTCCTTTTGATAGAGCAGTTTGGAAACACTCTTTTTGTAGAATCTGCATGTGGAGATTTGGACCGCTTGGAGACCTATGGTAGTAAAGGAAATAACTTCATAGAAAAACCAAATGGAAGCATTCTCAGAAAATTCTTTGTGATGATTGAGTTGAACTCAGAGACCTGAACATTCCTTTTGATGGAGCAGTTTCCAAACACACTTCTCGTGGAATCTGCAAGTGGATATTTGGAACTCTCTGAGGATTTCGTTGGAAGCGGGATAAACTTCCCAGAACTAAACGGAAGCATTCTCAGAAACTTCTTTGTGATGTTTGCATTCAACTCACAGAGTTGAAACTTCCTTTCATAGTTCAGGTTTGAAACACTCTTTTTGTAGAATCTGGAAGTGGATATTTGTACCACTGTGTGGTCTTCGTTGGAAACGGGTATATCTTCACCTCAAACCTAGACAGAAGCATTCTCAGAAAGTTCTCTGTGTTGACTGCATTCAACTCACAGAGTTGAACAATCCTTTTGATGGAGCAGTTTTGAAACTCTCTTTCTTTGGAATCTGCAAGTGGATATGTTGACCTCTTTGAAGATTTCGTTGGAAACGGGTTAATCTTCACATAAAAGCTAAACAGAAGCATTGTCAGAAACTTCTTTGTGATGTTTGCATTCACCTCATAGAGTTGAACTTTCCCTTTGATAGAGCAGCTTTGAAACACTCTTTTTCTAGAATCTGCAAGTGGACATTTGGAGGGCTTTGTGTTCTGCGCTGGAAAAGGAAATATCTTCTCATCAAAACTACATAGAAGCATTCTCAGAAACAATTCTGTGATGATTGCATTCAGCTGACAGAGTTGAACATTCCTTTTGATAGAGCAGTTTGGAAACACTCTTTTTGTAGTATCTGCATGTGCAGATTTGGACCGCTTTGAGACCTATGGTAGTAAAGGAAATAACTTCATAGAAAAACCAAATGGAAGCATTCTCAGAAAATTCTTTGTGATGATTGAGTTGAACTCAGAGACCTGAACATTCCTTTTGATGGAGCAGTTTCCAAACACACTTCTCGTGGAATCTGCAAGTGGATATTTGGACCTCTCTGAGGATTTCGTTGGAAGCGGGATAAACTTCCCAGAACTAAACGGAAGCATTCTCAGAAACTTCTTTGTGATGTTTGCATTCAACTCACAGAGTTGAACCTTCCTTTCATAGTTCAGGTTTGAAACACTCTTTTTGTAGAATCTGAAAGTGGATATTTGGACCACTGTGTGGTCTTCGTTGGAAACGGGCATATCTTCACCTCAAATCCTAGACAGAAGCATTCTCAGAAAGTTCTCTGTGTTGACTGCATTCAACTCACAGAGTTGAACAATCCTTTTGATGGAGCAGTTTTGAAACTCTCTTTCTTTGGAATCTGCAAGTGGATATGTTGACCTCTTTGAAGATTTCGTTGGAAACCTGTTAATCTTCACAAAGAAGCTAAACAGAAGCATTGTCAGAAACTTCTATGTGGTGTTTGCATTCACCTCATACAGTTGAACTTTCCCTTTGATAGAGCAGCTTTGAAACACTCTTTTTCTAGAATCTGCAAGTGGACATTTGGAGGGCTATGTGTTCTGCGGTGGAAAAGGAAATATCTTCTCATGGAAACTACATAGAAGCATTCTCAGAAACAATTCTGTGATGATTGCATTCAGCTGACAGAGTTGAACATTCCTTTTGATAGAGCAGTTTGGAAACACTCTTTTTGTAGAATCTGCATGTGGAGATTTGGACCGCTTGGAGACCTATGGTAGTAAAGGAAATAACTTCATAGAAAAACCAAATGGAAGCATTCTCAGAAAATTCTTTGTGATGATTGAGTTGAACTCAGAGACCTGAACATTCCTTTTGATGGAGCAGTTTCCAAACACACTTCTCGTGGAATCTGCAAGTGGATATTTGGACCTCTCTGAGGATTTCGTTGGAAGCGGGATAAACTTCCCAGAACTAAACGGAAGCATTCTCAGAAACTTCTTTGTGATGTTTGCATTCAACTCACAGAGTTGAACCTTCCTTTCATAGTTCAGGTTTGAAACACTCTTTTTGTAGAATCTGGAAGTGGATATTTGGACCACTGTGTGGTCTTCGTTGGAAACGGGTATATCTTCACCTCAAACCTAGACAGAAGCATTCTCAGAAAGTTCTCTGTGTTGACTGCATTCAACTCACAGACTTGAACAATCGTTTTGATGGAGCAGTTTTGAAACTCTCTTTCTTTGGAATCTGCAAGTGGATATGTTGACCTCTTTGAAGATTTCGTTGGAAACGTGTTAATCTTCACATAAAAGGTAAACAGAAGCATTGTCAGAAACTTCTTTGTGACGTTTGCATTCACCTCATACAGTTGAACTTTCCCTTTGATGGAGCAGCTTTGAAACACTCCTTCTCTAGAATCTGCAAGTGGACATTTGGAGGGCTTTGTGTTCTGCGGTGGAAAAGGAAATATCTTCTCATGGAAACTACATAGAAGCATTCTCAGAAACAATTCTGTGATGATTGCATTCAGCTGACAGAGTTGAACATTCCTTTTGATAGAGCAGTTTGGAAACACTCTTTTTGTAGAATCTGCATGTGGAGATTTGGACCGCTTGGAGACCTATGGTAGTAAAGGAAATAACTTCATAGAAAAACCAAATGGAAGCATTCTCAGAAAATTCTTTGTGATGATTGAGTTGAACTCAGAGACCTGAACATTCCTTTTGATGGAGCAGTTTCCAAACACACTTCTCGTGGAATCTGCAAGTGGATATTTGGGCCTCTCTGAGGATTTCGTTGGAAGCGGGATAAACTTCCCAGAACTAAACGGAAGCATTCTCAGAAACTTCTTTGTGATGTTTGCATTCAACTCACAGAGTTGAACCTTCCTTTCATAGTTCAGGTTTGAAACACTCTTTTTGTAGAATCTGGAAGTGGATATTTGGACCACTGTGTGGTCTTCGTTGGAAACGGGTATATCTTCACCTAAAACCTAGACAGAAGCATTCTCAGAAAGTTCTCTGTGTTGACTGCATTCAACTCACAGACTTGAACAATCGTTTTGATGGAGCAGTTTTGAAACTCTCTATCTTTGGAATCTGCAAGTGGATATGTTGACCTCTTTGAAGATTTCGTTGGAAACGGGTTAATCTTCACATAAAAGCTAAACAGAAGCATTCTCAGAAACTTCTTTGTGATGATTGCATTCACCTCACAGAGTTCAACTTTCCCTTTGATAGAGCAGCTTTGAAACACTCTTTTTCTAGAATCTGCAAGTGGACATTTGGAGCTCTTTGTGTTCTGCGGTGGAAAAGGAAATATCTTCTCATGGAAACTACATAGAAGCATTCTCAGAAACAATTCTGTGATGATTGCATTCAGCTGACAGAGTTGAACATTCCTTTTGATAGAGCAGTTTCGAAACACTCTTTTTGTAGAATCTGCATGTGGAGATTTGGACCGCTTGGGGACCTATGGTAGTAAAGGAAATAACTTCATAGAAAAACCAAATGGAAGCATTCTCAGAAAATTCTTTGTGATGATTGAGTTGAACTCAGAGACCTGAACATTCCTTTTGATGGAGCAGTTTCCAAACACACTTCTCGTGGAATCTGCAAGTGGATATTTGGACCTCTCTGAGGATTTCGTTGGAAGCGGGATAAACTTCCCAGAACTAAACGGAAGCATTCTCAGAAACTTCTTTGTGATGTTTGCATTCAACTCACAGAGTTGAACCATCCTTTCATAGTTCAGGTTTGAAACACTCTTTTTGTAGAATCTGGAAGTGGATATTTGGACGTCTCTGAGGATTTCGTTGGAAGCGGGATAAACTTCCCAGAACTAAACGGAAGCATTCTCAGAAACTTCTTTGTGATGTTTGCATTCAACTCACAGAGTTGAACCTTCCTTTCATAGTTCAGGTTTGAAACACTCTTTTTGTAGAATCTGGAAGTGGATATTTGGACCACTGTGTGGTCTTCGTTGGAAACGGGTATATCTTCACCTCAAACCTAGACAGAAGCCTTCTCAGAAATTTCTCTGTGTTGACTGCATTCAACTCACAGACTTGAACAATCGTTTTGATGGAGCAGTTTTGAAACTCTCTTTCTTTGGAATCTTCAAGTGGATATGTTGACCTCTTTGAAGATTTCATTGCAAACGGGTTAATCTTCACATAAAAGCTAAACAGAAGCATTCTCAGAAACTTCTTTGTGATGATTGCATTCACCTCACAGAATTTAACTTTCCCTTTGATAGAGCAGCTTTGAAACACTCTTTTTCTAGAATCTGCAAGTGGACGTTTGGAGGGCTTTGTGTTCTTCGGTGGAAAAGGAAATATCTTCTAATCGAAAGTACATAGAAGCATTGTCAGAAACTACTCTGTGATGATTGCATTCAGCTGACAGAGTTGAACATTCCTTTTGTTAGAGCAGTTTGGAAACACTCTTTTTGTAGAATCTGCATGTGGAGATTTGGACCTCTTGGAGACCTATGGTAGTAAAGGAAATAAGTTCATAGGAAAACCAAATGGAAGCATTCTCAGAAAATTCTTTGTGATGATTGAGTTGAACTCAGAGACCTGAACATTCCTTTTGATGGAGCAGTTTCCAAACACACTTCTCGTGGAATCTGCAAGTGGATATTTGGACCTCTCTGAGGATTTCGTTGGAAGCGGGATAAACTTCCCAGAACTAAACGGAAGCATTGTCAGAAACTTCTTTGTGACGTTTGCATTCAACTCACAGAGTTGAACCTTCCTTTCATAGTTCATGTTTGAAACACTGTTTTTGTAGAATCTGGAAGTGGATATTTGGAACACTGTGAGGACTTCGTTGGAAACGGGTATATCTTCACCTCAAACCTAGACAGAAGCATTCTCAGAAAGTTCTCTGTGTTGACTGCATTCAACTCACAGAGTTGAACAATCTTTTGATGGAGCAGTTTTGAAACTCTCTTTCTTTGGAATCTGCAAGTGGATATGTTGACCTCTTTGAAGATTTCGTTGGAAACGTGTTAATCTTCACATAAAAGCTTAACAGAAGCATTGTCAGAAACTTCTTTGTGACGTTTGCATTCACCTAATACAGTTGAACTTTCCCTTTGATAGAGCAGCTTTGAAACACTCTTTTTCTAGAATCTGCAAGTGGACATTTGGAGGGCTTTGTGTTCTGCGGTGGAAAAGGAAATATCTTCTCATGGAAACTACATAGAAGCATTCTCAGAAACAATTCTGTGATGATTGCGTTCAGCTGACAGAGTTGAACATTGCTTTTGATAGAGCAGTTTGGAAACACTCTTTTTGTAGAATCTGCATGTGGAGATTTGGACCGCTTTGAGACCTATGGTAGTAAAGGAAATAACTTCATAGAAAAACCAAATGGAAGCATTCTCAGAAAATTCTTCGTGATGATTGAGTTGAACTCAGAGACCTGAACATTCCTTTTGATGGAGCAGTTTCCAAACACACTTCTCGTGGAATCTGCAAGTGGATATTTGGACCTCTCTGAGTATTTCGTTGGAAGAGGGATAAACTTCCCAGAACTAAACGGAAGCATTCTCAGAAACTTCTTTGTGATGTTTGCATTCAACTCACAGAGTTGAACCTTCCTTTCATAGTTCAGGTTTGAAACACTCTTTTTGTAGAATCTGGAAGTGGATATTTGGACCACTGTGTGGTCTTCGTTGGAAACGGGTATATCTTCACCTCAAACCTAGACAGAAGCATTCTCAGAAAGTTCTCTGTGTTGACTGCATTCAACTCACAGACTTGAACAATCGTTTTGATGGAGCAGTTTTGAAACTCTCTTTCTTTGGAATCTGAAGTGGATATGTTGACCTCTTTGAAGATTTCGTTGGAAACGGGTTAATCTTCACATAAAAGCTAAACAGAAGCATTCTCAGAAACTTCTTTGTGATGATGGCATTCACCTCACAGAGTTGAACTTTCCCTTTGATTGAGCAGCTTTGAAACAATCTTTTTCTAGAATCTGCAAGTGGACATTTGGAGCGCTTTGTGGACTGTGGTGGAAAAGGAAATATCTTCTCATCGAAAGTACATAGAATGATTGTCAGAAACTACTCTGTGATGATTGCATTCAACTGACAGAGTTGAACGCTCGTTTTGATAGAGCAGTTTGGAAACACTCTTTTTGTAGAATCTGCATGTGGAGATTTGGACCGCTTTGAGGCCTATGGTAGTAAAGGAAATAACTTCATAGAAAAACCAAATGGAATCATTCTCAGAAAATACTTTGTGATGATTGAGTTGAACACAGAGACCTGAACATTCTTTTTTATGGAGCAGTTTCCAAACACACTTCTCGTGGAATCTGCAAGTGGATATTGGGACCTCTCTGAGGATTTCGTTGGAAGCGGGATAAACTTCCCAGAACTAAACGGAAGCATTCTCAGAAACTTCTTTGTGATGTTTGCATTCAACTTACAGAGTTGAAACTTCCTTTCATAGTTCATGTTTGAAACACTGTTTTGTAGAATCTGGAAGTGGATATTTGGACCACTGTGAGGACTTCGTTGGAAACGGGTATATCTTCACCTCAAACCTAGACAGAAGCATTCTCAGAAAGTTCTCTGTGTTGACTGCATTCAACTCACAGAGTTGAACAATCTTTTGATGGAGCAGTTTTGAAACTCTCTTTCTTTGGAATCTGCAAGTGGATATGTTGACCTCTTTGAAGATTTCGTTGGAAACGTGTTAATCTTCACATAAAAGCTTAACAGAAGCATTGTCAGAAACTTCTTTGTGACGTTTGCATTCACCTCATACAGTTGAACTTTCCCTTTGATAGAGCAGCTTTGAAACACTCTTTTTCTAGAATCTGCAAGTGGACATTTGGAGGGCTTTGTGTTCTGCGGTGGAAAAGGAAATATCTTCTCATGGAAACTACATAGAAGCATTCTCAGAAACAATTCTGTGATGATTGCATTCAGCTGACAGAGTTGAACATTGCTTTTGATAGAGCAGTTTGGAAACACTCTTTTTGTAGAATCTGCATGTGGAGATTTGGACCGCTTGGAGACCTATGGTAGTAAAGGAAATAACTTCATAGAAAAACCAAATGGAAGCATTCTCAGAAAATTCTTTGTGATGATTGAGTTGAACTCAGAGACCTGAACATTCCTTTTGATGGAGCAGTTTCCAAACACACTTCTCGTGGAATCTGCAAGTGGATATTTGGACCTCTCTGAGGATTTCGTTGGAAGCGGGATAAACTTCCCAGAACTAAACGGAAGCATTCTCAGAAACTTCTTTGTGATGTTTGCATTCAACTCACAGAGTTGAAACTTCCTTTCATAGTTCAGGTTTGAAACACTCTTTTTGTAGAATCTGGAAGTGGATATTTGGACCACTGTGTGGTCTTCGTTGGAAACGGGTATATCTTCACCTCAAACCTAGACAGAAGCATTCTCAGAAAGTTCTCTGTGTTGACTGCATTCAACTCACAGAGTTGAACAATCCTTTTGATGGAGCAGTTTTGAAACTCTCTTTCTTTGGAATCTGCAAGTGGATATGTTGACTTCTTTGAAGATTTCGTTGGAAACGTGTTAATCTTCACATAAAAGCTAAACAGAAGCATTCTCAGAAACTTCTTTGTGATGTTTGCATTCACCTCATAGAGGTGAACTTTCCCTTTGATAGAGCAGCTTTGAAACACTCTTTTTCTAGAATCTGCAAGTGGACATTTGGAGCTCTTTGTGTTCTGCGGTGGAAAAGGAAATATCTTCTCATGGAAACTACATAGAAGCATTCTCAGAAACAATTCTGTGATGATTGCATTCAGCTGACAGAGTTGAACATTCCTTTTGATAGAGCAGTTTCGAAACACTCTTTTTGTAGAATCTGCATGTGGAGATTTGGACCGCTTGGAGACCTATGGTAGTAAAGGAAATAACTTCATAGAAAAACCAAATGGAAGCATTCTCAGAAAATTCTTTGTGATGATTGAGTTGAACTCAGAGACCTGAACATTCCTTTTGATGGAGCAGTTTCCAAACACACTTCTCGTGGAATCTGCAAGTGGATATTTGGACCTCTCTGAGGATTTCGTTGGAAGCGGGATAAACTTCCCAGAACTAAACGGAAGCATTCTCAGAAACATCTTTGTGATGTTTGCATTCAACTCACAGAGTTGAACCTTCCTTTCATAGTTCAGGTTTGAAACACTCTTTTTGTAGAATCTGGAAGTGGATATTTGGACCTCTCTGAGGATTTCGTTGGAAGCGGGATAAACTTCCCAGAACTAAACGGAAGCATTCTCAGAAACTTCTTTGTGATGTTTGCATTCAACTCACAGAGTTGAACCTTCCTTTCATAGTTCAGGTTTGAAACACTCTTTTTGTAGAATCTGGAAGTGGATATTTGGACCACTGTGTGGTCTTCGTTGGAAACGGGTATA
Source organism: Pan troglodytes (assembly GCF_028858775.2). Classification (NCBI taxonomy): domain Eukaryota; kingdom Metazoa; phylum Chordata; class Mammalia; order Primates; family Hominidae; genus Pan; species Pan troglodytes. The sequence goes on from NC_072407.2 coordinate 56,099,395, forward strand.
TCTTCACCTCAAACCTAGACAGAAGCATTCTCAGAAATTTCTCTGTGTTGACTGCATTCAACTCACAGACTTGAACAATCGTTTTGATGGAGCAGTTTTGAAACTCTCTTTCTTTGGAATCTTCAAGTGGATATGTTGAACTCTTTGAAGATTTCGTTGCAAACGGGTTAATCTTCACATAAAAGCTAAACAGAAGCATTCTCAGAAACTTCTTTGTGATGATTGCATTCACCTCACAGAATTTAACTTTCCCTTTGATAGAGCAGCTTTGAAACACTCTTTTTCTAGAATCTGCAAGTGGACATTTGGAGGGCTTTGTGTTCTTCGGTGGAAAAGGAAATATCTTCTAATCGAAAGTACATAGAACCATTGTCAGAAACTACTCTGTGATGATTGCATTCAGCTGACAGAGTTGAACATTCCTTTTGTTAGAGCAGTTTGGAAACACTCTTTTTGTAGAATCTGCATGTGGAGATTTGGACCGCTTGGAGACCTATGGTAGTAAAGGAAATAAGTTCATAGGAAAACCAAATGGAAGCATTCTCAGAAAATTCTTTGTGATGATTGAGTTGAACTCAGAGACCTGAACATTCCTTTTGATGGAGCAGTTTCCAAACACACTTCTCGTGGAATCTGCAAGTGGATATTTGGACCTCTCTGAGGATTTCGTTGGAAGCGGGATAAACTTCCCAGAACTAAACGGAAGCATTCTCAGAAACTTCTTTGTGATGTTTGCATTCAACTCACAGAGTTGAACCTTCCTTTCATAGTTCAGGTTTGAAACACTCTTTTTGTAGAATCTGGAAGTGGATATTTGTACCACTGTGTGGTCTTCGTTGGAAACGGGTATATCTTCACCTCAAACCTAGACAGAAGCATTCTCAGAAAGTTCTCTGTGTTGACTGCATTCAACTCAGAGAGTTGAACAATCCTTTTGATGGAGCAGTTTTGAAACTCTCTTTCTTTGGAATCTGCAAGTGGATATGTTGACCTCTTTGAAGATTTCGTTGGAAACGGGTTAATCTTCACATAAAAGCTAAACAGAAGCATTGTCAGAAACTTCTTTGTGATGTTTGCATTCACCTCATAGAGTTGAACTTTCCCTTTGATAGAGCAGGTTTGAAACACTCTTTTTCTAGAATCTGCAAGTGGACATTTGGAGGGCTTTGTGTTCTGCGCTGGAAAAGGAAATATCTTCTCATCAAAACTACATAGAAGCATTCTCAGAAACAATTCTGTGATGATTGCATTCAGCTGACAGAGTTGAACATTCCTTTTGATAGAGCAGTTTGGGAACACTCTTTTTGTAGAATCTGCATGTGGAGATTTGGACCGCTTGGGGACCTATGGTAGTAAAGGAAATAAGTTCATAGAAAAACCAAATGGAAGCATTCTCAGAAAATTCTTTGTGATGATTGAGTTGAACTCAGAGACCTGAACATTCCTTTTGATGGAGCAGTTTCCAAACACACTTCTCGTGGAATCTGCAAGTGGATATTTGGACCTCTCTGAGGATTTCGTTGGAAGCGGGATAAACTTCCCAGAACTAAACGGAAGCATTCTCAGAAACTTCTTTGTGATGTTTGCATTCAACTCACAGAGTTGAACCTTCCTTTCATAGTTCAGGTTAGAAACACTCTTTTTGTAGAATCTGGAAGTGGATATTTGGACCACTGTGTGGTCTTCGTTGGAAACCGGTATATCTTCACCTAAAACCTAGACAGAAGCATTCTCAGAAAGTTCTCTGTGTTGACTGCATTCAACTCACAGAGTTGAACAATCCTTTTGATGGAGCAGTTTTGAAACTCTCTTTCTTTGGAATCTGCAAGTGGATATGTTGACCTCTTTGAAGATTTCGTTGGAAACGGGTTAATCTTCACATAAAAGCTAAACAGAAGCATTGTCAGAAACTTCTTTGTGATGTTTGCATTCACCTCATAGAGTTGAACTTTCCCTTTGATAGAGCAGCTTTGAAACACTCTTTTTCTAGAATCTGCAAGTGGACATTTGGAGGGCTTTGTGTTCTGCGCTGGAAAAGGAAATATCTTCTCATCAAAACTACATAGAAGCATTCTCAGAAACAATTCTGTGATGATTGCATTCAGCTGACAGAGTTGAACATTCCTTTTGATAGAGCAGTTTGGAAACACTCTTTTTGTAGTATCTGCATGTGCAGATTTGGACCGCTTTGAGACCTATGGTAGTAAAGGAAATAACTTCATAGAAAAACCAAATGGAAGCATTCTCAGAAAATTCTTTGTGATGATTGAGTTGAACTCAGAGACCTGAACATTCCTTTTGATGGAGCAGTTTCCAAACACACTTCTCGTGGAATCTGCAAGTGGATATTTGGACCTCTCTGAGGATTTCGTTGGAAGCGGGATAAACTTCCCAGAACTAAACGGAAGCATTCTCAGAAACTTCTTTGTGATGTTTGCATTCAACTCACAGAGTTGAACCTTCCTTTCATAGTTCAGGTTTGAAACACTCTTTTTGTAGAATCTGGAAGTGGATATTTGGACCACTGTGTTGTCTTCGTTGGAAACGGGTATATCTTCACCTAAACCTAGACAGAAGCATTCTCAGAAAGTTCTCTGTGTTGACTGCATTCAACTCACAGACTTGAACATTCGTTTTGATGGAGCAGTTTTGAAACTCTCTATCTTTGGAATCTGCAAGTGGATATGTTGACCTCTTTGAAGATTTCGTTGGAAACGGGTTAATCTTCACATAAAAGCTAAACAGAAGCATTCTCAGAAACTTCTTTGTGATGATTGCATTCACCTCACAGAGTTGAACTTTCCCTTTGATAGAGCAGCTTTGAAACACTCTTTTTCTAGAATCTGCAAGTGGACATTTGGAGGGCTATGTGTTCTGCGGTGGAAAAGGAAATATCTTCTCATGGAAACTACATAGAAGCATTCTCAGAAACAATTCTGTGATGATTGCATTCAGCTGACAGAGTTGAACATTCCTTTTGATAGAGCAGTTTGGTAACACTCTTTTTGTAGAATCTGCATGTGGAGATTTGGACCGCTTGGAGACCTATGGTAGTAAAGGAAATAACTTCATAGAAAAACCAAATGGAAGCATTCTCAGAAAATTCTTTGTGATGATTGAGTTGAACTCAGAGACCTGAACATTCCTTTTGATGGAGCAGTTTCCAAACACACTTCTCCTGGAATCTGCAAGTGGATATTTGGACCTCTCTGAGGATTTCGTTGGAAGCGGGATAAACTTCCCAGAACTAAACGGAAGCATTCTCAGAAACTTCTTTGTGATGTTTGCATTCAACTCACAGAGTTGAACCTTCCTTTCATAGTTCAGGTTTGAAACACTCTTTTTGTAGAATCTGGAAGTGGATATTTGGACCACTGTGTGGTCTTCGTTGGAAACGGGTATATCTTCACCTCAAACCTAGACAGAAGCATTCTCAGAAAGTTCTCTGTGTTGACTGCATTCAACTCACAGACTTGAACAATCGTTTTGATGGAGCAGTTTTGAAACTCTCTTTCTTTGGAATCTGCAAGTGGATATGTTGACCTCTTTGAAGATTTCGTTGGAAACGTGTTAATCTTCACATAAAAGCTAAACAGAAGCATTGTCAGAAACTTCTTTGTGACGTTTGCATTCACCTCATACAGTTGAACTTTCCCTTTGATGGAGCAGCTTTGAAACACTCCTTCTCTAGAATCTGCAAGTGGACATTTGGAGGGCTTTGTGTTCTGCGGTGGAAAAGGAAATATCTTCTCATGGAAACTACATAGAAGCATTCTCAGAAACAATTCTGTGATGATTGCATTCAGCTGACAGAGTTGAACATTCCTTTTGATAGAGCAGTTTGGAAACACTCTTTTTGTAGAATCTGCATGTGGAGATTTGGACCGCTTTGAGACCTATGGTAGTAAAGGAAATAACTTCATAGAAAAACCAAATTGAAGCATTCTCAGAAAATCCTTTGTGATGATTGAGTTGAACTCAGAGACCTGAACATTCCTTTTGATGGAGCCGTTTCCAAACACACTTCTCGTGGAATCTGCAAGTGGATATTTGGACCTCTCTGAGGATTTCGTTGGAAGCGGGATAAACTTCCCAGAACTAAACGGAAGCATTCTCAGAAACTTCTTTGTGATGTTTGCATTCAACTCACAGAGTTGAAACTTCCTTTCATAGTTCAGGTTTGAAACACTCTTTTTGTAGAATCTGGAAGTGGATATTTGGACCACTGTGGACTTCGTTGGAAGCGGGTATATCTTCACCTCAAACCTAGACAGAAGCATTCTCAGAAAGTTCTCTGTGTTGACTGCATTCAATTCACAGACTTGAACAATCGTTTTGATGGAGCAATTTTGAAACTCTCTTTCTTTGGAATCTGCAAGTGGATATGTTGACCTCTTTGAAGATTTCATTGGAAACGGATTAATCTTCACATAAAAGCTAAACAGAAGCATTCTCAGAAACTTCTTTGTGATGATTGCATTCACCTCACAGAGTTGAACTTTCCCTTTGATAGAGCAGCTTTGAAACACACTTTTTCTAGAATCTGCAAGTGGACATTTGGAGGGCTTTGTGTTCTTCGGTGGAAAAGGAAATATCTTCTCATCGAAAGTACATAGAAGCATTCTCAGAAACTACTCTGTGATGATTGCATTCAACTGACAGAGTTGAACGTTCCTTTTGATAGAGCAGTTTGGAAACACTCTTTTTGTAGAATCTGCATGTGGAGATTTGGACCGCTTTGAGACCTATGGTAGTAAAGGAAATAAGTTCATAGAAAAACCAAATGGAAGCATTCTCAGAAAATACTTTGTGATGATTGAGTTGAACTGAGAGACCTGAACATTCCTTTTGATGGAGCAGTTTCCAAACACACTTCTCGTGGAATCTGCAAGTGGATATTTGGACCTCTCTGAGGATTTCATTGGAAGCGGGATTAACTTCCCAGAACTAAACGGAAGCATTCTCAGAAACTTCTTTGTGATGTTTGCATTCAACTCACAGACTTGAACCTTCCTTTCATAGTTCAGGTTTGAAACACTCTTTTTGTAGAATCTGGAAGTGGATATTTGGACCACTGTGTGGTCTTCGTTGGAAACGGGTATATCTTCACCTCAAACCTAGACAGAAGCATTCTAAGAAAGTTCTATGTGTTGACTGCATTCAACTCACAGAGTTGAACAATCCTTTTGATGGAGCAGTTTTGAAACTCTCTATCTTTGGAATCTGCAAGTGGATATGTTGACCTCTTTGAAGATTTCGTTGGAAACGGGTTAATCTTCACATAAAAGCTAAACAGAAGCATTCTCAGAAACTTCTTTGTGATGATTGCATTCACCTCACAGAGTTGAACTTTCCCTTTGATAGAGCAGCTTTGAAACACTCTTTTTCTAGAATCTGCAAGTGGACATTTGGAGCTCTTTGTGTTCTGCGGTGGAAAAGGAAATATCTTCTCATGGAAACTACATAGAAGCATTCTCAGAAACAATTCTGTGATGATTGCATTCAGCTGACAGAGTTGAACATTCCTTTTGATAGAGCAGTTTCGAAACACTCTTTTTGTAGAATCTGCATGTGGAGATTTGGACCGCTTGGAGACCTATGGTAGTAAAGGAAATAACTTCATAGAAAAACCAAATGGAAGCATTCTCAGAAAATTCTTTGTGATGATTGAGTTGAACTCAGAGACCTGAACATTCCTTTTGATGGAGCAGTTTCCAAACACACTTCTCGTGGAATCTGCAAGTGGATATTTGGACCTCTCTGAGGATTTCGTTGGAAGCGGGATAAACTTCCCAGAACTAAACGGAAGCATTCTCAGAAACTTCTTTGTGATGTTTGCATTCAACTCACAGAGTTGAACCTTCCTTTCATAGTTCAGGTTTGAAACACTCTTTTTGTAGAATCTGGAAGTGGATATTTGGACCTCTCTGAGGATTTCGTTGGAAGCGGGATAAACTTCCCAGAACTAAACGGAAGCATTCTCAGAAACTTCTTTGTGATGTTTGCATTCAACTCACAGAGTTGAACCTTCCTTTCATAGTTCAGGTTTGAAACACTCTTTTTGTAGAATCTGGAAGTGGATATTTAGACCACTGTGTGGTCTTCGTTGGAAACGGGTATATCTTCACCTCAAACCTAGACAGAAGCCTTCTCAGAAATTTCTCTGTGTTGACTGCATTCAACTCACAGACTTGAACAATCGTTTTGATGGAGCAGTTTTGAAACTCTCTTTCTTTGGAATCTTCAAGTGGATATGTTGACCTCTTTGAAGATTTCATTGCAAACGGGTTAATCTTCACATAAAAGCTAAACAGAAGCATTCTCAGAAACTTCTTTGTGATGATTGCATTCACCTCACAGAATTTAACTTTCCCTTTGATAGAGCGGCTTTGAAACACTCTTTTTCTAGAATCTGCATGTGGACGTTTGGAGGGCTTTGTGTTCTTCGGTGGAAAAGGAAATATCTTCTAATCGAAAGTACATAGAAGCATTGTCAGAAACTACTCTGTGATGATTGCATTCAGCTGACAGAGTTGAACATTCCTTTTGTTAGAGCAGTTTGGAAACACTCTTTTTGTAGAATCTGCATGTGGAGATTTGGACCTCTTGGAGACCTATGGTAGTAAAGGAAATAAGTTCCTAGGAAAACCAAATGGAAGCATTCTCAGAAAATTCTTTGTGATGATTGAGTTGAACTCAGAGACCTGAACATTCCTTTTGATGGAGCAGTTTCCAAACACACTTCTCGTGGAATCTGCAAGTGGATATTTGGACCTCTCTGAGGATTTCGTTGGAAGCGGGATAAACTTCCCAGAACTAAACGGAAGCATTGTCAGAAACTTCTTTGTGACGTTTGCATTCAACTCACAGAGTTGAACCTTCCTTTCATAGTTCATGTTTGAAACACTGTTTTTGTAGAATCTGGAAGTGGATATTTGGAACACTGTGAGGACTTCGTTGGAAACGGGTATATCTTCACCTCAAACCTAGACAGAAGCATTCTCAGAAAGTTCTCTGTGTTGACTGCATTCAACTCACAGAGTTGAACAATCTTTTGATGGAGCAGTTTTGAAACTCTCTTTCTTTGGAATCTGCAAGTGGATATGTTGACCTCTTTGAAGATTTCGTTGGAAACGTGTTAATCTTCACATAAAAGCTTAACAGAAGCATTGTCAGAAACTTCTTTGTGACGTTTGCATTCACCTAATACAGTTGAACTTTCCCTTTGATAGAGCAGCTTTGAAACACTCTTTTTCTAGAATCTGCAAGTGGACATTTGGAGGGCTTTGTGTTCTGCGGTGGAAAAGGAAATATCTTCTCATGGAAACTACATAGAAGCATTCTCAGAAATAATTCTGTGATGATTGCATTCAGCTGACAGAGTTGAACATTGCTTTTGATAGAGCAGTTTGGAAACACTCTTTTTGTAGAATCTGCATGTGGAGATTTGGACCGCTTTGAGACCTATGGTAGTAAAGGAAATAACTTCATAGAAAAACCAAATGGAAGCATTCTCAGAAAATTCTTGGTGATGATTGAGTTGAACTCAGAGACCTGAACATTCCTTTTGATGGAGCAGTTTCCAAACACACTTCTCGTGGAATCTGCAAGTGGATATTTGGACCTCTCTGAGGATTTCGTTGGAAGCGGGATAAACTTCCCAGAACTAAACGGAAGCATTCTCAGAAACTTCTTTGTGATGTTTGCATTCAACTCACAGAGTTGAACCTTCCTTTCATAGTTCAGGTTTGAAACACTCTTTTTGTAGAATCTGGAAGTGGATATTTGGACCACTGTGTGGTCTTCGTTGGAAACGGGTATATCTTCACCTCAAACCTAGACAGAAGCATTCTCAGAAAGTTCTCTGTGTTGACTGCATTCAACTCACAGAGTTGAACAATCCTTTTGATGGAGCAGTTTTGAAACTCTCTTTCTTTGGAATCTGCAAGTGGATATGTTGACTTCTTTGAAGATTTCGTTGGAAACGTGTTAATCTTCACATAAAAGCTAAACAGAAGCATTCTCAGAAACTTTTTGTGATGTTTGCATTCACCTCATAGAGGTGAACTTTCCCTTTGATAGAGCAGCTTTGAAACACTCTTTTTCTAGAATCTGCAAGTGGACATTTGGAGCGCTTTGTGGACTGTGGTGGAAAAGGAAATATCTTCTCATCGAAAGTACATAGAAGGATTGTCAGAAACTACTCTGTGATGATTGCATTCAACTGACAGAGTTGAACGCTCGTTTTGATAGAGCAGTTTGGAAACACTCTTTTTGTAGAATCTGCATGTGGAGATTTGGACCGCTTTGAGGCCTATGGTAGTAAAGGAAATAACTTCATAGAAAAACCAAATGGAATCATTCTCAGAAAATACTTTGTGATGATTGAGTTGAACACAGAGACCTGAACATTCCTTTTTATGGAGCAGTTTCCAAACACACTTCTCGTGGAATCTGCAAGTGGATATTTGGACCTCTCTGAGGATTTCGTTGGAAGCGGGATAAACTTCCCAGAACTAAACGGAAGCATTCTCAGAAACTTCTTTGTGATGTTTGCATTCGACTTACAGAGTTGAAACTTCCTTTCATAGTTCATGTTTGAAACACTGTTTTGTAGAATCTGGAAGTGGATATTTGGACCACTGTGAGGACTTCGTTGGAAACGGGTATATCTTCACCTCAAACCTAGACAGAAGCATTCTCAGAAAGTTCTCTGTGTTGACTGCATTCAACTCACAGAGTTGAACAATCTTTTGATGGAGCAGTTTTGAAACTCTCTTTCTTTGGAATCTGCAAGTGGATATGTTGACCTCCTTGAAGATTTCGTTGGAAACGTGTTAATCTTCACATAAAAGCTTAACAGAAGCATTGTCAGAAACTTCTTTGTGACGTTTGCATTCACCTCATACAGTTGAACTTTCCCTTTGATAGAGCAGCTTTGAAACACTCTTTTTCTAGAATCTGCAAGTGGACATTTGGAGGGCTTTGTGTTCTGCGGTGGAAAAGGAAATATCTTCTCATGGAAACTACATAGAAGCATTCTCAGAAACAATTCTGTGATGATTGCATTCAGCTGACAGAGTTGAACACTGCTTTTGATAGAGCAGTTTGGAAACACTCTTTTTGTAGAATCTGCATGTGGAGATTTGGACCGCTTTGAGACCTATGGTAGTAAAGGAAATAACTTCATAGAAAAACCAAATGGAAGCATTCTCAGAAAATTCTTTGTGATGATTGAGTTGAACTCAGAGACCTGAACATTCCTTTTGATGGAGCAGTTTCCAAACACACTTCTCGTGGAATCTGCAAGTGGATATTTGGACCTCTCTGAGGATTTCGTTGGAAGCGGGATAAACTTCCCAGAACTAAACGGAAGCATTCTCAGAAACTTCTTTGTGATGTTTGCATTCAACTCACAGAGTTGAAACTTCCTTTCATAGTTCAGGTTTGAAACACTCTTTTTGTAGAATCTGGAAGTGGATATTTGGACCACTGTGTGGTCTTCGTTGGAAACGGGTATATCTTCACCTCAAACCTAGACAGAAGGATTCTCAGAAAGTTCTCTGTGTTGACTGCATTCAACTCACAGAGTTGAACAATCCTTTTGATGGAGCAGTTTTGAAACTCTCTTTCTTTGGAATCTGCAAGTGGATATGTTGACTTCTTTGAAGATTTCGTTGGAAACGTGTTAATCTTCACATAAAAGCTAAACAGAAGCATTCTCAGAAACTTCTTTGTGATGTTTGCATTCACCTCATAGAGGTGAACTTTCCCTTTGATAGAGCAGCTTTGAAACACTCTTTTTCTAGAATCTGCAAGTGGACATTTGGAGCTCTTTGTGTTCTGCGGTGGAAAAGGAAATATCTTCTCATGGAAACTACATAGAAGCATTCTCAGAAACAATTCTGTGATGATTGCATTCAGCTGACAGAGTTGAACATTCCTTTTGATAGAGCAGTTTTGAAACACTCTTTTTGTAGAATCTGCATGTGGAGATTTGGACCGCTTGGAGACCTATGGTAGTAAAGGAAATAACTTCATAGAAAAACCAAATGGAAGCATTCTCAGAAAATTCTTGGTGATGATTGAGTTGAACTCAGAGACCTGAACATTCCTTTTGATGGAGCAGTTTCCAAACACACTTCTCGTGGAATCTGCAAGTGGATATTTGGACCTCTCTGAGGATTTCGTTGGAAGCGGGATAAACTTCCCAGAACTAAACGGAAGCATTCTCAGAAACTTCTTTGTGATGTTTGCATTCAACTCACAGAGTTGAACCTTCCTTTCATAGTTCAGGTTTGAAACACTCTTTTTGTAGAATCTGGAAGTGGATATTTGGACCACTGTGTGGTCTTCGTTGGAAACGGGTATATCTTCACCTCAAACCTAGACAGAAGCATTCTCAGAAAGTTCTCTGTGTTGACTGCATTCAACTCACAGACTTGAACAATCGTTTTGATGGAGCAGTTTTGAAACTCTCTTTCTTTGGAATCTGAAGTGGATATGTTGACCTCTTTGAAGATTTCGTTGGAAACGGGTTAATCTTCACATAAAAGCTAAACAGAAGCATTCTCAGAAACTTCTTTGTGATGATGGCATTCACCTCACAGAGTTGAACTTTCCCTTTGATTGAGCAGCTTTGAAACAATCTTTTTCTAGAATCTGCAAGTGGACATTTGGAGCGCTTTGTGGACTGTGGTGGAAAAGGAAATATCTTCTCATCGAAAGTACATAGAAGGATTGTCAGAAACTACTCTGTGATGATTGCATTCAACTGACAGAGTTGAACGCTCGTTTTGATAGAGCAGTTTGGAAACACTCTTTTTGTAGAATCTGCATGTGGAGATTTGGACCGCTTTGAGGCCTATGGTAGTAAAGGAAATAACTTCATAGAAAAACCAAATGGAATCATTCTCAGAAAATACTTTGTGATGATTGAGTTGAACACAGAGACCTGAACATTCCTTTTTATGGAGCAGTTTCCAAACACACTTCTCGTGGAATCTGCAAGTGGATATTTGGACCTCTCTGAGGATTTCGTTGGAAGAGGGATAAACTTCCCAGAACTAAACGGAAGCATTCTCAGAAACTTCTTTGTGATGTTTGCATTCAACTTACAGAGTTGAAACTTCCTTTCATAGTTCATGTTTGAAACACTGTTTTGTAGAATCTGGAAGTGGATATTTGGACCACTGTGAGGACTTCGTTGGAAACGGGTATATCTTCACCTCAAACCTAGACAGAAGCATTCTCAGAAAGTTCTCTGTGTTGACTGCATTCAACTCACAGAGTTGAACAATCTTTTGATGGAGCAGTTTTGAAACTCTCTTTCTTTGGAATCTGCAAGTGGATATGTTGACCTCTTTGAAGATTTCGTTGGAAACGTGTTAATCTTCACATAAAAGCTTAACAGAAGCATTGTCAGAAACTTCTTTGTGACGTTTGCATTCACCTCATACAGTTGAACTTTCCCTTTGATAGAGCAGCTTTGAAACACTCTTTTTCTAGAATCTGCAAGTGGACATTTGGAGGGCTTTGTGTTCTGCGGTGGAAAAGGAAATATCTTCTCATGGAAACTACATAGAAGCATTCTCAGAAACAATTCTGTGATGATTGCATTCAGCTGACAGAGTTGAACATTGCTTTTGATAGAGCAGTTTGGAAACACTCTTTTTGTAGAATCTGCATGTGGAGATTTGGACCGCTTGGAGACCTATGGTAGTAAAGGAAATAACTTCATAGAAAAACCAAATGGAAGCATTCTCAGAAAATTCTTTGTGATGATTGAGTTGAACTCAGAGACCTGAACATTCCTTTTGATGGAGCAGTTTCCAAACACACTTCTCGTGGAATCTGCAAGTGGATATTTGGACCTCTCTGAGGATTTCGTTGGAAGCGGGATAAACTTCCCAGAACTAAACGGAAGCATTCTCAGAAACTTCTTTGTGATGTTTGCATTCAACTCACAGAGTTGAAACTTCCTTTCATAGTTCAGGTTTGAAACACTCTTTTTGTAGAATCTGGAAGTGGATATTTGGACCACTGTGTGGTCTTCGTTGGAAACGGGTATATCTTCACCTCAAACCTAGACAGAAGCATTCTCAGAAAGTTCTCTGTGTTGACTGCATTCAACTCACAGAGTTGAACAATCCTTTTGATGGAGCAGTTTTGAAACTCTCTTTCTTTGGAATCTGCAAGTGGATATGTTGACTTCTTTGAAGATTTCGTTGGAAACGTGTTAATCTTCACATAAAAGCTAAACAGAAGCATTCTCAGAAACTTCTTTGTGATGTTTGCATTCACCTCATAGAGGTGAACTTTCCCTTTGATAGAGCAGCTTTGAAACACTCTTTTTCTAGAATCTGCAAGTGGACATTTGGAGCGCTTTGTGGACTGTGGTGGAAAAGGAAATATCTTCTCATCGAAAGTACATAGAAGGATTGTCAGAAACTACTCTGTGATGATTGCATTCAACTGACAGAGTTGAACGCTCGTTTTGATAGAGCAGTTTGGAAACACTCTTTTTGTAGAATCTGCATGTGGAGATTTGGACTGCTTTGAGGCCTATGGTAGTAAAGGAAATAACTTCATAGAAAAACCAAATGGAATCATTCTCAGAAAATACTTTGTGATGATTGAGTTGAACACAGAGACCTGAACATTCCTTTTTATGGAGCAGTTTCCAAACACACTTCTCGTGGAATCTGCAAGTGGATATTTGGACCTCTCTGAGGATTTCGTTGGAAGCGGGATAAACTTCCCAGAACTAAACGGAAGCATTCTCAGAAACTTCTTTGTGATGTTTGCATTCGACTTACAGAGTTGAAACTTCCTTTCATAGTTCATGTTTGAAACACTGTTTTGTAGAATCTGGAAGTGGATATTTGGACCACTGTGAGGACTTCGTTGGAAACGGGTATATCTTCACCTCAAACCTAGACAGAAGCATTCTCAGAAAGTTCTCTGTGTTGACTGCATTCAACTCACAGAGTTGAACAATCTTTTGATGGAGCAGTTTTGAAACTCTCTTTCTTTGGAATCTGCAAGTGGATATGTTGACCTCTTTGAAGATTTCGTTGGAAACGTGTTAATCTTCACATAAAAGCTTAACAGAAGCATTGTCAGAAACTTCTTTGTGACGTTTGCATTCACCTCATACAGTTGAACTTTCCCTTTGATAGAGCAGCTTTGAAACACTCTTTTTCTAGAATCTGCAAGTGGACATTTGGAGGGCTTTGTGTTCTGCGGTGGAAAAGGAAATATCTTCTCATGGAAACTACATAGAAGCATTCTCAGAAACAATTCTGTGATGATTGCATTCAGCTGACAGAGTTGAACACTGCTTTTGATAGAGCAGTTTGGAAACACTCTTTTTGTAGAATCTGCATGTGGAGATTTGGACCGCTTTGAGACCTATGGTAGTAAAGGAAATAACTTCATAGAAAAACCAAATGGAAGCATTCTCAGAAAATTCTTTGTGATGATTGAGTTGAACTCAGAGACCTGAACATTCCTTTTGATGGAGCAGTTTCCAAACACACTTCTCGTGGAATCGGCAAGTGGATATTTGGACCTCTCTGAGGATTTCGTTGGAAGCGGGATAAACTTCCCAGAACTAAACGGAAGCATTCTCAGAAACTTCTTTGTGATGTTTGCATTCAACTCACAGAGTTGAAACTTCCTTTCATAGTTCAGGTTTGAAACACTCTTTTTGTAGAATCTGGAAGTGGATATTTGGACCACTGTGTGGTCTTCGTTGGAAACGGGTATATCTTCACCTCAAACCTAGACAGAAGGATTCTCAGAAAGTTCTCTGTGTTGACTGCATTCAACTCACAGAGTTGAACAATCCTTTTGATGGAGCAGTTTTGAAACTCTCTTTCTTTGGAATCTGCAAGTGGATATGTTGACTTCTTTGAAGATTTCGTTGGAAACGTGTTAATCTTCACATAAAAGCTAAACAGAAGCATTCTCAGAAACTTCTTTGTGATGTTTGCATTCACCTCATAGAGGTGAACTTTCCCTTTGATAGAGCAGCTTTGAAACACTCTTTTTCTAGAATCTGCAAGTGGACATTTGGAGCTCTTTGTGTTCTGCGGTGGAAAAGGAAATATCTTCTCATGGAAACTACATAGAAGCATTCTCAGAAACAATTCTGTGATGATTGCATTCAGCTGACAGAGTTGAACATTCCTTTTGATAGAGCAGTTTTGAAACACTCTTTTTGTAGAATCTGCATGTGGAGATTTGGACCGCTTGGAGACCTATGGTAGTAAAGGAAATAACTTCATAGAAAAACCAAATGGAAGCATTCTCAGAAAATTCTTTGTGATGATTGAGTTGAAGTCAGAGACCTGAACATTCCTTTTGATGGAGCAGTTTCCAAACACACTTCTCGTGGAATCTGCAAGTGGATATTTGGACCTCTCTGAGGATTTCGTTGGAAGCGGGATAAACTTCCCAGAACTAAACGGAAGCATTCTCAGAAACTTCTTTGTGATGTTTGCATTCAACTCACAGAGTTGAACCTTCCTTTCATAGTTCAGGTTTGAAACACTCTTTTTGTAGAATCTGGAAGTGTATATTTTGACCTCTCTGAGGATTTCGTTGGAAGCGGGATAAACTTCCCAGAACTAAACGGAAGCATTCTCAGAAACTTCTTTGTGATGTTTGCATTCAACTCACAGAGTTGAACCTTCCTTTCATAGTTCAGGTTTGAAACACTCTTTTTGTAGAATCTGGAAGTGGATATTTGGACCACTGTGTGGTCTTCGTTGGAAACGGGTATATCTTCACCTCAAACCTAGACAGAAGCATTCTCAGAAATTTCTCTGTGTTGACTGCATTCAACTCACAGACTTGAACAATCGTTTTGATGGAGCAGTTTTGAAACTCTCTTTCTTTGGAATCTTCAAGTGGATATGTTGACCTCTTTGAAGATTTCATTGCAAACGGGTTAATCTTCACATAAAAGCTAAACAGAAGCATTCTCAGAAACTTCTTTGTGATGATTGCATTCACCTCACAGAATTTAACTTTCCCTTTGATAGAGCAGCTTTGAAACACTCTTTTTCTAGAATCTGCAAGTGGACATTTGGAGGGCTTTGTGTTCTTCGGTGGAAAAGGAAATATCTTCTAATCGAAAGTACATAGAAGCATTGTCAGAAACTACTCTGTGATGATTGCATTCAGCTGACAGAGTTGAACATTCCTTTTGTTAGAGCAGTTTGGAAACACTCTTTTTGTAGAATCTGCATGTGGAGATTTGGACCGCTTGGAGACCTATGGTAGTAAAGGAAATAAGTTCATAGGAAAACCAAATGGAAGCATTCTCAGAAAATTCTTTGTGATGATTGAGTTGAACTCAGAGACCTGAACATTCCTTTTGATGGAGCAGTTTCCAAACACACTTCTCGTGGAATCTGCAAGTGGATATTTGGACCTCTCTGAGGATTTCGTTGGAAGCGGGATAAACTTCCCAGAACTAAACGGAAGCATTGTCAGAAACTTCTTTGTGACGTTTGCATTCAACTCACAGAGTTGAACCTTCCTTTCATAGTTGATGTTTGAAACACTGTTTTTGTAGAATCTGGAAGTGGATATTTGGAACACTGTGAGGACTTCGTTGGAAACGGGTATATCTTCACGTCAAAACTAGACAGAAGCATTCTCAGAAAGTTCTCTGTGTTGACTGCATTCAATTGACAGACTTGAACAATCGTTTTGATTTAGCAGTTTTGAAACTCTCTTTCTTTGGAATCTGCAAGTGGATATGTTGACCTCTTTGAAGATTTCGTTGGAAACGTGTTAATCTTCACATAAAAGCTTAACAGAAGCATTGTCAGAAACTTCTTTGTGACGTTTGCATTCACCTAATACAGTTGAACTTTCCCTTTGATAGAGCAGCTTTGAAACACTCTTTTTCTAGAATCTGCAAGTGGACATTTGGAGGGCTTTGTGTTCTGCGGTGGAAAAGGAAATATCTTCTCATGGAAACTACATAGAAGCATTCTCAGAAACAATTCTGTGATGATTGCATTCAGCGGACAGAGTTGAACATTGCTTTTGATAGAGCAGTTTGGAAACACTCTTTTTGTAGAATCTGCATGTGGAGATTTGGACCGCTTTGAGACCTATGGTAGTAAAGGAAATAACTTCATAGAAAAACCAAATGGAAGCATTCTCAGAAAATTCTTGGTGATGATTGAGTTGAACTCAGAGACCTGAACATTCCTTTTGATGGAGCAGTTTCCAAACACACTTCTCGTGGAATCTGCAAGTGGATATTTGGACCTCTCTGAGTATTTCGTTGGAAGAGGGATAAACTTCCCAGAACTAAACGGAAGCATTCTCAGAAACTTCTTTGTGATGTTTGCATTCAACTCACAGAGTTGAACCTTCCTTTCATAGTTCAGGTTTGAAACACTCTTTTTGTAGAATCTGGAAGTGGATATTTGGACCACTGTGTGGTCTTCGTTGGAAACGGGTATATCTTCACCTCAAACCTAGACAGAAGCATTCTCAGAAATTTCTCTGTGTTGACTGCATTCAACTCACAGACTTGAACAATCGTTTTGATGGAGCAGTTTTGAAACTCTCTTTCTTTGGAATCTGAAGTGGATATGTTGACCTCTTTGAAGATTTCGTTGGAAACGGGTTAATCTTCACATAAAAGCTAAACAGAAGCATTCTCAGAAACTTCTTTGTGATGATGGCATTCACCTCACAGAGTTGAACTTTCCCTTTGATTGAGCAGCTTTGAAACAATCTTTTTCTAGAATGTGCAAGTGGACATTTGGAGCGCTTTGTGGACTGTGGTGGAAAAGGAAATATCTTCTCATCGAAAGTACATAGAAGGATTGTCAGAAACTACTCTGTGATGATTGCATTCAACTGACAGAGTTGAACGCTCGTTTTGATAGAGCAGTTTGGAAACACTCTTTTTGTAGAATCTGCATGTGGAGATTTGGACCGCTTTGAGGCCTATGGTAGTAAAGGAAATAACTTCATAGAAAAACCAAATGGAATCATTCTCAGAAAATACTTTGTGATGATTGAGTTGAACTCAGAGACCTGAACATTCCTTTTTATGGAGCAGCTTCCAAACACACTTCTCGTGGAATCTGCAAGTGGATATTTGGACCTCTCTGAGGATTTCGTTGGAAGCGGGATAAACTTCCCAGAACTAAACGGAAGCATTCTCAGAAACTTCTTTGTGATGTTGGCATTCAACTTACAGAGTTGAAACTTCCTTTCATAGTTCATGTTTGAAACACTGTTTTGTAGAATCTGGAAGTGGATATTTGGACCACTGTGAGGACTTCGTTGGAAACGGGTATACCTTCACCTCAAACCTAGACAGAAGCATTCTCAGAAAGTTCTCTGTGTTGACTGCATTCAACTCACAGAGTTGAACAATCTTTTGATGGAGCAGTTTTGAAACTCTCTTTGGAATCTGCAAGTGGATATGTTGACCTCTTTGAAGATTTCGTTGGAAACGTGTTAATCTTCACATAAAAGCTTAACAGAAGCATTGTCAGAAACTTCTTTGTGACGTTTGCATTCACCTCATACAGTTGAACTTTCCCTTTGATAGAGCAGCTTTGAAACACTCTTTTTCTAGAATCTGCAAGTGGACATTTGGAGGGCTTTGTGTTCTGCGGTGGAAAAGGAAATATCTTCTCATGGAAACTACATAGAAGCATTCTCAGAAACAATTCTGTGATGATTGCATTCAGCTGACAGAGTTGAACATTGCTTTTGATAGAGCAGTTTGGAAACACTCTTTTTGTAGAATCTGCATGTGGAGATTTGGACCGCTTTGAGACCTATGGTAGTAAAGGAAATAACTTCATAGAAAAACCAAATGGAAGCATTCTCAGAAAATTCTTCGTGATGATTGAGTTGAACTCAGAGACCTGAACATTCCTTTTGATGGAGCAGTTTCCAAACACACTTCTCGTGGAATCTGCAAGTTGATATTTGGACTTCTCTGAGGATTTCGTTGGAAGAGGGATAAACCTCCCAGAACTAAACGGAAGCATTCTCAGAAACTTCTTTGTGATATTTGCATTCAACTCACAGAGTTGAACCTTCCTTTCATAGTTCATGTTTGAAACACTCTTTTTGTAGAATCTGGAAGTGGATATTTGGACCACTGTGCGGTCTTCGTTGGAAACGGGTATATCTTCACCTCAAACCTAGACAGAAGCATTCTCAGAAAGTTCTCTGTGTTGACTGCATTCAACTCACAGAGTTGAACAATCCTTTTGATGGAGCAGTTTTGAAACTCTCTTTCTTTGGAATCTGCAAGTGGATATGTTGACCTCTTTGAAGATTTCTTTGGAAACGGGTTAATCTTCACATAAAAGCTAAACAGAAGCATTCTCAAAAACTTCTTTGTGATGATTGCATTCACCTCACGGAGTTGAACTTTCACTTTGATAGAGCAGCTTTGTAACACTCTTTTTCTAGAATCTGCAAGTGGACATTTGTTGGGCTTTCTGGACTGTGGTGGAAAAGGAAATATCTTCTCATCGAAAGTACATAGAAGCATTCTCAGAAACTACTCTGTGATGATTGCATTCAACTGACAGGGTTGAACTTTACTTTTGATAGAATAGTTTGGAAACACTCTTTTTGTAGAATCTGCAAGTGGAGATTTGGACCGCTTGGAGACCTATGGTAGTAAAGGAAATAAGTTCATAGAAAAACCAAATGGAAGCATTCTCAGAAAATTCTTTGTGATGATTGAGTTGAACTCAGAGACCTGAACATTCCTTTTGATGGAGCAGTTTCCAAACACACTTCTCGTGGAATCTGCAAGTGGATATTTGGACCTCTCTGAGGATTTCGTTGGAAGCGGGATAAACTTCCCAGAACTAAACGGAAGCATTCTCAGAAACTTCTTTGTGATGTTTGCATTCAACTCACAGAGTTGAACCTTCCTTTCATAGTTCAGGTTTGAAAAACTCTTTTTGTAGAATCTGGAAGTGGATATTTGGACCTCTCTGAGGATTTCGCTGGAAGCGGGATAAACTTCCCAGAACTAAACGGAAGCATTCTCAGAAACTTCTTTGTGATGTTTGCATTCAACACACAGAGTTGAACCTTCCTTTCATAGTTAAGGTTAGAAACACTCTTTTTGTAGAATCTGGAAGTGGATATTTGGACCACTGTGTGGTCTTCGTTGGAAACGGTTATATCTTCACCTCAAACCTAGACAGAAGCATTCTCAGAAAGTTCTCTGTGTTGACTGCATTCAACTCACAGAGTTGAACAATCCTTTTGATGGAGCAGTTTTGAAACTCTCTTTCTTTGGAATCTGCAAGTGGATATGTTGACTTCTTTGAAGATTTCGTTGGAAACGGTTTAATCTTCACATAAAAGCTAAACAGAAGCATTCTCAGAAACTTCTTTGTGATGATTGCATTCACCTCACAGAGTTGAACTTTCCCTTTGATAGAGCAGCTTTGAAACACTCTTTTTCTAGAATCTGCAAGTGGACATTTGGAGGGTTTCTGGACTGTGGTGGAAAAGGAAATATCTTCTCATCGAAAGTACATAGAAGCATTCTCAGAAACTACTCTGTGATGATTGCATTCAACTGACAGAGTTGAACGTTCCTTTTGATAGAGCAGTTTGGAAACACTCTTTTTGTAGAATCTGCATGTGGAGATTTGGACCGCTTGGAGACCTATGGTAGTAAAGGAAATAAGTTCATAGAAAAACCAAATGGAAGCATTCTCAGAAAATTCTTTGTGATGATTGAGTTGAACTCAGAGACCTGAACATTCCTTTTGATGGAGCAGTTTCCAAACACACTTCTCGTGGAATCTGCAAGTGGATATTTGGACCACTCTGAGGATTTCGTTGGAAGCGGGATAAACTTCCCAGAACTAAACGGAAGCATTCTCAGAAACTTCTTTGTGATGTTTGCATTCAACTCACAGAGTTGAACCTTCCTTTCATAGTTAAGGTTAGAAACACTCTTTTTGTAGAATCTGGAAGTGGATATTTGGACCACTGTGTGGTCTTCGTTGGAAACGGGTATATCTTCACCTCAAACCTAGACAGAAGCATTCTCAGAAAGTTCTCTGTGTTGACTGCATTCAACTCACAGACTTGAACAATCGTTTTGATGGAGCAGTTTTGAAACTCTCTTTCTTTGGAATCTGCAAGTGGATATGTTGACTTCTTTGAAGATTTCGTTGGAAACGGGTTAATCTTCACATAAAAGCTAAACAGAAGCATTGTCAGAAACTTCTTTGTGATGTTTGCATTCACCTCATAGAGTTGAACTTTCCCTTTGATAGAGCAGCTTTGAAACACTCTTTTTCTAGAATCTGCAAGTGGACATTTGGAGGGCTTTGTGTTCTGCGGTGGAAAAGGAAATATCTTCTCATCAAAACTACATAGAAGCATTCTCAGAAACAATTCTGTGATGATTGCATTCAGCTGACAGAGTTGAACATTCCTTTTGATAGAGCAGTTTGGAAACACTCTTTTTGTAGTATCTGCATGTGCAGATTTGGACCGCTTTGAGACCTGTGGTAGTAAAGGAAATAACTTCATAGAAAAACCAAATGGAAGCATTCTCAGAAAATTCTTTGTGATGATTGAGTTGAACTCAGAGACCTGAACATTCCTTTTGATGGAGCAGTTTCCAAACACACTTCTCGTGGAATCTGCAAGTGGATATTTGGGCCTCTCTGAGGATTTCGTTGGAAGCGGGATAAACTTCCCAGAACTAAACGGAAGCATTCTCAGAAACTTCTTTGTGATGTTTGCATTCAACTCACAGAGTTGAACCTTCCTTTCATAGTTCAGGTTTGAAACACTCTTTTTGTAGAATCTGGAAGTGGATATTTGGACCACTGTGAGGACTTCGTTGGAAACGAGTATATCTTCACCTCAAACCTAGACAGAAGCATTCTCAGAAACTTCTCTGTGTTGACTGCATTCAACTCACAGAGTTGAACAATCCTTTTGATGGAGCAGTTTTGAAACTCTCTTTCTTTGGAATCTGCAAGTGGATATGTTGACCTCTTTGAAGATTTCGTTGGAAACGGGTTAATCTTCACATAAAATCTAAACAGAAGCATTGTCAGAAACTTCTTTGTGATGTTTGCATTCACCTAATAGAGTTGAACTTTCCCTTTGATAGAGCAGCTTTGAAACACTCTTTTTCTAGAATCTGCAAGTGGACATTTGGAGGGCTTTGTGTTCTGCGGTGGAAAAGGAAATATCTTCTCATCAAAACTACATAGAAGCATTCTCAGAAACAATTCTGTGATGATTGCATTCAGCTCACAGAGTTGAACATTCCTTTTGATAGAGCAGTTTGGAAACACTCTTTTTGTAGAATCTGCATGTGGAGATTTGGTCCGCTTGGAGACCTATGGTAGTAAAGGAAATAACTTCATAGAAAAACCAAATGGAAGCATTCTCAGAAAATTCTTTGTGATGATTGAGTTGAACTCAGAGACCTGAACATTCCTTTTGATGGAGCAGTTTCCAAACACGCTTCTCGTGGAATCTGCAAGTGGATATTTGGACCTCTCTGAGGATTTTGTTGGAAGCGGGATAAACTTCGCAGAACTAAACGGAAGCATTCTCAGAAACTTCTTTGTGATGTTTGCATTCAACTCACAGAGTTGAACCTTGCTTTCATAGTTCAGGTTTGAAACACTCTTTTTGTAGAATCTGAAAGTGGATATTTGGACCACTGTGAGGACTTCGTTGGAAACGGGTATATCTTCACTTCAAACCTAGACAGAAGCATTCTCAGAAAGTTCTCTGTGTTGACTGCATTCAACTCACAGACTTGAACATTCGTTTTGATGGAGCAGTTTTGAAACTCTCTATCTTTGGAATCTGCAAGTGGATATGTTGACCTATTTGAAGATTTCGTTGGAAACGGGTTAATCTTCACATAAAAGCTAAACAGAAGCATTCTCAGAAACTTCTTTGTGATGATTGCTTTCACCTCACAGAGTTGAACTTTCCCTTTGATAGAGCAGCTTTGAAACACTCTTTTTCTAGAATCTGCAAGTGGACATTTGGAGGGCTTTCTGGACTGTGGTGGAAAAGGAAATATCTTCTCATCGAAAGTACATAGAAGCATTCTCAGAAACTACTCTGTGATGATTGCATTCAACTGACAGAGTTGAACGTTCCTTTTGATAGAGCAGTTTGGAAACACTCTTTTTGTAGTATCTGCATGTGCAGATTTGGACCGCTTTGAGACCTGTGGTAGTAAAGGAAATAACTTCATAGAAAAACCAAATGGAAGCATTCTCAGAAAATTCTTTGTGATGATTGAGTTGAACTCAGAGACCTGAACATTCCTTTTGATGGAGCAGTTTCCAAACACACTTCTCGTGGAATCTGCAAGTGGATATTTGGGCCTCTCTGAGGATTTCTTTGGAAGAGGGATAAACTTCCCAGAACTAAACGGAAGCATTCTCAGAAACTTCTTTGTGATGTTTGCATTCAACTCACAGAGTTGAACCTTCCTTTCATAGTTCAGGTTTGAAACACTCTTTTTGTAGAATCTGGAAGTGGATATTTGGACCACTGTGTGGACTTCTTTGGAAACGGGTATATCTTCACCTCAAACCTAGACAGAAGCATTCTCAGAAAGTTCTCTTTGTTGACTGCATTCAACTCACAGACTTGAACAATCGTTTTGATGGAGCAGTTTTGAAACTCTCTATCTTTGGAATCTGCAAGTGGATATGTTGACCTATTTGAAGATTTCGTTGGAAACGGGTTAATCTTCACATAAAAGCTAAACAGAAGCATTCTCAGAAACTTCTTTGTGATGATTGCATTCACCTCACAGAGTTGAACTTTCCCTTTGATAGAGCAGCTTTGAAACACTCTTTTTCTAGAATCTGCAAGTGGACATTTGGAGGGCTTTCTGGACTGTGGTGGAAAAGGAAATATCTTCTCATCGAAAGTACATAGAAGCATTCTCAGAAACTACTCTGTGATGATTGCATTCAACTGACAGAGTTGAACGTTCCTTTTGATAGAGCAGTTTGGAAACACTCTTTTTGTAGAATCTGCATGTGGAGATTTGGACCGCTTGGAGACCTATGGTAGTAAAGGAAAAAAGTTCATAGAAAAACCAAATGGAAGCATTCTCAGAAAATTCTTTGTGATGATTGAGTTGAACTCAGAGACCTGAACATTCCTTTTGATGGAGCAGTTTCCAAACACACTTCTCGTGGAATCTGCAAGTGGATATTTGGACCACTCTGAGGATTTCGTTGGAAGCGGGATAAACTTCCCAGAACTAAACGGAAGCATTCTCAGAAACTTCTTTGTGATGTTTGCATTCAACTCACAGAGTTGAACCTTCCTTTCATAGTTAAGGTTAGAAACACTCTTTTTGTAGAATCTGGAAGTGGATATTTGGACCACTGTGTGGTCTTCGTTGGAAACGGGTATATCTTCACCTCAAACCTAGACAGAAGCATTCTCAGAAAGTTCTCTGTGTTGACTGCATTCAACTCACAGAGTTGAACAATCCTTTTGATGGAGCAGTTTTGAAACTCTCTTTCTTTGGAATCTGCAAGTGGATATGTTGACTTCTTTGAAGATTTCGTTGGAAACGGGTTAATCTTCACATAAAAGCTAAACAGAAGCATTGTCAGAAACTTCTTTGTGATGTTTGCATTCACCTCATAGAGTTGAACTTTCCCTTTGATAGAGCAGCTTTGAAACACTCTTTTTCTAGAATCTGCAAGTGGACATTTGGAGGGCTTTGTGTTCTGCGGTGAAAAGGAAATATCTTCTCATCAAAACTACATAGAAGCATTCTCAGAAACAATTCTGTGATGATTGCATTCAGCTGACAGAGTTGAACATTCCTTTTGATAGAGCAGTTTGGAAACACTCTTTTTGTAGTATCTGCATGTGCAGATTTGGACCGCTTTGAGACCTGTGGTAGTAAAGGAAATAACTTCATAGAAAAACCAAATGGAAGCATTCTCAGAAAATTCTTTGTGATGATTGAGTTGAACTCAGAGACCTGAACATTCCTTTTGATGGAGCAGTTTCCAAACACACTTCTCGTGGAATCTGCAAGTGGATATTTGGGCCTCTCTGAGGATTTCGTTGGAAGCGGGATAAACTTCCCAGAACTAAACGGAAGCATTCTCAGAAACTTCTTTGTGATGTTTGCCTTCAACTCACAGAGTTGAACCTTCCTTTCATAGTTCAGGTTTGAAACACTCTTTTTGTAGAATCTGGAAGTGGATATTTGGACCACAGTGAGGACTTCGTTGGAAACGAGTATATCTTCACCTCAAACCTAGACAGAAGCATTCTCAGAAAGTTCTCTGTGTTGACTGCATTCAACTCACAGAGTTGAACAATCCTTTTGATGGAGCAGTTTTGAAACTCTCTTTCTTTGGAATCTGCAAGTGGATATGTTGACCTCTTTGAAGATTTCGTTGGAAACGGGTTAATCTTCACATAAAATCTAAACAGAAGCATTGTCAGAAACTTCTTTGTGATGTTTGCATTCACCTAATAGAGTTGAACTTTCCTTTTGCTAGAGCAGCTTTGAAACACTCTTTTTCTAGAATCTGCAAGTGGACATTTGGAGGGCTTTGTGTTCTGCGGTGGAAAAGGAAATATCTTCTCATCAAAACTACATAGAAGCATTCTCAGAAACAATTCTGTGATGATTGCATTCAGCTCACAGAGTTGAACATTCCTTTTGATAGAGCAGTTTGGAAACACTCTTTTTGTAGAATCTGCATGTGGAGATTTGGTCCGCTTGGAGACCTATGGTAGTAAAGGAAATAACTTCATAGAAAAACCAAATGGAAGCATTCTCAGAAAATTCTTTGTGATGATTGAGTTGAACTCAGAGACCTGAACATTCCTTTTGATGGAGCAGTTTCCAAACACGCTTCTCGTGGAATCTGCAAGTGGATATTTGGACCTCTCTGAGGATTTTGTTGGAAGCGGGATAAACTTCGCAGAACTAAACGGAAGCATTCTCAGAAACTTCTTTGTGATGTTTGCATTCAACTCACAGAGTTGAACCTTCCTTTCATAGTTCAGGTTTGAAACACTCTTTTTGTAGAATCTGAAAGTGGATATTTGGACCACTGTGAGGACTTCGTTGGAAACGGGTATATCTTCACTTCAAACCTAGACAGAAGCATTCTCAGAAAGTTCTCTGTGTTGACTGCATTCAACTCACAGACTTGAACATTCGTTTTGATGGAGCAGTTTTGAAACTCTCTATCTTTGGAATCTGCAAGTGGATATGTTGACCTATTTGAAGATTTCGTTGGAAACGGGTTAATCTTCACATAAAAGCTAAACAGAAGCATTCTCAGAAACTTCTTTGTGATGATTGCTTTCACCTCACAGAGTTGAACTTTCCCTTTGATAGAGCAGCTTTGAAACACTCTTTTTCTAGAATCTGCAAGTGGACATTTGGAGGGCTTTCTGGACTGTGGTGGAAAAGGAAATATCTTCTCATCGAAAGTACATAGAAGCATTCTCAGAAACTACTCTGTGATGATTGCATTCAACTGACAGAGTTGAACGTTCCTTTTGATAGAGCAGTTTGGAAACACTCTTTTTGTAGAATCTGCATGTGGAGATTTGGACCGCTTGGAGACCTATGGTAGTAAAGGAAATAAGTTCATAGAAAAACCAAATGGAAGCATTCTCAGAAAATTCTTTGTGATGATTGAGTTGAACTCAGAGACCTGAACATTCCTTATGATGGAGCAGTTTCCAAACACACTTCTCGTGGAATCTGCAAGTGGATATTTGGACCTCTCTGAGGATTTCGTTGGAAGCGGGATAAACTTCCCAGAACTAAACGGAAGCATTCTCAGAAACTTCTTTGTGATGTTTGCATTCAACTCACAGAGTTGAACCTTCCTTTCATAGTTAAGGTTAGAAACACTCTTTTTGTAGAATCTGGAAGTGGATATTTGGACCACTGTGTGGTCTTCGTTGGAAACGGGTATATCTTCACCTCAAACCTAGACAGAAGCATTCTCAGAAAGTTCTCTGTGTTGACTGCATTCAACTCACAGAGTTGAACAATCCTTTTGATGGAGCAGTTTTGAAACTCTCTTTCTTTGGAATCTGCAAGTGGATATGTTGACTTCTTTGAAGATTTCGTTGGAAACGGGTTAATCTTCACATAAAAGCTAAACAGAAGCATTGTCAGAAACTTCTTTGTGATGTTTGCATTCACTCATAGAGTTGAACTTTCCCTTTGATAGAGCAGCTTTGAAACACTCTTTTTCTAGAATCTGCAAGTGGACATTTGGAGGGCTTTGTGTTCTGCGGTGGAAAAGGAAATATCTTCTCATCAAAACTACATAGAAGCATTCTCAGAAACAATTCTGTGATGATTGCATTCAGCTGACAGAGTTGAACATTGCTTTTGATAGAGCAGTTTGGAAACACTCTTTTTGTAGTATCTGCATGTGCAGATTTGGACCGCTTTGAGACCTGTGGTAGTAAAGGAAATAACTTCATAGAAAAACCAAATGGAAGCATTCTCAGAAAATTCTTTGTGATGATTGAGTTGAACTCAGAGACCTGAACATTCCTTTTGATGGAGCAGTTTCCAAACACACTTCTCGTGGAATCTGCAAGTGGATATTTGGGCCTCTCTGAGGATTTCTTTGGAAGAGGGATAAACTTCCCAGAACTAAACGGAAGCATTCTGAGAAACTTCTTTGTGATGTTTGCATTCAACTCACAGAGTTGAACCTTCCTTTCATAGTTCAGGTTTGAAACACTCTTTTTGTAGAATCTGGAAGTGGATATTTGGACCACTGTGTGGACTTCTTTGGAAACGGGTATATCTTCACCTCAAACCTAGACAGAAGCATTCTCAGAAAGTTCTCTTTGTTGACTGCATTCAACTCACAGACTTGAACAATAGTTTTGATGGAGCAGTTTTGAAACTCTCTTTCTTGATATGTTGACCTCTTTGAAGATTTCGTTGGAAACGTGTTAATCTTCACATAAAAGCTAAACAGAAGCATTCTCAGAAACTTCTTTGTGACGTTTGCATTCACCTCATACAGTTGAACTTTCCCTTTGATGGAGCAGCTTTGAAACACTCTTTCTCTAGAATCTGCAAGGGGACATTTGGAGGGCTTTGTGTTCTGCAGTGGAAAAGGAAATATCTTCTCATGGAAACTACATAGAAGCATTCTCAGAAACAATTCTGTGATGATTGCATTCAGCTGACAGAGTTGAACATTCCTTTTGATAGAGCAGTTTGGAAACACTCTTTTTCTAGAATCTGCATGTGGAGATTTGGACCGCTTTGAGACCTATGGTAGTAAAGGAAATAACTTCATAGAAAAACCAAATGGAAGCATTCTCAGAAAATCCTTTGTGATGATTGAGTTGAACTCAGAGACCTGAACATTCCTTTTGATTGAGCAGTTTCGAAACACACTTCTCGTGGAATCTGCAAGTGGATATTTGGACCTCTCTGAGGATTTCGTTGGAAGCGGGATAAACTTCCCAGAACTAAACGGAAGCATTCTCAGAAGCTTCTTTGTGATGTTTGCATTCAACTCACATAGTTGAACCTTCCTTTCATAGTTCATGTTTGAAACACTCTTTTTGTAGAATCTGGAAGTGGATATTTGGACCACTGTGTGGTCTTCTTTGGAAACGGGTATATCTTCACCTCAAACCTAGACAGAAGCATTCTCAGAAAGTTCTCTGTGCTGACTGCATTCAACTGACAGACTTGAACAATCGTTTTGATGGAGCAGTTTTGAAACTCTCTTTCTTTGGAATCTGCAAGTGGATATATTGACCTCTTTGAAGATTTCGTTGGAAACGGGTTAATCTTCACATAAAAGCTAAACAGAAGCATTCTCAGAAACTTCATTGTGATGATTGCATTCACCTCACAGAGTTGAACTTTCCCTTTGATAGAGCAGCTTTGAAACAATCTTTTTCTAGAATCTGCAAGTGGACATTTGGAGGGCTTTCTGGACTGTGGTGGAAAAGGAAATATCTTCTCATCGAAAGTACATAGAAGCATTCTCAGAAACTACTCTGTGATGATTGCATTCAACTGACAGAGTTGAACGCTCCTTTTGATAGAGCAGTTTGCAGACACTCTTTTTGTAGAATCTGCATGTGGAGATTTGGACCGCTTTGAGGCCTCTGGTAGTAAAGGAAATAACTTCATAGAGAAACCAAATGGAAGCATTCTCAGAAAATTCTTTGTGATGATTGACTTGAACTCTGTGGTGGAAAAGGAAATATCTTCTCATCGAAAGTACATAGAAGCATTCTCAGAAACTACTCTGTGATGATTGCATTCAACTGACAGGGTTGAACATTCCTTTTGATAGAGCAGTTTCGAAACACTCTTTTGGTAGAATCTGCAAGTGGAGAATTTGTCCGCTTGGAGACCAATGGTAGTAAAGGAAATAACTTCATAGAAAAAGCAAATGGAAGCATTCTCAGAAAATACTTGGTGATGATTGACTTGAACTCAGAGACCTGAACATTCCTTTTGATGGAGCAGTTTCCAAACACACTTCTCGTGGAATCTGCAAGTGGATATTTGGACCTCTCTGAGGATTTCGTTGGAAGCGGGATAAACTTCCCAGAACTAAACGGAAGCATTCTCAGAAACTTCTTTGTGATGTTTGCATTCAACTCACAGAGTTGAACTTTCCTTTCATAGTTCAGGTTTGAAACACTCTTTTTGTAGAATCTGGAAGTGGATATTTGGACCACTGTGTGGACTTCGTTGGAAACGGGTGTATCTTCACCTCAAACCTAGACAGAAGCATTCTCAAAAAGTTCTCTGTGTTGACTGCATTCAACTCACAGACTTGAACAATCGTTTTGATGGAGCAGTTTTGAAACTCTCTTTTTTGGAATCTGCAAGTGGATATGTTTACCGCTTTGAAGATTTCTTTGGAAATGGGTTAATCTTCACATAAAAGCTAAACAGAAGCATTCTCAGAAACTTCTTTGTGATGATTGCATTCACCTCACAGAGTTGAACTTTCCCTTTGATAGAGCAGCTTTGAAACACTGTTTTTCTAGAATCTGCAAGTGGACATTTGGAGGGCTTTGTGGACTGTGGTGGAAAAGGAAATATCTTCTCTTCGAAACTACAAAGAAGCATTCTCAGAAACTACTCTGTGATGACTGCATTCAACTGACAGAGTTGAACGCTCCTTTTGATTGAGCAGTTTGGAAACACTCTTTTTGGAGAATCTGCATGAGGAGAATTGGGTCCGCTTTGAGAACTATGGTAGTAAAGGAAATAACTTCACAGAAAAACCAAATGGAAGCATTCTCAGAAAATTCTTTGTGATGATTGAGTTGAACTCAGAGACCTGAACATTTCTTTTGATGGAGCAGTTTCCAAACACACTTCTCGTGGAATCTGCAAGTGGATATTGGGACCTCTCTGAGGATTTCGTTGGAAGCGGGATAAACTTCCCAGAACTAAACGGAAGCATTCTCAGAAACTTCTTTGTGATGTTACATTCAACACACAGTGTTGAACCTTCCTTTCATAGTTCAGGTTTGAAACACTCTTTTTATAGAATCTGGAAGTGGATATTTGGACCACTGTGTGGACTTCGTTGCAAATGGGTATAAATTCACCTCAAACTTAGACAGAAGCATTCTCAGAAAGTTCTCTGTGTTGACTGCATTCAACTCACAGACTTGAACAATCGTTTTGATGGAGCAGTTTTGAAACTCTCTTTCTTTGGAATCTGCAAGTGGATATGTTGACCTCTTTGAAGATTTCGTTGGAAACGGGTTAATCTTCACATAAAAGCTAAACAGAAGCATTCTCAGAAACTTCTTTGTGATGATTGCATTCACCTCACAGAGTTGAACTTTCCCTTTGATAGAGCAGCTTTGAAACACTCTTTGTCTAGAATCTGCAAGTGGAGATTTGGAGGGCTTTGTGGACTGCGGTGGAAAAGGAAATATCTTCTCTTCGAAACTACATAGAAGCATTCTCAGAAACTACTCTGTGATGATTGCATTCAACTGACAGAGTTGAACGTTCCTTTTGATAGAGCAGTTTGGAAACACTCTTTTTGGAGAATCTGCATGAGGAGATTTGGACCGCTTTGAGACCTATGGTAGTAAAGGAAATAACTTCATAGAAAAACCAAATGGAAGCATTCTCAGAAAATTCTTTGTGATGATTGAGTTGAAGTCAGAGACCTGAACATTCCTTTTGATGGAGCAGTTTCCAAACACACTTCTCATGGAATCGGCAAGTGGATAATTGGACCTCTCTGAGGATTTCGTTGGAAGCGGGATAAAATTCCCAGAACAAAACGGAAGCATTCTCAGAAACTTCTTTGTGATGTTTGCATTCAACTCACAGAGTTGAACCTTCCTTTCATAGTTCGGGTTTGAAACACCCTTTTTGTAGAATCTGGTATTGGATATTTGGACCACTGTGTGGAATTCGTTGAAAACGGGTATATCCTCACCTGAAACCTAGACAGAAGCATTCTCAGAAAATTCTCTGTGTTGACTGCATTCAACTCACAGACTTGAACAATCGTTTTGATGGAGCAGTTTTGAAACTCTCTTTCTTTGGAATCTGCAAGTGTATATGTTGACCTCTTTGAAGATTTCGTTCGAAACGGGTTAATCTTCACATAAAAGCTAAACCCAAGCATTCTCAGAAACTTGTTTGTGATGATTGACTTGAACTCGGAGACCTGAACATTCCTTTTGATGGAGCAGTTTCCAAACACACTTCTCGTGGAATCTGCAAGTGGATATTTGGACCTCTCTGTGGATTTCGTTGGAAGCGGGATAAACTTCCCAGAACTAAACGGAAGCATTCTCAGAAACTTCTTTGTGATGTTTGCATTCAACTCACAGAGTTGAACCTTCCTTTCATAGTTCAGGTTTGAAACACTCTTTTTGTAGAATCTGGAAGTGGATATTTGGACCACTGTGTGGACTTCGTTGGAAACGGGTGTATCTTCACCTCAAACCTAGACAGAAGCCTTCTCAGAAAGTTCTCTGTGTTGACTGCTTTCAACTCACAGACTTGAACAATCGCTTTGATGGAGCAGTTTTGAAACTCTCTTTCTTTGGAATCTGCAAGTGGATATGTTGACCTCTTTGAAAATTTCGTTGGAAACGGGTTAATCTTCACATAAAAGCTAAACAGAAGCATTCTCAGAAACTGCTTTGTGATGAATGCATTCACCTCACAGAGTTGAATTTTCCCTTTGATAGAGCAGCTTTGAAACAATCTTTTTCTAGAATCTGCAAGTGGACATTTGGAGGGCTTTGTGGACTGTCGTGGAAAAGGAAATATCATCTCATCTAAAGTACATAGAAGCATTCTCAGAAACTACTCTGTGATGATTGCATTCAACTGACAGAGTTGAACGTTCCTTTTGATATAGCAGTTTGGAAACACTCTTTTTGTAGAATCTGCATGTGGAGATTGGGACCGCTTTGAGGCCTATGGTAGTAAAGGAAATAACTTCATAGAAAAACCAAATGGAAGCATTCTCAGAAAATTCTTTGTGATGATTGAGTTGAACTCAGAGACCTGAACATTCCTTTTGATGGAGCAGTTTCCAAACACACTTCTCGTGGAATCTGCAAGTGGATATTTGGACCTCTCTGAGGATTTTGTTGGAAGCGGGATATCGGAAGCATTCTCAGAAACTTCTTTGTGATGTTTGCATTCAACTCACAGAGTTGAACCTTCCTTTCATAGTTCAGGTTTGAAACACTCTTTTTGTAGAATCTGGAAGTGGATATTTGGACCACTGTGTGGACTTCGTTGGAAACGGGTGTATCTTCACCTCAAACCTAGACAGAAGCATTCTCAGAAAGTTCTCTGTGTTGACTGCATTCAACTCACAGAGTTGAACAATCGTTTTGATGGAGCAGTTTTGAAACTCTCTTTCTTTGGAATCTGCAAGTGGATATGTTTACCGCTTTGAAGATTTCTTTGGAAATGGGTTAATCTTCACATAAAAGCTAAACAGAAGCATTCTCAGAAACTTCTTTGTGATGATTGCATTCACCTCACAGAGTTGAACTTTCCCTTTGATAGAGCAGCTTTGAAACACTCTTTTTCTAGAATCTGCAAGTGGACATTTGGAGGGCTTTGTGGAGTGTGGTGGAAAAGGATATATCTTCTCTTCGAAACTACATAGAAGCATTCTCAGAAACTACTCTGTGATGATTGCATTCAACTGACAGAGTTGAACGTTCCTTTTGATAGAGCAGTTTGGAAACACTCTTTTTGGAGAATCTGCATGAGGAGATTTGGACCGCTGTGAGACCTAAGTAGTAAAGGAAATAACTTCATAGAAAAACCAAATGGAAGCATTCTCAGAAAATTCTTTGTGATGATTGAGTTGAACTCAGAGACCTGAACATTCCTTTTGATGGAGCAGTTTCCAAACACACTTCTCGTGGAATCGGCAAGTGGATATTTGGACCTCTCTGAGGATTTCCTTGGAAGCGGGATTAACTTCCCAGAACAAAACGGAAGCATTCTCAGAAACTTCTTTGTGATGTTTGCATTCAACTCACAGAGTTGAACCTTCCTTTCATAGTTCGGGTTTGAAACACTCTTTTTGTAGAATCTGGAAGTGGATATTTGGACCACTGTGTGGACTTCGTTGGAAACGGGTATATCCTCACCTCCAACCTAGACAGAAGCATTCTGAGAAAATTCTCTGTGTTGACTGCATTCAACTCACAGACTTGAACAATCGTTTTGATGGAGTAGTTTTGAAACTCTCTTTCTTTGGAATCTGCAAGTGGATATGTTGACCTCTTTGAAGATTTCGTTCGAAACGGGTTAATCTTCACATAAAAGCTAAACCCAAGCATTCTCAGAAACTTGTTTGTGATGATTGACTTGAACTCGGAGACCTGAACATTCCTTTTGATGGAGCAGTTTCCAAACACACTTCTCGTGGAATCTGCAAGTGGATATTTGGACCTCTCTGTGGATTTCGTTGGAAGCGGGATAAACTTCCCAGAACTAAACGGAAGCATTCTCAGAAACTTCTTTGTGATGTTTGCATTCAACTCACAGAGTTGAACCTTCCTTTCATAGTTCAGGTTTGAAACACTCTTTTTGTAGAATCTGGAAGTGGATATTTGGACCACTGTGTGGACTTCGTTGGAAACGGGTGTATCTTCACCTCAAACCTAGACAGAAGCCTTCTCAGAAAGTTCTCTGTGTTGACTGCTTTCAACTCACAGACTTGAACAATCGTTTTGATGGAGCAGTTTTGAAACTCTCTTTCTTTGGAATCTGCAAGTGGATATGTTGACCTCTTTGAAAATTTCGTTGGAAACGGGTTAATCTTCACATAAAAGCTAAACAGAAGCATTCTCAGAAACTGCTTTGTGATGAATGCATTCACCTCACAGAGTTGAATTTTCCCTTTGATAGAGCAGCTTTGAAACAATCTTTTTCTAGAATCTGCAAGTGGACATTTGGAGGGCTTTGTGGACTGTCGTGGAAAAGGAAATATCATCTCATCTAAAGTACATAGAAGAATTCTCAGAAACTACTCTGTGATGATTGAATTCAACTGACAGAGTTGAACGTTCCTTTTGATATAGCAGTTTGGAAACACTCTTTTTGTAGAATCTGCATGTGGAGATTTGGACCGCTTTGAGGCCTATGGTAGTAAAGGAAATAACTTCATAGAAAAACCAAATGGAAGCATTCTCAGAAAATTCTTTGTGATGATTGAGTTGAACTCAGAGACCTGAACATTCCTTTTGATGGAGCAGTTTCCAAACACACTTCTCGTGCAATCTGCAAGTGGATATTTGGACCTCTCTGAGGATTTTGTTGGAAGCGGGATATCGGAAGCATTCTCAGAAACTTCTTTGTGATGTTTGCATTCAACTCACAGAGTTGAACCTTCCTTTCATAGTTCAGGTTTGAAACACTCTTTTTGTAGAATCTGGAAGTGGATATTTGGACCACTGTGTGGACTTCGTTGGAAACGGGTGTATCTTCACCTCAAACCTAGACAGAAGCATTCTCAGAAAGTTCTCTGTGTTGACTGCATTCAACTCACAGAGTTGAACAATCGTTTTGATGGAGCAGTTTTGAAACTCTCTTTCTTTGGAATCTGCAAGTGGATATGTTTACCGCTTTGAAGATTTCTTTGGAAATGGGTTAATCTTCACATAAAAGCTAAACAGAAGCATTCTCAGAAACTTCTTTGTGATGATTGCATTCACCTCACAGAGTTGAACTTTCCCTTTGATAGAGCAGCTTTGAAACACTCTTTTTCTAGAATCTGCAAGTGGACATTTGGAGGGCTTTGTGGAGTGTGGTGGAAAAGGATATATCTTCTCTTCGAAACTACATAGAAGCATTCTCAGAAACTACTCTGTGATGATTGCATTCAACTGACAGAGTTGAACGTTCCTTTTGATAGAGCAGTTTGGAAACACTCTTTTTGGAGAATCTGCATGAGGAGATTTGGACCGCTGTGAGACCTAAGTAGTAAAGGAAATAACTTCATAGAAAAACCAAATGGAAGCATTCTCAGAAAATTCTTTGTGATGATTGAGTTGAACTCAGAGACCTGAACATTCCTTTTGATGGAGCAGTTTCCAAACACACTTCTCGTGGAATCGGCAAGTGGATATTTGGACCTCTCTGAGGATTTCCTTGGAAGCGGGATAAACTTCCCAGAACAAAACGGAAGCATTCTCAGAAACTTCTTTGTGATGTTTGCATTCAACTCACAGAGTTGAACCTTCCTTTCATAGTTCGGGTTTGAAACACTCTTTTTGTAGAATCTGGAAGTGGATATTTGGACCACTGTGTGGACTTCGTTGGAAACGGGTATATCCTCACCTCCAACCTAGACAGAAGCATTCTGAGAAAATTCTCTTTGTTGACTGCATTCAACTCACAGACTTGAAGAATCGTTTTGATGGAGTAGTTTTGAAACTCTCTTTCTTTGGAATCTGCAAGTGGATATGTTGACCTCTTTGAAGATTTCGTTCGAAACGGGTTAATCTTCACATAAAAGCTAAACCCAAGCATTCTCAGAAACTTCTTTTTGATGATTGACTTGAACTCAGAGACCTGAACATTCCTTTTGATGGAGCAGTTTCCAAACACACTTCTCGTGGAATCTGCAAGTGGATATTTGGACCTCTCTGAGGATTTCGTTGGAAGCGGGATAAACTTCCCAGAACTAAACGGAAGCATTCTCAGAAACTTCTTTGTGATGTTTGCATTCAACTCACAGAGTAGAACCTTCCTTTCATAGTTCAGGTTTGAAACACTCTTTTTGTAGAATCTGGAAGTGGATATTTGGACCACTGTGTGGACTTCGTTGGAAACGGGTATATCCTCACCTCTAACCTAGACAGAAGACTTCTCAGAAAGTTCTCTGTGTTGACTGCATTCAACTCACAGAGTTGAACAATCGTTTTGATGGAGCAGTTTTGAAACTCTCTTTCTTTGGAATCTGCATGTGGATATGTTGACCTCTTTGAAAATTTCGTTGGAAACGGGTTAATCTTCACATAAAAGCTAAACAGAAGCATTCTCAGAAACTGCTTTGTGATGAATGCATTCACCTCACAGAGTTGAATTTTCCCTTTGATAGAGCAGCTTTGAAACAATCTTTTTCTAGAATCTGCAAGTGGACATTTGGAGGGCTTTGTGTTCTGCGGTGGAAAAGGAAATATCTTCTCATCTAAAGTACATAGAAGCATTCTCAGAAACTACTCTGTGATGATTGCATTCAACTCACAGAGTTGAACGTTCCTTTTGATAGAGCAGTTTGGAAACACTCTTTTTGTAGAATCTGCATGTGGAGATTTGGACCGCTTTGAGACCTATGGTAGTAAAGGAAATAACTTCATAGAAAAACCAAATGGAAGCATTCTCAGAAAATTCTTTGTGATGATTGAGTTGAATTCAGAGACCTGAACATTCCTTTTGATGGAGCAGTTTCCAAACACACTTCTCGTGGAATCTGCAAGTGGATATTTGGACCTCTCTGAGGATTTTGTTGGAAGCGGGATACCGGAAGCATTCTCAGAAACTTCTTTGTGATGTTTGCATTCAACTCACAGAGTTGAACCTTCCTTTCATAGTTCAGGTTTGAAACACTCTTTTTGTAGAATCTGGAAGTGGATATTTGGACCACTGTGTGGACTTCGTTGGAAACGGGTGTATCTTCACCTCAAGCCTAGACAGAAGCATTCTCAGAAAGTTCTCTGTGTTGACTGCATTCAACTCACAGAGTTGAACAATCGTTTTGATGGAGCAGTCTTGAAACTCTCTTTCTTTGGGATCTGCAAGTGGATATATTTACCGTTTTGAAGATTTCTTTGGAAATGGGTTAATCTTCACATAAAAGCTAAACAGAAGCATTCTCAGAAACTTCTTTGTGATGATTGCATTCACCTCACAGAGTTGAACTTTCCCTTTGATAGAGCAGCTTTGAAACACTCTTTTTCTAGAATCTGCAAGTGGACATTTGGAGGGCTTTGTGGAGTGTGGTGTAAAAGAATACATCTTCTCTTCGAAAATACATAGAAGCATTCTCAGAAACTACTCTGTGATGATTGCATTCAACTGACAGAGTTGAACGTTCCTTTTGATAGAGCAGTTTGGAAACACTCTTTCTGGAGAATCTGCATGAGGAGATTTGGACCGCTGTGAGACCTAAGTAGTAAAGGAAATAACTTCATAGAAAAACCAAATGGAAGCATTCTCAGAAAATTCTTTGTGATGATTGAGTTGAACTCAGAGACCTGAACATTCCTTTTGATGGAGCAGTTTCCAAACACACTTCTCGTGGAATCAGCAAGTGGATATTTGGACCTCTCTGAGGATTTCCTTGGAAGCGGGATAAACTTCCCAGAACAAATCGGAAGCATTCTCAGAAACTTCTTCGTGAGGTTTGCATTCAACTCACCGAGTTGAACCTTCCTTTCATAGTTCGGGTTTGAAACACTGTTTTTGTAGAATCTGGAAGTGGATATTTGGACCACTGTGTGGACTTCGTTGGAAACGGGTATATCCTCACCTCAAACCTAGACAGAAGCATTCTCAGAAAGTTCTCTGTGTTGACTGCATTCAACTCACAGACTTGAACAATCGTTTTGATGGAGAAGTTTTGAAACTCTCTTTCTTTGGAATCTGCAAGTGGATATGTTGACCTCTTTGAAGATTTCGTTCGAAACGGGTTAATCTTCACATAAAAGCTAAACCCAAGCATTTTCAGAAACTTCTTTTTGATGATTGACTTGAACTCAGAGACCTGAACATTCCTTTTGATGGAGCAGTTTCCAAACAGACTTCTCGTGGAATCTGCAAGTGGATATTTGGACCTCTCTGAGGATTTCGTTGGAAGCGGGATAAACTTCCCAGAACTAAACGGAAGCATTCTCAGAAACTTCTTTGTGATGTTTGCATTCAACTCACAGAGTTGAACCTTCCTTTCATAGTTCAGGTTGGAAACACTCTTTTTGTAGAATCTGGAAGTGGATATTTGGACCACTGTGTGGACTTCGTTGGAAACGGGTGTATCTTCACCTCAAACCTAGACAGAAGCATTCTCAAAAAGTTCTCTGTGTTGACTGCATTCAACTCACAGACTTGAACAATCGTTTTGATGGAGCAGTTTTGAAACTCTCTTGTTTGGAATCTGCAAGTGGATATGTTTACCGCTTTGAAGATTTCTTTGGAAATGGGTTAATCTTCACATAAAAGCTAAACAGAAGCATTCTCAGAAACTTCTTTGTGATGATTGCATTCACCTCACAGAGTTGAACTTTCCCTTTGATAGAGCAGCTTTGAAACACTCTTTTTCTAGAATCTGCAAGTGGACATTTGGAGGGCTTTGTGGACTGTGGTGGAAAAGGAAATATCTTCTCTTCGAAACTACAAAGAAGCATTCTCAGAAACTACTCTGTGATGACTGCATTCAACTGACAGAGTTGAACGCTCCTTTTGATTGAGCAGTTTGGAAACACTCTTTTTGGAGAATCTGCATGAGGAGAATTGGGTCCGCTTTGAGAACTATGGTAGTAAATGAAATAACTTCACAGAAAAACCAAATGGAAGCATTCTCAGAAAATTCTTTGTGATGATTGAGTTGAACTCAGAGACCTGAACATTTCTTTTGATGGAGCAGTTTCCAAACACACTTCTCGTGGAATCTGCAAGTGGATATTGGGACCTCTCTGAGGATTTCGTTGGAAGCGGGATAAACTTCCCAGAACTAAACGGAAGCATTCTCAGAAACTTCTTTGTGATGTTACATTCAACACACAGTGTTGAACCTTCCTTTCATAGTTCAGGTTTGAAACACTCTTTTTGTAGAATCTGGAAGTGGATATTTGGACCACTGTGTGGACTTCGTTGCAAATGGGTATAAATTCACCTCAAACTTAGACAGAAGCATTCTCAGAAAGTTCTCTGTGTTGACTGCATTCAACTCACAGACTTGAACAATCGTTTTGATGGAGCAGTTTTGAAACTCTCTTTCTTTGGAATCTGCAAGTGGATATGTTGACCTCTTTGAAGATTTCGTTGGAAACGGGTTAATCTTCACATAAAAGCTAAACAGAAGCATTCTCAGAAACTTCTTTGTGATGATTGCATTCACCTCACAGAGTTGAACTTTCCCTTTGATAGAGCAGCTTTGAAACACTCTTTGTCTAGAATCTGCAAGTGGAGATTTGGAGGGCTTTGTGGACTGCGGTGGAAAAGGAAATATCTTCTCTTCGAGCTACATAGAAGCATTCTCAGAAACTACTCTGTGATGATTGCATTCAACTGACAGAGTTGAACGTTCCTTTTGATAGAGCAGTTTGGAAACACTCTTTTTGTAGAATCTGCATGTGGAGATTTGGACCGCTTTGAGGCCTATGGTAGTAAAGGAAATAACTTCATAGAAAAACCAAATGGAAGCATTCTCAGAAAATTCTTTGTGATGATTGAGTTGAACTCAGAGACCTGAACATTCCTTTTGATGGAGCAGTTTCCAAACACACTTCTCGTGGAATCTGCAAGTGGATATTTGGACCTCTCTGAGGATTTTGTTGGAAGCGGGATATCGGAAGCATTCTCAGAAACTTCTTTGTGATGTTTGCATTCAACTCACAGAGTTGAACCTTCCTTTCATAGTTCAGGTTTGAAACACTCTTTTTGTAGAATCTGGAAGTGGATATTTGGACCACTGTGTGGACTTCGTTGGAAACGGGTGTATCTTCACCTCAAACCTAGACAGAAGCATTCTCAGAAAGTTCTCTGTGTTGACTGCATTCAACTCACAGAGTTGAACAATCGTTTTGATGGAGCAGTTTTGAAACTCTCTTTCTTTGGAATCTGCAAGTGGATATGTTTACCGCTTTGAAGATTTCTTTGGAAATGGGTTAATCTTCACATAAAAGCTAAACAGAAGCATTCTCAGAAACTTCTTTGTGATGATTGCATTCACCTCACAGAGTTGAACTTTCCCTTTGATAGAGCAGCTTTGAAACACTCTTTTTCTAGAATCTGCAAGTGGACATTTGGAGGGCTTTGTGGAGTGTGGTGGAAAAGGATATATCTTCTCTTCGAAACTACATAGAAGCATTCTCAGAAACTACTCTGTGATGATTGCATTCAACTGACAGAGTTGAACGTTCCTTTTGATAGAGCAGTTTGGAAACACTCTTTTTGGAGAATCTGCATGAGGAGATTTGGACCGCTGTGAGACCTAAGTAGTAAAGGAAATAACTTCATAGAAAAACCAAATGGAAGCATTCTCAGAAAATTCTTTGTGATGATTGAGTTGAACTCAGAGACCTGAACATTCCTTTTGATGGAGCAGTTTCCAAACACACTTCTCGTGGAATCGGCAAGTGGATATTTGGACCTCTCTGAGGATTTCCTTGGAAGCGGGATAAACTTCCCAGAACAAAACGGAAGCATTCTCAGAAACTTCTTTGTGATGTTTGCATTCAACTCACAGAGTTGAACCTTCCTTTCATAGTTCGGGTTTGAAACACTCTTGTTGTAGAATCTGGAAGTGGATATTTGGACCACTGTGTGGACTTCGTTGGAAACGGGTATATCCTCACCTCCAACCTAGACAGAAGCATTCTGAGAAAATTCTCTGTGTTGACTGCATTCAACTCACAGACTTGAACAATCGTTTTGATGGAGTAGTTTTGAAACTCTCTTTCTTTGGAATCTGCAAGTGGATATGTTGACCTCTTTGAAGATTTCGTTCGAAACGGGTTAATCTTCACATAAAAGCTAAACCCAAGCATTCTCAGAAACTTCTTTTTGATGATTGACTTGAACTCAGAGACCTGAACATTCCTTTTGATGGAGCAGTTTCCAAACACACTTCTCGTGGAATCTGCAAGTGGATATTTGGACCTCTCTGAGGATTTCGTTGGAAGCGGGATAAACTTCCCAGAACTAAACGGAAGCATTCTCAGAAACTTCTTTGTGATGTTTGCATTCAACTCACAGAGTAGAACCTTCCTTTCATAGTTCAGGTTTGAAACACTCTTTTTGTAGAATCTGGAAGTGGATATTTGGACCACTGTGTGGACTTCGTTGGAAACGGGTATATCCTCACCTCTAACCTAGACAGAAGACTTCTCAGAAAGTTCTCTGTGTTGACTGCATTCAACTCACAGAGTTGAACAATCGTTTTGATGGAGCAGTTTTGAAACTCTCTTTCTTTGGAATCTGCAAGTGGATATGTTGACCTCTTTGAAAATTTCGTTGGAAACGGGTTAATCTTCACATAAAAGCTAAACAGAAGCATTCTCAGAAACTGCTTTGTGATGAATGCATTCACCTCACAGAGTTGAATTTTCCCTTTGATAGAGCAGCTTTGAAACAATCTTTTTCTAGAATCTGCAAGTGGACATTTGGAGGGCTTTGTGTTCTGCGGTGGAAAAGGAAATATCTTCTCATCTAAAGTACATAGAAGCATTCTCAGAAACTACTCTGTGATGATTGCATTCAACTCACAGAGTTGAACGTTCCTTTTGATAGAGCAGTTTGGAAACACTCTTTTTGTAGAATCTGCATGTGGAGATTTGGACCGCTTTGAGACCTATGGTAGTAAAGGAAATAACTTCATAGAAAAACCAAATGGAAGCATTCTCAGAAAATTCTTTGTGATGATTGAGTTGAATTCAGAGACCTGAACATTCCTTTTGATGGGGCAGTTTCCAAACACACTTCTCGTGGAATCTGCAAGTGGATATTTGGACCTCTCTGAGGATTTTGTTGGAAGCGGGGTACCGGAAGCATTCTCAGAAACTTCTTTGTGATGTTTGCATTCAACTCACAGAGTTGAACCTTCCTTTCATAGTTCAGGTTTGAAACACTCTTTTTGTAGAATCTGGAAGTGGATATTTGGACCACTGTGTGGACTTCGTTGGAAACGGGTGTATCTTCACCTCAAGCCTAGACAGAAGCATTCTCAGAAAGTTCTCTGTGTTGACTGCATTCAACTCACAGAGTTGAACAATCGTTTTGATGGAGCAGTCTTGAAACTCTCTTTCTTTGGGATCTGCAAGTGGATATATTTACCGTTTTGAAGATTTCTTTGGAAATGGGTTAATCTTCACATAAAAGCTAAACAGAAGCATTCTCAGAAACTTCTTTGTGATGATTGCATTCACCTCACAGAGTTGAACTTTCCCTTTGATAGAGCAGCTTTGAAACACTCTTTTTCTAGAATCTGCAAGTGGACATTTGGAGGGCTTTGTGGAGTGTGGTGTAAAAGAATACATCTTCTCTTCGAAAATACATAGAAGCATTCTCAGAAACTACTCTGTGATGATTGCATTCAACTGACAGAGTTGAACGTTCCTTTTGATAGAGCAGTTTGGAAACACTCTTTTTGGAGAATCTGCATGAGGAGATTTGGACCGCTGTGAGACCTAAGTAGTAAAGGAAATAACTTCATAGAAAAACCAAATGGAAGCATTCTCAGAAAATTCTTTGTGATGATTGAGTTGAACTCAGAGACCTGAACATTCCCTTTGATGGAGCAGTTTCCAAACACACTTCTCGTGGAATCGGCAAGTGGATATTTGGACCTCTCTGAGGATTTCCTTGGAAGCGGGATAAACTTTCCAGAACAAAACGGAAGCATTCTCAGAAACTTCTTTGTGATGTTTGCATTCAACTCACAGAGTTGAACCTTCCTTTCATAGTTCGGGTTTGAAACACTCTTTTTGTAGAATCTGGAAGTGGATATTTGGACCACTGTGTGGACTTCGTTGGAAACGGGTATATCCTCACCTCAAACCTAGACAGAAGCATTCTCAGAAAATTCTCTGTGTTGACTGCATTCAACTCACAGACTTGAACAATCGTTTTGATGGAGTAGTTTTGAAACTCTCTTTCTTTGGAATCTGCAAGTGGATATGTTGACCTCTTTGAAGATTTCGTTCGAAACGGGTTAATCTTCACATAAAAGCTAAACCCAAGCATTCTCAGAAACTTCTTTTTGATGATTGACTTGAACTCAGAGACCTGAACATTCCTTTTGATGGAGCAGTTTCCAAACACA
This sequence comes from Pan troglodytes, assembly GCF_028858775.2. NCBI lineage: Eukaryota > Metazoa > Chordata > Mammalia > Primates > Hominidae > Pan > Pan troglodytes. The sequence continues at coordinate 56,141,994 of NC_072407.2, forward strand.
CTTCTCGTGGAATCTGCAAGTGGATATTTGGACCTCTCTGAGGATTTCGTTGGAAGCGGGATAAACTTCCCAGAACTAAACGGAAGCATTCTCAGAAACTTCTTTCTGATGTTTGCATTCAACTCACAGAGTTGAACCTTCCTTTCATAGTTCAGGTTTGAAACACTCTTTTTGTAGAATCTGGAAGTGGATATTTGGACCACTGTGTGGACTTCGTTGGAAACGGGTGTATCTTCACCTCAAACCTAGACATAAGCATTCTCAGAAAGTTCTCTGTGTTGACTGCATTCAACTCACAGAGTTGAACAATCCTTTTGATGGAGCAGTTCTGAAACTCTCTTTCTTTGGAATCTGCAAGTGGATATGTTTACCGCTTTGAAGATTTCTTTGGAAACGGGTTAATCTTCACATAAAAGCTAAACAGAAGCATTCTCAAAAACATCTTTGTGATGATTGCATTCACCTCACAGAGTTGAACATTCCCTTTGATAGAACAGCTTTGAAACACTCTTTTTCTAGAATCTGCAAGTGGACATTTGGAGGGCTTTGTGGACTGTGGTGGAAAAGGAAATATCTTCTCTTCGAAACTTCATAGAATCATTCTCAGAAACTACTCTGTGATGATTGCATTCAACTGACAGAGTTGAACGTTCCTTTTGATAGAGCAGTTTGGAAACACTCTTTTTGTAGAATCTGCATGTGGAGATTTGGACCGCTTTGAGGCCTATGGTAGTAAAGGAAATAACTTCATAGAAAAACCAAATGGAAGCATTCTCAGAAAATTCTTTGTGATGATTGAGTTGAACTCAGAGACCTGAACATTCCTTTTGATGGAGCAGTTTCCAAACACACTTCTCGTGGAATCGGCAAGTGGATATTTGGACCTCTCTGAGGATTTCCTTGGAAGCGGGATAAACTTCCCAGAACAAATCGGAAGCATTCTCAGAAACTTCTTCGTGAGGTTTGCATTCAACTCACCGAGTTGAACCTTCCTTTCATAGTTCGGGTTTGAAACACTGTTTTTGTAGAATCTGGAAGTGGATATTTGGACCACTGTGTGGACTTCGTTGGAAACGGGTATATCCTCACCTCAAACCTAGACAGAAGCATTCTCAGAAAGTTCTCTGTGTTGACTGCATTCAACTCACAGACTTGAACAATCGTTTTGATGGAGCAGTTTTGAAACTCTCTTTTTTGGAATCTGCAAGTGGATATGTTTACCGCTTTGAAGATTTCTTTGGAAATGGGTTAATCTTCACATAAAAGCTAAACAGAAGCATTCTCAGAAACTTCTTTGTGATGATTGCATTCACCTCACAGAGTTGAACTTTCCCTTTGATAGAGCAGCTTTGAAACACTCTTTTTCTAGAATCTGCAAGTGGACATTTGGAGGGCTTTGTGGACTGTGGTGGAAAAGGAAATATCTTCTCTTCGAAACTACAAAGAAGCATTCTCAGAAACTACTCTGTGATGACTGCATTCAACTGACAGAGTTGAACGCTCCTTTTGATTGAGCAGTTTGGAAACACTCTTTTTGGAGAATCTGCATGAGGAGAATTGGGTCCGCTTTGAGAACTATGGTAGTAAATGAAATAACTTCACAGAAAAACCAAATGGAAGCATTCTCAGAAAATTCTTTGTGATGATTGAGTTGAACTCAGAGACCTGAACATTTCTTTTGATGGAGCAGTTTCCAAACACACTTCTCGTGGAATCTGCAAGTGTATATTGGGACCTCTCTGAGGATTTCGTTGGAAGCGGGATAAACTTCCCAGAACTAAACGGAAGCATTCTCAGAAACTTCTTTGTGATGTTACATTCAACACACAGTGTTGAACCTTCCTTTCATAGTTCAGGTTTGAAACACTCTTTTTGTAGAATCTGGAAGTGGATATTTGGACCACTGTGTGGACTTCGTTGCAAATGGGTATAAATTCACCTCAAACTTAGACAGAAGCATTCTCAGAAAGTTCTCTGTGTTGACTGCATTCAACTCACAGACTTGAACAATCGTTTTGATGGAGCAGTTTTGAAACTCTCTTTCTTTGGAATCTGCAAGTGGATATGTTGACCTCTTTGAAGATTTCGTTGGAAACGGGTTAATCTTCACATAAAAGCTAAACAGAAGCATTCTCAGAAACTTCTTTGTGATGATTGCATTCACCTCACAGAGTTGAACTTTCCCTTTGATAGAGCAGCTTTGAAACACTCTTTGTCTAGAATCTGCAAGTGGAGATTTGGAGGGCTTTGTGGACTGCGGTGGAAAAGGAAATATCTTCTCTTCGAAACTACATAGAAGCATTCTCAGAAACTACTCTGTGATGATTGCATTCAACTGACAGAGTTGAACGTTCCTTTTGATAGAGCAGTTTGGAAACACTCTTTTTGTAGAATCTGCATGTGGAGATTTGGACCGCTTTGAGGCCTATGGTAGTAAAGGAAATAACTTCATAGAAAAACCAAATGGAAGCATTCTCAGAAAATTCTTTGTGATGATTGAGTTGAACTCAGAGACCTGAACATTCCTTTTGATGGAGCAGTTTCCAAACACACTTCTCGTGGAATCTGCAAGTGGATATTTGGACCTCTCTGAGGATTTTGTTGGAAGCGGGATATCGGAAGCATTCTCAGAAACTTCTTTGTGATGTTTGCATTCAACTCACAGAGTTGAACCTTCCTTTCATAGTTCAGGTTTGAAACACTCTTTTTGTAGAATCTGGAAGTGGATATTTGGACCACTGTGTGGACTTCGTTGGAAACGGGTGTATCTTCACCTCAAACCTAGACAGAAGCATTCTCAGAAAGTTCTCTGTGTTGACTGCATTCAACTCACAGAGTTGAACAATCGTTTTGATGGAGCAGTTTTGAAACTCTCTTTCTTTGGAATCTGCAAGTGGATATGTTTACCGCTTTGAAGATTTCTTTGGAAATGGGTTAATCTTCACATAAAAGCTAAACAGAAGCATTCTCAGAAACTTCTTTGTGATGATTGCATTCACCTCACAGAGTTGAACTTTCCCTTTGATAGAGCAGCTTTGAAACACTCTTTTTCTAGAATCTGCAAGTGGACATTTGGAGGGCTTTGTGGAGTGTGGTGGAAAAGGATATATCTTCTCTTCGAAACTACATAGAAGCATTCTCAGAAACTACTCTGTGATGATTGCATTCAACTGACAGAGTTGAACGTTCCTTTTGATAGAGCAGTTTGGAAACACTCTTTTTGGAGAATCTGCATGAGGAGATTTGGACCGCTGTGAGACCTAAGTAGTAAAGGAAATAACTTCATAGAAAAACCAAATGGAAGCATTCTCAGAAAATTCTTTGTGATGATTGAGTTGAACTCAGAGACCTGAACATTCCTTTTGATGGAGCAGTTTCCAAACACACTTCTCGTGGAATCGGCAAGTGGATATTTGGACCTCTCTGAGGATTTCCTTGGAAGCGGGATAAACTTCCCAGAACAAAACGGAAGCATTCTCAGAAACTTCTTTGTGATGTTTGCATTCAACTCACAGAGTTGAACCTTCCTTTCATAGTTCGGGTTTGAAACACTCTTGTTGTAGAATCTGGAAGTGGATATTTGGACCACTGTGTGGACTTCGTTGGAAACGGGTATATCCTCACCTCCAACCTAGACAGAAGCATTCTGAGAAAATTCTCTGTGTTGACTGCATTCAACTCACAGACTTGAACAATCGTTTTGATGGAGTAGTTTTGAAACTCTCTTTCTTTGGAATCTGCAAGTGGATATGTTGACCTCTTTGAAGATTTCGTTCGAAACGGGTTAATCTTCACATAAAAGCTAAACCCAAGCATTCTCAGAAACTTCTTTTTGATGATTGACTTGAACTCAGAGACCTGAACATTCCTTTTGATGGAGCAGTTTCCAAACACACTTCTCGTGGAATCTGCAAGTGGATATTTGGACCTCTCTGAGGATTTCGTTGGAAGCGGGATAAACTTCCCAGAACTAAACGGAAGCATTCTCAGAAACTTCTTTGTGATGTTTGCATTCAACTCACAGAGTAGAAACTTCCTTTCATAGTTCAGGTTTGAAACACTCTTTTTGTAGAATCTGGAAGTGGATATTTGGACCACTGTGTGGACTTCGTTGGAAACGGGTATATCCTCACCTCTAACCTAGACAGAAGACTTCTCAGAAAGTTCTCTGTGTTGACTGCATTCAACTCACAGAGTTGAACAATCGTTTTGATGGAGCAGTTTTGAAACTCTCTTTCTTTGGAATCTGCAAGTGGATATGTTGACCTCTTTGAAAATTTCGTTGGAAACGGGTTAATCTTCACATAAAAGCTAAACAGAAGCATTCTCAGAAACTGCTTTGTGATGAATGCATTCACCTCACAGAGTTGAATTTTCCCTTTGATAGAGCAGCTTTGAAACAATCTTTTTCTAGAATCTGCAAGTGGACATTTGGAGGGCTTTGTGTTCTGCGGTGGAAAAGGAAATATCTTCTCATCTAAAGTACATAGAAGCATTCTCAGAAACTACTCTGTGATGATTGCATTCAACTCACAGAGTTGAACGATCCTTTTGATAGAGCAGTTTGGAAACACTCTTTTTGTAGAATCTGCATGTGGAGATTTGGACCGCTTTGAGACCTATGGTAGTAAAGGAAATAACTTCATAGAAAAACCAAATGGAAGCATTCTCAGAAAATTCTTTGTGATGATTGAGTTGAATTCAGAGACCTGAACATTCCTTTTGATGGAGCAGTTTCCAAACACACTTCTCGTGGAATCTGCAAGTGGATATTTGGACCTCTCTGAGGATTTTGTTGGAAGCGGGGTACCGGAAGCATTCTCAGAAACTTCTTTGTGATGTTTGCATTCAACTCACAGAGTTGAACCTTCCTTTCATAGTTCAGGTTTGAAACACTCTTTTTGTAGAATCTGGAAGTGGATATTTGGACCACTGTGTGGACTTCGTTGGAAACGGGTGTATCTTCACCTCAAGCCTAGACAGAAGCATTCTCAGAAAGTTCTCTGTGTTGACTGCATTCAACTCACAGAGTTGAACAATCGTTTTGATGGAGCAGTCTTGAAACTCTCTTTCTTTGGGATCTGCAAGTGGATATATTTACCGTTTTGAAGATTTCTTTGGAAATGGGTTAATCTTCACATAAAAGCTAAACAGAAGCATTCTCAGAAACTTCTTTGTGATGATTGCATTCACCTCACAGAGTTGAACTTTCCCTTTGATAGAGCAGCTTTGAAACACTCTTTTTCTAGAATCTGCAAGTGGACATTTGGAGGGCTTTGTGGAGTGTGGTGTAAAAGAATACATCTTCTCTTCGAAAATACATAGAAGCATTCTCAGAAACTACTCTGTGATGATTGCATTCAACTGACAGAGTTGAACGTTCCTTTTGATAGAGCAGTTTGGAAACACTCTTTTTGGAGAATCTGCATGAGGAGATTTGGACCGCTGTGAGACCTAAGTAGTAAAGGAAATAACTTCATAGAAAAACCAAATGGAAGCATTCTCAGAAAATTCTTTGTGATGATTGAGTTGAACTCAGAGACCTGAACATTCCCTTTGATGGAGCAGTTTCCAAACACACTTCTCGTGGAATCGGCAAGTGGATATTTGGACCTCTCTGAGGATTTCCTTGGAAGCGGGATAAACTTTCCAGAACAAAACGGAAGCATTCTCAGAAACTTCTTTGTGATGTTTGCATTCAACTCACAGAGTTGAACCTTCCTTTCATAGTTCGGGTTTGAAACACTCTTTTTGTAGAATCTGGAAGTGGATATTTGGACCACTGTGTGGACTTCGTTGGAAACGGGTATATCCTCACCTCAAACCTAGACAGAAGCATTCTCAGAAAATTCTCTGTGTTGACTGCATTCAACTCACAGACTTGAACAATCGTTTTGATGGAGTAGTTTTGAAACTCTCTTTCTTTGGAATCTGCAAGTGGATATGTTGACCTCTTTGAAGATTTCATTCGAAACGGGTTAATCTTCACATAAAAGCTAAACCCAAGCATTCTCAGAAACTTCTTTTTGATGATTGACTTGAACTCAGAGACCTGAACATTCCTTTTGATGGAGCAGTTTCCAAACACACTTCTCGTGGAATCTGCAAGTGGATATTTGGACCTCTCTGAGGATTTCGTTGGAAGCGGGATAAACTTCCCAGAACTAAACGGAAGCATTCTCAGAAACTTCTTTCTGATGTTTGCATTCAACTCACAGAGTTGAACCTTCCTTTCATAGTTCAGGTTTGAAACACTCTTTTTGTAGAATCTGGAAGTGGATATTTGGACCACTGTGTGGACTTCGTTGGAAACGGGTGTATCTTCACCTCAAACCTAGACAGAAGCGTTCTCAGAAAGTTCTCTGTGTTGACTGCATTCAACTCACAGAGTTGAACAATCCTTTTGATGGAGCAGTTCTGAAACTCTCTTTCTTTGGAATCTGCAAGTGGATATGTTTACCGCTTTGAAGATTTCTTTGGAAACGGGTTAATCTTCACATAAAAGCTAAACAGAAGCATTCTCAAAAACATCTTTGTGATGATTGCATTCACCTCACAGAGTTGAACATTCCCTTTGATAGAACAGCTTTGAAACACTCTTTTTCTAGAATCTGCAAGTGGACATTTGGAGGGCTTTGTGGACTGTGGTGGAAAAGGAAATATCTTCTCTTCGAAACTTCATAGAATCATTCTCAGAAACTACTCTGTGATGATTGCATTCAACTGACAGAGTTGAACGTTCCTTTTGATAGAGCAGTTTGGAAACACTCTTTTTGTAGAATCTGCATGTGGAGATTTGGACCGCTTTGAGGCCTATGGTAGTAAAGGAAATAACTTCATAGAAAAACCAAATGGAAGCATTCTCAGAAAATTCTTTGTGATGATTGAGTTGAACTCAGAGACCTGAAGATTCCTTTTGATGGAGCAGTTTCCAAACACACTTCTCGTGGAATCGGCAAGTGGATATTTGGACCTCTCTGAGGATTTCGTTGGAAGCGGGATAAACTTCCCAGAACTAAACGGAAGCATTCTCAGAAACTTCTTTGTGATGTTTGCATTCAACTCACAGAGTTGAACCTTCCTTTCATAGTTCAGGTTGGAAACACTCTTTTTGTAGAACCTGGAAGTGGATATTTGGACCACTGTGTGGACTTCGTTGGAAACGGGTGTATCTTCACCTCAAACCTAGACAGAAGCATTCTCAAAAAGTTCTCTGTGTTGACTGCATTCAACTCACAGACTTGAACAATCGTTTTGATGGAGCAGTTTTGAAACTCTCTTTTTTGGAATCTGCAAGTGGATATGTTTACCGCTTTGAAGATTTCTTTGGAAATGGGTTAATCTTCACATAAAAGCTAAACAGAAGCATTCTCAGAAACTTCTTTGTGATGATTGCATTCACCTCACAGAGTTGAACTTTCCCTTTGATAGAGCAGCTTTGAAACACTCTTTTTCTAGAATCTGCAAGTGGACATTTGGAGGGCTTTGTGGACTGTGGTGGAAAAGGAAATATCTTCTCTTCGAAACTACATAGAAGAATTCTCAGAAACTACTCTGTGATGATTGCATTCAACTGACAGAGTTGAACGTTCCTTTTGATAGAGCAGTTTGGAAACACTCTTTTTGGAGAATCTGCATGAGGAGATTTGGACCGCTTTGAGACCTATGGTAGTAAAGGAAATAACTTCATAGAAAAACCAAATGGAAGCATTCTCAGAAAATTCTTTGTGATGATTGAGTTGAAGTCAGAGACCTGAACATTCCTTTTGATGGAGCAGTTTCCAAACACACTTCTCATGGAATCGGCAAGTGGATATTTGGACCTCTCTGAGGATTTCGTTGGAAGCGGGATAAACTTCCCAGAACTAAACGGAAGCATTCTCAGAAACTTCTTTGTGATGTTTGCATTCAACTCACAGAGTTGAACCTTCCTTTCATAGTTCAGGTTGGAAACACTCTTTTTGTAGAATCTGGAAGTGGATATTTGGACCACTGTGTGGACTTCGTTGGAAACGGGTGTATCTTCACCTCAAACCTAGACAGAAGCATTCTCAAAAAGTTCTCTGTGTTGACTGCATTCAACTCACAGACTTGAACAATCGTTTTGATGGAGCAGTTTTGAAACTCTCTTTTTTGGAATCTGCAAGTGGATATGTTTACCGCTTTGAAGATTTCTTTGGAAATGGGTTAATCTTCACATAAAAGCTAAACAGAAGCATTCTCAGAAACTTCTTTGTGATGATTGCATTCACCTCACAGAGTTGAACTTTCCCTTTGATAGAGCAGCTTTGAAACACTCTTTTTCTAGAATCTGCAAGTGGACATTTGGAGGGCTTTGTGGACTGTGGTGGAAAAGGAAATATCTTCTCTTCGAAACTACAAAGAAGCATTCTCAGAAACTACTCTGTGATGACTGCATTCAACTGACAGAGTTGAACGCTCCTTTTGATTGAGCAGTTTGGAAACACTCTTTTTGGAGAATCTGCATGAGGAGAATTGGGTCCGCTTTGAGAACTATGGTAGTAAAGGAAATAACTTCACAGAAAAACCAAATGGAAGCATTCTCAGAAAATTCTTTTTGATGATTGAGTTGAACTCAGAGACCTGAACATTTCTTTTGATGGAGCAGTTTCCAAACACACTTCTCGTGGAATCTGCAAGTGGATATTGGGACCTCTCTGAGGATTTCGTTGGAAGGGGGGTAAACTTCCCAGAACTAAACGGAAGCATTCTCAGAAACTTCTTTGTGATGTTACATTCAACACACAGTGTTGAACCTTCCTTTCATAGTTCAGGTTTGAAACACTCTTTTTGTAGAATCTGGAAGTGGATATTTGGACCACTGTGTGGACTTCGTTGCAAATGGGTATAAATTCACCTCACACTTAGACAGAAGCATTCTCAGAAAGTTCTCTGTGTTGACTGCATTCAACTCACAGACTTGAACAATCGTTTTGATGGAGCAGTTTTGAAACTCTCTTTCTTTGGAATCTGCAAGTGGATATGTTGACCTCTTTGAAGATTTCGTTGGAAACGGGTTAATCTTCACATAAAAGCTAAACAGAAGCATTCTCAGAAACTTCTTTGTGATGATTGCATTCACCTCACAGAGTTGAACTTTCCCTTTGATAGAGCAGCTTTGAAACACTCTTTGTCTAGAATCTGCAAGTGGAGATTTGGAGGGCTTTGTGGACTGCGGTGGAAAAGGAAATATCTTCTCTTCGAAACTACATAGAAGCATTCTCAGAAACTACTCTGTGATGATTGCATTCAACTGACAGAGTTGAACGTTCCTTTTGATAGAGCAGTTTGGAAACACTCTTTTTGTAGAATCTGCATGTGGAGATTTGGACCGCTTTGAGGCCTATGGTAGTAAAGGAAATAACTTCATAGAAAAACCAAATGGAAGCATTCTCAGAAAATTCTTTGTGATGATTGAGTTGAACTCAGAGACCTGAACATTCCTTTTGATGGAGCAGTTTCCAAACACACTTCTCGTGGAATCTGCAAGTGGATATTTGGACCTCTCTGAGGATTTTGTTGGAAGCGGGATATCGGAAGCATTCTCAGAAACTTCTTTGTGATGTTTGCATTCAACTCACAGAGTTGAACCTTCCTTTCATAGTTCAGGTTTGAAACACTCTTTTTGTAGAATCTGGAAGTGGATATTTGGACCACTGTGTGGACTTCGTTGGAAACGGGTGTATCTTCACCTCAAACCTAGACAGAAGCATTCTCAGAAAGTTCTCTGTGTTGACTGCATTCAACTCACAGAGTTGAACAATCGTTTTGATGGAGCAGTTTTGAAACTCTCTTTCTTTGGAATCTGCAAGTGGATATGTTTACCGCTTTGAAGATTTCTTTGGAAATGGGTTAATCTTCACATAAAAGCTAAACAGAAGCATTCTCAGAAACTTCTTTGTGATGATTGCATTCACCTCACAGAGTTGAACTTTCCCTTTGATAGAGCAGCTTTGAAACACTCTTTTTCTAGAATCTGCAAGTGGACATTTGGAGGGCTTTGTGGAGTGTGGTGGAAAAGGATATATCTTCTCTTCGAAACTACATAGAAGCATTCTCAGAAACTACTCTGTGATGATTGCATTCAACTGACAGAGTTGAACGTTCCTTTTGATAGAGCAGTTTGGAAACACTCTTTTTGGAGAATCTGCATGAGGAGATTTGGACCGCTGTGAGACCTAAGTAGTAAAGGAAATAACTTCATAGAAAAACCAAATGGAAGCATTCTCAGAAAATTCTTTGTGATGATTGAGTTGAACTCAGAGACCTGAACATTCCTTTTGATGGAGCAGTTTCCAAACACACTTCTCGTGGAATCGGCAAGTGGATATTTGGACCTCTCTGAGGATTTCCTTGGAAGCGGGATAAACTTCCCAGAACAAAACGGAAGCATTCTCAGAAACTTCTTTGTGATGTTTGCATTCAACTCACAGAGTTGAACCTTCCTTTCATAGTTCGGGTTTGAAACACTCTTGTTGTAGAATCTGGAAGTGGATATTTGGACCACTGTGTGGACTTCGTTGGAAACGGGTATATCCTCACCTCCAACCTAGACAGAAGCATTCTGAGAAAATTCTCTGTGTTGACTGCATTCAACTCACAGACTTGAACAATCGTTTTGATGGAGTAGTTTTGAAACTCTCTTTCTTTGGAATCTGCAAGTGGATATGTTGACCTCTTTGAAGATTTCGTTCGAAACGGGTTAATCTTCACATAAAAGCTAAACCCAAGCATTCTCAGAAACTTCTTTTTGATGATTGACTTGAACTCAGAGACCTGAACATTCCTTTTGATGGAGCAGTTTCCAAACACACTTCTCGTGGAATCTGCAAGTGGATATTTGGACCTCTCTGAGGATTTCATTGGAAGCGGGATAAACTTCCCAGAACTAAACGGAAGCATTCTCAGAAACTTCTTTGTGATGTTTGCATTCAACTCACAGAGTAGAACCTTCCTTTCATAGTTCAGGTTTGAAACACTCTTTTTGTAGAATCTGGAAGTGGATATTTGGACCACTGTGTGGACTTCGTTGGAAACGGGTATATCCTCACCTCTAACCTAGACAGAAGACTTCTCAGAAAGTTCTCTGTGTTGACTGCATTCAACTCACAGAGTTGAACAATCGTTTTGATGGAGCAGTTTTGAAACTCTCTTTCTTTGGAATCTGCAAGTGGATATGTTGACCTCTTTGAAAATTTCGTTGGAAACGGGTTAATCTTCACATAAAAGCTAAACAGAAGCATTCTCAGAAACTGCTTTGTGATGAATGCATTCACCTCACAGAGTTGAATTTTCCCTTTGATAGAGCAGCTTTGAAACAATCTTTTTCTAGAATCTGCAAGTGGACATTTGGAGGGCTTTGTGTTCTGCGGTGGAAAAGGAAATATCTTCTCATCTAAAGTACATAGAAGCATTCTCAGAAACTACTCTGTGATGATTGCATTCAACTCACAGAGTTGAACGTTCCTTTTGATAGAGCAGTTTGGAAACACTCTTTTTGTAGAATCTGCATGTGGAGATTTGGACCGCTTTGAGACCTATGGTAGTAAAGGAAATAACTTCATAGAAAAACCAAATGGAAGCATTCTCAGAAAATTCTTTGTGATGATTGAGTTGAACTCAGAGACCTGAACATTCCTTTTGATGGAGCAGTTTCCAAACACACTTCTCGTGGAATCTGCAAGTGGATATTTGGACCTCTCTGAGGATTTTGTTGGAAGCGGGGTACCGGAAGCATTCTCAGAAACTTCTTTGTGATGTTTGCATTCAACTCACAGAGTTGAACCTTCCTTTCATAGTTCAGGTTTGAAACACTCTTTTTGTAGAATCTGGAAGTGGATATTTGGACCACTGTGTGGACTTCGTTGGAAACGGGTGTATCTTCACCTCAAGCCTAGACAGAAGCATTCTCAGAAAGTTCTCTGTGTTGACTGCATTCAACTCACAGAGTTGAACAATCGTTTTGATGGAGCAGTCTTGAAACTCTCTTTCTTTGGGATCTGCAAGTGGATATATTTACCGTTTTGAAGATTTCTTTGGAAATGGGTTAATCTTCACATAAAAGCTAAACAGAAGCATTCTCAGAAACTTCTTTGTGATGATTGCATTCACCTCACAGAGTTGAACTTTCCCTTTGATAGAGCAGCTTTGAAACACTCTTTTTCTAGAATCTGCAAGTGGACATTTGGAGGGCTTTGTGGAGTGTGGTGTAAAAGAATACATCTTCTCTTCGAAAATACATAGAAGCATTCTCAGAAACTACTCTGTGATGATTGCATTCAACTGACAGAGTTGAACGTTCCTTTTGATAGAGCAGTTTGGAAACACTCTTTTTGGAGAATCTGCATGAGGAGATTTGGACCGCTGTGAGACCTAAGTAGTAAAGGAAATAACTTCATAGAAAAACCAAATGGAAGCATTCTCAGAAAATTCTTTGTGATGATTGAGTTGAACTCAGAGACCTGAACATTCCCTTTGATGGAGCAGTTTCCAAACACACTTCTCGTGGAATCGGCAAGTGGATATTTGGACCTCTCTGAGGATTTCCTTGGAAGCGGGATAAACTTTCCAGAACAAAACGGAAGCATTCTCAGAAACTTCTTTGTGATGTTTGCATTCAACTCACAGAGTTGAACCTTCCTTTCATAGTTCGGGTTTGAAACACTCTTTTTGTAGAATCTGGAAGTGGATATTTGGACCACTGTGTGGACTTCGTTGGAAACGGGTATATCCTCACCTCAAACCTAGACAGAAGCATTCTCAGAAAATTCTCTGTGTTGACTGCATTCAACTCACAGACTTGAACAATCGTTTTGATGGAGTAGTTTTGAAACTCTCTTTCTTTGGAATCTGCAAGTGGATATGTTGACCTCTTTGAAGATTTCATTCGAAACGGGTTAATCTTCACATAAAAGCTAAACCCAAGCATTCTCAGAAACTTCTTTTTGATGATTGACTTGAACTCAGAGACCTGAACATTCCTTTTGATGGAGCAGTTTCCAAACACACTTCTCGTGGAATCTGCAAGTGGATATTTGGACCTCTCTGAGGATTTCGTTGGAAGCGGGATAAACTTCCCAGAACTAAACGGAAGCATTCTCAGAAACTTCTTTCTGATGTTTGCATTCAACTCACAGAGTTGAACCTTCCTTTCATAGTTCAGGTTTGAAACACTCTTTTTGTAGAATCTGGAAGTGGATATTTGGACCACTGTGTGGACTTCGTTGGAAACGGGTGTATCTTCACCTCAAACCTAGACAGAAGCATTCTCAGAAAGTTCTCTGTGTTGACTGCATTCAACTCACAGAGTTGAACAATCCTTTTGATGGAGCAGTTCTGAAACTCTCTTTCTTTGGAATCTGCAAGTGGATATGTTTACCGCTTTGAAGATTTCTTTGGAAACGGGTTAATCTTCACATAAAAGCTAAACAGAAGCATTCTCAAAAACATCTTTGTGATGATTGCATTCACCTCACAGAGTTGAACATTCCCTTTGATAGAACAGCTTTGAAACACTCTTTTTCTAGAATCTGCAAGTGGACATTTGGAGGGCTTTGTGGACTGTGGTGGAAAAGGAAATATCTTCTCTTCGAAACTTCATAGAATCATTCTCAGAAACTACTCTGTGATGATTGCATTCAACTGACAGAGTTGAACGTTCCTTTTGATAGAGCAGTTTGGAAACACTCTTTTTGTAGAATCTGCATGTGGAGATTTGGACCGCTTTGAGGCCTATGGTAGTAAAGGAAATAACTTCATAAAAAACCAAATGGAAGCATTCTCAGAAAATTCTTTGTGATGATTGAGTTGAACTCAGAGACCTGAAGATTCCTTTTGATGGAGCAGTTTCCAAACACACTTCTCGTGGAATCGGCAAGTGGATATTTGGACCTCTCTGAGGATTTCCTTGGAAGCGGGATAAACTTCCCAGAACAAATCGGAAGCATTCTCAGAAACTTCTTCGTGAGGTTTGCATTCAACTCACCGAGTTGAACCTTCCTTTCATAGTTCGGGTTTGAAACACTGTTTTTGTAGAATCTGGAAGTGGATATTTGGACCACTGTGTGGACTTCGTTGGAAACGGGTATATCCTCACCTCAAACCTAGACAGAAGCATTCTCAGAAAGTTCTCTGTGTTGACTGCATTCAACTCACAGACTTGAACAATCGTTTTGATGGAGAAGTTTTGAAACTCTCTTTCTTTGGAATCTGCAAGTGGATATGTTGACCTCTTTGAAGATTTCGTTCGAAACGGGTTAATCTTCACATAAAAGCTAAACCCAAGCATTTTCAGAAACTTCTTTTTGATGATTGACTTGAACTCAGAGACCTGAACATTCCTTTTGATGGAGCAGTTTCCAAACACACTTCTCGTGGAATCTGCAAGTGGATATTTGGACCTCTCTGAGGATTTCGTTGGAAGCGGGATAAACTTCCCAGAACTAAACGGAAGCATTCTCAGAAACTTCTTTGTGATGTTTGCATTCAACTCACAGAGTTGAACCTTCCTTTCATAGTTCAGGTTGGAAACACTCTTTTTGTAGAACCTGGAAGTGGATATTTGGACCACTGTGTGGACTTCGTTGGAAACGGGTGTATCTTCACCTCAAACCTAGACAGAAGCATTCTCAAAAAGTTCTCTGTGTTGACTGCATTCAACTCACAGACTTGAACAATCGTTTTGATGGAGCAGTTTTGAAACTCTCTTTTTTGGAATCTGCAAGTGGATATGTTTACCGCTTTGAAGATTTCTTTGGAAATGGGTTAGTCTTCACATAAAAGCTAAACAGAAGCATTCTCAGAAACTTCTTTGTGATGATTGCATTCACCTCACAGAGTTGAACTTTCCCTTTGATAGAGCAGCTTTGAAACACTCTTTTTCTAGAATCTGCAAGTGGACATTTGGAGGGCTTTGTGGACTGTGGTGGAAAAGGAAATATCTTCTCTTCGAAACTACATAGAAGCATTCTCAGAAACTACTCTGTGATGATTGCATTCAACTGACAGAGTTGAACGTTCCTTTTGATAGAGCAGTTTGGAAACACTCTTTTTGGAGAATCTGCATGAGGAGATTTGGACCGCTTTGAGACCTATGGTAGTAAAGGAAATAACTTCATAGAAAAACCAAATGGAAGCATTCTCAGAAAATTCTTTGTGATGATTGAGTTGAAGTCAGAGACCTGAACATTCCTTTTGATGGAGCAGTTTCCAAACACACTTCTCATGGAATCGGCAAGTGGATAATTGGACCTCTCTGAGGATTTCGTTGGAAGCGGGATAAACTTCCCAGAACAAAACGGAAGCATTCTCAGAAACTTCTTTGTGATGTTTGCATTCAACTCACAGAGTTGAACCTTCCTTTCATAGTTCGGGTTTGAAACACCCTTTTTGTAGAATCTGGTATTGGATATTTGGACCACTGTGTGGAATTCGTTGAAAACGGGTATATCCTCACCTGAAACCTAGACAGAAGCATTCTCAGAAAATTCTCTGTGTTGACTGCATTCAACTCACAGACTTGAACAATCGTTTTGATGGAGCAGTTTTGAAACTCTCTTTCTTTGGAATCTGCAAGTGTATATGTTGACCTCTTTGAAGATTTCGTTCGAAACGGGTTAATCTTCACATAAAAGCTAAACCCAAGCATTCTCAGAAACTTGTTTGTGATGATTGACTTGAACTCGGAGACCTGAACATTCCTTTTGACGGAGCAGTTTCCAAACACACTTCTCGTGGAATCTGCAAGTGGATATTTGGACCTCTCTGTGGATTTCGTTGGAAGCGGGATAAACTTCCCAGAACTAAACGGAAGCATTCTCAGAAACTTCTTTGTGATGTTTGCATTCAACTCACAGAGTTGAACCTTCCTTTCATAGTTCAGGTTTGAAACACTCTTTTTGTAGAATCTGGAAGTGGATATTTGGACCACTGTGTGGACTTCGTTGGAAACGGGTGTATCTTCACCTCAAACCTAGACAGAAGCCTTCTCAGAAAGTTCTCTGTGTTGACTGCTTTCAACTCACAGACTTGAACAATCGTTTTGATGGAGCAGTTTTGAAACTCTCTTTCTTTGGAATCTGCAAGTGGATATGTTGACCTCTTTGAAAATTTCGTTGGAAACGGGTTAATCTTCACATAAAAGCTAAACAGAAGCATTCTCAGAAACTGCTTTGTGATGAATGCATTCACCTCACAGAGTTGAATTTTCCCTTTGATAGAGCAGCTTTGAAACAATCTTTTTCTAGAATCTGCAAGTGGACATTTGGAGGGCTTTGTGGACTGTCGTGGAAAAGGAAATATCATCTCATCTAAAGTACATAGAAGCATTCTCAGAAACTACTCTGTGATGATTGCATTCAACTGACAGAGTTGAACGTTCCTTTTGATATAGCAGTTTGGAAACACTCTTTTTGTAGAATCTGCATGTGGAGATTTGGACCGCTTTGAGGCCTATGGTAGTAAAGGAAATAACTTCATAGAAAAACCAAATGGAAGCATTCTCAGAAAATTCTTTGTGATGATTGAGTTGAACTCAGAGACCTGAACATTCCTTTTGATGGAGCAGTTTCCAAACACACTTCTCGTGGAATCTGCAAGTGGATATTTGGACCTCGCTGAGGATTTTGTTGGAAGCGGGATATCGGAAGCATTCTCAGAAACTTCTTTGTGATGTTTGCATTCAACTCACAGAGTTGAACCTTCCTTTCATAGTTCAGGTTTGAAACACTCTTTTTGTAGAATCTGGAAGTGGATATTTGGACCACTGTGTGGACTTCGTTGGAAACGGGTGTATCTTCACCTCAAACCTAGACAGAAGCATTCTCAGAAAGTTCTCTGTGTTGACTGCATTCAACTCACAGAGTTGAACAATCGTTTTGATGGAGCAGTTTTGAAACTCTCTTTCTTTGGAATCTGCAAGTGGATATGTTTACCGCTTTGAAGATTTCTTTGGAAATGGGTTAATCTTCACATAAAAGCTAAACAGAAGCATTCCCAGAAACTTCTTTGTGATGATTGCATTCACCTCACAGAGTTGAACTTTCCCTTTGATAGAGCAGCTTTGAAACACTCTTTTTCTAGAATCTGCAAGTGGACATTTGGAGGGCTTTGTGGAGTGTGGTGGAAAAGGATATATCTTCTCTTCGAAACTACATAGAAGCATTCTCAGAAACTACTCTGTGATGATTGCATTCAACTGACAGAGTTGAACGTTCCTTTTGATAGAGCAGTTTGGAAACACTCTTTTTGTAGAATCTGCATGTGGAGATTTGGACCGCTTTGAGGCCTATGGTAGTAAAGGAAATAACTTCATAAAAAACCAAATGGAAGCATTCTCAGAAAATTCTTTGTGATGATTGAGTTGAACTCAGAGACCTGAAGATTCCTTTTGATGGAGCAGTTTCCAAACACACTTCTCGTGGAATCGGCAAGTGGATATTTGGACCTCTCTGAGGATTTCCTTGGAAGCGGGATAAACTTCCCAGAACAAATCGGAAGCATTCTCAGAAACTTCTTCGTGAGGTTTGCATTCAACTCACCGAGTTGAACCTTCCTTTCATAGTTCGGGTTTGGAACACTGTTTTTGTAGAATCTGGAAGTGGATATTTGGACCACTGTGTGGACTTCGTTGGAAACGGGTATATCCTCACCTCAAACCTAGACAGAAGCATTCTCAGAAAGTTCTCTGTGTTGACTGCATTCAACTCACAGACTTGAACAATCGTTTTGATGGAGAAGTTTTGAAACTCTCTTTCTTTGGAATCTGCAAGTGGATATGTTGACCTCTTTGAAGATTTCGTTCGAAACGGGTTAATCTTCACATAAAAGCTAAACCCAAGCATTTTCAGAAACTTCTTTTTGATGATTGACTTGAACTCAGAGACCTGAACATTCCTTTTGATGGAGCAGTTTCCAAACACACTTCTCGTGGAATCTGCAAGTGGATATTTGGACCTCTCTGAGGATTTCGTTGGAAGCGGGATAAACTTCCCAGAACTAAACGGAAGCATTCTCAGAAACTTCTTTGTGATGTTTGCATTCAACTCACAGAGTTGAACCTTCCTTTCATAGTTCAGGTTGGAAACACTCTTTTTGTAGAACCTGGAAGTGGATATTTGGACCACTGTGTGGACTTCGTTGGAAACGGGTGTATCTTCACCTCAAACCTAGACAGAAGCATTCTCAAAAAGTTCTCTGTGTTGACTGCATTCAACTCACAGACTTGAACAATCGTTTTGATGGAGCAGTTTTGAAACTCTCTTTTTTGGAATCTGCAAGTGGATATGTTTACCGCTTTGAAGATTTCTTTGGAAATGGGTTAGTCTTCACATAAAAGCTAAACAGAAGCATTCTCAGAAACTTCTTTGTGATGATTGCATTCACCTCACAGAGTTGAACTTTCCCTTTGATAGAGCAGCTTTGAAACACTCTTTTTCTAGAATCTGCAAGTGGACATTTGGAGGGCTTTGTGGACTGTGGTGGAAAAGGAAATATCTTCTCTTCGAAACTACATAGAAGCATTCTCAGAAACTACTCTGTGATGATTGCATTCAACTGACAGAGTTGAACGTTCCTTTTGATAGAGCAGTTTGGAAACACTCTTTTTGGAGAATCTGCATGAGGAGATTTGGACCGCTTTGAGACCTATGGTAGTAAAGGAAATAACTTCATAGAAAAACCAAATGGAAGCATTCTCAGAAAATTCTTTGTGATGATTGAGTTGAAGTCAGAGACCTGAACATTCCTTTTGATGGAGCAGTTTCCAAACACACTTCTCATGGAATCGGCAAGTGGATAATTGGACCTCTCTGAGGATTTCGTTGGAAGCGGGATAAACTTCCCAGAACAAAACGGAAGCATTCTCAGAAACTTCTTTGTGATGTTTGCATTCAACTCACAGAGTTGAACCTTCCTTTCATAGTTCGGGTTTGAAACACCCTTTTTGTAGAATCTGGTATTGGATATTTGGACCACTGTGTGGAATTCGTTGAAAACGGGTATATCCTCACCTGAAACCTAGACAGAAGCATTCTCAGAAAATTCTCTGTGTTGACTGCATTCAACTCACAGACTTGAACAATCGTTTTGATGGAGCAGTTTTGAAACTCTCTTTCTTTGGAATCTGCAAGTGTATATGTTGACCTCTTTGAAGATTTCGTTCGAAACGGGTTAATCTTCACATAAAAGCTAAACCCAAGCATTCTCAGAAACTTGTTTGTGATGATTGACTTGAACTCGGAGACCTGAACATTCCTTTTGACGGAGCAGTTTCCAAACACACTTCTCGTGGAATCTGCAAGTGGATATTTGGACCTCTCTGTGGATTTCGTTGGAAGCGGGATAAACTTCCCAGAACTAAACGGAAGCATTCTCAGAAACTTCTTTGTGATGTTTGCATTCAACTCACAGAGTTGAACCTTCCATTCATATTTCAGGTTTGAAACACTCTTTTTGTAGAATCTGGAAGTGGATATTTGGACCACTGTGTGGACTTCGTTGGAAACGGGTGTATCTTCACCTCAAACCTAGACAGAAGCCTTCTCAGAAAGTTCTCTGTGTTGACTGCTTTCAACTCACAGACTTGAACAATCGTTTTGATGGAGCAGTTTTGAAACTCTCTTTCTTTGGAATCTGCAAGTGGATATGTTGACCTCTTTGAAAATTTCGTTGGAAACGGGTTAATCTTCACATAAAAGCTAAACAGAAGCATTCTCAGAAACTGCTTTGTGATGAATGCATTCACCTCACAGAGTTGAATTTTCCCTTTGATAGAGCAGCTTTGAAACAATCTTTTTCTAGAATCTGCAAGTGGACATTTGGAGGGCTTTGTGGACTGTCGTGGAAAAGGAAATATCATCTCATCTAAAGTACATAGAAGCATTCTCAGAAACTACTCTGTGATGATTGCATTCAACTGACAGAGTTGAACGTTCCTTTTGATATAGCAGTTTGGAAACACTCTTTTTGTAGAATCTGCATGTGGAGATTTGGACCGCTTTGAGGCCTATGGTAGTAAAGGAAATAACTTCATAGAAAAACCAAATGGAAGCATTCTCAGAAAATTCTTTGTGATGATTGAGTTGAACTCAGAGACCTGAACATTCCTTTTGATGGAGCAGTTTCCAAACACACTTCTCGTGGAATCTGCAAGTGGATATTTGGACCTCGCTGAGGATTTTGTTGGAAGCGGGATATCGGAAGCATTCTCAGAAACTTCTTTGTGATGTTTGCATTCAACTCACAGAGTTGAACCTTCCTTTCATAGTTCAGGTTTGAAACACTCTTTTTGTAGAATCTGGAAGTGGATATTTGGACCACTGTGTGGACTTCGTTGGAAACGGGTGTATCTTCACCTCAAACCTAGACAGAAGCATTCTCAGAAAGTTCTCTGTGTTGACTGCATTCAACTCACAGAGTTGAACAATCGTTTTGATGGAGCAGTTTTGAAACTCTCTTTCTTTGGAATCTGCAAGTGGATATGTTTACCGCTTTGAAGATTTCTTTGGAAATGGGTTAATCTTCACATAAAAGCTAAACAGAAGCATTCCCAGAAACTTCTTTGTGATGATTGCATTCACCTCACAGAGTTGAACTTTCCCTTTGATAGAGCAGCTTTGAAACACTCTTTTTCTAGAATCTGCAAGTGGACATTTGGAGGGCTTTGTGGAGTGTGGTGGAAAAGGATATATCTTCTCTTCGAAACTACATAGAAGCATTCTCAGAAACTACTCTGTGATGATTGCATTCAACTGACAGAGTTGAACGTTCCTTTTGATAGAGCAGTTTGGAAACACTCTTTTTGGAGAATCTGCATGAGGAGATTTGGACCGCTGTGAGACCTAAGTAGTAAAGGAAATAACTTCATAGAAAAACCAAATGGAAGCATTCTCAGAAAATTCTTTGTGATGATTGAGTTGAAGTCAGAGACCTGAACATTCCTTTTGATGGAGCAGTTTCCAAACACACTTCTCGTGGAATCGGCAAGTGGATATTTGGACCTCTCTGAGGATTTCCTTGGAAGCGGGATAAACTTCCCAGAACAAAACGGAAGCATTCTCAGAAACTTCTTTGTGATGTTTGCATTCAACTCACAGAGTTGAACCTTCCTTTCATAGTTCGGGTTTGAAACACTCTTGTTGTAGAATCTGGAAGTGGATATTTGGACCACTGTGTGGACTTCGTTGGAAACGGGTATATCCTCACCTCCAACCTAGACAGAAGCATTCTGAGAAAATTCTCTGTGTTGACTGCATTCAACTCACAGACTTGAACAATCGTTTTGATGGAGTAGTTTTGAAACTCTCTTTCTTTGGAATCTGCAAGTGGATATGTTGACCTCTTTGAAGATTTCGTTCGAAACGGGTTAATCTTCACATAAAAGCTAAACCCAAGCATTCTCAGAAACTTCTTTTTGATGATTGACTTGAACTCAGAGACCTGAACATTCCTTTTGATGGAGCAGTTTCCAAACACACTTCTCGTGGAATCTGCAAGTGGATATTTGGACCTCTCTGAGGATTTCGTTGGAAGCGGGATAAACTTCCCAGAACTAAACGGAAGCATTCTCAGAAACTTCTTTGTGATGTTTGCATTCAACTCACAGAGTAGAACCTTCCTTTCATAGTTCAGGTTTGAAACACTCTTTTTGTAGAATCTGGAAGTGGATATTTGGACCACTGTGTGGACTTCGTTGGAAACGGGTATATCCTCACCTCTAACCTAGACAGAAGACTTCTCAGAAAGTTCTCTGTGTTGACTGCATTCAACTCACAGACTTGAACAATCGTTTTGATGGAGCAGTTTTGAAACTCTCTTTCTTTGGAATCTGCAAGTGGATATGTTGACCTCTTTGAAAATTTCGTTGGAAACGGGTTAATCTTCACATAAAAGCTAAACAGAAGCATTCTCAGAAACTGCTTTGTGATGAATGCATTCACCTCACAGAGTTGAATTTTCCCTTTGATAGAGCAGCTTTGAAACAATCTTTTTCTAGAATCTGCAAGTGGACATTTGGAGGGCTTTGTGTTCTGCGGTGGAAAAGGAAATATCTTCTCATCTAAAGTACATAGAAGCATTCTCAGAAACTACTCTGTGATGATTGCATTCAACTCACAGAGTTGAACGTTCCTTTTGATAGAGCAGTTTGGAAACACTCTTTTTGTAGAATCTGCATGTGGAGATTTGGACCGCTTTGAGACCTATGGTAGTAAAGGAAATAACTTCATAGAAAAACCAAATGGAAGCATTCTCAGAAAATTCTTTGTGATGATTGAGTTGAATTCAGAGACCTGAACATTCCTTTTGATGGAGCAGTTTCCAAACACACTTCTCGTGGAATCTGCAAGTGGATATTTGGACCTCTCTGAGGATTTTGTTGCAAGCGGGGTACCGGAAGCATTCTCAGAAACTTCTTTGTGATGTTTGCATTCAACTCACAGAGTTGAACCTTCCTTTCATAGTTCAGGTTTGAAACACTCTTTTTGTAGAATCTGGAAGTGGATATTTGGACCACTGTGTGGACTTCGTTGGAAACGGGTGTATCTTCACCTCAAGCCTAGACAGAAGCATTCTCAGAAAGTTCTCTGTGTTGACTGCATTCAACTCACAGAGTTGAACAATCGTTTTGATGGAGCAGTCTTGAAACTCTCTTTCTTTGGGATCTGCAAGCGGATATATTTACCGTTTTGAAGATTTATTTGGAAATGGGTTAATCTTCACATAAAAGCTAAACAGAAGCATTCTCAGAAACTTCTTTGTGATGATTGCATTCACCTCACAGAGTTGAACTTTCCCTTTGATAGAGCAGCTTTGAAACACTCTTTTTCTAGAATCTGCAAGTGGACATTTGGAGGGCTTTGTGGAGTGTGGTGTAAAAGAATACATCTTCTCTTCGAAAATACATAGAAGCATTCTCAGAAACTACTCTGTGATGATTGCATTCAACTGACAGAGTTGAACGTTCCTTTTGATAGAGCAGTTTGGAAACACTCTTTTTGGAGAATCTGCATGAGGAGATTTGGACCGCTGTGAGACCTAAGTAGTAAAGGAAATAACTTCATAGAAAAACCAAATGGAAGCATTCTCAGAAAATTCTTTGTGATGATTGAGTTGAAGTCAGAGACCTGAACATTCCTTTTGATGGAGCAGTTTCCAAACACACTTCTCATGGAATCGGCAAGTGGATAATTGGACCTCTCTGAGGATTTCGTTGGAAGCGGGATAAACTTCCCAGAACAAAACGGAAGCATTCTCAGAAACTTCTTTGTGATGTTTGCATTCAACTCACAGAGTTGAACCTTCCTTTCATAGTTCGGGTTTGAAACACCCTTTTTGTAGAATCTGGTATTGGATATTTGGACCACTGTGTGGAATTCGTTGAAAACGGGTATATCCTCACCTGAAACCTAGACAGAAGCATTCTCAGAAAATTCTCTGTGTTGACTGCATTCAACTCACAGACTTGAACAATCGTTTTGATGGAGCAGTTTTGAAACTCTCTTTCTTTGGAATCTGCAAGTGTATATGTTGACCTCTTTGAAGATTTCGTTCGAAACGGGTTAATCTTCACATAAAAGCTAAACCCAAGCATTCTCAGAAACTTGTTTGTGATGATTGACTTGAACTCGGAGACCTGAACATTCCTTTTGACGGAGCAGTTTCCAAACACACTTCTCGTGGAATCTGCAAGTGGATATTTGGACCTCTCTGTGGATTTCGTTGGAAGCGGGATAAACTTCCCAGAACTAAACGGAAGCATTCTCAGAAACTTCTTTGTGATGTTTGCATTCAACTCACAGAGTTGAACCTTCCATTCATATTTCAGGTTTGAAACACTCTTTTTGTAGAATCTGGAAGTGGATATTTGGACCACTGTGTGGACTTCGTTGGAAACGGGTGTATCTTCACCTCAAACCTAGACAGAAGCCTTCTCAGAAAGTTCTCTGTGTTGACTGCTTTCAACTCACAGACTTGAACAATCGTTTTGATGGAGCAGTTTTGAAACTCTCTTTCTTTGGAATCTGCAAGTGGATATGTTGACCTCTTTGAAAATTTCGTTGGAAACGGGTTAATCTTCACATAAAAGC
The DNA here is from genome assembly GCF_028858775.2 of Pan troglodytes. NCBI lineage: Eukaryota > Metazoa > Chordata > Mammalia > Primates > Hominidae > Pan > Pan troglodytes. The sequence continues at coordinate 56,166,098 of NC_072407.2, forward strand.
TAAACAGAAGCATTCTCAGAAACTGCTTTGTGATGAATGCATTCACCTCACAGAGTTGAATTTTCCCTTTGATAGAGCAGCTTTGAAACAATCTTTTTCTAGAATCTGCAAGTGGACATTTGGAGGGCTTTGTGGACTGTCGTGGAAAAGGAAATATCATCTCATCTAAAGTACATAGAAGCATTCTCAGAAACTACTCTGTGATGATTGCATTCAACTGACAGAGTTGAACGTTCCTTTTGATATAGCAGTTTGGAAACACTCTTTTTGTAGAATCTGCATGTGGAGATTTGGACCGCTTTGAGGCCTATGGTAGTAAAGGAAATAACTTCATAGAAAAACCAAATGGAAGCATTCTCAGAAAATTCTTTGTGATGATTGAGTTGAACTCAGAGACCTGAACATTCCTTTTGATGGAGCAGTTTCCAAACACACTTCTCGTGGAATCTGCAAGTGGATATTTGGACCTCGCTGAGGATTTTGTTGGAAGCGGGATATCGGAAGCATTCTCAGAAACTTCTTTGTGATGTTTGCATTCAACTCACAGAGTTGAACCTTCCTTTCATAGTTCAGGTTTGAAACACTCTTTTTGTAGAATCTGGAAGTGGATATTTGGACCACTGTGTGGACTTCGTTGGAAACGGGTGTATCTTCACCTCAAACCTAGACAGAAGCATTCTCAGAAAGTTCTCTGTGTTGACTGCATTCAACTCACAGAGTTGAACAATCGTTTTGATGGAGCAGTTTTGAAACTCTCTTTCTTTGGAATCTGCAAGTGGATATGTTTACCGCTTTGAAGATTTCTTTGGAAATGGGTTAATCTTCACATAAAAGCTAAACAGAAGCATTCCCAGAAACTTCTTTGTGATGATTGCATTCACCTCACAGAGTTGAACTTTCCCTTTGATAGAGCAGCTTTGAAACACTCTTTTTCTAGAATCTGCAAGTGGACATTTGGAGGGCTTTGTGGAGTGTGGTGGAAAAGGATATATCTTCTCTTCGAAACTACATAGAAGCATTCTCAGAAACTACTCTGTGATGATTGCATTCAACTGACAGAGTTGAACGTTCCTTTTGATAGAGCAGTTTGGAAACACTCTTTTTGGAGAATCTGCATGAGGAGATTTGGACCGCTGTGAGACCTAAGTAGTAAAGGAAATAACTTCATAGAAAAACCAAATGGAAGCATTCTCAGAAAATTCTTTGTGATGATTGAGTTGAAGTCAGAGACCTGAACATTCCTTTTGATGGAGCAGTTTCCAAACACACTTCTCGTGGAATCGGCAAGTGGATATTTGGACCTCTCTGAGGATTTCCTTGGAAGCGGGATAAACTTCCCAGAACAAAACGGAAGCATTCTCAGAAACTTCTTTGTGATGTTTGCATTCAACTCACAGAGTTGAACCTTCCTTTCATAGTTCGGGTTTGAAACACTCTTGTTGTAGAATCTGGAAGTGGATATTTGGACCACTGTGTGGACTTCGTTGGAAACGGGTATATCCTCACCTCCAACCTAGACAGAAGCATTCTGAGAAAATTCTCTGTGTTGACTGCATTCAACTCACAGACTTGAACAATCGTTTTGATGGAGTAGTTTTGAAACTCTCTTTCTTTGGAATCTGCAAGTGGATATGTTGACCTCTTTGAAGATTTCGTTCGAAACGGGTTAATCTTCACATAAAAGCTAAACCCAAGCATTCTCAGAAACTTCTTTTTGATGATTGACTTGAACTCAGAGACCTGAACATTCCTTTTGATGGAGCAGTTTCCAAACACACTTCTCGTGGAATCTGCAAGTGGATATTTGGACCTCTCTGAGGATTTCGTTGGAAGCGGGATAAACTTCCCAGAACTAAACGGAAGCATTCTCAGAAACTTCTTTGTGATGTTTGCATTCAACTCACAGAGTAGAACCTTCCTTTCATAGTTCAGGTTTGAAACACTCTTTTTGTAGAATCTGGAAGTGGATATTTGGACCACTGTGTGGACTTCGTTGGAAACGGGTATATCCTCACCTCTAACCTAGACAGAAGACTTCTCAGAAAGTTCTCTGTGTTGACTGCATTCAACTCACAGACTTGAACAATCGTTTTGATGGAGCAGTTTTGAAACTCTCTTTCTTTGGAATCTGCAAGTGGATATGTTGACCTCTTTGAAAATTTCGTTGGAAACGGGTTAATCTTCACATAAAAGCTAAACAGAAGCATTCTCAGAAACTGCTTTGTGATGAATGCATTCACCTCACAGAGTTGAATTTTCCCTTTGATAGAGCAGCTTTGAAACAATCTTTTTCTAGAATCTGCAAGTGGACATTTGGAGGGCTTTGTGTTCTGCGGTGGAAAAGGAAATATCTTCTCATCTAAAGTACATAGAAGCATTCTCAGAAACTACTCTGTGATGATTGCATTCAACTCACAGAGTTGAACGTTCCTTTTGATAGAGCAGTTTGGAAACACTCTTTTTGTAGAATCTGCATGTGGAGATTTGGACCGCTTTGAGACCTATGGTAGTAAAGGAAATAACTTCATAGAAAAACCAAATGGAAGCATTCTCAGAAAATTCTTTGTGATGATTGAGTTGAATTCAGAGACCTGAACATTCCTTTTGATGGAGCAGTTTCCAAACACACTTCTCGTGGAATCTGCAAGTGGATATTTGGACCTCTCTGAGGATTTTGTTGCAAGCGGGGTACCGGAAGCATTCTCAGAAACTTCTTTGTGATGTTTGCATTCAACTCACAGAGTTGAACCTTCCTTTCATAGTTCAGGTTTGAAACACTCTTTTTGTAGAATCTGGAAGTGGATATTTGGACCACTGTGTGGACTTCGTTGGAAACGGGTGTATCTTCACCTCAAGCCTAGACAGAAGCATTCTCAGAAAGTTCTCTGTGTTGACTGCATTCAACTCACAGAGTTGAACAATCGTTTTGATGGAGCAGTCTTGAAACTCTCTTTCTTTGGGATCTGCAAGCGGATATATTTACCGTTTTGAAGATTTATTTGGAAATGGGTTAATCTTCACATAAAAGCTAAACAGAAGCATTCTCAGAAACTTCTTTGTGATGATTGCATTCACCTCACAGAGTTGAACTTTCCCTTTGATAGAGCAGCTTTGAAACACTCTTTTTCTAGAATCTGCAAGTGGACATTTGGAGGGCTTTGTGGAGTGTGGTGTAAAAGAATACATCTTCTCTTCGAAAATACATAGAAGCATTCTCAGAAACTACTCTGTGATGATTGCATTCAACTGACAGAGTTGAACGTTCCTTTTGATAGAGCAGTTTGGAAACACTCTTTTTGGAGAATCTGCATGAGGAGATTTGGACCGCTGTGAGACCTAAGTAGTAAAGGAAATAACTTCATAGAAAAACCAAATGGAAGCATTCTCAGAAAATTCTTTGTGATGATTGAGTTGAACTCAGAGACCTGAACATTCCCTTTGATGGAGCAGTTTCCAAACACACTTCTCGTGGAATCGGCAAGTGGATATTTGGACCTCTCTGAGGATTTCCTTGGAAGCGGGATAAACTTTCCAGAACAAAACGGAAGCATTCTCAGAAACTTCTTTGTGATGTTTGCATTCAACTCACAGAGTTGAACCTTCCTTTCATAGTTCGGGTTTGAAACACTCTTTTTGTAGAATCTGGAAGTGGATATTTGGACCACTGTGTGGACTTCGTTGGAAACGGGTATATCCTCACCTCAAACCTAGACAGAAGCATTCTCAGAAAATTCTCTGTGTTGACTGCATTCAACTCACAGACTTGAACAATCGTTTTGATGGAGTAGTTTTGAAACTCTCTTTCTTTGGAATCTGCAAGTGGATATGTTGACCTCTTTGAAGATTTCGTTCGAAACGGGTTAATCTTCACATAAAAGCTAAACCCAAGCATTCTCAGAAACTTCTTTTTGATGATTGACTTGAACTCAGAGACCTGAACATTCCTTTTGATGGAGCAGTTTCCAAACACACTTCTCGTGGAATCTGCAAGTGGATATTTGGACCTCTCTGAGGATTTCGTTGGAAGCGGGATAAACTTCCCAGAACTAAACGGAAGCATTCTCAGAAACTTCTTTGTGATGTTTGCATTCAACTCACAGAGTTGAACCTTCCTTTCATAGTTCAGGTTTGAAACACTCTTTTTGTAGAATCTGGAAGTGGATATTTGGACCACTGTGTGGACTTCGTTGGAAACGGGTGTATCTTCACCTCAAACCTAGACAGAAGCATTCTCAGAAAGTTCTCTGTGTTGACTGCATTCAACTCACAGAGTTGAACAATCCTTTTGATGGAGCAGTTCTGAAACTCTCTTTCTTTGGAATCTGCAAGTGGATATGTTTACCGCTTTGAAGATTTCTTTGGAAACGGGTTAATCTTCACATAAAAGCTAAACAGAAGCATTCTCAAAAACATCTTTGTGATGATTGCATTCACCTCACAAAGTTGAACATTCCCTTTGATAGAGCAGCTTTGAAACACTCTTTTTCTAGAATCTGCAAGTGGACATTTGGAGGGCTTTGTGGACTGTGGTGGAAAAGGAAATATCTTCTCTTCGAAACTTCATAGAATCATTCTCAGAAACTACTCTGTGATGATTGCATTCAACTGACAGAGTTGAACGTTCCTTTTGATAGAGCAGTTTGGAAACACTCTTTTTGTAGAATCTGCATGTGGAGATTTGGACCGCTTTGAGGCCTATGGTAGTAAAGGAAATAACTTCATAGAAAAACCAAATGGAAGCATTCTCAGAAAATTCTTTGTGATGATTGAGTTGAACTCAGAGACCTGAAGATTCCTTTTGATGGAGCAGTTTCCAAACACACTTCTCGTGGAATCGGCAAGTGGATATTTGGACCTCTCTGAGGATTTCCTTGGAAGCGGGATAAACTTCCCAGAACAAATCGGAAGCATTCTCAGAAACTTCTTCGTGAGGTTTGCATTCAACTCACCGAGTTGAAACTTCCTTTCATAGTTCGGGTTTGAAACACTGTTTTTGTAGAATCTGGAAGTGGATATTTGGACCACTGTGTGGACTTCGTTGGAAACGGGTATATCCTCACCTCAAACCTAGACAGAAGCATTCTCAGAAAGTTCTCTGTGTTGACTGCATTCAACTCACAGACTTGAACAATCGTTTTGATGGAGAAGTTTTGAAACTCTCTTTCTTTGGAATCTGCAAGTGCATATGTTGACCTCTTTGAAGATTTCGTTCGAAACGGGTTAATCTTCACATAAAAGCTAAACCCAAGCATTTTCAGAAACTTCTTTTTGATGATTGACTTGAACTCAGAGACCTGAACATTCCTTTTGATGGAGCAGTTTCCAAACACACTTCTCGTGGAATCTGCAAGTGGATATTTGGACCTCTCTGAGGATTTCGTTGGAAGCGGGATAAACTTCCCAGAACTAAACGGAAGCATTCTCAGAAACTTCTTTGTGATGTTTGCATTCAACTCACAGAGTTGAACCTTCCTTTCATAGTTCAGGTTGGAAACACTCTTTTTGTAGAATCTGGAAGTGGATATTTGGACCACTGTGTGGACTTCGTTGGAAACGGGTATATCTTCACCTCTAACCTAGACAGAAGCCTTCTCAGAAAGTTCTCTGTGTTGACTGCATTCAACTCACAGACTTGAATAATCGTTTTGATGGAGCAGTTTTGAAACTCACTTTCTTTGGAATCTGCAAGTGGATATGTTGACCTCTTTGAAAGTTTCGTTGGAAACGGGTTTATCTTCACATAAAAGCTAAACAGAAGGATTCTCAGAAACTACTTTGTGATGAATGCATTCACCTCACAGAGTTGAATTTTCCCTTTGATAGAGCAGTTTTGAAACAATCTTTTTCTAGAATCTGCAAGTGGACATTTGGAGGGCTTTGTGGACTGTCGCGGAAAAGGAAATATCTTCTCATCAAAAGTACATAGAAGCATTCTCAGAAACGACTCTGTGATGATTGCATTCAACTGACAGAGTTGAACGTTCCTTTTGATAGAGCAGTTTGGAAACACTCTTTTTGTAGAATCTGCATGTGGAGATTTGGACCGCTTTGAGGCCTATGGTAGTAAAGGAAATAAATTCATAGAAAAACCAAATGGAAGCATTCTCAGAAAATTCTTTGTGATGATTGAGTTGAACTCAGAGACCTGAACATTCCTTTTGATGGAGCAGTTTCCAAACACACTTCTCGTGGAATCGGCAAGTGGATATTTGGACCTCTCTGAGGATTTCCTTGGAAGCGGGATAAACTTCCCAGAACAAAACGGAAGCATTCTCAGAAACTTCTTTGTGATGTCTGCATTCAACTCACAGAGTTGAACCTTCCTTTCATAGTTCGGGTTTGAAACACTCTTTTTGTAGAATCTGGAAGTGGATATTTGGACCACTGTGTGGACTTCGTTGGAAACGGGTATATCCTCACCTCAAACCTAGACAGAAGCATTCTCAGAAAGTTCTCTGTGTTGACTGCATTCAACTCACAGACTTGAACAATCGTTCTGATGGAGCAGTTTTGAAACTCTCTTTTTTGGAATCTGCAAGTGGATATGTTGACCTCTTTGAAGATTTCGTTCGATACGGGTTAATCTTCACATAAAAGCTAAACAGAAGCATTCTCAGAAACTGCTTTGTGATGAATGCATTCACCTCACAGAGTTGAATTTTCCCTTTGATAGAGCAGCTTTGAAACAATCTTTTTCTAGAATCTGCAAGTGGACATTTGGAGGGCTTTGTGGACTGTCGTGGAAAAGGAAATATCTTCTCATCAAAAGTACATGGAAGCATTCTCAGAAACTACTCTGTGATGATTGCATTCAACTGACAGAGTTGAACATTCCTTTTGATAGAGCAGTTTGGAAACACTCTTTTTGGAGAATCTGCAAGTGGAGATTTGGACCGCTTTGAGGCCTATGGTAGTAAAGGAAATATCTTCATAGAAAAACCAAATGGAAGCATTCTCAGAAAATTCTTTGTGATGATTGAGTTGAACTCAGAGACCTGAACATTCCTTTTGATGGAGCAGTTTCCAAACACACTTCTCATGGAATCTGCAAGTGGATATTTGGACCTCTCTGAGGATTTTGTTGGAAGCGGGATACCGGAAGCATTCTCAGAAACTTCTTTGTGATGTTTGCATTCAACTCACAGAGTTGAACCTTCCTTTCATAGTTCAGGTTTGAAACACTCTTTTTGTAGAATCTGGAAGTGGATATTTGGAACACTGTGTGGACTTCGTTGGAAACGGGTGTATCTTCACCTCAAACCTAGACAGAAGCATTCTCAGAAAGTTCTCTGTGTTGACTGCATTCAACTCACAGAGTTGAACAATCGTTTTGATGGAGCAGTTTTGAAACTCTCTTTCTTTGGAATCTGCAAGTGGATATGTTTACCGCTTTGAAGATTTCTTTGGAAATGGGTTAATCTTCACATAAAAGCTAAACAGAAGCATTCTCAGAAACTTCTTTGTGATGATTGCATTCACCTCACAGAGTTGAACTTTCCCTTTGATAGAGCAGCTTTGAAACACTCTTTTTCTAGAATCTGCAAGTGGACATTTGGAGGGCTTTGTGGAGTGTGGTGGAAAAGGATATATCTTCTCTTCGAAACTACATAGAAGCATTCTCAGAAACTACTCTGTGATGATTGCATTCAACTGACAGAGTTGAACGTTCCTTTTGATAGAGCAGTTTGGAAACACTCTTTTTGGAGAATCTGCATGAGGATATTTGGACCGCTTTGAGACCTAAGTAGTAAAGGAAATAACTTCATAGAAAAACCAAATGGAAGCATTCACAGAAAATTCTTTGTGATGATTGAGTTGAACTCAGAGACCTGAACATTCCTTTTGATGGAGCAGTTTCCAAACACACTTCTCGTGGAATCGGCAAGTGGATATTTGGACCTCTCTGAGGATTTCCTTGGAAGCGGGATAAACTTCCCAGAACAAAACGGAAGCATTCTCAGAAACTTCTTTGTGATGTTTGCATTCAACTCACAGAGTTGAACCTTCCTTTCATAGTTCGGGTTTGAAACACTCTTTTTGTAGAATCTGGAAGTGGATATTTGGACCACTGTGTGGACTTCGTTGGAAACGGGTATATCCTCACCTCCAACCTAGACAGAAGCATTCTCAGAAAGTTCTCTGTGTTGACTGCATTCAACTCACAGACTTGAACAATCGTTTTGATGGAGCAGTTTTGAAACTCTCTTTTTTGGAATCTGCAAGTGGATATGTTGACCTCTTTGAAGATTTCGTTGGAAACGGGTTAATCTTCACATAAAAGCTAAAGAGAAGCATTCTCAGAAACTTCTTTGTGATGATTGCATTCACCTCACAGAGTTGAACATTCCCTTTGATAGAGCAGCTTTGAAACACTCTTTGTCTAGAATCTGCAAGTGGAGATTTGGAGGGCTTTGTGGACTGTGGTGGAAAAGGAAATATCTTCTCTTCGAAACTACATAGAAGCATTCTCAGAAACTACTCTGTGATGATTGCACTCAACTGACAGAGCTGAACGTTGCTTTTGATAGAGCAGTTTGGAAACACTCTTTTTGGAGAATCTGCATGAGGAGATTTGGACCGCTTTGAGACCTATGGTAGTAAAGGAAATAACTTCATAGAAAAACCAAAAGGAAGCATTCTCAGAAAATTCTTTGTGATGATTGAGTTGAAGTCAGAGACCTGAACATTCCTTTTGATGGAGCAGTTTCCAAACACACTTCTCATGGAATCGGCAAGTGGATATTTGGACCTCTCTGAGGATTTCCTTGGAAGCGGGATAAACTTCCCAGAACAAAACGGAAGCATTCTCAGAAACTTCTTTGTGATGTTTGCATTCAACTCACAAAGTTGAACCTTCCTTTCATAGTTCGGGTTTGAAACACCCTTTTTGTAGAATCTGGTATTGGATATTTGGACCACTGTGTGGACTTCGTTGGAAACGGGTATATCCTCACCTGAAACCTAGACAGAAGCATTCTCAGAAAATTCTCTGTGTTGACTGCATTCAACTCACAGACTTGAACAATCGTTTTGATGGAGCAGTTTTGAAACTCTCTTTCTTTGGAATCTGCAAGTGGATATGTTGACCTCTTTGAAGATTTCGTTCGAAACGGGTTAATCTTCACATAAAAGCTAAACCCAAGCATTCTCAGAAACTTGTTTGTGATGATTGACTTGAACTCGGAGACCTGAACATTCCTTTTGATGGAGCAGTTTCCAAACACACTTCTCGTGGAATCTGCAAGTGGATATTTGGACCTCTCTGTGGATTTCGTTGGAAGCGGGATAAACTTCCCAGAACTAAACGGAAGCATTCTCAGAAACTTCTTTGTGATGTTTGCATTCAACTCACAGAGTTGAACCTTCCTTTCATAGTTCAGGTTTGAAACACTCTTTTTGTAGAATCTGGAAGTGGATATTTGGACCACTGTGTGGACTTAGTTGGAAACGGGTGTATCTTCACCTCAAACCTAGACAGAAGCATTCTCAGAAAGTTCTCTGTGTTGACTGCATTCAACTCACAGACTTGAACAATCATTTTGATGGAGCAGTTTTGAAACTCTCTTTCTTTGGAATCTGCAAGTGGATATGTTTACCGCTTTGAAGATTTCTTTGGAAATGGGTTAATCTTCACATAAAAGCTAAACAGAAGCATTCTCAGAAACTTCTTTGTGATGATTGCATTCACCTCACAGAGTTGAACTTTCCCTTTGATAGAGCAGCTTTGAAACACTCTTTTTCTAGAATCTGCAAGTGGACATTTGGAGGGCTTTGTGGAGTGTGGTGGAAAAGGATATATCTTCTCTTCGAAACTACATAGAAGCATTCTCAGAAACTACTCTGTGATGATTGCATTCAACTGACAGAGTTGAACGTTCCTTTTGATAGAGCAGTTTGGAAACACTCTTTTTGGAAAATCTGCATGAGGAGATTTGGACCGCTTTGAGACCTAAGTAGTAAAGGAAATAACTTCATAGAAAAACCAAATGGAAGCATTCTCAGAAAATTCTTTGTGATGATTGAGTTGAACTCAGAGACCTGAACATTCCTTTTGATGGAGCATTTTCCAAACACACTTCTCGTGGAATCGGCAAGTGGATATTTGGACCTCTCTGAGGATTTCCTTGGAAGCGGGATAAAATTCCCAGAACAAAACGGAAGCATTCTCAGAAACTTCTTTGTGAGGTTTGCATTCAACTCACAGAGTTGAACCTTCCTTTAATAGTTCGGGTTTGAAACACTCTTTTTGTAGAATCTGGAATTGGATATTTGGACCAATGTGTGGACTTCGTTGGAAACGGGTATATCCTCACTTCAAACCTAGACAGAAGCATTCTCAGAAAGTTCTCTGTGTTGACTGCATTCAACTCACAGACTTGAACAATCGTTCTGATGGAGCAGTTTTGAAACTCTCTTTTTTGGAATCTGCAAGTGGATATGTTGACCTCTTTGAAGATTTCGTTCGAAACGGGTTAATCTTCACATAAAAGCTAAACCCAAGCATTCTCAGAAACTTCTTTGTGATGATTGACTTGAACTCAGAGACCTGAACATTCCTTTTGATGGAGCAGTTTCCAAACACACTTCTCGTAGAATCTGCAAGTGGATATTTGGACCTCTCTGAGGATTTCGTTGGAAGCGGGATAAACTTCCCAGAACTAAACGGAAGCATTCTCAGAAACTTCTTTGTGATGTTGGCATTCAACTCACAGAGTTGAACCTTCCTTTCATAGTTCAGGTTTGAAACACTCTTTTTGTAGAATCTGGAAGTGGATATTTGGACCACTGTGTGGACTTCGTTGGAAACGGGTGTATCTTCACCTCAAACCTAGACAGAAGCATTCTCAGAAAGTTCTCTGTGTTGACTGCATTCAACTCACAGACTTGAACAATCGTTTTGATGGAGCAGTTTTGAAACTCTCTTTCTTTGGAATCTGCAAGTGGATATGTTTACCGCTTTGAAGATTTCTTTGGAAATGGGTTAATCTTCACATAAAAGCTAAACAGAAGCATTCTCAAAAACGTCTTTGTGATGATTGCATTCACCTCACAGAGTTGAACTTTCCCTTTGATAGAGCAGCTTTGAAACACTCTTTTTCTAGAATCTGCAAGTGGACATTTGGAGGGCTTTGTGGACTGTGGTGGAAAAGGAAATATCTTCTCTTCGAAACTACATAGAAGCATTCTCAGAAACTACTCTGTGAGGATTGCATTCAACTGACAGAGTTGAACGTTCCTTTTGATAGAGCAGTTTGGAAACACTCTTTTTGGAGAATCTGCATTTGGAGATTTGGACCGCTTTGAGACCTATGGTAGTAAAGGAAATAACTTCATAGAAAAACCAAATGGAAGCATTCTCAGAAAATTCTTTGTGATGATTGAGTTGAACTCAGAGACCTGAACATTCCTTTTGATGGAGCAGTTTCCAAACACACTTCTCGTGGAATCGGCAAGTGGATATTTGGACCTCTCTGAGGATTTCCTTGGAAGCGGGATAAACTTCCCAGAACAAAACGGAAGCATTCTCAGAAACTTCTTTGTGAGGTTTGCATTCAACTCACAGAGTTGAACCTTCCTTTCATAGTTCAGGTTTGAAACACTGTTTTTGTAGAATCTGGAAGTGGATATTTGGACCACTGTGTGGACTTCGTTGGAAACGGGTATATCCTCACCTCAAACCTAGACAGAAGCATTCTCAGAAAGTTCTCTGTGTTGACTGCATTCAACTCACAGACTTGAACAATCGTTTTGATGGAGTAGTTTTGAAACTCTCTTTCTTTGGAATCTGCAAGTGGATATGTTGACCTCTTTGAAGATTTCGTTCGAAACGGGTTAATCTTCACATAAAAGCTAAACCCAAGCATTCTCAGAAACTTCTTTTTGATGATTGACTTGAACACAGAGACCTGAACATTCCTTTTGATGGAGCAGTTTCCAAACACACTTCTCGTGGAATCTGCAAGTGGATATTTGGACCTCTCTGAGGATTTCGTTGGAAGCGGGATAAACTTCCCAGAACTAAACGGAAGCATTCTCAGAAAATTCTTTGTGATGTTTGCATTCAACTCACAGAGTTGAACCTTCCTTTCATAGTTCAGGTTGGAAACACTCTTTTTGTAGAATCTGGAAGTGGATATTTGGACCACTGTGTGGACTTCGTTGGAAACGGGTATATCCTCACCTCTAACCTAGACAGAAGCCTTCTCAGAAAGTTCTCTGTGTTGACTGCATTCAACTCACAGACTTGAATAATCGTTTTGATGGAGCAGTTTTCAAACTCTCTTTCTTTGGAATCTGCAAGTGGATATGTTGACCTCTTTGAAAATTTCGTTGGAAACGGGTTAATCTTCACATAAAAGCTAAACAGAAGCATTCTCAGAAACTGCTTTGTGATGAATGCATTCAACTCACAGAGTTCAATTTTCCCTTTGATAGAGCAGCTTTGAAACAATCTTTTTCTAGAATCTGCAAGTGGACATTTGGAGGGCTTTGTGGACTGTCGTGGAAAAGGAAATATCTTCTCATCAAAAGTACATGGAAGCATTCTCAGAAACTACTCTGTGATGATTGCATTCAACTGACAGAGTTGAACATTCCTTTTGATAGAGCAGTTTGGAAACACTCTTTTTGGAGAATCTGCAAGTGGAGATTTGGACCGCTTTGAGGCCTATGGTAGTAAAGGAAATATCTTCATAGAAAAACCAAATGGAAGCATTCTCAGAAAATTCTTTGTGATGATTGAGTTGAACTCAGAGACCTGAACATTCCTTTTGATGGAGCAGTTTCCAAACACACTTCTCATGGAATCTGCAAGTGGATATTTGGACCTCTCTGAGGATTTTGTTGGAAGCGGGATACCGGAAGCATTCTCAGAAACTTCTTTGTGATGTTTGCATTCAACTCACAGAGTTGAACCTTCCTTTCATAGTTCAGGTTTGAAACACTCTTTTTGTAGAATCTGGAAGTGGATATTGGGAACACTGTGGGGACTTCGTTGGAAACGGGTGTATCTTCACCTCAAACCTAGACAGAAGCATTCTCAGAAAGTTCTCTGTGTTGACTGCATTCAACTCACAGAGTTGAACAATCGTTTTGATGGAGCAGTTTTGAAACTCTCTTTCTTTGGAATCTGCAAGTGGATATGTTTACCGCTTTGAAGATTTCTTTGGAAATGGGTTAATCTTCACATAAAAGCTAAACAGAAGCATTCTCAGAAACTTCTTTGTGATGATTGCATTCACCTCACAGAGTTGAACTTTCCCTTTGATAGAGCAGCTTTGAAACACTCTTTTTCTAGAATCTGCAAGTGGACATTTTGAGGGCTATGTGGAGTGTGGTGGAAAAGGATATATCTTCTCTTCGAAACTACATAGAAGCATTCTCAGAAACTACTCTGTGATGATTGCATTCAACTGACAGAGTTGAACGTTCCTTTTGATAGAGCAGTTTGGAAACACTCTTTTTGGAGAATCTGCATGAGGAGATTTGGACCGCTTTGAGACCTAAGTAGTAAAGGAAATAACTTCATAGAAAAACCAAATGGAAGCATTCTCAGAAAATTCTTTGTGATGATTGAGTTGAACTCAGAGACCTGAACATTCCTTTTGATGGAGCAGTTTCCAAACACACTTCTCGTGGAATCTGCAAGTGTATATTGGGACCTCTCTGAGGATTTAGTTGGAAGCGGGATAAACTTCCCAGAACTAAACGGAAGCATTCTCAGAAACTTCTTTGTGATGTTACATTCAACACACAGTGTTGAACCTTCCTTTCATAGTTCAGGTTTGAAACACTCTTTTTGTAGAATCTGGAAGTGGATATTTAGACCACTGTGTGGACTTCGTTGGAAATGGGTATAAATTCACCTCAAACCTAGACAGAAGCATTCTCAGAAAGTTCTCTGTGTTGACTGCATTCAACTCACAGAGTTGAACAATCGTTTTGATGGAGCAGTTTTGAAACTCTCTTTCTTTGGAATCTGCAAGTGGATATGTTGACCTCTTTGAAGATTTCGTTCGAAACGGGTTAATCTTCACATAAAAGCTAAACCCAAGCATTCTCAGAAACTTGTTTGTGATGATTGACTTGAACTCGGAGACCTGAACATTCCTTTTGATGGAGCAGTTTCCAAACACACTTCTCGTGGAATCTGCAAGTGGATATTTGGACCTCTCTGTGGATTTCGTTGGAAGCGGGATAAACTTCCCAGAACTAAACGGAAGCATTCTCAGAAACTTCTTTGTGATGTTTGCATTCAACTCACAGAGTTGAACCTTCCTTTCATAGTTCAGGTTTGAAACACTCTTTTTGTAGAATCTGGAAGTGGATATTTGGACCACTGTGTGGACTTAGTTGGAAACGGGTGTATCTTCACCTCAAACCTAGACAGAAGCATTCTCAGAAAGTTCTCTGTGTTGACTGCATTCAACTCACAGACTTGAACAATCATTTTGATGGAGCAGTTTTGAAACTCTCTTTCTTTGGAATCTGCAAGTGGATATGTTTACCGCTTTGAAGATTTCTTTGGAAATGGGTTAATCTTCACATAAAAGCTAAACAGAAGCATTCTCAGAAACTTCTTTGTGATGATTGCATTCACCTCACAGAGTTGAACTTTCCCTTTGATAGAGCAGCTTTGAAACACTCTTTTTCTAGAATCTGCAAGTGGACATTTGGAGGGCTTTGTGGAGTGTGGTGGAAAAGGATATATCTTCTCTTCGAAACTACATAGAAGCATTCTCAGAAACTACTCTGTGATGATTGCATTCAACTGACAGAGTTGAACGTTCCTTTTGATAGAGCAGTTTGGAAACACTCTTTTTGGAGAATCTGCATGAGGAGATTTGGACCGCTTTGAGACCTAAGTAGTAAAGGAAATAACTTCATAGAAAAACCAAATGGAAGCATTCTCAGAAAATTCTTTGTGATGATTGAGTTGAACTCAGAGACCTGAACATTCCTTTTGATGGAGCATTTTCCAAACACACTTCTCATGGAATCGGCAAGTGGATATTTGGACCTCTCTGAGGATTTCCTTGGAAGCGGGATAAACTTCCCAGAACAAAACGGAAGCATTCTCAGAAACTTCTTTGTGATGTTTGCATTCAACTCACAGAGTTGAACCTTCCTTTCATAGTTCGGGTTTGAAACACCCTTTTTGTAGAATCTGGTATTGGATATTTGGACCACTGTGTGGACTTCGTTGGAAACGGGTATATCCTCACCTGAAACCTAGACAGAAGCATTCTCAGAAAATTCTCTGTGTTGACTGCATTCAACTCACAGACTTGAACAATCATTTTGATGGAGCAGTTTTGAAACTCTCTTTCTTTGGAATCTGCAAGTGGATATGTTGACCTCTTTGAAGATTTCGTTCGAAACGGGTTAATCTTCACATAAAAGCTAAACCCAAGCATTCTCAGAAACTTGTTTGTGATGATTGACTTGAACTCGGAGACCTGAACATTCCTTTTGATGGAGCAGTTTCCAAACACACTTCTCGTGGAATCTGCAAGTGGATATTTGGACCTCTCTGTGGATTTCGTTGGAAGCGGGATAAACTTCCCAGAACTAAACGGAAGCATTCTCAGAAACTTCTTTGTGATGTTTGCATTCAACTCACAGAGTTGAACCTTCCTTTCATAGTTCAGGTTTGAAACACTCTTTTTGTAGAATCTGGAAGTGGATATTTGGACCACTGTGTGGACTTAGTTGGAAACGGGTGTATCTTCACCTCAAACCTAGACAGAAGCATTCTCAGAAAGTTCTCTGTGTTGACTGCATTCAACTCACAGACTTGAACAATCATTTTGATGGAGCAGTTTTGAAACTCTCTTTCTTTGGAATCTGCAAGTGGATATGTTTACCGCTTTGAAGATTTCTTTGGAAATGGGTTAATCTTCACATAAAAGCTAAACAGAAGCATTCTCAGAAACTTCTTTGTGATGATTGCATTCACCTCACAGAGTTGAACTTTCCCTTTGATAGAGCAGCTTTGAAACACTCTTTTTCTAGAATCTGCAAGTGGACATTTGGAGGGCTTTGTGGAGTGTAGTGGAAAAGGATATATCTTCTCTTCGAAACTACATAAAAGCATTCTCAGAAACTACTCTGTGATGATTGCATTCAACTGACAGAGTTGAACGTTCCTTTTGATAGAGCAGTTTGGAAACACTCTTTTTGGAGAATCTGCATGAGGAGATTTGGACCGCTTTGAGACCTAAGTAGTAAAGGAAATAACTTCATAGAAAAACCAAATGGAAGCATTCTCAGAAAATTCTTTGTGATGATTGAGTTGAACTCAGAGACCTGAACATTCCTTTTGATGGAGCATTTTCCAAACACACTTCTCGTGGAATCGGCAAGTGGATATTTGGACCTCTCTGAGGATTTCCTTGGAAGCGGGATAAACTTCCCAGAACAAAACGGAAGCATTCTCAGAAACTTCTTTGTGAGGTTTGCATTCAACTCACAGAGTTGAACCTTCCTTTAATAGTTCGGGTTTGAAACACTCTTTTTGTAGAATCTGGAAGTGGATATTTGGACCACTGTGTGGACTTCGTTGGAAACGGGTATATCCTCACCTCAAACCTAGACAGAAGCATTCTCAGAAAGTTCTCTGTGTTGACTGCATTCAACTCACAGACTTGAACAATCGTTCTGATGGAGCAGTTTTGAAACTCTCTTTCTTTGGAATCTGCAAGTGGATATGTTGACTTCTTTGAAGATTTCGTTCGAAACGGGTTAATCTTCACATAAAAGCTAAACCCAAGCATTCTCAGAAACTTCTTTGTGATGATTGACTTGAACTCAGAGACCTGAACATTCCTTTTGATGGAGCAGTTTCCAAACACACTTCTCGTAGAATCTGCAAGTGGATATTTGGACCTCTCTGAGGATTTCGTTGGAAGCGGGATAAACTTCCCAGAACTAAACGGAAGCATTCTCAGAAAGTTCTTTGTGATGTTTGCATTCAACTCACAGAGTTGAACCTTCCTTTCATAGTTCAGGTTTGAAACACTCTTTTTGTAGAATCTGGAAGTGGATAATTGGACCACTGTGTGGACTTCGTTGGAAACGGGTGTATCTTCACCTCAAACCTAGACAGAAGCATTCTCAGAAAGTTCTCTGTGTTGACTGCATTCAACTCACAGACTTGAACAATCGTTTAGATGGAGCAGTTTTGAAACTCTCTTTCTTTGGAATCTGCAAGTGGATATGTTGACCTCTTTGAAGATTTCGTTCGAAACGGGTTTATCTTCACATAAAAGCTAAACCCAAGCATTCTCAGAAACTTCTTTTTGATGATTGACTTGAACTCAGAGACCTGAACATTCCTTTTGATGGAGCAGCTTCCAAACACACTTCTCGTGGAATCTGCAAGTGGATATTTGGACCTCTCTGAGGATTTCGTTGGAAGCGGGATAAACTTCCCAGAACTAAACGGAAGCATTCTCAGAAACTTCTTTGTGATGTTTGCATTCAACTCACAGAGTTGAACCTTCCTTTCATAGTTCAGGTTGGAAACACTCTTTTTGTAGAATCTGGAAGTGGATATTTGGACCACTGTGTGGACTTCGTTGGAAACGGGTATATCCTCACCTCTAACCTAGACAGAAGCCTTCTCAGAAAGTTCTCTGTGTTGACTGCATTCAACTCACAGAGTTGAATAATCGTTTTGATGGAGCAGTTTTCAAACTCTCTTTCTTTGGAATCTGCAAGTGGATATGTTGACCTCTTTGAAAATTTCGTTGGAAACGGGTTAATCTTCACATAAAAGCTAAACAGAAGCATTCTCAGAAACTGCTTTGTGATGAATGCATTCACCTCACAGAGTTGAATTTTCCCTTTGATAGAGCAGCTTTGAAACAATCTTTTTCTAGAATCTGCAAGTGGACATTTGGAGGGCTTTGTGGACTGTCGTGGAAAAGGAAATATCTTCTCATCAAAAGTACATGGAAGCATTCTCAGAAACTACTCTGTGATGATTGCATTCAACTGACAGAGTTGAACATTCCTTTTGATAGAGCAGTTTGGAAACACTCTTTTTGGAGAATCTGCAAGTGGAGATTTGGACCGCTTTGAGGCCTATGGTAGTAAAGGAAATATCTTCATAGAAAAACCAAATGGAAGCATTCTCAGAAAATTCTTTGTGATGATTGAGTTGAACTCAGAGACCTGAACATTCCTTTTGATGGAGCAGTTTCCAAACACACTTCTCATGGAATCTGCAAGTGGATATTTGGACCTCTCTGAGGATTTTGTTGGAAGCGGGATACCGGAAGCATTCTCAGAAACTTCTTTGTGATGTTACATTCAACACACAGTGTTGAACCTTCCTTTCATAGTTCAGGTTTGAAACACTCTTTTTGTAGAATCTGGAAGTGGATATTTAGACCACTGTGTGGACTTCGTTGGAAATGGGTATAAATTCACCTCAAACCTAGACAGAAGCATTCTCAGAAAGTTCTCTGTGTTGACTGCATTCAACTCACAGACTTGAAAAATCGTTTTCATGGAGCAGTTTTGAAACTCTCTTTCTTTGGAATCTGCAAGTGGATATGTTGACCTCTTTGAAGATTTCGTTGGAAACGGGTTAATCTTCACATAAAAGCTAAAGAGAAGCATTCTCAGAAACTTCTTTGTGATGATTGCATTCACCTCACAGAGTTGAACTTTCCCTTTGATAGAGCAGCTTTGAAACACTCTTTGTCTAGAATCTGCAAGTGGAGATTTGGAGGGCTTTGTGGACTGTGGTGGAAAAGGAAATATCTTCTCTTCGAAACTGCATAGAAGCATTCTCAGAAACTACTCTGTGATGATTGCACTCAACTGACAGAGTTGAACGTTGCTTTTGATAGAGCAGTTTGGAAACACTCTTTTTGGAGAATCTGCATGAGGAGATTTGGACCGCTTTGAGACCTATGGTAGTAAAGGAAATAACTTCATAGAAAAACCAAATGGAAGCATTCTCAGAAAATTCTTTGTGATGATTGAGTTGAACTCAGAGACCTGAACATTCCTTTTGATGGAGCAGTTTCCAAACACACTTCTCGTGGAATCTGCAAGTGGATATTTGGACCTCTCTGACGATTTTGTTGGAAGCGGGATACCGGAAGCATTCTCAGAAACTTCTTTGTGATGTTTGCATTCAACTCACAGAGTTGAACCTTCCTTTCATAGTTCAGGTTTGAAACACTCTTTTTGTAGAATCTGGAAGTGGATATTTGGAACACTGTGTGGACTTCGTTGGAAACGGGTGTATCTTCACCTCAAACCTAGACAGAAGCATTCTCAGAAAGTTCTCTGTGTTGACTGCATTCAACTCACAGACTTGAACAATCGTTTTGATGGAGCAGTTTTGAAACTCTCTTTCTTTGGAATCTGCAAGTGGATATGTTTACCGCTTTGAAGGTTTCTTTGGAAATGGGTTAATCTTCACATAAAAGCTAAACAGAAGCATTCTCAAAAACATCTTTGTGATGATTGCATTCACCTCACAGAGTTTAACTTTCCCTTTGATAGAGCAGCTTTGAAACCCTCTTTTTCTAGAATCTGCAAGTGGACATTTGGAGGGCTTTGTGGACTGTGGTGGAAAAGGAAATATCTTCTCTTCGAAACTACATAGAATCATTCTCAGAAACTACTCTGTGATGATTGCATTCAACTGACAGAGTTGAACGTTCCTTTTGATAGAGCAGTTTGGAAACACTCTTTTTGGAGAATCTGCATGTGGAGATTTGGACCGCTTTGAGACCTATGGTAGTAAAGGAAATAACTTCATAGAAAAACCAAATGGAAGCATTCTCAGAAAATTCTTTGTGATGATTGAGTTGAACTCAGAGACCTGAACATTCCTTTTGATGGAGCAGTTTCCAAACACACTTCTCGTGGAATCGGCAAGTGGATATTTGGACCTCTCTGAGGATTTCCTTGGAAGCGGGATAAACTTCCCAGAACAAATCGGAAGCATTCTCAGAAACTTCTTCGTGAGGTTTGCATTCAACTCACCGAGTTGAACCTTCCTTTCATAGTTCAGGTTTGAAACACTGTTTTTGAAGAATCTGGAAGTGGATATTTGGACCACTGTGTGGACTTCGTTGGAAACGGGTATATCCTCACCTCAAACCTAGACAGAAGCATTCTCAGAAAGTTCTCTGTGTTGACTGCATTCAACTCACAGACTTGAACAATCGTTTTGATGGAGTAGTTTTGAAACTCTCTTTCTTTGGAATCTGCAAGTGGATATGTTTACCGCTTTGAAGATTTCTTTGGAAATGGGTTAATCTTCACATAAAAGCTAAACAGAAGCATTCTCAAAAACGTCTTTGTGATGATTGCATTCACCTCACAGAGTTGAACTTTCCCTTTGATAGAGCAGCTTTGAAACACTCTTTTTCTAGAATCTGCAAGTGGACATTTGGAGGGCTTTGTGGACTGTGGTGGAAAAGGAAATATCTTCTCTTCGAAACTACATAGAAGCATTCTCAGAAACTACTCTGTGAGGATTGCATTCAACTGACAGAGTTGAACGTTCCTTTTGATAGAGCAGTTTGGAAACACTCTTTTTGGAGAATCTGCATTTGGAGATTTGGACCGCTTTGAGACCTATGGTAGTAAAGGAAATAACTTCATAGAAAAACCAAATGGAAGCATTCTCAGAAAATTCTTTGTGATGATTGAGTTGAACTCAGAGACCTGAACATTCCTTTTGATGGAGCAGTTTCCAAACACACTTCTCGTGGAATCGGCAAGTGGATATTTGGACCTCTCTGAGGATTTCCTTGGAAGCGGGATAAACTTCCCAGAACAAAACGGAAGCATTCTCAGAAACTTCTTTGTGAGGTTTGCATTCAACTCACAGAGTTGAACCTTCCTTTCATAGTTCAGGTTTGAAACACTGTTTTTGTAGAATCTGGAAGTGGATATTTGGACCACTGTGTGGACTTCGTTGGAAACGGGTATATCCTCACCTCAAACCTAGACAGAAGCATTCTCAGAAAGTTCTCTGTGTTGACTGCATTCAACTCACAGACTTGAACAATCGTTTTGATGGAGTAGTTTTGAAACTCTCTTTCTTTGGAATCTGCAAGTGGATATGTTGACCTCTTTGAAGATTTCGTTCGAAACGGGTTAATCTTCACATAAAAGCTAAACCCAAGCATTCTCAGAAACTTCTTTTTGATGATTGACTTGAACACAGAGACCTGAACATTCCTTTTGATGGAGCAGTTTCCAAACACACTTCTCGTGGAATCTGCAAGTGGATATTTGGACCTCTCTGAGGATTTCGTTGGAAGCGGGATAAACTTCCCAGAACTAAACGGAAGCATTCTCAGAAAATTCTTTGTGATGTTTGCATTCAACTCACAGAGTTGAACCTTCCTTTCATAGTTCAGGTTGGAAACACTCTTTTTGTAGAATCTGGAAGTGGATATTTGGACCACTGTGTGGACTTCGTTGGAAACGGGTATATCCTCACCTCTAACCTAGACAGAAGCCTTCTCAGAAAGTTCTCTGTGTTGACTGCATTCAACTCACAGACTTGAATAATCGTTTTGATGGAGCAGTTTTCAAACTCTCTTTCTTTGGAATCTGCAAGTGGATATGTTGACCTCTTTGAAAATTTCGTTGGAAACGGGTTAATCTTCACATAAAAGCTAAACAGAAGCATTCTCAGAAACTGCTTTGTGATGAATGCATTCAACTCACAGAGTTCAATTTTCCCTTTGATAGAGCAGCTTTGAAACAATCTTTTTCTAGAATCTGCAAGTGGACATTTGGAGGGCTTTGTGGACTGTCGTGGAAAAGGAAATATCTTCTCATCAAAAGTACATGGAAGCATTCTCAGAAACTACTCTGTGATGATTGCATTCAACTGACAGAGTTGAACATTCCTTTTGATAGAGCAGTTTGGAAACACTCTTTTTGGAGAATCTGCAAGTGGAGATTTGGACCGCTTTGAGGCCTATGGTAGTAAAGGAAATATCTTCATAGAAAAACCAAATGGAAGCATTCTCAGAAAATTCTTTGTGATGATTGAGTTGAACTCAGAGACCTGAACATTCCTTTTGATGGAGCAGTTTCCAAACACACTTCTCATGGAATCTGCAAGTGGATATTTGGACCTCTCTGAGGATTTTGTTGGAAGCGGGATACCGGAAGCATTCTCAGAAACTTCTTTGTGATGTTTGCATTCAACTCACAGAGTTGAACCTTCCTTTCATAGTTCAGGTTTGAAACACTCTTTTTGTAGAATCTGGAAGTGGATATTGGGAACACTGTGGGGACTTCGTTGGAAACGGGTGTATCTTCACCTCAAACCTAGACAGAAGCATTCTCAGAAAGTTCTCTGTGTTGACTGCATTCAACTCACAGAGTTGAACAATCGTTTTGATGGAGCAGTTTTGAAACTCTCTTTCTTTGGAATCTGCAAGTGGATATGTTTACCGCTTTGAAGATTTCTTTGGAAATGGGTTAATCTTCACATAAAAGCTAAACAGAAGCATTCTCAGAAACTTCTTTGTGATGATTGCATTCACCTCACAGAGTTGAACTTTCCCTTTGATAGAGCAGCTTTGAAACACTCTTTTTCTAGAATCTGCAAGTGGACATTTTGAGGGCTATGTGGAGTGTGGTGGAAAAGGATATATCTTCTCTTCGAAACTACATAGAAGCATTCTCAGAAACTACTCTGTGATGATTGCATTCAACTGACAGAGTTGAACGTTCCTTTTGATAGAGCAGTTTGGAAACACTCTTTTTGGAGAATCTGCATGAGGAGATTTGGACCGCTTTGAGACCTAAGTAGTAAAGGAAATAACTTCATAGAAAAACCAAATGGAAGCATTCTCAGAAAATTCTTTGTGATGATTGAGTTGAACTCAGAGACCTGAACATTCCTTTTGATGGAGCAGTTTCCAAACACACTTCTCGTGGAATCTGCAAGTGTATATTGGGACCTCTCTGAGGATTTAGTTGGAAGCGGGATAAACTTCCCAGAACTAAACGGAAGCATTCTCAGAAACTTCTTTGTGATGTTACATTCAACACACAGTGTTGAACCTTCCTTTCATAGTTCAGGTTTGAAACACTCTTTTTGTAGAATCTGGAAGTGGATATTTAGACCACTGTGTGGACTTCGTTGGAAATGGGTATAAATTCACCTCAAACCTAGACAGAAGCATTCTCAGAAAGTTCTCTGTGTTGACTGCATTCAACTCACAGAGTTGAACAATCGTTTTGATGGAGCAGTTTTGAAACTCTCTTTCTTTGGAATCTGCAAGTGGATATGTTGACCTCTTTGAAGATTTCGTTGGAAACGGGTTAATCTTCACATAAAAGCTAAAGAGAAGCATTCTCAGAAACTTCTTTGTGATGATTGCATTCACCTCACAGAGTTGAACTTTCCCTTTGATAGAGCAGCTTAGAAACACTCTTTGTCTAGAATCTGCAAGTGGAGATTTGGAGGGCTTTGTGGACTGTGGTGGAAAAGGAAATATCTTCTCTTCGAAACTACATTTAAGCATTCTCAGAAACTACTCTGTGATGATTGCACTCAACTGACAGAGTTGAACGTTGCTTTTGATAGAGCAGTTTGGAAACACTCTTTTTGGAGAATCTGCATGAGGAGATTTGGACCGCTTTGAGACCTATGGTAGTAAAGGAAATAACTTCATAGAAAAACCAAATGGAAGCATTCTCAGAAAATTCTTTGTGATGATTGAGTTGAAGTCAGAGACCTGAACATTCCTTTTGATGGAGCAGTTTCCAAACACACTTCTCATGGAATCGGCAAGTGGATATTTGGACCTCTCTGAGGATTTCCTTGGAAGCGGGATAAACTTCCCAGAACAAAACGGAAGCATTCTCAGAAACTTCTTTGTGATGTTTGCATTCAACTCACAGAGTTGAACCTTCCTTTCATAGTTCGGGTTTGAAACACCCTTTTTGTAGAATCTGGTATTGGATATTTGGACCACTGTGTGGACTTCGTTGGAAACGGGTATATCCTCACCTGAAACCTAGACAGAAGCATTCTCAGAAAATTCTCTGTGTTGACTGCATTCAACTCACAGACTTGAACAATCGTTTTGATGGAGCAGTTTTGAAACTCTCTTTCTTTGGAATCTGCAAGTGGATATGTTGACCTCTTTGAAGATTTCGTTCGAAACGGGTTAATCTTCACATAAAAGCTAAACCCAAGCATTCTCAGAAACTTGTTTGTGATGATTGACTTGAACTCGGAGACCTGAACATTCCTTTTGATGGAGCAGTTTCCAAACACACTTCTCGTGGAATCTGCAAGTGGATATTTGGACCTCTCTGTGGATTTCGTTGGAAGCGGGATAAACTTCCCAGAACTAAACGGAAGCATTCTCAGAAACTTCTTTGTGATGTTTGCATTCAACTCACAGAGTTGAACCTTCCTTTCATAGTTCAGGTTTGAAACACTCTTTTTGTAGAATCTGGAAGTGGATATTTGGACCACTGTGTGGACTTAGTTGGAAACGGGTGTATCTTCACCTCAAACCTAGACAGAAGCATTCTCAGAAAGTTCTCTGTGTTGACTGCATTCAACTCACAGACTTGAACAATCATTTTGATGGAGCAGTTTTGAAACTCTCTTTCTTTGGAATCTGCAAGTGGATATGTTTACCGCTTTGAAGATTTCTTTGGAAATGGGTTAATCTTCACATAAAAGCTAAACAGAAGCATTCTCAGAAACTTCTTTGTGATGATTGCATTCACCTCACAGAGTTGAACTTTCCCTTTGATAGAGCAGCTTTGAAACACTCTTTTTCTAGAATCTGCAAGTGGACATTTGGAGGGCTTTGTGGAGTGTGGTGGAAAAGGATATATCTTCTCTTCGAAACTACATAGAAGCATTCTCAGAAACTACTCTGTGATGATTGCATTCAACTGACAGAGTTGAACGTTCCTTTTGATAGAGCAGTTTGGAAACACTCTTTTTGGAGAATCTGCATGAGGAGATTTGGACCGCTTTGAGACCTAAGTAGTAAAGGAAATAACTTCATAGAAAAACCAAATGGAAGCATTCTCAGAAAATTCTTTGTGATGATTGAGTTGAACTCAGAGACCTGAACATTCCTTTTGATGGAGCATTTTCCAAACACACTTCTCATGGAATCGGCAAGTGGATATTTGGACCTCTCTGAGGATTTCCTTGGAAGCGGGATAAACTTCCCAGAACAAAACGGAAGCATTCTCAGAAACTTCTTTGTGATGTTTGCATTCAACTCACAGAGTTGAACCTTCCTTTCATAGTTCGGGTTTGAAACACCCTTTTTGTAGAATCTGGTATTGGATATTTGGACCACTGTGTGGACTTCGTTGGAAACGGGTATATCCTCACCTGAAACCTAGACAGAAGCATTCTCAGAAAATTCTCTGTGTTGACTGCATTCAACTCACAGACTTGAACAATCATTTTGATGGAGCAGTTTTGAAACTCTCTTTCTTTGGAATCTGCAAGTGGATATGTTGACCTCTTTGAAGATTTCGTTCGAAACGGGTTAATCTTCACATAAAAGCTAAACCCAAGCATTCTCAGAAACTTGTTTGTGATGATTGACTTGAACTCGGAGACCTGAACATTCCTTTTGATGGAGCAGTTTCCAAACACACTTCTCGTGGAATCTGCAAGTGGATATTTGGACCTCTCTGTGGATTTCGTTGGAAGCGGGATAAACTTCCCAGAACTAAACGGAAGCATTCTCAGAAACTTCTTTGTGATGTTTGCATTCAACTCACAGAGTTGAACCTTCCTTTCATAGTTCAGGTTTGAAACACTCTTTTTGTAGAATCTGGAAGTGGATATTTGGACCACTGTGTGGACTTAGTTGGAAACGGGTGTATCTTCACCTCAAACCTAGACAGAAGCATTCTCAGAAAGTTCTCTGTGTTGACTGCATTCAACTCACAGACTTGAACAATCATTTTGATGGAGCAGTTTTGAAACTCTCTTTCTTTGGAATCTGCAAGTGGATATGTTTACCGCTTTGAAGATTTCTTTGGAAATGGGTTAATCTTCACATAAAAGCTAAACAGAAGCATTCTCAGAAACTTCTTTGTGATGATTGCATTCACCTCACAGAGTTGAACTTTCCCTTTGATAGAGCAGCTTTGAAACACTCTTTTTCTAGAATCTGCAAGTGGACATTTTGAGGGCTATGTGGAGTGTGGTGGAAAAGGATATATCTTCTCTTCGAAACTACATAGAAGCATTCTCAGAAACTACTCTGTGATGATTGCATTCAACTGACAGAGTTGAACGTTCCTTTTGATAGAGCAGTTTGGAAACACTCTTTTTGGAGAATCTGCATGAGGAGATTTGGACCGCTTTGAGACCTAAGTAGTAAAGGAAATAACTTCATAGAAAAACCAAATGGAAGCATTCTCAGAAAATTCTTTGTGATGATTGAGTTGAACTCAGAGACCTGAACATTCCTTTTGATGGAGCAGTTTCCAAACACACTTCTCGTGGAATCTGCAAGTGTATATTGGGACCTCTCTGAGGATTTAGTTGGAAGCGGGATAAACTTCCCAGAACTAAACGGAAGCATTCTCAGAAACTTCTTTGTGATGTTACATTCAACACACAGTGTTGAACCTTCCTTTCATAGTTCAGGTTTGAAACACTCTTTTTGTAGAATCTGGAAGTGGATATTTAGACCACTGTGTGGACTTCGTTGGAAATGGGTATAAATTCACCTCAAACCTAGACAGAAGCATTCTCAGAAAGTTCTCTGTGTTGACTGCATTCAACTCACAGAGTTGAACAATCGTTTTGATGGAGCAGTTTTGAAACTCTCTTTCTTTGGAATCTGCAAGTGGATATGTTGACCTCTTTGAAGATTTCGTTGGAAACGGGTTAATCTTCACATAAAAGCTAAAGAGAAGCATTCTCAGAAACTTCTTTGTGATGATTGCATTCACCTCACAGAGTTGAACTTTCCCTTTGATAGAGCAGCTTTGAAACACTCTTTGTCTAGAATCTGCAAGTGGAGATTTGGAGGGCTTTGTGGACTGTGGTGGAAAAGGAAATATCTTCTCTTCGAAACTACATTTAAGCATTCTCAGAAACTACTCTGTGATGATTGCACTCAACTGACAGAGTTGAACGTTGCTTTTGATAGAGCAGTTTGGAAACACTCTTTTTGGAGAATCTGCATGAGGAGATTTGGACCGCTTTGAGACCTATGGTAGTAAAGGAAATAACTTCATAGAAAAACCAAATGGAAGCATTCTCAGAAAATTCTTTGTGATGATTGAGTTGAAGTCAGAGACCTGAACATTCCTTTTGATGGAGCAGTTTCCAAACACACTTCTCATGGAATCGGCAAGTGGATATTTGGACCTCTCTGAGGATTTCCTTGGAAGCGGGATAAACTTCCCAGAACAAAACGGAAGCATTCTCAGAAACTTCTTTGTGATGTTTGCATTCAACTCACAGAGTTGAACCTTCCTTTCATAGTTCGGGTTTGAAACACCCTTTTTGTAGAATCTGGTATTGGATATTTGGACCACTGTGTGGACTTCGTTGGAAACGGGTATATCCTCACCTGAAACCTAGACAGAAGCATTCTCAGAAAATTCTCTGTGTTGACTGCATTCAACTCACAGACTTGAACAATCGTTTTGATGGAGCAGTTTTGAAACTCTCTTTCTTTGGAATCTGCAAGTGGATATGTTGACCTCTTTGAAGATTTCGTTCGAAACGGGTTAATCTTCACATAAAAGCTAAACCCAAGCATTCTCAGAAACTTGTTTGTGATGATTGACTTGAACTCGGAGACCTGAACATTCCTTTTGATGGAGCAGTTTCCAAACACACTTCTCGTGGAATCTGCAAGTGGATATTTGGACCTCTCTGTGGATTTCGTTGGAAGCG
Organism: Pan troglodytes; assembly: GCF_028858775.2. NCBI lineage: Eukaryota > Metazoa > Chordata > Mammalia > Primates > Hominidae > Pan > Pan troglodytes. The sequence continues at coordinate 56,194,011 of NC_072407.2, forward strand.
GGATAAACTTCCCAGAACTAAACGGAAGCATTCTCAGAAACTTCTTTGTGATGTTTGCATTCAACTCACAGAGTTGAACCTTCCTTTCATAGTTCAGGTTTGAAACACTCTTTTTGTAGAATCTGGAAGTGGATATTTGGACCACTGTGTGGACTTAGTTGGAAACGGGTGTATCTTCACCTCAAACCTAGACAGAAGCATTCTCAGAAAGTTCTCTGTGTTGACTGCATTCAACTCACAGACTTGAACAATCATTTTGATGGAGCAGTTTTGAAACTCTCTTTCTTTGGAATCTGCAAGTGGATATGTTTACCGCTTTGAAGATTTCTTTGGAAATGGGTTAATCTTCACATAAAAGCTAAACAGAAGCATTCTCAGAAACTTCTTTGTGATGATTGCATTCACCTCACAGAGTTGAACTTTCCCTTTGATAGAGCAGCTTTGAAACACTCTTTTTCTAGAATCTGCAAGTGGACATTTGGAGGGCTTTGTGGAGTGTGGTGGAAAAGGATATATCTTCTCTTCGAAACTACATAGAAGCATTCTCAGAAACTACTCTGTGATGATTGCATTCAACTGACAGAGTTGAACGTTCCTTTTGATAGAGCAGTTTGGAAACACTCTTTTTGGAGAATCTGCATGAGGAGATTTGGACCGCTTTGAGACCTAAGTAGTAAAGGAAATAACTTCATAGAAAAACCAAATGGAAGCATTCTCAGAAAATTCTTTGTGATGATTGAGTTGAACTCAGAGACCTGAACATTCCTTTTGATGGAGCATTTTCCAAACACACTTCTCATGGAATCGGCAAGTGGATATTTGGACCTCTCTGAGGATTTCCTTGGAAGCGGGATAAACTTCCCAGAACAAAACGGAAGCATTCTCAGAAACTTCTTTGTGATGTTTGCATTCAACTCACAGAGTTGAACCTTCCTTTCATAGTTCGGGTTTGAAACACCCTTTTTGTAGAATCTGGTATTGGATATTTGGACCACTGTGTGGACTTCGTTGGAAACGGGTATATCCTCACCTGAAACCTAGACAGAAGCATTCTCAGAAAATTCTCTGTGTTGACTGCATTCAACTCACAGACTTGAACAATCATTTTGATGGAGCAGTTTTGAAACTCTCTTTCTTTGGAATCTGCAAGTGGATATGTTGACCTCTTTGAAGATTTCGTTCGAAACGGGTTAATCTTCACATAAAAGCTAAACCCAAGCATTCTCAGAAACTTGTTTGTGATGATTGACTTGAACTCGGAGACCTGAACATTCCTTTTGATGGAGCAGTTTCCAAACACACTTCTCGTGGAATCTGCAAGTGGATATTTGGACCTCTCTGTGGATTTCGTTGGAAGCGGGATAAACTTCCCAGAACTAAACGGAAGCATTCTCAGAAACTTCTTTGTGATGTTTGCATTCAACTCACAGAGTTGAACCTTCCTTTCATAGTTCAGGTTTGAAACACTCTTTTTGTAGAATCTGGAAGTGGATATTTGGACCACTGTGTGGACTTAGTTGGAAACGGGTGTATCTTCACCTCAAACCTAGACAGAAGCATTCTCAGAAAGTTCTCTGTGTTGACTGCATTCAACTCACAGACTTGAACAATCATTTTGATGGAGCAGTTTTGAAACTCTCTTTCTTTGGAATCTGCAAGTGGATATGTTTACCGCTTTGAAGATTTCTTTGGAAATGGGTTAATCTTCACATAAAAGCTAAACAGAAGCATTCTCAGAAACTTCTTTGTGATGATTGCATTCACCTCACAGAGTTGAACTTTCCCTTTGATAGAGCAGCTTTGAAACACTCTTTTTCTAGAATCTGCAAGTGGACATTTGGAGGGCTTTGTGGAGTGTAGTGGAAAAGGATATATCTTCTCTTCGAAACTACATAAAAGCATTCTCAGAAACTACTCTGTGATGATTGCATTCAACTGACAGAGTTGAACGTTCCTTTTGATAGAGCAGTTTGGAAACACTCTTTTTGGAGAATCTGCATGAGGAGATTTGGACCGCTTTGAGACCTAAGTAGTAAAGGAAATAACTTCATAGAAAAACCAAATGGAAGCATTCTCAGAAAATTCTTTGTGATGATTGAGTTGAACTCAGAGACCTGAACATTCCTTTTGATGGAGCATTTTCCAAACACACTTCTCGTGGAATCGGCAAGTGGATATTTGGACCTCTCTGAGGATTTCCTTGGAAGCGGGATAAACTTCCCAGAACAAAACGGAAGCATTCTCAGAAACTTCTTTGTGAGGTTTGCATTCAACTCACAGAGTTGAACCTTCCTTTAATAGTTCGGGTTTGAAACACTCTTTTTGTAGAATCTGGAAGTGGATATTTGGACCACTGTGTGGACTTCGTTGGAAACGGGTATATCCTCACCTCAAACCTAGACAGAAGCATTCTCAGAAAGTTCTCTGTGTTGACTGCATTCAACTCACAGACTTGAACAATCGTTCTGATGGAGCAGTTTTGAAACTCTCTTTCTTTGGAATCTGCAAGTGGATATGTTGACTTCTTTGAAGATTTCGTTCGAAACGGGTTAATCTTCACATAAAAGCTAAACCCAAGCATTCTCAGAAACTTCTTTGTGATGATTGACTTGAACTCAGAGACCTGAACATTCCTTTTGATGGAGCAGTTTCCAAACACACTTCTCGTAGAATCTGCAAGTGGATATTTGGACCTCTCTGAGGATTTCGTTGGAAGCGGGATAAACTTCCCAGAACTAAACGGAAGCATTCTCAGAAAGTTCTTTGTGATGTTTGCATTCAACTCACAGAGTTGAACCTTCCTTTCATAGTTCAGGTTTGAAACACTCTTTTTGTAGAATCTGGAAGTGGATAATTGGACCACTGTGTGGACTTCGTTGGAAACGGGTGTATCTTCACCTCAAACCTAGACAGAAGCATTCTCAGAAAGTTGTCTGTGTTGACTGCATTCAACTCACAGACTTGAACAATCGTTTAGATGGAGCAGTTTTGAAACTCTCTTTCTTTGGAATCTGCAAGTGGATATGTTGACCTCTTTGAAGATTTCGTTCGAAACGGGTTTATCTTCACATAAAAGCTAAACCCAAGCATTCTCAGAAACTTCTTTTTGATGATTGACTTGAACTCAGAGACCTGAACATTCCTTTTGATGGAGCAGCTTCCAAACACACTTCTCGTGGAATCTGCAAGTGGATATTTGGACCTCTCTGAGGATTTCGTTGGAAGCGGGATAAACTTCCCAGAACTAAACGGAAGCATTCTCAGAAACTTCTTTGTGATGTTTGCATTCAACTCACAGAGTTGAACCTTCCTTTCATAGTTCAGGTTGGAAACACTCTTTTTGTAGAATCTGGAAGTGGATATTTGGACCACTGTGTGGACTTCGTTGGAAACGGGTATATCCTCACCTCTAACCTAGACAGAAGCCTTCTCAGAAAGTTCTCTGTGTTGACTGCATTCAACTCACAGAGTTGAATAATCGTTTTGATGGAGCAGTTTTCAAACTCTCTTTCTTTTGAATCTGCAAGTGGATATGTTGACCTCTTTGAAAATTTCGTTGGAAACGGATTAATCTTCACATAAAAGCTAAACAGAAGCATTCTCAGAAACTGCTTTGTGATGAATGCATTCACCTCACAGAGTTGAATTTTCCCTTTGATAGAGCAGCTTTGAAACAATCTTTTTCTAGAATCTGCAAGTGGACATTTGGAGGGCTTTGTGGACTGTCGTGGAAAAGGAAATATCTTCTCATCAAAAGTACATGGAAGCATTCTCAGAAACTACTCTGTGATGATTGCATTCAACTGACAGAGTTGAACATTCCTTTTGATAGAGCAGTTTGGAAACACTCTTTTTGGAGAATCTGCAAGTGGAGATTTGGACCGCTTTGAGGCCTATGGTAGTAAAGGAAATATCTTCATAGAAAAACCAAATGGAAGCATTCTCAGAAAATTCTTTGTGATGATTGAGTTGAACTCAGAGACCTGAACATTCCTTTTGATGGAGCAGTTTCCAAACACACTTCTCATGGAATCTGCAAGTGGATATTTGGACCTCTCTGAGGATTTTGTTGGAAGCGGGATACCGGAAGCATTCTCAGAAACTTCTTTGTGATGTTACATTCAACACACAGTGTTGAACCTTCCTTTCATAGTTCAGGTTTGAAACACTCTTTTTGTAGAATCTGGAAGTGGATATTTAGACCACTGTGTGGACTTCGTTGGAAATGGGTATAAATTCACCTCAAACCTAGACAGAAGCATTCTCAGAAAGTTCTCTGTGTTGACTGCATTCAACTCACAGACTTGAAAAATCGTTTTCATGGAGCAGTTTTGAAACTCTCTTTCTTTGGAATCTGCAAGTGGATATGTTGACCTCTTTGAAGATTTCGTTGGAAACGGGTTAATCTTCACATAAAAGCTAAAGAGAAGCATTCTCAGAAACTTCTTTGTGATGATTGCATTCACCTCACAGAGTTGAACTTTCCCTTTGATAGAGCAGCTTTGAAACACTCTTTGTCTAGAATCTGCAAGTGGAGATTTGGAGGGCTTTGTGGACTGTGGTGGAAAAGGAAATATCTTCTCTTCGAAACTGCATAGAAGCATTCTCAGAAACTACTCTGTGATGATTGCACTCAACTGACAGAGTTGAACGTTGCTTTTGATAGAGCAGTTTGGAAACACTCTTTTTGGAGAATCTGCATGAGGAGATTTGGACCGCTTTGAGACCTATGGTAGTAAAGGAAATAACTTCATAGAAAAACCAAATGGAAGCATTCTCAGAAAATTCTTTGTGATGATTGAGTTGAACTCAGAGACCTGAACATTCCTTTTGATGGAGCAGTTTCCAAACACACTTCTCGTGGAATCGGCAAGTGGATATTTGGACCTCTCTGAGGATTTCCTTGGAAGCGGGATAAACTTCCCAGAACAAATCGGAAGCATTCTCAGAAACTTCTTCGTGAGGTTTGCATTCAACTCACCGAGTTGAACCTTCCTTTCATAGTTCAGGTTTGAAACACTGTTTTTGAAGAATCTGGAAGTGGATATTTGGACCACTGTGTGGACTTCGTTGGAAACGGGTATATCCTCACCTCAAACCTAGACAGAAGCATTCTCAGAAAGTTCTCTGTGTTGACTGCATTCAACTCACAGACTTGAACAATCGTTTTGATGGAGTAGTTTTGAAACTCTCTTTCTTTGGAATCTGCCAGTGGATATGTTGACCTCTTTGAAGATTTCGTTCGAAACGGGTTAATCTTCACATAAAAGCTAAACCCAAGCATTCTCAGAAACTTCTTTTTGATGATTGACTTGAACTCAGAGACCTGAACATTCCTTTTGATGGAGCAGTTTCCAAACACACTTCTCGTGGAATCTGCAAGTGGATACTTGGACCTCTCTGAGGATTTCGTTGGAAGCGGGATAAACTTCCCAGAACTAAACGGAAGCATTCTCAGAAACTTCTTTGTGATGTTTGCATTCAACTCACAGAGTTGAACCTTCCTTTCATAGTTCAGGTTGGAAACACTCTTTTTGTAGAATCTGGAAGTGGATATTTGGACCACTGTGTGGACTTCGTTGGAAACGGGTATATCCTCACCTCTAACCTAGACAGAAGCCTTCTCAGAAAGTTCTCTGTGTTGACTGCATTCAACTCACAGACTTGAATAATCGTTTTGATGGAGCAGTTTTGAAACTCCCTTTCTTTGGAATCTGCAAGTGGATATGTTGACCTCTTTGAAAATTTCGTTGGAAACGGGTTAATCTTCACATAAAAGCTAAACAGAAGCATTCTCAGAAACTACTTTGTGATGAATGCATTCACCTCACAGAGTTGAATTTTCCCTTTGATAGAGCAGCTTTGAAACAATCTTTTTCTAGAATCTGCAAGTGGACATTTGGAGGGCTTTGTGGACTGTCGTGGAAAAGGAAATATCTTCTCATCAAAAGTACATAGAAGCATTCTCAGAAACTACTCTGTGATGATTGCATTCAACTGACAGAGTTGAACGTTCCTTTTGATAGAGCAGTTTGGAAACACTCTTTTTGTAGAATCTGCATGTGGAGATTTGGACCGCTTTGAGGCCTATGGTAGTAAAGGAAATAACTTCATAGAAAAACCAAATGGAAGCATTCTCAGAAAATTCTTTGTGATGATTGAGTTGAACTCAGAGACCTGAACATTCCTTTTGATGGAGCAGTTTCCAAACACACTTCTCGTGGAATCGGCAAGTGGATATTTGGACCTCTCTGAGGATTTCCTTGGAAGCGGGATAAACTTCCCAGAACAAACCGGAAGCATTCTCAGAAACTTCTTTGTGATGTCTGCATTCAACTCACAGAGTTGAACCTTCCTTTCATAGTTCGGGTTTGAAACACTCTTTTTGTAGAATCTGGAAGTGGATATTTGGACCACTGTGTGGACTTCGTTGGAAACGGGTATATCCTCACCTCAAACCTAGACAGAAGCATTCTCAGAAAGTTCTCTGTGTTGACTGCATTCAACTCACAGACTTGAACAATCGTTTTGATGGAGTAGTTTTGAAACTCTCTTTCTATGGAATCTGCAAGTGGATATGTTGACCTCTTTGAATATTTCGTTCGAGACGGGTTAATCTTCACATCAAAGCTAAACCCAAGCATTCTCAGAAACTTCTTTTTGATGATTGACTTGAACTCAGAGACCTGAACATTCCTTTTGATGGAGCAGTTTCCAAATACACTTCTCGTGGAATCTGCAATTGGATATTTGGACCTCTCTGAGGATTTCGTTGGAAGCGGGATAAACTTCCCAGAACTAAACGGAAGCATTCTCAGAAACTTCTTTGTGATGTTTGCATTCAACTCACAGTGTTGAACCTTCCTTTCATAGTTCAGGTTTGAAACACTCTTTTTGTAGAATCTGGAAGTGGATATTTGGACCACTGTGTGGACTTCGTTGGAAACGGGTATATCCTCACCTCTAACCTAGACAGAAGCCTTCTCAGAAAGTTCTCTGTGTTGACTGCATTCAACTCACAGACTTGAACAATCGTTTTGATGGAGCAGTTTTGAAACTCTCTTTCTTTGGAATCTGCAAGTGGATATGTTGACCTCTTTGAAAATTTCGTTGGAAACGGGTTAATCTTCACATAAAAGCTAAACAGAAGCATTCTCAGAAACTGCTTTGTGATGAATGCATTCACCTCACAGAGTTGAATTTTCCCTTTGATAGATCAGCTTTGAAACAATCTTTTTCTAGAATCTGCAAGTGGACATTTGGAGGGCTTTGTGTTCTGCGGTGGAAAAGGAAATATCTTCTCATCTAAAGTACATAGAAGCATTCTCAGAAACTACTCTGTGATGATTGCATTCAACTGACAGAGTTGAACGTTCCTTTTGATAGAGCAGTTTGGAAACACTCTTTTTGTAGAATCTGCATGTGGAGATTTGGACCGCTTTGAGGCCTATGGTAGTAAAGGAAATAACTTCATAGAAAAACCAAATGGAAGCATTCTCAGAAAATTCTTTGTGATGATTGAGTTGAACTCAGAGACCTGAACATTCCTTTTGATGGAGCAGTTTCCAAACACACTTCTCGTGGAATCTGTAAGTGGATATTTGGACCTCTCTGAGGATTTTGTTGGAAGCGGGATACCGGAAGCATTCTCAGAAACTTCTTTGTGATGTTTGCATTCAACTCACAGAGTTGAACCTTCCTTTCATAGTTCAGGTTTGAAACACTCTTTTTGTAGAATCTGGAAGTGGATATTTGGACCACTGTGTGGACTTCGTTGGAAACGGGTGTATCTTCACCTCAAGCCTAGACAGAAGCATTCTCAGAAAGTTCTCTGTGTTGACTGCATTCAACTCACAGACTTGAACAATCGTTTTGATGGAGCAGTTTTGAAACGCTCTTTCTTTGGGATCTGCATGTGGATATATTTACCGCTTTGAAGATTTCTTTGGAAATGGGTTAATCTTCACATAAAAGCTAAACAGAAGCATTCTCAGAAACTTCTTTGTGATGATTGCATTCACCTCACAGAGTTGAACTTTCCCTTTGATAGAGCAGCTTTGAAACACTCTTTTTCTAGAATCTGCAAGTGGACATTTGGAGGGCTTTGTGGAGTGTGGTGGAAAAGGATATATCTTCTCTTCGAAACTACATAGAAGCATTCTCAGAAACTACTCTGTGATGATTGCATTCAACTGACAGAGTTGAACGTTCCTTTTGATAGAGCAGTTTGGAAACACTCTTTTTGGAGAATCTGCATGAGGAGATTTGGACCGCTTTGAGACCTAAGTAGTAAAGGAAATAACTTCATAGAAAAACCAAATGGAAGCATTCTCAGAAAATTCTTTTTGATGATTGAGTTGAACTCAGAGACCTGAACATTCCTTTTGATGGAGCAGTTTCCAAACACACTTCTCGTGGAATCGGCAAGTGGATATTTGGACCTCTCTGAGGATTTCCTTGGAAGCGGGATAAACTTCCCAGAACAAAACGGAAGCATTCTCAGAAACTTCTTTGTGAGGTTTGCATTCAACTCACAGAGTTGAACCTTCCTTTCATAGTTCGGGTTTGAAACACTCTTTTTGTAGAATCTGGAAGTGGATATTTGGACCACTGTGTGGACTTCCTTGGAAACGGGTATATCCTCACCTCAAACCTAGACAGAAGCATTCTCAGAAAGTTCCCTGTGTTGACTGCATTCAACTCACAGACTTGAACAATCGTTTTGATGGAGTAGTTTTGAAACTCTCTTTCTTTGGAATCTGCAAGTGGATATGTTGACCTCTTTGAAGATTTCGTTCGAAACGGGTTAATCTTCACATAAAAGCTAAACCCAAGCATTCTCAGAAACTTCTTTTTGATGATTGACTTGAACTCAGAGACCTGAACATTCCTTTTGATGGAGCAGTTTCCAAACACACTTCTCGTGGAATCGGCAAGTGGATATTTGGACCTCTCTGAGGATTTCCTTGGAAGCGGGATAAACTTCCCAGAACAAAACGGAAGCATTCTCAGAAACTTCTTTGTGAGGTTTGCATTCAACTCACAGAGTTGAACCTTCCTTTCATAGTTCAGGTTTCAAACACTGTTTTTGTAGAATCTGCAAGTGGATATTTGGACCTCTCTGAGGATTTTGTTGGAAGCGGGATACCGGAAGCATTCTCAGAAACTTCTTTGTGATGTTTGCATTCAACTCACAGAGTTGTACCTTCCTTTCATAGTTCGGGTTTGAAAAACTCTTTTTGTAGAATCTGGAAGTGGATATTTGGACCACTGTGTGGACTTCGTTGGAAACGGGTATATCCTCACCTCAAACCTAGACAGAAGCATTCTCAGAAAGTTCTCTGTGTTGACTGCATTCAACTCACAGACTTGAACAATCGTTTTGATGGAGTAGTTTTGAAACTCTCTTTCTTTGGAATCTGCAAGTGGATATGTTGACCTCTTTGAAGATTTCGTTCGAAACGGGTTAATCTTCACATAAAAGCTAAACCCAAGCATTCTCAGAAACTTCTTTTTGATGATTGACTTGAACTCAGAGACCTGAACATTCCTTTTGATGGAGCAGTTTCCAAACACACTTCTCGTGGAATCTGCAAGTGGATATTTGGACCTCTCTGAGGATTTCGTTGGAAGCGGGATAAACTTCCCAGAACTAAACGGAAGCATTCTCAGAAACTTCTTTGTGATGTTTGCATTCAACTCACAGACTTGAACCTTCCTTTCATAGTTCAGGTTTGAAACACTCTTTTTGTAGAATCTGGAAGTGGATAATTGGACCACGGTGTGGACTTCGTTGGAAACGGGTATATCCTCACCTCTAACCTAGACAGAAGCCTTCTCAGAAAGTTCTCTGTGTTGACTGCATTCAACTCACAGACTTGAACAATCGTTTTGATGGAGCAGTTTTGAAACTCTCTTTCTTTGGAATCTGCAAGTGGATATGTTTACCGCTTTGAAGATTTCTTTGGAAATGGGTTAATCTTCACATAAAAGCTAAACAGAAGCATTCTCAGAAACTTCTTTGTGATGATTGCATTCACCTCACAGAGTTGAACTTTCCCTTTGATAGAGCAGCTTTGAAACACTCTTTTTCTAGAATCTGCAAGTGGACATTTGGAGGGCTTTGTGGAGTGTGGTGGAAAAGGATATATCTTCTCTTCGAAACTACATAGAAGCATTCTCAGAAACTACTCTGTGATGATTGCATTCAACTGACAGAGTTGAACGTTCCTTTTGATAGAGCAGTTTGGAAACACTCTTTTTGGAGAATCTGCATGAGGAGATTTGGACCGCTTTGGGACCTAAGTAGTAAAGGAAATAACTTCATAGAAAAACCAAATGGAAGCATTCTCAGAAAATTCTTTGTGATGATTGAGTTGAACTCAGAGACCTATAAAAGCTGAACCCAAGCATTCTCAGAAACTTCTTTTTGATGATTGACTTGAACTCAGAGACCTGAACACTCCTTTTGATGGAGCAGTTTCCAAACACACTTCTCGTAGAATCTGCAAGTGGATATTTGGACCTCTCTGAGGATTTCGTTGGAAGCGGGATAAACTTCCCAGAACTAAACGGAAGCATTCTCAGAAACTTCTTTGTGAGGTTTGCATTCAACTCACAGAGTAGAACCTTCCTTTCATAGTTGAGGTTTGAAACACTCTTTTTGTAGAATCTGGAAGTGGATATTTGGACCACTGTGTGGACTTCGTTGGAAACGGGTATATCCTCACCTCTAACCTAGACAGAAGCCTTCTCAGAAATTTCTGTGTGTTGACTGCATTCAACTCACAGACTTGAGCAATCGTTTTGATGGAGCAGTTTTGAAACTCTCTTTCTTTGGAATCTGCAAGTGGATATGTTGACCTCTTTGAAAATTTCGTTGGAAACGGGTTAATCTTCACATAAAAGCTAAACAGAAGCATTCTCAGAAAGTGCTTTGTGATGAATGCATTCACCTCACAGAGTTGAATTTTCCCTTTGATAGAGCAGCTTTGAAACAATCTTTTTCTAGAATCTGCAAGTGGACATTTGGAGGGCTTTGTGGACTGTCGTGGAAAAGGAAATATCTTCTCATCTAAAGTACATAGAAGCATTCTCAGAAACTACTCTGTGATGATTGCATTCAACTGACAGAGTTGAACGTTCCTTTTGATAGAGCAGTTTGGAAACACTCTTTTTGTAGAATCTGCATGTGGAGATTTGGACCGCTTTGAGGCCTATGGTAGTAAAGGAAATAACTTCATAGAAAAACCAAATGGAAGCATTCTCAGAAAATTCTTTGTGATGATTGAGTTGAACTCAGAGACCTGAACATTCCTTTTGATGGAGCAGTTTCCAAACACACTTCTCGTGGAATCTGCAAGTGGATATTTGGACCTCTCTGACGATTTTGTTGGAAGCGGGATACCGGAAGCATTCTCAGAAACTTCTTTGTGATGTTTGCATTCAACTGACAGAGTTGAATCTTCCTTTCATAGTTCAGGTTTGAAACACTCTTTTTGTAGAATCTGGAAGTGGATATTTGGACCACTGTGTGGACTTCGTTGGAAAGGGGTGTATCTTCACCTCAAACCTAGACAGAAGCATTCTCAGAAAGTTCTCTGTGTTGACTGCATTCAACTCACCGACTTGAACAATCGTTTTGATGGAGCAGTTTTGAAACTCTCTTTCTTTGGAATCTGCAATTGGATATGTTTACCGCTTTGAAGATTTCTTTGGAAATGGGTTAATCTTCACATAAAAGCTAAACAGAAGCATTCTCAGAAACTTCTTTGTGATGATTGCATTCACCTGACAGAGTTGAACTTTCCCTTTGATAGAGCAGCTTTGAAACACTCTTTTTCTAGAATCTGCAAGTGGACATTTGGAGGGCGTTGTGGAGTGTGGTGGAAAAGGATATATCTTCTCTTCGAAACTACATAGAAGCATTCTCAGAAACTACTCTGTGATGATTGCATTCAACTGACAGAGTTGAACGTTCCTTTTGATAGAGCAGTTTGGAAACACTCTTTTTGGAGAATCTGCATGAGGAGATTTGGACCGCTTTGAGACCTAAGTAGTAAAGGAAATAACTTCATAGAAAAACCAAATGGAAGCATTCTCAGAAAATTCTTTGTGATGATTGAGTTGAACTCAGAGACCTGAACATTCCTTTTGATGGAGCAGTTTCCAAACACACTTCTCGTGGAATCTGCAAGTGGATATTTGGACCTCTCTGACGATTTTGTTGGAAGCGGGATACCGGAAGCATTCTCAGAAACTTCTTTGTGATGTTTGCATTCAACTCACAGAGTTGAACCTTCCTTTCATAGTTCAGGTTTGAAACACTCTTTTTGTAGAATCTGGAAGTGGATATTTGGACCACTGTGTGGACTTCGTTGGAAACGGGTGTATCTTCACCTCAAACCTAGACAGAAGCATTCTCAGAAAGTTCTCTGTGTTGACTGCATTCAACTCACAGACTTGAACAATCGTTTTGATGGAGCAGTTTTGAAACTCTCTTTCTTTGGAATCTGCAAGTGGATATGTTTACCGCTTTGAAGATTTCTTTGGAAATGGGTTAATCTTCACATAAAAGCTAAACAGAAGCATTCTCAGAAACTTCTTTGTGATGATTGCATTCACCTCACAGAGTTGAACTTTCCCTTTGATAGAGCAGCTTTGAAACACTCTTTTTCTAGAATCTGCAAGTGGACATTTGGAGGGCTTTGTGGAGTGTGGTGGAAAAGGATATATCTTCTCTTCGAAACTACATAGAAGCATTCTCAGAAACTACTCTGTGATGATTGCATTCAACTGACAGAGTTGAACGTTCCTTTTGATAGAGCAGTTTGGAAACACTCTTTTTGGAGAATCTGCATGAGGAGATTTGGACCGCTTTGAGACCTAAGTAGTAAAGGAAATAACTTCATAGAAAAACCAAATGGAAGCATTCTCAGAAAATTCTTTGTGATGATTGATTTGAACTCAGAGACCTGAACATTCCTTTTGATGGAGCAGTTTCCAAACGCACTTCTCGTGGAATCGGCAAGTGGATATTTGGACCTCTCTGAGGATTTCCTTGGAAGAGGGATAAACTTCCCAGAACAAAACGGAAGCATTCTCAGAAACTTCTTTGTGATGTTTGCATTCAACTCACAGAGTTGAACCTTCCTTTCATAGTTCGGGTTTAAAACACTCTTTTTGTAGAATCTGGAATTGGATATTTGGACCACTGTGTGGACTTCGTTGGAAACGGGTATATCCTCACCTCAAACCTAGACAGAAGCCTTCTCAGAAAGTTCTCTGTGTTGACTGCATTCAACTCACAGACTTGAACAATCGTTTTGATGGAGCAGTTTTGAAACTCTCTTTCTTTGGAATCTGCAAGTGGATATGTTTACCGCTTTGAAGATTTCTTTGGAAATGGGTTAATCTTCACATAAAAGCTAAACAGAAGCATTCTCAGAAACTTCTTTGTGATGATTGCATTCACCTGACAGAGTTGAACTTTCCCTTTGATAGAGCAGCTTTGAAACACTCTTTTTCTAGAATCTGCAAGTGGACATTTGGAGGGCTTTGTGGAGTGTGGTGGAAAAGGATATATCTTCTCTTCGAAACTACATAGAAGCATTCTCAGAAACTACTCTGTGATGATTGCATTCAACTGACAGAGTTGAACGTTCCTTTTGATAGAGCAGTTTGGAAACACTCTTTTTGGAGAATCTGCATGAGGAGATTTGGACCGCTTTGAGACCTAAGTAGTAAAGGAAATAACTTCATAGAAAAACCAAATGGAAGCATTCTCAGAAAATTCTTTGTGATGATTGAGTTGAACTCAGAGACCTATAAAAGCTGAACCCAAGCATTCTCAGAAACTTCTTTTTGATGATTGACTTGAACTCAGAGACCTGAACATTCCTTTTGATGGAGCAGTTTCCAAACACACTTCTCGTGGAATCTGCAAGTGGATATTTGGACCTCTCTGAGGATTTCGTTGGAAGCGGGATAAACTTCCCAGAACTAAACGGAAGCATTCTCAGAAACTTCTTTGTGATGTTTGCATTCAACTCACAGAGTAGAACCTTCCTTTCATAGTTCAGGTTTGAAACACTCTTTTTGTAGAATCTGGAAGTGGATATTTGGACCACTGTGTGGACTTCGTTGGAAACGGGTATATCCTCACCTCTAACCTAGACAGAAGCCTTCTCAGAAATTTCTGTGTGTTGACTGCATTCAACTCACAGACTTGAGCAATCGTTTTGATGGAGCAGTTTTGAAACTCTCTTTCTTTGGAATGTGCAAGTGGATATGTTGACCTCTTTGAAAATTTCGTTGGAAACGGGTTAATCTTCACATAAAAGCTAAACAGAAGCATTCTCAGAAACTGCTTTGTGATGAATGCATTCACCTCACAGAGTTGAATTTTCCCTTTGATAGAGCAGCTTTGAAACAATCTTTTTCTAGAATCTGCAAGTGGACATTTGGAGGGCTTTGTGGACTGTCGTGGAAAAGGAAATATCTTCTCATCTAAAGTACATAGAAGCATTCTCAGAAACTACTCTGTGATGATTGCATTCAACTGACAGAGTTGAACGTTCCTTTTGATAGAGCAGTTTGGAAACACTCTTTTTGTAGAATCTGCATGTGGAGATTTGGACCGCTTTGAGGCCTATGGTAGTAAAGGAAATAACTTCATAGAAAAACCAAATGGAAGCATTCTCAGAAAATTCTTTGTGATGATTGAGTTGAACTCAGAGACCTGAACATTCCTTTTGATGGAGCAGTTTCCAAACACACTTCTCGTGGAATCTGCAAGTGGATATTTGGACCTCTCTGACGATTTTGTTGGAAGCGGGATACCGGAAGCATTCTCAGAAACTTCTTTGTGATGTTTGCATTCAACTCACAGAGTTGTACCTTCCTTTCATAGTTCGGGTTTGAAAAACTCTTTTTGTAGAATCTGGAAGTGGATATTTGGACCACTGTGTGGACTTCGTTGGAAACGGGTATATCCTCACCTCAAACCTAGACAGAAGCATTCTCAGAAAGTTCTCTGTGTTGACTGCATTCAACTCACAGACTTGAACAATCGTTTTGATGGAGTAGTTTTGAAACTCTCTTTCTTTGGAATCTGCAAGTGGATATGTTGACCTCTTTGAAGATTTCGTTCGAAACGGGTTAATCTTCACATAAAAGCTAAACCCAAGCATTCTCAGAAACTTCTTTTTGATGATTGACTTGAACTCAGAGACCTGAACATTCCTTTTGATGGAGCAGTTTCCAAACACACTTCTCGTGGAATCTGCAAGTGGATATTTGGACCTCTCTGAGGATTTCGTTGGAAGCGGGATAAACTTCCCAGAACTAAACGGAAGCATTCTCAGAAACTTCTTTGTGATGTTTGCATTCAACTCACAGAGTTGAAACTTCCTTTCATAGTTCAGGTTTGAAACACTCTTTTTGTAGAATCTGGAAGTGTATAATTGGACCACGGTGTGGACTTCGTTGGAAACGGGTATATCCTCACCTCTAACCTAGACAGAAGCCTTCTCAGAAAGTTCTCTGTGTTGACTGCATTCAACTCACAGACTTGAACAATCGTTTTGATGGAGCAGTTTTGAAACTCTCTTTCTTTGGAATCTGCAAGTGGATATGTTGACCTCTTTGAAAATTTCGTTGGAAACGGGTTAATCTTCACATAAAAGCTAAACAGAAGCATTCTCAGAAACTGCTTTGTGATGAATGCATTCACCTCACAGAGTTGAATTTTCCCTTTGATAGAGCAGCTTTGAAACAATCCTTTTCTAGAATCTGCAAGTGGACATTTGGAGGGCTTTGTGGACTGTCGTGGAAAAGGAAATATCTTCTCATCTAAAGTACATAGAAGCATTCTCAGAAACTACTCTGTGATGATTGCATTCAACTGACAGAGTTGAACGTTCCTTTTGATAGAGCAGTTTGGAAACACTCTTTTTGTAGAATCTGCATGTGGAGATTTGGACCGCTTTGAGGCCTATGGTAGTAAAGGAAATAACTTCATAGAAAAACCAAATGGAAGCATTCTCAGAAAATTCTTTGTGATGATTGAGTTGAACTCAGAGACCTGAACATTCCTTTTGATGGAGCAGTTTCCAAACACACTTCTCGTGGAATCTGCAAGTGGATATTTGGACCTCTCTGAGGATTTTGTTGGAAGCGGGATACCGGAAGCATTCTCAGAAACTTCTTTGTGATGTTTGCATTCAACTCACAGAGTTGAACCTTCCTTTCATAGTTCAGGTTTGAAACACTCTTTTTGTAGAATCTGGAAGTGGATATTTGGACCACTGTGTGGACTTCGTTGGAAACGGGTATATCCTCACCTCTAACCTAGACAGAAGCCTTCTCAGAAAGTTCTCTGTGTTGACTGCATTCAACTCACAGACTTGAACAATCGTTTTGATGGAGCAGTTTTGAAACTCTCTTTCTTTGGAATCTGCAAGTGGATATGTTGACCTCTTTGAATATTTCGTTGGAAACGGGTTAATCTTCACATAAAAGCTAAACAGAAGCATTCTCAGAAACTGCTTTGTGATGAATGCATTCACCTCACAGAGTTGAATTTTCCCTTTGATAGAGCAGCTTTGAAACAATCTTTTTCTAGAATCTGCAAGTGGACATTTGGAGGGCTTTGTGGACTGTCGTGGAAAAGGAAATATCTTCTCATCTAAAGTACATAGAAGCATTCTCAGAAACTACTCTGTGATGATTGCATTCAACTGACAGAGTTGAACGTTCCTTTTGATAGAGCAGTTTGGAAACACTCTTTTTGTAGAATCTGCATGTGGAGATTTGGACCGGTTTGAGGCCTATGGTAGTAAAGGAAATAACTTCATAGAAAAACCAAATGGAAGCATTCTCAGAAAATTCTTTGTGATGATTGAGTTGAACTCAGAGACCTGAACATTCCTTTTGATGGAGCAGTTTCCAAACACACTTCTCGAGGAATCTGCAAGTGGATATTTGGACCTCTCTGAGGATTTTGTTGGAAGCGGGATACCGGAAGCATTCTCAGAAACTTCTTTGTGATGTTTGCATTCAACTCACAGAGTTGAACCTTCCTTTCATAGTTCAGGTTTGAAACACTCTTTTGTAGAATCTGGAAGTGGATATTTGGACCACTGTGTGGACTTCGTTGGAAACGGGTGTATCTTCACCTCAAACCTAGACAGAAGCATTCTCAGAAAGTTCTCTGTGTTGACTGCATTCAACTCACAGACTTGAACAATCGTTTTGATGGAGCAGTTTTGAAACTCTCTTTCTTTGGAATCTGCAAGTGGATATGTTTACCGCTTTGAAGATTTCTTTGGAAATGGGTTAATCTTCACATAAAAGCTAAACAGAAGCATTCTCAGAAACTTCTTTGTGATGATTGCATTCACCTCACAGAGTTGAACTTTCCCTTTGATAGAGCAGCTTTGAAACACTCTTTTTCTAGAATCTGCAAGTGGACATTTGGAGGGCTTTGTGGAGTGTGGTGGAAAAGGATATATCTTCTCTTCGAAACTACATAGAAGCATTCTCAGAAACTACTCTGTGATGATTGCATTCAACTGACAGAGTTGAACGTTCCTTTTGATAGAGCAGTTTGGAAACACTCTTTTTGGAGAATCTGCATGAGGAGATTTGGACCGCTTTGGGACCTAAGTAGTAAAGGAAATAACTTCATAGAAAAACCAAATGGAAGCATTCTCAGAAAATTCTTTGTGATGATTGAGTTGAACTCAGAGACGTATAAAAGCTGAACCCAAGCATTCTCAGAAACTTCTTTTTGATGATTGACTTGAACTCAGAGACCTGAACACTCCTTTTGATGGAGCAGTTTCCAAACACACTTCTCGTAGAATCTGCAAGTGGATATTTGGACCTCTCTGAGGATTTCGTTGGAAGCGGGATAAACTTCCCAGAACTAAACGGAAGCATTCTCAGAAACTTCTTTGTGAGGTTTGCATTCAACTCACAGAGTAGAACCTTCCTTTCATAGTTGAGGTTTGAAACACTCTTTTTGTAGAATCTGGAAGTGGATATTTGGACCACTGTGTGGACTTCGTTGGAAACGGGTATATCCTCACCTCTAACCTAGACAGAAGCCTTCTCAGAAATTTCTGTGTGTTGACTGCATTCAACTCACAGACTTGAGCAATCGTTTTGATGGAGCAGTTTTGAAACTCTCTTTCTTTGGAATGTGCAAGTGGATATGTTGACCTCTTTGAAAATTTCGTTGGAAACGGGTTAATCTTCACATAAAAGCTAAACAGAAGCATTCTCAGAAACTGCTTTGTGATGAATGCATTCACCTCACAGATTTGAATTTTCCCTTTGATAGAGCAGCTTTGAAACAATCTTTTTCTAGAATCTGCAAGTGGACATTTGGAGGGCTTTGTGGACTGTCGTGGAAAAGGAAATATCTTCTCATCTAAAGTACATAGAAGCATTCTCAGAAACTACTCTGTGATGATTGCATTCAACTGACAGAGTTGAACGTTCCTTTTGATAGAGCAGTTTGGAAACACTCTTTTTGTAGAATCTGCATGTGGAGATTTGGACCGCTTTGAGGCCTATGGTAGTAAAGGAAATAACTTCATAGAAAAACCAAATGGAAGCATTCTCAGAAAATTCTTTGTGATGATTGAGTTGAACTCAGAGACCTGAACATTCCTTTTGATGGAGCAGTTTCCAAACACACTTCTCGTGGAATCTGCAAGTGGATATTTGGACCTCTCTGACGATTTTGTTGGAAGCGGGATACCGGAAGCATTCTCAGAAACTTCTTTGTGATGTTTGCATTCAACTCACAGAGTTGAACCTTCCTTTCATAGTTCAGGTTTGAAACACTCTTTTTGTAGAATCTGGAAGTGGATATTTGGACCACTGTGTGGACTTCGTTGGAAACGGGTGTATCTTCACCTCAAACCTAGACAGAAGCATTCTCAGAAAGTTCTCTGTGTTGACTGCATTCAACTCACAGACTTGAACAATCGTTTTGATGGAGCAGTTTTGAAACTCTCTTTCTTTGGAATCTGCAAGTGGATATGTTTACCGCTTTGAAGATTTCTTTGGAAATGGGTTAATCTTCACATAAAAGCTAAACAGAAGCATTCTCAGAAACTTCTTTGTGATGATTGCATTCACCTCACAGAGTTGAACTTTCCCTTTGATAGAGCAGCTTTGAAACACTCTTTTTCTAGAATCTGCAAGTGGACATTTGGAGGGCTTTGTGGAGTGTGGTGGAAAAGGATATATCTTCTCTTCGAAACTACATAGAAGCATTCTCAGAAACTACTCTGTGATGATTGCATTCAACTGACAGAGTTGAACGTTCCTTTTGATAGAGCAGTTTGGAAACACTCTTTTTGGAGAATCTGCATGAGGAGATTTGGACCGCTTTGAGACCTAAGTAGTAAAGGAAATAACTTCATAGAAAAACCAAATGGAAGCATTCTCAGAAAATTCTTTGTGATGATTGATTTGAACTCAGAGACCTGAACATTCCTTTTGATGGAGCAGTTTCCAAACGCACTTCTCGTGGAATCGGCAAGTGGATATTTGGACCTCTCTGAGGATTTCCTTGGAAGCGGGATAAACTTCCCAGAACAAAACGGAAGCATTCTCAGAAACTTCTTTGTGATGTTTGCATTCAACTCACAGAGTTGAACCTTCCTTTCATAGTTCGGGTTTAAAACACTCTTTTTGTAGAATCTGGAATTGGATATTTGGACCACTGTGTGGACTTGGTTGGAAACGGGTATATCTTCACCTCAAACCTAGACAGAAGCCTTCTCAGAAAGTTCTCTGTGTTGACTGCATTCAACTCACAGACTTGAACAATCGTTTTGATGGAGCAGTTTTGAAACTCTCTTTCTTTGGAATCTGCAAGTGGATATGTTTACCGCTTTGAAGATTTCTTTGGAAATGGGTTAATCTTCACATAAAAGCTAAACAGAAGCATTCTCAGAAACTTCTTTGTGATGATTGCATTCACCTCACAGAGTTGAACTTTCCCTTTGATAGAGCAGCTTTGAAACACTCTTTTTCTAGAATCTGCAAGTGGACATTTGGAGGGCTTTGTGGAGTGTGGTGGAAAAGGATATATCTTCTCTTCGAAACTACATAGAAGCATTCTCAGAAACTACTCTGTGATGATTGCATTCAACTGACAGAGTTGAACGTTCCTTTTGATAGAGCAGTTTGGAAACACTCTTTTTGGAGAATCTGCATGAGGAGATTTGGACCGCTTTGAGACCTAAGTAGTAAAGGAAATAACTTCATAGAAAAACCAAATGGAAGCATTCTCAGAAAATTCTTTGTGATGATTGAGTTGAACTCAGAGACCTATAAAAGATGAACCCAAGCATTCTCAGAAACTTCTTTTTGATGATTGACTTGAACTCAGAGACCTGAACATTCCTTTTGATGGAGCAGTTTCCAAACACACTTCTCGTGGAATCTGCAAGTGGATATTTGGACCTCTCTGAGGATTTCGTTGGAAGCGGGATAAACTTTCCAGAACTAAACGGAAGCATTCTCAGAAACTTCTTTGTGATGTTTGCATTCAACTCACAGAGTAGAACCTTCCTTTCATAGTTCAGGTTTGAAACACTCTTTTTGTAGAATCTGGAAGTGGATATTTGGACCACTGTGTGGACTTCGTTGGAAACGGGTATATCCTCACCTCTAACCTAGACAGAAGCCTTCTCAGAAATTTCTCTGTGTTGACTGCATTCAACTCACAGACTTGAACAATCGTTTTGATGGAGCAGTTTTGAAACTCTCTTTCTTTGGAATCTGCAAGTGGATATGTTGACCTCTTTGAAAATTTCGTTGGAAACGGGTTAATCTTCACATAAAAGCTAAACAGAAGCATTCTCAGAAACTGCTTTGTGATGAATGCATTCACCTCACAGAGTTGAATTTTCCCTTTGATAGAGCAGCTTTGAAACAATCTTTTTCTAGAATCTGCAAGTGGACATTTGGAGGGCTTTGTGGACTGTCGTGGAAAAGGAAATATCTTCTCATCTAAAGTACATAGAAGCATTCTCAGAAACTACTCTGTGATGATTGCATTCAACTGACAGAGTTGAACGTTCCTTTTGATAGAGCAGTTTGGAAACACTCTTTTTGTAGAATCTGCATGTGGAGATTTGGACCGCTTTGAGGCCTATGGTAGTAAAGGAAATAACTTCATAGAAAAACCAAATGGAAGCATTCTCAGAAAATTCTTTGTGATGATTGAGTTGAACTCAGAGACCTGAACATTCCTTTTGATGGAGCAGTTTCCAAACACACTTCTCGTGGAATCTGCAAGTGGATATTTGGACCTCTCTGACGATTTTGTTGGAAGCGGGATACCGGAAGCATTCTCAGAAACTTCTTTGTGATGTTTGCATTCAACTCACAGAGTTGAACCTTCCTTTCATAGTTCAGGTTTGAAACACACTTTTTGTAGAATCTGGAAGTGGATATTTGGACCACTGTGTGGACTTCGTTGGAAACGGGTGTATCTTCACCTCAAACCTAGACAGAAGCATTCTCAGAAAGTTCTCTGTGTTGACTGCATTCAACTCACAGACTTGAACAATCGTTTTGATGGAGCAGTTTTGAAACTCTCTTTCTTTGGAATCTGCAAGTGGATATGTTGACCTCTTTGAAAATTTCGTTGGAAACGGGTTAATCTTCACATAAAAGCTAAACAGAAGCATTCTCAGAAACTGCTTTGTGATGAATGCATTCACCTCACAGAGTTGAATTTTCCCTTTGATAGAGCAGCTTTGAAACAATCCTTTTCTAGAATCTGCAAGTGGACATTTGGAGGGCTTTGTGGACTGTCGTGGAAAAGGAAATATCTTCTCATCTAAAGTACATAGAAGCATTCTCAGAAACTACTCTGTGATGATTGCATTCAACTGACAGAGTTGAACGTTCCTTTTGATAGAGCAGTTTGGAAACACTCTTTTTGTAGAATCTGCATGTGGAGATTTGGACCGCTTTGAGGCCTATGGTAGTAAAGGAAATAACTTCATAGAAAAACCAAATGGAAGCATTCTCAGAAAATTCTTTGTGATGATTGAGTTGAACTCAGAGACCTGAACATTCCTTTTGATGGAGCAGTTTCCAAACACACTTCTCGTGGAATCTGCAAGTGGATATTTGGACCTCTCTGACGATTTTGTTGGAAGCGGGATACCGGAAGCATTCTCAGAAACTTCTTTGTGATGTTTGCATTCAACTCACAGAGTTGAACCTTCCTTTCATAGTTCAGGTTTGAAACACTCTTTTTGTAGAATCTGGAAGTGGATATTTGGACCACTGTGTGGACTTCGTTGGAAAGGGGTGTATCTTCACCTCAAACCTAGACAGAAGCATTCTCAGAAAGTTCTCTGTGTTGACTGCATTCAACTCACAGACTTGAACAATCGTTTTGATGGAGCAGTTTTGATACTCTCTTTCTTTGGAATCTGCAAGTTGATATGTTTACCGCTTTGAAGATTTCTTTGGAAATGGGTTAATCTTCACATAAAAGCTAAACAGAAGCATTCTCAGAAACTTCTTTGTGATGATTGCATTCACCTCACAGAGTTGAACTTTCCCTTTGATAGAGCAGCTTTGAAACACTCTTTTTCTAGAATCTGCAAGTGGACATTTGGAGGGCTTTGTGGAGTGTGGTGGAAAAGGATATATCTTCTCTTCGAAACTACATAGAAGCATTCTCAGAAACTACTCTGTGATGATTGCATTCAACTGACAGAGTTGAACGTTCCTTTTGATAGAGCAGTTTGGAAACACTCTTTTTGGAGAATCTGCATGAGGAGATTTGGACCGCTTTGAGACCTAAGTAGTAAAGGAAATAACTTCATAGAAAAACCAAATGGAAGCATTCTCAGAAAATTCTTTGTGATGATTGAGTTGAACTCAGAGACCTGAACATTCCTTTTGATGGAGCAGTTTCCAAACACACTTCTCGTGGAATCGGCAAGTGGATATTTGGACCTCTCTGAGGATTTCCTTGGAAGCGGGATAAACTTCCCACAACAAAACGGAAGCATTCTCAGAAACTTCTTTGTGAGGTTTGCTTTCAACTCACAGAGTTTAACCTTCCTGTCATAGTTCGGGTTTGAAACACTCTTTTTGTAGAATCTGGAAGTGGATATTTGGACCACTGTGTGGACTTCGTTGGAAACGGGTATATCCTCACCTCAAACCTAGACAGAAGCATTCTCAGAAAGTTCTCTGTGTTGACTGCATTCAACTCACAGACTTGAACAATCGTTCTGATGGAGCAGTTTTGAAACTCTCTTTCTTTGGAATCTGCAAGTGGATATGTTGACCTCTTTGAAGATTTCGTTCGAAACGGGTTAATCTTCACATAAAAGCTAAACCCAAGCATTCTCAGAAACTTCTTTGTGATGATTGACTTGAACTCAGAGACCTGAACATTCCTTTTGATGGAGCAGTTTCCAAACACACTTCTCGTAGAATCTGCAAGTGGATATTTGGACCTCTCTGAGGATTTCGTTGGAAGCGGGATAAACTTCCCAGAACTAAACGGAAGCATTCTCAGAAACTTCTTTGTGATGTTTGCATTCAACTCACAGATTTGAACCTTCCTTTCATAGTTCAGGTTTGAAACACTCTTTTTGTAGAATCTGGAAGTGGATATTTGGACCACTGTGTGGACTTCGTTGGAAACGGGTGTATCTTCACCTCAAACCTAGACAGAAGCATTCTCAGAAAGTTCTCTGTGTTGACTGCATTCAACTCATAGAGTTGAACAATCGTTTTGATGGAGCAGTTTTGAAACTCTCTTTCTTTGGAATCTGCAAGTGGATATGTTTACCGCTTTGAAGATTTCTTTGGAAATGGGTTAATCTTCACATAAAAGCTAAACAGAAGCATTCTCAGAAACTTCTTTGTGATGATTGCATTCACCTCACAGAGTTGAACTTTCCCTTTGATAGAGCAGCTTTGAAACACTCTTTTTCTAGAATCTGCAAGTGGACATTTGGAGGGCTATGTGGAGTGTGGTGGAAAAGGATATATCTTCTCTTCGAAACTACATAGAAGCATTCTCAGAAACTACTCTGTGATGATTGCATTCAACTGACAGAGTTGAACGTTCCTTTTGATAGAGCAGTTTGGAAACACTCTTTTTGGAGAATCTGCATGAGGAGATTTGGAGCGCTTTGAGACCTAAGTAGTAAAGGAAATAACTTCATAGAAAAACCAAATGGAAGCATTCTCAGAAAATTCTTTGTGATGATTGAGTTGAACTCAGAGACCTGAACATTCCTTTTGATGGAGCAGTTTCCAAACACACTTCTCGTGGAATCTGCAAGTGGATATTTGGACCTCTCTGAGGATTTCCTTGGAAGCGGGATAAACTTCCCAGAACAAAACGGAAGCATTCTCAGAAACTTCTTTGTGATGTTTGCATTCAACTCACAGAGTTGAACCTTCCTTTCATAGTTCAGGTTTGAAACACTCTTTTTGTAGAATCTGGAAGTGGATATTTGGACCACTGTGTGGACTTCGTTGGAAACGGGTGTATCTTCACCTCAAACCTAGACAGAAGCATTCTCAGAAAGTTCTCTGTGTTGACTGCATTCAACTCACAGACTTGAACAATCGTTTTGATGGAGCAGTTTTGAAACTCTCTTTCTTTGGAATCTGCAAGTGGATATGTTTACCGCTTGGAAGATTTCTTTGGAAATGGGTTAATCTTCACATAAAAGCTAAACAGAAGCATTCTCAGAAACTTCTTTGTGATGATTGCATTCACCTCACAGAGTTGAACTTTCCCTTTGATAGAGCAGCTTTGAAACAATCTTTTTCTAGAATCTGCAAGTGGACATTTGGAGGGCTTTGTGGACTGTCGTGGAAAAGGAAATATCTTCTCATCTAAAGTACATAGAAGCATTCTCAGAAACTACTCTGTGATGATTGCATTCAACTGACAGAGTTGAACGTTCCTTTTGATAGAGCAGTTTGGAAACACTCTTTTTGTAGAATCTGCATGTGGAGATTTGGACCGCTTTGAGGCCTATGGTAGTAAAGGAAATAACTTCATAGAAAAACCAAATGGAAGCATTCTCAGAAAATTCTTTGTGATGATTGAGTTGAACTCAGAGACCTGAACATTCCTTTTGATGGAGCAGTTTCCAAACACACTTCTCGTGGAATCTGCAAGTGGATATTTGGACCTCTCTGACGATTTTGTTGGAAGCGGGATACCGGAAGCATTCTCAGAAACTTCTTTGTGATGTTTGCATTCAACTCACAGAGTTGTACCTTCCTTTCATAGTTCGGGTTTGAAAAACTCTTTTTGTAGAATCTGGAAGTGGATATTTGGACCACTGTGTGGACTTCGTTGGAAACGGGTATATCCTCACCTCAAACCTAGACAGAAGCATTCTCAGAAAGTTCTCTGTGTTGACTGCATTCAACTCACAGACTTGAACAATCGTTTTGATGGAGTAGTTTTGAAACTCTCTTTCTTTGGAATCTGCAAGTGGATATGTTGACCTCTTTGAAGATTTCGTTCGAAACGGGTTAATCTTCACATAAAAGCTAAACCCAAGCATTCTCAGAAACTTCTTTTTGATGATTGACTTGAACTCAGAGACCTGAACATTCCTTTTGATGGAGCAGTTTCCAAACACACTTCTCGTGGAATCTGCAAGTGGATATTTGGACCTCTCTGAGGATTTTGTTGGAAGCGGGATACCGGAAGCATTCTCAGAAACTTCTTTGTGATGTTTGCATTCAACTCACAGAGTTGAACCTTCCTTTCATAGTTCAGGTTTGAAACACTCTTTTTGTAGAATCTGGAAGTGGATATTTGGACCACTGTGTGGACTTCGTTGGAAACGGGTATATCCTCACCTCTAACCTAGACAGAAGCCTTCTCAGAAAGTTCTCTGTGTTGACTGCATTCAACTCACAGACTTGAACAATCGTTTTGATGGAGCAGTTTTGAAACTCTCTTTCTTTGGAATCTGCAAGTGGATATGTTGACCTCTTTGAATATTTCGTTGGAAACGGGTTAATCTTCACATAAAAGCTAAACAGAAGCATTCTCAGAAACTGCTTTGTGATGAATGCATTCACCTCACAGAGTTGAATTTTCCCTTTGATAGAGCAGCTTTGAAGCAATCTTTTTCTAGAATCTGCAAGTGGACATTTGGAGGGCTTTGTGGACTGTCGTGGAAAAGGAAATATCTTCTCATCTAAAGTACATAGAAGCATTCTCAGAAACTACTCTGTGATGATTGCATTCAACTGACAGAGTTGAACGTTCCTTTTGATAGAGCAGTTTGGAAACACTCTTTTTGTAGAATCTGCATGTGGAGATTTGGACCGGTTTGAGGCCTATGGTAGTAAAGGAAATAACTTCATAGAAAAACCAAATGGAAGCATTCTCAGAAAATTCTTTGTGATGATTGAGTTGAACTCAGAGACCTGAACATTCCTTTTGATGGAGCAGTTTCCAAACACACTTCTCGAGGAATCTGCAAGTGGATATTTGGACCTCTCTGAGGATTTTGTTGGAAGCGGGATACCGGAAGCATTCTCAGAAACTTCTTTGTGATGTTTGCATTCAACTCACAGAGTTGAACCTTCCTTTCATAGTTCAGGTTTGAAACACTCTTTTTGTAGAATCTGGAAGTGGATATTTGGACCACTGTGTGGACTTCGTTGGAAACGGGTGTATCTTCACCTCAAACCTAGACAGAAGCATTCTCAGAAAGTTCTCTGTGTTGACTGCATTCAACTCACAGACTTGAACAATCGTTTTGATGGAGCAGTTTTGAAACTCTCTTTCTTTGGAATCTGCAAGTGGATATGTTTACCGCTTTGAAGATTTCTTTGGAAATGGGTTAATCTTCACATAAAAGCTAAACAGAAGCATTCTCAGAAACTTCTTTGTGATGATTGCATTCACCTCACAGAGTTGAACTTTCCCTTTGATAAAGCAGCTTTGAAACACTCTTTTTCTAGAATCTGCAAGTGGACATTTGGAGGGCTTTGTGGAGTGTGGTGGAAAAGGATATATCTTCTCTTCGAAACTACATAGAAGCATTCTCAGAAACTACTCTGTGATGATTGCATTCAACTGACAGAGTTGAACGTTCCTTTTGATAGAGCAGTTTGGAAACACTCTTTTTGGAGAATCTGCATGAGGAGATTTGGACCGCTTTGGGACCTAAGTAGTAAAGGAAATAACTTCATAGAAAAACCAAATGGAAGCATTCTCAGAAAATTCTTTGTGATGATTGAGTTGAACTCAGAGACCTATAAAAGCTGAACCCAAGCATTCTCAGAAACTTCTTTTTGATGATTGACTTGAACTCAGGGACCTGAACACTCCTTTTGATGGAGCAGTTTCCAAACACACTTCTCGTAGAATCTGCAAGTGGATATTTGGACCTCTCTGAGGATTTCGTTGGAAGCGGGATAAACTTCCCAGAACTAAACGGAAGCATTCTCAGAAACTTCTTTGTGAGGTTTGCATTCAACTCACAGAGTAGAACCTTCCTTTCATAGTTGAGGTTTGAAACACTCTTTTTGTAGAATCTGGAAGTGGATATTTGGACCACTGTGTGGACTTCGTTGGAAACGGGTATATCCTCACCTCTAACCTAGACAGAAGCCTTCTCAGAAATTTCTGTGTGTTGATTGCATTCAACTCACAGACTTGAGCAATCGTTTTGATGGAGCAGTTTTGAAACTCTCTTTCTTTGGAATCTGCAAGTGGATATGTTGACCTCTTTGAAAATTTCGTTGGAAACGGGTTAATCTTCACATAAAAGCTAAACAGAAGCATTCTCAGAAACTGCTTTGTGATGAATGCATTCACCTCACAGAGTTGAATTTTCCCTTTGATAGAGCAGCTTTGAAACAATCTTTTTCTAGAATCTGCAAGTGGACATTTGGAGGGCTTTGTGGACTGTCGTGGAAAAGGAAATATCTTCTCATCTAAAGTACATAGAAGCATTCTCAGAAACTACTCTGTGATGATTGCATTCAACTGACAGAGTTGAACGTTCCTTTTGATAGAGCAGTTTGGAAACACTCTTTTTGTAGAATCTGCATGTGGAGATTTGGACCGCTTTGAGGCCTATGGTAGTAAAGGAAATAACTTCATAGAAAAACCAAATGGAAGCATTCTCAGAAAATTCTTTGTGATGATTGAGTTGAACTCAGAGACCTGAACATTCCTTTTGATGGAGCAGTTTCCAAACACACTTCTCGTGGAATCTGCAAGTGGATATTTGGACCTCTCTGACGATTTTGTTGGAAGCGGGATACCGGAAGCATTCTCAGAAACTTCTTTGTGATGTTTGCATTCAACTGACAGAGTTGAATCTTCCTTTCATAGTTCAGGTTTGAAACACTCTTTTTGTAGAATCTGGAAGTGGATATTTGGACCACTGTGTGGACTTCGTTGGAAAGGGGTGTATCTTCACCTCAAACCTAGACAGAAGCATTCTCAGAAAGTTCTCTGTGTTGACTGCATTCAACTCACCGACTTGAACAATCGTTTTGATGGAGCAGTTTTGAAACTCTCTTTCTTTGGAATCTGCAATTGGATATGTTTACCGCTTTGAAGATTTCTTTGGAAATGGGTTAATCTTCACATAAAAGCTAAACAGAAGCATTCTCAGAAACTTCTTTGTGATGATTGCATTCACCTCACAGAGTTGAACTTTCCCTTTGATAGAGCAGCTTTGAAACACTCTTTTTCTAGAATCTGCAAGTGGACATTTGGAGGGCTTTGTGGAGTGTGGTGGAAAAGGATATATCTTCTCTTCGAAACTACATAGAAGCATTCTCAGAAACTACTCTGTGATGATTGCATTCAACTGACAGAGTTGAACGTTCCTTTTGATAGAGCAGTTTGGAAACACTCTTTTTGGAGAATCTGCATGAGGAGATTTGGACCGCTTTGAGACCTAAGTAGTAAAGGAAATAACTTCATAGAAAAACCAAATGGAAGCATTCTCAGAAAATTCTTTGTGATGATTGAGTTGAACTCAGAGACCTATAAAAGCTGAACCCAAGCATTCTCAGAAACTTCTTTTTGATGATTGACTTGAACTCAGAGACCTGAACATTCCTTTTGATGGAGCAGTTTCCAAACACACTTCTCGTGGAATCTGCAAGTGGATATTTGGACCTCTCTGAGGATTTCGTTGGAAGCGGGATAAACTTCCCAGAACTAAACGGAAGCATTCTCAGAAACTTCTTTGTGATGTTTGCATTCAACTCACAGAGTAGAACCTTCCTTTCATAGTTCAGGTTTGAAACACTCTTTTTGTAGAATCTGGAAGTGGATATTTGGACCACTGTGTGGACTTCGTTGGAAACGGGTATATCCTCACCTCTAACCTAGACAGAAGCCTTCTCAGAAATTTCTGTGTGTTGACTGCATTCAACTCACAGACTTGAGCAATCGTTTTGATGGAGCAGTTTTGAAACTCTCTTTCTTTGGAATGTGCAAGTGGATATGTTGACCTCTTTGAAAATTTCGTTGGAAACGGGTTAATCTTCACATAAAAGCTAAACAGAAGCATTCTCAGAAACTGCTTTGTGATGAATGCATTCACCTCACAGAGTTGAATTTTCCCTTTGATAGAGCAGCTTTGAAACAATCTTTTTCTAGAATCTGCAAGTGGACATTTGGAGGGCTTTGTGGACTGTCGTGGAAAAGGAAATATCTTCTCATCTAAAGTACATAGAAGCATTCTCAGAAACTACTCTGTGATGATTGCATTCAACTGACAGAGTTGAACGTTCCTTTTGATAGAGCAGTTTGGAAACACTCTTTTTGTAGAATCTGCATGTGGAGATTTGGACCGCTTTGAGGCCTATGGTAGTAAAGGAAATAACTTCATAGAAAAACCAAATGGAAGCATTCTCAGAAAATTCTTTGTGATGATTGAGTTGAACTCAGAGACCTGAACATTCCTTTTGATGGAGCAGTTTCCAAACACACTTCTCGTGGAATCTGCAAGTGGATATTTGGACCTCTCTGACGATTTTGTTGGAAGCGGGATACCGGAAGCATTCTCAGAAACTTCTTTGTGATGTTTGCATTCAACTCACAGAGTTGAACCTTCCTTTCATAGTTCAGGTTTGAAACACTCTTTTTGTAGAATCTGGAAGTGGATATTTGGACCACTGTGTGGACTTCGTTGGAAACGGGTGTATCTTCACCTCAAACCTAGACAGAAGCATTCTCAGAAAGTTCTCTGTGTTGACTGCATTCAACTCACAGACTTGAACAATCGTTTTGATGGAGCAGTTTTGAAACTCTCTTTCTTTGGAATCTGCAAGTGGATATGTTTACCGCTTTGAAGATTTCTTTGGAAATGGGTTAATCTTCACATAAAAGCTAAACAGAAGCATTCTCAGAAACTTCTTTGTGATGATTGCATTCACCTCACAGAGTTGAACTTTCCCTTTGATAGAGCAGCTTTGAAACACTCTTTTTCTAGAATCTGCAAGTGGACATTTGGAGGGCTTTGTGGAGTGTGGTGGAAAAGGATATATCTTCTCTTCGAAACTACATAGAAGCATTCTCAGAAACTACTCTGTGATGATTGCATTCAACTGACAGAGTTGAACGTTCCTTTTGATAGAGCAGTTTGGAAACACTCTTTTTGGAGAATCTGCATGAGGAGATTTGGACCGCTTTGAGACCTAAGTAGTAAAGGAAATAACTTCATAGAAAAACCAAATGGAAGCATTCTCAGAAAATTCTTTGTGATGATTGAGTTGAACTCAGAGACCTATAAAAGCTGAACCCAAGCATTCTCAGAAACTTCTTTTTGATGATTGACTTGAACTCAGAGACCTGAACATTCCTTTTGATGGAGCAGTTTCCAAACACACTTCTCGTGGAATCTGCAAGTGGATATTTGGACCTCTCTGAGGATTTCGTTGGAAGCGGGATAAACTTCCCAGAACTAAACGGAAGCATTCTCAGAAACTTCTTTGTGATGTTTGCATTCAACTCACAGAGTAGAACCTTCCTTTCATAGTTCAGGTTTGAAACACTCTTTTTGTAGAATCTGGAAGTGGATATTTGGACCACTGTGTGGACTTCGTTGGAAACGGGTATATCCTCACCTCTAACCTAGACAGAAGCCTTCTCAGAAATTTCTGTGTGTTGACTGCATTCAACTCACAGACTTGAGCAATCGTTTTGATGGAGCAGTTTTGAAACTCTCTTTCTTTGGAATCTGCAAGTGGATATGTTGACCTCTTTGAAAATTTCGTTGGAAACGGGTTAATCTTCACATAAAAGCTAAACAGAAGCATTCTCAGAAACTGCTTTGTGATGAATGCATTCACCTCACAGAGTTGAATTTTCCCTTTGATAGAGCAGCTTTGAAACAATCTTTTTCTAGAATCTGCAAGTGGACATTTGGAGGGCTTTGTGGACTGTCGTGGAAAAGGAAATATCTTCTCATCTAAAGTACGTAGAAGCATTCTCAGAAACTACTCTGTGATGATTGCATTCAACTGACAGAGTTGAACGTTCCTTTTGATAGAGCAGTTTGGAAACACTCTTTTTGTAGAATCTGCATGTGGAGATTTGGACCGCTTTGAGGCCTATGGTAGTAAAGGAAATAACTTCATAGAAAAACCAAATGGAAGCATTCTCAGAAAATTCTTTGTGATGATTGAGTTGAACTCAGAGACCTGAACATTCCTTTTGATGGAGCAGTTTCCAAACACACTTCTCGTGGAATCTGCAAGTGGATATTTGGACCTCTCTGAGGATTTTGTTGGAAGCGGGATACCGGAAGCATTCTCAGAAACTTCTTTGTGATGTTTGCATTCAACTGACAGAGTTGAATCTTCCTTTCATAGTTCAGGTTTGAAACACTCTTTTTGTAGAATCTGGAAGTGGATATTTGGACCACTGTGTGGACTTCGTTGGAAACGGGTGTATCTTCACCTCAAACCTAGACAGAAGCATTCTCAGAAAGTTCTCTGTGTTGACTGCATTCAACTCACAGACTTGAACAATCGTTTTGATGGAGCAGTTTTGAAACTCTCTTTCTTTGGAATCTGCAAGTGGATATGTTTACCGCTTTGAAGATTTCTTTGGAAATGGGTTAATCTTCACATAAAAGCTAAACAGAAGCATTCTCAGAAACTTCTTTGTGATGATTGCATTCACCTCACAGAGTTGAACTTTCCCTTTGATAGAGCAGCTTTGAAACACTCTTTTTCTAGAATCTGCAAGTGGACATTTGGAGGGCTTTGTGGAGTGTGGTGGAAAAGGATATATCTTCTCTTCGAAACTACATAGAAGCATTCTCAGAAACTACTCTGTGATGATTGCATTCAACTGACAGAGTTGAACGTTCCTTTTGATAGAGCAGTTTGGAAACACTCTTTTTGGAGAATCTGCATGAGGAGATTTGGACCGCTTTGAGACCTAAGTAGTAAAGGAAATAACTTCATAGAAAAACCAAATGGAAGCATTCTCAGAAAATTCTTTGTGATGATTGAGTTGAACTCAGAGACCTATAAAAGCTGAACCCAAGCATTCTCAGAAACTTCTTTTTGATGATTGACTTGAACTCAGAGACCTGAACATTCCTTTTGATGGAGCAGTTTCCAAACACACTTCTCGTGGAATCTGCAAGTGGATATTTGGACCTCTCTGACGATTTTGTTGGAAGCGGGATACCGGAAGCATTCTCAGAAACTTCTTTGTGATGTTTGCATTCAACTCACAGAGTTGAACCTTCCTTTCATAGTTCAGGTTTGAAACACTCTTTTTGTAGAATCTGGAAGTGGATATTTGGACCACTGTGTGGACTTCGTTGGAAACGGGTGTATCTTCACCTCAAACCTAGACAGAAGCATTCTCAGAAAGTTCTCTGTGTTGACTGCATTCAACTCACAGACTTGAACAATCGTTTTGATGGAGCAGTTTTGAAACTCTCTTTCTTTGGAATCTGCAAGTGGATATGTTTACCGCTTTGAAGATTTCTTTGGAAATGGGTTAATCTTCACATAAAAGCTAAACAGAAGCATTCTCAGAAACTTCTTTGTGATGATTGCATTCACCTCACAGAGTTGAACTTTCCCTTTGATAGAGCAGCTTTGAAACACTCTTTTTCTAGAATCTGCAAGTGGACATTTGGAGGGCTTTGTGGAGTGTGGTGGAAAAGGATATATCTTCTCTTCGAAACTACATAGAAGCATTCTCAGAAACTACTCTGTGATGATTGCATTCAACTGACAGAGTTGAACGTTCCTTTTGATAGAGCAGTTTGGAAACACTCTTTTTGGAGAATCTGCATGAGGAGATTTGGACCGCTTTGAGACCTAAGTAGTAAAGGAAATAACTTCATAGAAAAACCAAATGGAAGCATTCTCAGAAAATTCTTTGTGATGATTGAGTTGAACTCAGAGACCTATAAAAGCTGAACCCAAGCATTCTCAGAAACTTCTTTTTGATGATTGACTTGAACTCAGAGACCTGAACATTCCTTTTGATGGAGCAGTTTCCAAACACACTTCTCGTGGAATCTGCAAGTGGATATTTGGACCTCTCTGAGGATTTCGTTGGAAGCGGGATAAACTTCCCAGAACGAAACGGAAGCATTCTCAGAAACTTCTTTGTGATGTTTGCATTCAACTCACAGAGTAGAACCTTCCTTTCATAGTTCAGGTTTGAAACACTCTTTTTGTAGAATCTGGAAGTGGATATTTGGACCACTGTGTGGACTTCGTTGGAAACGGGTATATCCTCACCTCTAACCTAGACAGAAGCCTTCTCAGAAATTTCTGTGTGTTGACTGCATTCAACTCACAGACTTGAGCAATCGTTTTGATGGAGCAGTTTTGAAACTCTCTTTCTTTGGAATCTGCAAGTGGATATGTTGACCTCTTTGAAAATTTCGTTGGAAACGGGTTAATCTTCACATAAAAGCTAAACAGAAGCATTCTCAGAAACTGCTTTGTGATGAATGCATTCACCTCACAGAGTTGAATTTTCCCTTTGATAGAGCAGCTTTGAAACAATCTTTTTCTAGAATCTGCAAGTGGACATTTGGAGGGCTTTGTGGACTGTCGTGGAAAAGGAAATATCTTCTCATCTAAAGTACGTAGAAGCATTCTCAGAAACTACTCTGTGATGATTGCATTCAACTGACAGAGTTGAACGTTCCTTTTGATAGAGCAGTTTGGAAACACTCTTTTTGTAGAATCTGCATGTGGAGATTTGGACCGCTTTGAGGCCTATGGTAGTAAAGGAAATAACTTCATAGAAAAACCAAATGGAAGCATTCTCAGAAAATTCTTTGTGATGATTGAGTTGAACTCAGAGACCTGAACATTCCTTTTGATGGAGCAGTTTCCAAACACACTTCTCGTGGAATCTGCAAGTGGATATTTGGACCTCTCTGAGGATTTTGTTGGAAGCGGGATACCGGAAGCATTCTCAGAAACTTCTTTGTGATGTTTGCATTCAACTGACAGAGTTGAATCTTCCTTTCATAGTTCAGGTTTGAAACACTCTTTTTGTAGAATCTGGAAGTGGATATTTGGACCACTGTGTGGACTTCGTTGGAAACGGGTGTATCTTCACCTCAAACCTAGACAGAAGCATTCTCAGAAAGTTCTCTGTGTTGACTGCATTCAACTCACAGACTTGAACAATCGTTTTGATGGAGCAGTTTTGAAACTCTCTTTCTTTGGAATCTGCAAGTGGATATGTTTACCGCTTTGAAGATTTCTTTGGAAATGGGTTAATCTTCACATAAAAGCTAAACAGAAGCATTCTCAGAAACTTCTTTGTGATGATTGCATTCACCTCACAGAGTTGAACTTTCCCTTTGATAGAGCAGCTTTGAAACACTCTTTTTCTAGAATCTGCAAGTGGACATTTGGAGGGCTTTGTGGAGTGTGGTGGAAAAGGATATATCTTCTCTTCGAAACTACATAGAAGCATTCTCAGAAACTACTCTGTGATGATTGCATTCAACTGACAGAGTTGAACGTTCCTTTTGATAGAGCAGTTTGGAAACACTCTTTTTGGAGAATCTGCATGAGGAGATTTGGACCGCTTTGAGACCTAAGTAGTAAAGGAAATAACTTCATAGAAAAACCAAATGGAAGCATTCTCAGAAAATTCTTTGTGATGATTGAGTTGAACTCAGAGACCTATAAAAGCTGAACCCAAGCATTCTCAGAAACTTCTTTTTGATGATTGACTTGAACTCAGAGACCTGAACATTCCTTTTGATGGAGCAGTTTCCAAACACACTTCTCGTGGAATCTGCAAGTGGATATTTGGACCTCTCTGAGGATTTCGTTGGAAGCGGGATAAACTTTCCAGAACTAAACGGAAGCATTCTCAGAAACTTCTTTGTGATGTTTGCATTCAACTCACAGAGTAGAACCTTCCTTTCATAGTTCAGGTTTGAAACACTCTTTTTGTAGAATCTGGAAGTGGATATTTGGACCACTGTGTGGACTTCGTTGGAAACGGGTATATCCTCACCTCTAACCTAGACAGAAGCCTTCTCAGAAATTTCTCTGTGTTGACTGCATTCAACTCACAGACTTGAACAATCGTTTTGATGGAGCAGTTTTGAAACTCTCTTTCTTTGGAATCTGCAAGTGGATATGTTGACCTCTTTGAAAATTTCGTTGGAAACGGGTTAATCTTCACATAAAAGCTAAACAGAAGCATTCTCAGAAACTGCTTTGTGATGAATGCATTCACCTCACAGAGTTGAATTTTCCCTTTGATAGAGCAGCTTTGAAACAATCTTTTTCTAGAATCTGCAAGTGGACATTTGGAGGGCTTTGTGGACTGTCGTGGAAAAGGAAATATCTTCTCATCTAAAGTACATAGAAGCATTCTCAGAAACTACTCTGTGATGATTGCATTCAACTGACAGAGTTGAACGTTCCTTTTGATAGAGCAGTTTGGAAACACTCTTTTTGTAGAATCTGCATGTGGAGATTTGGACCGCTTTGAGGCCTATGGTAGTAAAGGAAATAACTTCATAGAAAAACCAAATGGAAGCATTCTCAGAAAATTCTTTGTGATGATTGAGTTGAACTCAGAGACCTGAACATTCCTTTTGATGGAGCAGTTTCCAAACACACTTCTCGTGGAATCTGCAAGTGGATATTTGGACCTCTCTGACGATTTTGTTGGAAGCGGGATACCGGAAGCATTCTCAGAAACTTCTTTGTGATGTTTGCATTCAACTCACAGAGTTGAACCTTCCTTTCATAGTTCAGGTTTGAAACACACTTTTTGTAGAATCTGGAAGTGGATATTTGGACCACTGTGTGGACTTCGTTGGAAACGGGTGTATCTTCACCTCAAACCTAGACAGAAGCATTCTCAGAAAGTTCTCTGTGTTGACTGCATTCAACTCACAGACTTGAACAATCGTCTTGATGGAGTAGTTTTGAAACTCTCTTTCTTTGGAATCTGCAAGTGGATATGTTGACCTCTTTGAAGATTTCGTTCGAAACGGGTTAATCTTCACATAAAAGCTAAACCCAAGCATTCTCAGAAACTTCTTTTTGATGATTGACTTGAACTCAGAGACCTGAACATTCCTTTTGATGGAGCAGTTTCCAAACACACTTCTCGTGGAATCTGCAAGTGGATATTTGGACCTCTCTGAGGATTTCGTTGGAAGCGGGATAAACTTCCCAGAACTAAACGGAAGCATTCTCAGAAACTTCTTTGTGATGTTTGCATTCAACTCACAGAGTTGAACCTTCCTTTCATAGTTCAGGTTTGAAACACTCTTTTTGTAGAATCTGGAAGTGGATATTTGGACCACTGTGTGGACTTCGTTGGAAACGGGTATATCCTCACCTCTAACCTAGACAGAAGCCTTCTCAGAAAGTTCTCTGTGTTGACTGCATTCAACTCACAGAGTTGAACAATCGTATTGATGGAGCAGTTTTGAAACTCTCTTTCTTTGGAATCTGCAAGTGGATATGTTGACCTCTTTGAATATTTCGTTGGAAACGGGTTAATCTTCACATAAAAGCTAAACAGAAGCATTCTCAGAAACTGCTTTGTGATGAATGCATTCACCTCACAGAGTTGAATTTTCCCTTTGATAGAGCAGCTTTGAAACAATCTTTTTCTAGAATCTGCAAGTGGACATTTGGAGGGCTTTGTGGACTGTGGTGGAAAAGGAAATATCTTCTCATCTAAAGTAAATAGAAGCATTCTCAGAAACTACTCTGTGATGATTGCATTCAACTGACAGAGTTGAACGTTCCTTTTGATAGAGCAGTTTGGAAACACTCTTTTTGTAGAATCTGCATGTGGAGATTTGGACCGCTTTGAGGCCTATGGTAGTAAAGGAAATAACTTCATAGAAAAACCAAATGGAAGCATTCTCAGAAAATTCTTTGTGATGATTGAGTTGAACTCAGAGACCTGAACATTCCTTTTGATGGAGCAGTTTCCAAACACACTTCTCGTGGAATCTGCAAGTGGATATTTGGACCTCTCTGAGGATTTTGTTGGAAGCGGGATACCGGAAGCATTCTCAGTAACTTCTTTGTGATGTTTGCATTCAACTCACAGAGTTGAACCTTCCTTTCATAGTTCAGGTTTGAAACACTCTTTTTGTAGAATCTGGAAGTGGATATTTGGACCACTGTGTGGACTTCGTTGGAAACGGGTGTATCTTCACCTCAAACCTAGACAGAAGCATTCTCAGAAAGTTCTCTGTGTTGACTGCATTCAACTCACAGACTTGAACAATCGTTTTGATGGAGCAGTTTTGAAACTCTCTTTCTTTGGAATCTGCAAGTGGATATGTTTACCGCTTTGAAGATTTCTTTGGAAATGGGTTAATCTTCACATAAAAGCTAAACAGAAGCATTCTCAGAAACTTCTTTGTGATGATTGCATTCACCTCACAGAGTTGAACTTTCCCTTTGATAGAGCAGCTTTGAAACACTCTTTTTCTAGAATCTGCAAGTGGACATTTGGAGGGCTTTGTGGAGTGTGGTGGAAAAGGATATATCTTCTCTTCGAAACTACATAGAAGCATTCTCAGAAACTACTCTGTGATGATTGCATTCAACTGACAGAGTTGAACGTTCCTTTTGATAGAGCAGTTTGGAAACACTCTTTTTGGAGAATCTGCATGAGGAGATTTGGACCGCTTTGAGACCTAAGTAGTAAAGGAAATAACTTCATAGAAAAACCAAATGGAAGCATTCTCAGAAAATTCTTTGTGATGATTGAGTTGAACTCAGAGACCTATAAAAGCTGAACCCAAGCATTCTCAGAAACTTCTTTTTGATGATTGACTTGAACTCAGAGACCTGAATATTCCTTTTGATGGAGCAGTTTCCAAACACACTTCTCGTGGAATCTGCAAGTGGATATTTGGACCTCTCTGAGGATTTCGTTGGAAGCGGGATAAACTTCCCAGAACTAAACGGAAGCATTCTCAGAAACTTCTTTGTGATGTTTGCATTCAACTCACAGAGTAGAACCTTCCTTTCATAGTTCAGGTTTGAAACACTCTTTTTGTAGAATCTGGAAGTGGATATTTGGACCACTGTGTGGACTTCGTTGGAAACGGGTATATCCTCACCTCTAACCTAGACAGAAGCCTTCTCAGAAATTTCTCTGTGTTGACTGCATTCAACTCACAGACTTGAACAATCGTTTTGATGGAGCAGTTTTGAAACTCTCTTTCTTTGGAATCTGCAAGTGGATATGTTGACCTCTTTGAAAATTTCGTTGGAAACGGGTTAATCTTCACATAAAAGCTAAACAGAAGCATTCTCAGAAACTGCTTTGTGATGAATGCATTCACCTCACAGAGTTGAATTTTCCCTTTGATAGAGCAGCTTTGAAACAATCTTTTTCTAGAATCTGCAAGTGGACATTTGGAGGGCTTTGTGGACTGTCGTGAAAAAGGAAATATCTTCTCATCTAAAGTACATAGAAGCATTCTCAGAAACTACTCTGTGATGATTGCATTCAACTGACAGAGTTGAACGTTCCTTTTGATAGAGCAGTTTGGAAACACTCTTTTTGTAGAATCTGCATGTGGAGATTTGGACCGCTTTGAGGCCTATGGTAGTAAAGGAAATAACTTCATAGAAAAACCAAATGGAAGCATTCTCAGAAAATTCTTTGTGATGATTGAGTTGAACTCAGAGACCTGAACATTCCTTTTGATGGAGCAGTTTCCAAACACACTTCTCTTGGAATCTGCAAGTGGATATTTGGACCTCTCTGAGGATTTTGTTGGAAGCGGGATACCGGAAGCATTCTCAGAAACTTCTTTGTGATGTTTGCATTCAACTCACAGAGTTGAACCTTCCTTTCATAGTTCAGGTTTGAAACACTCTTTTTGTAGAATCTGGAAGTGGATATTTGGACCACTGTGTGGACTTCGTTGGAAAGGGGTGTATCTTCACCTCAAACCTAGACAGAAGCATTCTCAGAAAGTTCTCTGTGTTGACTGCATTCAACTCACAGACTTGAACAATCGTTTTGATGGAGCAGTTTTGAAACTCTCTTTCTTTGGAATCTGCAAGTGGATATGTTTACCGCTTTGAAGATTTCTTTGGAAATGGGTTAATCTTCACATAAAAGCTAAACAGAAGCATTCTCAGAAACTTCTTTGTGATGATTGCATTCACCTCACAGAGTTGAACTCTGCCTTTGATAGAGCAGCTTTGAAACACTCTTTTTCTAGAATCTGCAAGTGGACATTTGGAGGGATTTGTGGAGTGTGGTGGAAAAGGATATATCTTCTCTTCGAAACTACATAGAAGCATTCTCAGAAACTACTCTGTGATGATTGCATTCAACTGACAGAGTTGAACGTTCCTTTTGATAGAGCAGTTTGGAAACACTCTTTTTGGAGAATCTGCATGAGGAGATTTGGACCGCTTTGAGACCTAAGTAGTAAAGGAAATAACTTCATAGAAAAACCAAATGGAAGCATTCTCAGAAAATTCTTTGTGATGATTGAGTTGAACTCAGAGACCTGAACATTCCTTTTGATGGAGCAGTTTCCAAACGCACTTCTCGTGGAATCGGCAAGTGGATATTTGGACCTCTCTGAGGATTTCCTTGGAAGCGGGATAAACTTCCCAGAACAAAACGGAAGGATCCTCAGAAACTTCTTTGTGATGTTTGCATTCAACTCACAGAGTTGAACCTTCCTTTCATAGTTCGGGTTTGAAACACTCTTTTTGTAGAATCTGGAAGTGGATATTTGGACCAATGTGTGCACTTCCTTGGAAACGGGTATATCCTCACCTCAAACCTAGACAGAAGCATTCTCAGAAAGTTCTCTGTGTTGACTGCATTCAACTCACAGACTTGAACAATCGTTTTGATGGAGCAGTTTTGAAACTCTCTTTCTTTGGAAACTGCAAGTGGATATGTAGACCTCTTTGAAGATTTCGTTCGAAACGGGTTAATCTTCACATAAAAGCTAAACCCAAGCATTCTCAGAAACTTCTTTTTGATGATTGACTTGAACTCAGAGACCTGAACATTCCTTTTGATGGAGCAGTTTCCAAACACACTTCTCGTGGAATCTGCAAGTGGATATTTGGACCTCTCTGAGGATTTCGTTGGAAGTGGGATAAACTTCCCAGAACTAAACGGAAGCATTCTCAGAAACTTCTTTGTGATGTTTGCATTCAACTCACAGAGTAGAACCTTCCTTTCATAGTTCAGGTTTGAAACACTCTTTTTGTAGAATCTGGAAGTGGATATTTGGACCACTGTGTGGACTTCCTTGGAAACGGGTATATCCTCACCTCTAACCTAGACAGAAGCCTTCTCAGAAATTTCTCTGTGTTGACTGCATTCAACTCACAGACTTGAACAATCGTTTTGATGGAGCAGTTTTGAAACTCTCTTTCTTTGGAATCTGCAAGTGGATATGTTGACCTCTTTGAAAATTTCGT
Organism: Pan troglodytes; assembly: GCF_028858775.2. NCBI lineage: Eukaryota > Metazoa > Chordata > Mammalia > Primates > Hominidae > Pan > Pan troglodytes. The sequence continues at coordinate 56,234,997 of NC_072407.2, forward strand.
TGGAAACGGGTTAATCTTCACATAAAAGCTAAACAGAAGCATTCTCAGAAACTGCTTTGTGATGAATGCATTCACCTCACAGAGTTGAATTTTCCCTTTGATAGAGCAGCTTTGAAACAATCTTCTTCTAGAATCTGCAAGTGGACATTTGGAGGGCTTTGTGGACTGTCGTGGAAAAGGAAATATCTTCTCATCTAAAGTACATAGAAGCATTCTCAGAAACTACTCTGTGATGATTGCATTCAACTGACAGAGTTGAACGTTCCTTTTGATAGAGCAGTTTGGAAACACTCTTTTTGTAGAATCTGCATGTGGAGATTTGGACCGCTTTGAGGCCTATGGTAGTAAAGGAAATAACTTCATAGAAAAACCAAATGGAAGCATTCTCAGAAAATTCTTTGTGATGATTGAGTTGAACTCAGAGACCTGAACATTCCTTTTGATGGAGCAGTTTCCAAACACACTTCTCGTGGAATCTGCAAGTGGATATTTGGACCTCTCTGAGGATTTTGTTGGAAGCGGGATACCGGAAGCATTCTCAGAAACTTCTTTGTGATGTTTGCATTCAACTCACAGAGTTGAACCTTCCTTTCATAGTTCAGGTTTGAAACACTCTTTTTGTAGAATCTGGAATTGGATATTTGGACCACTGTGTGGACTTCGTTGGAAACGGGTGTATCTTCACCTCAAACCTAGACAGAAGCATTCTCAGAAAGTTCTCTGTGTTGACTGCATTCAACTCACAGACTTGAACAATCGTTTTGATGGAGCAGTTTTGAAACTCTCTTTCTTTGGAATCTGCAAGTGGATATGTTTACCGCTTTGAAGATTTCTTTGGAAATGGGTTAATCTTCACATAAAAGCTAAACAGAAGCATTCTCAGAAACTTCTTTGTGATGATTGCATTCACCTCACAGAGTTGAACTTTCCCTTTGATAGAGCAGCTTTGAAACACTCTTTTTCTAGTATCTGCAAGTGGACATTTGGAGGGCTTTGTGGAGTGTGGTGGAAAAGGATATATCTTCTCTTCGAAACTACATAGAAGCATTCTCAGAAACTACTCTGTGATGATTGCATTCAACTGACAGAGTTGAACGTTCCTTTTGATAGAGCAGTTTGGAAACACTCTTTTTGGAGAATCTGCATGAGGAGATTTGGACCGCTTTGAGACCTAAGTAGTAAAGGAAATAACTTCATAGAAAAACCAAATGGAAGCATTCTCAGAAAATTCTTTGTGATGATTGAGTTGAACTCAGAGACCTGAACATTCCTTTTGATGGAGCAGTTTCCAAACGCACTTCTCGTGGAATCGGCAAGTGGATATTTGGACCTCTCTGAGGATTTCCTTGGAAGAGGGATAAACTTCCCAGAACAAAACGGAAGCATTCTCAGAAACTTCTTTGTGATGTTTGCATTCAACTCACAGAGTTGAACCTTCCTTTCATAGTTCGGGTTTGAAACACTCTTTTTGTAGAATCTGGAAGTGGATATTTGGACCACTGTGTGGACTTCGTTGGAAACGGGTATATCCTCACCTCAAACCTAGACAGAAGCCTTCTCAGAAAGTTCTCTGTGTTGACTGCATTCAACTCACAGACTTGAACAATCGTTTTGATGGAGCAGTTTTGAAACTCTCTTTCTTTGGAATCTGCAAGTGGATATGTTGACCTCTTTGAAAATTTCATTGGAAACGGGTTAATCTTCACATAAAAGCTAAACAGAAGCATTCTCAGAAACTGCTTTGTGATGAATGCATTCACCTCACAGAGTTGAATTTTCCCTTTGATAGAGCAGCTTTGAAACAATCTTTTTCTAGAATCTGCAAGTGGACATTTGGAGGGCTTTGTGGACTGTCGTGGAAAAGGAAATATCTTCTCATCTAAAGTACATAGAAGCATTCTCAGAAACTACTCTGTGATGATTGCATTCAACTGACAGAGTTGAACGTTCCTTTTGATAGAGCAGTTTGGAAACACTCTTTTTGTAGAATCTGCATGTGGAGATTTGGACCGCTTTGAGGCCTATGGTAGTAAAGGAAATAACTTCATAGAAAAACCAAATGGAAGCATTCTCAGAAAATTCTTTGTGATGATTGAGTTGAACTCAGAGACCTGAACATTCCTTTTGATGGAGCAGTTTCCAAACACACTTCTCGTGGAATCTGCAAGTGGATATTTGGACCTCTCTGACGATTTTGTTGGAAGCGGGATACCGGAAGCATTCTCAGAAACTTCTTTGTGATGTTTGCATTCAACTCACAGAGTTGAACCTTCCTTTCATAGTTCGGGTTTGAAACACTCTTTTTGTAGAATCTGGAAGTGGATATTTGGACCACTGTGTGGACTTCGTTGGAAACGGGTGTATCTTCACCTCAAACCTAGACAGAAGCATTCTCAGAAAGTTCTCTGTGTTGACTGCATTCAACTCACAGAGTTGAACAATCGTTTTGATGGAGCAGTTTTGAAACTCTCTTTCTTTGGAATCTGCAAGTGGATATGTTTACCGCTTTGAAGATTTCTTTGGAAATGGGTTAATCTTCACATAAAAGCTAAACAGAAGCATTCTCAGAAACTTCTTTGTGATGATTGCATTCACCTCACAGAGTTGAACTTTCCCTTTGATAGAGCAGCTTTGAAACAATCTTTTTCTAGAATCTGCAAGTGGACATTTGGAGGGCTTTGTGGACTGTCGTGGAAAAGGAAATATCTTCTCATCTAAAGTACATAGAAGCATTCTCAGAAACTACTCTGTGATGATTGCATTCAACTGACAGAGTTGAACGTTCCTTTTGATAGAGCAGTTTGGAAACACTCTTTTTGTAGAATCTGCATGTGGAGATTTGGACCGCTTTGAGGCCTATGGTAGTAAAGGAAATAACTTCATAGAAAAACCAAATGGAAGCATTCTCAGAAAATTCTTTGTGATGATTGAGTTGAACTCAGAGACCTGAACATTCCTTTTGATGGAGCAGTTTCCAAACACACTTCTCGTGGAATCTGCAAGTGGATATTTGGACCTCTCTGACGATTTTGTTGGAAGCGGGATACCGGAAGCATTCTCAGAAACTTCTTTGTGATGTTTGCATTCAACTCACAGAGTTGAACCTTCCTTTCATAGTTCGGGTTTGAAACACTCTTTTTGTAGAATCTGGAAGTGGATATTTGGACCACTGTGTGGACTTCGTTGGAAACGGGTGTATCTTCACCTCAAACCTAGACAGAAGCATTCTCAGAAAGTTCTCTGTGTTGACTGCATTCAACTCACAGAGTTGAACAATCGTTTTGATGGAGCAGTTTTGAAACTCTCTTTCTTTGGAATCTGCAAGTGGATATGTTTACCGCTTTGAAGATTTCTTTGGAAATGGGTTAATCTTCACCTAAAAGCTAAACAGAAGCATTCTCAGAAACTTCTTTGTGATGATTGCATTCACCTCACAGAGTTGAACTTTCCCTTTGATAGAGCAGCTTTGAAACACTCTTTTTCTAGAATCTGCAAGTGGACATTTGGAGGGCTTTGTGGAGTGTGGTGGAAAAGGATATATCTTCTCTTCGAAACTACATAGAAGCATTCTCAGAAACTACTCTGTGATGATTGCATTCAACTGACAGAGTTGAACGTTCCTTTTGATAGAGCAGTTTGGAAACACTCTTTTTGGAGAATCTGCATGAGGAGATTTGGACCGCATTGAGACCTAAGTAGTAAAGGAAATAACTTCATAGAAAAACCAAATGGAAGCATTCTCAGAAAATTCTTTGTGATGATTGAGTTGAACTCAGAGACCTATAAAAGCTGAACCCAAGCATTCTCAGAAACTTCTTTTTGATGATTGACTTGAACTCAGAGACCTGAATATTCCTTTTGATGGAGCAGTTTCCAAACACACTTCTCGTGGAATCTGCAAGTGGATATTTGGACCTCTCTGAGGATTTCGTTGGAAGCGGGATAAACTTCCCAGAACTAAACGGAAGCATTCTCAGAAACTTCTTTGTGATGTTTGCATTCAACTCACAGAGTAGAACCTTCCTTTCATAGTTCAGGTTTGAAACACTCTTTTTGTAGAGTCTGGAAGTGGATATTTGGACCACTGTGTGGACTTCGTTGGAAACGGGTATATCCTCACCTCTAACCTAGACAGAAGCCTTCTCAGAAATTTCTCTGTGTTGACTGCATTCAACTCACAGACTTGAACAATCGTTTTGATGGAGCAGTTTTGAAACTCTCTTTCTTTGGAATCTGCAAGTGGATATGTTGACCTCTTTGAAAATTTCGTTGGAAACGGGTTAATCTTCACATAAAAGCTAAACAGAAGCATTCTCAGAAACTGCTTTGTGATGAATGCATTCACCTCACAGAGTTGAATTTTCCCTTTGATAGGGCAGCTTTGAAACAATCTTCTTCTAGAATCTGCAAGTGGACATTTGGAGGGCTTTGTGGACTGTCGTGGAAAAGGAAATATCTTCTCATCTAAAGTACATAGAAGCATTCTCAGAAACTACTCTGTGATGATTGCATTCAACTGACAGAGTTGAACGTTCCTTTTGATAGAGCAGTTTGGAAACATTCTTTTTGTAGAATCTGCATGTGGAGATTTGGACCGCTTTGAGGCCTATGGTAGTAAAGGAAATAACTTCATAGAAAAACCAAATGGAAGCATTCTCAGAAAATTCTTTGTGATGATTGAGTTGAACTCAGAGACCTGAACATTCCTTTTGATGGAGCAGTTTCCAAACACACTTCTCGTGGAATCTGCAAGTGGATATTTGGACCTCTCTGACGATTTTGTTGGAAGCGGGATACCGGAAGCATTCTCAGAAACTTCTTTGTGATGTTTGCATTCAACTCACAGAGTTGAACCTTCCTTTCATAGTTCAGGTTTGAAACACTCTTTTTGTAGAATCTGGAAGTGGATATTTGGACCACTGTGTGGACTTCGTTGGAAACGGGTGTATCTTCACCTGAAACCTAGACAGAAGCATTCTCAGAAAGTTCTCTGTGTTGACTGCATTCAACTCACAGACTTGAACAATCGTTTTGATGGAGCAGTTTTGAAACTCTCTTTCTTTGGAATCTGCAAGTGGATATGTTTACCGCTTTGAAGATTTCTTTGGAAATGGGTTAATCTTCACATAAAAGCTAAACAGAAGCATTCTCAGAAACTTCTTTGTGATGAATGCATTCACATCACAGAGTTGATCTTTCCCTTTGATAGAGCAGCTTTGAAACACTCTTTTTCTAGAATCTGCAAGTGGACATTTGGAGGGCTTTGTGGAGTGTGGTGGAAAAGGATATATCTTCTCTTCGAAACTACATAGAAGCATTCTCAGAAACTACTCTGTGATGATTGCATTCAACTGACAGAGTTGAACGTTCCTTTTGATAGAGCAGTTTGGAAACACTCTTTTTGGAGAATCTGCATGAGGAGATTTGGACCGCTTTGAGACCTAAGTAGTAAAGGAAATAACTTCATAGAAAAACCAAATGGAAGCATTCTCAGAAAATTCTTTGTGATGATTGAGTTGAACTCAGAGACCTGAACATTCCTTTTGATGGAGCAGTTTCCAAACGCACTTCTCGTGGAATCGGCAAGTGGATATTTGGACCTCTCTGAGGATTTCCTTGGAAGCGGGATAAACTTCCCAGAACAAAACGGAAGCATTCTCAGAAACTTCTTTGTGATGTTTGCATTCAACTCACAGAGTTGAACCTTCCTTTCATAGTTCAGGCTTGAAACACTCTTTTTGTAGAATCTGGAAGTGGATATTTGGACCACTGTGCGGACTTCGTTGGAAACGGGTGTATCTTCACCTCAAACCAAGACAGAAGCATTCTCAGAAAGTTCTCTGTGTTGACTGCATTCAACTCACAGACTTGAACAATCGTTTTGATGGAGCAGTTTTGAAACTCTCTTTCTTTGGAATCTGCAAGTGGATATGTTCACCGCTTTGAAGATTTCTTTGGAAATGGGTTAATCTTCACATAAAAGCTAAACAGAAGCATTCTCAGAAACTTCTTTGTGATGATTGCATTCACCTCACAGAGTTGAACTTTCCCTTTGATAGAGCAGCTTTGAAACACTCTTTTTCTAGAATCTGCAAGTGGACATTTGGAGGGCTTTGTGGACTGTCGTGGAAAAGGAAATATCTTCTCATCTAAAGTACATAGAACCATTCTCAGAAACTACTCTGTGATGATTGCATTCAACTGACAGAGTTGAACGTTCCTTTTGATAGAGCAGTTTGGAAACACTCTTTTTGTAGAATCTGCATGTGGAGATTTGGACCGCTTTGAGGCCTATGGTAGTAAAGGAAATAACTTCATAGAAAAACCAAATGGAAGCATTCTCAGAAAATTCTTTGTGATGATTGAGTTGAACTCAGAGACCTGAACATTCCTTTTGATGGAGCAGTTTCCAAACACACTTCTCGTGGAATCTGCAAGTGGATATTTGGACCTCTCTGACGATTTTGTTGGAAGCGGGATACCGGAAGCATTCTCAGAAACTTCTTTGTGATGTTTGCATTCAACTCACAGAGTTGAACCTTCCTTTCATAGTTCAGGTTTGAAACACTCTTTTTGTAGAATCTGGAAGTGGATATTTGGACCACTGTGTGGACTTCGTTGGAAACGGGTGTATCTTCACCTCAAACCTAGACAGAAGCATTCTCAGAAAGTTCTCTGTGTTGACTGCATTCAACTCACAGAGTTGAACAATCGTTTTGATGGAGCAGTTTTGAAACTCTCTTTCTTTGGAATCTGCAAGTGGATATGTATACCGCTTTGAAGATTTCTTTGGAAATGGGTTAATCTTCACATAAAAGCTATACAGAAGCATTCTCAGAAACTTCTTTGTGATGATTGCATTCACCTCACAGAGTTGAACTTTCCCTTTGATAGAGCAGCTTTGAAACACTCTTTTTCTAGAATCTGCAAGTGGACATTTGGAGGGCTTTGTGGAGTGTGGTGGAAAAGGATATATCTTCTCTTCGAAACTACATAGAAGCATTCTCAGAAACTACTCTGTGATGATTGCATTCAACTGACAGAGTTGAACGTTCCTTTTGATAGAGCAGTTTGGAAACACTCTTTTTGGAGAATCTGCATGATGAGATTTGGACCGCTTTGAGACCTAAGTAGTAAAGGAAATAACTTCATAGAAAAACCAAATGGAAGCATTCTCAGAAAATTCTTTGTGATGATTGAGTTGAACTCAGAAACCTGAACATTCCTTTTGATGGAGCAGTTTCCAAACGCACTTCTCGTGGAATCGGCAAGTGGATATTTGGACCTCTCTGAGGATTTCCTTGGAAGCGGGATAAACTTCCCAGAACAAAACGGAAGCATTCTCAGAAACTTCTTTGTGATGTTTGCATTCAACTCACAGAGTTGAACATTCCTTTCATAGTTCGGGTTTGAAACACTCTTTTTGTAGAATCTGGAAGTGGATATTTGGACCACTGTGTGGACTTCGTTGGAAACGGGTATATCCTCACCTCAAACCTAGACAGAAGCATTCTCAGAAAGTTCTCTGTGTTGACTGCATTCAACTCACAGACTTGAACAATCGTTTTGATGGAGTAGTTTTGAAACTCTCTTTCTTTGGAATCTGCAAGTGGATATGTAGACCTCTTTGAAGATTTCGTTCGAAACGGGTTAATCTTCACATAAAAGCTAAACCCAAGCATTCTCAGAAACTTCTTTTTGATGATTGACTTGAACTCAGAGACCTGAACATTCCTTTTGATGGAGCAGTTTCCAAACACACTTCTCGTGGAATCTGCAAGTGGATATTTGGACCTCTCTGAGGATTTCGTTGGAAGCGGGATAAACTTCCCAGAACTAAACGGAAGCATTCTCAGAAACTTCTTTGTGATGTTTGCATTCAACTCACAGAGTTGAACCTTCCTTTCATAGTTCAGGTTGGAAACACTCTTTTTGTAGAATCTGGAAGTGGATATTTGGACCACTGTGTGGACTTCGTTGGAAACGGGTATATCCTCACCTCTAACCTAGACAGAAGCATTCTCAGAAAGTTCTCTGTGTTGACTGCATTCAACTCACAGACTTGAACAATCGTTTTGATGGAGCAGTTTTGAAACTCTCTTTCTTTGGAATCTGCAAGTGGATATGTTGACCTCTTTGAAAATTTCGTTGGAAACGGGTTAATCTTCACATAAAAGCTAAACAGAAGCATTCTCAGAAACTGCTTTGTGATGAATGCATTCACCTCACAGGGTTGAATTTTCCCTTTGATAGAGCAGCTTTGAAACAATCTTTTTCTAGAATCTGCAAGTGGACATTTGGAGGGCTTTGTGGACTGTCGTGGAAAAGGAAATATCTTCTCATCTAAAGTACATAGAAGCATTCTCAGAAACTACTCTGTGATGATTGCATTCAACTGACAGAGTTGAACGTTCCTTTTGATAGAGCAGTTTGGAAACACTCTTTTTGTAGAATCTGCATGTGGAGATTTGGACCGCTTTGAGGCCTATGGTAGTAAAGGAAATAACTTCATAAAAAAACCAAATGGAAGCATTCTCAGAAAATTCTTTGTGATGATTGAGTTGAACTCAGAGACCTGAACATTCCTTTTGATGGAGCAGTTTCCAAACACACTTCTCGAGGAATCTGCAAGTGGATATTTGGACCTCTCTGAGGGTTTTGTTGGAAGCGGGATACCGGAAGCATTCTCAGAAACTTCTTTGTGATGTTTGCATTCAACTCACAGAGTTGAACCTTCCTTTCATAGTTCAGGTTTGAAACACTCTTTTTGTAGAATCTGGAAGTGGATATTTGGACCACTGTGTGGACTTCGTTGGAAACGGGTGTATCTTCACCTCAAACCTAGACAGAAGCATTCTCAGAAAGTTCTCTGTGTTGACTGCATTCAACTCACAGAGTTGAACAATCGTTTTGATGGAGCAGTTTTGAAACTCTCTTTCTTTGGAATCTGCAAGTGGATATGTTTACCGCTTTGAAGATTTCTTTGGAAATGGGTTAATCTTCACATAAAAGCTAAACAGAAGCATTCTCAGAAACTTCTTTGTGATGAATGCATTCACCTCACAGAGTTGATCTTTCCCTTTGATAGAGCAGCTTTGAAACACTCTTTTTCTAGAATCTGCAAGTGGACATTTGGAGGGCTTTGTGGAGTGTGGTGGAAAAGGATATATCTTCTCTTCGAAACTACATAGAAGCATTCTCAGAAACTACTCTGTGATGATTGCATTCAACTGACAGAGTTGAACGTTCCTTTTGATAGAGCAGTTTGGAAACCCTCTTTTTGTAGAATCTGCATGTGGAGATTTGGACCGCTTTGAGGCCTATGATAGTAAAGGAAATAACTTCATAAAAAAACCAAATGGAAGCATTCTCAGAAAATTCTTTGTGATGATTGAGTTGAACTCAGAGACCTGAACATTCCTTTTGATGGAGCAGTTTCCAAACACACTTCTCGAGGAATCTGCAAGTGGATATTTGGACCTCTCTGAGGGTTTTGTTGGAAGCGGGATACCGGAAGCATTCTCAGAAACTTCTTTGTGATGTTTGCATTCAACTCACAGAGTTGAACCTTCCTTTCATAGTTCAGGTTTGAAACACTCTTTTTGTAGAATCTGGAAGTGGATATTTGGACCACTGTGTGGACTTCGTTGGAAACGGGTGTATCTTCACCTCAAACCTAGACAGAAGCATTCTCAGAAAGTTCTCTGTGTTGACTGCATTCAACTCACAGAGTTGAACAATCGTTTTGATGGAGCAGTTTTGAAACTCTCTTTCTTTGGAATCTGCAAGTGGATATGTTTACCGCTTTGAAGATTTCTTTGGAAATGGGTTAATCTTCACATAAAAGCTAAACAGAAGCATTCTCAGAAACTTCTTTGTGATGAATGCATTCACCTCACAGAGTTGATCTTTCCCTTTGATAGAGCAGCTTTGAAACACTCTTTTTCTAGAATCTGCAAGTGGACATTTGGAGGGCTTTGTGGAGTGTGGTGGAAAAGGATATATCTTCTCTTCGAAACTACATAGAAGCATTCTCAGAAACTACTCTGTGATGATTGCATTCAACTGACAGAGTTGAACGTTCCTTTTGATAGAGCAGTTTGGAAACACTCTTTTTGGAGAATCTGCATGAGGAGATTTGGACCGCTTTGAGACCTAAGTAGTAAAGGAAATAACTTCATAGAAAAACCAAATGGAAGCATTCTCAGAAAATTCTTTGTGATGATTGAGTTGAACTCAGAAACCTGAACATTCCTTTTGATGGAGCAGTTTCCAAACGCACTTCTCGTGGAATCGGCAAGTGGATATTTGGACCTCTCTGAGGATTTCCTTGGAAGCGGGATAAACTTCCCAGAACAAAACGGAAGCATTCTCAGAAACTTCTTTGTGATGTTTGCATTCAACTCACAGAGTTGAACATTCCTTTCATAGTTCGGGTTTGAAACACTCTTTTTGTAGAATCTGGAAGTGGATATTTGGACCACTGTGTGGACTTCGTTGGAAACGGGTATATCCTCACCTCAAACCTAGACAGAAGCATTCTCAGAAAGTTCTCTGTGTTGACTGCATTCAACTCACAGACTTGAACAATCGTTTTGATGGAGTAGTTTTGAAACTCTCTTTCTTTGGAATCTGCAAGTGGATATGTAGACCTCTTTGAAGATTTCGTTCGAAACGGGTTAATCTTCACATAAAAGCTAAACCCAAGCATTCTCAGAAACTTCTTTTTGATGATTGACTTGAACTCAGAGACCTGAACATTCCTTTTGATGGAGCAGTTTCCAAACACACTTCTCGTGGAATCTGCAAGTGGATATTTGGACCTCTCTGAGGATTTCGTTGGAAGCGGGATAAACTTCCCAGAACTAAACGGAAGCATTCTCAGAAACTTCTTTGTGATGTTTGCATTCAACTCACAGAGTTGAACCTTCCTTTCATAGTTCAGGTTGGAAACACTCTTTTTGTAGAATCTGGAAGTGGATATTTGGACCACTGTGTGGACTTCGTTGGAAACGGGTATATCCTCACCTCTAACCTAGACAGAAGCCTTCTCAGAAAGTTCTCTGTGTTGACTGCATTCAACTCACAGACTTGAACAATCGTTTTGATGGAGCAGTTTTGAAACTCTCTTTCTTTGGAATCTGCAAGTGGATATGTTGACCTCTTTGAAAATTTCGTTGGAAACGGGTTAATCTTCACATAAAAGCTAAACAGAAGCATTCTCAGAAACTGCTTTGTGATGAATGCATTCACCTCATAGAGTTGAATTTTCCCTTTGATAGAGCAGCTTTGAAACAATCTTTTTCTAGAATCTGCAAGTGGACATTTGGAGGGCTTTGTGGACTGTCGTGGAAAAGGAAATATCTTCTCATCTAAAGTACATAGAAGCATTCTCAGAAACTACTCTGTGATGATTGCATTCAACTGACAGAGTTGAACGTTCCTTTTGATAGAGCAGTTTGGAAACACTCTTTTTGTAGAATCTGCATGTGGAGATTTGGACCGCTTTGAGGCCTATGGTAGTAAAGGAAATAACTTCATAGAAAAACCAAATGGAAGCATTCTCAGAAAATTCTTTGTGATGATTGAGTTGAACTCAGAGACCTGAACATTCCTTTTGATGGAGCAGTTTCCAAACACACTTCTCGTGGAATCTGCAAGTGGATATTTGGACCTCTCTGAGGATTTTGTTGGAAGCGGGATACCGGAAGCATTCTCAGAAACTTCTTTGTGATGTTTGCATTCAACTCACAGAGTTGAACCTTCCTTTCATAGTTCAGGTTTGAAACACTCTTTTTGTAGAATCTGGAAGTGGATATTTGGACCACTGTGTGGACTTCGTTGGAAACGGGTGTATCTTCACCTCAAACCTAGACAGAAGCATTCTCAGAAAATTCTCTGTGTTGACTGCATTCAACTCACAGACTTGAACAATCGTTTTGATGGAGCAGTTTTGAAACTCTCTTTCTTTGGAATCTGCAAGTGGATATGTTTACCGCTTTGAAGATTTCTTTGGAAATGGGTTAATCTTCACATAAAAGCTAAACAGAAGCATTCTCAGAAACTTCTTTGTGATGATTGCATTCACCTCACAGAGTTGAACTTTCCCTTTGATAGAGCAGCTTTGAAACACTCTTTTTCTAGAATCTGCAAGTGGACATTTGGAGGGATTTGTGGAGTGTGGTGGAAAAGGATATATCTTCTCTTCGAAACTACATAGAAGCATTCTCAGAAACTACTCTGTGATGATTGCATTCAACTGAAAGAGTTGAACGTTCCTTTTGATAGAGCAGTTTGGAAACACTCTTTTTGGAGAATCTGCATGAGGAGATTTGGACCGCTTTGAGACCTAAGTAGTAAAGGAAATAACGTCATAGAAAAACCAAATGGAAGCATTCTCAGAAAATTCTTTGTTATGATTGATTTGAACTCAGAGACCTGAACATTCCTTTTGATGGAGCAGTTTCCAAACGCACTTCTCGTGGAATCGGCAAGTGGATATTTGGACCTCTCTGAGGATTTCCTTGGAAGCGGGATAAACTTCCCAGAACAAAACGGAAGCATTCTCAGAAACTTCTTTGTGATGTTTGCATTCAACTCACAGAGTTGAACCTTCCTTTCATAGTTCGGGTTTGAAACACTCTTTTTGTAGAATCTGGAAGTGGATATTTGGACCACTGTGTGGACTTCGTTGGAAACGGGTATATCCTCACCTCAAACCTAGACAGAAGCATTCTCAGAAAGTTCTCTGTGTTGACTGCATTCAACTCACAGACTTGAACAATCGTTTTGATGGAGTAGTTTTGAAACTCTCTTTCTTTGGAATCTGCAAGTGGATATGTTGACCTCTTTGAAGATTTCGTTCGAAACGGGTTAATCTTCACATAAAAGCTAAACCCAAGCATTCTCAGAAACTTCTTTTTGATGATTGACTTGAACTCAGAGACCTGAACATTCCTTTTGATGGAGCAGTTTCCAAACACACTTCTCGTGGAATCTGCAAGTGGATATTTGGACCTCTCTGAGGATTTCGTTGGAAGCGGGATAAACTTCCCAGAACTAAACGGAAGCATTCTCAGAAACTTCTTTGTGATGTTTGCATTCAACTCACAGAGTTGAACCTTCCTTTCATAGTTCAGGTTGGAAACACTCTTTTTGTAGAATCTGGAAGTGGATATTTGGACCACTGTGTGGACTTCGTTGGAAACGGGTATATCCTCACCTCTAACCTAGACAGAAGCCTTCTCAGAAAGTTCTCTGTGTTGACTGCATTCAACTCACAGACTTCAACAATCGTTTTGATGGAGCAGTTTTGAAACTCTCTTTCTTTGGAATCTGCAAGTGGATATGTTGACCTCTTTGAAAATTTCGTTGGAAACGGGTTAATCTTCACATAAAAGCTAAACAGAAGCATTCTCAGAAACTGCTTTGTGATGAATGCATTCACCTCACAGAGTTGAATTTTCCCTTTGATAGAGCAGCTTTGAAACAATCTTTTTCTAGAATCTGCAAGTGGACATTTGGAGGGCTTTGTGGACTGTGGTGGAAAAGGAAATATCTTCTCATCTAAAGTACATAGAAGCATTCTCAGAAACTACTCTGTGATGATTGCATTCAACTGACAGAGTTGAACGTTCCTTTTGATAGAGCAGTTTGGAAACACTCTTTTTGTAGAATCTGCATGTGGAGATTTGGACCGCTTTGAGGCCTATGGTAGTAAAGGAAATAACTTCATAGAAAAACCAAATGGAAGCATTCTCAGAAAATTCTTTGTGATGCTTGAGTTGAACTCAGAGACCTGAACATTCCTTTTGATGGAGCAGTTTCCAAACACACTTCTCGTGGAATCTGCAAGTGGATATTTGGACCTCTCTGAGGATTTTGTTGGAAGCGGGATACCGGAAGCATTCTCAGAAACTTCTTTGTGATGTTTGCATTCAACTCACAGAGTTGAACCTTCCTTTCATAGTTCAGGTTTGAAACACTCTTTTTGTAGAATCTGGAATTGGATATTTGGACCACTGTGTGGACTTCGTTGGAAACGGGTGTATCTTCACCTCAAACCTAGACAGAAGCATTCTCAGAAAGTTCTCTGTGTTGACTGCATTCAACTCACAGACTTGAACAATCGTTTTGATGGAGCAGTTTTGAAACTCTCTTTCTTTGGAATCTGCAAGTGGATATGTTTACCGCTTTGAAGATTTCTTTGGAAATGGGTTAATCTTCACATAAAAGCTAAACAGAAGCATTCTCAGAAACTTCTTTGTGATGATTGCATTCACCTCACAGAGTTGAACTTTCCCTTTGATAGAGCAGCTTTGAAACACTCTTTTTCTAGAATCTGCAAGTGGACATTTGGAGGGCTTTGTGGAGTGTGGTGGAAAAGGATATATCTTCTCTTCGAAACTACATAGAAGCATTCTCAGAAACTACTCTGTGATGATTGCATTCAACTGACAGAGTTGAACGTTCCTTTTGATAGAGCAGTTTGGAAACACTCTTTTTGGAGAATCTGCATGAGGAGATTTGGACCGCTTTGAGACCTAAGTAGTAAAGGAAATAACTTCATAGAAAAACCAAATGGAAGCATTCTCAGAAAATTCTTTGTGATGATTTAGTTGAACTCAGAGACCTATAAAAGCTGAACCCAAGCATTCTCAGAAACTTCTTTTTGATGATTGACTTGAACTCAGAGACCTGAATATTCCTTTTGATGGAGCAGTTTCCAAACGCACTTCTCGTGGAATCGGCAAGTGGATATTTGGACCTCTCTGAGGATTTCCTTGGAAGCGGGATAAACTTCCCAGAACAAAACGGAAGGATCCTCAGAAACTTCTTTGTGATGTTTGCATTCAACTCACAGAGTTGAACCTTCCTTTCATAGTTCGGGTTTGAAACACTCTTTTTGTAGAATCTGGAAGTGGATATTTGGACCAATGTGTGCACTTCGTTGGAAACGGGTATATCCTCACCTCAAACCTAGACAGAAGCATTCTCAGAAAGTTCTCTGTGTTGACTGCATTCAACTCACAGACTTGAACAATCGTTTTGATGGAGCAGTTTTGAAACTCTCTTTCTTTGGAAACTGCAAGTGGATATGTAGACCTCTTTGAAGATTTCGTTCGAAACGGGTTAATCTTCACATAAAAGCTAAACCCAAGCATTCTCAGAAACTTCTTTTTGATGATTGACTTGAACTCAGAGACCTGAACATTCCTTTTGATGGAGCAGTTTCCAAACACACTTCTCGTGGAATCTGCAAGTGGATATTTGGACCTCTCTGAGGATTTCGTTGGAAGCGGGATAAACTTCCCAGAACTAAACGGAAGCATTCTCAGAAACTTCTTTGTGATGTTTGCATTCAACTCACAGAGTAGAACCTTCCTTTCATAGTTCAGGTTTGAAACACTCTTTTTGTAGAATCTGGAAGTGGATATTTGGACCACTGTGTGGACTTCCTTGGAAACGGGTATATCCTCACCTCTAACCTAGACAGAAGCCTTCTCAGAAATTTCTCTGTGTTGACTGCATTCAACTCACAGACTTGAACAATCGTTTTGATGGAGCAGTTTTGAAACTCTCTTTCTTTGGAATCTGCAAGTGGATATGTTGACCTCTTTGAAAATTTCGTTGGAAACGGGTTAATCTTCACATAAAAGCTAAACAGAAGCATTCTCAGAAACTGCTTTGTGATGAATGCATTCACCTCACAGAGTTGAATTTTCCCTTTGATAGAGCAGCTTTGAAACAATCTTCTTCTAGAATCTGCAAGTGGACATTTGGAGGGCTTTGTGGACTGTCGTGGAAAAGGAAATATCTTCTCATCTAAAGTACATAGAAGCATTCTCAGAAACTACTCTGTGATGATTGCATTCAACTGACAGAGTTGAACGTTCCTTTTGATAGAGCAGTTTGGAAACACTCTTTTTGTAGAATCTGCATGTGGAGATTTGGACCGCTTTGAGGCCTATGGTAGTAAAGGAAATAACTTCATAGAAAAACCAAATGGAAGCATTCTCAGAAAATTCTTTGTGATGATTGAGTTGAACTCAGAGACCTGAACATTCCTTTTGATGGAGCAGTTTCCAAACACACTTCTCGTGGAATCTGCAAGTGGATATTTGGACCTCTCTGAGGATTTTGTTGGAAGCGGGATACCGGAAGCATTCTCAGAAACTTCTTTGTGATGTTTGCATTCAACTCACAGAGTTGAACCTTCCTTTCATAGTTCAGGTTTGAAACACTCTTTTTGTAGAATCTGGAATTGGATATTTGGACCACTGTGTGGACTTCGTTGGAAACGGGTGTATCTTCACCTCAAACCTAGACAGAAGCATTCTCAGAAAGTTCTCTGTGTTGACTGCATTCAACTCACAGACTTGAACAATCGTTTTGATGGAGCAGTTTTGAAACTCTCTTTCTTTGGAATCTGCAAGTGGATATGTTTACCGCTTTGAAGATTTCTTTGGAAATGGGTTAATCTTCACATAAAAGCTAAACAGAAGCATTCTCAGAAACTTCTTTGTGATGATTGCATTCACCTCACGGAGTTGAACTTTCCCTTTGATAGAGCAGCTTTGAAACACTCTTTTTCTAGAATCTGCAAGTGGACATTTGGAGGGCTTTGTGGAGTGTGGTGGAAAAGGATATATCTTCTCTTCGAAACTACATAGAAGCATTCTCAGAAACTACTCTGTGATGATTGCATTCAACTGACAGAGTTGAACGTTCCTTTTGATAGAGCAGTTTGGAAACACTCTTTTTGGAGAATCTGCATGAGGAGATTTGGACCGCTTTGAGACCTAAGTAGTAAAGGAAATAACTTCATAGAAAAACCAAATGGAAGCATTCTCAGAAAATTCTTTGTGATGATTGAGTTGAACTCAGAGACCTATAAAAGCTGAACCCAAGCATTCTCAGAAACTTCTTTTTGATGATTGACTTGAACTCAGAGACCTGAATATTCCTTTTGATGGAGCAGTTTCCAAACACACTTCTCGTGGAATCTGCAAGTGGATATTTGGACCTCTCTGAGGATTTCGTTGGAAGCGGGATAAACTTCCCAGAACTAAACGGAAGCATTCTCAGAAACTTCTTTGTGATGTTTGCATTCAACTCACAGAGTAGAACCTTCCTTTCATAGTTCAGGTTTGAAACACTCTTTTTGTAGAATCTGGAAGTGGATATTTGGACCACTGTGTGGACTTCGTTGGAAACGGGTATATCCTCACCTCTAACCTAGACAGAAGCCTTCTCAGAAATTTCTCTGTGTTGACTGCATTCAACTCACAGACTTGAACAATCGTTTTGATGGAGCAGTTTTGAAACTCTCTTTCTTTGGAATCTGCAAGTGGATATGTTGACCTCTTTGAAAATTTCGTTGGAAACGGGTTAATCTTCACATAAAAGCTAAACAGAAGCATTCTCAGAAACTGCTTTGTGATGAATGCATTCACCTCACAGAGTTGAATTTTCCCTTTGATAGAGCAGCTTTGAAACAATCTTTTTCTAGAATCTGCAAGTGGACATTTGGAGGGATTTGTGGAGTGTGGTGGAAAAGGATATATCTTCTCTTCGAAACTACATAGAAGCATTCTCAGAAACTACTCTGTGATGATTGCATTCAACTGACAGAGTTGAACGTTCCTTTTGATAGAGCAGTTTGGAAACACTCTTTTTGGAGAATCTGCATGAGGAGATTTGGACCGCTTTGAGACCTAAGTAGTAAAGGAAATAACTTCATAGAAAAACCAAATGGAAGCATTCTCAGAAAATTCTTTGTGATGATTGAGTTGAACTCAGTGACCTGAACATTCCTTTTGATGGAGCAGTTTCCAAACGCACTTCTCGTGGAATCGGCAAGTGGATATTTGGACCTCTCTGAGGATTTCCTTGGAAGCGGGATAAACTTCCCAGAACAAAACGGAGGGATCCTCAGAAACTTCTTTGTGATGTTTGCATTCAACTCACAGAGTTGAACCTTCCTTTCATAGTTCGGGTTTGAAACACTCTTTTTGTAGAATCTGGAAGTGGATATTTGGACCAATGTGTGCACTTCGTTGGAAACGGGTATATCCTCACCTCAAACCTAGACAGAAGCATTCTCAGAAAGTTCTCTGTGTTGACTGCATTCAACTCACAGACTTGAACAATCGTTTTGATGGAGTAGTTTTGAAACTCTCTTTCTTTGGAAACTGCAAGTGGATATGTAGACCTCTTTGAAGATTTCGTTCGAAACGGGTTAATCTTCACATAAAAGCTAAACCCAAGCATTCTCAGAAACTTCTTTTTGATGATTGACTTGAACTCAGAGACCTGAACATTCCTTTTGATGGAGCAGTTTCCAAACACACTTCTCGTGGAATCTGCAAGTGGATATTTGGACCTCTCTGAGGATTTCGTTGGAAGCGGGATAAACTTCCCAGAACTAAACGGAAGCATTCTCAGAAACTTCTTTGTGATGTTTGCATTCAACTCACAGAGTAGAACCTTCCTTTCATAGTTCAGGTTTGAAACACTCTTTTTGTAGAATCTGGAAGTGGATATTTGGACCACTGTGTGGACTTCGTTGGAAACGGGTATATCCTCACCTCTAACCTAGACAGAAGCCTTCTCAGAAATTTCTCTGTGTTGACTGCATTCAACTCACAGACTTGAACAATCGTTTTGATGGAGCAGTTTTGAAACTCTCTTTCTTTGGAATCTGCAAGTGGATATGTTGACCTCTTTGAAAATTTCGTTGGAAACGGGTTAATCTTCACATAAAAGCTAAACAGAAGCATTCTCAGAAACTGCTTTGTGATGAATGCATTCACCTCACAGAGTTGAATTTTCCCTTTGATAGAGCAGCTTTGAAACAATCTTTTTCTAGAATCTGCAAGTGGACATTTGGAGGGCTTTGTGGACTGTCGTGGAAAAGGAAATATCTTCTCATCTAAAGTACATAGAAGCATTCTCAGAAACTACTCTGTGATGATTGCATTCAACTGACAGAGTTGAACGTTCCTTTTGATAGAGCAGTTTGGAAACACTCTTTTTGTAGAATCTGCATGTGGAGATTTGGACCGCTTTGAGGCCTATGGTAGTAAAGGAAATAACTTCATAGAAAAACCAAATGGAAGCATTCTCAGAAAATTCTTTGTGATGATTGAGTTGAACTCAGAGACCTGAACATTCCTTTTGATGGAGCAGTTTCCAAACACACTTCTCGTGGAATCTGCAAGTGGATATTTGGACCTCTCTGAGGATTTTGTTGGAAGCGGGATACCGGAAGCATTCTCAGAAACTTCTTTGTGATGTTTGCATTCAACTCACAGAGTTGAACCTTCCTTTCATAGTTCAGGTTTGAAACACTCTTTTTGTAGAATCTGGAAGTGGATATTTGGACCACTGTGTGGACTTCGTTGGAAAGGGGTGTATCTTCACCTCAAACCTAGACAGAAGCATTCTCAGAAAGTTCTCTGTGTTGACTGCATTCAACTCACAGACTTGAACAATCGTTTTGATGGAGCAGTTTTGAAACTCTCTTTCTTTGGAATCTGCAAGTGGATATGTTTACCGCTTTGAAGATTTCTTTGGAAATGGGTTAATCTTCACATAAAAGCTAAACAGAAGCATTCTCAGAAACTTCTTTGTGATGATTGCATTCACCTCACAGAGTTGAACTCTGCCTTTGATCGAGCAGCTTTGAAACACTCTTTTTCTAGAATCTGCAAGTGGACATTTGGAGGGATTTGTGGAGTGTGGTGGAAAAGGATATATCTTCTCTTCGAAACTACATAGAAGCATTCTCAGAAACTACTCTGTGATGATTGCATTCAACTGACAGAGTTGAACGTTCCTTTTGATAGAGCAGTTTGGAAACACTCTTTTTGGAGAATCTGCATGAGGAGATTTGGACCGCTTTGAGACCTAAGTAGTAAAGGAAATAACTTCATAGAAAAACCAAATGGAAGCATTCTCAGAAAATTCTTTGTGATGATTGAGTTGAACTCAGAGACCTGAACATTCCTTTTGATGGAGCAGTTTCCAAACGCACTTCTCGTGGAATCGGCAAGTGGATATTTGGACCTCTCTGAGGATTTCCTTGGAAGCGGGATAAACTTCCCAGAACAAAACGGAAGGATCCTCAGAAACTTCTTTGTGATGTTTGCATTCAACTCACAGAGTTGAACCTTCCTTTCATAGTTCGGGTTTGAAACACTCTTTTTGTAGAATCTGGAAGTGGATATTTGGACCAATGTGTGCACTTCGTTGGAAACGGGTATATCCTCACCTCAAACCTAGACAGAAGCATTCTCAGAAAGTTCTCTGTGTTGACTGCATTCAACTCACAGACTTGAACAATCGTTTTGATGGAGCAGTTTTGAAACTCTCTTTCTTTGGAAACTGCAAGTGGATATGTAGACCTCTTTGAAGATTTCGTTCGAAACGGGTTAATCTTCACATAAAAGCTAAACCCAAGCATTCTCAGAAACTTCTTTTTGATGATTGACTTGAACTCAGAGACCTGAACATTCCTTTTGATGGAGCAGTTTCCAAACACACTTCTCGTGGAATCTGCAAGTGGATATTTGGACCTCTCTGAGGATTTCGTTGGAAGCGGGATAAACTTCCCAGAACTAAACGGAAGCATTCTCAGAAACTTCTTTGTGATGTTTGCATTCAACTCACAGAGTAGAACCTTCCTTTCATAGTTCAGGTTTGAAACACTCTTTTTGTAGAATCTGGAAGTGGATATTTGGACCACTGTGTGGACTTCCTTGGAAACGGGTATATCCTCACCTCTAACCTAGACAGAAGCCTTCTCAGAAATTTCTCTGTGTTGACTGCATTCAACTCACAGACTTGAACAATCGTTTTGATGGAGCAGTTTTGAAACTCTCTTTCTTTGGAATCTGCAAGTGGATATGTTGACCTCTTTGAAAATTTCGTTGGAAACGGGTTAATCTTCACATAAAAGCTAAACAGAAGCATTCTCAGAAACTGCTTTGTGATGAATGCATTCACCTCACAGAGTTGAATTTTCCCTTTGATAGAGCAGCTTTGAAACAATCTTCTTCTAGAATCTGCAAGTGGACATTTGGAGGGCTTTGTGGACTGTCGTGGAAAAGGAAATATCTTCTCATCTAAAGTACATAGAAGCATTCTCAGAAACTACTCTGTGATGATTGCATTCAACTGACAGAGTTGAACGTTCCTTTTGATAGAGCAGTTTGGAAACACTCTTTTTGTAGAATCTGCATGTGGAGATTTGGACCGCTTTGAGGCCTATGGTAGTAAAGGAAATAACTTCATAGAAAAACCAAATGGAAGCATTCTCAGAAAATTCTTTGTGATGATTGAGTTGAACTCAGAGACCTGAACATTCCTTTTGATGGAGCAGTTTCCAAACACACTTCTCGTGGAATCTGCAAGTGGATATTTGGACCTCTCTGAGGATTTTGTTGGAAGCGGGATACCGGAAGCATTCTCAGAAACTTCTTTGTGATGTTTGCATTCAACTCACAGAGTTGAACCTTCCTTTCATAGTTCAGGTTTGAAACACTCTTTTTGTAGAATCTGGAATTGGATATTTGGACCACTGTGTGGACTTCGTTGGAAACGGGTGTATCTTCACCTCAAACCTAGACAGAAGCATTCTCAGAAAGTTCTCTGTGTTGACTGCATTCAACTCACAGACTTGAACAATCGTTTTGATGGAGCAGTTTTGAAACTCTCTTTCTTTGGAATCTGCAAGTGGATATGTTTACCGCTTTGAAGATTTCTTTGGAAATGGGTTAATCTTCACATAAAAGCTAAACAGAAGCATTCTCAGAAACTTCTTTGTGATGATTGCATTCACCTCACAGAGTTGAACTTTCCCTTTGATAGAGCAGCTTTGAAACACTCTTTTTCTAGAATCTGCAAGTGGACATTTGGAGGGCTTTGTGGAGTGTGGTGGAAAAGGATATATCTTCTCTTCGAAACTACATAGAAGCATTCTCAGAAACTACTCTGTGATGATTGCATTCAACTGACAGAGTTGAACGTTCCTTTTGATAGAGCAGTTTGGAAACACTCTTTTTGGAGAATCTGCATGAGGAGATTTGGACCGCTTTGAGACCTAAGTAGTAAAGGAAATAACTTCATAGAAAAACCAAATGGAAGCATTCTCAGAAAATTCTTTGTGATGATTGAGTTGAACTCAGAGACCTATAAAAGCTGAACCCAAGCATTCTCAGAAACTTCTTTTTGATGATTGACTTGAACTCAGAGACCTGAATATTCCTTTTGATGGAGCAGTTTCCAAACACACTTCTCGTGGAATCTGCAAGTGGATATTTGGACCTCTCTGAGGATTTCGTTGGAAGCGGGATAAACTTCCCAGAACTAAACGGAAGCATTCTCAGAAACTTCTTTGTGATGTTTGCATTCAACTCACAGAGTAGAACCTTCCTTTCATAGTTCAGGTTTGAAACACTCTTTTTGTAGAATCTGGAAGTGGATATTTGGACCACTGTGTGGACTTCGTTGGAAACGGGTATATCCTCACCTCTAACCTAGACAGAAGCCTTCTCAGAAATTTCTCTGTGTTGACTGCATTCAACTCACAGACTTGAACAATCGTTTTGATGGAGCAGTTTTGAAACTCTCTTTCTTTGGAATCTGCAAGTGGATATGTTGACCTCTTTGAAAATTTCGTTGGAAACGGGTTAATCTTCACATAAAAGCTAAACAGAAGCATTCTCAGAAACTGCTTTGTGATGAATGCATTCACCTCACAGAGTTGAATTTTCCCTTTGATAGAGCAGCTTTGAAACAATCTTTTTCTAGAATCTGCAAGTGGACATTTGGAGGGATTTGTGGAGTGTGGTGGAAAAGGATATATCTTCTCTTCGAAACTACATAGAAGCATTCTCAGAAACTACTCTGTGATGATTGCATTCAACTGACAGAGTTGAACGTTCCTTTTGATAGAGCAGTTTGGAAACACTCTTTTTGGAGAATCTGCATGAGGAGATTTGGACCGCTTTGAGACCTAAGTAGTAAAGGAAATAACTTCATAGAAAAACCAAATGGAAGCATTCTCAGAAAATTCTTTGTGATGATTGAGTTGAACTCAGTGACCTGAACATTCCTTTTGATGGAGCAGTTTCCAAACGCACTTCTCGTGGAATCGGCAAGTGGATATTTGGACCTCTCTGAGGATTTCCTTGGAAGCGGGATAAACTTCCCAGAACAAAACGGAAGGATCCTCAGAAACTTCTTTGTGATGTTTGCATTCAACTCACAGAGTTGAACCTTCCTTTCATAGTTCGGGTTTGAAACACTCTTTTTGTAGAATCTGGAAGTGGATATTTGGACCAATGTGTGCACTTCGTTGGAAACGGGTATATCCTCACCTCAAACCTAGACAGAAGCATTCTCAGAAAGTTCTCTGTGTTGACTGCATTCAACTCACAGACTTGAACAATCGTTTTGATGGAGTAGTTTTGAAACTCTCTTTCTTTGGAAACTGCAAGTGGATATGTAGACCTCTTTGAAGGTTTCGTTCGAAACGGGTTAATCTTCACATAAAAGCTAAACCCAAGCATTCTCAGAAACTTCTTTTTGATGATTGACTTGAACTCAGAGACCTGAACATTCCTTTTGATGGAGCAGTTTCCAAACACACTTCTCGTGGAATCTGCAAGTGGATATTTGGACCTCTCTGAGGATTTCGTTGGAAGCGGGATAAACTTCCCAGAACTAAACGGAAGCATTCTCAGAAACTTCTTTGTGATGTTTGCATTCAACTCACAGAGTAGAACCTTCCTTTCATAGTTCAGGTTTGAAACACTCTTTTTGTAGAATCTGGAAGTGGATATTTGGACCACTGTGTGGACTTCCTTGGAAACGGGTATATCCTCACCTCTAACCTAGACAGAAGCCTTCTCAGAAATTTCTCTGTGTTGACTGCATTCAACTCACAGACTTGAACAATCGTTTTGATGGAGCAGTTTTGAAACTCTCTTTCTTTGGAATCTGCAAGTGGATATGTTGACCTCTTTGAAAATTTCGTTGGAAACGGGTTAATCTTCACATAAAAGCTAAACAGAAGCATTCTCAGAAACTGCTTTGTGATGAATGCATTCACCTCACAGAGTTGAATTTTCCCTTTGATAGGGCAGCTTTGAAACAATCTTCTTCTAGAATCTGCAAGTGGACATTTGGAGGGCTTTGTGGACTGTCGTGGAAAAGGAAATATCTTCTCATCTAAAGTACATAGAAGCATTCTCAGAAACTACTCTGTGATGATTGCATTCAACTGACAGAGTTGAACGTTCCTTTTGATAGAGCAGTTTGGAAACATTCTTTTTGTAGAATCTGCATGTGGAGATTTGGACCGCTTTGAGGCCTATGGTAGTAAAGGAAATAACTTCATAGAAAAACCAAATGGAAGCATTCTCAGAAAATTCTTTGTGATGATTGAGTTGAACTCAGAGACCTGAACATTCCTTTTGATGGAGCAGTTTCCAAACACACTTCTCGTGGAATCTGCAAGTGGATATTTGGACCTCTCTGACGATTTTGTTGGAAGCGGGATACCGGAAGCATTCTCAGAAACTTCTTTGTGATGTTTGCATTCAACTCACAGAGTTGAACCTTCCTTTCATAGTTCAGGTTTGAAACACTCTTTTTGTAGAATCTGGAAGTGGATATTTGGACCACTGTGTGGACTTCGTTGGAAACGGGTGTATCTTCACCTGAAACCTAGACAGAAGCATTCTCAGAAAGTTCTCTGTGTTGACTGCATTCAACTCACAGACTTGAACAATCGTTTTGATGGAGCAGTTTTGAAACTCTCTTTCTTTGGAATCTGCAAGTGGATATGTTTACCGCTTTGAAGATTTCTTTGGAAATGGGTTAATCTTCACATAAAAGCTAAACAGAAGCATTCTCAGAAACTTCTTTGTGATGAATGCATTCACATCACAGAGTTGATCTTTCCCTTTGATAGAGCAGCTTTGAAACACTCTTTTTCTAGAATCTGCAAGTGGACATTTGGAGGGCTTTGTGGAGTGTGGTGGAAAAGGATATATCTTCTCTTCGAAACTACATAGAAGCATTCTCAGAAACTACTCTGTGATGATTGCATTCAACTGACAGAGTTGAACGTTCCTTTTGATAGAGCAGTTTGGAAACACTCTTTTTGGAGAATCTGCATGAGGAGATTTGGACCGCTTTGAGACCTAAGTAGTAAAGGAAATAACTTCATAGAAAAACCAAATGGAAGCATTCTCAGAAAATTCTTTGTGATGATTGAGTTGAACTCAGAGACCTGAACATTCCTTTTGATGGAGCAGTTTCCAAACGCACTTCTCGTGGAATCGGCAAGTGGATATTTGGACCTCTCTGAGGATTTCCTTGGAAGCGGGATAAACTTCCCAGAACAAAACGGAAGCATTCTCAGAAACTTCTTTGTGATGTTTGCATTCAACTCACAGAGTTGAACCTTCCTTTCATAGTTCGGGTTTGAAACACTCTTTTTGTAGAATCTGGAAGTGGATATTTGGACCACTGTGTGGACTTCGTTGGAAACGGGTATATCCTCACCTCAAAACTAGACAGAAGCCTTCACAGAAAGTTCTCTGTGTTGACTGCATTCAACTCACAGACTTGAACAATCGTTTTGATGGAGTAGTTTTGAAACTCTCTTTCTTTGGAAACTGCAAGTGGATATGTAGACCTCTTTGAAGATTTCGTTCGAAACGGGTTAATCTTCACATAAAAGCTAAACCCAAGCATTCTCAGAAACTTCTTTTTGATGATTGACTTGAACTCAGAGACCTGAACATTCCTTTTGATGGAGCAGTTTCCAAACACACTTCTCGTGGAATCTGCAAGTGGATATTTGGACCTCTCTGAGGATTTCGTTGGAAGCGGGATAAACTTCCCAGAACTAAACGGAAGCATTCTCAGAAACTTCTTTGTGATGTTTGCATTCAACTCACAGAGTTGAACCTTCCTTTCATAGTTCAGGTTTGAAACACTCTTTTTGTAGAATCTGGAAGTGGATATTTGGACCACTGTGTGGACTTCGTTGGAAACTGGTATATCCTCACCTCTAACCTAGACAGAAGCCTTCTCAGAAAGTTCTCTGTGTTGACTGCATTCAACTCACAGACTTGAACAATCGTTTTGATGGAGCAGTTTTGAAACTCTCTTTCTTTGGAATCTGCAAGTGGATATGTTGACCTCTTTGAAAATTTCGTTGGAAACGGGTTAATCTTCACATAAAAGCTAAACAGAAGCATTCTCAGAAACTGCTTTGTGATGAATGCATTCACCTCACAGAGTTGAATTTTCCCTTTGATAGAGCAGCTTTGAAACAATCTTTTTCTAGAATCTGCAAGTGGACATTTGGAGGGCTTTGTGGACTGTCGTGGAAAAGGAAATATCTTCTCATCTAAAGTACATAGAAGCATTCTCAGAAACTACTCTGTGATGATTGCATTCAACTGACAGAGTTGAACGTTTCTTTTGATAGAGCAGTTTGGAAACACTCTTTTTGTAGAATCTGCATGTGGAGATTTGGACCGCTTTGAGGCCTATGGTAGTAAAGGAAATAACTTCATAGAAAAACCAAATGGAAGCATTCTCAGAAAATTCTTTGTGATGATTGAGTTGAACTCAGAGACCTGAACATTCCTTTTGATGGAGCAGTTTCCAAACACACTTCTCGTGGAATCTGCAAGTGGATATTTGGTCCTCTCTGAGGATTTTGTTGGAAGCGGGATACCGGAAGCATTCTCAGAAACTTCTTTGTGATGTTTGCATTCAACTCACAGAGTTGAACCTTCCTTTCATAGTTCAGCCTTGAAACACTCTTTTTGAAGAATCTGGAAGTGGATATTTGGACCACTGTGCGGACTTCGTTGGAAACGGGTGTATCTTCACCTCAAACCAAGACAGAAGCATTCTCAGAAAGTTCTCTGTGTTGACTGCATTCAACTCACAGACTTGAACAATCGTTTTGATGGAGCAGTTTTGAAACTCTCTTTCTTTGGAATCTGCAAGTGGATATGTTCACCGATTTGAAGATTTCTTTGGAAATGGGTTAATCTTCACATAAAAGCTAAACAGAAGCATTCTCAGAAACTTCTTTGTGATGATTGCATTCACCTCACAGAGTTGAACTTTCCCTTTGATAGAGCAGCTTTGAAACACTCTTTTTCTAGAATCTGCAAGTGGACATTTGGAGGGCTTTGTGGACTGTCGTGGAAAAGGAAATATCTTCTCATCTAAAGTAGATAGAACCATTCTCAGAAACTACTCTGTGATGATTGCATTCAACTGACAGAGTTGAACGTTCCTTTTGATAGAGCAGTTTGGAAACACTCTTTTTGTAGAATCTGCATGTGGAGATTTGGACCGCTTTGAGGCCTATGGTAGTAAAGGAAATAACTTCATAGAAAAACCAAATGGAAGCATTCTCAGAAAATTCTTTGTGATGATTGAGTTGAACTCAGAGACCTGAACATTCCTTTTGATGGAGCAGTTTCCAAACACACTTCTCGTGGAATCTGCAAGTGGATATTTGGACCTCTCTGACGATTTTGTTGGAAGCGGGATACCGGAAGCATTCTCAGAAACTTCTTTGTGATGTTTGCATTCAACTCACAGAGTTGAACCTTCCTTTCATAGTTCAGGTTTGAAACACTCTTTTTGTAGAATCTGGAAGTGGATATTTGGACCACTGTGTGGACTTCGTTGGAAACGGGTGTATCTTCACCTCAAACCTAGACAGAAGCATTCTCAGAAAGTTCTCTGTGTTGACTGCATTCAACTCACAGAGTTGAACAATCGTTTTGATGGAGCAGTTTTGAAACTCTCTTTCTTTGGAATCTGTAAGTGGATATGTTTACCGCTTTGAAGATTTCTTTGGAAATGGGTTAATCTTCACATAAAAGCTAAAGAGAAGCATTCTCAGAAACTTCTTTGTGATGATTGCATTCACCTCACAGAGTTGAACTTTCCCTTTGATAGAGCAGCTTTGAAACACTCTTTTTCTAGAATCTGCAAGTGGACATTTGGAGGGCTTTGTGGAGTGTGGTGGAAAAGGATATATCTTCTCTTCGAAACTACATAGAAGCATTCTCAGAAACTACTCTGTGATGATTGCATTCAACTGACAGAGTTGAACGTTCCTTTTGATAGAGCAGTTTGGAAACACTCTTTTTGGAGAATCTGCATGATGAGATTTGGACCGCTTTGAGACCTAAGTAGTAAAGGAAATAACTTCATAGAAAAACCAAATGGAAGCATTCTCAGAAAATTCTTTGTGATGATTGAGTTGAACTCAGAAACCTGAACATTCCTTTTGATGGAGCAGTTTCCAAACGCACTTCTCGTGGAATCGGCAAGTGGATATTTGGACCTCTCTGAGGATTTCCGTGGAAGCGGGATAAACTTCCCAGAACAAAACGGAAGCATTCTCAGAAACTTCTTTGTGATGTTTGCATTCAACTCACAGAGTTGAACATTCCTTTCATAGTTCGGGTTTGAAACACTCTTTTTGTAGAATCTGGAAGTGGATATTTGGACCACTGTGTGGACTTCATTGGAAGCGGGTATATCCTCACCTCAAACCTAGACAGAAGCATTCTCAGAAAGTTCTCTGTGTTGACTGCATTCAACTCACAGACTTGAACAATCGTTTTGATGGAGTAGTTTTGAAACTCTCTTTCTTTGGAATCTGCAAGTGGATATGTAGACCTCTTTGAAGATTTCGTTCGAAACGGGTTAATCTTCACATAAAAGCTAAACCCAAGCATTCTCAGAAACTTCTTTTTGATGATTGACTTGAACTCAGAGACCTGAACATTCCTTTTGATGGAGCAGTTTCCAAACACACTTCTCGTGGAATCTGCAAGTGGATATTTGGACCTCTCTGAGGATTTCGTTGGAAGCGGGATAAACTTCCCAGAACTAAACGGAAGCATTCTCAGAAACTTCTTTGTGATGTTTGCATTCAACTCACAGAGTTGAACCTTCCTTTCATAGTTCAGGTTGGAAACACTCTTTTTGTAGAATCTGGAAGTGGATATTTGGACCACTGTGTGGACTTCGTTGGAAACGGGTATATCCTCACCTCTAACCTAGACAGAAGCCTTCTCAGAAAGTTCTCTGTGTTGACTGCATTCAACTCACAGACTTGAACAATCGTTTTGATGGAGCAGTTTTGAAACTCTCTTTCTTTGGAATCTGCAAGTGGATATGTTGACCTCTTTGAAAATTTCGTTGGAAACGGGTTAATCTTCACATAAAAGCTAAACAGAAGCATTCTCAGAAACTGCTTTGTGATGAATGCATTCACCTCATAGAGTTGAATTTTCCCTTTGATAGAGCAGCTTTGAAACAATCTTTTTCTAGAATCTGCAAGTGGACATTTGGAGGGCTTTGTGGACTGTCGTGGAAAAGGAAATATCTTCTCATCTAAAGTACATAGAAGCATTCTCAGAAACTACTCTGTGATGATTGCATTCAACTGACAGAGTTGAACGTTCCTTTTGATAGAGCAGTTTGGAAACACTCTTTTTGTAGAATCTGCATGTGGAGATTTGGACCGCTTTGAGGCCTATGGTAGTAAAGGAAATAACTTCATAGAAAAACCAAATGGAAGCATTCTCAGAAAATTCTTTGTGATGATTGAGTTGAACTCAGAGACCTGAACATTCCTTTTGATGGAGCAGTTTCCAAACACACTTCTCGTGGAATCTGCAAGTGGATATTTGGACCTCTCTGAGGATTTTGTTGGAAGCGGGATACCGGAAGCATTCTCAGAAACTTCTTTGTGATGTTTGCATTCAACTCACAGAGTTGAACCTTCCTTTCATAGTTCAGGTTTGAAACACTCTTTTTGTAGAATCTGGAAGTGGATATTTGGACCACTGTGTTGACTTCGTTGGAAACGGGTGTATCTTCACCTCAAACCTAGACAGAAGCATTCTCAGAAAATTCTCTGTGTTGACTGCATTCAACTCACAGACTTGAACAATCGTTTTGATGGAGCAGTTTTGAAACTCTCTTTCTTTGGAATCTGCAAGTGGATATGTTTACCGCTTTGAAGATTTCTTTGGAAATGGGTTAATCTTCACATAAAAGCTAAACAGAAGCATTCTCAGAAACTTCTTTGTGATGATTGCATTCACCTCACAGAGTTGAACTTTCCCTTTGATAGAGCAGCTTTGAAACACTCTTTTTCTAGAATCTGCAAGTGGACATTTGGAGGGTTTGTGGAGTGTGGTGGAAAAGGATATATCTTCTCTTCGAAACTACATAGAAGCATTCTCAGAAACTACTCTGTGATGATTGCATTCAACTGAAAGAGTTGAACGTTCCTTTTGATAGAGCAGTTTGGAAACACTCTTTTTGGAGAATCTGCATGAGGAGATTTGGACCGCTTTGAGACCTAAGTAGTAAAGGAAATAACGTCATAGAAAAACCAAATGGAAGCATTCTCAGAAAATTCTTTGTTATGATTGATTTGAACTCAGAGACCTGAACATTCCTTTTGATGGAGCAGTTTCCAAACGCACTTCTCGTGGAATCGGCAAGTGGATATTTGGACCTCTCTGAGGATTTCCTTGGAAGCGGGATAAACTTCCCAGAACAAAACGGAAGCATTCTCAGAAACTTCTTTGTGATGTTTGCATTCAACTCACAGAGTTGAACCTTCCTTTCATAGTTCGGGTTTGAAACACTCTTTTTGTAGAATCTGGAAGTGGATATTTGGACCACTGTGTGGACTTCGTTGGAAACGGGTATATCCTCACCTCAAACCTAGACAGAAGCATTCTCAGAAAGTTCTCTGTGTTGACTGCATTCAACTCACAGACTTGAACAATCGTTTTGATGGAGTAGTTTTGAAACTCTCTTTCTTTGGAATCTGCAAGTGGATATGTTGACCTCTTTGAAGATTTCGTTCGAAACGGGTTAATCTTCACATAAAAGCTAAACCCAAGCATTCTCAGAAACTTCTTTTTGATGATTGACTTGAACTCAGAGACCTGAACATTCCTTTTGATGGAGCAGTTTCCAAACACACTTCTCGTGGAATCTGCAAGTGGATATTTGGACCTCTCTGAGGATTTCGTTGGAAGCGGGATAAACTTCCCAGAACTAAACGGAAGCATTCTCAGAAACTTCTTTGTGATGTTTGCATTCAACTCACAGAGTTGAACCTTCCTTTCATAGTTCAGGTTGGAAACACTCTTTTTGTAGAATCTGGAAGTGGATATTTGGACCACTGTGTGGACTTCGTTGGAAACGGGTATATCCTCACCTCTAACCTAGACAGAAGCATTCTCAGAAAGTTCTCTGTGTTGACTGCATTCAACTCACAGACTTGAACAATCGTTTTGATGGAGCAGTTTTGAAACTCTCTTTCTTTGGAATCTGCAAGTGGATATGTTGACCTCTTTGAAAATTTCGTTGGAAACGGGTTAATCTTCACATAAAAGCTAAACAGAAGCATTCTCAGAAACTGCTTTGTGATGAATGCATTCACCTCACAGGGTTGAATTTTCCCTTTGATAGAGCAGCTTTGAAACAATCTTTTTCTAGAATCTGCAAGTGGACATTTGGAGGGCTTTGTGGACTGTCGTGGAAAAGGAAATATCTTCTCATCTAAAGTACATAGAAGCATTCTCAGAAACTACTCTGTGATGATTGCATTCAACTGACAGAGTTGAACGTTCCTTTTGATAGAGCAGTTTGGAAACACTCTTTTTGT
The DNA here is from genome assembly GCF_028858775.2 of Pan troglodytes. Classification (NCBI taxonomy): domain Eukaryota; kingdom Metazoa; phylum Chordata; class Mammalia; order Primates; family Hominidae; genus Pan; species Pan troglodytes. Next base: position 56,266,756 of record NC_072407.2, read on the forward strand.
AGAATCTGCATGTGGAGATTTGGACCGCTTTGAGGCCTATGATAGTAAAGGAAATAACTTCATAAAAAAACCAAATGGAAGCATTCTCAGAAAATTCTTTGTGATGATTGAGTTGAACTCAGAGACCTGAACATTCCTTTTGATGGAGCAGTTTCCAAACACACTTCTCGAGGAATCTGCAAGTGGATATTTGGACCTCTCTGAGGGTTTTGTTGGAAGCGGGATACCGGAAGCATTCTCAGAAACTTCTTTGTGATGTTTGCATTCAACTCACAGAGTTGAACCTTCCTTTCATAGTTCAGGTTTAAAACACTCTTTTTGTAGAATCTGGAAGTGGATATTTGGACCACTGTGTGGACTTCGTTGGAAACGGGTGTATCTTCACCTCAAACCTAGACAGAAGCATTCTCAGAAAGTTCTCTGTGTTGACTGCATTCAACTCACAGACTTCAACAATCGTTTTGATGGAGCAGTTTTGAAACTCTCTTTCTTTGGAATCTGCAAGTGGATATGTTTACCGCTTTGAAGATTTCTTTGGAAATGGGGTAATCTTCACATAAAGGCTAAACAGAAGCATTCTCAGAAACTTCTTTGTGATGAATGCATTCACCTCACAGAGTTGATCTTTCCCTTTGATAGAGCAGCTTTGAAACACTCTTTTTCTAGAATCTGCAAGTGGACATTTGGAGGGCTTTGTGGAGTGTGGTGGAAAAGGATATATCTTCTCTTCGAAACTACATAGAAGCATTCTCAGAAACTACTCTGTGATGATTGCATTCAACTGACAGAGTTGAACGTTCCTTTTGATAGAGCAGTTTGGAAACACTCTTTTTGGAGAATCTGCATGAGGAGATTTGGACCGCTTTGAGACCTAAGTAGTAAAGGAAATAACTTCATAGAAAAACCAAATGGAAGCATTCTCAGAAAATTCTTTGTGATGATTGAGTTGAACTCAGAAACCTGAACATTCCTTTTGATGGAGCAGTTTCCAAACGCACTTCTCGTGGAATCGGCAAGTGGATATTTGGACCTCTCTGAGGATTTCCTTGGAAGCGGGATAAACTTCCCAGAACAAAACGGAAGCATTCTCAGAAACTTCTTTGTGATGTTTGCATTCAACTCACAGAGTTGAACATTCCTTTCATAGTTCGGGTTTGAAACACTCTTTTTGTAGAATCTGGAAGTGGATATTTGGACCACTGTGTGGACTTCGTTGGAAACGGGTATATCCTCACCTCAAACCTAGACAGAAGCATTCTCAGAAAGTTCTCTGTGTTGACTGCATTCAACTCACAGACTTGAACAATCGTTTTGATGGAGTAGTTTTGAAACTCTCTTTCTTTGGAATCTGCAAGTGGATATGTAGACCTCTTTGAAGATTTCGTTCGAAACGGGTTAATCTTCACATAAAAGCTAAACCCAAGCATTCTCAGAAACTTCTTTTTGATGATTGACTTGAACTCAGAGACCTGAACATTCCTTTTGATGGAGCAGTTTCCAAACACACTTCTCGTGGAATCTGCAAGTGGATATTTGGACCTCTCTGAGGATTTCGTTGGAAGCGGGATAAACTTCCCAGAACTAAACGGAAGCATTCTCAGAAACTTCTTTGTGATGTTTGCATTCAACTCACAGAGTTGAACCTTCCTTTCATAGTTCAGGTTGGAAACACTCTTTTTGTAGAATCTGGAAGTGGATATTTGGACCACTGTGTGGACTTCGTTGGAAACGGGTATATCCTCACCTCTAACCTAGACAGAAGCCTTCTCAGAAAGTTCTCTGTGTTGACTGCATTCAACTCACAGACTTGAACAATCGTTTTGATGGAGCAGTTTTGAAACTCTCTTTCTTTGGAATCTGCAAGTGGATATGTTGACCTCTTTGAAAATTTCGTTGGAAACGGGTTAATCTTCACATAAAAGCTAAACAGAAGCATTCTCAGAAACTGCTTTGTGATGAATGCATTCACCTCATAGAGTTGAATTTTCCCTTTGATAGAGCAGCTTTGAAACAATCTTTTTCTAGAATCTGCAAGTGGACATTTGGAGGGCTTTGTGGACTGTCGTGGAAAAGGAAATATCTTCTCATCTAAAGTACATAGAAGCATTCTCAGAAACTACTCTGTGATGATTGCATTCAACTGACAGCGTTGAACGTTCCTTTTGATAGAGCAGTTTGGAAACACTCTTTTTGTAGAATCTGCATGTGGAGATTTGGACCGCTTTGAGGCCTATGGTAGTAAAGGAAATAACTTCATAGAAAAACCAAATGGAAGCATTCTCAGAAAATTCTTTGTGATGATTGAGTTGAACTCAGAGACCTGAACATTCCTTTTGATGGAGCAGTTTCCAAACACACTTCTCGTGGAATCTGCAAGTGGATATTTGGACCTCTCTGAGGATTTTGTTGGAAGCGGGATACCGGAAGCATTCTCAGAAACTTCTTTGTGATGTTTGCATTCAACTCACAGAGTTGAACCTTCCTTTCATAGTTCAGGTTTGAAACACTCTTTTTGTAGAATCTGGAAGTGGATATTTGGACCACTGTGTGGACTTCGTTGGAAACGGGTGTATCTTCACCTCAAACCTAGACAGAAGCATTCTCAGAAAATTCTCTGTGTTGACTGCATTCAACTCACAGACTTGAACAATCGTTTTGATGGAGCAGTTTTGAAACTCTCTTTCTTTGGAATCTGCAAGTGGATATGTTTACCGCTTTGAAGATTTCTTTGGAAATGGGTTAATCTTCACATAAAAGCTAAACAGAAGCATTCTCAGAAACTTCTTTGTGATGATTGCATTCACCTCACAGAGTTGAACTTTCCCTTTGATAGAGCAGCTTTGAAACACTCTTTTTCTAGAATCTGCAAGTGGACATTTGGAGGGCTTTGTGGAGTGTGGTGGAAAAGGATATATCTTCTCTTCGAAACTACATAGAAGCATTCTCAGAAACTACTCTGTGATGATTGCATTCAACTGAAAGAGTTGAACGTTCCTTTTGATAGAGCAGTTTGGAAACACTCTTTTTGGAGAATCTGCATGAGGAGATTTGGACCGCTTTGAGACCTAAGTAGTAAAGGAAATAACGTCATAGAAAAACCAAATGGAAGCATTCTCAGAAAATTCTTTGTTATGATTGATTTGAACTCAGAGACCTGAACATTCCTTTTGATGGAGCAGTTTCCAAACGCACTTCTCGTGGAATCGGCAAGTGGATATTTGGACCTCTCTGAGGATTTCCTTGGAAGCGGGATAAACTTCCCAGAACAAAACGGAAGCATTCTCAGAAACTTCTTTGTGATGTTTGCATTCAACTCACAGAGTTGAACCTTCCTTTCATAGTTCGGGTTTGAAACACTCTTTTTGTAGAATCTGGAAGTGGATATTTGGACCACTGTGTGGACTTCGTTGGAAACGGGTATATCCTCACCTCAAACCTAGACAGAAGCATTCTCAGAAAGTTCTCTGTGTTGACTGCATTCAACTCACAGACTTGAACAATCGTTTTGATGGAGTAGTTTTGAAACTCTCTTTCTTTGGAATCTGCAAGTGGATATGTTGACCTCTTTGAAGATTTCGTTCGAAACGGGTTAATCTTCACATAAAAGCTAAACCCAAGCATTCTCAGAAACTTCTTTTTGATGATTGACTTGAACTCAGAGACCTGAACATTCCTTTTGATGGAGCAGTTTCCAAACACACTTCTCGTGGAATCTGCAAGTGGATATTTGGACCTCTCTGAGGATTTCGTTGGAAGCGGGATAAACTTCCCAGAACTAAACGGAAGCATTCTCAGAAACTTCTTTGTGATGTTTGCATTCAACTCACAGAGTTGAACCTTCCTTTCATAGTTCAGGTTGGAAACACTCTTTTTGTAGAATCTGGAAGTGGATATTTGGACCACTGTGTGGACTTCGTTGGAAACGGGTATATCCTCACCTCTAACCTAGACAGAAGCCTTCTCAGAAAGTTCTCTGTGTTGACTGCATTCAACTCACAGACTTGAACAATCGTTTTGATGGAGCAGTTTTGAAACTCTCTTTCTTTGGAATCTGCAAGTGGATATGTTGACCTCTTTGAAAATTTCGTTGGAAACGGGTTAATCTTCACATAAAAGCTAAACAGAAGCATTCTCAGAAACTGCTTTGTGATGAATGCATTCACCTCATAGAGTTGAATTTTCCCTTTGATAGAGCAGCTTTGAAACAATCTTTTTCTAGAATCTGCAAGTGGACATTTGGAGGGCTTTGTGGACTGTCGTGGAAAAGGAAATATCTTCTCATCTAAAGTACATAGAAGCATTCTCAGAAACTACTCTGTGATGATTGCATTCAACTGACAGAGTTGAACGTTCCTTTTGATAGAGCAGTTTGGAAACACTCTTTTTGTAGAATCTGCATGTGGAGATTTGGACCGCTTTGAGGCCTATGGTAGTAAAGGAAATAACTTCATAGAAAAACCAAATGGAAGCATTCTCAGAAAATTCTTTGTGATGATTGAGTTGAACTCAGAGACCTGAACATTCCTTTTGATGGAGCAGTTTCCAAACACACTTCTCGTGGAATCTGCAAGTGGATATTTGGACCTCTCTGAGGATTTTGTTGGAAGCGGGATACCGGAAGCATTCTCAGAAACTTCTTTGTGATGTTTGCATTCAACTCACAGAGTTGAACCTTCCTTTCATAGTTCAGGTTTGAAACACTCTTTTTGTAGAATCTGGAAGTGGATATTTGGACCACTGTGTGGACTTCGTTGGAAACGGGTGTATCTTCACCTCAAACCTAGACAGAAGCATTCTCAGAAAATTCTCTGTGTTGACTGCATTCAACTCACAGACTTGAACAATCGTTTTGATGGAGCAGTTTTGAAACTCTCTTTCTTTGGAATCTGCAAGTGGATATGTTTACCGCTTTGAAGATTTCTTTGGAAATGGGTTAATCTTCACATAAAAGCTAAACAGAAGCATTCTCAGAAACTTCTTTGTGATGATTGCATTCACCTCACAGAGTTGAACTTTCCCTTTGATAGAGCAGCTTTGAAACACTCTTTTTCTAGAATCTGCAAGTGGACATTTGGAGGGCTTTGTGGAGTGTGGTGGAAAAGGATATATCTTCTCTTCGAAACTACATAGAAGCATTCTCAGAAACTACTCTGTGATGATTGCATTCAACTGAAAGAGTTGAACGTTCCTTTTGATAGAGCAGTTTGGAAACACTCTTTTTGGAGAATCTGCATGAGGAGATTTGGACCGCTTTGAGACCTAAGTAGTAAAGGAAATAACGTCATAGAAAAACCAAATGGAAGCATTCTCAGAAAATTCTTTGTTATGATTGATTTGAACTCAGAGACCTGAACATTCCTTTTGATGGAGCAGTTTCCAAACGCACTTCTCGTGGAATCGGCAAGTGGATATTTGGACCTCTCTGAGGATTTCCTTGGAAGCGGGATAAACTTCCCAGAACAAAACGGAAGCATTCTCAGAAACTTCTTTGTGATGTTTGCATTCAACTCACAGAGTTGAACCTTCCTTTCATAGTTCGGGTTTGAAACACTCTTTTTGTAGAATCTGGAAGTGGATATTTGGACCACTGTGTGGACTTCGTTGGAAACGGGTATATCCTCACCTCAAACCTAGACAGAAGCATTCTCAGAAAGTTCTCTGTGTTGACTGCATTCAACTCACAGACTTGAACAATCGTTTTGATGGAGTAGTTTTGAAACTCTCTTTCTTTGGAATCTGCAAGTGGATATGTTGACCTCTTTGAAGATTTCGTTCGAAACGGGTTAATCTTCACATAAAAGCTAAACCCAAGCATTCTCAGAAACTTCTTTTTGATGATTGACTTGAACTCAGAGACTTGAACATTCCTTTTGATGGAGCAGTTTCCAAACACACTTCTCGTGGAATCTGCAAGTGGATATTTGGACCTCTCTGAGGATTTCGTTGGAAGCGGGATAAACTTCCCAGAACTAAACGGAAGCATTCTCAGAAACTTCTTTGTGATGTTTGCATTCAACTCACAGAGTTGAACCTTCCTTTCATAGTTCAGGTTGGAAACACTCTTTTTGTAGAATCTGGAAGTGGATATTTGGACCACTGTGTGGACTTCGTTGGAAACGGGTATATCCTCACCTCTAACCTATACAGAAGCCTTCTCAGAAAGTTCTCTGTGTTGACTGCATTCAACTCACAGACTTGAACAATCGTTTTGATGGAGCAGTTTTGAAACTCTCTTTCTTTGGAATCTGCAAGTGGATATGTTGACCTCTTCGAAAATTTCGTTGGAAACGGGTTAATCTTCACATAAAAGCTAAACAGAAGCATTCTCAGAAACTGCTTTGTGATGAATGCATTCACCTCACAGAGTTGAATTTTCCCTTTGATAGAGCAGCTTTGAAACAATCTTTTTCTAGAATCTGCAAGTGGACATTTGGAGGGCTTTGTGGACTGTCGTGGAAAAGGAAATATCTTCTCATCTAAAGTACATAGAAGCATTCTCAGAAACTACTCTGTGATGATTGCATTCAACTGACAGAGTTGAACGTTCCTTTTGATAGAGCAGTTTGGAAACACTCTTTTTGTAGAATCTGCATGTGGAGATTTGGACCGCTTTGAGGCCTATGATAGTAAAGGAAATAACTTCATAAAAAAACCAAATGGAAGCATTCTCAGAAAATTCTTTGTGATGATTGAGTTGAACTCAGAGACCTGAACATTCCTTTTGATGGAGCAGTTTCCAAACACACTTCTCGAGGAATCTGCAAGTGGATATTTGGACCTTTCTGAGGGTTTTGTTGGAAGCGGGATACCGGAAGCATTCTCAGAAACTTCTTTGTGATGTTTGCATTCAACTCACAGAGTTGAACCTTCCTTTCATAGTTCAGGTTTGAAACACTCTTTTTGTAGAATCTGGAAGTGGGTATTTGGACAACTTTGTGGACTTCGTTGGAAACGGGTGTATCTTCACCTCAAACCTAGACAGAAGCATTCTCAGAAAGTTCTCTTTGTTGACTGCATTCAACTCACAGAGTTGAACAATCGTTTTGATGGAGCAGTTTTGAAACTCTCTTTCTTTGGAATCTGCAAGTGGATATGTTTACCGCTTTGAAGATTTCTTTGGAAATGGGTTAATCTTCACATAAAAGCTAAAGAGAAGCATTCTCAGAAACTTCTTTGTGATGATTGCATTCACCTCACAGAGTTGAACTTTCCCTTTGATAGAGCAGCTTTGAAACACTCTTTTTCTAGAATCTGCAAGTGGACATTTGGAGGGCTTTGTGGAGTGTGGTGGAAAAGGATATATCTTCTCTTCGAAACTACATAGAAGCATTCTCACAAACTACTGTGTGATGATTGCATTCAACTGACAGAGTTGAACGTTCCTTTTGATAGAGCAGTTTGGAAACACTCTTTTTGGAGAATCTGCATGAGGAGATTTGGACCGCTTTGAGACCTAAGTAGTAAAGGAAATAACTTCATAGAAAGACCAAAAGGAAGCATTCTCAGAAAATTCTTTGTGATGATTGAGTTGAACTCAGAGACCTGAACATTCCTTTTGATGAAGCAGTTTCCAAACGCACTTCTCGTGGAATCGGCAAGTGGATATTTGGACCTCTCTGAGGATTTCCTTGGAATCGGGATAAACTTCCCAGAACAAAACGGAAGCATTCTCAGAAACTTCTTTGTGATGTTTGCATTCAACTCACAGAGTTGAACCTTCCTTTCATAGTTCGGGTTTGAAACACTCTTTTTGTAGAATCTGGAAGTGGATATTTGGACCACTGTGTGGACTTCGTTGGAAACGGGTATATCCTCACCTCAAACCTAGACAGAAGCATTCTCAGAAAGTTCTCTGTGTTGACTGCATTCAACTCACAGACTTGAACAATCGTTTTGATGGAGTAGTTTTGAAACTCTCTTTCTTTGGAATCTGCAAGTGGATATGTAGACCTCTTTGAAGATTTTGTTGGAAACGGGTTAATCTTCACATAAAAGCTGAACCCAAGCATTCTCAGAAACCTCTTTTTGATGATTGACTTGAACTCAGAGACCTGAACATTCCTTTTGATGGAGCAGTTTCCAAACACACTTCTCGTGGAATCTGCAAGTGGATATTTGGACCTCTCTGAGGATTTCGTTGGAAGCGGGATAAACTTCCCAGAACTAAACGGAAGCATTCTCAGAAACTTCTTTGTGATGTTTGCATTCAACTCACAGAGTTGAACCTTCCTTTCATAGTTCAGGTTGGAAACACTCTTTTTGTAGAATCTGGAAGTGGATATTTGGACCACTGTGTGGACTTCGTTGGAAACGGGTATATCCTCACCTCTAACCTAGACAGAAGCCTTCTCAGAAAGTTCTCTGTGTTGACTGCATTCAACTCACAGACTTGAACAATCGTTTTGATGGAGCAGTTTTGAAACTCTCTTTCTTTGGAATCTGCAAGTGGATATGTTGACCTCTTTGAAAATTTCGTTGGAAATGGGTTAATCTTCACATAAAAGCTAAACAGAAGCATTCTCAGAAACTGCTTTGTGATGAATGCATTCACCTCACAGAGTTGAATTTTCCCTTTGATAGAGCAGCTTTGAAACAATCTTTTTCTAGAATCTGCAAGTGGACATTTGGAGGGCTTTGTGGACTGTCGTGGAAAAGGAAATATCTTCTCATCTAAAGTACATAGAAGCATTCTCAGAAACTACTCTGTGATGATTGCATTCAACTGACAGAGTTGAACGTTCCTTTTGATAGAGCAGTTTGGAAACACTCTTTTTGTAGAATCTGCATGTGGAGATTTGGACCGCTTTGAGGCCTATGGTAGTAAAGGAAATAACTTCATAGAAAAACCAAATGGAAGCATTCTCAGAAAATTCTTTGTGATGATTGAGTTGAACTCAGAGACCTGAACATTCCTTTTGATGGAGCAGTTTCCAAACACACTTCTCGTGGAATCTGCAAGTGGATATTTGGACCTCTCTGACGATTTTGTTGGAAGCGGGATACCGGAAGCATTCTCAGAAACTTCTTTGTGATGTTTGCATTCAACTCACAGAGTTGAACCTTCCTTTCATAGTTCAGGTTTGAAACACTCTTTTTGTAGAATCTGGAAGTGGATATTTGGACCACTGTGTGGACTTCGTTGGAAACGGGTGTATCTTCACCTCAAACCTAGACAGAAGCATTCTCAGAAAGTTCTCTGTGTTGACTGCATTCAACTCACAGAGTTGAACAATCGTTTTGATGGAGCAGTTTTGAAACTCTCTTTCTTTGGAATCTGCAAGTGGATATGTTTACCGCTTTGAAGATTTCTTTGGAAATGGGTTAATCTTCACATAAAAGCTAAAGAGAAGCATTCTCAGAAACTTCTTTGTGATGATTGCATTCACCTCACAGAGTTGAACTTTCCCTTTGATAGTGCAGCTTTGAAACACTCTTTTTCTAGAATCTGCAAGTGGACATTTGGAGGGCTTTGTGGAGTGTGGTGGAAAAGGATATATCTTCTCTTCGAAACTACATAGAAGCATTCTCACAAACTACTCTGTGATGATTGCATTCAACTGACAGAGTTGAACGTTCCTTTTGATAGAGCAGTTTGGAAACACTCTTTTCGGAGAATCTGCATGAGGAGATTTGGACCGCTTTGAGACCTAAGTAGTAAAGGAAATAACTTCATAGAAAGACCAAAAGGAAGCATTCTCAGAAAATTCTTTGTGATGATTGAGTTGAACTCAGAGACCTGAACATTCCTTTTGATGAAGCAGTTTCCAAACGCACTTCTCGTGGAATCGGCAAGTGGATATTTGGACCTCTCTGAGGATTTCCTTGGAAGCGGGATAAACTTCCCAGAACAAAACGGAAGCATTCTCAGAAACTTCTTTGTGATGTTTGCATTCAACTCACAGAGTTGAACCTTCCTTTCATAGTTCGGGTTTGAAACACTCTTTTTGTAGAATCTGGAAGTGGATATTTGGACCACTGTGTGGACTTCGTTGGAAACGGGTATATCCTCACCTCAAACCTAGACAGAAGCATTCTCAGAAAGTTCTCTGTGTTGACTGCATTCAACTCACAGACTTGAACAATCGTTTTGATGGAGTAGTTTTGAAACTCTCTTTCTTTGGAATCTGCAAGTGGATATGTAGACCTCTTTGAAGATTTTGTTGGAAACGGGTTAATCTTCACATAAAAGCTGAACCCAAGCATTCTCAGAAACCTCTTTTTGATGATTGACTTGAACTCAGAGACCTGAACATTCCTTTTGATGGAGCAGTTTCCAAACACACTTCTCGTGGAATCTGCAAGTGGATATTTGGACCTCTCTGAGGATTTCGTTGGAAGCGGGATAAACTTCCCAGAACTAAACGGAAGCATTCTCAGAAACTTCTTTGTGATGTTTGCATTCAACTCACAGAGTTGAACCTTCCTTTCATAGTTCAGGTTTGAAACACTCTTTTTGTAGAATCTGGAAGTGGATATTTGGACCACTGTGTGGACTTCGTTGGAAACGGGTATATCCTCACCTCTAACCTAGACAGAAGCCTTCTCAGAAAGTTCTCTGTGTTGACTGCATTCAACTCACAGACTTGAACAATCGTTTTGATGGAGCAGTTTTGAAACTCTCTTTCTTTGGAATCTGCAAGTGGATATGTTGACCTCTTTGAAAATTTCGTTGGAAATGGGTTAATCTTCACATAAAAGCTAAACAGAAGCATTCTCAGAAACTGCTTTGTGATGAATGCATTCACCTCACAGAGTTGAATTTTCCCTTTGATAGAGCAGCTTTGAAACAATCTTTTTCTAGAATCTGCAAGTGGACATTTGGAGGGCTTTGTGGACTGTCGTGGAAAAGGAAATATCTTCTCATCTAAAGTACATAGAAGCATTCTCAGAAACTACTCTGTGATGATTGCATTCAACTGACAGAGTTGAACGTTCCTTTTGATAGAGCAGTTTGGAAACACTCTTTTTGTAGAATCTGCATGTGGAGATTTGGACCGCTTTGAGGCCTATGGTAGTAAAGGAAATAACTTCATAGAAAAACCAAATGGAAGCATTCTCAGAAAATTCTTTGTGATGATTGAGTTGAACTCAGAGACCTGAACATTCCTTTTGATGGAGCAGTTTCCAAACACACTTCTCGTGGAATCTGCAAGTGGATATTTGGACCTCTCTGACGATTTTGTTGGAAGCGGGATACCGGAAGCATTCTCAGAAACTTCTTTGTGATGTTTGCATTCAACTCACAGAGTTGAACCTTCCTTTCATAGTTCAGGTTTGAAACACTCTTTTTGTAGAATCTGGAAGTGGATATTTGGACCACTGTGTGGACTTCGTTGGAAACGGGTGTATCTTCACCTCAAACCTAGACAGAAGCATTCTCAGAAAGTTCTCTGTGTTGACTGCATTCAACTCACAGAGTTGAACAATCGTTTTGATGGAGCAGTTTTGAAACTCTCTTTCTTTGGAATCTGCAAGTGGATATGTTTACCGCTTTGAAGATTTCTTTGGAAATGGGTTAATCTTCACATAAAAGCTAAAGAGAAGCATTCTCAGAAACTTCTTTGTGATGATTGCATTCACCTCACAGAGTTGAACTTTCCCTTTGATAGAGCAGCTTTGAAACACTCTTTTTCTAGAATCTGCAAGTGGACATTTGGAGGGCTTTGTGGAGTGTGGTGGAAAAGGATATATCTTCTCTTCGAAACTACATAGAAGCATTCTCACAAACTACTCTGTGATGATTGCATTCAACTGACAGAGTTGAACGTTCCTTTTGATAGAGCAGTTTGGAAACACTCTTTTCGGAGAATCTGCATGAGGAGATTTGGACCGCTTTGAGACCTAAGTAGTAAAGGAAATAACTTCATAGAAAGACCAAAAGGAAGCATTCTCAGAAAATTCTTTGTGATGATTGAGTTGAACTCAGAGACCTGAACATTCCTTTTGATGAAGCAGTTTCCAAACGCACTTCTCGTGGAATCGGCAAGTGGATATTTGGACCTCTCTGAGGATTTCCTTGGAAGCGGGATAAACTTCCCAGAACAAAACGGAAGCATTCTCAGAAACTTCTTTGTGATGTTTGCATTCAACTCACAGAGTTGAACCTTCCTTTCATAGTTCGGGTTTGAAACACTCTTTTTGTAGAATCTGGAAGTGGATATTTGGACCACTGTGTGGACTTCGTTGGAAACGGGTATATCCTCACCTCAAACCTAGACAGAAGCATTCTCAGAAAGTTCTCTGTGTTGACTGCATTCAACTCACAGACTTGAACAATCGTTTTGATGGAGTAGTTTTGAAACTCTCTTTCTTTGGAATCTGCAAGTGGATATGTAGACCTCTTTGAAGATTTTGTTGGAAACGGGTTAATCTTCACATAAAAGCTGAACCCAAGCATTCTCAGAAACCTCTTTTTGATGATTGACTTGAACTCAGAGACCTGAACATTCCTTTTGATGGAGCAGTTTCCAAACACACTTCTCGTGGAATCTGCAAGTGGATATTTGGACCTCTCTGAGGATTTCGTTGGAAGCGGGATAAACTTCCCAGAACTAAACGGAAGCATTCTCAGAAACTTCTTTGTGATGTTTGCATTCAACTCACAGAGTTGAACCTTCCTTTCATAGTTCAGGTTTGAAACACTCTTTTTGTAGAATCTGGAAGTGGATATTTGGACCACTGTGTGGACTTCGTTGGAAACGGGTATATCCTCACCTCTAACCTAGACAGAAGCCTTCTCAGAAAGTTCTCTGTGTTGACTGCATTCAACTCACAGACTTGAACAATCGTTTTGATGGAGCAGTTTTGAAACTCTCTTTCTTTGGAATCTGCAAGTGGATATGTTGACCTCTTTGAAAATTTCGTTGGAAATGGGTTAATCTTCACATAAAAGCTAAACAGAAGCATTCTCAGAAACTGCTTTGTGATGAATGCATTCACCTCACAGAGTTGAATTTTCCCTTTGATAGAGCAGCTTTGAAACAATCTTTTTCTAGAATCTGCAAGTGGACATTTGGAGGGCTTTGTGGACTGTCGTGGAAAAGGAAATATCTTCTCATCTAAAGTACATAGAAGCATTCTCAGAAACTACTCTGTGATGATTGCATTCAACTGACAGAGTTGAACGTTCCTTTTGATAGAGCAGTTTGGAAACACTCTTTTTGTAGAATCTGCATGTGGAGATTTGGACCGCTTTGAGACCTATGGTAGTAAAGGAAATAACTTCATAGAAAAACCAAATGGAAGCATTCTCAGAAAATTCTTTGTGATGATTGAGTTGAACTCAGAGACCTGAACATTCCTTTTGATGGAGCAGTTTCCAAACACACTTCTCGTGGAATCTGCAAGTGGATATTTGGACCTCTCTGACGATTTTGTTGGAAGCGGGATACCGGAAGCATTCTCAGAAACTTCTTTGTGATGTTTGCATTCAACTCACAGAGTTGAACCTTCCTTTCATAGTTCGGGTTTGAAACACTCTTTTTGTAGAATCTGGAAGTGGATATTTGGACCACTGTGTGGACTTCGTTGGAAACGGGTGTATCTTCACCTCAAACCTAGACAGAAGCATTCTCAGAAAGTTCTCTGTGTTGACTGCATTCAACTCACAGAGTTGAACAATCGTTTTGATGGAGCAGTTTTGAAACTCTCTTTCTTTGGAATCTGCAAGTGGATATGTTTACCGCTTTGAAGATTTCTTCGGAAATGGGTTAATCTTCACATAAAAGCTAAACAGAAGCATTCTCAGAAACTTCTTTGTGATGATTGCATTCACCTCACAGAGTTGAACTTTCCCTTTGATAGAGCAGCTTTGAAACACTCTTTTTCTAGAATCTGCAAGTGGACATTTGGAGGGCTTTGTGGAGTGTGGTGGAAAAGGATATATCTTCTCTTCGAAACTACATAGAAGCATTCTCAGAAACTACTCTGTGATGATTGCATTCAGCTGACAGAGTTGAACGTTCCTTTTGATAGAGCAGTTTGGAAACACTCTTTTTGGAGAATCTGCATGAGGAGACTTGGACCGCTTTGAGACCTAAGTAGTAAAGGAAATAACTTCATAGAAAAACCAAATGGAAGCATTCTCAGAAAATTCTTTGTGATGATTGAGTTGAACTCAGAGACCTGAACATTCCTTTTGATGGAGCAGTTTCCAAACGCACTTCTCGTGGAATCGGCAAGTGGATATTTGGACCTCTCTGTGGATTTCCTTGGAAGCGGGATAAACTTCCCAGAACAAAACGGAAGCATTCTCAGAAACTTCTTTGTGATGTTTGCATTCAACTCACAGAGTTGAACCTTCCTTTCATAGTTCGGGTTTGAAACACTCTTTTTGTAGAATCTGGAAGTGGATATTTGGACCACTGTGTGGACTTCGTTGGAAACGGGTATATCCTCACCTCAAACCTAGACAGAAGCATTCTCAGAAAGTTCTCTGTGTTGACTGCATTGAACTCACAGACTTGAACAATCGTTTTGATGGAGTAGTTTTGAAACTCTCTTTCTTTGGAATCTGCAAGTGGATATGTAGACCTCTTAGAAGATTTTGTTGGAAACGGGTTAATCTTCACATAAAAGCTGAACCCAAGCATTCTCAGAAACCTCTTTTTGATGATTGACTTGAACTCAGAGACCTGAACATTCCTTTTGATGGAGCAGTTTCCAAACACACTTCTCGTAGAATCTGCAAGTGGATATTTGGACCTCTCTGAGGATTTCGTTGGAAGCGGGATAAACTTCCCAGAACTAAACGGAAGCATTCTCAGAAACTTCTTTGTGATGTTTGCATTCAACTCACAGAGTTGAACCTTCCTTTCATAGTTCAGGTTTGAAACACTCTTTTTGTAGAATCTGGAAGTGGATATTTGGACCACTGTGTGGACTTCGTTGGAAACGGGTATATCCTCACCTCTAACCTAGACAGAAGCCTTCTCAGAAAGTTCTCTGTGTTGACTGCATTCAACTCACAGACTTGAACAATCGTTTTGATGGAGCAGTTTTGAAACTCTCTTTCTTTGGAATCTGCAAGTGGATATGTTGACCTCTTTGAAAATTTCGTTGGAAATGGGTTAATCTTCACATAAAAGCTAAACAGAAGCATTCTCAGAAACTGCTTTGTGATGAATGCATTCACCTCACAGAGTTGAATTTTCCCTTTGATAGAGCAGCTTTGAAACAATCTTTTTCTAGAATCTGCAAGTGGACATTTGGAGGGCTTTGTGGACTGTCGTGGAAAAGGAAATATCTTCTCATCTAAAGTACATAGAAGCATTCTCAGAAACTACTCTGTGATGATTGCATTCAACTGACAGAGTTGAACGTTCCTTTTGATAGAGCAGTTTGGAAACACTCTTTTTGTAGAATCTGCATGTGGAGATTTGGACCGCTTTGAGGCCTATGGTAGTAAAGGAAATAACTTCATAGAAAAACCAAATGGAAGCATTCTCAGAAAATTCTTTGTGATGATTGAGTTGAACTCAGAGACCTGAACATTCCTTTTGATGGAGCAGTTTCCAAACACACTTCTCGTGGAATCTGCAAGTGGATATTTGGACCTCTCTGACGATTTTGTTGGAAGCGGGATACCGGAAGCATTCTCAGAAACTTCTTTGTGATGTTTGCATTCAACTCACAGAGTTGAACCTTCCTTTCTTAGTTCGGGTTTGAAACACTCTTTTTGTAGAATCTGGAAGTGGATATTTGGACCACTGTGTGGACTTCGTTGGAAACGGGTGTATCTTCACCTCAAACCTAGACAGAAGCATTCTCAGAAAGTTCTCTGTGTTGACTGCATTCAACTCACAGAGTTGAACAATCGTTTTGATGGAGCAGTTTTGAAACTCCCTTTCTTTGGAATCTGCAAGTGGATATGTTTACCGCTTTGAAGATTTCTTTGGAAATGGGTTAATCTTCACATAAAAGCTAAACAGAAGCATTCTCAGAAACTTCTTTGTGATGATTGCATTCACCTCACAGAGTTGAACTTTCCCTTTGATAGAGCAGCTTTGAAACACTCCTTTTCTAGAATCTGCAAGTGGACATTTGGAGGGCTTTGTGGAGTGTGGTGGAAAAGGATATATCTTCTCTTCGAAACTACATAGAAGCATTCTCAGAAACTACTCTGTGATGATTGCATTCAACTGACAGAGTTGAACGTTCCTTTTGATAGAGCAGTTTGGAAACACTCTTTTTGGAGAATCTGCATGAGGAGATTTGGACCGCTTTGAGACCTAAGTAGTAAAGGAAATAACTTCATAGAAAAACCAAATGGAAGCATTCTCAGAAAATTCTTTGTGATGATTGATTTGAACTCAGAGACCTGAACATTCCTTTTGATGGAGCAGTTTCCAAACGCACTTCTCGTGGAATCGGCAAGTGGATATTTGGACCTCACTGAGGATTTCCTTGGAAGCGGGATAAACTTCCCAGAACAAAACGCAAGCATTCTCAGAAACTTCTTTGTGATGTTTGCATTCAACTCACAGAGTTGAACCTTCCTTTCATAGTTCGGGTTTGAAACACTCTTTTTGTAGAATCTGGAAGTGGATATTTGGACCACTGTGTGGACTTCGTTGGAAACGGGTATATCCTCACCTCAAACCTAGACAGAAGCATTCTCAGAAAGTTCTCTGTGTTGACTGCATTGAACTCACAGACTTGAACAATCGTTTTGATGGAGCAGTTTTGAAACTCTCTTTCTTTGGAATCTGCAAGTGGATATGTAGACCTCTTTGAAGATTTCGTTCGAAACGGGTTAATCTTCACATAAAAGCTAAACCCAAGCATTCTCAGAAACTTCTTTTTGATGATTGACTTGAACTCAGAGACCTGAACATTCCTTTTGATGGAGCAGTTTCCAAACACACTTCTCGTGGAATCTGCAAGTGGATATTTGGACCTCTCTGAGGATTTCGTTGGAAGTGGGATAAACTTCCCAGAACTAAACGGAAGCATTCTCAGAAACTTCTTTGTGATGTTTGCATTCAACTCACAGAGTTGAACCTTCCTTTCATAGTTCAGGTTGGAAACACTCTTTTTGTAGAATCTGGAAGTGGATATTTGGACCACTGTGTGGACTTCGTTGGAAACGGGTATATCCTCACCTCTAACCTAGACAGAAGCCTTCTCAGAAATTTCTCTGTGTTGACTGCATTCAACTCACAGACTTGAACAATCGTTTTGATGGAGCAGTTTTGAAACTCTCTTTCTTTGGAATCTGCAAGTGGATATGTTGACCTCTTTGAAAATTTCGTTGGAAACGGGTTAATCTTCACATAAAAGCTAAACAGAAGCATTCTCAGAAACTGCTTTGTGATGAATGCATTCACCTCACAGAGTTGAATTTTCCCTTTGATAGAGCAGCTTTGAAACAATCTTTTTCTAGAATCTGCAAGTGGACATTTGGAGGGCTTTGTGGACTGTCGTGGAAAAGGAAATATCTTCTCATCTAAAGTACATAGAAGCATTCTCAGAAACTACTCTGTGATGATTGCATTCAACTGACAGAGTTGAACGTTCCTTTTGATAGAGCAGTTTGGAAACACTCTTTTTGTAGAATCTGCATGTGGAGATTTGGACCGCTTTGAGGCCTATGGTAGTAAAGGAAATAACTTCATAGAAAAACCAAATGGAAGCATTCTCAGAAAATTCTTTGTGATGATTGAGTTGAACTCAGAGACCTGAACATTCCTTTTGATGGAGCAGTTTCCAAACACACTTCTCGTGGAATCTGCAAGTGGATATTTGGACCTCTCTGAGGATTTTGTTGGAAGCTGGATACCGGAAGCATTCTCAGAAACTTCTTTGTGATGTTTGCATTCAACTCACAGAGTTGAACCTTCCTTTCATAGTTCGGGTTTGAAACACTCTTTTTGTAGAATCTGGAAGTGGATATTTGGACCACTGTGTGGACTTCGTTGGAAACGGGTATATCCTCACCTCAAACCTAGACAGAAGCATTCTCAGAAAGTTCTCTGTGTTGACTGCATTCAACTCACAGACTTGAACAATCGTTTTGATGGAGTATTTTTGAAACTCTCTTTCTTTGGAATCTGCAAGTGGATATGTTGACCTCTTTGAAGATTTTGTTCGAAACGGGTTAATCTTCACATAAAAGCTAAACCCAAGCATTCTCAGAAACTTCTTTTTGATGATTGACTTGAACTCAGAGACCTGAACATTCCTTTTGATGGAGCAGTTTCCAAACACACTTCTCGTGGAATCTGCAAGTGGATATTTGGACCTCTCTGAGGATTTCATTGGAAGCGGGATAAACTTCCCAGAACTAAACGGAAGCATTCTCAGAAACTTCTTTGTGATGTTTGCATTCAACTCACAGAGTAGAACCTTCCTTTCATAGTTCAGGTTTGAAACACTCTTTTTGTAGAATCTGGAAGTGGATATTTGGACCACTGTGTGGACTTCGTTGGAAACGGGTATATCCTCACCTCTAACCTAGACAGAAGCCTTCTCAGAAAGTTCTCTGTGTTGACTGCATTCAACTCACAGACTTGAACAATCGTTTTGATGGAGCAGTTTTGAAACTCCCTTTCTTTGGAATCTGCAAGTGGATATGTTGACCTCTTTGAAAATTTCGTTGGAAACGGGTTAATCTTCACATAAAAGCTAAACAGAAGCATTCTCAGAAACTGCTTTGTGATGAATGCATTCACCTCACAGAGTTGAATTTTCCCTTTGATAGAGCAGCTTTGAAACAATCTTTTTCTAGAATCTGCAAGTGGACATTTGGAGGGCTTTGTGGACTGTCGTGGAAAAGGAAATATCTTGTCATCTAAAGTACATAGAAGCATTCTCAGAAACTACTCTGTGATGATTGCATTCAACTGACAGAGTTGAACGTTCCTTTTGATAGAGCAGTTTGGAAACACTCTTTTTGTAGAATCTGCATGTGGAGATTTGGACCGCTTTGAGGCCTATGGTAGTAAAGGAAATAACTTCATAGAAAAACCAAATGGAAGCATTCTCAGAAAATTCTTTGTGATGATTGAGTTGAACTCAGAGACCCGAACATTCCTTTTGATGGAGCAGTTTCCAAACACACTTCTCGTGGAATCTGCAAGTGGATATTTGGACCTCTCTGACGATTTTGTTGGAAGCGGGATACCGGAAGCATTCTCAGAAACTTCTTTGTGATGTTTGCATTCAACTCACAGAGTTGAACCTTCCTTTCATAGTTCAGGTTTGAAACACTCTTTTTGTAGAATCTGGAAGTGGATATTTGGACCACTGTGTGGACTTCGTTGGAAACGGGTGTATCTTCACCTCAAACCTAGACAGAAGCATTCTCAGAAAGTTCTCTGTGTTGACTGCATTCAACTCACAGCCTTGAACAATCGTTTTGATGGAGCAGTTTTGAAACTCTCTTTCTTTGGAATCTGCAAGTGGATATGTTTACCGCTTTGAAGATTTCTTTGGAAATGGGTTAATCTTCACATAAAAGCTAAACAGAAGCATTCTCAGAAACTTCTTTGTGATGATTGCATTCACCTCACAGAGTTGAACTTTCCCTTTGATAGAGCAGCTTTGAAACACTCTTTTTCTAGAATCTGCAAGTGGACATTTGGAGGGCTTTGTGGAGTGTGGTGGAAAAGGATATATCTTCTCTTCGAAACTACATAGAAGCATTCTCAGAAACTACTCTGTGATGATTGCATTCAACTGACAGAGTTGAACGTTCCTTTTGATAGAGCAGTTTGGAAACACTCTTTTTGGAGGATCTGCATGAGGAGATTTGGACCGCTTTGAGACCTAAGTAGTAAAGGAAATAACTTCATAGAAAAACCAAATGGAAGCATTCTCAGAAAATTCTTTGTGATGATTGAGTTGAACTCAGAGACCTGAACATTCCTTTTGATGGAGCAGTTTCCAAACGCACTTCTCGTGGAATCGGCAAGTGGATATTTGGACCTCTCTGAGGATTTCCTTGGAAGCGGGATAAACTTCCCAGAACAAAACGGAAGCATTCTCAGAAACTTCTTTGTGATGTTTGCATTCAACTCACAGAGTTGAACCTTCCTTTAATAGTTCGGGTTTGAAACACTCTTTTTGTAGAATCTGGAAGTGGATATTACTACCACTGTGTGGACTTCGTTGGAAACGGGTATATCCTCACCTCAAACCTAGACAGAAGCATTCTCAGAAAGTTCTCTGTGTTGACTGCATTCAACTCACAGACTTGAACAATCGTTTTGATGGAGCAGTTTTGAAACTCTCTTTCTATGGAATCTGCAAGTGGATATGTTGACCTCTTTGAAAATTTCGTTGGAAACGGGTTAATCTTCACATAAAAGCTAAACAGAAGCAGTCTCAGAAACTGCTTTGTGATGAATGCATTCACCTCACAGAGTTGAATTTTCCCTTTGATAGAGCAGCTTTGAAACAATCTTTTTCTAGAATCTGCAAGTGGACATTTGGAGGGCTTTGTGGACTGTCGTGGAAAAGGAAATATCTTCTCATCTAAAGTACATAGAAGCATTCTCAGAAACTACTCTGTGATGATTGCATTCAACTGACAGAGTTGAACGTTCCTTTTGATAGAGCAGTTTGGAAACACTCTTTTTGTAGAATCTGCATGTGGAGATTTGGACCGCTTTGAGGCCTATGGTAGTAAAGGAAATAACTTCATAGAAAAACCAAATGGAAGCATTCTCAGAAAATTCTTTGTGATGATTGAGTTGAACTCAGAGACCTGAACATTCCTTTTGATGGAGCAGTTTCCAAACACACTTCTCGTGGAATCTGCAAGTGGATATTTGGACCTCTCTGACGATTTTGTTGGAAGCGGGATACCGGAAGCATTCTCAGAAACTTCTTTGTGATGTTTGCATTCAACTCACAGAGTTGAACCTTCCTTTGATAGTTCAGGTTTGAAACACTCTTTTTGTAGAATCTGGAAGTGGATATTTGGACCACTGTGTTGACTTCGTTGGAAACGGGTGTATCTTCACCTCAAACCTAGACAGAAGCATTCTCAGAAAGTTCTCTGTGTTGACTGCATTCAACTCACAGAGTTGAACAATCGTTTTGATGGAGCAGTTTTGAAACTCTCTTTCTTTGGAATCTGCAAGTGGATATGTTTACCGCTTTGAAGATTTCTTTGGAAATGGGTTAATCTTCACATAAAAGCTAAACAGAAGCATTCTCAGAAACTTCTTTGTGATGATTGCATTCACCTCACAGAGTTGAACTTTCCCTTTGATAGAGCAGCTTTGAAACACTCTTTTTCTAGAATCTGCAAGTGGACATTTGGAGGGCTTTGTGGAGTGTGGTGGAAAAGGATATATCTTCTCTTCGAAACTACATAGAAGCATTCTCAGAAACTACTCTGTGATGATTGCATTCAACTGACAGAGTTGAACGTTCCTTTTGATAGAGCAGTTTGGAAACACTCTTTTTGGAGAATCTGCATGTGGAGATTTGGACCGCTTTGAGACCTAAGTAATAAAGGAAATAACTTCATAGAAAAACCAAATGGAAGCATTCTCAGAAAATTCTTTGTGATGATTGATTTGAACTCAGAGACCTGAACATTCCTTCTGATGGAGCAGTTTCCAAACGCACTTCTCGTGGAATCGGCAAGTGGATATTTGGACCTCTCTGAGGATTTCCTTGGAAGCAGGATAAACTTCCCAGAACAAAACGGAAGCATTCTCAGAAACTTCTTTGTGATGTTTGCATTCAACTCACAGAGTTGAACCTCCCTTTAATAGTTCGGGTTTGAAACACTCTTTTTGTAGAATCTGGAAGTGGATATTTGGACCACTGTGTGGACTTCGTTGGAAACGGGTATATCCTCACCTCAAACCTAGACAGAAGCATTCTCAGAAAGTTCTCTGTGTTGACTGCATTCAACTCACAGACTTGAACAATCGTTTTGATGGAGTAGTTTTGAAACTCTCTTTCTTTGGAATCTGCAAGTGGATATGTTGACCTCTTTGAAGATTTCGTTCGAAACGGGTTAATCTTCACATAAAAGCTAAACCCAAGCATTCTCAGAAACTTCTTTTTGATGATTGACTTGAACTCAGAGACCTGAACATTCCTTTAGATGGAGCAGTTTCCAAACACACTTCTCGTGGAATCTGCAAGTGGATATTTGGACCTCTCTGAGGATTTCGTTGGAAGCGGGATAAACTTCCCAGAACTAAACGGAAGCATTCTCAGAAACTTCTTTGTGATGTTTGCATTCAACTCACAGAGTTGAACCTTCCTTTCATAGTTCAGGTTTGAAACACTCTTTTTGTAGAATCTGGAAGTGGATATTTGGACCACTGTGTGGACTTCGTTGGAAACGGGTATATCCTCACCTCTAACCTAGACAGAAGCCTTCTCAGAAAGTTCTCTGTGTTGACTGCATTCAACTCACAGACTTGAACAATCGTTTTGATGGAGCAGTTCTGAAACTCTCTTTCTTTGGAATCTGCAAGTGGATATGTTGACCTCTTTGAAAATTTCGTTGGAAACGGGTTAATCTTCACATAAAAGCTAAACAGAAGCATTCTCAGAAACTGCTTTGTGATGAATGCATTCACCTCACAGAGTTGAATTTTCCCTTTGATAGAGCAGCTTTGAAACAATCTTTTTCTAGAATCTGCAAGTGGACATTTGGAGGGCTTTGTGGACTGTCGTGGAAAAGGAAATATCTTCTCATCTAAAGTACATAGAAGCATTCTCAGAAACTACTCTGTGATGATTGCATTCAACTGACAGAGTTGAACGTTCCTTTTGATAGAGCAGTTTGGAAACACTCTTTTTGTAGAATCTGCATGTGGAGATTTGGACCGCTTTGAGGCCTATGGTAGTAAAGGAAATAACTTCATAGAAAAACCAAATGGAAGCATTCTCAGAAAATTCTTTGTGATGATTGAGTTGAACTCAGAGACCTGAACATTCCTTTTGATGGAGCAGTTTCCAAACACACTTCTCGTGGAATCTGCAAGTGGATATTTGGACCTCTCTGAGGATTTTGTTGGAAGCGGGATACCGGAAGCATTCTCAGAAACTTCTTTGTGATGTTTGCATTCAACTCACAGAGTAGAACCTTCCTTTCATAGTTCAGGTTGGAAACACTCTTTTTGTAGAATCTGGAAGTGGATATTTGGACCACTGTGTGGACTTCGTTGGAAACGGGTGTATCCTCACCTCTAACCTAGACAGAAGCCTTCTCAGAAATTTCTCTGTGTTGACTGCATTCAACTCACAGACTTGAACAATCGTTTTGATGGAGCAGTTTTGAAACTCTCTTTCTTTGGAATCTGCAAGTGGATATGTTGACCTCTTTGAAAATTTCGTTGGAAACGGGTTAATCTTCACATAAAAGCTAAACAGAAGCATTCTCAGAAACTGCTTTGTGATGAATGCATTCACCTCACAGAGTTGAATTTTCCCTTTGATAGAGCAGCTTTGAAACAATCTTTTTCTAGAATCTGCAAGTGGACATTTGGAGGGCTTTGTGGACTGTCGTGGAAAAGGAAATATCTTCTCATCTAAAGTACATAGAAGCATTCTCAGAAACTACTCTGTGATGATTGCATTCAACTGACAGAGTTGAACGTTCCTTTTGATAGAGCAGTTTGGAAACACTCTTTTTGTAGAATCTGCATGTGGAGATTTGGACCGCTTTGAGGCCTATGGTAGTAAAGGAAATAACTTCATAGAAAAACCAAATGGAAGCATTCTCAGAAAATTCTTTGTGATGATTGAGTTGAACTCAGAGACCTGAACATTCCTTTTGATGGAGCAGTTTCCAAACACACTTCTCGTGGAATCTGCAAGTGGATATTTGGACCTCTCTGACGATTTTGTTGGAAGCGGGATACCGGAAGCATTCTCAGAAACTTCTTTGTGATGTTTGCATTCAACTCACAGAGTTGAACCTTCCTTTCATAGTTCAGGTTTGAAACACTCTTTTTGTAGAATCTGGAAGTGGATATTTGGACCACTGTGTGGACTTCGTTGGAAACGGGTGTATCTTCACCTCAAACCTAGACAGAAGCATTCTCAGAAAGTTCTCTGTGTTGACTGCATTCAACTCACAGACTTGAACAATCGTTTTGATGGAGCAGTTTTGAAACTCTCTTTCTTTGGAATCTGCAAGTGGATATGTTTACCGCTTTGAAGATTTCTTTGGAAATGGGTTAATCTTCACATAAAAGCTAAACAGAAGCATTCTCAGAAACTTCTTTGTGATGATTGCATTCACCTCACGGAGTTGAACTTTCCCTTTAATAGAGCAGCTTTGAAACACTCTTTTTCTAGAATCTGCAAGTGGACATTTGGAGGGCTTTGTGGAGTGTGGTGGAAAAGGATATATCTTCTCTTCGAAACTACATAGAAGCATTCTCAGAAACTACTCTGTGATGATTGCATTCAACTGACAGAGTTGAACGTTCCTTTTGATAGAGCAGTTTGGAGACACTCTTTTTGGAGAATCTGCATGTGGAGATTTGGACCGCTTTGAGACCTAAGTAGTAAAGGAAATAACTTCATAGAAAAACCAAATGGAAGCATTCTCAGAAAATTCTTTGTGATGATTGATTTGAACTCAGAGACCTGAACATTCCTTTTGATGGAGCAGTTTCCAAACGCACTTCTCGTGGAATCGGCAAGTGGATATTTGGACCTCTCTGAGGATTTCCTTGGAAGTGGGATAAACTTCCCAGAACAAAACGGAAGCATTCTCAGAAACTTCTTTGTGATGTTTGCATTCAACTCACAGAGTTGAACCTTCCTTTCATAGTTCGGGTTTGAAACACTCTTTTTGTAGAATCTGGAAGTGGATATTTGGACCACTGTGTGGACTTCGTTGGAAACGGGTATATCCTCACCTCAAACCTAGACAGAAGCATTCTCAGAAAGTTCTCTGTGTTGACTGCATTCAACTCACAGACTTGAACAATCGTTTTGATGGAGTAGTTTTGAAACTCTCTTTCTTTGGAATCTGCAAGTGGATATGTAGACCTCTTTGAAGATTTCGTTCGAAACGGGTTAATCTTCACATAAAAGCTAAACCCAAGCATTCTCAGAAACTTCTTTTTGATGATTGACTTGAACTCAGAGACCTGAACATTCCTTTTGATGGAGCAGTTTCCAAACACACTTCTCGTGGAATCTGCAAGTGGATATTTGGACCTCTCTGAGGATTTCGTTGGAAGCGGGATAAACTTCCCAGAACTAAACGGAAGCATTCTCAGAAACTTCTTTGTGATGTTTGCATTCAACTCACAGAGTTGAACCTTCCTTTCATAGTTCAGGTTGGAAACACTCTTTTTGTAGAATCTGGAAGTGGATATTTGGACCACTGTGTGGACTTCGTTGGAAACGGGTATATCCTCACCTCTAACCTAGACAGAAGCCTTCTCAGAAAGTTCTCTGTGTTGACTGCATTCAACTCACAGACTTGAATAATCGTTTTGATGGAGCAGTTTTGAAACTCTCTTTCTTTGGAATCTGCAAGTGGATATGTTGACCTCTTTGAAAATTTCGTTGGAAACGGGTTAATCTTCACATAAAAGCTAAACAGAAGCATTCTCAGAAACTGCTTTGTGATGAATGCATTCACCTCACAGAGTTGAATTTTCCCTTTGATAGAGCAGCTTTGAAACAATCTTTTTCTAGAATCTGCAAGTGGACATTTGGAGGGCTTTGTGGACTGTGGTGGAAAAGGAAATATCTTCTCATCTAAAGTACATAGAAGCATTCTCAGAAACTACTCTGTGATGATTGCATTCAACTGACAGAGTTGAACGTTCCTTTTGATAGAGCAGTTTGGAAACACTCTTTTTGTAGAATCTGCATGTGGAGATTTGGACCGCTTTGAGGCCTATGGTAGTAAAGGAAATAACTTCACAGAAAAACCAAATGGAAGCATTCTCAGAAAATTCTTTGTGATGATTGAGTTGAACTCAGAGACCTGAACATTCCTTTTGATGGAGCAGTTTCCAAACACACTTCTCGTGGAATCTGCAAGTGGATATTGGACCTCTCTGAGGATTTTGTTGGAAGCGGGATACCGGAAGCATTCTCAGAAACTTCTTTGTGATGTTTGCATTCAACTCACAGAGTTGAACCTTCCTTTCATAGTTCGGGTTTGAAACACTCTTTTTGTAGAATCTGGAAGTGGATATTTGGACCACTGTGTGGACTTCGTTGGAAACGGGTGTATCTTCACCTCAAACCTAGACAGAAGCATTCTCAGAAAGTTCTCTGTGTTGACTGCATTCAACTCACAGACTTGAACAATCGTTTTGATGGAGCAGTTTTGAAACTCTCTTTCTTTGGAATCTGCAAGTGGATATGTTTACCGCTTTGAAGATTTCTTTGGAAATGGGTTAATCTTCACATAAAAGCTAAACAGAAGCATTCTCAGAAACTTCTTTGTGATGATTGCATTCACCTCACAGAGTTGAACTTTCCCTTTGATAGAGCAGCTTTGAAACACTCTTTTTCTGGAATCTGCAAGTGGACATTTGGAGGGCTTTGTGGAGTGTGGTGGAAAAGGATATATCTTCTCTTCGAAACTACATAGAAGCATTCTCAGAAACTACTCTGTGATGATTGCATTCAACTGACAGAGTTGAACGTTCCTTTTGATAGAGCAGTTTGGAAACACTCTTTTTGGAGAATCTGCATGTGGAGATTTGGACCGCTTTGAGACCTAAGTAGTAAAGGAAATAACTTCATAGAAAAACCAAATGGAAGCATTCTCAGAAAATTCTTTGTGATGATTGATTTGAACTCAGAGACCTGAACATTCCTTTTGATGGAGCAGTTTCCAAACGCACTTCTCGTGGAATCGGCAAGTGGATATTTGGACCTCTCTGAGGATTTCCTTGGAAGCGGGATAAACTTCCCAGAACAAAACGGAAGCATTCTCAGAAACTTCTTTGTGATGTTTGCATTCAACTAACAGAGTTGAACCTTCCTTTCATAGTTTGGGTTTGAAACACTCTTTTTGTAGAATCTGGAAGTGGATATTTGGACCACTGTGTGGACTTCGTTGGAAACGGGTATATCCTCACCTCAAACCTAGACAGAAGCATTCTCAGAAAGTTCTCTGTGTTGACTGCATTCAACTCACAGACTTGAACAATCGTTTTGATGGAGTAGTTTTGAAACTCTCTTTCTTTGGAATCTGCAAGTGGATATGTAGACCTCTTTGAAGATTTCGTTCGAAACGGGTTAATCTTCACATAAAAGCTAAACCCAAGCATTCTCAGAAACTTCTTTTTGATGATTGACTTGAACTCAGAGACCTGAACATTCCTTTTGATGGAGCAGTTTCCAAACACACTTCTCGTGGAATCTGCAAGTGGATATTTGGACCTCTCTGAGGATTTCGTTGGAAGCGGGATAAACTTCCCAGAACTAAACGGAAGCATTCTCAGAAACTTCTTTGTGATGTTTGCATTCAACTCACAGAGTTGAACCTTCCTTTCATAGTTCAGGTTTGAAACACTCTTTTTGTAGAATCTGGAAGTGGATATTTGGACCACTGTGTGGACTTCGTTGGAAACGGGTATATCCTCACCTCTAACCTAGACAGAAGCCTTCTCAGAAAGTTCTCTGTGTTGACTGCATTCAACTCACAGACTTGAACAATCGTTTTGATGGAGCAGTTTTGAAACTCTCTTTCTTTGGAATCTGCAAGTGGATATGTTGACCTCTTTGAAAATTTCGTTGGAAACGGGTTAATCTTCACATAAAAGCTAAACAGAAGCATTCTCAGAAACTGCTTTGTGATGAATGCATTCACCTCACAGAGTTGAATTTTCCCTTTGATAGAGCAGCTTTGAAACAATCTTTTTCTAGAATCTGCAAGTGGACATTTGGAGGGCTTTGTGGACTGTGGTGGAAAAGGAAATATCTTCTCATCTAAAGTACATAGAAGCATTCTCAGAAACTACTCTGTGATGATTGCATTCAACTGACAGAGTTGAACGTTCCTTTTGATAGAGCAGTTTGGAAACACTCTTTTTGTAGAATCTGTATGTGGAGATTTGGACCGCTTTGAGGCCTATGGTAGTAAAGGAAATAACTTCACAGAAAAACCAAATGGAAGCATTCTCAGCAAATTCTTTGTGATGATTGAGTTGAACTCAGAGACCTGAACATTCCTTTTGATGGAGCAGTTTCCAAACACACTTCTCGTGGAATCTGCAAGTGGATATTTGGACCTCTCTGAGGATTTTGTTGGAAGCGGGATACCGGAAGCATTCTCAGAAACTTCTTTGTGATGTTTGCATTCAACTCACAGAGTTGAACCTTCCTTTCATAGTTCGGGTTTGAAACACTCTTTTTGTAGAATCTGGAAGTGGATATTTGGATCACTGTGTGGACTTCGTTGGAAACGGGTATATCCTCACCTCAAACCTAGACAGAAGCATTCTCAGAAAGTTCTCTGTGTTGACTGCATTCAACTCACAGACTTGAACAATCGTTTTGATGGAGTAGTTTTGAAACTCTCTTTCTTTGGAATCTGCAAGTGGATATGTTGACCTCTTTGAAGATTTCGTTCGAAACGGGTTAATCTTCACATAAAAGCTAAACCGAAGCATTCTCAGAAACTTCTTTTTTGATGATTGACTTGAACTCAGAGACCTGAACATTCCTTTTGATGGAGCAGTTTCCAAACACACTTCTCGTGGAATCTGCAAGTGGATATTTGGACCTCTCTGAGGATTTCGTTGGAAGCGGGATAAACTTCCCAGAACTAAACGGAAGCATTCTCAGAAACTTCTTTGTGATGTTTGCATTCAACTCACAGAGTTGAACCTTCCTTTCATAGTTCAGGTTTGAAACACTCTTTTTGTAGAATCTGGAAGTGGATATTTGGACCACTGTGTGGACTTCGTTGGAAACGGGTATATCCTCACCTCTAACCTAGACAGAAGCCTTCTCAGAAAGTTCTCTGTGTTGACTGCATTCAACTCACAGACTTGAACAATCGTTTTGATGGAGCAGTTTTGAAACTCTCTTTCTTTGGAATCTGCAAGTGGATATGTTGACCTCTTTGAAAATTTCGTTGGAAACGGGTTAAGCTTCACATAAAAGCTAAACAGAAGCATTCTCAGAAACTGCTTTGTGATGAATGCATTCACCTCACAGAGTTGAATTTTCCCTTTGATAGAGCAGCTTTGAAACAATCTTTTTCTAGAATCTGCAAGTGGACATTTGGAGGGCTTTGTGGACTGTCGTGGAAAAGGAAAAATCTTCTCATCTAAAGTACATAGAAGCATTCTCAGAAACTACTCTGTGATGATTGCATTCAACTGACAGAGTTGAACGTTCCTTTTGATAGAGCAGTTTGGAAACACTCTTTTTGTAGAATCTGCATGTGGAGATTTGGACCGCTTTGAGGCCTATGGTAGTAAAGGAAATAACTTCATAGAAAAACCAAATGGAAGCATTCTCAGAAAATTCTTTGTGATGATTGAGTTGAACTCAGAGACCTGAACATTCCTTTTGATGGAGCAGTTTCCAAACGCACTTCTCGTGGAATCGGCAAGTGGATATTTGGACCTCTCTGAGGATTTCCTTGGAAGCGGGATAAACTTCCCAGAACAAAACGGAAGCATTCTCAGAAACTTCTTTGTGATGTTTGCATTCAACTCACAGAGTTGAAACTTCCTTTCGTAGTTCGGGTTTGAAACACTCTTTTTGTAGAATCTGGAAGTGGATATTTGGACCACTGTGTGGA
Organism: Pan troglodytes; assembly: GCF_028858775.2. Lineage (NCBI taxonomy): Eukaryota > Metazoa > Chordata > Mammalia > Primates > Hominidae > Pan > Pan troglodytes. The sequence goes on from NC_072407.2 coordinate 56,296,472, forward strand.
CTTCGTTGGAAACGGGTATATCCTCACCTCCAACCTAGACAGAAGCATTCTCAGAAAGTTCTCTGTGTTGACTGCATTCAACTCACAGACTTGAACAATCGTTTTGATGGAGTAGTTTTGAAACTCTCTTTCTTTGGAAACTGCAAGTGGATATGTAGACCTCTTTGAAGATTTCGTTCGAAACGGGTTAATCTTCACATAAAAGCTAAACCCAAGCATTCTCAGAAACTTCTTTTTGATGATTGACTTGAACTCAGAGACCTGAACATTCCTTTTGATGTAGCAGTTTCCAAACACACTTCTCGTGGAATCTGCAAGTGGATATTTGGACCTCTCTGAGGATTTCGTTGGAAGCGGGATAAACTTCCCAGAACTAAACGGAAGCATTCTCAGAAACTTCTTTGTGATGTTTGCATTCAACTCACAGAGTAGAACCTTCCTTTCATAGTTCAGGTTTGAAACACTCTTTTTGTAGAATCTGGAAGTGGATATTTGGACCACTGTGTGGACTTCGTTGGAAACGGGTATATCCTCACCTCTAACCTAGACAGAAGCCTTCTCAGAAATTTCTCTGTGTTGACTGCATTCAAGTCACAGACTTGAACAATCGTTTTGATGGAGCAGTTTTGAAACTCTCTTTCTTTGGAATCTGCAAGTGGATATGTTGACCTCTTTGAAAATTTCGTTGGAAACGGGTTAATCTTCACATAAAAGCTAAACAGAAGCATTCTCAGAAACTGCTTTGTGATGAATGCATTCACCTCACAGAGTTGAATTTTCCCTTTGATAGAGCAGCTTTGAAACAATCTTTTTCTAGAATCTGCAAGTGGACATTTGGAGGGCTTTGTGGACTGTCGTGGAAAAGGAAATATCTTCTCATCTAAAGTACATAGAACCATTCTCAGAAACTACTCTGTGATGATTGCATTCAACTGACAGAGTTGAACGTTCCTTTTGATAGAGCAGTTTGGAAACACTCTTTTTGTAGAATCTGCATGTGGAGATTCGGACCGCTTTGAGGCCTATGGTAGTAAAGGGAATAACTTCATAGAAAAACCAAATGGAAGCATTCTCAGAAAATTCTTTGTGATGATTGAGTTGAACTCAGAGACCTGAACATTCCTTTTGATGGAGCAGTTTCCAAACACACTTCTCGTGGAATCTGCAGGTGGATATTTGGACCTCTCTGACGATTTTGTTGGAAGCGGGATACCGGAAGCATTCTCAGAAACTTCTTTGTGATGTTTGCATTCAACTCACAGAGTTGAACCTTCCTTTCATAGTTCAGGTTTGAAACACTCTTTTTGTAGAATCTGGAAGTGGATATTTGGACCACTGTGTGGACTTCGTTGGAAACAGGTGTATCTTCACCTCAAACCTAGACAGAAGCATTCTCAGAAAGTTCTCTGTGTTGACTGCATTCAACTCACAGACTTGAACAATCGTTTTGATGGAGCAGTTTTGAAACTCTCTTTCTTTGGAATCTGCAAGTGGATATGTTTACCGCTTTGAAGATTTCTTTGGAAATGGGTTAATCTTCACATAAAAGCTAAACAGAAGCATTCTCAGAAACTTCTTTGTGATGATTGCATTCACCTCACAGAGTTGAACTTTCCCTTTGATAGAGCAGCTTTGAAACACTCTTTTTCTAGAATCTGCAAGTGGACATTTGGAGGGCTTTGTGGAGTGTGGTGGAAAAGGATATATCTTCTCTTCGAAACTACATAGAAGCATTCTCAGAAACTACTCTGTGATGATTGCATTCAACTGACAGAGTTGAACGTTCCTTTTGATAGAGCAGTTTCAAAACACTCTTTTTGGAGAATCTGCATGAGGAGATTTGGACCGCTTTGAGACCTAAGTAGTAAAGGAAATAACTTCATAGAAAAACCAAATGGAAGCATTCTAAGAAAATTCTTTGTGATGATTGAGTTGAACTCAGAGACCTGAACATTCCTTTTGATGGAGCAGTTTCCAAACGCACTTCTCGTGGAATCACCAAGTGGATATTTGGACCTCTCTGAGGATTTCCTTGGAAGCGGGATAAACTTCCCAGAACAAAACGGAAGCATTCTCAGAAACTTCTTTGTGATGTTTGCATTCAACTCACAGAGTTGAACCTTCCTTTCGTAGTTCGGGTTTGAAACACTCTTTTTGTAGAATCTGGAAGTGGATATTTGGACCACTGTGTGGACTTCATTGGAAACGGGTATATCCTCACCTCAAACCTAGACAGAAGCATTCTCAGAAAGTTCTCTGTGTTGACTGCATTGAACTCACAGACTTGAACAATCGTTTTGATGGAGCAGTTTTGAAACTCTCTTTCTTTGGAATCTGCAAGTGGATATGTAGACCTCTTTGAAGATTTCGTTCGAAACGGGTTAATCTTCACATAAAAGCTAAACCCAAGCATTCTCAGAAACTTCTTTTTGATGATTGACTTGAACTCAGAGACCTGAACATTCCTTTTGATGGAGCAGTTTCCAAACACACTTCTCGTGGAATCTGCAAGTGGATATTTGGACCTCTCTGAGGATTTCGTTGGAAGCGGGATAAACTTCCCAGAACTAAACGGAAGCATTCTCAGAAACTTCTTTGTGATGTTTGCATTCAACTCACAGAGTTGAACCTTCCTTTCATAGTTCAGGTTGGAAACACTCTTTTTGTAGAATCTGGAAGTGGATATTTGGACCACTGTGTGGACTTCGTTGGAAACGGGTATATCCTCACCTCTAACCTAGACAGAAGCCTTCTCAGAAAGTTCTCTGTGTTGACTGCATTCAAGTCACAGACTTGAACAATCGTTTTGATGGAGCAGTTTTGAAACTCTCTTTCTTTGGAATCTGCAAGTGGATATGTTGACCTCTTTGAAAATTTCGTTGGAAACGGGTTAATCTTCACATAAAAGCTAAACAGAAGCATTCTCAGAAACTGCTTTGTGATGAATGCATTCACCTCACAGAGTTGAATTTTCCCTTTGATAGAGCAGCTTTGAAACAATCTTTTTCTAGAATCTGCAAGTGGACATTTGGAGGGCTTTGTGGACTGTCGTGGAAAAGGAAATATCATCTCATCTAAAGTACATAGAACCATTCTAAGAAACTACTCTGTGATGATTGCATTCAACTGACAGAGTTGAACGTTCCTTTTGATAGAGCAGTTTGGAAACACTCTTTTTGTAGAATCTGCATGTGGAGATTTGGACCGCTTTGAGGCCTATGGTAGTAAAGGAAATAACTTCATAGAAAAACCAAATGGAAGCATTCTCAGAAAATTCTTTGTGATGATTGAGTTGAACTCAGAGACCTGAACATTCCTTTTGATGGAGCAGTTTCCAAACACACTTCTCGTGGAATCTGCAAGTGGATATTTGGACCTCTCTGACGATTTTGTTGGAAGCGGGATACCGGAAGCATTCTCAGAAACTTCTTTGTGATGTTTGCATTCAACTCACAGAGTTGAACCTTCCTTTCATAGTTCAGGTTTGAAACACTCTTTTTGTAGAATCTGGAAGTGGATATTTGGACCACTGTGTGGACTTCGTTGGAAACAGGTGTATCTTCACCTCAAACCTAGACAGAAGCATTCTCAGAAAGTTCTCTGTGTTGACTGCATTCAACTCACAGACTTGAACAATCGTTTTGATGGAGCAGTTTTGAAACTCTCTTTCTTTGGAATCTGCAAGTGGATATGTTTACCGCTTTGAAGATTTCTTTGGAAATGGGTTAATCTTCACATAAAAGCTAAACAGAAGCATTCTCAGAAACTTCTTTGTGATGATTGCATTCACCTCACAGAGTTGAACTTTCCCTTTGATAGAGCAGCTTTGAAACACTCTTTTTCTAGAATCTGCAAGTGGACATTTGGAGGGCTTTGTGGAGTGTGGTGGAAAAGGATATATCTTCTCTTCGAAACTACATAGAAGCATTCTCAGAAACTACTCTGTGATGATTGCATTCAACTGACAGAGTTGAACGTTCCTTTTGATAGAGCAGTTTCGAAACACTCTTTTTGGAGAATCTGCATGAGGAGATTTGGACCGCTTTGAGACCTAAGTAGTAAAGGAAATAACTTCATAGAAAAACCAAATGGAAGCATTCTCAGAAAATTCTTTGTGATGATTGAGTTGAACTCAGAGACCTGAACATTCCTTTTGATGGAGCAGTTTCCAAACGCACTTCTCGTGGAATCACCAAGTGGATATTTGGACCTCTCTGAGGATTTCTTTGGAAGCGGGATAAACTTCCCAGAACAAAACGGAAGCATTCTCAGAAACTTCTTTGTGATGTTTGCATTCAACTCACAGAGTTGAACCTTCCTTTCGTAGTTCGGGTTTGAAACACTCTTTTTGTAGAATCTGGAAGTGGATATTTGGACCACTGTGTGGACTTCGTTGGAAACGGGTATATCCTCACCTCAAACCTAGACAGAAGCATTCTCAGAAAGTTCTCTGTGTTGACTGCATTGAACTCACAGACTTGAACAATCGTTTTGATGGAGCAGTTTTGAAACTCTCTTTCTTTGGAATCTGCAAGTGGATATGTAGACCTCTTTGAAGATTTCGTTCGAAACGGGTTAATCTTCACATAAAAGCTAAACCCAAGCATTCTCAGAAACTTCTTTTTGATGATTGACTTGAACTCAGAGACCTGAACATTCCTTTTGATGGAGCAGTTTCCAAACACACTTCTCGTGGAATCTGCAAGTGGATATTTGGACCTCTCTGAGGATTTCGTTGGAAGCGGGATAAACTTCCCAGAACTAAACGGAAGCATTCTCAGAAACTTCTTTGTGATGTTTGCATTCAACTCACAGAGTTGAACCTTCCTTTCATAGTTCAGGTTGGAAACACTCTTTTTGTAGAATCTGGAAGTGGATATTTGGACCACTGTGTGGACTTCGTTGGAAACGGGTATATCCTCACCTCTAACCTAGACAGAAGCCTTCTCAGAAAGTTCTCTGTGTTGACTGCATTCAACTCACAGACTTGAACAATTGTTTTGATGGAGCAGTTTTGAAACTCTCTTTCTTTGGAATCTGCAAGTGGATATGTTGACCGCTTTGAAAATTTCGTTGGAAATGGGTTAATCTTCACATAAAAGCTAAACAGAAGCATTCTCAGAAACTGCTTTGTGATGAATGCATTCACCTCACAGAGTTGAATTTTCCCTTTGATAGAGCAGCTTTGAAACAATCTTTTTCTAGAATCTGCAAGTGGACATTTGGAGGGCTTTGTGGACTGTCGTGGAAAAGGAAATATCTTCTCATCTAAAGTACATAGAACCATTCTCAGAAACTACTCTGTGATGATTGCATTCAACTGACAGAGTTGAACGTTCCTTTTGATAGAGCAGTTTGGAAACACTCTTTTTGTAGAATCTGCATGTGGAGATTTGGACCGCTTTGAGGCCTATGGTAGTAAAGGAAATAACTTCATAGAAAAACCAAATGGAAGCATTCTCAGAAAATTCTTTGTGATGATTGAGTTGAACTCAGAGACCTGAACATTCCTTTTGATGGAGCAGTTTCCAAACACACTTCTCGTGGAATCTGCAAGTGGATATTTGGACCTCTCTGACGATTTTGTTGGAAGCGGGATACCGGAAGCATTCTCAGAAACTTCTTTGTGATGTTTGCATTCAACTCACAGAGTTGAACCTTCCTTTCATAGTTCAGGTTTGAAACACTCTTTTTGTAGAATCTGGAAGTGGATATTTGGACCACTGTGTGGACTTCGTTGGAAACGGGTGTATCTTCACCTCAAACCTAGACAGAAGCATTCTCAGAAAGTTCTCTGTGTTGACTGCATTCAACTCACAGACTTGAACAATCGTTTTGATGGAGCAGTTTTGAAACTCTCTTTCTTTGGAATCTGCAAGTGGATATGTTTACCGCTTTGAAGAATTCTTTGGAAATGGGTTAATGTTCACATAAAAGCTAAACAGAAGCATTCTCAGAAACTTCTTTGTGATGATTGCATTCACCTCACAGAGTTGAACTTTCCCTTTGATAGAGCAGCTTTGAAACACTCTTTTTCTAGAATCTGCAAGTGGACATTTGGAGGGCTTTGTGGAGTGTGGTGGAAAAGGATATATCTTCTCATGGAAACTACATAGAAGCATTCTCAGAAACTACTCTGTGATGATTGCATTCAACTGAAAGAGTTGAACGTTCTTTTGATAGAGCAGTTTGGAAACACTCTTTTTGGAGAATCTGCATGAGGAGATTTGGACCGCTTTGAGACCTAAGTAGTAAAGGAAATAACTTCATAGAAAAACCAAATGGAAGCATTCTCAGAAGATTCTTTGTTATGATTGATTTGAACTCAGAGACCTGAACATTCCTTTTGATGGAGCAGTTTCCAAACGCACTTCTCGTGGAATCGGCAAGTGGATATTTGGACCTCTCTGAGGATTTCCTTGGAAGCGGGATAAACTTCCCAGAACAAAACGGAAGCATTCTCAGAAACCTCTTTGTGATGTTTGCATTCAACTCACAGAGTTGAACCTTCCTTTCATAGTTCGGGTTTGAAACACTCTTTTTGTAGAATCTGGAAGTGGATATTTGGACCACTGTGTGGACTTCGTTGGAAACGGGTATATCCTCACCTCAAACCTAGACAGAAGCATTCTCAGAAAGTTCTCTGTGTTGACTGCATTCAACTCACAGACTTGAACAATCGTTTTGATGGAGTAGTTTTGAAACTCTCTTTCTTTGGAATCTGCAAGTGGATATGTTGACCTCTTTGAATATTTCGTTCGAAACGGGTTAATCTTCACATAAAAGCTAAACCCAAGCATTCTCAGAAACTTCTTTTTGATGATTGACTTGAACTCAGAGACCTGAACATTCCTTTTGATGGAGCAGTTTCCAAACACACTTCTCGTGGAATCTGCAAGTGGATATTTGGACCTCTCTGAGGATTTCGTTGGAAGCGGGATAAACTTCCCAGAACTAAACGGAAGCATTCTCAGAAACTTCTTTGTGATGTTTGCATTCAACTCACAGAGTTGAACCTTCCTTTCATAGTTCAGGTTTGAAACTCTCTTTTTGTAGAATCTGGAAGTGGATATTCGGACCACTGTGTGGACTTCGTTGGAAACGGGTATATCTTCACCTCAAACCTAGGCAGAAGCATTCTCAGAAAGTTCTCTGTGTTGACTGCATTCAACTCACAGACTTGAACAATCGTTTTGATGGAACAGTTTTGAAACTCTCTTTCTTTGGAATCTGCAAGTGGATATGTTGACCTCTTTGAAGATTTCGTTGGAAACGGGTTAATCTTCACATAAAAGCTAAACAGAAGCATTCTCAGAAACTTCTTTGTGATGATTGCATTCACCTCACAGAGTTGAACTTTCCCTTTGATAGAGCAGCTTTGATACAATCTTTTTCTAGAATCTGCAAGTGGACATTTGGAGGGCTTTGTGGACTGTGGTGGAAAAGGAAATATCTTCTCATCGAAACTACATACAAGCATTTGCAGAAACTACTCTGTGATGATTGCACTCAACTGACAGAGTTGAACATTCCTTTTGATAGAGGAGTTTGGAAACACTCTTTTTGTAGAATCCGCATGTGGAGATTTGGACCGCTTTGAGACCTATGGTAGTAAAGGAAATAACTTCATAGAAAAACGAAATGGAAGAATTCTCAGAAAATTCTTTGTGATGATTGAGTTGAACTCAGAGACCTGAACATTCCTTCTGATGGAGCAGTTTCCAAACACACTTCTCGTGGAATCTGCAAGTGGATATTTGGACGGCTTTGAGACCTATGGTAGTAAAGGAAATAACTTCATAGAAAAACCAAATGGAAGCATTCTCAGAAAATTCTTTGTGATGATTGAGTTGAACTCAGAGACCTGAACATTCCTTTTGATGGAGCAGTTTCCAAACACACTTCTCGTGGAATCTTCATGTGGATATTTGGACCTCTCTAGGGATTTCGTTGGAAGAGGGATAAACTTCCCAGAACTCAACGGAAGCATTAGTAGAAACTTCTTTGTGATGTTTGCATTCAACTCACAGAGTTGAACCTTCCTTTCATAGTTCAGGTTTGAAACACTCTTTTTGTAGAATCTGGAAGTGGATATTTGGACCACTGTGTGGACTTCGTTGGAAACGGGTATATCTTCACCTAAAACCTAGACAGAAGCATTCTCAGAAAGTTCTCTGTGTTGACTGCATTCAACTCACAGACTTGAACAATTGTTTTGATGGAGCAGTTTTGAAACTCTCTTTCTTTGGAATCTGCAAGTGGATATGTTGACCTCTTTGAAGATTTCGTTGGAAACGGGTGAATCTTCACATAAAAGCTAAACAGAAGCATTCCCAGAAACTTCTTTGTGATGATTGCATTCACCTCACATATTTGAACTTTCCCTGTCATAGAGCAGCTTTGAAACACTCTTTTTCTAGAATCTGCAAGTGGACATTTGGAGGGCTTTCTGGACTGTGGTGGAAAAGGAAATATCTTCTCATCTAAACTACATACAAGCATTCGCAGAAACTACTCTGTGATGATTGCATTCAACTGACAGAGTTGAACGTTCCTTTTGATAGAGCAGTTTGGAAACACTCTTTTTGTAGAATCCGCTTGTGGAGATTTGGACCGCTTTGAGACCTATGGTAGTAAAGGAAATAACTTCATAGAAAAACCAAATGGAAGCATTCTCAGAAAATTCTTTGTGATGATTGAGTTGAACTCAGAGACCTGAACATTCCTTTTGATGGAGCAGTTTCCAAACACACTTCTCGTGGAATCTGCAAGTGGATATTGGACCTCTCTGAGGATTTCGTTGGAAGCGGGATAAACTTCCCAGAACTAAACGGAAGCATTCTCAGAAACTTCTTTGTGATGTTTGCATTCAACTCACAGAGTTGAACCTTCCTTTCATAGTTCAGGTTTGAAACAGTCTTTTTGTAGAATCTGGAAGTGGATATTTGGACCACTGTGTGGACTTCGTTGGAAACGTGTGTATCTTCACCTCAGACTTAGACAGAAGCATTCTCACAAAGTTCTCTGTGTTGACTGCATTCAACTCACAGACTTGAACAACCGTTTTGATGGAGCAGTTTTGAAACTCTCTTTCTTTGGAATCTGCAAGTGGATATGTTGACCTCTTTGAAGATTTCGTTGGAAACGGGTTAATCTTCACATAAAAGCGAAACAGAAGCATTCTCAGAAACTTCTTTCTGATGATTGCATTCACCTCACAGAGTTGAACTTTCCCTTTGATAGAGCAGCTTTGAAACACTCTTTTTCTAGAATCTGCAAGTGGACATTTGGAGGGCTTTGTGTTCTGCGGTGGAAAAGGAAATATCTTCTCATCGATAGTACATACAAGCATTCTCAGAAACTACTCTGTGATGATTGCACTCAACTGACAGAGTTGAACGTTCCTTTTGATAGAGCAGTTTGGAAACACTCTTTTTGTAGAATCTGCATGTGGAGAATTGGTCGGCTTGGAGACCTATGGTAGTAAAGGAAATAACTTCATAGAAAAACAAAATGGAAGCATTCTTAGAAAATTCTTTGTGATGATTGAGTTGAACTCAGCGACCTTTGAACATTCCTCTTGATGGAGCAATTTCCAAACACACTTCTCGTGGAATCTGCAAGTGGATATTTGGACCTCTCTGAGGTTTTCGTTGGAAGAGGGATAAAATTCCAAGAACTAAAGGGAAGCATTCTCAGAAACTTCTTTGTGTTATTTGCATTCGACACAGAGAGATGAACCTTCCTTTCATAGTTCAGGATTGAAACACTCTTTTTGTAGAATCTGGAAGTGGATATTTGGACCACTGTGTGGACTTCGTTGGAAATGGGTATCAATTCACCTCAAACCTAGAGAGAAGCATTCTCAGAAAGTTCTTTCTGTTGACTGCATTCAACTCACAGACTTGAACAATCGTTTTGATGGAGCAGTTTTGAAACTCTCTTTCTTTGGAATCTGCAAGTGGATATGTTGACCTCTTTGAAGATTTCTTTGGAAACGGATTAATCTTCACATAAAAGCTAAACAGAAGCATTGTCAGAAACTTCTTTGTGATGTTTGCATTCACCTCAAGGAGTTGAACTTTCCCTTTGATAGAGCAGCGTTGAAACACTCTTTTTCTAGAATCTGCAAGTGGACATTTGGAGGGCTTTGTGTTCTGCGGTGGAAAAGGAAATATCTTCTCATCAAAACTACATAGAAGCAATCTCAGAAACAATTCTGTGATGATTGCATTCAGCTGACAGAGTTGAACATTCCTTTTGATAGAGCAGTTTGGAAACACTCTTTTTGTAGAATTCGCATGTGGAGATTTGGACCGCTTTGAGACCTATGGTAGTAAAGGTAATAACTTCATAGAAAAACCAAATGGAAGCACTCTCAGAAAATTCTTTGTGACGATTGACTTGAACTCAGAGACCTGAACATTCCTTTTGATGGAGCAGTTTCCAAACACACTTCTCGTGGAATCTGCAAGTGGATATTTGGACCTCTCTGAGGATTTCGTTGGAAGCGGGATAAACTTCACTGAGCTAAACGGAAGCATTCTCAGAAACTTCTTTGTGATGTTTGCATTCAACTCACAGATTTGAACCTTCCTTTCGTACTTCAGGTTTGAAACACTCTTTTTGTAGAATCTGGAAGTGGATATATGGACCACTGCGTGGACTTCGTTGGAAACGGGTATATCTTCACCTCAAACCTAGACAGAAGCATTCTCAGAAAGTTCTCTGTGTTGACTGCATTCAACTCAGAGACTTGAACAATCGTTTAGATGGAGCAGTTTTGAAACTCTCTTTCTTAGGAATCTGCAATTGGATATGTTGACCTCTTTGAAGATTTCGTTGGAAACGGGTTAATCTTCACATAAAAGCTAAATAAACAGAAGCATTCTCAGAAAATTCTTTGTGATGTTTGCATTCACTTCACAGAGTTGAACTTTCCCTTTGACAGAGCAGCTTTGAAACACTCTTTTTCTAGAATCTGCAAGTGGACATTTGGAGGGCTTTGTGTTCTCCAGTGGAAAAGGAAATATCTTCTCATCAAAACTACATAGAAGCATTCTCAGAAAGAATTCTGTGATGATTGCACTCAACTGACAGAGTTGAACATTTCTTTTGATAGAGCAGTTTGGAAACACTCGTTTTGTAGAATCTGCATGTGGAGATTTGGACCGCTTTGAGGCCTATGGTAGTAAAGGAAATAACTTCATAGAAAAACCAAATGGAAGCATTCTCAGAAAATTCTTTGTGATGATTGACTTGAACTCAGAGACCTGAACATTCCTGTTGATGGAGCAGTTTCCAAACACACTTCTCGTGGAATCTGCAAGTGGATATTTGGACCTCTCTGAGGATTTCGTTGGAAGCGGGATAAACTTCCCAGAACTAAACGGAAGCATTCTCAGAAACTTCTTTGTGATGTTTGCATTCAACTCACAGAGTTGAAACTTCCTTTCATAGTTCAGGTTTGAAACTCTCTTTTTGTAGAATCTGGAAGTGGATATTTGGACCACTGTGTGGACTTCGTTGGAAACGGGTATATCTTCACCTCAAACCTAGACAGAAGCATTCTCAGAAAGTTCTCTGTGTTGACTGCAATCAACTCCCAGACTTCAACAATAGTTTTGATGGAACAGTTTTGAAACTCTCTTTCTTTGGAATCTGCAAGTGTATATGTTGACCTCTTTGAAGATTTCGTTGGAAACGGGTTAATCTTCACATAAAAGCTAAACACAAGCATTCTCAGAAACTTCTTTGTGATGATTGCATTCACCTCACAGAGTTGAACTTTCCGTTTGATAGAGCAGCTTTGAAACAATCTTTTTCTAGAATCTGCAAGTGGACATTTGGAGGGCTTTGTGGACTGTGGTGGAAAAGGAAATATCTTCTCATCGAAACTACATACAAGCATTTGCAGAAACTACTCTGTGATGATTGCACTCAACTGACAGAGTTGAACATTCCTTTTGATAGAGCAGTTTGGAAACACTCTTTTTGTAGAATCCGCATGTGGAGATATGGACCGCTTTGAGACCTATGGTAGTAAAGGAAATAACTTCATAGAAAAACCAAATGGAAGCATTCTCAGAAAATTCTTTGTGATGATTGAGTTGAACCCAGAGACCTGAACATTCCTTTTGATGGAGCAGTTTCCAAACACACTTCTCGTGGAATCTGCAAGTGGATATTGGACCTCTCTGAGGATTTCGTTGGAAGCGGGTTAATCATCACATAAAATCTAAACAGAAGCATTGTCAGAAACTTCTTTGTGATGTTTGCATTCACCTCACAGAGTTGAACTTTCCCTTTGATAGAGCAGCTTTGAAACACTCTTTTTCTAGAATCTGCAAGTGGACATTTGGAGGGCTTTGTGTTCTGCGGTGGAAATGGAAATATCTTCTCATCAAAACTACATAGAATTATTCTCAGAAACAATTCTGTGATGATTGCATTCAGCTGACAGAGTTGAACATTCCTTTTGATAGAGCAGTATGGAAACATTCTTTTTGTAGAATCTGCATGTGGAGATTTGGAGCGCTTTGAGACCTATGGTAGTAAAGGAAATAACTTCATAGAAAAAGCAAATGGAAGAATTCTCAGAAAATTCTTTGTGATTATTGAGTTGAACTCAGAGACCTGAACATTCCTTTTGATGGAGCAGTTTCCAAACACACTTCTCGTGGAATCTGCAAGTGGATATTTGACCTCTCTGAGGATTTCGTTTGGAAGTGGGATAAACTTCACTGAGCTAAACGGAAGCATTCTCAGAAACTTCTTTGTGATGTTTGCATTCAACTCACAGATTTGAACCTTCCTTTCATAGTTCAGGTTTGAAACACTCTTTTTGTAGAATCTGGAAGTGGATATATGGACCACTGTGTGGACTTCGTTGGAAACGGGTATATCTTCACCTCAAACCTAGACAGAAGCATTCTCAGAAATTTCTCTGTGTTGACTGCATTCAACTCAGAGACTTGAACAATCGTTTAGATGGAGCAGTTTTGAAACTCTCTTTCTTAGGAATCTGCAAATGGATATGTTGACCTCTTTGAAGATTTCGTTGGAAACGGGTTAATCTTCACATAAAAGCTAAACAGAAGCATTCTCAGAAAATTCTTTGTGATGATTGCGTTCACCTAACAGAGTTGAACTTTCCCTTTGACAGAGCAGCTTTGAAACACTCTTTTTCTAGAATCTGCAAGTGGACATTTGGAGGGCTTTGTGTTCTGCAGTGAAAAGGAAATATCTTCTCATCAAAACTACATAGAAGGAATCACAGAAACAATTCTGTGATGATTGCATTCAGCTGACAGAGTTGAACATTCCTTTTGATAGAGCAGTTTGGAAACACTCTTCTTGTAGAATCTGCAAGTGGAGATTTGGTCCGCTTGGAGACCAATGGTAGTAAAGGAAATAACTTCATAGAAAAACCAAATGGAAGCATTCTCAGAAAATTCTTTGTGATGATTGAGTTGAACTCAGAGACCTGAACATTCCTTTTGATGGAGCAGTTTCCAAACACATTTCTCGTGGAATCTGCAAGTGGATATTTGGACCTCTTTGAGGATTTCGTTGGAAGCGGGATAAACTTCCCAGAACTAAACGGAAGCATTCTCAGAAACTTCATTGTGATGTTTGCATTCAACTCACAGAGTTGAACCTTCCTTTCATAGTTCAGGTTTGAAACTCTCTTTTTGTAGAATCTGGAAGTGGATATTTGGACCACTGTGTGGACTTCGTTGGAAACGGGTATATCTTCACCTCAAACCTAGACAGAAGCATTCTCAGAAAGTTCTCTGTGTTGACTGCATTCAACTCACAGACTTGAACAATCGTTTTGATGGAGCAGTTTTGAAACTCTCTTTCTTTGGAATCTGCAAGTGGATATGTTGACCTCTTTGAAGATTTCGTTGGAAACGGGTGAATCTTCACATAAAAGCTAAACAGAAGCATTCTCAGAAACTTCTTTGTGATGATTGCATTCACCTCACAGAGTTGAACTTTCCCTTTGATAGACCAGCTTTGAAACACTCTTTTTCTAGAATCTGCAAGTGGACATTTGGAGGGCTTTGTGTTCTCCAGTGGAAAAGGAAATATCTTCTCATCAAAACTACATAGAAGCATTCTCAGAAACTACTCTGTGATGATTGCATTCAGCTGACAGAGTTGAACATTCCTTTTGATAGAGCAGTTTGGAAACACTCTTTTTGTAGAATCTGCATGTGGAGATTTGGACCGCTTGGAGACCAATGGTAGTAAAGGAAATAACTTCATAGAAAAACCAAATGGAAGCATTCTGAGAAAATTCTTTGTGATGATTGACTTGAACTCAGAGACCTGAACATTCCTTTTGATGGAGCAGTTTCCAAACTCACTTATCGAGGAATCTGCAAGTGGATATTTGGACCTCTCTGAGGATTTCGTTGGAAGCGGGATAAACTTCCCAGAACTAAACGGAAGCATTCTCAGAATCTTCCTTGTGATGTTTGCATTCAACTCACAGAGTTGAACCTTCCTTTCATAGTTCAGGTTTGAAACACTCTTTTTGTAGAATCTGGAAGTGGATATTTGGACCACTGTGTGGACTTCGTTGGAAACGGGTATATCTTCACCTCAAACCTAGACAGAAGCATTCTCAGAAAGTTCTCTGTGTTGACTGCATTCAACTCACAGAGTTGAACAATTCTTTTGATGGAGCAGTTTTGAAACTCTCTTTCTTTGGAATCTGCAAGTGGATATGTTGACCTCTTTGAAGATTTCGTTGGAAACGGGTTAATCTTCACGTAAAATCTAAAAAGAAGCATTGTCAGAAAGTTATTTGTGATGTTTGCATTCACCTAATAGAGTTGAACTTTCCCTTTGATAGAGCAGCCTTGAAACACTCTTTTTCTAGAATCGGCAAGTGGACATTTGGAGGGCTTTGTGTTCTGCGGTGGAAATGGAAATATCTTCTCATCAAAACTACATAGAAGTATTCTCAGAAACAATTCTGTGATGATTGAATTCAGCTGACAGTGTTGAACATTCCTTTTCATAGAGCAGCTTGGAAACACTCTTTTTGTAGAATCTGCATGTGGAGATTTGGACCGCTTTGAGACCTATGGTAGTAAAGGAAATAACTTCATAGAAAAACCAAATGGAAGCATTCTCAGAAAATTCTTTGTGATGATTGACTTGAACTCAGAGACCTGAACATTCCTTTTGATGGAGCAGTTTCCAAACACACTTCTTGTGGAATCTGCAAGTGGATATTTGGACGGCTTTGAGACCTATGGCAGTAAAGGAAATAACTTCATAGAAAAACCAAATGGAAGCATTCTCAGAAAATACTTTGTGATGATTGAGTTGAACTCAGAGACCTGAACATTCCTTTTGATGGAGCAGTTTCCAAACACACTTTTCGTGGAATCTGCAAGTGGATATTGGACCTCTCTGAGGATTTCTTTGGAAGCTGGATAAACTTCCGAGAACTAAACGGAAGCATTCTCAGAAACTTCTTTGTGATGTTTGCATTCAACCCACAGAGTTGAACCTTCCTTTCATAGTTCAGGTTTGAAACTCTCTTTTTGTAGAATCTGGAAGTGGATATTTGGACCACTGTGTGGACTTCGTTGGAAACGGGTATATCTTCACCTCAAACCTAGACAGAAGCATTCTCAGAAAGTTCTCTGTGTTGACTGCATTCAACTCACAGAGTTGAACAATCCTTTTGATGGAGCAGTTTTGAAACTCTCTTTCTTTGGAATCTGCAAGTGTATATGTTGACCTCTTTGAAGATTTCGATGGAAACGGGTTAATCTTCAAGTAAAATCTAAACAGAAGCATTGTCAGAAACTTATTTGTGATGTTTGCATTCACCTCACAGAGTTGAAATTTCCCTTTGATAGAGCAGCTTTGAAACACGCTTTTTCTAGAATCTGTAAGTGGACCTTTGGAGGGCTTTGTGTTCTGCGGTGGAAATGGAAATATCTTCTCATCAAAACTACATAGAAGTATTCTCAGAAACAATTCTGTGATGATTGCATTCAGCTGACAGAGTTGAACATTCCTTTTGATAGAGCAGTTTGGAAACACTCTTTTTGTAGAATCTGCATGTGGAGATTTGGACCGCTTTGAGACCTGTGTTAGTAAAGGAAATAACTTCATAGAAAAACCAAATGGAAGCATTCTCAGAAAATTCTTTGTGATGATTGACTTGAACTCAGAGACCTGAACATTCCTTTTGATGGAGCAGTGTCCAAACACACTTCTTGTGGAATCTGCAAGTGGATATTTGGACGGCTTCGAGACATATGGTAGTAAAGGAAATAACTTCATAGAAAAACCAAATGGAAGCATTCTCAGAAAATTCTTTGTGATGATTGAGTTGAACTCAGAGACCTGAACATTCCTTTTGATGGAGCAGTTTCCAAACACACTTCTCGTGGAATCTGCAAGTGGATATTGGACCTCTCTGAGGATTTCGTTGGAAGCGGGATAAACTTCCCAGAACTAAACGGAAGCATTCTCAGAAACTTCTTTGTGATGTTTGCATTCAACTCACAGAGTTGAACTTTCCCTTTGATAGAGCAGCTTTGAAACACTCTTTTTCTAGAATCTGCAAGTGGACATTTGGAGGGCTTTGTGTTCTACAGTGGAAAAGGAAATATCTTCTCATCGAAAGTACATACGAGCATTCTCAGAAACTACTCTGTGATGATTGCATTCAGCTGACAGAGTTGAACATTCCTTTTGATAGAGCAGTTTGGGAACACTCTTTTTGTAGAATCTGCAGGTGGAGATTTGGACCACTTGGAGACCATTGGTAGTAAAGGAAATAACTTCATAGAAAAACCAAATGGAAGCATTCTCAGAAAATTCTTTGTGATGATTGATTTGAACTCAGAGACCTGAACATTCCTTTTGATGGAGCAGTTTCCAAACACACTTCTCGTGGAATCTGCAAGTGGATATTTGGACCTCTATGAGGATTTCGATGGAAGCGGGATAAACTTCCCAGAACTAAATGGAAGCATTCTCAGAATCTTCCTTGTGATGTTTGCATTCAACTCACAGAGCTGAACCTTCCTTTCATAGTTCAGGTTTGAAACACTCTTTTTGTAGAATCTGGAAGTGGATATTTGGACCACTGTGTGGACTTCGTTGGAAACGGGTATATCTTCACCTCAAACCTAGACAGAAGCATTCTCAGAAAGTTGTCTGTGTTGACTGCATTCAACTCACAGACTTGAACAATCGTTTTGATGGAGCAGTTTTGAAACTCTCTTTCTTTGGAATCTGCAAGTGGATATGTTGACCTCTGAAGATTTCGTTGGAAACGGGTTAATCTTCACATAAAAGCTAAACAGAAGCATTCTCAGAAACTTCTTTGTGATGATTGCATTCAACTCACAGAGTTGAACTTTCCCTTTGATAGAGCAGCTTTGAAACACGCTTTTTCTAGAATCCGTAAGTGGACATTTGGAGGGCTTTGTGTTCTGCGGTGGAAAAGGAAATATCTTCTCATCAAAACTACATAGAAGTATTCTCAGAAACAATTCTGTGATGATTGCATTCAGCTGACAGAGTTGAACATTCCTTTTGATAGAGCAGTTTGGAAACACTCTTTTTGTAGAATCTGCATGTGGAGATTTGGACCGCTTTGAGACCTATGGTAGTAGAGGAAATTACTTCATAGAAAAACCAAATGGAAGCATTCTCAGAAAATTCTTTGTGATGATTGACTTGAACTCAGAGACCTGAACATTCCTTTTGATGGAGCAGTTTCCAAACACACTTCTTGTGGAATCTGCAAGTGGATATTTGGTCGGCTTTGAGACATATGGTAGTAAAGGAAATAACTTCATAGAAAAACCAAATGGAAGCATTCTCAGAAAATTCTTTGTGATGATTGAGTTGAACTCAGAGACCTGAACATTCCTTTTGATGGAGCAGTTTCCAAACACACTTCTCGTGGAATCTGCAAGTGGATATTGGACCTCTCTGAGGATTTCGTTGGAAGCGGGATAAACTTCCCAGAACTAAACGGAAGCATTCTCAGAAACTTCTTTGTGATGTTTGCATTCAACTCACAGAGTTGAACCTTCCTTTCATAGTTCAGGTTTGAAACACTCTTTTTGTAGAATCTGGAAGTGGATATTTGGACCACTGTGTGGACTTCGTTGGAAACGGGTATATCTTCACCTCAAACCTAGACAGAAGCGTTCTCAGAAAGTTGTCTGTGTTGACTGCATTCAACTCAGAGACTTGAACAATCGTTTAGATGGAGCAGTTTTGAAACTCTCTTTCTTAGGAATCTGCAAATGGATATGTTTACCTCTTTGAAGATTTCGTTGGAAACGGGTTAATCTTCACATAAAAGCTAAACAGAAGCATTCTCAGAAACTTCTTTGTGATGATTGCATTCACCTCACAGAGTTGAACTTTCCCTTTGATAGAGCAGCTTTGAAACACTCTTTTTCTAGAATCTGCAAGTGGACATTTGGAGGGCTTTGTGTTCTCCAGTGGAAAAGGAAATATCTTCTCATCAAAACTACATAGAAGCATTCTCAGAAACTACTCTGTGATGATTGCATTCAGCTGACAGAGTTGAACATTCCTTTTGATAGAGCAGTTTGGAAACACTCTTTTTGTAGAATCTGCATGTGGAGATTTGGACCGCTTGGAGACCAATGGTAGTAAAGGAAATAACTTCATAGAAAAACCAAATGGAAGCATTCTGAGAAAATTCTTTGTGATGATTGACTTGAACTCAGAGACCTGAACATTCCTTTTGATGGAGCAGTTTCCAAACTCACTTCTCGAGGAATCTGCAAGTGGATATTTGGACCTCTCTGAGGATTTCGTTGGAAGCGGGATAAACTTCCCAGAACTAAACGGAAGCATTCTCAGAATCTTCCTTGTGATGTTTGCATTCAACTCACAGAGTTGAACCTTCCTTTCATAGTTCAGGTTTGAAACACTCTTTTTGTAGAATCTGGAAGTGGATATTTGGACCACTGTGTGGACTTCGTTGGAAACGGGTATATCTTCACCTCAAACCTAGACAGAAGCATTCTCAGAAAGTTCTCTGTGTTGACTGCATTCAACTCACAGAGTTGAACAATTCTTTTGATGGAGCAGTTTTGAAACTCTCTTTCTTTGGAATCTGCAAGTGGATATGTTGACCTCTTTGAAGATTTCGTTGGAAACGGGTTAATCTTCACGTAAAATGTAAAAAGAAGCATTGTCAGAAACTTCTTTGTGATGTTTGCATTCACCTCATAGATTTGAACTTTCCCTTTGATAGAGCAGCTTTGAAACACTTTTTTTCTAGAATCTGTAAGTGGACTTTTGCAGGGCTTTGTGTTCTGCGGTGGAAATGGAAATATCTTCTCATCAAAACTACATAGAAGTATTCTCAGAAACAATTCTGTGATGATTGAATTCAGCTGACAGAGTTGAACATTCCTTTTGATAAAGCAGCTTGGAAACACTCTTTTTGTAGAATCTGCATGTGGAGATTTGGACCGCTTTGAGACCTATGGTAGTAAAGGAAATAACTTCATAGAAAAACCAAATGGAAGCATTCTCAGAAAATTCTTTGTGATGATTGACTTGAACTCAGAGACCTGAACATTCCTTTTGATGGAGCAGTTTCCAAACACACTTCTTGTGGAATCTGCAAGTGGATATTTGGACGGCTTTGAGACCTATGGTAGTAAAGGAAATAACTTCATAGAAAAACCAAATGGAAGCATTCTCAGAAAATTCTTTGTGATGATTGAGTTGAACTCAGAGACCTGAACATTCCTTTTGATGGAGCAGTTTCCAAACACACTTTTCGTGGAATCTGCAAGTGGATATTGGACCTCTCTGAGGATTTCGTTGGAAGCTGGATAAACTTCCGAGAACTAAACGGAAGCATTCTCAGAAACTTCTTTGTGATGTTTGCATTCAACCCACAGAGTTGAACCTTCCTTTCATAGTTCAGGTTTGAAACTCTCTTTTTGTAGAATCTGGAAGTGGATATTTGGACCACTGTGTGGACTTCGTTGGAAATGGGTATATCTTCACCTCAAACCTAGACAGAAGCATTCTCAGAAAGTTCTCTGTGTTGACTGCATTCAACTCACAGAGTTGAACAATCCTTTTGATGGAGCAGTTTTGAAACTCTCTTTCTTTGGAATCTGCAAGTGTATATGTTGACCTCTTTGAAGATTTCGATGGAAACGGGTTAATCTTCAAGTAAAATCTAAACAGAAGCATTGTCAGAAAGTTATTTGTGATGTTTGCATTCACCTAATAGAGTTGAACTTTCCCTTTGATAGAGCAGCCTTGAAACACTCTTTTTCTAGAATCGGCAAGTGGACATTTGGAGGGCTTTGTGTTCTGCGGTGGAAATGGAAATATCTTCTCATCAAAACTACATAGAAGTATTCTCAGAAACAATTCTGTGATGATTGAATTCAGCTGACAGTGTTGAACATTCCTTTTCATAGAGCAGCTTGGAAACACTCTTTTTGTAGAATCTGCATGTGGAGATTTGGACCGCTTTGAGACCTATGGTAGTAAAGGAAATAACTTCATAGAAAAACCAAATGGAAGCATTCTCAGAAAATTCTTTGTGATGATTGACTTGAACTCAGAGACCTGAACATTCCTTTTGATGGAGCAGTTTCCAAACACACTTCTTGTGGAATCTGCAAGTGGATATTTGGACGGCTTTGAGACCTATGGCAGTAAAGGAAATAACTTCATAGAAAAACCAAATGGAAGCATTCTCAGAAAATACTTTGTGATGATTGAGTTGAACTCAGAGACCTGAACATTCCTTTTGATGGAGCAGTTTCCAAACACACTTTTCGTGGAATCTGCAAGTGGATATTGGACCTCTCTGAGGATTTCTTTGGAAGCTGGATAAACTTCCGAGAACTAAACGGAAGCATTCTCAGAAACTTCTTTGTGATGTTTGCATTCAACCCACAGAGTTGAACCTTCCTTTCATAGTTCAGGTTTGAAACTCTCTTTTTGTAGAATCTGGAAGTGGATATTTGGACCACTGTGTGGACTTCGTTGGAAACGGGTATATCTTCACCTCAAACCTAGACAGAAGCATTCTCAGAAAGTTCTCTGTGTTGACTGCATTCAACTCACAGAGTTGAACAATCCTTTTGATGGAGCAGTTTTGAAACTCTCTTTCTTTGGAATCTGCAAGTGTATATGTTGACCTCTTTGAAGATTTCGATGGAAACGGGTTAATCTTCAAGTAAAATCTAAACAGAAGCATTGTCAGAAACTTATTTGTGATGTTTGCATTCACCTCACAGAGTTGAAATTTCCCTTTGATAGAGCAGCTTTGAAACACGCTTTTTCTAGAATCTGTAAGTGGACCTTTGGAGGGCTTTGTGTTCTGCGGTGGAAATGGAAATATCTTCTCATCAAAACTACATAGAAGTATTCTCAGAAACAATTCTGTGATGATTGCATTCAGCTGACAGAGTTGAACATTCCTTTTGATAGAGCAGTTTGGAAACACTCTTTTTGTAGAATCTGCATGTGGAGATTTGGACCGCTTTGAGACCTGTGTTAGTAAAGGAAATAACTTCATAGAAAAACCAAATGGAAGCATTCTCAGAAAATTCTTTGTGATGATTGACTTGAACTCAGAGACCTGAACATTCCTTTTGATGGAGCAGTGTCCAAACACACTTCTTGTGGAATCTGCAAGTGGATATTTGGACGGCTTCGAGACATATGGTAGTAAAGGAAATAACTTCATAGAAAAACCAAATGGAAGCATTCTCAGAAAATTCTTTGTGATGATTGAGTTGAACTCAGAGACCTGAACATTCCTTTTGATGGAGCAGTTTCCAAACACACTTCTCGTGGAATCTGCAAGTGGATATTGGACCTCTCTGAGGATTTCGTTGGAAGCGGGATAAACTTCCCAGAACTAAACGGAAGCATTCTCAGAAACTTCTTTGTGATGTTTGCATTCAACTCACAGAGTTGAACTTTCCCTTTGATAGAGCAGCTTTGAAACACTCTTTTTCTAGAATCTGCAAGTGGACATTTGGAGGGCTTTGTGTTCTACAGTGGAAAAGGAAATATCTTCTCATCGAAAGTACATACGAGCATTCTCAGAAACTACTCTGTGATGATTGCATTCAGCTGACAGAGTTGAACATTCCTTTTGATAGAGCAGTTTGGGAACACTCTTTTTGTAGAATCTGCAGGTGGAGATTTGGACCACTTGGAGACCATTGGTAGTAAAGGAAATAACTTCATAGAAAAACCAAATGGAAGCATTCTCAGAAAATTCTTTGTGATGATTGACTTGAACTCAGAGACCTGAACATTCCTTTTGATGGAGCAGTTTCCAAACACACTTCTCGTGGAATCTGCAAGTGGATATTTGGACCTCTATGAGGATTTCGATGGAAGCGGGATAAACTTCCCAGAACTAAATGGAAGCATTCTCAGAATCTTCCTTGTGATGTTTGCATTCAACTCACAGAGCTGAACCTTCCTTTCATAGTTCAGGTTTGAAACACTCTTTTTGTAGAATCTGGAAGTGGATATTTGGACCACTGTGTGGACTTCGTTGGAAACGGGTATATCTTCACCTCAAACCTAGACAGAAGCATTCTCAGAAAGTTGTCTGTGTTGACTGCATTCAACTCACAGACTTGAACAATCGTTTTGATGGAGCAGTTTTGAAACTCTCTTTCTTTGGAATCTGCAAGTGGATATGTTGACCTCTGAAGATTTCGTTGGAAACGGGTTAATCTTCACATAAAAGCTAAACAGAAGCATTCTCAGAAACTTCTTTGTGATGATTGCATTCAACTCACAGAGTTGAACTTTCCCTTTGATAGAGCAGCTTTGAAACACGCTTTTTCTAGAATCCGTAAGTGGACATTTGGAGGGCTTTGTGTTCTGCGGTGGAAAAGGAAATATCTTCTCATCAAAACTACATAGAAGTATTCTCAGAAACAATTCTGTGATGATTGCATTCAGCTGACAGAGTTGAACATTCCTTTTGATAGAGCAGTTTGGAAACACTCTTTTTGTAGAATCTGCATGTGGAGATTTGGACCGCTTTGAGACCTATGGTAGTAGAGGAAATTACTTCATAGAAAAACCAAATGGAAGCATTCTCAGAAAATTCTTTGTGATGATTGACTTGAACTCAGAGACCTGAACATTCCTTTTGATGGAGCAGTTTCCAAACACACTTCTTGTGGAATCTGCAAGTGGATATTTGGACGGCTTTGAGACATATGGTAGTAAAGGAAATAACTTCATAGAAAAACCAAATGGAAGCATTCTCAGAAAATTCTTTGTGATGATTGAGTTGAACTCAGAGACCTGAACATTCCTTTTGATGGAGCAGTTTCCAAACACACTTCTCGTGGAATCTGCAAGTGGATATTGGACCTCTCTGAGGATTTCGTTGGAAGCGGGATAAACTTCCCAGAACTAAACGGAAGCATTCTCAGAAACTTCTTTGTGATGTTTGCATTCAACTCACAGAGTTGAACCTTCCTTTCATAGTTCAGGTTTGAAACACTCTTTTTGTAGAATCTGGAAGTGGATATTTGGACCACTGTGTGGACTTCGTTGGAAACGGGTATATCTTCACCTCAAACCTAGACAGAAGCGTTCTCAGAAAGTTGTCTGTGTTGACTGCATTCAACTCAGAGACTTGAACAATCGTTTAGATGGAGCAGTTTTGAAACTCTCTTTCTTAGGAATCTGCAAATGGATATGTTTACCTCTTTGAAGATTTCGTTGGAAACGGGTTAATCTTCACATAAAAGCTAAACAGAAGCATTCTCAGAAACTTCTTTGTGATGATTGCATTCACCTCACAGAGTTGAACTTTCCCTTTGATAGAGCAGCTTTGAAACACTCTTTTTCTAGAATCTGCAAGTGGACATTTGGAGGGCTTTGTGTTCTGCGGTGGAAAAGGAAATATCTTCTCATCAAAACTACATAGAAGCATTCTCAGAAACTACTCTGTGATGATTGCATTCAGCTGACAGAGTTGAACATTCCTTT
The DNA here is from genome assembly GCF_028858775.2 of Pan troglodytes. Classification (NCBI taxonomy): domain Eukaryota; kingdom Metazoa; phylum Chordata; class Mammalia; order Primates; family Hominidae; genus Pan; species Pan troglodytes. The sequence goes on from NC_072407.2 coordinate 56,320,517, forward strand.
TGATAGAGCAGTTTGGAAACACTCTTTTTGTAGAATCTGCATGTGGAGATTTGGACCGCTTGGAGACCAATGGTAGTAAAGGAAATAACTTCATAGAAAAACCAAATGGAAGCATTCTCAGAAAATTCTTTGTGATGATTGACTTGAACTCAGAGACCTGAACATTCCTTTTGATGGAGCAGTTTCCAAACTCACTTCTCGAGGAATCTGCAAGTGGATATTTGGACCTCTCTGAGGATTTCGTTGGAAGCGGGATAAACTTCCCAGAACTAAACGGAAGCATTCTCAGAATCTTCCTTGTGATGTTTGCATTCAACTCACAGAGTTGAACCTTCCTTTCATAGTTCAGGTTTGAAACACTCTTTTTGTAGAATCTGGAAGTGGATATTTGGACCACTGTGTGGACTTCGTTGGAAACGGGTATATCTTCACCTCAAACCTAGACAGAAGCATTCTCAGAAAGTTCTCTGTGTTGACTGCATTCAACTCACAGAGTTGAACAATTCTTTTGATGGAGCAGTTTTGAAACTCTCTTTCTTTGGAATCTGCAAGTGGATATGTTGACCTCTTTGAAGATTTCGTTGGAAACGGGTTAATCTTCACGTAAAATGTAAAAAGAAGCATTGTCAGAAACTTCTTTGTGATGTTTGCATTCACCTCATAGATTTGAACTTTCCCTTTGATAGAGCAGCTTTGAAACACTTTTTTTCTAGAATCTGTAAGTGGACTTTTGCAGGGCTTTGTGTTCTGCGGTGGAAATGGAAATATCTTCTCATCAAAACTACATAGAAGTATTCTCAGAAACAATTCTGTGATGATTGAATTCAGCTGACAGAGTTGAACATTCCTTTTGATAAAGCAGCTTGGAAACACTCTTTTTGTAGAATCTGCATGTGGAGATTTGGACCGCTTTGAGACCTATGGTAGTAAAGGAAATAACTTCATAGAAAAACCAAATGGAAGCATTCTCAGAAAATTCTTTGTGATGATTGACTTGAACTCAGAGACCTGAACATTCCTTTTGATGGAGCAGTTTCCAAACACACTTCTTGTGGAATCTGCAAGTGGATATTTGGACGGCTTTGAGACCTATGGTAGTAAAGGAAATAACTTCATAGAAAAACCAAATGGAAGCATTCTCAGAAAATTCTTTGTGATGATTGAGTTGAACTCAGAGACCTGAACATTCCTTTTGATGGAGCAGTTTCCAAACACACTTTTCGTGGAATCTGCAAGTGGATATTGGACCTCTCTGAGGATTTCGTTGGAAGCTGGATAAACTTCCGAGAACTAAACGGAAGCATTCTCAGAAACTTCTTTGTGATGTTTGCATTCAACCCACAGAGTTGAACCTTCCTTTCATAGTTCAGGTTTGAAACTCTCTTTTTGTAGAATCTGGAAGTGGATATTTGGACCACTGTGTGGACTTCGTTGGAAACGGGTATATCTTCACCTCAAACCTAGACAGAAGCATTCTCAGAAAGTTCTCTGTGTTGACTGCATTCAACTCACAGAGTTGAACAATCCTTTTGATGGAGCAGTTTTGAAACTCTCTTTCTTTGGAATCTGCAAGTGTATATGTTGACCTCTTTGAAGATTTCGATGGAAACGGGTTAATCTTCAAGTAAAATCTAAACAGAAGCATTGTCAGAAACTTATTTGTGATGTTTGCATTCACCTCACAGAGTTGAACTTTCCCTTTGATAGAGCAGCTTTGAAACACGCTTTTTCTAGAATCTGTAAGTGGACATTTGGAGGGCTTTGTGTTCTGCGGTGGAAATGGAAATATCTTCTCATCAAAACTACATAGAAGTATTCTCAGAAACAATTCTGTGATGATTGCATTCAGCTGACAGAGTTGAACATTCCTTTTGATAGAGCAGTTTGGAAACACTCTTTTTGTAGAATCTGCATGTGGAGATTTGGACCGCTTTGAGACCTGTGTTAGTAAAGGAAATAACTTCATAGAAAAACCAAATGGAAGCATTCTCAGAAAATTCTTTGTGATGATTGACTTGAACTCAGAGACCTGAACATTCCTTTTGATGGAGCAGTGTCCAAACACACTTCTTGTGGAATCTGCAAGTGGATATTTGGACGGCTTCGAGACATATGGTAGTAAAGGAAATAACTTCATAGAAAAACCAAATGGAAGCATTCTCAGAAAATTCTTTGCGATGATTGAGTTGAACTCAGAGACCTGAACATTACTTTTGATGGAGCAGTTTCCAAACACACTTCTCGTGGAATCTGCAAGTGGATATTTGGACCTCTCTGAGGATTTCGTTGGAAGCGGGATAAACTTACCAGAACTAAACGGAAGCATTCTCAGAATCTTCCTTGTGATGTTTTCATTCAACTCACAGAGTTGAACCTTCCTTTCATAGTTCAGGTTTGAAACACTCTTTTTGTAGAATCTGGAAGTGGATATTTGGACCACTGGGTGGACTTCGTTGGAAACGGGTATATCTTCACCTCAAACCTAGAGAGAAGCATTCTCAGAAAGTTCTCTGTGTTGACTGCATTCAACTCACAGACTTGAACAATCGTTTAGATGGAGCAGTTTTGAAACTCTCTTTCTTTGGAATCTGCAAGTGGATATGTTGACCTCTTTGAAGATTTCGTTGGAAACGTGTTAATCTTCACATAAAAGCTAAACAGAAACATTCTCAGAAACTTCTTTGTGATGATTGCATTCACCTCACAGAGTTGAACTTTCCCTTTGATAGAGCAGCTTTGAAACACTCTTTTTCTAGAATCTGCAAGTGGACATTTGGAGGGCTTTGTGGACTGTGGTGGAAAAGGAAATATCTTCTCATCGAAACTACATACAAGCATTCGCAGAAACTACTCTGTGATGATTGCACTCAACTGACAGAGTTGAACATTCCTTTTGATAGAGCAGTTTGGAATCACACTTTTTGTAGAATCCGCATGTGGAGATTTGGACCGCTTTGTGGCCTATGGTAGTAAAGGAAATAACTTCATAGAAAAACCAAATGGAAGCATTCTCAGAAAATTCTTTGTGATGATTGAGTTGAACTCAGAGACCTGAACATTCCTTTTGATGGAGCAGTTTCCAAACACACTTCTCGTGGAATCTGCAAGTGGATATTGGACCTCTCTGAGGATTTCGTTGGAAGATGGATAAACTTCCGAGAACTAAATGGAAGCATTCTCATAAACTTCTTTGTGATGTTTGCATTCAACCCACAGAGTTGAACCTTCCTTTCATAGTTCAGGTTTGAAACACTGTTTTTGTAGAATCTGGAAGTGGATATTTGGACCAGTGTGTGGACTTCGTTGGAAACGGGTATATCTTCACCTCAAACCTAGACAGAAGCATTCTCAGAAAGTCCTCTGTGTTGACTGCATTCAACTCACAGAGTTGAACAATTCTTTTGATGGAGCAGTTTTGAAACTCTCTTTCTTTGGAATCTGCAAGTGGATATGTTGACCTCGTTGAAGATTTCGTTGGAAACGGGTTAATCTTCACATAAAAGCTAAACAGAGGCATTCTCAGAAACTTCTTTTGAAGATTGCATTCAACTCACAGAGTTGAACATTCCCTTTGATAGAGCAGCTTTGAAACACGCTTTTTCTAGAATCTGTAATTGGACATTTGGAGGGCTTTGTGTTCTGCGGTGGAAATGGAAATATCTTCTCATCAAAACTACATAGAAGTATTCTCAGAAACAATTCTGTGATGATTGCATTCAGCTGACAGAGTTGAACATTCCTTTTGATAGAGCAGTTTGGAAACACTCTTTTTGTAGAATCTGCATGTGGAGATTTGGACCGCTTTGAGACCTATGGTAGTAAAGGAAATAACTTCATAGAAAAACCAAATGGAAGCATTCTCAGAAAATTCTTTGTGATGATTGACTTGAAGTCAGAGACCTGAACATTCCTTTTGATGGAGCAGTTTCCAAACACACTTCTTGTGGAATCTGCAAGTGGATATTTGGACGGCTTCGAGACATATGGTAGTAAAGGAAATAACTTCATAGAAAAACCAAATGGAAGCATTCTCAGAAAATTCTTTGTGATGATTGAGTTGAACTCAGAGACCTGAACATTCCTTTTGATGGAGCAGTTTCCAAACACACTTCTCGTGGAATCTGCAAGTGGATATTTGGACCTCTCTGAGGATTTCGTTGGAAGCGGGATAAACTTCCCAGAACTAAACGGAAGCATTCTCAGAAACTTCTTTGTGATGTTTGCATTCAACTCACAGAGTTGAACATTCCTTTCATAGTTCAGGTTTGAAACACTCTTTTTGTAGAATCTGGAAGTGGATATTTGGACCACTGGGTGGACTTCGTTGGAAACGTGTGTATCTTCACCTCAAACCTAGACAGAAGCATTCTCAGAAAGTTCTCTGTGTTGACTGCATTCAACTCACAGACTTGAACAATCGTTTTGATGGAGCAGTTTTGAAACTCTCTTTCTTTGGCATCTGCAAGTGGATATGTTGACCTTTTTGAAGATTTCGTTGGAAACGTGTTAATCTTCACATAAAAGCTAAACAGAAGCATTGTCAGAAACTTCATTGTGACGTTTGCATTCACCTCATACAGTTGAACTTTCCCTTTGATGGAGCAGCTTTGAAACACTCTTTTTCTAGAATCTGCAAGTGGACATTTGGAGGGCTTTGTGGACTGTGGTGGAAAAGGAAATATCTTCTCATCGAAACTACATACAAGCATTTGCAGAAACTACTCTGTGATGATTGCACTCAACTGACAGAGTTGAACATTCCTTTTGATAGAGCAGTTTGGAAACACTCTTTTTGTAGAATCCGCATGTGGAGATTTGGACCGCTTTGAGACCTATGGTAGTAAAGGAAATAACTTCATAGAAAAACCAAATGGAAGCATTCTCAGAAAATTCTTTGTGATTGAGTTGAACTCAGAGACCTGAACATTCCTTTTGATGGAGCAGTTTCCAAACGCACTTCTCGTGGAATCTGCAAGTGGATATTTGGACCTCTCTGAGGATTTCATTGGAAGCGGGATAAACTTCCCAGAACTAAACGGAAGCATTCTCAGAAACTTCTTTGTGATGTTTGCATTCAACTCACAGAGTTGAACCTTCCTTTCATAGTTCAGGTTTGAAACACTCTTTTTGTAGAATCTGGAAGTGGATATATGGACCACTGTGTGGACTTCGTTGGAAACGGGTATATCTTCACCTCAAACCTAGACAGAAGCATTCTCAGAAAGTTCTCTGTGTTGACTGCATTCAACTCACAGACTTGAACAATCGCTTTGATGGAGCAGTTTTGAAACTCTCTTTCTTTGGAATCTGCAAGTGGATATGTTGACCTCTTTGAAGATTTCGTTGGAAACGGGTTAATCAACACACAAAAGCTAAACAAAAGCATTCTCCGAAACTACTTTGTGATGATTGCATTCACCTCACAGATTTGAACTTCCCCTTTGATAGAGCAGCTTTTAAACACTCTTTTTCTAGAATCTGCAAGTGGACATTTGGAGGGCTTTGTGGACTGTGGTGGAAAAGGAAATATCTTCTCAAGGAAACTACATAGAAGCATTCTCAGAAACCACTCTGTGATGATTGCATTCAACTGACAGAGTTGAACGTTCCTTTTAATAGAGGAGTTTGGAAACAGTCTTTTTGTAGAATCTGCATGTGGAGGTTTGGACCGCTTTGAGACCTATGGTAGTAAAGGAAATAACTTCATAGAAAAACCAAATGGAAGCACTTCAGAAAATAATTTGTGATGATTGAGTTGAACTCAGAGAACTGAACATTCCTTTTGATGGAGCAGTTTCCAAACACACTTCTCATGGAATCTGCAAGTGGATATTTGGACCTCTCTGAGGATTTCGTTGGAAGCGGGATAAACTTCCCAGAACTAAACGGAAGCATTCTCAGAAACTTCTTTGTGATGTTTGCATTCAACTCACAGAGTTGAACCTTCCTTTCACAGTTTAGGTTTGAAACACTCTTTTTGTAGAATCTGGAAGTGGATATTTGGACCACTGTGTGGACTTCGTTGGAAACGGGTGTATCTTTACCTCAAACCTAGACAGAAGCATTCTCAAAAAGTTCTTTGTGTTGACTGCATTCAACTCACAGACTTGAACAATCGTTTTGATGGAGCAGTTTTGAAACTCTCTTTCTTTGGAATCTGCAAGTGGATATGTTGACCTCTTTGAAGATTTCTTTGGAAACGGGTTAATGTACACATAAAAGCTAAACACAAGCATTCTCCGAAACTACTTTGTGATGATTGCATTCACCTCACAGATTTGAACTTCCCCTTTGATAGAGCAGCTTTGAAACACTCTTTTTCTAGAATCTGCAAGTGGACATTTGGAGGGCTTTGTGGACTGTTGTGGAAAAGGAAATATCTTCTCAAGGAAACTACATAGAAGCATTCTCAGAAACTACTCTGTGATGATTGCATACAACTGACAGAGTTGAACCATCCTTTTGATAGAGCAGTTTGCAAACACTCTTTTTGTAGAATCTGCATGTGGAGATTTGGACCGCTTTGAGGCCTATGGTAGTAAAGGAAATAACTTCATAGAAAAACCAAATGGAAGCATTCTCAGAAAATTCTTTGTGATGATTGAGTTGAACTCAGAGACCTGAACATTCCTTTTGATGGAGCAGTTTCCAAACACACTTCTCGTGGAATCTGCAAGTGGATATTTGGACCTCTCTGAGGATTTCGTTGGAAGCGGGATAAACTTCCCAGAACTAAACGGAAGCATTCTCAGAAACTTCTTTGTGATGTTTGCATTCAACTCACAGAGTTGAACCTTCCTTTCATAGTTCAGGTTTGAAACACTCTTTTTGTAGAATCTGGAAGTGGATATATGGACCACTGTGTGGACTTCGTTGGAAACGGGTATATCTTCACCTCAAACCTAGACAGAAGCATTCTCAGAAAGTTCTCTGTGTTGACTGCATTCAACTCACAGACTTGAACAATCGCTTTGATGGAGCAGTTTTGAAACTCTCTTTCTTTGGAATCTGCAAGTGGATATGTTGACCTCTTTGAAGATTTCGTTGGAAACGGGTTAATCAACACACAAAAGCTAAACAAAAGCATTCTCCGAAACTACTTTGTGATGATTGCATTCACCTCACAGATTTGAACTTCCCCTTTGATAGAGCAGCTTTTAAACACTCTTTTTCTAGAATCTGCAAGTGGACATTTGGAGGGCTTTGTGGACTGTGGTGGAAAAGGAAATATCTTCTCAAGGAAACTACATAGAAGCATTCTCAGAAACTACTCTGTGATGATTGCATTCAACTGACAGAGTTGAACGTTCCTTTTAATAGAGGAGTTTGGAAACAGTCTTTTTGTAGAATCTGCATGTGGAGGTTTGGACCGCTTTGAGACCTATGGTAGTAAAGGAAATAACTTCATAGAAAAACCAAATGGAAGCACTTCAGAAAATAATTTGTGATGATTGAGTTGAACTCAGAGAACTGAACATTCCTTTTGATGGAGCAGTTTCCAAACACACTTCTCATGGAATCTGCAAGTGGATATTTGGACCTCTCTGAGGATTTCGTTGGAAGCGGGATAAACTTCCCAGAACTAAACGGAAGCATTCTCAGAAACTTCTTTGTGATGTTTGCATTCAACTCACAGAGTTGAACCTTCCTTTCACAGTTTAGGTTTGAAACACTCTTTTTGTAGAATCTGGAAGTGGATATTTGGACCACTGTGTGGACTTCGTTGGAAACGGGTGTATCTTTACCTCAAACCTAGACAGAAGCATTCTCAAAAAGTTCTTTGTGTTGACTGCATTCAACTCACAGACTTGAACAATCGTTTTGATGGAGCAGTTTTGAAACTCTCTTTCTTTGGAATCTGCAAGTGGATATGTTGACCTCTTTGAAGATTTCTTTGGAAACGGGTTAATGTACACATAAAAGCTAAACACAAGCATTCTCCGAAACTACTTTGTGATGATTGCATTCACCTCACAGATTTGAACTTCCCCTTTGATAGAGCAGCTTTGAAACACTCTTTTTCTAGAATCTGCAAGTGGACATTTGGAGGGCTTTGTGGACTGTTGTGGAAAAGGAAATATCTTCTCAAGGAAACTACATAGAAGCATTCTCAGAAACTACTCTGTGATGATTGCATTGAACTGACAGAGTTGAACGTTCCTTTTAATAGAGGAGTTTGGAAACACTCTTTTTGTAGAATCTGCATGTGGAGATTTGGCCCGCTTTGAGACCTATGGTAGTAAAGGAAATAACTTCATAGAAAAACCAAATGGAAACATTTCAGAAAATTCTTTGTGATGATTGAGTTGAACTCAGAGACCTGAACATTCCTTTTGATGGAGCAGTTTCCAAACACACTTCTCGTGGAATCTGCAAGTGGATATTTGGACCTCTCTGAGGATTTCATTGGAAGCGGGATAAACTTCCCAGAAATAAACGGAAGCATTCTCAGAAACTTCTTTGTGATGTTTGCATTCAACTCACAGAGTTGAACCCTCCTTTCATAGTTCAGGTTTGAAACACTCATTTTGTAGAATCTGGAAGTGGATATTTGGACCACTGTGAGGACTTCGTTGGAAACGGGTGTATCTTCACCTCAAACCTAGACAGAAGCATTCTCAGAAAGTTCTCTGTGTTGACTGCATTCAACTCACAGACTTGAACAATCGTTTTGATGGAGCAGTTTTGAAACTCTCTTTCTTTGGAATCTGCAAGTGGATATGTTGACCTCTTTGAAGATTTCGTTGGAAACGGGTTAATCTTCACATAAAAGCTAAACAGAAGCATTCTCAGAAACTTCTTTGTGATGATTGCATTCACCTCACAGAGTTGAACTTTCCCTTTGATAGAGCAGCTTTGAAACACTCCTTTTCTAGAATCTGCAACTGAACATTTGGAGGGCTTTGTGGGCTGTGGAGGAAAAGGAAATATCTTCTCAGGGAAACTACATAGAAGCATTCTCAGAAACTACTCTGTGATGATTGCATTCACCTGACAGAGTTGAACGTTCCTTTTGATAGAGCAGTTTGGAAACACTCTTTTTGGAGAATCTGCATGTGGAGATTTGGACCTCTTTGAGACCTTTGGTAGCAAAGGAAATAACTTCATAGAAAAACCAAATGGAAGCATTCTCAGAAAATTCTTTGTGATGATTGAGTTGAACTCAGAGACCTGAACATTCCTTTTGATGGAGCAGTTTCCAAACACACTTATCGTGGAATCTGCAAGTGGATATTTGGACCTCTCTGAGGATTTCGTTGGAAGCGGGATAAACTTCCCAGAACCAAACGGAAGCATTCTCAGAAACTTCTTTGTGATGTTTGCATTCAACTCACAGAGTTGAACCTTCCTTTGACAGTTCAGGTTTGAAACACTCTTTTTGTAGAATCTGGAAGTGGATATTTGGACCACTGTGTGGACTTCGTTGGAAACGGGTGTATCTTTACCTCAAACCAAGACAGAAGCATTCTCAGAAAGTTCTCTGTGTTGACTGCATTCAACTCACAGACTTGAACAATCGTTTTGATGGAGCAGTTTTGAAACTCTCTTTCTTTGGTATCTGCAAGTGGATATGTTGACCTCTTTGAAGATTTCGTTGGAAACGGGTTAATCTTCATATAAAAGCTAAACAGAAGCATTCTCAGATACTTCTTTGTGATGATTGCATTCACCTCACAGAGTTGAACATTCCCTTTGATAGAGCAGCTTCGAAACACTCTTTTTCTAGAATCTGCAAGTGGACATTTGGAGGGCTTTGTGGACTGTGGTTGAAAAGGAAATATCTTTTCATCGAAAGCACATAGAAGCATTCTCAGAATCTACTCTGTGATGATTGCATTCAACTGACAGAGTTGAACGTTCCTTTTGATAGAGCAGTTTGGAAACACTCTTTTTGTAGAATCTGCATGTGGAGATTTGGACCGCTTTGAGACCTATGGTAGTAAAGGAAATAACTTCATAGAAAAACCAAATGGAAGCATTCTCAGAAACTACTTTGTGATGATTGAGTTGAACTCAGAGACCTGAACATTCCTTTTGATTGAGCAGTTTCCAAACACACTTCTCGTGGAATCTGCAAGTGGATATTTGGACCTCTCTGAGGATTTCGTTGGAAGAGGGATAAACTTCCCAGAACTAAACGGAAGCATTCTCAGAAACTTCTTTGTGATGTTTGCATTCAACTCACAGAGTTGAACCTTCCTTTCATAGTTCAGGTTTGAAACACTCTTTTTGTAGAATCTGGAAGTGGATATTTGGACCACTGTGTGGACTTCGTTGGAAACGGGTGAGTCTTCACCTCAAACCTAGACAGAAGCATTCTCAGAAAGTTCTCTGTGTTGACTGCATTCAACTCACAGACTTGAACAATCGTTTTGATGGAGCAGTTTTGAAACTCTCTTTCGTTGGAATCTGCAAGTGGATATGTTGACCTCTTTGAAGATTTCGTTGGAAACGGGTTAATCTTCACATAAAAGCTAAACAGAAGCATTCTCAGAAACTTCTTTGTGATGATTGCATTCACCTCACAGAGTTGAACTTTCCCTTTGATAGAGCAGCTTTGAAACACTCCTTTTCTAGAATCTGCAACTGAACATTTGGAGGGCTTTGTGGACTGTGGAGGAAAAGGAAATATCTTCTCATGGAAACTACATAGAAGCATTCTCAGAAACTACTCTGTGATGATTGCATTCACCTGACAGAGTTGAACGTTCCTTTTGATAGAGCAGTTTGGAAACACTCTTTTTGGAGAATCTGCATGTGGAAATTTGGACCTCTTTGAGACCTTTGGTAGCAAAGGAAATAACTTCATAGAAAAACCAAATGGAAGCATTCTCAGAAAATTCTTTGTGATGATTGAGTTGAACTCAGAGACCTGAACATTCCTTTTGATGGAGCAGTTTCCAAACACACTTCTCGTGGAATCTGCAAGTGGATATTTGGACCTCTCTGAGGATTTCGTTGGAAGCGGGATAAACTTCCCAGAACCAAACGGAAGCATTCTCAGAAACTTCTTTGTGATGTTTGCATTCAACTCACAGAGTTGAACCTTCCTTTGTCAGTTCAGGTTTGAAACACTCTTTTTGTAGAATCTGGAAGTGGATATTTGGACCACTGTGTGGACTTCGTTGGAAACGGGTGTATCTTTACCTCAAACCAAGACAGAAGCATTCTCAGAAAGTTCTCTGTGTTGACTGCATTCAACTCACAGACTTGAACAATCGTTTTGATGGAGCAGTTTTGAAACTCTCTTTCTTTGGTATCTGCAAGAGGATATGTTGACCTCTTTGAAGATTTCGTTGGAAACGGGTTAATCTTCATATAAAAGCTAAACAGAAGCATTCTCAGATACTTCTTTGTGATGATTGCATTCACCTCACAGAGTTGAACATTCCCTTTGATAGAGCAGCTTCGAAACACTCTTTTTCTAGAATCTGCAAGTGGACATTTGGAGGGCTTTGTGGACTGTGGTTGAAAAGGAAATATCTTTTCATCGAAAGCACATAGAAGCATTCTCAGAATCTACTCTGTGATGATTGCATTCAACTGACAGAGTTGAACGTTCCTTTTGATAGAGCAGTTTGGAAACACTCTTTTTGTAGAATCTGCATGTGGAGATTTGGACCGCTTTGAGACCTATGGTAGTAAAGGAAATAACTTCATAGAAAAACCAAATGGAAGCATTCTCAGAAACTACTTTGTGATGATTGAGTTGAACTCAGAGACCTGAACATTCCTTTTGATTGAGCAGTTTCCAAACACACTTCTCGTGGAATCTGCAAGTGGATATTTGGACCTCTCTGAGGATTTCGTTGGAAGAGGGATAAACTTCCCAGAACTAAACGGAAGCATTCTCAGAAACTTCTTTGTGATGTTTGAATTCAACTCACAGAGTTGAACCTTCCTTTCATAGTTCAGGTTTGAAACACTCTTTTTGTAGAATCTGGAAGTAGATATTTGGACCACTGTGTGGACTTCGTTGGAAACGGGTGAGTCTTCACCTCAAACCTAGACAGAAGCATTCTCAGAAAGTTCTCTGTGTTGACTGCATTCAACTCACAGACTTGAACAATCGTTTTGATGGAGCAGTTTTGAAACTCTCTTTCGTTGGAATCTGCAAGTGGATATGTTGACCTCTTTGAAGATTTCATTGGAAACGGGTTTATCTTCACATAAAAGCTAAACAGAAGCATTCTCGGAAACTTCTTTGTGATGATGGCATTCACCTCACAGAGTTGAACTTTCCCGTTGATAGAGCAGCTTTGAAACACTCTTTTTCTAGAATCTGCAAGTGGACATTTGGAGGGCTTTGCGGACTGTGGTGGAAAAGGAAATATCTTCTCACCGAAAGTACATAGAAGCATTCTCAGAAACTACTCTGTGATGATTGCATACAACTGACAGAGTTGAACCATCCTTTTGATAGAGCAGTTTGCAAACACTCTTTTTGTAGAATCTGCATGTGGAGATTTGGACCGCTTTGAGGCCTATGGTAGTAAAGGAAATAACTTCATAGAAAAACCAAATGGAAGCATTCTCAGAAAATTCTTTGTGATGATTGAGTTGAACTCAGAGACCTGAACATTCCTTTTGATGGAGCAGTTTCCAAACACACTTCTCGTGGAATCTGCAAGTGGATATTTGGACCTCTCTGAGGATTTCGTTGGAAGCGGGATAAACTTCCCAGAACTAAACGGAAGCATTCTCAGAAACTTCTTTGTGATGTTTGCATTCAACTCACAGAGTTGAACCTTCCTTTCATAGTTCAGGTTTGAAACACTCTTTTTGTAGAATCTGGAAGTGGATATATGGACCACTGTGTGGACTTCGTTGGAAACGGGTATATCTTCACCTCAAACCTAGACAGAAGCATTCTCAGAAAGTTCTCTGTGTTGACTGCATTCAACTCACAGACTTGAACAATCGCTTTGATGGAGCAGTTTTGAAACTCTCTTTCTTTGGAATCTGCAAGTGGATATGTTGACCTCTTTGAAGATTTCGTTGGAAACGGGTTAATCAACACACAAAAGCTAAACAAAAGCATTCTCCGAAACTACTTTGTGATGATTGCATTCACCTCACAGATTTGAACTTCCCCTTTGATAGAGCAGCTTTTAAACACTCTTTTTCTAGAATCTGCAAGTGGACATTTGGAGGGCTTTGTGGACTGTGGTGGAAAAGGAAATATCTTCTCAAGGAAACTACATAGAAGCATTCTCAGAAACTACTCTGTGATGATTGCATTCAACTGACAGAGTTGAACGTTCCTTTTAATAGAGGAGTTTGGAAACAGTCTTTTTGTAGAATCTGCATGTGGAGGTTTGGACCGCTTTGAGACCTATGGTAGTAAAGGAAATAACTTCATAGAAAAACCAAATGGAAGCACTTCAGAAAATAATTTGTGATGATTGAGTTGAACTCAGAGAACTGAACATTCCTTTTGATGGAGCAGTTTCCAAACACACTTCTCATGGAATCTGCAAGTGGATATTTGGACCTCTCTGAGGATTTCGTTGGAAGCGGGATAAACTTCCCAGAACTAAACGGAAGCATTCTCAGAAACTTCTTTGTGATGTTTGCATTCAACTCACAGAGTTGAACCTTCCTTTCACAGTTTAGGTTTGAAACACTCTTTTTGTAGAATCTGGAAGTGGATATTTGGACCACTGTGTGGACTTCGTTGGAAACGGGTGTATCTTTACCTCAAACCTAGACAGAAGCATTCTCAAAAAGTTCTTTGTGTTGACTGCATTCAACTCACAGACTTGAACAATCGTTTTGATGGAGCAGTTTTGAAACTCTCTTTCTTTGGAATCTGCAAGTGGATATGTTGACCTCTTTGAAGATTTCTTTGGAAACGGGTTAATGTACACATAAAAGCTAAACACAAGCATTCTCCGAAACTACTTTGTGATGATTGCATTCACCTCACAGATTTGAACTTCCCCTTTGATAGAGCAGCTTTGAAACACTCTTTTTCTAGAATCTGCAAGTGGACATTTGGAGGGCTTTGTGGACTGTTGTGGAAAAGGAAATATCTTCTCAAGGAAACTACATAGAAGCATTCTCAGAAACTACTCTGTGATGATTGCATTGAACTGACAGAGTTGAACGTTCCTTTTAATAGAGGAGTTTGGAAACACTCTTTTTGTAGAATCTGCATGTGGAGATTTGGCCCGCTTTGAGACCTATGGTAGTAAAGGAAATAACTTCATAGAAAAACCAAATGGAAACATTTCAGAAAATTCTTTGTGATGATTGAGTTGAACTCAGAGACCTGAACATTCCTTTTGATGGAGCAGTTTCCAAACACACTTCTCGTGGAATCTGCAAGTGGATATTTGGACCTCTCTGAGGATTTCATTGGAAGCGGGATAAACTTCCCAGAAATAAACGGAAGCATTCTCAGAAACTTCTTTGTGATGTTTGCATTCAACTCACAGAGTTGAACCCTCCTTTCATAGTTCAGGTTTGAAACACTCTTTTTGTAGAATCTGGAAGTGGATATTTGGACCACTGTGTGGACTTCGTTGGAAACTGGTATATCTTCACTTCAAACCTAGACAGAATAATTCTCAGAAAGTTCTCTGTGTTGACTGCATTCAACTCACAGACTTGAACAGTCGTTTTGATGGAGCAGTTTTGAAGCTCTCATTCTTTGGAATCTGCAAGTGGACATGTTGACCTCTTTGAAGATTTCTTTGGAAACGGGTTAATCTTCACATAAAAGCTAAACACAAGCATTCTCAGAAACTTCTTTGTGATGATGGCATTCACCTCACAGATTTGAACTTCCCCTTTGATAGAGCAGCTTTGAAACACTCTTTTTGTAGAATCTGCAAGTGGACATTTGGAGGGCTTTTTGGACTGTGGTGGAAAAGGAAATATCTTCTCATCGAAAGTACATAGAAGAATTCTCAGAAACTACTCTGTGATGATTGCATTCAACTGACAGCGTTGAACGTTCCTTTTGATAGAGCAGTTTGGAAACAATCTTTTTGTAGAATCTGCATGTGGAGATTTGGACCGCTTTGAGACCTATGGTAGTAAATGAAATAACTTCATAGAAAAACCAAATGGAAGCATTCTCAGAAAATTCTTTGTGATGATTGAGTTGAACTCAGACACCTGAACATTCCTTTTGATGGAGCAGTTTCCAAACACACTTCTCGTGGAATCTGCAAGTGGATATTTGGACCTCCCTGAGGATTTCGTTGGAAGCGGGATAAACTTCCCAGAACTAAACGGAAGCATTCTCAGAAACTTCTTTGTGATGTTTGCATTCAACTCACAGAGTAGAACCTTCCTTTCATATTTCAGATTTGAAACACTCTTTTTGTAGGATCTGGAAGTGGATATTTGGACCACTGTGTGGACTTCGTTGGAAATGGGGATATCTTCACCTCAAACCTAGACAGAAGCATTCTCAGAAAGTTCTCTGTGTTGACTGCATTCAACTCACAGACTGGAACAATCGTTTTGAGGGAGCAGTTTTGAAACTCTCTTTCTTTGGAATCTGCAAGTGGATATGTTGACCTCTTTGAAGATTTCATTGGAAACGGGTTAATCTTCACATAAAAGCTAAACAGAAGCATTCTCAGAAACTTCTTCGTG
The DNA here is from genome assembly GCF_028858775.2 of Pan troglodytes. NCBI lineage: Eukaryota > Metazoa > Chordata > Mammalia > Primates > Hominidae > Pan > Pan troglodytes. Next base: position 56,336,129 of record NC_072407.2, read on the forward strand.
ATGATTGCATTCAATTCACAGACTTGAACAATCGTTTTGATGGAGCAGTTTTGAAACGCTCTTTCTTTGGAATCTGCAAGTGTTGACCTCTTTGAAGATTTCATTGGAAACGGGTTAATCTTCACATAAAAGCTAAACAGAAGCATTCTCAGAAACTTCTTTGTGATGATTAGATTCACCTCAGAGAGTTGAACTTTCCCTTTGATAGAGCAGCTTCGAAACACTCTTTTTCTAGAATCTGCAAGTGGACAATTGGAGTGCTTTGTGGGCTGTGGTGGAAAAGGAAATATCTTCTCACCGAAAGTACATAGAAGTATTCTCAGAAACTACTCTGTGATGATTGCATTCACCTGACAGAGTTGAACGTTCCTTTTGATAGAGCAGTTTGGAAACACTCTTTTTGTAGAATCTGCATGTGGAGATTTGGACCGCTTTGGGACCTATGGTACTAAAGGAAATAACTTCATAGAAAAACCAAATGGAAGCATTCTCAGAAAATTCTTTGTGATGATTGAGTTTAACTCAGAGACCTGAACATTCCTTTTGATGGAGCAGTTTACAAACACACTTCTCGTGGAATCTGCAAGTGGATATTTGGACTTCTCTGAGGATTTCGTTGGAAGCGGGATAAACTTCCCAGAACTAAACGGAAGCATTCTCAGAAACTTCTTTGTGATGTTTGCATTCAACTCACAGAGTTGAACCTTCCTTTCATAGTTCAGGTTTGAAACACTCTTTGTAGAATCTGGAAGTGGATATTTGGAACACTGTGTGGACTTCTTTGGAAACGAATGTATCTTCACCTCAAACCTAGACAGAAGCATTCTCAGAAAGTTCTCTGTGTTGACTCCATTCAACTCACAGACTTGAACAATCGTTTTGATGGAGCAGTTTTGAAACTCTCTCTTTATGGAATCTGCAAGTGTTGACCTCTTTGAAGATTTCGTTGGAAATGGGTTAATCTTCACATAAAAGCTAAACAGAAGCATTCTCAGAAACTTCTTTGTGATGATTGCATTCACCTCAGAGAGTTGAACTTTCCCTTTGATAGAGCAGCTTCGAAACACTCTCTTTCTAGAATCTGCAAGTGGACAATTGGAGGGCTTTGTGGACTGTGGTGGAAAAGGAAATATCTTCTCATCTAAAGTACATAGAAGCATTGTCAGAAACTACTCTGTGATGATTGCATTCAACTGACAGAGCTGAACGTTCCTTTTGATAGAGCAGTTTGGAAACACTCTTTTTGTAGAATCTGCATGTGGAGATTTCGACCGCTTTGGGACCTATGGTAGTAAAGGAAATAACTTCATAGAAAAACCAAATGGAAGCATTCTCAGAAAATTCTTTGTGATGATTGAGTGGAACTCAGAGACCTGAACATTCCTTTTGTTGGAGCAGTTTCCAAACACACTTCTCGTGGAATCTGCAAGTGGATATTTGGACCTCTCTGAGGATTTCGTTGGAAGCGGGATAAACTTCCCAGAACTAAACGGAAGCATTCTCAGAAACTTCTTTGTGATGTTTGCATTGAACTCACAGAGTTGAACCTTCCTTTCATAGTTCAGGTTTGAAACACTCTTTATGAAGAATCTGGAAGTGGATAATTGGACCACTGTGTGGACTTCGTTGGAAACGGGTGTATCTTCACCTCAAACCTAGACAGAAGCATTCTCAGAAAGTTTTCTGTGTTGACTGCATTCAACTCACAGGCTTGAACAATGGTTTTGATGGATCAGTTTTGAAACTCTCTTTCTTTGGAATCTGCAAGTGGATATGTTGACCTCTTTGAAGATTTCTTTGGAAACGGGTTAATCTTCACATAAAAGCTAAACAGAAGCATTCTCAGAAACTACTTTGTGATGATTGCATTCACCTCACAGATTTGAACTTCCCCTTTGATAGAGCAGCTTTGAAACACTCTTTTTCTAGAATCTGCAAGTGGACAATTGGAGGGCTTTGTGGACTGTGGTGGAAAAGGAAATATCTTCTCAAGGAATCTACATAGAAGCATTCTCAGAAACTACTCTGTGATGATTGCATTCAACTTACAGAGTTGAACGTTCCTTTTAATAGAGGAGTTTGGAAACACTCTTTTTGTAGAATCTGCATGTGGAGATTTGGACCGCTTTGAGACCTATGGAAGTAAAGGAAATAACTTCATAGAAAAACCAAATGGAAGCATTTCAGAAAATAAATTGTGATGATTGAGTTGAACTCAGAGACCTGAACATTCCTTTTGATGGAGCGGTTTCCAAACACACTTCTCATGGAATCTGCAAGTGGATATTTGCACCTCTCTGAGGATTGCGTTGGAAGCGGGATAAACTTCCCAGAACTAAACGGAAGCATTCTCAGAAACTTCTTTGTGATGTTTGCATTCAACTCACAGAGTTGAACCTTCCTTTCATAGTTCAGCTTTGAAACACTCTTTTTGTAGAATGTGGAAGTGGATATTTTGACCACTGTGTGGACTTCGTTGGAAACTGGTATATCATCACCTCAAACCTAGACAGAAGAATTCTCAGAAAGTTCTCTGTGTTGACTGCATTCAACTCACAGACTTGAACAATCGTTTTGATGGAGCAGTTTTGAAACTCTCATTCTTTGGAAACTGCAAGTGGATATGTTGACCTCTTTGAAGATTTCGTTGGAAACGGGTTAATCTTCACATAAAAGCTAAGCACAAGCATTCTCAGAAACTTCTTTGTGATGATGGCATTCACCTCACAGATTTGAACTTCCTATTTGATAGAGCAGCTTTGAAACACTCTTTTTCTAGAATCTGCAAGTGGACATTTGGAGGGCTTTGTGGACTGTGTTGGAAAAGGAAATATCTTTTCTTTGAAAGCACATAGAATCATTCTCAGAAACTACTCTGTGATGATTGCATTCAACTGACAGAGTTGAACGTTCCTTTTGATAGTGCAGTTTGGAAACACTCTTTTTGTAGAATCTGCATGTGGAGATTTGGACCGCTTTGAGACCTATGGTAGTAAAGGAAATAACTTCATAGAAAAACCGAATGGAAGCATTTCTGAAAATTCTTTGTGATGATTGAGTTGAACTCAGAGACCTGAACATTCCTTTTGATGGAGCAGTTTCCAAACACACTTCTCGTGGAATCTGCAAGTGGATATTTGGACCTCTCTGAGGATTTCTTTGGAAGCGGGATAAACTTCCCAGAGCTAAACGGAAGCATTCTCTGAAACTTCTTTGCGATGTTTGCATTCAACTCACAGAGTTGAAACTTCCTTTCATAGTTCAGGTTTGAAACACTCTTTTTGTAGAATCTGGATGTGGATATTTGGACCACTGTGTGGACTTCGTTGGAAATGGGGATATCTTCACCTCAAACCTAGACAGAAGCATTCTCAGAAAGTTCTCTGTGTTGACTGCATTCAACTCACAGACTGGAACAATCGTTTTGATGGAGCAGTTTTGAAACTCTCTTTCTTTGGTATCTGCAAGTGTTGGTCTCTTTGAAGATTTCGTTGGAAACGGGTTAATCTTCACATAAAAGCTAAACAGAAGCATTCTCAGAAACTTCTTTGTGATGATTGCATTCACCTCACAGAGTTGAACTTTCCCTTTGATACAGCAGGTTTGAAACACTCTTTTTCTAGAATCTGCAAGTGGACATTTGGAGGGCTTTGTGCACTGTGGTGGAAAAGGAAATATCTTCTCATCAAAACTAGTTAGAAGCATTCTCAGGAACTACTCTGTGATGATTGCATTCAACTGACAGAGTTGAACATTCCTTTTGATAGAGCAGTTTGGAAACACTCTTTTTGTAGAATCTGCAAGTGGAGATTTGGAACGCTTTGAGGCCTATGGTAGTACAGGAAATAACTTCATAGAAAAAACAAACGGAAGCATTCTCAGAAAATTCTTTGTGATGATTGAGTTGAACTCAGAGACCTGAACATTCCTTTTGATGGAGCAGTTTCCAAACACACTTCTCGTGGAATCTGCAAGTGGATATTTGGACCTCTCTGGGGGTTTCGTTGGAAGCGGGATAAATTTCCCAGAACTAAATGGAAGCATTCTCAGAAACAGCTTTGTGATGTTTGCATTCAACTCACAGAGTTGAACCTTCCTTTCATAGTTGAGGTTTGAAACACTCTTTTTGTAGAATCTGGAAGTGGATATTTGGAAAACTGTGAGGCATTCGTTGGAAACGGGTATATCTTCATATCAAACCTAGACAGTAGCATTCTCAGAAAGTTTTCTGTGTTGACGGCATTCAACTCACAGACTTCAACAATCGTTTTGATGCAGCAGTTTTGAAACTCTCTTTCTTTGGAATCTGCAAGTGGATATGTTTGCCTCTTTGAAGATTTCTGTGGAAACGGATTTATCTTCACATAAAACCTAAACAGAAACATTCGCAGAAAGTTCTTTGTGATGTTTGCATTCACCTCACAGAGTTGAAATTTCCCTTTGATAGAGCAGCTTTGAAACACTTTTTTCTAGAATCTACAAGTGGACATTTGGAGGGCTTTGTGGTCTGTGGTTGAAAAGGAAATATCTTCTCATCAAAACTACATAGAAGCATTCTCAGAAACTAATCTGTGATGATTTCATTCAACTGACAGAGTTCAACGTTCCTTTTGATACAGCAGTTTGGAAACCCTGTTTTTGTAGAATCTGCAAGTGGAGATTTGGACCGCTTTGAGGCCTATGGTAGTAAAGGAAATAACTTCATAGAAAAACCAAATGGAAGCATTCTCAGAAAATTCTTTGTGATAATTGAGTTGAACTCAGAGACCTGAACATTCCTTTTGATGGAGCAGTTTCCAAACACATTTCTCATGGTATCTGCAAGTGGATATTTGGACTCTCTGAGGATTTCGTTGGAGGCGAGATAAACTTCCCAGAACTAAACGGAAGCATTCTCAGAAACTTCTTTGTGATGTTTGCATTCAACTCACAGAGTTGAAACTTCCTTTCATAGTTCAGGTTTGAAACACTCTTTTTGTAGAATCTGGAATTGGATATTTGTACCACTGTGTGGCCTTCGTTGGAAACGGTTTTATCTTCACATCAAACCTAGACAGAAGCATTCTCAGAAATTTTTCTGTGTTGACTGCATTCAACTGACAGACTTGAACAATCGTTTAGATGGAGCAGTTTTGAAACTCTCTTTCTTTGGAATCTGCATGTTGATGTATTTACCTCTTTGAAGATTTCGTTGGAAACGGGTTAATCTTAACATAAAAGCTGAACAGAAGCATTCTCAGAAACTTCTTTGTGATGTCTGCATTCACCTCACAGAGTTGAACTTTCCCTTTGATAGAGCAGCTTTGAGACACTCTTTTTCTAGTATCTGAAAGTGGATATTTGGAGGGCTTTGTGGACTGAGGTGGAAAAGGAAAGATCTTCTCATCAATACTACATAGAAGCATTCTCAGAAACTACTCTGTGATGATTGCATTCAACTGACAGAGTTGAACATTCCTTTTCATAGAGCAGTTTGGAAACACTCTTTTTGTAGGATCTGGAAGTGGATATTTGGACCACTGTGTGGACTTCGTTGGAAATGGGGATATCTTCACCTCAAACCTAGACAGAAGCATTCTCAGAAAGTTCTCTGTGTTGACTGCATTCAACTCACAGACTGGAACAATCGTTTTGATGGAGCAGTTTTGAAACTCTCTTTCTTTGGAATCTGCAAGTGGATATGTTGACCTCTTTGAAGATTTCATTGGAAACGGGTTAATCTTCACATAAAAGGTAAACAGAAGCATTCTCAGAAACTTCTTTGTGATGATTGCATTCACCTCACAGAGTTGAAATTTCCCTTTGATAGAGCAGCTTTGAAACACTCTTTTTCTAGAATCTGCAAGTGGACATTTGGAGGGCTTTGTGGACTGTGGTAGAAAAGGAAATATCTTTTCATCGAAAGCACAGAGAAGCATTCTCAGAAAGTACTCTGTGATGATTGCATTCAACTGACAGAGTTGAACGTTCCTTTTGATAGTGCACTTTGGAAACACTCTTTTTGTAGAATCTGCATGTGGAGATTTGGACCGCTTTGAGACCTATGGTAGTAAAGGAAATAACTTCATAGAAAAACCAAATGGAAGCATTTCAGAAAATTCTTTGTGATGATTGAGTTGAACCCAGAGACCTGAACATTCCTTTTGATGGAGCAGTTTCCAAACACACTTCTCGTGGAATCCGCAAGTGGATATTTCGACCTCTCTGAGGATTTCTTTGGAAGAGGGATAAACTTCCCAGAGCTAAACGGAAGCATTCTCTGAAACATCTTTGCGATGTTTGCATTCAACTCACAGAGTTGAACCTTCCTTTCATAGTTCAGGTTTGAAACACTCTTTTTGTAGAATCTGGAAGTGGATATTTGGACCACTGTGTGGATTTCGTTGGAATCGAGTGTATCTTCACCTCAAACCTAGACAGAAGCATTCTAAGAAAGTTCTCTGTGTTGACGGCATTCAACTCACAGACTTGAACAATCGTTTTGATGGAGCAGTTTTGAAACTCTCTTTCTTTGGAATCTGCAAGTGTTGATCTCTTTGAAGATTTCATTGGAAACGGGTTAATCTTCACATAAAAGCTAAACAGAAGCATTGTCAGAAACTTCTTTGTGATGATTGCATTCACCTCACAGAGTTGAACTTTCCCTTTGATAGAGCAGCTTCGAAACACTCTTTTTCTAGAATCTGCAAGTGGACAATTGGTGGGCTTTGTGGACTGTGGTGGAAAAGGAAATATCTTCTCATCGAAAGTACATAGAAGCATTCTCAGAAACTACTCTGTGATGATTGCATTCAACTGACGGAGCTGAACGTTCCTTTTGATAGAGCAGTTTGGAAAAACTCTTTTTGTAGAATCTGCATGTGGAGATTTCGACCGCTTTGGGACCTATGGTAGTAAAGGAAATAACTTCATAGAAAAACCAAATGGAAGCATTCTCAGAAAATTCTTTGTGATGATTGAGTTGAACTCAGAGACCTGAACATTCCTTTTGATGGAGCAGTTTCCAAACACACTTCTCGTGGAATCTGCAAGCGGATATTTGGACCTCTCTGAGGATTTCGTTGGAAGAGGGATAAACTTCCCAGAACTAAACGGAAGCATTCTCAGAAACTTCTTTGTGATGTTTGTATTCAACTCACAGTGTTGAACCTTCCTTTCGTAGTGCAGGTTTGAAACACTCTTTTTGTAGAATCTGGAAGTGGATATTTGGACCACTGTGTGGAGTTCGTTGGAAACGGGTATATCTTCACCTCAAACCTAGACAGAAACATTCTCAGAAAGTTCTCTGTGCTGACTGCATTCAACTCACAGACTTGAACAATCGTTTTGATGGAGCAGTTTTGAAACTCTCTTATTTGGAATCTGCAAGTGTTGACCTCTTTGAAGATTTCGTTGGAAACGGGTTAATCTTCACATAAAAGCTAAACAGAAGCATTCTCAGAAACTTCTTTGAGATGAATGCATTCACCTCACAGAGTTGAACTTTCCCTTTGATAGAGCAGCTTCGAAACACACTTTTTCTAGAATCTGCAAGTGGACATTTGGAGGGCTTTGTGGACTGTGGTGGAAAAGGAAATATCTTTTCATTGAATGTACATAGAAGCATTCTCAGAAACTACTCTGTGATGATTGCATTCAACTGACAGAGTTGAACGTTCCTTTTGATAGAGCAGTTTGGAAACTCTCTTTTTGTAGAATCTGCAAGTGGAGACTTGTACCGATTTGAGGCCTATGGTAGTAAAGGAAATAACTTCATAGAAAAACCAAATGGAAGCATTCTCAGAAAATTCTTTGTGATGATTGAGTTCAACTCAGAGACCTGAACATTCCTTTTGATGGAGCAGTTTCCAAACACACTTCTCGGGGAATCTGCAAGTGGATATTTGGACCTCTCTGAGGATTTCGTTGGAAGCGGGATAAACTTCCCAGAACTAAACGGAAGCATTCTCAGAAACTTCTTTGTGATGTTTGCATTCAACTCACAGAGTTGAACCTTCCTTTCATAGCTCAGGTTTGAAACACTCTTTTTGTAAAATCTGGAAGTGGATATTTTGACCACTGTGTGGACTTCGTTGGAAACGGGTATATCTTCACCTCCAACCTAGACAGAAGCATTCTCAGAAAGTTCTCTGTGTTGACTGCATTCAACTCACAGACTGGAACAATCGTTTTGATGGAGCAGTTTTGAAACTCTCTTTCTTTGGAATCTGCAAGTGGATATGTTGACCTCTTTGAAGATTTCGTCGGAAATGGGTTAATCTTCACATTAAAGCTAAACAGAAGCATTCTCAGAAACTTCTTTGTGATGATTGCATTCACCTCACAGAGTTGAACTTTCCCTTTGATAGAGCAGCTTTGAAACACTCTTTTTCTACAATCTGCAAGTGGACATTTGGTGGGCTTGGTGGACTGTGGTGGAAAGGGAAATAACTTCTCATCAAAACTACATAGAAGCATTCTCAGAAACTACTCTGTGATGATTGCATTCAACAGACCGAGTTGAACATTCCTTTTCATAGAGCAGTTTGGAAACACTCTTTTTGTAGAATCTGCAAGTGGAGATTTGGACCGATTTGAGGCCTATGGTAGTAAAGGAAATAACTTCATAGGAAAACCAAACGGAAGCATTCTCAGAAAATTCTTTGTGATGATTGAGCTGAACACAGTGACCTGAACATTCCTTTTGATGGAGCAGTTTCCAAACACACTACTCGTGGAATCTGCAAGTGGATATTTGGACCCCTCTGAGGATTTCGTTGAAAGAGGGATAAACTTCCCAGAACTAAACGGAAGCATTCTCAGAAACTTCTTTGTGATGTTTGCATTCAACTCACAGAGTTGAACTTCCCTTTCATACTTCAGGAGTGAAACACTCTTTTTGTAGAGTCTGGAATTGGATATATGGACCACCGTGTGGCCTACATTTTAAACGGGTATATCTTCACATGATACCTAGACAGAAGAATTCTCAGAAAGTTTTCTGTGTTGACTGCATTCAACTAACAGACTTGAACAATCGTTTTGATGGAGCAGTTTTGAAAATTTCTTTCTTTGGAATCTGCAAGTGGATATGTTTACTTCTTTGAAGATTTCGTTGTAATCGGGTGAATCTTCCCATAAAACCAGAATAGAAGCATTCTCAGAAACTTCTTTGTGATGTTTGCATTCACCTCACAGAGATGAACTTTCCCATTGATAGAGCAGCTAGAAACACTCTTTTTCTAGAATCAGCAAGTGGACTTTTGGAGGGCTTTGTGGACTGTGGTGGAAAAGGAAATATCTTCTCATGAAAACTAGTTAGAAGCATTCTCAGAAACTACTCTGTGATGATTGCATTCAACTGACAGAGTTGAACTTTCGTTTTGATAGAGCAGTTTGGAAACACTCTTTTTGTAGAATCTGCAAGTGGAGATTTGGAACGCTTTGAGGCCTATGGTAGTAAAGGAAATAACTTCATAGAAAAAACAAACGGAAGCATTCTCTGAAAATTCTTTGTGATGATTTAGTTGAACTCAGCGACCTGAACATTCCTTTTGATGGAGTAGTTTCCAAACACACTTCTCGTGGAATCTGCAAGTGGATATTTGGAACCCTCTGGGGGTTTTGTTGGAAGCGGGATAAATTTCCCAGAACTAAATGGAAGCATTCTCAGAAACATCTTTGTGATGTTTGCATTCAACTCACAGAGTTGAACCTTCCTTTCATAGTTCAGGTTTGAAACCCTCGTTTTGTAGAATCTGGAAGTGGATATTTTGACCACTGTGAGGCCTTCGTTGGAAACGGGTATATCTTCATATCAAACCTAGACAGTAGCATTCTCAGAAAGTTTTCTGTGTTGACTGCATTCAACTCACAGACTTGAACAATCGTTTTGATGGAGCAGTTTTGAAACTCCCATTCTTTGGAATCTGCAAGTGGATATGTTTACCTATTTGAAGACTTCGTTGGAAACGAGATCATCTTCACATAAATATTAAACAGAAGCATTCTCATAAAGTGGTTTGTCATGTTTGCCTTCACCTCACAGAGTTGAACTTTCCTTTTGATACAGCAGCTTTGAAACACTCTTTTTCTAGAATCTGCAAGTGGACATTTGGAGTACTTTTTGGAATGTGTGGAAAAGGAAATATCTTCTCATCAAAACCCCATAGTAGCATTCTCAGAAACTATTATGTGATGATTGAATTCAACTGACAGAGTTGAACATTCCTTTTGATAGAACAGTTTGAAAACACTCTTTTTGTAGGATCTGGAAGTGGAGATTTGGATCGCTTTGAGAGCTATGGTAGTAAAGGAAATAACTTCATAGAACAACCAAACTGAAGCATTCTCAGAAAATTCTTTGAGACGATTGAGTTGAACTCAGAGACCTGAACATTCCTTTTGATGGAGCAGTTTCCAAACACACTTCTCGTGGAATCTGCAAGTGGATATTTGGAACTCTCTGAGGATTTCGTTGGAAGCGGGATAAATTTCTCAGAACTAAACGGAAACATTCTCAGAAACTTCTTTGTGATGTTTGCATTCAACTCACCGAGTTGAACCTTCCTTTCATAGTTCAGGTTTGAAACCCTCTTTTTGTAGAATCTGGGAGTGGATATTTGGACCTCTGTGTGGCCTTCGTTGGCAACGGGTATATTTTCACATCAAACCTAAGGAGAAGCATTCTCAGAAAGTTTTCCGTATTGACTGCATTCAACTCACAGAGTTGAACAATCATTTTGACGGAGCAGTTATGAAACTCTCTTTCTTTGGTATCTGCAAGTGGATATGTTTACCTCTTTGAAGATTTCTTTGGAAAAGGGTTAATCTTCACAGAAAAGCTAAACAGATGCACTCTCAGAAACTGCTTTGTGATGTTTGCATTCACCTCACAGAGTTGAAACTTGCTTTCATACTTGAGGTTGGAAACTCTCTTTTTGTAGACTCTGGAAGTGAATATTTAGACCACTGTGTGGCCTTCGTTGGAAACGGGTATATCTTCACATCAAACATAGACAGAAGCATTCTCAGAAAGTTTTCTGTGTTGACTGCATTCAACTCACAGACTTGAACAATCGTTTTGATGGAGCAGTATTGAAACTCCCTTTCTTTGGAATCTGCAAGTGGATATGTTTACTTATTTGAAGACTTCGTTGGAAAAGGGATCATCTGCACATAAAAACTCAACAGAAGCATTCCGGAAAGTACATTGTGAGTTTGCATTCACCTCACAGAGTTGAACTTTCCCTTTGATAGAGCAGCTTTGAAACACTCTTTTTCTAGAATCTGCAAGTGGACATTTGGAGGGCTTTGTGGAATGTGGTGGAAAGGGAAATATCTTCTCATCAAAACTAAATAGAAGCATTCTCAGAAACTACTGTGTGATGATTTCATTCAACTGACCGAGTTGAACATTCCTTTTGATAGAGCCGTTGGGAAACACACTTTTTGTAGTATCTGCAAGTGGAGATTTGGACCGCTTTGAGGCCTATTGTAGTAAAGGAAATAACTTCATAGAAAAAACAAACGGAAGCATTCTCCGAAAATTCTATCGGATGATTGAGTGGAACTCAGAGGCCTGAACATTCCTTTTGTTGGAGCAGTTTCCAAACACACTTCTCGTGGAATCTCCAAGTGGATATTTGGACCTCTCTGAGGATTTCGTTGGAAGAGGGATAAACTTCCTAGAAATAAACGGAAGCATTCTCAGAAACTTCTTTGTGATGTTTGCATTCAACTGACAGAGTTGAACCTTCCTTTCATAGTTCAGGTTTGAAACCCTCTTTTTGTAGAATCTGGAAGTGGATATTTGGACCACTGTGTGGCCTTCGTTGGAAACGGGTATATCTTCACATCAAACCTACAGAGAAGCATTCTCAGAAAGTTTTCTGTGTTGACTGCATTCAACTCACAGAGTTGAACAATCGTTTTGATGGAGCAGTTTTGAAACTCCCTTTCTTTGGAATCTGCAAGTGGATATGTTTACCTATTTGAAGACTTCGTTGGAAAAGGGATCATCTGCACATAAAAATTCAACAGAAGCATTCCAGAAAGTACATTGTGAGTTTGCATTCACCTCACAGAATTGAACTTTCCCTTTGATAGAACAGCTTTGCATCACTCTTTTTCTAGAATCTGCAAGTGGACATTTGGAGGGCTTTGTGGACTGTGGTGGAAAGGGAAATATCTTCTCATCAAAACTACATAGAAGCATTCTCAGAAACTACTCTGTGATGATTGCATTCAACTGACAGAATTTTATATTCCTTTTGATAGAGCAGTTTGGAAACACTCTTTTTGTAGAATCTGCAAGTGGAGATTTGGACCGCTTTGATGCCTATGGTAGTAAAGGAAATAACTGCATAGAAAAAGCAAACGGAAGCATTCTCAAAAAATTCTTTGTGATGATTCAGTTGAACTCAGAGACCTGAACATTCCTTTTGATGGAGCAGTTTCCAAACACACTTCTCGTGGAACCTGCAAGTGGATATTTGGACCTCTCTGAGGATTTCGTTGGAAGCGGGATAAACTTCCCAGAACTAAACGCAAGCATTCTCAGGAACTTCTTTGTGAAGTGATCATTCAACTCACAGAGTTTAACCTTCCTTTCATAGTTCAGGTTTGAAACCCTCTTTTTGTAGAATCTTGAAGTGGATATTTTGACCACTGTGTGGCCTTCGTTGGAAACAGGTATATCTTCACATCAAACCTAGACAGAAGCATTCTCAGAAAGTTCTCTGTGTTGACTGCATTCAACTCACAGACTTGAACAATCGTTTTGATGGAGCAATTTTGAAACTCTCTTTCTTTGGAATCTGCAAGTGGATATATTTACCTCTTTGAAGATTTCTTTGGAAATGGGTTAATCTTCACATAGAAGCTAAACAGGAGAATTCTCAGGAACTTCTTTGTGATGTTTGCATTCACCTCACAGAGTTGAAATTTCCCTTTGATAGAGCAGCTGTGAAACACTCTTTTTCTAGAATCTGCAAGTGGACATTTGGAGGGTTTGTTTACTGTGGTGGAAAATGAAATATCTTCTCATCAAAACTACATAGAAGCATTCTCAGAAACCATTCTGGGATGATTGCATTCAACTGACAGAGTTGAACATTCCTTTTGATAGAGCAGGTTGGAAACACTCTTTTTGTAGAATCTGCAAGTGGAGATTTAGACCGCTTTGAGGCCTATGTTAGTAAAGGAAATAACTTCATAGAAAAAGCAAACAGAATCAGTCTCAGAAAATTCTTTGTGATGATTGAGTTGAACTCAGAGACCTGAAGATTCCTTTTGATGGAGCAGTTTCCAAACACACTTCTGGTGGAATCTGCAAGTGGATATTTGGAACTCTCTGAGGATTTCGTTGGAAGCGGGATGAACTTCCGAGAACTAAACGGAAGCATTCTCACAAACTTCTTTGTGATGTTTGCATTCAACTCACAGAGCTGAAACTTCCTTTCATACTTCAGGTTGGAAACTCTCTTTTTGTAGACTCTGGAAGTGAATATTTAGACCACTGTGTGGCCTTCGTTTGAAACGGGTATATCTTCATATCAAACCAAGACAGAAGCATTCTCAGAAAGTTTTCTGTGTTGACTGCATTCAACCCACAGACTTGAATAATCGTTTTGATGGAGAAGTTTTGAAACTCCCTTTCTTTGGAATCTGCAAGTGGATATGTTTACCTCTTTGAAGACTTCGTTGGAAACGGGATCATCTTCACATAAAAACTAAACAGAAGCATTCCAGAAAGTGTTTTGTGATGTTTGCATTCACCTCACAGAGTTGAACTTTCCCCTTGATAGAGCAGTTTTGAAACACTCTTTTTCTACAATCTTCAAGTGGATATTTGGAGGGCTTTGTGGACTGTGGTGGAAAAGGAAATATATTCTCATCAAAACTACATAGAAGCATTCTCAGAAACTACTCTGTGATGATTGCATTCAACTGTCAGATTTGAACATTCCTTTTGATAGTGCAATTTGGAAACACTCTTTTTGTCTAATCTGCAACTGGAGATTTGGACCGATTTGAGGCCTCTGGTAGCAAAGGAAATATCTTCATAGAAAAACCAAACGGAAGCATTCTCAGAAAATTCTTTGTGATGATTGAGTTAGACTCAGAGACCTGAACATTCGTTCTGATGGAGCAGTTTCCAAACACACTTCTCTTGGAATCTGCAAGTGAATATTTGGACCTCTCTGAGGATTTCGTTGGAAGCGGGAGAAACTTCCCAGAACTAAAGGGAAGCTTTCTCAGAAACTTCTTTGTGATGTTTGCATTTAACTCACAGATTTGAACCTTCCGTTCATAGTTCAGGCTTGAAACCCTCTTTTTGGAGACTCTGGAAGTGGATATTTGGACCACTGTTTGGCCTTCGTTGGAAACGGGTATATCTTCACCTCAAAACTAGAGAGAATCATTCTCAGAAAGTTTTCTGTGTTGACTGCATTCAACTCACAGACTTGAAAAATCATTTTGATGGAGCAATTATGAAACTCCCTTTCTTTGGAATCTGCAAGTGTATATGTTTACCTCTTTGAAGACTGCGTTGGAAACAGGATCATCTTCACATAAAAACTAAACAGAAGTATTCTCAGAAAGTACTTTTTGATGTTTGCATTCACCTCACAGAGTTGAACTTTCCTTTTGATAGAGCAGCTTTGAAACACTCTATTCTAGAATCTGCAAATGGACATTTGGAGGGCTTTGTGGACTGTGGTGGAACAGGAAATATCTTCTCATCAAAACTACATAGAAGCATTCTCAGAATCTACTCTGTGATGATTGCATTCAACTGACAGAGTTAAACATTCTTTTTGATAGAGGAGCTTGGAAACACTCTTTTTGTAGAATCTGCAAGTGGAGATTTGGACCGCTTTGAGACCTATGGTAGTACAGGAAATAACTTCATAGAAAAACCAAACGGAAGCATTCTCAGAAAATTCTTAGTGTTGATTGGGTTGAACTCAGAGACCTGAACATTCCTTTTGATGGAGCAGTTTCCAAAGACACATCTCGTGGAATCTGCAAGTGGATATTTGGACCTCTCTGAGGATTTCGTTGGAAGAGGGATAAACTTCCCAGAACTAAACGGAAGCATTCTCAGAAACTTCTTTGTGATGTTTGCATTCAACTCACGGGGTTGAACCTTCCTTTCATACTTCAGGTTTGAAACCCTCTTTTTGTAGACTCTGGAAGTGGATATTTGGACCACTGTGTGGCCTTCGTTGGAAACGGGTATATCTTCACATCAAACCTAGACAGAAGCATTCTCAGAAAGTTTTCTGTGTTGACTGCATTCAACTCACAGACTTGAACAATCCTTTTGATGGAGCAGTTTTGAAACTCCCTTTCTTTGGAATCTGCAAGTGTATATGTTTACCTCTTTGAAGACTTCGTTGGAAACAGGATCATCTTCACATAAAAACTAAACAGAAGCATTCCAGAAAGTACTTTGTGAGTTTGCATTCACCTCACAGAGTTTAACTTTCCCCTTGATAGAGCAGCTTTGAAACACTCTTCTTCTAGAATCTGCAAGTGGACATTTGGAGGGCTTTGTGGACTGTGGTGGAAAAGGAAATATCTTCTCATCAAAACTACATAGAAGCATTCTCAGAAACTACTCTGTGATGATTGCATTCAACTGACAGAGTTGAACATTCCTTTTGATAGAGCAGCTTGGAAACAGTCTTTTTGTAGAATCTGCAAGTGGAGATTTGGACCGCTTCGGGGCCTATGGTAGTAAAGGAAATATCTTCATAGAAAAACCAAACGGAAGCATTCTCAGAAAATTCTTTGTGATGATTGAGTTAGACTCAGAGACCTGAACATTCCTTCTGATGGAGCAGTTTCCAAACACACTTCTCTTGGAATCTGCAAGTGAATATTTGGACCTCTCTGAGGATTTCGTTGGAAGCGGGAGAAACTTCCCAGAACTAAAGGAAAGCTTTCTCAGAAACTTCTTTGTGATGTTTGCATTCAACTCACAGATTTGCACCTTCCGTTCATACTTCAGGCTTGAAACCCGATTTTTGTAGACTCTGGAAGTGGATATTTGGACCTCTGTATGGCCTACGTTGGAAACGGGTATATCTTCACATCAAACCTAGAGAGAAGCATTCTCAGAAAGTTTTCTGTGTTGACTGCATTCAACTCACAGACTTGAACAGTCATTTTGATGGAGCAATTTTGAAATTCTCTTTCTTTGGAATCTGCAAGTGGACATGTTTACCTCTTTGAAAATTTCATTGGAAACGGAATCATCTTCAAATAAAAACTAAACAGAAGCATTCTCAGAAACTTATTTGTGACGTTTGCATTCACCTCTCAGAGTTGAAATTTCCGTTTGATAGAGCAGCTTTGAAACACTCTTTTTCAAGGATCTGCTAGTGGACATTTGGATGGCTTTGTGGACTGTGGTGGAAAAGGAAATATCTTCTCATCAATACTATATGGAATCATTCTCAGAAACTACTCTGTGATGATTGCATTCAACTGAGAGAGTTGAACATTCCTTTTGATAGAGAAGTTTGGAAACACTATTTTTGTAGAATCTGCAAGTGGAGACTTGTAACGCTTTGAGGCCTATGGTAGTAAAGGAAATAACTTCATAGAAAAACACAACGGAACCACTCTCATAAAATTCTTTGTGATGATTGAGTTGAACTCAGAGAACTGAACATTCCATTTGATGGAGTAGTTTCCAAGCACACTTCTCGTGGAATCTGCAAGTGGATATCTGGACTTCTCTGAGGATATCTTTGGAAGCGGGATAAACTTCCCAGAACTAAACGGAAGCATTCTCAGAAACTGCTTTGTGATGTTTGCATTCATCTAACACAGTTGAACCTTCCTTTCATAATTCAGAATTCAAACACTCTTTTTGTAGAATGTGGAAGTGGATATTTGGACCACTGTGTGGCCTTTATTGGAAACGGGTATATCTTCACATCAAACCTAGACAGAAGCATTCCCTGAAAGTTTTCTGTGTTGACTGCATTCAACTCACAGAGTTGAACAGTCGTTTGGATGGAGCAGTTTTGAAACTCTCTTTCTTTGGAATCTGCAAGTGGATATGTTTACCTCTTAGAAGATTTTGTTGGAAACGGGATCATCTTCACATAAAAGGTAAACAGAAGCATTCTCAGAAATTTCTTTGTGATGTTTGCATTCATCTCACAGAGTTGAACAGTCGTTTGGATGGAGCAGTTTTGAAACTCTCTTTCTTTGGAATCTGCAAGTGGATATGTTTACCTCTTAGAAGATTTTGTTGGAAACGGGATCATCTTCACATAAAAGGTAAACAGAAGCATTCTCAGAAATTTCTTTGTGATGTTTGCATTCATCTCACAGAGTTGAACTTTCCCTTTGATAGAGCAGTTTTGAAACACTCTTTTTCTAGAATCTGCAAGTGGACATTAGGAGGGCTTTGTGGACAGTGGTGGAAAAGGAAATATCTTCTAATCAAAACTACATAGAAGCATTCTCGGAAACTACTCTGTGATGATTGCATTCAACTGACGGAGTTGAACATTCCTTTTGATAGAGCAGTTTGGAAACACTCTTTTTGTAGAATCTGCAAGTGGAGACTTGGACCGATTTGAGGCCTATGGTAGTAAAGGAAATAACTTCATAGAAAAACAAAACGGAACCATTCTCAGAGAATTCTTTGTGATGATTGAGTTCAACTCAGAGACCTGAACATTCCTTTTGATGGAGCAGTTTCCAAACACACTTCTCGTGGAATCTGCAAGTGGATATTTGGACCTCTCTGAGGATTTCGTTGGAAGAGGAATAAAATTCCCAGAACTAAACGGAAGCATTCTCAGAAACTTCTTTGTGATGTTTGAATTCACCTCACGGAGTTGAACCTTCCTTTCATAGTTCAGGTTGGAAACCCTCTTTTTGTAGAATCTGGAAGTGGATATTTGGAACACTGTGGCGCCTTCGTTGGAAACGGGTATATCTTCACATCAAACCTAGACAGAAGCATTCTCAGAAAGTTTTCTGGGTTGACTGCATGCCACTCACAGAGTTGAACAGTCGTTTTGATGGAGCAGTTTTGAAACTCTCTTTCTTTGGAATCTGCAAGTGGATATGTTTACCCCGTTGAAGATTTCATTGGAAACGGGATCATCTTCACATAAAAACTAAACAGAAAAATTCTCAGAAAGTTATTTGTGATGTTTGTATTCACCTCTCAGAGGTGAACTTTCCGTTTGATAGAGCAGCTTTGAAACACTCTTTTTCTAGAATCTGCAAGTGGACATTTGGAGGACTTTGTGGACTGTGGTGGAAAAGGAAATATCTTCTCATCAAAACTGTATAGAAGCATTCTCAGAAACTACTCTGTGATGATTGCATTCAACTGACAGAGTTGAACATTCCTTTTGATAGAGAAGTGTGGAAACACTCTTTTTGTAGTATCTGCAAGTGGAGACTTGTAACGCTTTGAGGCCTATGGTAGTAAAAGAGTTAACTTCATAGAAAAACAAAACGGAGCCATTCTCAGAAAATTCTTTGTGATGATTGAGTTGAACTCAGAGACCTGAACATTCCTTTTGATGGAGCAGTTTCCAAACACACTTCTCGTGGAATCTGCCAGTGGATATTTGGACCTCTCTGAGGATTTCGTTGGAAGAGGAATAAACTTCCCAGAACTAAACGGAAGCATTCTCAGAAACTTCTTCGTGATGTTTTCATTCAACTCACGGAGTTGAAACCTCCTTTCGTAGTTCAGGTTTGAAACCCTCTTTTTGTAGAATCTGGAAGAGGATATTTGGACCACTGTGTGGCGTTCGTTGGAAACGGGTATATCTTCATATCAAATCTAGACAGAAGCATTCTCAGAAAGTTTTCTCTGTTGACTGCATTCAACTCACAGACTTGAACAATCGTTTTGATGGAGCAGTTTTGAAACTCCCTTTCTTTGGAATCTGAAATTGGATATGATTATTTCTTTGAAGATTTCGTTGGAAACGGGATCATCTTCACATAAATACTAAACAGAATCATTCCCAGAAAGCACTTTGTGATGTTTGCATTCACCTCATAGAGTTGAAATTTCCCTTTGATAGAGCAGCTTTGAAACACTCTTTTTCTAGAATCTGCAAGTGGACATTTGGAGGGCTCTGTGGACTGTGGTGGAAAAGGAAATATCTTCTCATGAAAACTACATGGAAGCATTCTCAGAAAGTACTCTGTGATAATTGCATTAAACTGACCGAGTTGAACATTCCTTTTGATAGAGCAGTTTGGAAACACTCTTTTTCTAGAATCTGCAAGTGAAGACTTGGCCCGCTTTGAGGGCTTTTGTAGTAAAGGAAATAGCTTCATAGAAAAACAAAACGGAACCATTCTCAGAAAATTCTTTGTGATGATTGAGTTGAACTCAGAGACCTGAACATTCCGTTTGATGGAGGAGTTTCCAACCACACTTCTCGTGGAATCTGCAAGTGGATATTTGGACCTCTCTGAGGATTTCGTTGGAAGCGGGATAAACTTCCCAGAACAAAACGGAAGCATTCTCAGAAACTTCTTTGTGATGTTTGCATTCATCTCACAGAGTTGAACCTTCCTTTCATTGTGCAGGATTCAAACACTCTTTTTGTAGACTCTGGAAGTGGATATTTGGACCACTGTGTGGCCTTTATTGGAAACGGGTATATCTTAACATCAAACCTAGACAGAAGTATTCTCTGAAAGTTTTCTGGGTTGACTGCATTCAACTCACACAGTTGAACAGTCGTTTTGATGGAGCAGTTTTGAAACTCTCTTTCTTTGGAATCTGCAAGTGGATATGTTTACCTCTTTGAAGATTTCGTAGGAAACGGGTTAATCTTCACATAAAAGGTAAACAGAAGCATTCTCAGAAACATCTTTGTGATGTTTGCATTCACCTCACAGAGTTGAACTTTCCCTTTGATAGAGCAGCTTTGAAACACTCTTTTTGTAGAATCTGCAACTGGACATTTGGAGGGATTTGTGGACTGTGGTGGAAAAGGAAATATCTTCTCATCAAAACTACCTAGAAGCATTCTCAGAAACTACTCTGTGATGAATGCATTCAACTGACAGAGTTGAACATTCCTTTTGATAGAGCAGTTTGGAAACACACTTTTTGTAGAATCTGCAACTGGACATTTGGACCGTTTTGAGGCCTATGGCAGAAAGGAAATAACTTCATAGAAAAACCAAACGAAAGCTTTCTCAGAGAATTCTTTGTGATGATTGAGTTGAACTCAGAGACCTGAACATTCCTTTTGATGGAGCAGTTTCCAAACACACTTCTCGTGGAATCTGCAATTGGATATTAGGACCTCTCTGAGGATTTCGTTGGAAGCGGAATAAACTTCCCAGAACTTAACGGAAGCATTCTCAGAAACTTCTTTGTGATGTTTGCATTCAACTCACAGAGTTGAACCTTCCTTTCATAGTTCAGGTTGGAAACCCTCTTTTTGTAGAATCTGGAAGTGGATATTTGGAACACTGTGGCGCCTTCGTTGGAAACGGGTATATCTTCACATCAAACCTAGACAGAAGCATTCTCAGAAAGTTTTCTGGGTTGAATGCATTCCACTCACAGAGTTGAACAGTCGTTTGGTTGGAGCAGTTTTGAAACTCTCTTTCTTTGGAATCTGCAAGTGGATATGTTTACCTCTTTGAAGATTTCATTGGAAACGGGATCATCTTCACATAAAAACTAAACAGAAACATTCTCAGAAAGTTATTTGTGATGTTTGCATTCACCTCTCAGAGTTGAACTTTCCGTTTGATAGAGCAGCTTTGAAACACTCTTTTTCTAGAAGCTGCAAGTGGACATTTGGAGGGCTTTGTGGACTGTGGTGGAAAACTATATAGAAGCATTCTCAGAAACTACTCTGTGATGATTGCATTCAACTGACAGAGTTGAACATTCCTTTTGATAGAGAAGTTTGGAAACACTCTTTTTGTAGAATCTGCAAGTGGAGACTTGTAACGCTTTGAGGCCTATGGTAGTAAAAGAATTAACTTCATAGAAAAACAAAACGGAACCATTCTCAGAAAATTCTTTGGGATGATTGATTTGAACTCAGAGACCTGAACATTCCTTTTGATGGAGCAGTTTCCAAACACACTTCTCGTGGTATCTGCAAGTGGATATTTGGACCTCTCTGAGGATTTCGTTGGAAGAGGAATAAACTTCCCAGAACTAAACGGAAGCATTCTCAGAAACTTCTTTGTGATGTTTGCATTCAACTCACAGAGTTGAAAATTCCTTTCGTAGTTCAGGTTTGAAACCCTCTTTTTGTAGAATCTGGAAGAGGATATTTGGACCACTGTGTGGCGTTCGTTGGAAACGGGTATATCTTCACATCAAATCTAGACAGAAGCATTCTCAGAAAGTTTTCTGTGTTGACTGCATTCCACTCACAGACTTGAACAATCGTTTTGATGGAGCAGTTTTGAAACTCTCTTTCTTTGGAATCTGCAAGTGGATATGTTTACCTCTTTGAAGATTTCATTGGAAACGGGATCATCTTCACATAAAAACTAAACAGAAGCATTCTCAGAAAGCACTTTGAGTTGTTTGCATTCACCTCACAGAGTTGAACTTTCCCTTTGATAGAGCAGCTTTGAAACACTCTTTTTCTAGAATCTGCAAGTGGACATTTGGAGGGCTCTGTGGACTGTGGTGGAATAGGAAATATCTTCTCAAGAAAACTACATAGAAGCATTCTCAGAAACTACTCTGTGATAATTGCATTAAACTGACCGAGTTGAACATTCCTTTTGATAGAGCAGTTTGGAAACACTCTTTTTCTGGAATCTGCAAGTGAAGACTTGGGCCGCTTTGAGGCCTATTGTAGTAAGGGAAATAGCTTCATAGAAAAACAAAACGGAACCATTCTCAGAAAATTCTTTGTGATGATTGAGTTGAACTCAGAGACCTGAACATTCCGTTTGATGGAGCAGTTTCCAAACACACTTCTCGTGGAATCTGCAAGTGGATATTTGGACCTCTCTGTGGATTTCGTTGGAAGCGGGATAAACTTCCCAGAACTAAACGGAAGCATTCTCAGAAATTTCTTTGTGATGTTTGCATTCAACTCACAGAGTTGAACCTTCCTTTCATAGTTCAGTTTTGAAACCCTCTTTTTGTAGAATCTGGAAGTGGATATTTGGACCACTGTGTGGCCTTCATTGGAAACGGGTATATCTTCACATCAAACCTAGACAGAAGCATTCTCAGAAAGTTTTCTGGGTTGACTGCATTCAACTCACAGAGTTGAACAGTCGTTTTGTTGGAGCAGTTTTGAAACTCCCTTTCTTTGGAATCTGCAAGTGGATATGTTTACCTCTATGAAGATTTCGTTGGAAACGGGTTAATCTTCACATAAAAGCTAAACAGAAGCATTCTCAGAAACTTCTTTGTGATGTTTGCATTCACCTCACAGAGTTGAACTTTCCCTTTGATAGAGCAGCTTTGAAACACTCTTTTTCTAGAATCTGCAAGTGGACTTTTGGAGGGCTTTGTGGACTGTGGTGGAATAGGAAATATCTTCTCATCAAAACTATACAGAAGCATTCTCAGTAACTACTCTGTGATGATTGCATTCAACTGACAGAGTTGAACATTCCTTTTGAGAGAGAAGTTTGGAAACACTCTTTTTGTAGAATCCGCAAGTGGAGACTTGTAACGCTTTGAGGCCTATGGTAGTAAAAGAACTAACTTCATAGAAAAACAAAACGGAACCATTCTCAGAAAATTCTTTGTGATGATTGAGTTCAACTCAGAGACCTGAACATTCCTTTTGATGGAGCAGTTTCCAAACACACTTCTCGTGGAATCTGCAAGTGGATATTTGGACCTCTCTGAGGATTTCGTTGGAAGAGGATAAACTTCCCCGAAATAAAAGGAAGCATTCTCAGAAACTTCTTCGTGATGTTTGCATTCAACTCACAGAGTTGAAACTTCCTTTCGTAGTTCAGGTTTGAAACCCTCTTTTTGTAGAATCTGGAAGTGGATATTTGGACCACTGTGTGCCGTTCGTTGGAAACGGGTATATCTTCACATCAAATCTAGACAGAAGCATTCTCAGAAAGTTTTCTGGGTGGACTGCATTCCAGTCACAGAGTTGAACAGTCGTTTTGATGGAGCAGTTTCGAAACTCTTTTTCTTTGGAATCTGCAAGTGGATATGTTTACCTCTTTGAAGATTTCATTGGAAACGGGATCATCTTCACATAAAAACTAAAGAGAAGCATTCTCAGAAACTTATTTGTGACGTTTGCATTCACCACTCAGAGTTGAAATTTCCGTTTGATAGAGCAGCTTTGAAACACTCTTTTTCTAGAATCTGCAAGTGGACATTTGGATGGCTTTGTGGACTGTGGTGGAAAAGCAAATATCTTCTCATCAGTACTATATGGAATCATTCTCAGAAACTACTCTGTGATGATTGCATTCAACTGACAGAGTTGAACATTCCTTTTGATAGAGCAGTTTGGAAACACTCTTTTTGCAGAATCTGCAAGTGGAGACTTGTAATGCTTTGAGGCCTATGGTAGTAAAGGAAATAACTTCATAGAAAAACACAACGGAACCATTCTCAGAAAATACTTTGTGATGATTGAGTTGAACTCAGAGAACTGAACATTCCATTTGATGGAGCAGTTTCCAAGCACACTTCTCGTGGAATCTGCAAGTGGATATTTGGACTTCTCTGAGGATATCTTTGGAAGAAGGATAAAATTCCCAGAACTAAACGGAAGCATTCTCAGAAGCTTCTTTGTGATGTTTGCATTCATCTAACACAGTTGAACCTTCCTTTCATAATTCAGGATTCAAACACTCTTTTTGTAGAATCTGGAAGTGGATATTTGGACCACTGTGTGGCCTTTATTGGAAACGGGTACATCTTCACATCAAACCTAGACAGAATCATTCCCTGAAAGTTTTCTGTGTTGACTGCATTCAACTCACAGAGTTGAACATTCGTTTGGATGGAGCAGTTTTGAAACTCTCTTTCTTTGGAATCTGCAAGTGGATATGTTTACCTCTTAGAAGATTTTGTTGGAAACGGGATCATCTTCACATAAAAGTTAAACAGAAGAATTCTCAGAAATTTCTTTGTGATGTTTGCATTCACCTCACAGAGTTGAACTTTCCCTTTGATAGAGCAGTTTTGAAACACTCATTTTCTAGAATCTGCAAGTGGACATTAGGAGGGCTTTGTGGACAGTGGTGGAAAAGGAAATATCTTCTCATCAAAACTACATAGAAGCATTCTCAGAAACTACTCTGTGATGATTGCATTCAACTGACAGAGTTGAACATTCCTTTTGATAGAGCAGTTTGGAAACACTCTTTTTGTAGAATCTGCAAGTGGAGACTTGGACCGATTTGAGGCCTATGGTAGTAAAGGAAATAACTTCATAGAAAAACAAAACGGAACCATTCTCAGAGAATTCTTTGTGATGATTGAGTTCAACTCAGAGACCTGAACATTCCTTTTGATGGAGCAGTTTCCAAACACACTTCTCGTGGAATCTGCAATTGGTTATTTGGAGCTCTCTGAGGATTTCGTTGGAAGCGGAATAAACTTCCCAGAACTTAACGGAAGCATTCTCAGAAACTTCTTGGTGATGTTTGCATTGAACTCACGGAGTTGAACCTTCCTTTCATAGTTCAGGTTGGAAACCCTCTTTTTGTAGAATCTGGAAGTGGATATTTGGAACACTGTGGCGCCTCCGTTGGAAACGGGTATATCTTCACATCAAACCGAGACAGAAGCATTCTCAGAAAGTTTCCTGGGTTGAATGCATGCCACTCACAGAGTTGAACAGTCGTTTTGATGGAGCAGTTTTGAAACTCTCTTTCTTTGGAATCTGCAAGTGGATATGTTTACCTCTTTGAAGATTTCATTGGAAACGGGATCATCTTCACATAAAAACTAAACAGAAACATTCTCAGAAAGTTATTTGTGATGTTTGCATTCACCTCTCAGAGTTGAACTTTCCGTTTGATAGAGCAGCTTTGAAACACTCTTTTTCTAGAAGCTGCAAGTGGACATTTGGAGGGCTTTGTGGACTGTGGTGGAATAGGAAATATCTTCTCATCAAAACTATACAGAAGCATTCTCAGTAACTACTCTGTGATGATTGCATTCAACTGACAGAGTTGAACATTCCTTTTGATAGAGAAGTTTGGAAACACTCTTTTTGTAGAATCTGCAAGTGGAGACTTGTAACGCTTTGAGGCCTATGGTAGTAAAAGAATTAACTTCATAGAAAAACAAAACGGAACCATTCTCAGAAAATTCTTTGTGATGATTGAGTTGAACTCAGAGACCTGAACATTCCTTTTGATGGAGCAGTTTCCAAACACACTTCTCGTGGTATCTGCAAGTGGATATTTGGACCTCTCTGAGGATTTCGTTGGAAGAGGAATAAACTTCCCCGAAATAAAAGGAAGCATTCTCAGAAACTTCTTCGTGATGTTTGCATTCAACTCACAGAGTTGAAACTTCCTTTCGTAGTTCAGGTTTGAAACCCTCTTTTTGTAGAATCTGGAAGTGGATATTTGGACCACTGTGTGCCGTTCGTTGGAAACGGGTATATCTTCACATCAAATCTAGACAGAAGCATTCTCAGAAAGTTTTCTGTGTTGACTGCATTCAACTCACAGACTTGAACAATCGTTTTGATGGAGCAGTTTTGAAACTCCCTTTCTTTGGAATCTGCAATTGGATATGTTTACCTCTTTGAAGATTTCGTTGGAAACGGGATCATCTTCACATAAAAACTAAACAGAAGCATTCTCAGAAAGTACATTGTGATGTTTGAATTCACCTCACAGAGTTGAACTTTCCCTTTGATAGAGCAGCTTTGAAACACTCTTTTTCTAGAATCTGCAAGTGGACATTTGGAGGGCTTAGTGGACTGTGGTGGAAAAGGAAATATCTTCTCATGAAAACTACATAGAAGCATTCTCAGAAACTACTCTGTGATAATTGCATTAAACTGACCGAGTTGAACATTCCTTTTGATAGAGAAGTTTGGAAACACTCTTTTTCTAGAATCTGCAAGTGAAGACTTGGGCCGCTTTGAGGCCTATTGCAGTAAAGGAAATAGCTTCATAGAAAAACAAAACGGAACCATTCTCAGAAAATTCTTTGTGATGATTGAGTTGAACTCAGAGACCTGAACATTCCGTTTGATGGAGCAGTTTCCAACCACACTTCTCGTGGAATCTGCAAGTGGATATTTGGACCTCTCTGAGGATTTCGTTGGAAGCGGGATAAACTTCCCAGAACAAAACGGAAGCATTCTCAGAAACTTCTTTGTGACGTTTGCATTCATCTCACAGAGTTGAACCTTCCTTTCATAGTGCAGGATTCAAACACTCTTTTTGTAGAATCTGGAAGTGGATATTTGGAACACTGTGGCGCCTTCTTTGGAAACGGGTATATCTTCACATCAAACCTAGACAGAAGCATTCTCAGAAAGTTTTCTCTGTTGACTGCATTCCACTCACAGAGTTGAACAGTCGTTTTGATGGAGCAGTTTTGAAACTCTCTTTCTTTGGAATCTGCAAGTGGATATGTTTACCTCTTTGAAGATTTCATTGGAAACGGGATCATCTTCACATAAAAACTAAACAGAAGCATTCTCAGAAACTTATTTGTGACGTTTGCATTCACCTCTCAGAGTTGAAATTTCCGTTTGATAGAGCAGCTTTGAAACACTCTTTTTCTAGAATCTGCAAGTGGACATTTGGATGGCTTTGTGGACTGTGGTGGAAAAGGAAATATCTTCTCATCAAAACTATATGGAATCATTCTCAGAAACTACTCTGTGATGATTGCATTCAACTGACAGAGTTAAACTTTCCTTTTGATAGAGCAGTTTGGAAACACTCTTTTTGTAGAATCTGCAAGTGGAGACTTGTAACGCTTTGAGGCCTATGGTAGTAAAGGAAATAACTTCATAGAAAAACACAACGGAACCATTCTCAGAAAATTCTTTGTGATGATTGAGTTGAACTCAGAGAACTAAACATTCCGTTTGATGGAGCAGTTTCCAAACACACTTCTCGTGGAATCTGCAAGTGGATATTTGGACCTCTCTGAGGATTTCGTTGGAAGAGGGATAAACTTCCCAGAACTAAACGGAAGCATTCTCAGAAACTTCTTTGGATGTTTGCATTCAACTCACAGAGTTGAACCTTCCTTTCATAGTTCAGGTTTGAAACCCTGTTTTTGTAGAATCTGGAAGTGGATATTAGGACCACTGTGTGGCCTTCATTGGAAACGGGTATGTCTTCACATCAAACCTAGACAGAAGCATTCTCAGAAAGTTTTCTGTGTTGACTGCATTCAACACACAGACTTGAACAATCGTTTTGATGGAGCAGTTTCGAAACTCCGTGTCTTTGGAATCTGCAAGTTGATATGTTTACCTCTTTGAAGATTTCGTTGGAAACAGCTTAATCTTCACATAAAAGCTAAACAGAAACATTCTCAGAAACTTCTTTGTGATGTTTGTATTCAACTCACAGAGTTGAACTTTCCCTTTGATAGAGCAGCTTTGGAACACTCTCTTTCTAGAATCTGCAAGTGGACATTTGGAGGGTTTTGTGGACTGTGGTGGAAAAGGAAATATCTTCTCATGAAAAGTACATAGAAGCATTCTCAGAAACTACTCTGTGATGATTGCATTCACCTGACAGAGTTGAACATTCCTTTTGATAGAGCAGTTTGGAAACACTCTTTTTGGAGAATCTGCATGTGGAGATTTGGACCGCTTTGTGGTCTATGGTAGTAAAGGAAAAAACTTCAAACAAAAACCAAACGGAAGCATTCTCAGAAAATTCTTGTGATGATTGAGTTGACCTCAGAGATCTGAACATTCTTTTTGACGGAGCAGTTTCCAAACACACTTCCCGTGGAATCTGCACGTGGATATTTGAACGTCTCTGAGGATTTCTTTGGAAGAGGGATAAATTTCCCAGAACTAAACGGAAGCATTCTCAGAAACTTCTTTGTGATGTTTGCATTCAACTAACAGAGTTGAACCTTCCTTTCATAGTTCAGGATTGAAACCCTCTTTTTGTAGAATCTGGAAGTGGATATTTGGACCACTGTGTGGCCTTCGTTGGAAACGGGTATATCTTCACATCAAACCTAGACAGAAGCTTTCTCAGAAAGTTTTCTCTGTTGACTGCATTCAACTCACAGACTTGAACAATCGTTTTGATGAAGCAGTTTTGAAATTCTCTTTCTTTGGAATCTGCAAGTGGATATGTTTACCCCTTTGAAGATTTCGTTGTAAACGGATTATTCTTCACATGAAAGGTAAACAGAAGCATTCTCAGAAACTTCTTTGTGTTGTTTGCATTCACCTGAGAGAGTTGAACTTTCACTTTGATAGAGCAGCTATGAGACACTCTTTTTCTAGAATTTGCAAGTGGACATTTGGAGGGCTTTGAGGCCTATGGTGGAAAAGGAAATATCTTCACATAAAAACTACATAGAAGCGTTCTCAGAAACTGCGTTGTGATGATTGCCTTCGACTCACAGAGTGGAACATTCCTATTGATAGAGCAGTTTGTAAACACTCTTTTTGTAGCATCTGCTATTGGAAATTTGGACTGCTTTGCGGCCTACGGAAGTAAAGGAAATAACTTCATAGAAAAACAATCGGAAGCATTCTCAGAAAATACTTTGTGATGATTGAGTTGAACTCAGAGACCTGTACATTCCTTTTGATGGAGCAGTTTCCAAACACACGTTTCGTGGAATCTGCAATTGTATATTTAGACCTCTCTGAGGATTTCGTTGGAAGCGGGATAAACTTCCCAGAACTACACGGAGGCATTCTCAGAAACTTCTTTGTGATGTTTGCATTCAACTCACAGAGTTGAACCTTCCTTTCCTAGTTCAGGTTTGAAATACTCTTTTTGTAGAATCTGCCAGTGGATATTTGGACCACAGTGTGGCCTTCGTTCGAAACGGGTATATCTTCAGGTAAAAACCCAAGAGAAGCTTTCTCAGAAACTCCTGTGTGATGATTGCATTCAAGTCACAGAGTTCAACCCTCCTTTTGATTGAGCAGTTTTGAAACTCTCTGTTTGTAGAATCTGTAAGTGGATATGTGGAACTCTTTGACGATTGCTTTGGAAACGGGAATATCTTCACAGAAAAACTCAACTGAATCATTCTCAGAAACTTCTTTGTGATGTTTGTGTTCGAGTCACAGAGCTTCACATTGCTTTTCATAGTGGAGTTTGGAACATTCTTTTCGTAGAATCTGCAAGTGGACATTTGGAGCGCTTTCAGGCCTGTTGTGGAAAAGGAAATATCTTCGCATCAAAACTAGAGGGAAGCATTGCCAGAAACTTCTTTGTGATATTTGCTTTCAACTCACAGGTTTGAAGATTCCTTTTGATACAGCAGTTTCGAAATACTCTTTCTGTGGGATCCGCAAGTGGATATTTGGACCTCTTTGAAGATTTCGTTGGAAACGGTACAATCTTCACATAAAAGCTAAACAGAAGCATTCTCAGAAACTTCTTTGTGATGTTTGCATTCACCTCACAGAGTTGAACTTTCCCACCTCAAAGAGTTGAACTTTCCCTTTGATAGAGCAGCTTTGAAACAATCTTTTTCTAGCATCTGTAAGTGGACATTTGGAGGGCTTTTTGGACTGGGGTGGAAAAGGAAATATCTTCTCATCAAAACTACATAGAAGCATTTTCAGAAACTACTCTGTGATGATTGCATTCAACTGACAGAGTTGAACATTCCTTTTGATAGAGCAGTTTGGAAACACTCTTTTTGTAGAATCTGCAAGTGGAGATTTGGACTGCTTTGAGGCCTATGGTAGTAAAGGAAATAACTTCATAGAAAATCCAAACGGAACCATTCTCAGAAAATTCTTTGTGATGATTGAGTTGAACTCAGAGACCTGAACATTCCTTTTGATGGAGCAGTTTCCAAACACACTTCTCGTGGAATCTGGAAGTGGATATTGGGCCTCTCTGAGGATTTCGTTGGAAGCGGGATAAACTTCCCAGAACTAAACGGAAGCATTCTCAGAAACTTCTTTGTGATGTTTGCATTCAACTCACAGAGTTGAACCTTCCTTTCATAGTTCAGGTTTGAAACCCTCTTTTTGTAGAATCTGGAAGTGGAGATTCGGACCACTTTGTGGTCTTCGTTGGAAACGGGTATATCTTCACATCAAACCTAGACAGAAGCATTCTCAGAAAGATTTCTGTGTTGACTGCATTCTGATGGAGCAGTTTTGAAACTCTCTTTCTTTGGAATCTGCAAGTCGATATGTGGACCTCATTGAGGATTTTGTTGGAAACGGGTTAATCTTCACATAAAAGCTAAACAGAAACATTCTCAGAAACTTCTTGGTGATGTTTGCATTCACCTCACAGAGTTGAACATTCCCTTTGATAGAGCAGCTATGAAACACTCTTTTTCTAGAATCTGCAAGTGGACATTTGGAGGGCTTTTAGGCCTGTGGTGGAAGAGGAAATATCTTCACATAAAAACTAGATAGAAGCATTCTCAGAAACTACTTTGTGATGATTGCATTCGACTAACAGAGTTGAACATTCTTATTGATAGTGCAGTTTGTAAACACTCTTTTAGTAGAATCTGCAATTGGAGATTTGGACTGTTTTGAGGCCTAAGGTAGTAAAGGAAATAACTTCATAGAAAAACAAAACGGAAGCATTCTTAGAAAATTCTTTGTGATGATTGAGTTGAACTCAGAGACCTGAACATTCCTTTTGATGGAGCTGTTTCCAAACACACTTTTTGTGGAATTTGCAAGTCGATATTTAGACTTTCTGAGGATTTCGTTGGAAGCGGGTAAACTTCCCAGAACTACACCGAAGCATTCTCAGAAACTTCTTTGTGATGTTTGCATTCAACTCACAGAGTTGAACTTTCCTTTCATAGTTCAGGTTTGAAATCCTCTTTTTGTAGAATCTGCAAGTGGTTATTTAGACCACCGTGTGGCCTTCATTCGAAACGGGTATATCTTCACGTTAAAACCCAAGAGAAGCATTCTCAGAAACTTCTGTGTGATGATTGCATTCAACTCACAGGGTTGAAGATTCCTTTGGAACAGCAGTTTCGAAACACTCTTTCTGTGTGATCCGCAAGTGGATATTTGGACCTCTTTGAAGATTTCGTTGGAAACGGGTTAATCTTCAAATAAAAGCTAAACAGAAGCATTCTCAGAAACTTCTTTGTTATGTTTGCATTCACCTCACAGAGTTGAACTTTCCGTTTGATAGAGCAGCTTTGAAACACTCTTTTTCTAGAATCTGCAAGTGGACATTTGGAGGGTGTTGTGGACTGGGGTGGAAAAGGAAATAACTTCTCATCAAAACTACATAGAAGCATTCTCAGAAACTACTCTGTGATGATTGCATTCAACTGACAGAGTTGAACATTCCTTTTGATGGAGCACTTTGGAAACACTCCTTTTGTAGAATCTGCAAGTGGAGATTTGGACTGCTTTGAGGCCTATTGTAGTAAGGAAATGAATTCATAGAAAAATGAAACGGAAGCATTCTCAGAAAATTCTTTGTGATGATTGAGTTGAACTCAGCGACCTGAGCATTCCTTTTGTGGGAGCAGTTTCCAAACACACTTCTCGTGGAATCTGCAAGTGGATATTTAGACCTCTCTGAGGATTTCGCTGGAAGCGAGATAAACTTCCCAGAACTACACGGAGGCATTATCAGAAACTTCTTTGTGATGTTTGCATTCAACTCACAGAGCTGAACCTTCCTTTCATAGTTCAGGTTTGAAATCCCCTTTCTGTAGAATCTGGAAGTGGATCTTTGGACCACTATGTGGCCTTCGTTGGAAACGGGTATATCTTCACAACAAACCTAGACAGAAGCATTCTCAGAGAGTTTTCTGTGTTGACTGCATTCTGATGGAGCAGTTTTGAAACTCTCTTTCTTTGGAATCTGCAAGTGGATATGTGGACCTCTTTGAAAATTTCGTTGGAAACGTGTTAATCTTCACATAAAAGCTAAACAGAAACATTCTCAGAAACTTCTTTGTGATGTTTGCATTCACCTCACAGATTTGAACTTTCCGTTTGAGAGAGCAGCTTTGAAACACAATTTTTCTAGAATCTGCAAATGGACACTTGGAGGGCTTTGTGGACTGTGGTGGAAAAGGAAATATCTTCTCATCAAAAGTACATAGAAGCATTCTCAGAAATTACTCTGTGATGATTGCATTCAACTGACAGAGTTGAACGTTCCTTTTGATAGAGCAGTTTGGAAACTCTTTTTATAGAATCTGCAAGTGGAGATTTGTACCGCTTTGAGGCCTATGGTAGTAAAGGAAATAACTTCATAGAAAAACCAAACGGAAGCATTCTCAGAAAATTCTTTGAGATGATTCAGTTGAACTCAGACACCTGAACATTCCTTTTGATGGAGCAGTTTCCAAACACACTTCTCGTGGAATCTGCAAGTGGTTATTTGGACCTCTCTGAGGATTTCGTTGGAAGCGTGATAAACTCCCCAGAACTAAACGGAAGCATTCTCAGAAACTTCTTTGTGATGTTTGCATTCAACTCACAGAGTGGAACCTTCCTTTCATAGTTCAGGTTTGATACACTCTTTTTGTAGAATCTGGAAGTGGATATTTGGACCACTGTGTGTCCTTTATTGGAAACGGGTATATCTTCACATCAAACCCAGACAGAAGCATTCTCAGAAAGTTCTCTGTGTTGACTGCATTCAACTCACAGAGTTGAAGTATCGTTTTGATGGAGCAGTTTTGAAACTCCCTTTCTTTGGAATCTGCAAGTGGATATGTTTACCTCTTTGAAGACTTCGTTGGAAACGGGATCATCTTCACATAAAAAATATACAGAAGCATTCCAGAAAGTACTTTGTGATGTTTGCATTCACCTCACAGAGTTGAACTTTCCCTTTGATAGAGCAGCTTTGAAACACTCTTTTTCTAGAATCTGCAAGTGGACATTTGGAGGGCTTTGTGGACTCTGGTGGAAAAGGAAATATGTTCCCATCAAAACTACATAGAAGCATCTCAGAAACTACTCTGCGATGATTGCATTCAACTGACAGAGTTGAACATTCCTTTTGATAGAGCAGTTTGGAAACACTGTTTTTGGAGAATCTTCAAGTAGAGATTTGGACTGATTTGAGGCCTAGGGTAGTAAAGGAAATAACTTCATAGAAAAATCAAACGGAAGCATTCTCAGAAAATACTTTGTGATGATTGAGTTGAACTCAGAGACCTGAACATTCCTTTTGATGGAGCAGTTTCCAAACACACTTTTCGTGGAATCTGCAAGTGGATATTTGGACTTCTCTGAGGATTTCGTTGGAAGCTGGATAAACTTCCCAGAACAAAACGGAAGCATTCTCAGAAACTTCTTTTTGATGTTTGCATTCAACTCACAGAGTTGAAACTTCCTTTCATAGTTCAGGTTTGAAACTCTCTTTTTGTAGAATCTGGAATTGGATATTTGGACCACTGTGTGGCCTTCGTTGGAAACGGGTATATCTTCACACCAAACTTAGACAGAAGCATTCTCAGAAAGTTTTCTGTGTTGACTGCATTCAACTCACAGACTTGAACAATCATTTTGATGGAGCTATTATGAAACTCCCTTTCTTTGGAGTCTGCAAGTGGATATATTTACCTCCTTGAAGACTTCGTTGGAAAGGGGATCACCTCCACATAAAAACTAAACAGAAGCATTCTCAGAAAGTACTTTGCGATGTTTGCATTCACCTCACAGAGTTGAACTTTCCTTTTGATAGAGCAGCTTTGAAACACTCTATTCTAGAATTTGCAAGAGGACATTTGGAGGGCTTTGTGGACTGTGGTGGAAAAGGAAATATCTTCTCATCAAAACTACATAGAAGCATTCTCAGAAACTACTCTGTGATGATTGCATTCAACTGACAGAGTTGAACATACATTTTGATAGAGCAGTTTGGAAACACTCTTTTTGTAGAATCTTCAAGTGGAGATATGGACCGCTTTGAGACCTATGGTAGTACAGGAAATAACTTCATAGAAAAACCAAACGGAAGCATTCTCAGAAAATTCTTAGTGTTGATTGAGTTGAACTCAGAGACCTGAACATTCCTTTTGATGGAGCAGTTTCCAAAGACACATCTCGTTTAATCTGCAAGTGGATATTTGGACCTCTCTGAGGATTTCGTTGGAAGAGGGATAAACTTCCCAGAACTAAACGGAAGCATTCTCAGAAACTTCTTTGTGATGTTTGCATTCGACACACAGAGTTGAACATTCGTTTCATACTTCAGGTTTAAAACCCTCTTTTTGTAGACTCTGGAAGTGGATATTTGGACCACTGTGTTTCCTTCGTTGGAAACGGGTATATCTTCACATCAAACCTAGACAGAAGCATTCTCAGAAAGTTTTCTGTGTTGACTGCAGTCAACTCACAGACTTGAACAATCGTTTTGATGGAGCAGTTTTGAAACTCCCTTTCTTTGGAATCTGCAAGTGGATATGTTTACCTCTTTGAAGACTTCGTTGGAAACAGGATCATCTTTACGTAAAAACTAAACAGAAGCATTCCAGAAAGTACTTTGTGAGTTTGCATTCACCTCACAGAGTTTAACTTTCCCTTTGATAGAGCAGCTTTGAAACCCTCTTCTTCTAGAATCTGCAAGTGGACTTTTGGAGGGCTTTGTGGATTGTGGTGGAAAAGGAAATATCTTCTCATCAAAACTACATAGAAGCATTCTGAGAAACTACTCTGTGATGATTGCATTCAACTGAGAGAGTTGAACATTCCTTTTGATAGAGCAGGTTGGAAACAGTCTTTTTGTAGAATCTGCAAGTGGAGATTTGGACCGCTTTGAGGCCTATGGTAGTAAAGGAAATAACTTCATAGAAAAACCAAACGGAAGCATTCTCAGAAAATTCTTTGTGATGATTGAGTTGAACTCAGAGACCCGAACATTCCTTTTGATGGAGCAGTTTCCAAACACACTTCTCGTGGAATCTGCAAGTGGATATTTGGACCTCTCTGAGGATTTCGTTTGAAGCGGGATGAACTTCCCAGAACTAAACGGAAGCATTCTCAGAAACATCTTTGTGATATTTGCATTCAACTCACAGAGTTGAACCTTCTTTCCATAGTTCAGTTTTGAAACCCTCTTTTTGTAGAGTCTGGAAGTGGATATTTGGACCACTTTGAGGCCCTCATTGGAAACGGGTATATCTTCACATTAAACCTAGACAAAAGCATTCTCAGAAAGTTTTCTTGGTTGACTGCATTCAACACACAGAGTTGAACAGTCGTTTTGTTGGAGCAGTTTTGAAACTCCCTTTCTTTGGAATCTGCAAGTGGATATGTTTACCTCTATGAAGATTTCGTTGGAAACGGGTTAATCTTCGCATAAAAGCTAAACAGAAGCATTCTCAGAAACTTCTTTGTGATGTTTGCATTCACCTGACAGAGTTGAACTTTCCCTTTGATAGAGCAGCTTTGAAACACTCTTTTTGTAGAATCTGCAAGTGGACATTTGGAGGGATTTGTGGACTGTGGTGGAAAAGGAAATATCTTCTCATCAAAACTACATAGAAGCATTCTCAGAAACTACTCTGTGATGAATGCATTCAACTGACAGAGTTGAACATTCCTTTTGATAGAGCAGTTTGGAAACACTCTTTTTGTAGAATCTGCAACTGGACATTTGGACCGCTTTGAGGCCTATGGTAGGAAGGAAATAACTTCATAGAATAACCAAACGAAAGCATTCTCAGAAAATTCGTTGTGATGATTGAGTTGAACTCAGAGACCTGAACATTCGTTTTGATGGAGCTGTTTCCAAACACACTTCACGTGGAATCTGCAATTGGATATTTGGACCTCTCTGAGTATTTCGTTGGAAGTGGAATAAACTTCCCAGAGTTTAACGGAAGCATTCTCAGAAACTTCTTTGTGATGTTTGCATTCAACTCACAGAGTTGAACCTTCCTTTCATAGTTCAGGTTTGAAACCCTCTTTTTTAGAATCTGGAAGCGGATATTTGGAACACTGTGGCGCCTTCGTTGGAAACGGGTATATCTTCACATCAAACCTAGACAGAAGCATTCTCAGAAAGTTTTCTGTGTTGACTGCATTCAACTCACAGAGCTGAACAATCCCTTTTATGGAGCAGTTTTGAAACTCTCTTTCTTTGGAATCTGCAAGTGTATATGTGGACCTCTTTGAAGATTTCGTTGGAAACGGGAACATCTTCACATAAAATTTAAACAGAAGCATTTTCAGAAAGTGCTTTGTGATGTTTGGGTTCAACATCCAGAGGTGAACATTCCTTTTGAAAGAGCAGCTATGAAACACACTTTTTCTAGAATCTGCAAGTGGACATTTGGAGGGCTTTGAGGCCTGTGGTGCAAAAGGAAATATCTTCACTTAAAAACTAGATAGAAACATTGTCAGAAACTACTTTGTAATGATTGCATTCGACTCACAGAGTAGAACATTCCTATTGATAGAGCAGTTTGTAAACACTCTTTATGTAGAATGTGCAATTGGAGCTTTCGACTGCTTTGAGGCCTACGGTAGTAAAGCAAATGACTTCATAGAAAAACCAAACGGAAGCATTCTCAGAAAATTCTTTGTGATGATTGAGGTGAACTCAGAGACCTGAAAATTCCTTTTGATGGAGCAGTTTCCAAACACACTTCTCGTGGAATCTGCAAGTGGATATTTGGACCTCTCTGAGGATTTCGTTGGAATTGGGATAAACTTCCCAGAACGAAATGGAAGGATTCTCAGAAACTTCTTTGTGATGTTTGCATTCAACTCACCGAGTTGAACCTTCCTTTCATAATTCAGGTTTGAAACTCTCTTTTTGTACAATCTGGAAGTGGATATTTGGACCATTGTGTGGCCTTCGTTGGAAACGGGCATATCTTCACATCAAACATAGACAGAAACATTCTTAGAAAGTTTTCTGTTTTGACTGCATTCAACTCACAGAGTTGAACAATCCTTTTCATGGAGCAGTTTTGAAACTCTCTTTCTTTGCAATCTGCAAGAGTATATGTGGACTTCTTTGAAGATTTTTTGGAAACGGATCATCTTCACATAAAATCTAAACAGAAGCATTCTCAGAAAGTACTTTGTGATGTTTGTGTTCAACTTCCAGAGTTGAAATTTCCTTTTGGAAGAGCAGCTATGAAACACTCTTTTTGTAGAATCTGCAAGTGGACATTTGGAGGGCTTTGAGGCCTGTGGTGGAAATGGAAATATCCTCACGTAAAAACTACATAGAAGCATTCTCAGAACCTACTTTGTGATGATTGCATTCGACTCACAGAGTTGAACATTCCTTTTGATAGAGCAGTTTATAAACACTCTTTTTGTAGAATCTGCAATAGGATATTTGGACTGCTTTAAGGTCTACGGTAGTAAAGGAAATGACTTCATAGAAAAACCAAACGGAAGCATTCTCAGAAACTTCTTTGTGATAATTGAGTTGAACTCAGAGACCTGAATATTCCTTTTGATGGAGCAGTTTCCAAACACCCTTCTCGTGGAATCAGCAGGTGGATATTTAGATCTCTCTGAGGATTTCGTTGGAAGCGGGATAAACTTTCCAGAACTACACGGAGGCATTCTCAGAAACTTCTTTGTGATGTTTGCATTGAACTCACAGAGGTGAAGCTTCCTTTCATACTTCAGGTTTGAAACCCTCCTTTTGTAGAATCTGCAAGTGGATATTTGGACCACTGTGTGGCCTTCGTTTGAAACGGGTATATCTTCAGGTAAAAACCCAAGAGAAGCATTCTCAGAAACTTCTGTGTGATGATTGCATTCAAGTCACAGAGTTGAACCCTCCTTTTGATTGAGCAGTTTCGAAACTCTCTGTTTTCGTGTCTGTAAGTGGATATGTGGACCTCAAGGACGATTGCTTTGGAAACGGGAATATCTTCACAGAAAAACTCAACTGAAGCATTCTCCGAAACTACTTTGTGATGTTTGTGTTCGAGTCACGGAATTTCAAATTGCTTTTCATAGAGCAGTTTTGAAAAATTCTTTTCGTAGAATCTGCAAGTGGACTTTTGGAGCGCATTCAGGCCTGTGGTGGAAAAGGAAAGATCTTCACATCAAAACTAGAGAGAAGCATTGTCAGAAACTTCTTTGTGATGATTGCATTCAACACACAGGGTTGAAGATTCCTTTTGAAACAGCAGTTTCGAAACACTCTTTCTGTTGGATTCGCAATTGGATATTAGGACCTCTTTTAACATTTCTTTGGAAACGGGTTAATTTTCACATAAAAGCTAAACAGAAACATTGTGAGAAACTTATTTGTGATGTTGGCATTCACCTCACAGAGTTGAACTTTCCCTTTGAAAGAGCAGCTTTGAAACACTCTTTTTCTAGGTTCTGCAAGTGGACATTTGGAGGGTTTGTGGACTGCGTTGGAAAAGGAAATATCTTCACATAAAAACTAGATAGATGCATTGTCAGAAACTACTTTGTGATGATTGCATTCGACTCACAGAGTAGAACATTCCTATTGATAGAGCAGTTTGTAAACACTCTTTTTGTAGAATCTGCAATTGGAAATTTCGACTGCTTTGAGGCCTACGATAGTGAATGAAATGACTTCATAGAAAAACCAAACGGAGGCATTCTCAGGAAATTCTTTGTGATGATTGAGTTTAACTCAGAGACCTGAACATTCCTTTTGTTGGAGCAGTTTCCAAACACACTTTTCGTGGAATCTGCAAGTGGATATTTGGAGCTCTCTGAGGATTTCATTGGAACCGGGATAAAGTTCCCAGAACGAAATGGAAGCATTTTCAGAATCTTCTTTGTGATGTTTGCATTCAACTCACAGAGTTGAAACTTTCTTTCATAGTTCAGGCATGAAACACTATTTTTGTAGAATCTGGAAGTGGATATTTCGACCACCGTGTGGCCTTCGAGCGAAACGGGTATGACTTCACGTAAAAACCCAAGAGAAGCATTCTCAGAAACTTCTTTATGATGATTGCATTCAAGTCACACAGTTGAACATTCCTTTTGAATCAGCAGTTTCGAAATTCTCTTTCTGTAGAATCTGTAAGTGGTTATGTGGACCTCTTTGAAGATTTATTTGGAAACTGAAATATCTTCACAGAAAAAGTAAGCTGAAGCATTCTCAGAAACTTCTTTGTGATGTTTGTGCTCGAGTCACAGAGTTTAACATTGCTTTACATAGAGCAGTTTTGTAACATTCTATTCATAGAATCTGCAAGTGGACATTTGGAGCGCTTTCAGGCCTGTGGTGGAAAAGGAATTATCTTCACATCAAAACTAGAGAGAAGCATTGTCAGAAACATCTTTGTGATGATTGCATTCAACCCACAGAGGTGAAAATCCCTTTAGTAACATCAGTTTCGAAACACTCATTCTGTGGGATTAGCAAGTGGATATTTGGACCTCTTTGAAGATTTAGTTGGGAACGGGATAATCTTCACCTAAAAGCTAAACAGAAGCATTCTCAGAAACTTCTTTTTTGATGTTTGCATTCACCTCACAGAGTTGAACTTTCCCTTTGACAGAGCAGCTTTGAAACACTCTTTTTCTAAGATCTGCAAGTGGACATTTGGAGGGCTTTGAGGACTGTGGTGGAAAAGGGAATATCTTCTAATAAATCTGCATAGAAGCATTCTCAGAAACTACTCTGTGATGATTGAATTCAACTGACAGAATTGAACATTCCTTTTGATAGAGCAGTTTGAAAACACTGTTTTTGTAGAATCTGCAAGTGGAGATTTGGACCGCTTTGAGGCCTATGGTAGTAAAGGAAATAACTTCATAGAAAAACCAAATGGAAGCATTATCAGAAAATTCTTTGTGATGATTGAGTTGAACTCAGAGACCTGAACATTCCTTTTGATGGAGCAGTTTCCAAACACACTTCTCGTGGAATCTGCAAGTGGATATTTGGACCTCTCTGAGGATTTCGTTGGAAGTGGGATAAACTTCCCAGAACTAAACGGAAGCATTCTAAGAAACTTCTTTGTGATGTTTGCATTCAACTCACAGAGTGGAACCATCCTTTCAAAGTTCAGGTTTGAAACACTCTTTTTGTAGAATCTGGAAGTGGATATTTGGACCACTGTGTGGCCTTCGTTGGAAACGGGTATATCTTCACATCAAACCTAGACAGAAGCATTCTCAGAAAGTTTTCTGTGTTGACTGCATTCAACTCACAGATTTGAACAATCGTTTTGATGGAGCAGTTTTGAAACTCTCTTTCTTTGGAATCTGCAAGTGGATATATTTACCACTTTGATGATTTCTTTGGAAACGGGCTAATCTTCATATAAAAGCTAAACAGAAGCATTCTCAGAAATTTCTTTGTTATGTTTGCATTCAAACACAGAGTTGAAGCTTCCTTTCAAAGTTCAGGTTTGAAATACTCTTTTTGTAGAATCTGGAAGTGGATATTTGGAGCACAGTGTGGCCTTCATTCGAAACGGGTATATCTTCAGGTAAAAACCCAAGAGAAGCATTCTCAGAAACTTCTGTGTGATGATTGCATTCAAGTCACAGAGTTGAACCCTCCTTTTGATTGAGCAGTTTTGAAACTCTCTCTTTGTAGAATCTGTAAGTGGATATGTGGACCTCTTTGACGATTGCTTTGGAAACGGGAATATCTTCACAGAAAAACTCAACTGAATCATTCTCAGAAACTTCTTTGTGATGTTTGTGTTCGAGTCACAAAGTTTCACATTGCTTTTTATAGAGAAGTTTGGAACATTCTTTTCGTAGAATCTGCAAGTGGACATTTGGAGCGCTTTCAGGCCTGTGGTGGAAAAGGAGATATCTTCGCATCAAAACTAGAGAGAAAAATTTTCAGAAACATCTTTGTGATATTTGCTTTCAACTCACAGGGTTGAAGATTCCTTTTGAAACAGCAGTTTCGAAACACTCTTTCTGTGGGATCCGCAAGTGTATATGTGGACCTCTTTGAAGATTTCGTTGGAAACTGTTTAATCTTCACATAAAAGCTAAACAGAAGCATTCTCAGAAACTACATTGTGATGTTTGCATTCACCTCACAGAGTTGAAGTTTCTCTTTGATAGAGCAACATTGAAACACTCTTTTTCTAGAATTTGCAAGTGGACATTTTGAGGGCTTTGTGAAACGTGGTGTAAAAGGAAATACGTTCTCATCAAAATTACATTGAAGCATTCTCAGAAACTACTCTGTGATGATTGCATTCAACTGACAGAGTTGAACATTCCTTTTGATAGAGCAGTTTGGAAACACTCTTTTTGTAGATTCTGCATGTGGAGATTTGGAACGCTTCAAGGCCTACGGTAGTAAAGGAAATAACTTCATAGAAAAACCAAACGGAAGCGTTCTCAGAAAATTCTTTGTGGTGATTGAGTTGAACTCAGAGACCTGAACATTCCTTTTGATGGAGCAGTTTCCAAACACACTTCTCGTGGAATCTGCAAGTGGATATTTGGATCTCTCTGAGGATATCGTCGGAAGTGGGATAAGCTTCCCAGACCTAAACGGAAGCATTCTCAGAATCCTCTTTGTGATGTTTGCATTCAACTCACAGAGTTGAACCTTCCCTTCATAGTTCAGGTTTGAAACACTCTTTTCGTATAATCTGGAAGTGGATATTTGGAGCACTGTGTGGCCTTCGGTGTAAAGGGGTATATCTTCACATCAAACCTAGACAAAAGCATTCTCAGAAAGTTTTCTGTGTTGACTGCTTTCAACTCACAGACTTGAACAATCGTTTTGATGGAGCAGTTTTGAAACTCTCTTTCTTGGGGATCTGCAAGTGGATATGTTTACCTCTTTGAAGATTTCTTTGGAAACGGTTTAATCTTCACATAAAAGCTAAAGAGAAGCATTATCAGTAACTTCTTTGTGATGTTTGCATTCACCTCGCAGAGTTGAACTTTCCCATTGATAGAGCAGCTTTGAAACACTCTTTTTCTATAATCTGCAAGTGGACATTTGGAGGGCTTTGGGGCCTGTGGTGGAAAAGGAAATATCTACACATACAAACTATATCGAAGCATTCTCAGAAACTACTTTGTGATGATTGCCTTCGACTCACAGATTGGAACATTCGTATTGATAGAGCAGTATGTAAACACTCTTTTTGTAGTATCTGCAATTGGAAATTTGGACTGCTTTGAGGCCTACGGAAGTAAAGGAAGTAACTTCATAGAAAAACAATCAGAAGCATTCTCAGAAAATACTTTGTGATGATTGAGTTGAACTCAGAGACCTGAACATTCCTTTTGATGGAGCAGTTTCCAAACTCACCTTTCGTGAAATCTGTAAGTGGATATTTAGACCTCTCTGAGGATATCATTGGAAGCGGGATAAACTTCCCAGAACTACACGGAAGCATTCTCAGAAACTTCTTTGTGATGTTTGCATTCAACTCACATTGTTGAACCTTCCTTCCATAGTTCAGGTTTGAAACTCTCTTTTTGTAGAATCTGGAAGTGGATATTTGGACCACTGTGTGGCATTCATTGGAAACGGGTATATCTTCACATCAAACCGAGACAGAAGTATTCTAAGAAAGTATTCTGTGTTGACTGCATTCAACTCACAGACTTGAAGAATCGTTTTGATGGAGCAGTTTTGAAACTCCCTTCCTTTGGAATCTGCAAGTGTATATGTTTACCTCTTTGAAGATTTCGTTGGAAACGGGATCATCTTCACATAAAAACTAAACAGAAGCATTCTCAGAAAGTACTTTGTGATGTTTTCATTCACCTCACAGAGGTGAACTTTCCCTTTGATACAGCAGCTTTGAAA
Source organism: Pan troglodytes (assembly GCF_028858775.2). Classification (NCBI taxonomy): domain Eukaryota; kingdom Metazoa; phylum Chordata; class Mammalia; order Primates; family Hominidae; genus Pan; species Pan troglodytes. The sequence continues at coordinate 56,378,963 of NC_072407.2, forward strand.
CACTCTTTTTCTAGAATGTGCAAGTGGACATTTGGAGGGCTTTGTGGACTGTGGTGGAAAAGGAAATATCTTCTCATCAATACTACATAGAAGCATTCTCAGAAACGACTCTGTGATGATTGCATTCAACTGACAGAGTTGAACTTTCCTTTTGATAGATCAGTTGGGAGATACTCTTTTTGTAGAGTCTGCAAGTGGAGATTTGGACCGTTTTGAGGACTATGGTAGTAAAGGCAATAACTTCATATAAAAACAAAACCGAAGCATTCTCAGAAAATTCTTTGTGATGATTGAGTTGAACTCAGAGACCTGAACATTCCTTTTGATGGAGCAGTTTCAAACACACTTCTCGTGGAATCTGCAAGTGGATATTTGGACCTCACTGAGGAATTCGTTGAAAGAGGGATAAACTTCCCAGAACTAAACGTAAGCATTCTCAGAATCTTCTTTGTGATGTTTGCATTCAATTCACAGAGTTGAACCTTCCTTTCATAGTTCAGGTTTGAAACTGTCTTTTTGTAGAATCTGGAAGTGGAGATTTGGACCACTGTGTGGCCTTCGTTAGAAACGGGTATATCTTCACATCAAACCTAGACAGAAGCATTCTCAGGAAGTTCTCTGTGTTGACTGCATTCAACTCACAGACTTGAACAAACATTTTGATGGAGCAGTTTGAAACACTCTTTCTTTGGAATCTGCAAGTGGATATGTTGACCTCTTTGAAGATTTCTTTGGAAACGGGTTAATCTTCATATAAAAGCTAAACAGAAGCATTCTCAGAAAGTTCTTTGTGATGTTTCATTCACCTCACAGAGTTGAACTTTCCCTTTGATAGAGCATCTTTGAAACACTCTTTTTCTAGAATCTGCAAGTGGACATTTGGAGGGCTTTGTGGACTGTGTTGGAAAAGGAAATATCTTCTCATCAAAAGTACATAGAAGCATTCTCAGAAACTACTCTGTGATGATTGCATTCAACTGACAGAGTTGAACTTTCCTTTTGATAGAGCAGTTTGGAAACACTCTTTTGTAGAAACTGCAAGTGGAGATTTGGACCCCTTTGAGGCCTGCGGTAGTAAAGGAAATAACTTGATAGAAAAATCAAACAGAAACATTCTCAGAAAATTCTTTGGATGATTGAGTTGAACTCAGAGAACTGAACATTCCTTTTGATGGAGCAGTTTCCAAACACACTTCTCGTGGAATCTGCAAGTGGATATTTTGACCTCTCTGAGGATTTCGTTGGAAGCGGGAGAAATTTCCCAAAACTAAACGGAAGCATTCTCAGAAACTTGTTTGGATGTTTGCATTCAAGTCACAGAGTTGAATCTTCCTTTCATAGTTCAGGTTTGAAACACTCTAATTGTAGAATCTGGAAGTGGGTATTTGGACCACTGTGTGGACTTCATTGGAAACGGGTATATCTTCACATCAAACCTAGATAGAAGCATTCTTAGAAAGTTTTCTGTGTTGACTGCATTCAACTCACAAACTTGAACAATCGTTTTGATGGAGCAGTTCTGAAACTCTCTTTCTTTGGGATCTGCAAGTGGATATGTTTACCTCTTTGAAGATTTCGTTGGAAACGGGTTAATGTTCACATAAAAGCTAAACAGAAGCATTCTCAGAAAGTACTTTGTGATGTTTGCATTCACCTGACAGAGTTGAACTTTCCCTTTTATAGAGCAGCTTTGAAACACTCTTTTTCTAGATTCTGCAAGTGGACAATTGGAAGGATTTGTGGACTGTGGTGGAAAAGGGAATATCTTCTCATTAAAACTACATGGAAGCATTCTCAGAAACTACTCTGTGATGATTGCATTCAACTGACAGAATTGAACATTCCTTTTGATAGAGCATTTTGGAAACACTCTTTTGTAGAATCTGCAAGTGGAGATTTCGACTGCTTTGAGGCCTACAGAAGTAAAGGAAATATCTTCATAGAAAAACAATCGGAAGCATTCTCAGAAAATACTTTGTGATGATTGAGTTGAACTCAGACACCTGAACTTTCCTTTTGATGGAGCAGTTTCCAAACACCCCTTTCGTGGAATCTGCAAGTGGATATTTAGACCTCTCTGAGGATTTCGTTGGAAGCGCATAAAATTCCCAGAACTACACGGCAGCATTCTCAGAAACTTCTTTGTGGTGTTTGCATTCAACTCACACAGTTGAACCATCCTTTCATAGTTCAGGTCTGAAACCCTCTTTTTGTAGAATCTGGAAGTGGATGTTTGGACCACTGTGTCGCCTTCGTTGGAAACGGGTATATCTTCACATCAAACCTAGACAGAAGCATTCTCAGAAAGTTTTCTGGGTTGACTGCTTTCAACTCACAGACTTGAACAATCGTTTTGATGGAGCAGTTTTGAAATTCCCTTTCTTTGGAATCTGCAAGTGGATATGTTTACCTCTTTGAAGATTTCATTGGAAATGGGTTAATCTTCACATAAAAGCTAAACAGAAGCATTCTCAGAAACTTCTTTGTGATGTTTGCATTCACCTCACAGAGTTGAACTTTCCGTTTGATAGAGCAGCTTTGAAACACTCTTTTTGTTGAATCTACAAGTGGACATTTGGAGGGCTTTGTGGACTGTGGTGGAAATGGAAATATCTTCTCATCAAAACTACACAGAATCATTCTCAGAAACTACTCTGTGATGATTGCATTCAACTGACAGAGTTGAACATTCTCTTTGATAGAGCAGTTTGGAAACACTCTTTTTGTAGAATCTGCAAATGCAGATTTGGACCGCTTTGAGGCCTATGGAAGTAAAGGAAATAACTTCATAGAAAAACCAAACGGAAGCATTCTCAGAAAATTCTTTGTGATGACTGAGTTGAACTCAGAGACCTGAACATTACTTTTGATGGAGCAGTTTCCAAACAAACTTCTCGTGGAATCTGCAAGTGGATATTTGGCCTTCTCTGAAGATTTCGTTGGAAGAGGAATAAACTTCCTACAACTAAACGGAAGCATTCTCAGAAACTTCTTTGTGATGTTTGCATTCAACTCACAGTTGAACCTTCCTTTCATAGTTCAGGTTTGAAACCCTCTTTTTGTAGAATCTGGAAGTGGATATTTGGACCACTGTGTGGCCTTCGTTGGAAACGGGTATATCTTCACATCAAACCTAGTCAGAAGCATTCTCAGAAAGTGTTCTATGTTGACTTCATTCAACTCACAGACTTGAACAATCGTTTTGATGGAGCAGTTTTGAAACTCCCTTCCTTTGGAATCTGCAAGTCAATACGTTTACCTCTTTGAAGATTTCGTTGGAAACAGGATCATCTTCACATAAAAACTAAACAGAAGCATTCTCAGAAACTTCTTTGTGATGTTTGCATTCTCCTCTCAGCGTTGAATACTCCGTTTGATAGAGCAGCTTTGAAACACTCTTTTTCTATCATCTGTAAGTGGACATTTGGAGGGCTTTGTGGACTGGGGTGGAAAAGCAAATATCTTCTCATCAAAACTACATAGAAGCATTCTCAGAAACTACTCTGTGATGATTGCATTCAACTGACAGAGTTGAACATTCCTTTTGATAGAGCAGTTTGGAAACACTCTTTTTGTAGAATCTGCAAGTGGAGATTTGGACCGCTTTGAGGCCTATGCTTGTAAAGGAAATAAGTTCATAGAAAAACCAAACGGAAGCATTCTCAGAAAATTCTTTGTGATGATTGAGTTGAACTCAGAGACCTGAATATTCCTTTTGAGGGAGCAGTTTCCAAACACACTTCTCGTGGAATCTGCAAGTGGATATTTGGACCTCTCTGAGGATTTCGTTGGAAGCGGGAAAAAATTCCCAGAACTACACGGAGGCATTCTCAGAAACTTTTTTGTGATGTTGGCATTCAACTCACAGAGTTGAACCTTCCTTTCATAGTTCAGGTTCGAAATCTTCTTTTTGCAGACTCTGGAATTGGATCTTTGGACCACTATGTGGCCTTCGTTGGAAACGGCTATATCTTCACATCAAACCCAGAAAGAAGCATTCTCAGAAAGTTTTCTGTGTTGGCTGCATTCTGATGGGGCAGTTTTGAAACTCTTTTTCCTTGGAATCTGCATGGCGATATGTGGACCTCTTTGAAGATTTCGTTGGAAACAGGTTAATCTTCACATAAAAGCTAAACAGAAACATTCTCAGAAACTTCTTTGTGATGTTTGCATTCACCTCACAGAATTGAACTTTCCCACCTCACAGAGTTGAACTTTCCCTTTGATAGAGCAGCTTTGAAACACTCTTTTTCTAGAATCTGCAAGTGGACATTTGGAGGGCTTTGTGGACTGTGTTGGAAAAGGAAATATCTTCTCATCAAAAGTACATAGAAGCATTCTCAGAAACTACTCTGTGATGATTGCATTCAACTGACAGAGTTGAACTTTCCTTTTGATAGAGCAGTTTGGAAACACTCTTTTGTAGAAACTGCAAGTGGAGATTTGGACCCCTTTGAGGCCTGCGGTAGTAAAGGAAATAACTTGATAGAAAAATCAAACAGAAACATTCTCAGAAAATTCTTCGGATGATTGAGTTGAACTGAGAGAACTGAACATTCCTTTTGATGGAGCAGTTTCCAAACACACTTCTCGTGGAATCTGCAAGTGGATATTTGGACCTCTCTGAGGATTTCGTTGGAAGCGGGATAAATTTCCCAGAACTAAACGGAAGCATTCTCAGAAACTTGTTTGGATGTTTGCATTCAAGTCACAGAGTTGAATCTTCCTTTCATAGTTCAGGTTTGAAACACTCTAATTGTAGAATCTGGAAGTGGATATTTGGACCACTGTGTGGACTTCATTGGAAACGGGTATATCTTCACATCAAACCTAGACAGAAGCATTCTCAGAAAGTTATCTGTGTTGACTGCATTCAACTCACAAACTTGAACAATCATTTTGATGGAGCAGTTCTGAAACTCTCTTTCTTTGGGATCTGCAAGTGGATATGTTTACCTCTTTGAAGATTTCGTTGGAAACGGGTTAATGTTCACATAAAAGCTAAACAGAAGCATTCTCAGAAAGTACTTTGTGATGTTTGCATTCACCTGACAGAGTTGAACTTTCCCTTTTATAGAGCAGCTTTGAAACACTCTTTTTCTAGATTCTGCAAGTGGACAATTGGAAGGATTTGTGGACTGTGGTGGAAAAGGGAATATCTTCTCATTAAAACTACATGGAAGCATTCTCAGAAACTACTCTGTGATGATTGCATTCAACTGACAGAATTGAACATTCCTTTTGATAGAGCATTTTGGAAACACTCTTTTGTAGAATCTGCAAGTGGAGATTTCGACTGCTTTGAGGCCTACAGAAGTAAAGGAAATATCTTCATAGAAAAACAATCGGAAGCATTCTCAGAAAATACTTTGTGATGATTGAGTTGAACTCAGACACCTGAACTTTCCTTTTGATGGAGCAGTTTCCAAACACCCCTTTCGTGGAATCTGCAAGTGGATATTTAGACCTCTCTGAGGATTTCGTTGGAAGCGCATAAAATTCCCAGAACTACACGGAAGCATTCTCAGAAACTTCTTTGTGGTGTTTGCATTCAACTCACACAGTTGAACCATCCTTTCATAGTTCAGGTCTGAAACCCTCTTTTTGTAGAATCTAGAAGTGGATGTTTGGACCACTGTGTCGCCTTCGTTGGAAACGGTATATCTTCACATCAAACCTAGACAGAAGCATTCTCAGAAAGTTTTCTGGGTTGACTGCTTTCAACTCACAGACTTGAACAATCGTTTTGATGGAGCAGTTTTGAAACTCCCTTTCTTTGGAATCTGCAAGTGGATATGTTTACCTCTTTGAAGATTTCGTTGGAAATGGGTTAATCTTCACATAAAAGCTAAACAGAACCATTCTCAGAAACTTCTTTGTGATGTTTGCATTCACCTCACAGAGTTGAACATTCCCTTTCATAGAGCAGCTTTGAAACACTCTTTTTGTTGAATCTACAAGTGGACATTTGGAGGGCTTTGTGGACTGTGGTGGAAAAGGAAATATCTTCTCATCAAAACTACACAGAATCATTCTCAGAAACTACTCTGTGATGATTGCATTCAACTGACAGAGTTGAACATTCCCTTTGATAGAGCAGTTTGGAAACACTCTTTTTGTAGAATCTGCAAATGCAGATTTGGACCGCTTTGAGGCCTATGGAAGTAAAGGAAATAACTTCATAGAAAAACCAAACGGAAGCATTCTCGGAAAATTCTTTGTGATGACTGAGTTGAACTGAGAGACCTGAACATTACTTTTGATGGAGCAGTTTCCAAACAAACTTCTCGTGGAATCTGCAAGTGGATATTTGGCCTTCTCTGAAGATTTCGTTGGAAGAGGAATAAACTTCCTACAACTAAACGGAAGCATTCTCAGAAACTTCTTTGTGATGTTTGCATTCAACTCACAGTTGAACCTTCCTTTCATAGTTCAGGTTTGAAACCCTCTTTTTGTAGAATCTGGAAGTGGATATTTGGACCACTGTGTGGCCTTCGTTGGAAACGGGTATATCTTCACATCAAACCTAGACAGGAGCATTCTCAGAAAGTGTTCTATGTTGACTGCATTCAACTCACAGACTTGAACAATCGTTTTGATGGAGCAGTTTTGAAACTCCCTTCCTTTGGAATCTGCAAGTCAATACGTTTACCTCTTTGAAGATTTCGTTGGAAACAGGATCATCTTCACATAAAAACTAAACAGAAGCATTCTCAGAAACTTCTTTGTGATGTTTGCATTCTCCTCTCAGCGTTGAATACTCCGTTTGATAGAGCAGCTTTGAAACACTCTTTTTCTAGAATCTGTAAGTGGACATTTGGAGGGCTTTGTGGACTGGGGTGGAAAAGCAAATATCTTCTCATCAAAACTACATAGAAGCATTCTCAGAAACTACTCTGTGATGATTGCATTCAACTGACGGAGTTGAACATTCCTTTTGATAGAGCAGTTTGGAAACACTCTTTTTGTAGAATCTGCAAGTGGAGATTTGGACCGCTTTGAGGCCTATGCTTGTAAAGGAAATAAGTTCATAGAAAAACCAAACGGAAGCATTCTCAGAAAATTCTTTGTGATGATTGAGTTGAACTCAGAGACCTGAACATTCCTTTTGAGGGAGCAGTTTCCAAACACACTTCTCGTGGAATCTGCAAGTGGATATTTGGACCTCTCTGAGGATTTCGTTGGAAGCGGGAAAAAATTCCCAGAACTACACGGAGGCATTCTCAGAAACTTTTTTGTGATGTTGGCATTCAACTCACAGAGTTGAACCTTCCTTTCATAGTTCAGGTTCGAAATCTTCTTTTTGTAGACTCTGGAATTGGATCTTTGGACCACTATGTGGCCTTCGTTGGAAACGGCTATATCTTCACATCAAACCCAGACAGAAGCATTCTCAGAAAGTTTTCTGTGTTGGCTGCATTCTGATGGGGCAGTTTTGAAACTCTTTTTCCTTGGAATCTGCACGGGGATATGTGGACCTCTTTGAAGATTTCGTTGGAAACAGGTTAATCTTCACATAAAAGCTAAACAGAACCATTCTCAGAAACTTCTTTGTGATGTTTGCATTCACCTCACAGAATTGAACTTTCCCACCTCACAGAGTTGAAGTTTCCCTTTGATAGAGCAGCTTTGAAACACTCTTTTTCTAGCATCTGTAAGTGGACATTTGGAGGGCTTTTTGGACTGTGGTGGAAAGGGAAATATCTTCTCATCAAAACTACATAGAAGCATTCTCAGAAACTACTCTGTGATGATTGTATTCAACTGACAGAGTTGAACATTCCTTTTGATAGAGCAGTTTGGAAACACTCTTTTTGTAGAATGTGCAAGCGGAGATTTGGATCGCTTTGAGGCCTATGTTAGTAAAGGAAATAACTTCATAGAAAAACCAAACGGAAGCATTCTCAGAAAGTTCTTTTTGATGATTGAGTAGAACTCAGAGAGCTGAACATTCCTTTTCATGGAGCAGTTTCCAAACACACTGCTCGTGGAATCTGCAAGTGGATATTTGGACCTCTCTGAAGATTTCGTTGGAAGCGGTATAAACTTCCCAGAGCTAAACCGAAACATTGTCAGAAACATCTTTGTGATGTTTGCATTCAACTCACAGAGTTGAACTTTCCGTTTGATAGAGCAGCTTTGAAACACTCTTTTTCTAGAATCTACAAGTGGACATTTGGAGGGCTTTGTGGTCTGTGGTGGAAAAGGGAATATCTTCCCATCAAAACTACATAGAAGCATTCTCACAAACTACTCTGTGATGATTGCTTTCAACTGACAGAGTTGAACATTCCTTTTGATACAGCAGTTTGGAGACACAATTTTAGGAGAATCTGAAAGTGGATATTTCGACGGCTGTGTGGCCTTCATTCAAAACGGGTGTATCTGTACCTTAAAACCCAGGAAAAGCATTCTCGAAACTTCTGTGTGATGATTGCCCTCAACTCATAGAGTTGAAACCTCCTTTTGATTGAGCAGTTTTGAAACTCTGTGTTTGTAGAATCTGTTAATGGATATGTGGACCTCTTTGACGATTGCTTTGGAAACGGGAATATCTTCACAGAAAAACTCCAGTGAAGCATTCTCAGAAACTTCTTTGTGATGTTTGTGTTCGAGTCACAGAGTTTCACATTGCTTTTCATAGAGCAGTTTGGAACCATTGTTTTCGTAGAATATGCAAGTGGACATTTGGAGTGCTTTCAGGGCTGTGGTGGAAAAGGATAGATCTTCACATCAAAACTAGAGAGAAGCATTGTCAGAAACTTCTTTGCGATAATTGCATTCAACTCACAGGGTTGAAGATTCCTTTTGAAACAGCAATTTCGAAACACTCTTTCTGTGGGATCCGCAAGTGCATATTTGTACCTCTTTGAAAGTTTCGTTGGAAACTGGTTAATCTTCACATAAAAGCTAAACAGAAACATTCTCAGAAACTCCTTTGTGATGTTTGCATTCACCTCACAGAGTAGAACTTTCCGTTTCACAGAGCAGCTTTGAAACACTCTTTTTGTAGAATCTGCAAGTGGACATTTGGAGGGCTTTGTGGACTGTGGTGGAAAAGGGAATATCTTCTCATCAAAACTACATAGAAGCATTCTCAGAAACGACTCTGTGATGATTGCATTCAACTGACAGAGTTGAACATTCCTTTTGATAGAGCAGTTTGGAGACACACTTTTAGTAGAATCTGCAAGTGGATATTTGGGCCGCTGTGTGGCCTTCTTTCGAAACGGGTTTATCTTCACTTAAAAGCCCAAGAAAATCATTCTCCGAAACTTCTGTGTGATGGTTGCATTCAAGTCACAGAGTTGAACCCTCCTTTGGATTGAGCAGTTTCGAAATTCTCTGTTTGTAGAATCTGTCAATGGATATGTGGACCTCTTTGACGATTGCTTTGGAAACGGGAATATCTTCACAGAAAAACTCAACTGAAGAATTCTCAGAAACTTCTTTGTGATGTTTGTGTTCGAGTCACAGAGTTTCACATTGCTTTTCATAGAGCAGTTTGGAAACATTGTTTTCGTAGAATCTGCAAGTGGACATTTGGAGCGCTTTCAGGCCTGTGGTGGAAAAGGATAGATCTTCACATCAAAACTAGACAGAAGCATTGTCAGAAACTTCTTTGTGATAATCGCATTCAATTCACAGGTTTGAAGATTCCTTTTGAAACAGCAGTTTCGAAACACTCTTTCTGTGGGATCTGCATGTGGATATTTGGACCTCTTTGAAGTTTTCGTTGGAAACGGGTTAATCTTCACATAAAAGCTAAACAGAAACATTCTCAGAAACTTCTTTGTGATGTTTGCATTCACCTCACAGAGTTGAACTTTCCGTTTGATAGACCAGCTTTGAAACACTCTTTTTCTAGAATCTGCAAGTGGACGTTTGGAGGGCTTTGTGGACTGTGGTGGAAAACGGAATATCTTCTCATCAAAACTACATAGAAGCATTCTCAGAAACGACTCTGTGATGATTGCATTCAACTGACAGAGTTGAACATTCCTTTTGATACAGCAGTTTGGAAACGCTCTTTTTGTAGAATCTGCAAGTGGAGATTTGGACCGCTTTGAGGCCTATGGTAGTAAAGAAATAACTTCATAGACAAACCAAACGGAAGAATTCTCAGAAAATTCTTTGTGATGATTGAGTTGAACTCAAAGACCTGAACATTCCTTTTGATGGAGCAGTTTTCAAACACCCTTCTGGTGCAATCTGCCAGTGGATATTTAGACCTATCTGAGGATTTCGTTGGAAGCGGGAAATACTTCCCAGAACTACACGGAGGCATTCTCAGAAACTTTTTTGTGATGTTGGCATTCAACTCACAGAGTTGAACCTTCCTTTCATAGTTCAGGTTTGAAATCCTCTTTTTGTAGAATCTGGAAATGGATCTTTGGACCACTATGTGGCCTTCGTTGGAAACGGGTATATCTTCACATCAAACCTAGACAGAAGCATTCTCAGAAAGTTTTCTGTGTTGACTGCATTTTGATGGAGAAGTTTTGAAACTCTCTTTCTTTGGAATCTGCAAGTGGATATGTGGACCTCTTTGAAGATTTCATTGTAAACGGGTTAATCTTCACATAAAAGCTAAACAGAAACATTCTCAGAAACTTCATTGTGATGTTTGCATTCACCTCACAGAGTTGAACATTCCCTTTGATAGAGCAGCTATGAAACACTCTTTTTCTAGAATCTGCAAGTGGACATTTGGAGGGCTTTTAGGCCTGTGGTGGAAGAGGAAATATCTTCACATAAAAACTAGATAGAAGCATTCTCAGAAACTACTTTGTGATGATTGCATTCGACTAACAGAGTTGAACATTCCTATTGATAGTGCAGTTTGTAAACACTCTTTTTGTAGAATCTGCAATTGGGGATTTGGACTGTTTTGAGGCCTAAGGTAGTAAAGGAAATATCTTCATAGAAAAACAAAACGGAAGCATTCTCAGAAAATTCTTTGTGATGATTGAGTTGAACTCAGAGACCTGAACATTCCTTTTGATGCAGCAGTTTCCAAACACACTTTTCGTGGAATTTGCAAGTCGATATTTAGACTTCTCTGAGGATTTCCTTGGAAGCGGGTAAACTTCCCAGAACTACACGGAGGCATTCTCAGAAACTTCTTTGTGATGTTTGCATTCAACTCACAGAGTTGAACCTTCCTTTCATAGTTCAGGTTTGAAATCCTCTTTTTGTAGAATCTGCAAGTGGTTATTTAGACCACTGTGTGGCCTTCGTTCGAAACGGGTATATCTTCACGTTAAAACCCAAGAGAAGCATTCTCAGAAACTTCTGTGTGATGATTGCATTCACGTCACAGAGTTGAACCCTCCTTTTGATTCAGCAGTTTTGAAACTCTCTGTTTGTAGAATCTGTAAGTGGATATGTGGACGTCTGTGACGATTGCTTCGGAAACGGGAATATCTTCACAGAAAAACTCAACTGAATCATTCTCAGAAACTTCTTTGTGATGTTTGTGTTCGAGTCACAGAGTCTCACATTGCTTTTCATAGACAGTTTGGAAACATTCTTTTCGTAGAATCTGCAAGTGGACATTTGGAGTGCTTTCAGGCCTGTGGTGGAAAAGGATAGATCTTCACATCAAAACTAGAGAGAAGCATTATCAGAAACTTTTTTGTGATGATTGCATTCAACTCACAGGGTTGAAGATTCCTTTGGAACAGCAGTTTCGAAACACCCTTTCTGTCTGATCCGCAAGTGGATATTTGGACCTCTTTGAAGATTTCGTTCGAAACGGGTTAATCTTCACATAAAAGCTAAACAGAAGCATTCTCAGAAACTTCTTTGTTATGTTTGCATTCACCTCACAGAGTTGAACTTTCCGTTTGATAGAGCAGCTTTGAAACACTCTTTTTCTAGAATCTGCAAGTGGACATTTGGAGGGCTTTGTGGACTGTGGTGGAAAAGGGAATATCTTCTCATCAAAACTACATAGAAGCATTCTCACAAACGACTCTGTGATGATTGCATTCAACTGACAGAGTTGAACATTCCTTTTGATAGAGCAGTTTGGAAACACTCTTTTTGTAGAATCTGCAAGCGGAGATTTGGCCCGCTTTGAGGCCTATGGTAGTAAAGAAATAACTTCATAGAAAAACCAAACGGAAGCATTCTCAGAAAACTCTTTGTGATGATTGAGTTGAACTCAGCGACCTGAGCATTCCTTTTGATGGAGCTGTTTCCAAACACCCTTCTCGTGGAATCTGCCAGTGGATATTTACACCTCTCTGAGGATTTCGCTGGAAGAGAGATAAACTTCTCAGAACTACACGGAGGCATTCTCAGAAACTTCTTTGTGATGTTTCCATTCAACTCACAGAGCTGAACCTTCCTTTCATAGTTCAGGTTTGAAATCCTCTTTTTGTAGAATCTGGAAGTGAATCTTTGGACCACTATGTGGCCTTCGTTGGAAACGGGTATATCTTCACATCAAACCTAGACAGAAGCATTCTCAGAAAGATTTCTGTGTTGACTGCATTCTGATGGAGCAGTTTTGAAACTCTCTTTCTTTGGAATCTGCAAGTGGATATGTGGACCTCTTTGAAGATTTCGTTGGAAACGGGTTAATCTTCACATAAAAGCTAAACAGAAACATTCTCAGAAACTTCTTTGTGATGTTTGCTTTCACCTCACAGATTTGAATTTTCGCACCACATAGAGTTGAACTTTCCCTTTGATAGAGCAGCTTTGAAACACTCTTTTTCTAGCATCTGTAAGTGGACATTTGGAGGGCTTTGTGGACTGTGGTGGAAAAGGAAATATCTTCTCATCAAAACTACATAGAAGCATTCTCAGAAACTACTCTGTGATGACTGCATTCAACTGACAGAGTTGAACATTCCTTTTGATAGAGCAGTTTGGAAACACTCTTTTTGTGGAATCTGCAAGTGGAGATTTGGACTGCTTTGAGGCCTATGGTAGGAAAGAAATAACTTCATGGAAAAACCAAACGGAAGCATTCTCAGAAAATTCTTTGTGATGATTGAGTTGAACTCAGAGACCTGAACATTCCTTTTGATGGAGCATTTTCCAAACACACTTCTCGTGGAATCTGCAAGTGGATATTTGGACCTCACTGAGGACTTCGTTGGAAGTGGGATAAACTTCTCAGAGCTAAACCGAAATATTGTCAGAAACTTCTTTGTGATGTTTGCACTCACCTCACCGAGTTGAACTTTCCGTTTCATAGAGTAGCTTTGAAACACTCTTTTTCTAGAATCTACAAGTGGACATTTGGAGGGCTTTGTGGACTGTGGTGGAAAAGGGTATATCTTCCCATCAAAACTACATAGAAGCATTCTCAGAAACTACTCTGTGATGATTGCTTTCAACTGACAGAGTTGAACATTCCTTTTGATAGAGCAGTTTGGAAACACTCTTTTTGTAGAATCTGCAAGTGGATATTTGGACCTTTGTGTGGCCTTCGTTCGAAACGGGTGTATCCTCACGTAAAAACCCAAGAAAAGCATTCTCAGAAACTTCTGTGTGATGATTGCATTCAAGTCACAGAGTTGAACCCTCCTTTGGATTGAGCAGTTTCGAAACTCTCTGTTTGTATAATCTGTTAATGGATATGTGGACCTCTTTGACGATTGCTTTGGAAACGGGAATATCTTCACAGAAAAACTCAACTGAAGAATTCTCAGAAACTTCTTTGTGATGTTTGTGTTCGAGTCACAGAGTTTCACATTGCTTTTCATAGAGCATTTTGGAAACATTGTTTTCATAGAATCTGCAAGTGGACATTTGGAGCGCTTTCAGGCCTGTGGTGGAAAAGGATAGATCTTCACATCAAAAGTAGAGAGAAGCATTGTCAGAAACTTCTTTGTGATAATCGCATTCAATTCACAGGGTTGAAGATTCCTTTTGAAACAGCAGTATGGAAACACTCTTTCTGTGGGATCTGCAAGTGGATATTTGGACCTCTTTGAAGATTTCTTTGGAAACGGGTTAATCTTCACATAAAAGCTAAACAGAAGCATTCTCAGAAACTTCTTTGTGATGTTTGCATTCACCTCACAGAGTTGAACTTTCCGTTTGATAGAGCAGCTTTGAAACACTCTTTTTCTAGGATCTGCAAGTGGACATTTGGAGGGCTTTGTGGACTGTGGTGGAAAAGGGAATATCTTCTCATCAAAACTACATAGAACCATTCTCAGAAACGACTCTGTGATGATTGCATTCAACTGACAGAGTTGAACATTCCTTTTGATAGAGCGGTTTGGAAACACTCTTTTTGTAGAATCTGCAAGCGGAGATTTGGACCACTTTGAGGCCTATGGTAGTAAAGAAATAACTTCATAGAAAAACCAAACGGAAGCATTCTCAGAAAATTCTTTGTGATGATTGAGTTGAACTCAGCTACCTGAGCATTCCTTTTGATGGAGCAGTTTCCAAACACCCTTCTCGTGGAATCTGCCAGTGGATATTTACACCTCTCTGAGGATTTCGCTGGAAGCGAGATAAACTTCCCAGAACTACACGGAGGCATTCTCAGAAACTTCTCTGTGATGTTTGCATTCAACTCACAGAGCTGAACCTTCCTTTCATAGTTCAGGTTTGAAATCCTCTTTTTGTAGAATCTGGAAGTGGATCTTTGGACCACTATGTGGCCTTCGTTGGAAACGGGTATATCTTCACATCAAACCTAGACAGAAGCATTCTCAGAAAGATATCTGTGTTGACTGCATTCTGATGGAGCAGTTTTGAAACTCTCTTTCTTTGGAATCTGCAAGTGGATATGTGGAACTCTTTGAAGATTTCGTTGGAAACGGGTTAATCTTCACATAAAAGCTAAACAGAAACATTCTCAGAAACTTCTTTGTGATGTTTGCATTCACCTCACAGAGTTGAACTTTCCCACCTCACAGAGTTGAACTTTCCCTTTGATAGAGCAGCTTTGAAACACTCTTTTTCTAGCATCTGTAAGTGGACATTTGGTGGGCTTTGTGGACTGGGGTGGAAAAGGAAATATCTTCTCATCAAAACTACATAGAAGCATTCTCAGAAACTACTCTGTAATGATTGCATTCAACTGACAGAGTTGAACATTCCTTTTGATAGAGCAGTTTGGAAACACTCTTTTTGTAGAATCTGCAAGTGGAGATTTGGACCTCTTTGAGGCCTATGGTATTAAAGAAATAATTACATGGAAAAAAAAAACGGAAGCATTCTCAGAAAATTCTTTGTGATGATTGAGTTGAACTCAGAGACGTGAACATTCCTTTGGATGGAGGAGTTTCCAAACACACTTCTCGTGGTATCTGCAAGTGGATATATGGACCTCTGTGAGGACTTCGTTGGAAGCGGAATAAACTTCCCAGAGCTAAACCGAAACATTGTCAGAAACTTCTTTGTGATGTTTGCACTCAACTCACAGAGTTGAACTTTCCGTTTGATAGAGTAGCTTTGAAACACTCTTTTTCTAGAATCTACAAGTGGACATTTGGAGGGCTTTGTGGACTGTGGTGGAAAAGGGAATATCTTCCCATCAAAACTACATAGAAGCATTCTCAGAAACTACTCTGTGATGATTGCTTTCAACTGACAGAGTTGAACATTCCTTTTGATATAGCAGTTTGGAAACACTCTTTTTGTAGAATCTGCAAGTGGATATTTGGACCTTTGTGTGGCCTTCGTTCGAAACGGGTGTATCCTCACGTAAAAACCCAAGAAAAGCATTCTCAGAAACTTCTGTGTGACGATTGCATTCAAGTCATAGAGTTGAAAGCTCCTTTTGATTGAGCAGTTTTGAAACTCTCTGTTTGTAGAATCTGTTAATGGATATGTGGACCTCTTTGACGATTGCTTTGGAAACGGGAATATCTTCACAGAAGAACACAAGTGATGCATTCTCACAAACTTCTTGTGATGTTTGTGTTCGTGTCACAGAGTTTCACATTGCTTTTCATTGAGCAGTTTGGAAACATTGTTTTCGTAGGATCTGCAAGCGGACATTTGGAGCGCTTTCAGGCCTGTGGTGGAAAAGGATAGATCTTCACATCAAAACTAGAGAGAAGCATTGTCAGAAACTTCTTTGTGATGATTGCATTCAACTCACAGGGTTGAAGATTCCTTTGGAACAGCAGTTTCGAAACACTCTTTCTGTGTGATCCGCAAGTGGATATTTGGACCTCTTTGAAGATTTCGTTGGAAAAGGGTTAATCTTCACATAAAAGCTAAACAGAAGCATTCTCAGAAACTTCTTTGTGATGTTTGCATTCACCTCACTGAGTTGAACTTTCCGTTTGATAGAGCAGCTTTGAAACACTCTTTTTCTAGAATCTGCAAGTGGACATTTGGAGGGCTTTGTGGACTGTTGTGGAAAAGGGAATATCTTCTCATCAAAACTACATAGAAGCATTCTCAGAAACGACTCTGTGATGATTGCATTCAACTGACAGAGTTGAACATTCCTTTTGATACAGCAGTTTGGAAACACTCTTTTTGTAGAATCTGCAAGTGGAGATTTGGACCGCTTTGAGGCCTATGGTAGTAAAGAAATAACTTCATAGAAAAACCAAACGGAAGCATTCTCAGAAAATTCTTTGTGATGATTGAGTTGAACTCAGCGACCTGAGCATTCCTTTTGATGGAGCAGTTTTCAAACACCCTTCTGGTGGAATCTGCCAGTGGATATTTAGACCTCTCTGAGGATTTCGTTGGAAGCGGGAAAAACTTCCCAGAACTACACGGAGGCATTCTCAGAAACTTTTTGTGATGTTGGCATTCAACTCACAGAGTTGAACCTTCCTTTCATAGTTCAGGTTTGAAATCCTCTTTTTGTAGAATCTGGTAGTGGATCTTTGGACCACTATGTGGCCTTCGTTGGAAACGGGTATATCTTCACATCAAACCTAGACAGAAGCATTCTCAGAAAGTTTTCTGTGTTGACTGCATTCTGATAGAAAAGTTTTGAAACTCCCTTTCTTTGGAATCTGCAAGTGGATATGTGGACCTCTTTGAAGATTTCGTTGGAAACGGGTTAATCTTCACATAAAAGCTAAACAGAAACATTCTCAGAAACTTCTTTGTGATGTTCGCATTCACCTCACAGAGTTGAACATTCCCTTTGATAGAGCAGCTATGAAACACTCTTTTTCTAGAATCTGCAAGTGGACATTTGGAGGGCTTTTAGGCCTGTGGTGGAAGAGGAAATATCTTCACATAAAAACTAGATAGAAGCATTCTCAGAAACTACTTTGTGATGATTGCATTCGACTAACAGAGTTGAACATTCCTATTGATAGTGCAGTTTGTAAACACTCTTTTTGTAGAATCTGCAAGTGGAGATTTGGACTGTTTTGAGGCCTAAGGTAGTAAAGGAAATAACTTCATAGAAAAACAAAACGGAAGCATTCTCAGAAAATTCTTTGTGATGATTGAGTTGAACTCAGAGACCTGAACATTCCTTTTGAGGGAGCAGTTTCCAAAAACACTTTTGGTGGAATTTGCAAGTCGATATTTAGACTTCTCTGAGGATTTCCTTGGAAGCGGGTAAACTTCCCAGAACTACACGGAGGCATTCTAAGAAACTTCTTTGTGATGTTTGCATTCAACTCACAGAGTTGAACCTTCCTTTCATAGTTCAGGTTTGAAATCCTCTTTTTGTAGAATCTGGTAGTGGATCTTTGGACCACTATGTGGCCTTCGTTGGAAACGGGTATATCTTCACATCAAACCTAGACAGAAGCATTCTCAGAAAGTTTTCTGTGTTGACTGCATTCTGATAGAAAAGTTTTGAAACTCCCTTTCTTTGGAATCTGCAAGTGGATATGTGGACCTCTTTGAAGATTTCGTTGGAAACGGGTTAATCTTCACATAAAAGCTAAACAGAAACATTCTCAGAAACTTCTTTGTGATGTTCGCATTCACCTCACAGAGTTGAACATTCCCTTTGATAGAGCAGCTATGAAACACTCTTTTTCTAGAATCTGCAAGTGGACATTTGGAGGGCTTTTAGGCCTGTGGTGGAAGAGGAAATATCTTCACATAAAAACTAGATAGAAGCATTCTCAGAAACTACTTTGTGATGATTGCATTCGACTAACAGAGTTGAACATTCCTATTGATAGTGCAGTTTGTAAACACTCTTTTTGTAGAATCTGCAATTGGAGATTTGGACTGTTTTGAGGCCTAAGGTAGTAAAGGAAATAACTTCATAGAAAAACAAAACGGAAGCATTCTCAGAAAATTCTTTGTGATGATTGAGTTGAACTCAGAGACCTGAACATTCCTTTTGAGGGAGCAGTTTCCAAAAACACTTTTGGTGGAATTTGCAAGTCGATATTTAGACTTCTCTGAGGATTTCCTTGGAAGCGGGTAAACTTCCCAGAACTACACGGAGGCATTCTAAGAAACTTCTTTGTGATGTTTGCATTCAACTCACAGAGTTGAACGTTCCTTTCATAGTTCAGGTTTGAAATCCTCTTTTTGTAGAATCTGCAAGTGGTTATTTAGACCACTGTGTGGCCTTCGTTCAAAACGGGTATATCTTCACGTTAAAACCCAAGAGAAGCATTCTCAGAAACTTCTGTGTGATGATTGCATTCACGTCACAGAGTTGAACCCTCCTTTTGATTCAGCAGTTTTGAAACTCTCTGTTTGTAGAATCTGTAAGTGGATATGTGGACGTCTGTGACGATCGCTTCGGAAACGGGAATATCTTCACAGAAAACCTCAACTGAATCATTCTCAGAAACTTCTTTGTGATGTTTGTGTTCGAGTCACAGAGTCTCACATTGCTTTTCATAGAGCAGTTTGGAAACATTCTTTTCGTAGAATCTGCAAGTGGACATTTGGAGTGCTTTCAGGACTGTGATGGAAAAGGATAAATCTTCACATCAAAACTAGACAGAAGCATTGTCAGAAACTTTTTTGTGATGATTGCATTCAACTCACAGGGTTGAAGATTCCTTTGGAACAGCAGTTTCGAAACACCCTTTCTGTCTGATCCGCAAGTGGATATTTGGACCTCTTTGAAGATTTCGTTGGAAACGGGTTAATCTTCACATAAAAGCTAAACAGAAGCATTCTCAGAAACTTCTTTGTGATGTTTGCATTCACCTCACGGAGTTGAACTTTCCGTTTGATAGAGCAGCTTTGAAACACTCTTTTTCTAGAATCTGCAAGTGGACATTTGGAGGGCTTTGTGGACTGTGGTGGAAAAGGTAATATCTTCTCATCAAAACTACATAGAACCATTCTCAGAAACGACTCTATGATGATTACATTCAACTGACAGAGTTGAACATTCCTTTTGATAGAGCAGTTTGGAAACATTCTTTTTGTAGAATCTGCAAGTGGAGATTTGGACCGCTTTGAGGCCTATGGTAGTAAAGAAATAACTTCATAGAAAAACCAAACGGAAGCATTCTCAGAAAATTCTTTGTGATGATTGAGTTGAACTCAGCGACCTGAGCATTCCTTTTGATGGAGCAGTTTCCAAACACCCTTCTGGTGGAATCTGCCAGTGGATATTTAGACCTCTCTGAGGATTTCGCTGGAAGCGAGATAAACTTCCCAGAACTACACGGAGGCATTCTCAGAAACTTCTTTGTGATGTTTGCATTCAACTCACAGAGCTGAACCTTCCTTTCATAGTTCAGGTTTGAAATCCTCTTTTTGTAGAATCTGGAGTGGATCTTTGGACCACTATGTGGCCTTCGTTGGAAACGGGTATATCTTCACATCAAACCTAGACAGAAGCATTCTCAGAAAGATATCTGTGTTGACTGCATTCTGATGGAGCAGTTTTGAAACTCTCTTTCTTTGGAATCTGCAAGTGGATATGTGGACCTCTTTGAAGATTTCGTTGGAAACGGGTTAATCTTCACATAAAAGCTAAACAGAAACATTCTCAGAAACTTCTTTGTGATGTATGCATTCACCTCACAGAGTTGAACTTTCCCACTTCACAGAGTTGAACTTTCCCTTTGATAGAGCAGCTTTGAAACACTCTTTTTCTAGCATCTGTAAGTGGACATTTGGAGGGCTTTTTGGACTGTGGTGGAAAAGGAAATATCTTCTCATCAAAACTACATAGAAGCATTCTCAGAAACTACTCTGTGATGATTGCATTCAACTGACAGTGTTGAACATTCCCTTTGATAGAGCAGTTTGGAAACACTCTTTTTGTAGAATCTGCAAGTGGAGATTTGGACCGCTTTGAGGCCTATGGCAGGAAAGGAAATAACCTCATGGAAAAACCAAACGGAAGCATTCTCAGAAAATTCTTTGTGATGATTGAGTTGAACTCAGAGACCTGAACATTCCTTTTAATGGAGCAGTTTCCAAACACACTTCTCGTGGAATCTGCAAGTGGATATTTGGACCTCTCTGAGGACTTCGTTGGAAGCGGGATAAACTTCCCAGAGCTAAACCGAAACATTGTCAGAAACTTCTTTGTGATGTTTGCACTCAACTCACAGAGTTGAACTTTCCGTTTGATAGAGTAGCTTTGAAACACTCTTTTTCTAGAATCTACAAGTGGACATTTGGAGGGCTTTGTGGACTGTGGTGGAAAAGGGAATATCTTCCCATCAAAACTACAGAGAAGCATTCTCAGAAACTACTCTGTGATGATTGCTTTCAACTGACAGAGTTGAACATTCCTTTTGATAGAGCAGTTTGGAAACACTCTTTTTGTAGAATCTGCAAGTGGATATTTGGACCTTTGTGTGGCCTTCTTTCGAAACGGTTGTATCCTCACGTAAAAGCCCAAGAAAAGCATTCTCAGAAACTTCTGTGTGACGATTGCATTCAAGTCACAGAGTTGAACCCTCCTTGGATTGAGCAGTTTCGAAACTCTCTGTTTTCGTGTCTGTAAGTGGATATGTGGACCTCAAGGACGATTGCTTTGGAAACGGGAATAACTTCACAGAAAAAATCAACTGAAGCATTCTCAGAAACTACTTTGTGATGTTTGTGTTTGAGTCACAGAATTTCACATTGCTTTTCATAGAGCAGTTTTGAAACATTCTTTTCGTAGAATCTGCAAGTGGACTTTTGGAGCGCATTCAGGCCTGTGGTGGAAAAGGAAAGATCTTCACATCAAAACTAGAGAGAAGCATTGTCAGAAACTTGTTTGTGATGATTGCATTCAACACACAGTTTTGAAGATTCCTTTTGAAACAGCAGTTTCGAAACACTCTTTCTGTTGGATCCGCAATTGGATATTAGGACCTCTTTTAAGATTTCTTTGGAAACGGGTTAATTTTCACATAAACGCTAAACAGAAACATTCTGAGAAACTTCTTTGTGATGTTGGCATTCACCTCACAGAGTTGAACTTTCCCTCTGAAAGAGCTGCTTTGAAACACTCTTTTACTAGGATCTGCAAGTGGACATTTGGAGGGTTTGTGGACTGCGTTGGAAAAGGAAATATCTTCACATAAATCTAGATAGATGCATTGTCAGAAACTACTTTGTGATGATTGCATTCGACTCACAGAGTAGAACATTCCTATTGATAGAGCAGTTTGTAAACACTCTTTTTGTAGAATCTGTAATTGGAAATTTCGACTGCTTTGAGGCCTACGATAGTGAATGAAATGACTTCATAGAAAAACCAAACGGAGGCATTCTCAGGAAATTCTTTGTGATGATTGAGATTAACTCAGAGACCTGAACATTCCTTTTGTTGGAGCAGTTTCCAAACACACTTTTCGTGGAATCTACAAGTGGATATTTGGAGCTCTCTGAGGATTTCATTGGAAACGTGATAAACTTCCCAGAACGAAATGGAAGCATTCTCAGAATCTTCTTTGTGATGTTTGCATTCAACTCACATAGTTGAACCTTTGTTTCATAGTTCAGGTTTGAAACACTCTTTTTGTAGAATCTGGAAGTGGATATTTCGACCACTGTGTGGCCTTCGAGCGAAACGGGTATGACTTCACGTAAAACCCCAAGAGAAGCATTCTCAGAAACTTCTTTATGATGATTGCATTCAAGTCACACAGTTGAACTTTCCTTTTGAATCAGCAGTTTCGAAATTCTCTTTCTGTAGAATCTGTAAGTGGTTATGTGGACCTCTTAGAAGATTTCTTTGGAAACTGGAATATCTTCACAGAGAAACTAAACTGAAGCATTCTCAGAAACTTCTTTGTGATGTTTCTGCTCGAGTCACACAGTTTAACATTGATTTACATAGAGCAGTTTTGTAACATTCTTTTCATAGAATCTGCAAGTGGACATTTGGAGCGCTTTCAGGCTTGTGGTGGAAAAGGAATTATCTTCACATCAAAACTAGAGAGAAGCATTGTCAGAAACATCTTTGTGATGATTGCATTCAACTCACAGAGTTGAAAATTCCTTTAGAAACATCAGTTTCGAAACACTCTTTCTGTGGGATTCGCAAGTGGATATTTGGATCTCTTTGAAGATTTAGTTGGAAACGGGATAATCTTCACCTAAAAGTTAAACAGAAGCATTCTCAGAAACTTCTTTTTTGATGTTTGCATTCACCTCACAGAGTTGAACTTTCCCTTTGACAGAGCAGCTTTGAAACACTCTTTTTCTAAGATCTGCAAGTGGACATTTGGAGGGCTTTGAGGACTGTGGTGAAAAAGGGAATATCTTCTCATAAATCTACATAGAAGCATTCTCAGAAACTACTCTGTGATGATTGCATTCAACTGAGAGAGTTGAACATTCCTTTTGATAGAGCAGCTTGGAAACACTCTTTTTGTAGAATCTGCAAGTGGAGATTTGGACCACTTTGAGGCCTATGGTAGTAAAGGAAATAACTTCATAGAAAAACCAAACGGAAGCATTATCAGAAAATTCTTTGTGATGATTGAGTTTAACTCAGAGACCTGAGCATTCCTTTTGATGGAGCAGTTTCCCAACACACTTTTTGTGGAACCTGCAGATGTACATTTGGACCTCTCTGAGGATTTCGTTGGAAAAGGGATAAACTTCCCAGAACTACACTGAGGCATTCTCAGAAACTTCTTTGTGATGTTTGCATTCACCTTACAGAGTTGAACTTTCCCTTTGATAGAGCAGTTTTGAAACACTCTTTTTGTAGAAACTGCTAGTGAAGATTTGGACCGCTTTGAGGCCTATGTTAGTATAGGAAAGAACTTCATATAAAAACCAGACAGTAGCACTCTCAGAGAATTCTTTGTGACGATTGAGTTTAACCCAGAGTGCAGAACATTCCTTTTGATGAAGCAGTTTCCAAACACACTTTTTGTAGAATCTGCAAGTGGATATTTCGACCTCTCTGAGGATTTCGTTGGAAACGGGATAAACTTCCCACAACTAATCGGAAGCATTCTCAGAATCTTCTTTGTGATGTTTGCCTTCAACTCACAGAGTTTAACCTTCCTTTCATAGTTCAGGTTTGAAACACTCTTTTAATAGAATCTGCAAGTGGATATTTAGACCACTTTGTGGCCTTCATTCGAAACGGCTATATCTTCACATCAAACCTAGACAGAACCATTCTCAGAAATTTTTCTGTGATGACTGCATTCAACTCACAGAGTTGAACAATCCGTTTGATGGAGCAGTTTTGAAACTCTTTTTCTTTGGAATCTGCAAGTGGATATGTGGACCTCTTTGAAGATTTCTTTGGAAACGGATAATGTTCACATGAAAGCTAAACAGAAGCATTCTCAGAAACTTCTTTGTGATGTTTGCATTCACCTCACGTAGTTGAACTTTCCCTTTGATAGAGGAGCCTTGAAACCCTCTTTTTCTAGAATCTGCAAGTGGACATTTGGAGAGTTTTGAGGATTGTGGTGGAAAGACAATATCTTCTCATAAAAACTGCATAGAAGCATTTTCAGAAACTACTCTCTGATGATTGCATTCAACTCACAGAGTTGAACATTCCTTTTGAGAGAGCAGTTTGGAAACACTCTTTTTGTAGAATCTGCAAGTGGAGATTTGGACAAGTTTGAGGCCTATGATAGGAAAGGAAAGAACTTCATATAAAAACTATTCAGTAGCCCTCTCAGATAATTCTTTGTGACGATTGAATTTAACCCAGAGTGCTGAACATTCGTTTTGATGGAACAGTTTCCAAACAGACTTTTTGTAGAATCTACAGGTGGATATTTGGGCCTCTGTGGGTATTTCGTTTGAAACGGATAAAATTCCCAGAACTAAACGGAAGCATTCTCAGAAACTTCTTTGTGATGTTTGCATTCAACTCACAGGGTTGAACCTTCCTTTCGTAGTTCAGGTTTGAAATACTCTTTTTGTAGAATCTGCAAGTGAATGTTTGGACCACTTTGTTGCTTTCATTCGAAAAGTGTATATCTTCACATCAAACCTAGACAGAAGCATTCTCAGAAAATTTTCTGTGTTGACTGCATTCAACTCACAGATTTGGACAATCCTTTTGATGGAGCAGTTTTGAAACTCTCTTTCTTTGGAATCTACAATTGGATATGTGGACCTCTTTGAAAATTTTTTTGGAAATGGGATCATCTTCACTTAAAAGCTAAACAGAAGCATTCTCAGAAACTATTTTTTGATGTTTGTGTTCAACTTCCAGAGTTGAACTTTCCTTTTGAAAGAGCAGCTATGAAACTCTCTTTTTCTAGAATCTGCAAGTGGACATTTGGAGGGCTTTGTGGCCTGTGGTGGAAAAGGAAATATCTTCCCATAAAACTAGATAGAAGAATTCTCAGAAACTACTTTGTGATGATTGCACTCGACTCACAGATTTGAACATTGCTATTGATAGAGCAGTTTGTAAACACTCTTTTTGTAGAATCTGCAATTGGAGATTTGGACTACTTTGAAGCCTACGATAGTAAAGAAAATAACTTCATAGAAAAACCAAACGGTAGCATTCTCAGAAAATTCTTTGTGGTGATTGAGCTGAACTCAGAGACCTGAACATTCCTTTTGATGGAGCAGTTTCTAAACACCCTTTTCGTGGAATGTAGAAGTGGATATTTGGACCTCTCTGAGGATTTCTTTGGAAACGGGATAAACTTCCCAGAACTAAATGGCAGCATTGTCAGTAACTTCTTTGTGATGTTTGCATTCAACTCACAGAGTTGAACCTTCCTTTCATAGTTCAGGTTGGAAACACTCTTTTAGTATTATCTGCAAGTTGATATTTGGACCACTTTTTAGCCTTCGCTCGAAACGTGTATATCTTCACCTGAAACCTAGTCAGAAACATTCTCAGAAATGTTTCTGTGATGACTGCATTCAACTCACGAAGTTGAACAATCATTTTGATGGAGCTGTTTTGAAACTCTCTTTCTTTGGAATCTGCAAGTGGATATGTGGACTTCTTTGAAGATTTCTTTTGAAACGTGATCATCTTCACATAAAAACTAAACAGAAGCATTCTAAGAAACTACTTTGTGATGTTTGTGTTCAACTTCCGGATTTGAACTTTCCTTTTGAAAGAGCAGCTATGAAAGAGTCTTTTTCTAGAATCTGCAAGTGGACATTTGGAGGGCTTTGAGCCCCTTGGTGGAGTAGGAAATATCTTCACATAAAAACTTCATAGAAGCATTCTCAGAAACTACTTTGTTATGATTGCATTCGACTCACAGAGTTGAACATTCCTATTGATAAAGCAGTTTGTAAACACTCTTTTTGTAGAATCTGCAATTGGTGATTTGGACTGCTTTGAGGCCTACGGCACTATAGAGAGGATACAAACTTGCCCTATGGTCACCTGGTTAATTTGTCAGTTTTTTCAGTTGGTGGGAAGGTCCATGGGACTCCTAGGAGTTTATGTTCTTTGCCTTTGGCAATCATGGTTGGTAGAGCAAGGCCAACCCTTAGGCTCAGTGTTAGGTATGTCTGAGCTCAGACTCTCCTTGGGTGAGGCTTGCTCTGGCTGCTGTCGGGATGGGAGTGTGGTTCTGAGGCTAATGGAGTTATGTTCCCAGAAGGTTTTTGGCTGCCTCTGCTGAATCGTACAGGTCACCAGGAAAGTGGGGCAAGCTGGCAGTTACTGGCCTCACCCTGCTCACAAACAGCCCGCAGTGCTAAGGGCCAGTCTCATTCTCACTGTGCCCCCACAACAGCACCAAGTCTATTTTCAGGCACCTGACTACCAGGGCTGTAAACTTTCTGCGTACCACCAGTCTCCCTAATCAGAAAGCAAGTAGACTCACAGTTTTTCAGCATCACAGGGAGTCAGCAGCAGTGGCCCAATTCCTTCAAATCATCCGTGGATTCTCTCAGCTTTCCTGGTATGTTCCTGTGGTAGTTCCTGGAGCAAAAGTTTATGATGTGCATCTTCACATGCTTCTCTGTCTGAGCAGGAACTGCAAGATTGTCCTGCCTCCTTTCCACCATCTTCCCTATTACCATTTTCTAGTTAATCTCTCTGTTTTGTGGTCTTCTTTTCTTTCTGAAGTGGTGTTCTTTGTCTGGGGTAAACATTCAACATTCATCATTTCACAGCAAAGAAATTGAAGATGTGGATACATAAGAAGTGAGTTTAATAGTAGAAGTTTAATAGGTAAGAGAAAAGAGAAAAACTCTCCTGCATAGAGAGAGAGAGAGCGACTCCTGAGTGGGTCTTCTGGTTTTGTGGTGAAATGCATAGGGTTTTATACATGAGCTTGAGGAGGTGGTGTCTGATTTACTTAGAGCCCAAAAGATTGGTTGGACCAGCTCTGCCATTTACATAGCATGTGAAGAAGCTCGCTGACCCATCCTAATCTTCTATTATGTGAATGGATTCTCTACCTGGTTGGTGTCAAGTTGCCTGCTTCTTTATTGCACACGTGGTTGACAAAGAAAAGGGAAGATGGAGCCTCCATGCTGAATATGCCTGGCCCCCACGTAGCCTTTTCCTAGTGACACAGCTGCCAGCATTCACCAATGCAAGCTGCCAGCTTGCTTTTCTATGTCTGCAGCTTGATTTTTCAGGCTGCTCTTTGTTAGAAAAGAAATGATTTTTGGGACTGCTTTTTATTAAAAGGGGAACCTCACCAAGGACTCTGTTACCCTCACTATATGCCTAAGTAATTTATTTCTAGCTCCTGTATTATTTCCCTCCATCAGAAGTGGAACCCCTAACTGCTGTTAGTGGGTGTTGGAAGACAACTCATTCTGCCTACTTCCTGCTGTAAAAGGGGAGCTGTGTGGGGAACAGCTCCTCCTGGGGTCAATCTAAGGATCCTTGGAAGAATGATGTGTTCATGTATGTTCCATCTGCAGTACCATTTGGAGTTCAATGGCTTCTAGGCAAGAATAAAGGATTTGGGTTATTAGAGGACGTGTATCAAAGTGAAACAAGGTGGGGGTAAGGACGGCTCAAAAAATCCTGAGGCTGTGTAATGCCTTGATAACTGGTGACTATGGTTATGCTTGTTAAGATTTGGGTGTATGGGGCTTCGCTTTTGTTAATTACCTTGGTTTTATTTTCCCAAAGAAACCTCTGGGTTATGGGTACCTTGTTTACTTTCATTACCTCACAGGATTTGCAGGATAACTGCCCAGAACTAGCATATTGGTCCTGATTTTTATATTACCCAACCCTTTTTGTTTTTTTCTGAGCTGCAGGAGCTTACTACTTGATTCATGGGAATAGGCAGGGTTAGCCTAAAATGTATGCAAAAAAATTTAAAAACAACCAATGAGACTATAATTTAATGACAAATGTATAAGTTTTGGAGCATAGTTTTCCTATCTCTAGTCCTCATTTTGAGTAAAACCAAATTACTATAAGATGGTGGTGTTTGTAGAAAAGATTACTTCAGACTTTTATTAGTGTAGTTTATGGAGTTAACTCCTGTTTGATATTCATGAACGTTTCAGCACTTCATGTGTCCTGGACATTTTTTCTCTCTTCCAATGTTACAATCGTCAAATTTATAAGAAACCTGCATTTGAGAATATGTGTTAAATTACTTTCTATTTGTTTATTTATTATTATTATACTTTAAGTTTTAGGGTACATGTGCACAATGTGCAGGTTAGTTACATATGTATACATGTGCCATGCTGATGCGCTGCACCCACTAACTCATCATCTAGCATCAGGTACATCTCCCAATGCTATCCCTCCTCCCTCCCCTCACCCCACCACAGTCCCCAGAGTGTGATGTTCCCCTTCCTGTGTCCATGTGTTCTCACTGTTCAATTCCCACCTATGAGTGAGAATATGCAGTGTTTGGTTTTTTGTTCTTGCGATAGTTTACTGAGAATGATGATTTCCAATTTCATCCATGTCCCTACAAAGGACATGAACTCATCATTTTTTATGGCTGCATAGTATTCCATGGTGAATATGTGCCACAATTTCTTAATCCAGTCTATCATTGTTGGACATTTGGCTTGGTTCCAAGTCTCTGCTGTTGTGAATAATGCCACAATAAACATACGTGTGCATGTGTCTGTACAGCAGCATGATTTATAGTCC
Source organism: Pan troglodytes (assembly GCF_028858775.2). NCBI lineage: Eukaryota > Metazoa > Chordata > Mammalia > Primates > Hominidae > Pan > Pan troglodytes. Next base: position 56,407,347 of record NC_072407.2, read on the forward strand.
TTTGGGTATATACCCAGTAATGGGATGGCTGGGTCAAATGGTATTTCTAGTTCTAGATCCCTGAGGAATCGCCACACTGACTTCCACAACGGTTGAACGAGTTTACAGTCCCACCAACAATGTAAAAGTGTTCCTATTTCTCCACATCCTCTTCAGCACCTGTTGTTTCCTGACTTTTTAATGATTGCCATTGTAACTGGTGTGAGATGGTATCTCATTGTGGTTTTGATTTGCATTTCTCTGATGGCCAGTGATGGTGAGCATTTTTTCATGTGTTTTTTGAATGCATAAATGTCTTCTTTTGAGAAGTGTCTGTTCATGTGCTTTGCCCACTTTTTGATGGGGTTGTTTGTCTTTTTCTTGTAAATTTGTTTGAGTTCATTGTAGATTCTGGATATTAGCCCTTTGTCAGATGAGTAAGTTGTGAAAATTTTCTCCCATTTTGTAGGTTGCCTGTTCACTCTGATGGTAGTTACTTTTGCTGTGCAGAAGCTCTTTAGTTTAATTAGATCCCATTTGTCAATTTTGACTTTGGCTGCCCTTGCTTTTGGTGTAAATTCCTATAGCTTGATTTTAAACCATCTTTTGAAAAGAACAAAGCAAGACAACAATTGTCTGTGAATGACAAAATTTCCAGGGTAGTTAAAATTAAAAACAGTGGAAGGAGCCAAGATGGGTGAATAGGAACAGCTCCGGTCTACAGCTCCCAGCGTGAGTGATACAGAAGATGGGTGATTTCTGCATTTCCATCTGAGGTACCGAGTTCATCTCACTAGGGAGTGCCAGACAGTGGGCGCAGTCACCATCAAGCTACCAATGACTTTCTTCACAGAATTGGAAAAAACTACTTTAAAGTTCATATGGAACCAAAAAAGAGCCCGCATCACCAAGTCAATCCTAAGCCAAAAGAACAAAGCTGGAGGCATCACACTACCTGATTTCAAACTATACTACAAGGCTACAGTAACCAAAACAGCATGGTACTGGTACCAAAACAGAGATATAGATCAATGGAACAGAACAGAGCCCTCAGAAATAACGCCACATAGCTACAACTATCTGATCTTTGACAAACCTGAGAAAAACATGCAATGGGGAAAGGATTCCCTATTTAATAAATGGTGCTGGGAAAACTGGCTAGCCATATGTAGAAAGCTGAAACTGGATCCCTTCCTTACACCTTATACAAAAATCAATTCAAGATGGATTAATGACTTAAACTTTTGACCTAAAGCCATAAAAACCCTGTAAGAAAACCTAGGCATTACCATTCAGGACATAGACATGGCCAAGGACTTCATGTCTAAATCACCAAAAGCAATGGCAACAAAAGACAAAATTGACAAATGGGATCTAATTAAACTAAAGAGCTTCTGCACAGAAAAAGAAACTACCATCAGAGTGAACAGGCAACCTACACAATGGGAGAAAAATTTTGCAACCTACTCATCTGACAAAGGGCTAATATCCAGAATCTACAATGAACTCAAAGAAATTTACAAGAAAAAAAACAAACAACCCCGTCAAAATTGGGCAAAGGACATGAACAGACACTTCTCAAAAGATGACATTTATGCAGCCAAAAAACACATGAAAAAATGCTCATCATCACTGGCAACTCTGTTCTTGTAGAATCTGCAAAGGGATATTCATGAGTGCTTTGAGACCTATGGTGAAAAAAGGAAATATCTTCACATAAAAGCAAGACAGAAGCTTTCTGATGAACTTCTTTCTCATGTGTTCATCCATATCACAGAGTTGAACCATTCTTTTGATTGAGCAGTTTGGAAACAGTATTTTTTTAGAACCTGCAAAGGGATATTTGGGAGGCCTTTAAGGCCTATGGTGAAAAAGGAAATATCTTCACATAAAAACTAGATAGAAGCATTCTGAGAAACTTCTTTGTGATGTGTGCATTCATCTCACAGAGTTGAACCTTTCTTTTGATTGAGTAGTTTGGAAACAATCTTTTTGTACAGTCTGCAAAGGGATATTTGTGTGTGCTTTGAGGCCTATGGTGAAAAAGGAAATAACCTCATACAAAAAGAAGGTAGAAGATTTCTGAGAAACTTCTTTGTGATGTGTTCATTCATCTCTGAGAGTTGAACAATTCTTTTGATTAAGAAGTTTGGAAACACAGTGTTTGTAGAATATGCAAAGTGATATTTGTGAGCCCTTTCAGGTAGATGGTGGAAAATGAAATATCTTCAAATGAAAACTAGACAGAAGCTTTCTGAGAAACTGCTTTGTGATGTGTGCATTCATCTCACAGAGGTAAACATTTTTTTTCATTGTGCAGTTTGAAAACTCTGTTCTTGTAGAATCTGCTAAGGGATATTTGTGAGCCCTTTGAGGCAGATGGTGGAAAAGGAAATATCATCACATAAAAACTAGACAGAAGCTTTCTGAGAAACTGCTGTGTGACCTGTGCATTCATCTCACAGTGGTAAACATTCCTTTTCATTGAGTAGTTTGGAAACTGTGTTTTTCCAGAATCTGCAAAGGGATATTTGTGAGCCCTTTGAAGTCTATGGTGAAAAAGGAAATATCTTCACATAAAACCTAGATGGAAGCTTTCTAAGACACTTCTTTGTGATGGGTGCATTCATCTCACACTCTTGAACTATCCTTTTGATTGAGCAGTTTGGAAACAGTCTTTTTGTACAATCTGCAAAGGGATATTTGGGAGCACTTTGAAGCCTATGATGAAAAAGGAAATATCTTCACTTAAAAACTGCAAAAGGCTTTCTGAGAAACTGCTTTGTATTGTGTGTATTCATCTCACAGAGGTAAAGGTTTCTTTCCATTGAGCAATTTGGAAACTCTGTTCTTCTAGTATCTGCAAAGGGATATTTGTGAGCGCTTTGAGGCCTATGGTGAAAAAGGAAATATCTTCACATAAAAACTAGACAGAGCTTTCTGAGAAACTTACTTGTGAAGTGTGCGTTAATCTCAAAGAGTTTAACAATTCTTTTGATTGAGAAGTTTGGAAACACAGTGTTTGTAGAATCTGCGAAGGGATATCTGCATTTGCATGTAGGCCTGAGTATGAAAAGTTAATATCTTCTGACACAAACTAGACAGAAACATTCTGAGAAACTGCTTTGTTGTGCATACATTGATCTCACAGAGTTGAGCCATTCTTTTCGTGGAGCACTTCAGAAACACTCTTTTTGTGGAACTTGCTAAGGGATATTTGGGAGCACTTTAAGGCCAATAGTGAAAAAGGAAATATCTTCACATAAAAACTAGAAAGAATCTTTCTGAGAAACTTATTTGTGATGTGTGCATTCATCTCACAGAGTTGAAACTTTCCTTTGATTGAGCAGTTTAGAAACAGTCTACTTGTAGAATCTGCAAAGCGATATTTGTGAGCAGTTTGAGGCCTATGGTGAAAAAGGAAATAACTTCATATTGAAACTAAACAGAATCTTTTGGGAAAACTTCCTTGTGATGCGTTCACTCATCCCATAGGGTTGAACAATCCTTTTGATAGAAAATTTTGGAAACACAGTGTTTGTAGAATCTGTGAAGGAACATGTTCATTCACATAGATGCCTGAGGTGGAAAAGTATATCTTCTTATGGAAACTTGACAAAAGCTTTCTGATAAACTGCTTTGTGATGTCAGCATTCATCTGACAGAGTTGAACCATTCTTTGCATTGAGCAATTTGGAACTACTCTTTTTGTAGAATGTGCTAAGGGATAGAAGGGGGCTCTTTCAGCCCTAGAGTGAAAAAAGAAATAGCTTCACAGAAAAACTATAAAGAAGGTTCCTGAGAAACTGCTTTGTGATGTGTGCATTCATCTCACAGAGGTAAACGTTTCTTTTCATTTAGCAGTTTGCAAACTCTGTTCTTATAGAATCTGCAAAGGGAAATTTGTGAGCACTTTGAGGCCTATGGTGAGAAAGGAAGTATCTTCCCATAAAAACTAGACAGAAGCTTTCTGAGAAACTTTTCTGTGATGTGTGCATTCACCACACAGAGTTGAAACATATTTTTGATTTTGCAGTTTGGAAACAGTCTTTTTGGAGATTCTGCAAAGGGATATTTGGGAGCACTTTGGGGCCTATGGTGAAAAAGAAAACATCTTCACATCAAAACTAGAAATAAGCTTTCTCAGAAACTGCCTTGTGATGTGTGCATTCAACTCACAGAGGTAAAAGTTTCTTTTCACTGAGCAGATTGGAAACTCTGTTCTTCTAGAATCTGTAATGCGATATTTGTGTGTGCTTTGAGGCCTTTGGTGAAAAAGGAACTATCGTCACATAAAAATTAGACAGACCCTTTCTGAGAAACTGCTTTGTGATGTGTACCTTCGTTTCACATAGTTGAACTAGTCTTTTGATTCAGCAGTTTGTAACAGTCTTTTTGGTGAATCTGCAAAGGGATATTTGGAAGCGATTTGAGGACTATGGTGAAAAAGGATATATCTTCACATAAAACTAGAAAAAAGCTTTCTGAGAAACTGCTTTTTGATGTGTGCATTCTTCGTAGAGAGGTAAACAATTCTTCTCATTGAGCAGTTTGGAAACTCTGTTCTTGTAGAATTTCCAAATGGATATTTCTGAGTGCTTTTAGGCATATGGTGAAAAAGGAAATATCTTCACATAAAAACTAGAGAGAAGCTTTCAGAATGTCTGGTGTGTGATGTGTGCATTCATCTCACAGAGGTAAATGTTTCTTTTCATTGACGGTTTGAAAACTTTGTTCTTCTAGAATCTGCAAAGGGATATTTGTGAGCCCTTTGATTTCTATGGTGGAAAAGGAATTGTCTTCACAGCAAAACTAGGCAGAAGCTTTCTCCAAAATTTCTTTATGATGTGTGCATTCATTTCACAGTGGTGAACCATTCTTTTGATTGAGAAGTTTGGAAAATGTCTTTTTGTAGAATCTGCAAAGGGATATTTGGGAGCACTTTGAGGTCTATAGTGAAAAAAAAATATCATCACATAAAAACTAGAAAGAAGCTTTAGGAGAAACTGATTTGTGATGTCTGCATTCATCTCACAGAAGTAAATGATTCTTTTCACTATGCAATTTGGAAACTCTGTTTTTCTAGAATCTGCAAAGGGATATTGGTGAGTGCTTTGAGGCCTAAGGTGAAAAAGGAAATATCTTCTCATAAAAACTACAAAGAAGCTTTCTGAGAAACTTTTTTGTGATGTGTGCATTCATCTCACAGACTTGAACCATTCTTTTGATTGAGCAGCATGGAAACAGTCTGTCTCTAGAATCTGCAAAGGGATATTTGGGAGCACTTTGAGGCCTATGGTGAAAAAGGAAATACCTTCATATAAAAACTGGAAAGATGCTTTATGAGAAACTGCTTTGTGATGTGTGCATTTATCTCACAGAGATAAAAGTTTCTTTTCATTGAGCAGTTTGGAAACTCCGATCTTCTAGAATCTGCAAAGACATATTTATGAGTGAATTGAGGCCTATTGTGAAAAAGGAAATAGCGTCACATAAAAAGTGTACAGAGCCATTCTGAGAAATTTCTATATGATGTATGCATTCTTCCCACAGAATTGACCATTTCTTTTTTTAGGCAGTTTGGAAACAGTGTTTTTGCAGAATCTGCAAAGTGATATTTGGGAGCCGTTTGAGGACTATAGTGAAAAAGGAAATGTTTTCATATGAATCTAGACAGAACTTTCTGAAAAACTACTTTATGATCTGTGTGTTCATCTCACAGAGTTGAACCATTCTTTTGATTGAGCAGTTTGGAAAGAGTCTTTTTGTAGATTCTACAAAGGGATATTTGGGAACACTTTGAGGCCTATGGGGAAAAAGAAAATATCTTGACATTAAAAACTAGAAAGAAGGCTTTTGAGAAACTGGTTTGTAATGCGTGCATTCATCTCACAGAGCAGAACCATTCTCTTGATTGAGAAGTTTGGAAACCGTCTTTTTGAATAATCTGCATTGGGTATTTTGGAGCGTTTTGAGGCCTATCATGGAAAAGGAAATATCATCACATAAAAACTAGACAGAAGTATTCTGAGAAACTTCATTTTGTTGTGTACATTGAACTAACAGAGTAGAATATTTCTTTTCACTGAGCAGTTTGAAACAGTCTTTTTGTAGTATCAGCAAATGGATAGTTGGAGCGCTTTGAGGCCTATGGTGGAAAAGGAAATTTCTTCACATGAAAACTAGACAGAAGCATTCTGAGAAACTACTTTTTGATGTGTGCATTCATCTCACAGAGTTGAAACTTTCTTTGGATTGACCAGTTTGGGAACACTCTTTTTGTAGAATCTGCAAGTCGACATTTGGAACGCTTTGAGGCCTATGGTTGAAAAGGAAATATCTTCACTAGACGGAAGCATTCTGAGAAAGTTCTTTGTGATGTGAGCATTCATCTCACAGAGTTGAACTTTTCTTTTGATTCAGCAGTTTGAGAATAGTCTTTTTGTAGTATCTGCAATTGGATATTTGGAGCGCTTTGGGTCCTTTGTGGGAAAGGACATATCTACACATAAAAACTAGACAGAAGCATTCTGAGAAACTTCTCTGTGATGTGTGCATTAATATCATAGATTTGAACGTTTCTATTGATTGAGTAGTTTTGAAACACTCTTTTTGCAGAATCAGCAAGTAAGTGGATATTTGGAGCACCTTGAGGCCTATCATGACAATGGAAATATCTTCACATAAAAACTAGACAGACGCATTCTGACAAACTACTTTGAGATGCATGCATTCATCTCACAGAGCTGAACCTTTCCTTTGATTGGGCAGATTTGAAACACTCTTTTTGTAGAATCTGCAAGTGGATATTTGGGGCGCTTTCTGGGATATAGTGGAAAAGGAAATATCTTCAAATAAAAAATAGACAGAAGCATTCTGAGAGACTTCTTTGTGATGTGTGCATTTACCTCACAGAGTTTAAACTTTCTTTTGGTTGAGCAGTTTTGAAGAACTCTTTTTGTAGAATCTGCAAGTGGATATGCGGAGCGCTTTGAGGCCTATGGTGGAAAAGGAAATATCCTCACATAAAAACTAGATAGAAGCATTCTGATAAACTTCTTTATGATGTGTGCATTCATCTCACAGAGTTGAACCTTTCTCCTGGTTGAGCATTTTTGAAACACTCTTTTTGCAGAATCTGCAAGTGGATATTTGGAGCGTTTTGCTGGCTATAGTGGAAAAGGAAATATCTTCCCAGAAAAACTAGACAGAAGTATTCTGAGAAAATTATTTGTGATGCGTGCATCCCACTCACACAGTTGAACCTTTCTATTGATTGAGCAGTTTGGAAACAGTCTTTTTGTAGTAGCTGCAAATGGATATTTGGAGCAGTTTGAGGCCTATAGTGGAAAAGGAAATATCTTCACATAAAAACTAGACAGAAGCATTCTGAGAAACTTATTTGTGATGTATGCATTCACTTCCCAGAGTTGAAGGTTTCTTTTGATTGAGCAGTTTTGAAACACTTTTTGTAGAATCTACACGTGGATATTTGGAGCTCCTAGAGGCCTAAGATGGGAAAGGAAATATCTTCACATAAAAACTGGACAGAAGCATTCTGACGAACTTCCTTGTGATGTGTACATTCATCTCACAGAGTTGAACATTTCTTTTGATTGAGCAGTATAGAAAGAGTCGATTTGTAGAATCTGTAAAGGGATATTTGTGAGCCCATTGAGGCTTCTGGGGAAATAGAAAATATCTTCACATAAAAACTCGATGGAAACTTTCTGAGAAACTTCTTTATGATGTCTGCTTACATCTTACAGAGTTGAAACTTTCTTCTTATTGAGAGTTTAGAAACAGTTTTTGTAGAATCGACAAATGGCTATTTCTAGCTCTTTGTGGCCTATGATGAAAAAGGAAATATCTTCAAATAAACACTAGACAGAAGAATTCTGAGAAACTTCTTTGTGATGTGTGCATTCATTTCATAGAGTTGAACTTTTCTTTTGATTGAGCAGTTTGGAAACAGTCTTTTTGAAGAATATGAAGAGGATTATTTTTGAGCCCATTGAGGCCTATGAGGTAATAGGAAATATCTTCACATAAAAACTGGTCAGAAACATTCTGAGAAACTACTTTGTGATGTGTGCTTTCATTTCACAGAGTTGAAATTTTGTTTTGATTGAGCAGTATGGAAACAGCCTTTTTGTGGTATCTACAAATGGATATTTGGAGCGTTTTCAGGCCTATGGTGAAAAAGGAAATATCTTCATATAAAAACTAGGCAAAATATTATGAGAAACTTATTTGTGATGTGTGCATTCATTTCACAGAGTTGAACCTTTCTTTTGATTCAGAATTTTGGAAACAGTCATTTTTAGAATTTGCAGAGGAATATTTGGGAGGCCATTGAGGCCTATGGGGCAATAGGAAATATCTTCATATAGAAACTAGACAGAAGCTTTCTGAGAAACTAATCTGTGATGTATGCATTCATCTCACAGAGTTGAACCTCTCTTTTGATTGAGCAGTTTGGAAACAGTCTTTTTGTAGAATCTGAAAATGGATATTCGGAGCACCTTGAGGCCTATGGCGGAAAAGGAAATATCTTCAAATAAAAACTAGACAGAGACATTCTGAGAAACTTCTGTGACGTGTGCATTCATCTGACAGAGTTGAATCTTTCTTTGGATTGAGCAGTTTTGAAACCTTGTTTCTGTAGAATCTGAAAGTGGATATTTGAAGCACTTTCAGGCATATGGTCTAAAAGGAAATATCCTCACATAAAAAGTAGACAGAAGCATTCTGAGAAACATCTTTGTGATATCTGCTTTCCATTCATAGAGATTAACTTTTCTTTTGATTGAGAAGTTTGGAAAGAGTCTTTTTGTAGTATCTGCAAATTGATATTTGGATCGCTTAGAGGCCAATGGTGGAAAAGGAAATATCTTCACGTAAAAACTAGACAGAAGCATTCTGAGAAACTTCTTTGTGAAGTGTGCATTCGTCTCACAGAGTTGAACTTTCTTTTCATTGAGCAGTTTTGAAACACTCTTTTTGTAGAATCTGTCATTGCATATTTGGAGTGCTTTGTGGCCTACTGTTGAAAAGGGAATTTCTTCACATAAAAACTAGACAGAAGCATTCTGAGAAAGTTTTTGTGATGTGTGTATTCAACTCACAGAGTTGAACTTTTCTTTTGATTGAGCAGTTTGGAAAGAGATTTTTATAGTATCTGCAGATGGATATTTAGAGGGCATTGAGGCCTATAGTGAAAAAGGAAATATCTTCACATAAACACTAGACAGAAGCATTCTGAGAAGCTCCTTTGTGATGTATGCATTCATCTCAAAGAGGTGAACATTTCTTTTGATTAGCCATTTTGGAAACACTCTTTTTTTAGAATCTGCAAGTGAGTATTTTGAGCTCTTTGAAGCCTATATTGGAAAAGAAAATATCTTCACATAAATACTTGACAGAAGCATTCTGAGAAACTTCTGTGTGATGTGTCCATTCAACTCACAGAATTTAACCTTTCTTTTGATTGAGCAGTTTGGAAACAGTTTTTTTGTAGTATGTGCAAATGGATATATGGAGCACTTTGAAGTCTGAGGTGTAAAAGTAAATGTCTTAACATAAAAACCAGACAGAAAAATTCTGAGAAACTTCTTTGTGATGTGTGCATTCATCTCACTGTGTTGAGCCTTTCTTTTGATTTAACAGTTTGGAAACACAGTTTTTGTAGAATCTGCAAGTGGATATTTGGTACAATTTTCAGCCTATGGTGGAAAAGCATACATCTTCATATTAAAACTAGACAGAAGCATTCTGAGAAACTGCTTTGTGATGTGTGCCTTCATTTCACAGAGTTGCACCTTTCTTTTGATTGAGCAGTTTTGAAACACACTTTTTGTAGAATGTGTGAGGGGATATTTGGAGCATTTTGCACCCTATAGTGGAAAAGGAAATAAATTCACTTAAAAACTACACAGAAGCATTCTGACAAACTTGTTTCTGATGTGTGCATTCATCTCACAGAGATGAACCTCTCTTTTGATTAAGCTGTTTTGAAAAACTCTTTTTGTAGAATCTGCAAGAGGATATGTGGAGCAATTTGTGGCCTATGGTGGAAAGGAAATAACTTTGCATAAAAACTAGAGAGAAGCATTCGGTTAAACCTCTTTATGATGTGAGCATTCAACATAGAAAGATGAAGCTTTGTTATGATTGAGCAGCTTGTATAACGTCTTTTTACAATATCTGCAAATGGATATTTGGAGTGCTTTGAGGCCTATAGTGGAAAAGGAAATATCTTCACATAAAATCTAGACAGAAGAATTGTGAGAAATTACTTTGTAACGTGTGCATTCAACTGACAGAGTTGAACCATTCTTTGATTGAGCAGTTTGGAAACAGTCTTTTTGTAGCATTGGCAAATGGATATTTGGAGCACTTTGAGGTCTATGGGGGAAAAGGAAATATCTTGGCATAAAAGCTAGACAGAAGTATTCTCAGAAACTTCTTTGTGATGTATGCATTCAACTCACAGAATTGAACCTTTCTTTTGATTGAGAACTTTGGAAACACTCTTTTTGTAGAATCTGCAAATGGATATTTGGAGCACTTTGGGGCCGATAGCTGAAAAGGAAATATCTTCCCATAAAAACCTGACAGAAACATTCTGAGAAACTCCTTTGTGATGTGTGCATTCCTCTTACAGAGTTGAACCCCTCTTTTGATGGAGAAGTTTTGAAACACTCTTTTTGTAGAATCTGCAAGTGTATGTTTGGAGCACTTTGAGGCCTATTGTGGAAAAGGAAATATCTTCACATAAAAACTAGACAGAAGCATTCTCAAAAACTTCTTTATGATGTGTGCATTCAACTCACACAGTTGAAGCTTCCTTTTCATTGAAGAGTTTGAAAACACTCTTCTTGTCATATCTGCAAATGGATATTTGGAGTGCGTTGAGACATATAGGTGAAAAGGAAATATCTTCACATAAAAACTAGACAGAAGGATTCTGAGAAACTACTTTGTGATGTGTGCATTCATCTCACAAAGTTGAACATTTCTTTTGATTGAGCAGCTTTGAAACACTCTTTTTGTAGAATCTGCAAGGGGATATTTGCAGCTCTTTGAGGCCTATGGTGGAAAAGGAAATAACTTCACATAAAAACTGGACAGATATGTGGTTGGAGCCAAGATGGCCGAACAGGAACAGCTCTGGTCTACAGCTCCCAGTGTGAGGGATGCAGAAGTCGGATGATATCTGCATTTCCATCTGAGGTACTGGGTTCATCTCACTATGGATGGCCAGACACTGGGCACAGGACAGTGGGTGCAGTGCACCGTGCATGAGCAGAAGAATGGTGAAGCATTGCCTCACTCAGGAAGCACAAGGGGTCAGGGAGTTCCCTTTCCTAGTGAAAGAAAGGGGTAACAGATGGCACCTGGAAAATCAGGTCACTCCCACCGTAATACTGTGTTTTTCTGACGGGCTTAAAATACTTCACACCAGGAGATTCTATGCCACACCTAGCTTGGAGGGTCCTACACCCACGGAGTCTTGCTGATTTCTAGCACAGCAGTCTGAGATCAAACGGCAAGGCAGCAGCGAGTCTGGGGGAGGGACGCCTGCCACTGCCCAGGCTTGCTTAGGTACACAAAGCAGCTGGGAAGCTCCAACTGGGTGGAGACCACCACAGCTCAAAGACGCCTGCCTGCCTCTGTAGGCTCCACCTCTGGGGGCAGGGCACACACAAACAAAAAGACAACAGTAATCTCTGCAGATTTAAATGTCCCTGTTTGAGAGATTTGAAGAGATCAATAGTTCTCCAAGCATGCAGCTGGAGATCTGAGAATGGGCAGGCTGAATCGTTAAGTGGGTCCCTGATTCCTGATCCCCAAGCAGCCTAACTGGGAGGCACCCCTCAGTAGGGGCCGACGGACACCTCACACGGCCAGGTACTCCTCTGAGAAAAACTTCCAGAGGAATGATCAGACAGCAGCATTCATGATTCAAAAAAATCCACTATTCTGCAGCCACCGCTGCTGTTACCCAGGGAAACAGAGTCTGGAGTGGACCTCTAGCAAATTCCAACTGACCTGCAGCTGAGGGTCCTGACTGTTAAAAGGAAAACTAACAAACAGAAAGGACATCCACAGCAAAATCCCACCTGTACATCACCATCATCAAAGACCAGAAGTAGATAAAACCACAAAGATGGGGAAAAAATAGAGCAGAAAAACTGGAAACTCTATAAAGCAGAGCACCTCTTCTCCTCCAAAGGAATGCAGATTATCATCAGAAATGGAACAAAACTGGATGGAGAATGACTTTGACGAGTTGGGAGAAGAAGGCTTCAGACGATCAAACTAATCCGAGCTACAGGAGGAAATTCAAACCAAAGGCAAAGAAGTTGAAATCCCTGAAAAAAATTTAGACGACTGTATAATTAGAATAACCAATACAGAGAAGAGTTTAAAGGAGCTGATGGGGCTGAAAGCCAAGACTCGAGAACTATCTGAGAAAGGCAGAAGCCTAAGGAGCTGATGAGATCAACTGGAAGAAAGGGTACGAGTGATGGAAGACAAAAGGAATGAAATGAAGTGAGAAGGGAAGTTCAGAGAAAAAAGAATAAAAAGAAATGAACAAAACCTCCAAGAAATATGGGACTATGAAAAAAGACAAAATCTACGTCTGATTGATGTACCTCAAAGTGATGGGAAGAATGGGACCAAGTGGGAAAACACTCTGCAGGATATTATCCAGGAGAACTTCCCCAATTTAGCAAGGCAGACCAACATTCAGATTCAGGAAATAAAGAGAATGCCACAAAGATACTCCTCAAGAAGAGCAACTCCAAGACACATAATTGTCAGATACACCAAAGTTGAAATGAAGGAAAAAATGTTAAGGGCAGTCAGAGAGAAAGGTCGGGTTACCCACAAAGGGAAGCCCATCAGACTAACAGCAGATCTCTTGGCAGAAACTCTACAAGTCACAAGAGAGTGGAGGGCAATATTCAACATTCTTAAAGAAAAGAATTTTCAACCCAGAATTTCATATCCAGCCAAACTAAGCTTCATAAGGGAAGGAAAAATAAAATACTTTACAGACAAGCAAATGCTGAGAGATTTTGTCACCACCAGGCCAGCCCTAAAAGAGCTCCTGAAGGAAGCACTAAACATGGAAAGGAACAACAGGTACCAGCCACTGCAAAATCATGCCAAATTGCAAAGACCACCATGGCTAGGAAGAAACTGCATCAACTAACGAGCCAAATAACCAGCTAACATCATAATGACAGGGTCAAATTCACACATAACAATATTAACTTTAAATGTAAATGGACTAAATGCTCCAATTAAAAGACACAGACTGGCAAATTGGATAAAGAGTCAAGACCCATCAGTGTGCTGTATTCAGGAAACCCATCTCACGTGCGGAGACACACATAGGCTCAAAATAACAGCGTGGAGGAAGATCTACCAAGAAAATGGAAAACAAAAAAAGGCAGGGGTTGCAATCCTAGTCTCTGATAAAACAGACTTTAACCAACAAAGATCAAAGGAGACAAAGCAGGCCATTACATAACGGTAAAGGGACCAATTCAACAAGAGGAGCTAACTATCCTAAACACATGTGCACCCAATACAGGAGCACCCAGATTCATAAAGCAAGTCCTGAGTGACCTACAAAGAGACTTAGACTCCCACACAATAATAACGGGAGACATTAATACCCCACTGTCAACATTGGACAGATCAATGAGACAGAAAGTTAACAAGGATACCCAGGAATTGAACTCAGCGGACCTAATAGACATCTACAGAACTGTCCACCCCAAATCAAGAGAATATACATTTTTTTCAGCACCACACCACACCTAGTCCAAAATTGACCACATAGTTGGAAGTAAAGCTCTGCTCAACAAACGTAAAAGAACAGAAATTATAACAAACTGTCTCTCAGACCACAGTGCAATTAAACTAGAACTCAGGATTAAGAAACTCACTCAAACCGCTCAACTACATGGAAACTCAATAACCTGCTCCTCAATGACTACTGGGTACATAATGAAATGAAGGCAGAATTAAAGATGTTCTTTGAAACCAACGAGAACAAAGACACAATGTACCAGAATCTCTGGGACACATTCAAAGCAGTGTGTAGAGGGAAATTTACAGTGCTAAGTGCCCATAAAAGAAAGCAGAAAAGCTCCAAAATTGACATCCTAACATCACAATTAAAAGAACTAGAAAAGCAAGACCAAATACATTCAAAAGCCAGCAGAAGGCAAGAAATAACTAAAATCAGAACAGAACTGAAGGAAATAGGACACAAAAAACGCTCCAGAAAATTAATGAATCCAGGATCTGCTTTTTGAAAAGATCAACAAAATTGAAAGACTGCTAGCAAGACTAATAAAGAAGAAAAGAGAGAAGAATCAAAAGGATGCAATAAAAAATGATAAAGGGGATATCACCACCGATCCCACAGAAATAAAAACTACCATCAGAGAATACTACAAACACTTCTATGCAAATAAACTAGAAAATCTAGAAGAAATGGATAAATCCCTCGACACATACATACTCCCAAGACTAAACCAGGAAGAAGTTGAATCTCTGAATAGACCAACAACAGGATCTGAAATTGTGGCAATAATCAATAGCTTACCAAGCAAAAAGAGTCCAGGACCAGATGGATTCACAGCCAAATTCTACCAGAGGTACAAGGAGGAACTGGTACCATTCCTTCTGAAACTATCCCTATCAATAGAAAAAGAGGGAATCCTCTGTAACTCATTTTATGAGTTATCAGGTTGGTATCAGTCAACCTGATGCCAAAGCCAGGCAGAGACACAACAAAAAAAGAGAATTTTAGACCAATATCCTTGATGAACATTGATGCAAAAATCCCCAATAAAATACTGGAAAACGAAATCCAGCAGCACATCAAAAAGCTTATCCACCATGATCAAGTGAGCTTCATCCCTGAGATGCAAGGGTGGTTCAATATACACAAATTAAAAATGTAATCCATCATATAAACATAACCAAACACAAAAACCACATGATTATCTCAATAGATGCAATAAAGGCCTTTGACAAAATTCAACAACACTTCAGGGTAAAAACTCTCAATAAATTAGGTATTGATGGGATGTATCTCTAAAATAATAAGAGCTATCTATGACAAACCCACAGCCCATATCATACTGAATGATCAAAAACAGGAAGCATTCACTTTGAAAACTGGCATAAGACAGGGATGCCCTCTCTCACCACTCCTATTCAACATAGTGTTGGAAGTTCTGGCTAGGGCAATTAGGCAGGAGAAGGAAATAAAGGGTATTCAATTCAGAAAAGAGGAAGTCAAATTTTCCCTGTTTGCAGATGACATGATTGTATATCTAGAAAACCCCATTGTCTCAGCCCAAAATCTCCTTAAGCTGATAAGCAACTTCAGCAAAGTCTCAGGATACAAAATCAATGTACAAAAATCACAAGCATTCTTATACTCCAACAACAGACAAACAGAGAGCCAATTCATGAGTGATCTCCCTTTCACAATTGCTTCAAAGAGAATAAAATACCAAGGAATCCAACTTACAAGGGATGTGAAGGACCTCTTCAAGGAGAACTACAAACCACTGCTCAATGAAATAAAAGAGGATACAAAGAAATGGACGAACATTCCATGCTCACGGGTAGGAAGAATCAATATCGTGAAAATGGCCATACCACCCAAGATAATTTATAGATTCAATGCCATCCCCATCAAAATACAAATGACTTTCTTCACAGAATTGGAAAAAACTACTTTAAAGTTCATATGGCACCAAAAAAGAGCCTGCATCACCAAGTCAATCCTAAGCCAAAAGAACAAAGCTGGAGGCATCACACTACCTGACTTCAAACTATACTACAAGGCTACAGTAAGCAAAACAGCATGGTGCTGGTACCAAAACAGAGATGTAGATCAATGGAACAGAACAGAGCCTTCAGAAATAACACCGCATATCTACAACTATCTGATCTTTGACAAACCTGAGAAAAACAAGCAATGGGGTAAGGATGCCCTATTTAATAAATGGTGCTGGGAAAACTGGCTAGCCATAAGTAGAAAGCTGAAACTGGATCCCTTCCTTACACCTTATACAAAAATTAATTCAAGATGGATTAAAGACTTAAACGTTAGATCTAAAACCATAAAAACCCTAAATGAAAACCTAGGCATTACCATTCAAGACATAGGCAGGGGCAAGGACTTCATGTCTAAAACACCAAAAGCAATAGCAACAAAAGCCAAAATTGACAAATGGGATCTAATTAAACTAAAGAGCTTCTGCACAGCAAAAGAAACTACCATCAGAGAGAATAGGCAACCTACAAAATGGGAGAAAATTGTCACAACCTGCTCATCTGACAAAGGGCTAATATCCAGAATCCACAATGAACACAAACAAATTTACAAGAAAAAACCAAACAACCCCAACAAAAAGTGGGTTAAAGACATGAACAGACACCTCTTGAAAGAAGACATTTATGCAGCCAAAAAACACACGAAAAAATGCTTACCATCAGTGGCCATCAGAGAAATGCAAATCAAAACCACAATGAGATACCATATCACACCATTTAGAATGACAATCATTAAAAAGTCAGGAAACAACAAGTGCTGGAGAGGATGTGGAAAAACAGGAGCATTTTTACACTGTTGGTGGGAATGTAAACTAGTTCATCCATTGTGGAAGTCAGTGTGGTGATTCCCCTAGTCAGGGATCTAGAACTAGAAATGTCATTTGACCCAACCATCCCATTACAGGGTATATACTCAAAGGACTGTAAATCATGCTGCTGTAAAGTCACATGCACACGTATGATTATTGTGGTAGTATTCACAATAGCAAACACTTGGAACCAACCCAAATGTCCAACAATGATAGACTGGATTGAGAAAATGTGGCACATATACACCATGGAATACTGTGCAGCCATAAAAAATGATGAGTTCATGTCCTTTGTAGGGACACGGATGAAATTGGAAATCATCATTCTCAGTAAACTATTGCAAGGACAAAAAAACAAACAATGCATGTTCTCACTCATTGGTGGGAATTGAACAATGAGAACACATGGACACAGGAAGGCTAACACCACACTCTGGGGTCTGTTGTGGGTTGGGGGGAGGGGGAAGGGATAGCAGTAGGAGATATACCTAATGCTAAATGATGACATAATGGGTGCAGCACACCAGCATGGCACATGTATACATATGTAACTAACCTGCACATTGTGCACATATACACTGAAACTTAAAGTGTAATAATAATAAAACAAAAAAAAAAAGAAAACTGTGAAGATATTTAATTTTCCACCATAGGACTGAAAACGCTCCAAATAGCCACTTGCAGACTCTACAAAAAGAGTGTTTCAAAACTGCTCATACAAAAGAAATGTTCACCTCTGTGAGGTGAATGCACACATCTCAAAGAAGTTTCTCTGAATGCTTCTGTCTAGTTTTTATGTGAAGATATTTCCTTTTCCACCATAGGCCACAAAACGCTCCAAATATCCACTTGCAGATTCTACAAAAATAGTTTTTCAAAACTGCTCAATTAAAAGTAAAGTTCAACACTGTGAGGTGAATTCAAACATCACAAAGAAGTTTCTCAGAATGCCTCTGTCTAATTTTTATGTGAAGATATTTCCTTTTCCAGTAGAGGACGAAATCACTCCAAATATCCACTTGCAGATTCTACAAAAAGAGTGTTTCAAAACTACTCAATCAAAAGAAAGTTTCAACTCTGTGAGATGAATGCATGCATCACAAAGAAGTTTCCCCGAATGCTTCTGTCTACTTTTTATGTGAAGATACTTACTTTTCCACATTAGGCCTTAAAGTGTCCAACTATCCACCTGCAGATTCTACAAAAAGATTGTGTCCAAACTGCTCAATCAAACGAAAGTTTCAACTCCGTGATATGAATGAATACATCTCAAAGAAGTTTCTGAGAATGTTTCTGTCTAGTTTTTATGTGAAGATATTTCCTTTTCAACATAGGCCTGAAAGCACTCCAAATATCCACTTCAAGATTCTACCAAAAGAGTGTTTCAAAATTCCTCAATCAGAAGAAAAGTTCAACTCTGTGAGCTGAATGCACATGTCAAAAAGAAGTTTCTCTGAATGCTTCTGTCTAGTTTTTATGTGAAGATATTTCCTTTACAGTTATAAGACTCAAAGCACTCCAAATATCCACTTATGGATTCTACAAATGAGTGTTTCCAAACCGCTCAACCAAAAGAAAGGTTCACCTCTGTGAGTTGAATGCACACATAACAGGTTACTGCAAATGCTTCTGTCTAGGTTTTACGTGAAGATATTACCTGTTACACCATAGTCCTCAATGTGCTCCAAATATTCACTTGCAGATTCTACAAAAAGAGTGTTTCAAACCTGCTCTATCAAAAGAAAGGTTCCACTCCCTTAGGTGAATGGGGAAAACCAAAGAAGTTTCTATGAATGCTTCTGTCTATTTTTTTATGTGAAGATATTTCCTTTTCCGCTACAGGCCTCAAAGTGCTCCAAATATCCATTTGCAGATACTGCAAAAAGAGTGTTCCCAAACGGCTCAATCAAAAGAAAGGTTCAACTCTGTGAGATGAATGCACAGATCACAAAGAAGTTCCTCAGAATGCTTCTGTCTAGTTTTTATGTGAAGATATTTCCTTTTCAGCTATAGGTTTCAAAGCGCTCCAAATGTCCATTTGCAGATACTTTATAAGAGTGTTTCCAAACTGATAAATAAAAAAAAAATGTTGAACTCTGTGACTTGAATGCACACTTCACCAAGGAGTTTTCTGAGATGGCTTCAGTCTAGTTTTCATGTGAAGATATTTCCTTTTCCACCGTAGGACACAATGCGCTCCAAATATCCACTTGCATATTCTACAAAAAGAGTGTTTCCAAACTGAAAGAAAGGGTTCAACTCTGTGAGTTGAATGCACACATCACAAAGATGTTTCTGTGTATGCTTCTGTCTACTTTTTATGAGAAGATATTTCATTTTCCACCACAGGTCTCAAAGCGCCCCAAATATCCACTTGCAGATTGTAGAAAAAGAGCATTTCAAAACTGCTCTATCAGGAGAAAGGTTCAACTTTGTGAGATGAATGCACACATCCCAAAGAAGTTTCCAGAATGCCTCTGTGTACTTTACATGTGAAGATATTTCCTTTCGACCACAGGCCTCAAAGAGCTCCAAATATCCATTTGTTGATACTACAAAAAGAGTGTTTCCAAACTGCTCAATCAAAAGAAAGATTCAACTCTGTGAGTTGAATGCACACATTGTGAAGAAGTTTCTGAGAATGCCTCTGTCTAGCTTTTATATGAAGATATTACCTTTTCCACCATAGTTCTAAAAGCACTCCAATTATCCACTTGCAGATTCTGCAAATGAGTTTTTCAAAACTGCTCAATCATCAGAATGGTTCAACTCTGTGAGGTGAATGCACACCTCACAAAGAAGTTTCTCCGAATGTTTCTGTCTAGTTTTTAAGTGAAGATATTTCCTTTTCAGCTATACGATTCAAAGTGTTCCAAATATCCATTTGCAGATATTTGAAAAAGAGAGTTCCCAAACTGCTCAATCAAAAGAACAGTTCAACTCTGTGAGTTGAATGCACACATCATAAAGAAGTTGCTGAGAATACTTCTGTCTAGTTTTTATGTGAAGGTATTTCCTTTTTCACCATAGGCCACAAAGCGCTACAAATATCCACCTGCAGATTTTACAAAACGAGTTTTAAAGCTGCTCTATCAAAAGAAAGGTTCAACTCTCTGAGACAAATGCACACATCACAAAGAAGTTTCTCAGAATGCTTCTGTGCTGATTTTATGTGAAGAAATTTCCTTTCCACCATAGATCTCAAAGCGCTCCAAATATCCATTTGCAGATATCACAGAAAGAATGTTTCCAAACTGTTCAATGAAAGGAAAGGTACAACTCTGTGAGATGAATTCACACATCACAAAGACGTTTCTCAGAATGCTTCTGTCTAGTTTTTATGTGAAGATATTTCCTTTTCAGCCGTAGGCCTCAAAGCACTTCAAATATCCATTTGCAGATACTACAAAAACAGTTTTTCCAATCTGCTCAATTGATACAAAGGTTCAACTCTACGATTTTAATGCACATATCACAAACATGTTTGTGAGAATGCATCTGTCTAGTTTTTATGTGAAGAAATTTCCTTTTCCACCATAGGCCTCAAGCGCTCCAAATATCCAGTTGTAGATTCTACAAAAAGAGTGTTTCAAAACTGCTCAATCAAAAGAAAGCTTCAACTCTGTGAAATGAATGCACACCTACCAAGATGTTTCTTAGAATGCTTCTGTCTAGTTTTTATGTGAAGATATTTCCTTTTCAGCTATAGGCTTGATAGTGCTCACATATCCATTTGCAGATACTACAAAAAGAGTGTTTCCAAACTACTCAATCAAATGAAAGGATCAACTCTGTGAGTTGAATGCTCATTTCACATAGAATTTTATGAGAAGTGCTCTGTCTAGATTTTATGTGAAGATATTTCCTTTTCCTCCACAGGCCTCACAGTGCCTCAAATATCCACCAGCTGATTCTACAAAAAGAGCATTTCAAAACTGCACAATCAAAAGGAAGCTTCAACTCTGTGAGATGAATGTGCACATCCCAAAGAAGTTTCTTAAAATGTTTCTGTTTAGTTTTTATGTGAAAATGTTTCCTTTTCCACTATAGACCTCAAAGCACTGCAAATATCCCCTTGCACATTCTGCAAAAAGAGTGTTTCAAAACTGCTCAATCAAAAAATATTTCAACTTTGTGAGATGAATGCGCACAACATGAAGTTTCTCAGAATACTTCTGTGTAGTTTTTACGTGATGATATTTCCTTTTCCACATATAGACCTCAAAGTGCTCCAAATATCCATTTGCAGGTACTACAAAAAGAGTGTTTCCAAACTACTCAATCAAAAGAAAGTTTCAACTCTGCATGAGAATGCTTCTGTCTAGTTTTCATGTGAAGATATTTCCTTTTCCACCATAGGCATCCAAGCACTCCAAATATGCACTTGCTGATTCTACAAATATACTGTTTCAAAACTGCTCAATAAATAGAAACGTTCAACTCTGTGAGATGAATGCACACATCACAAAGAAGTTTCTCAGAATGCTTCTGTCTAGTTTTTATGTGAAGATAATTCCTTTTCAGCTATAGGCTTCAAAGACCTCCAAATATCTACTTGTAGATACTACAAAAAGAGAGTTTCCAAACGGCTCAACCAAAAGAAAGCTTCAACTCTGTGAGTTGAATGCACACGTCACAAAACAGTTTCTGAGAATGCTTCTGTCAAATTTTAATGTGAACATATTTCCTTTTCCACTGTAGACCTAAATGCGCTCCAAATATCCACTTGCAGATTCTACAAAAAGAGTGTTTCACAACTCCTCAATCAAAAGAAAGGTTCACCTCAGTGAGTAGAATGTGCACATCACAAAGAAGTTTCTCAGAATGCTTCTGTCTAGTTTTTATGTGAAGATATTTACCTTTCCACCAAAGGCCTCAAAGCGCTCCAAATATTCTTTTGCAGATACTACAAAAAGAGTGTTTCCAAAGTGCTCAATCAAAAGAAAGGCTCAACTCTGTGAGTTGATTGCACAGATAACAAAGAAGTTTCTCAGAATGCTTCTTTCTAGTTTTTATGTGAAGATATTTCCTTTTCTGCCATTGGCCTCAAAGCACTCCAAATATCCACTTGCAGATTCAACAAAAAGTGTGTATCAAACCTACTCAATCAAAAGAAAGTTTCAAAACTGTGAGATGAATGCACACATAACAAAGAAGTTTATTGGAATGCTTCTGTCTAGTTTTTATGTGAAGATATTTCCTTTTCAGCTATAGGCCTCGAAGCACTCCAAATATCCATTTGCAGATACTACAAAAAGAGTGTTTCCAGACCGCTCACTCAAAAGAAAGGTTCAACTCTGTGAGTTTAATGCACACATCACAAAGAAGTTTCTGAAAATGCTTCTGTCTAGTTTTTATGTGAAGATATTTCCTCTTCCACCATAGGCCTCAAAGTGCTCCAAATATCAACTGGCAGATTCTACAAAGTGTGTTTCAGAAATGCTCAATCAAAACAAAGGTTCAATTCTGTGAGATGAATTCACACCTCACAAAGAAGTTTCTCAGAATGCTTCTGTTTAGTTTTTATGTGAAGATATTTCCTTTTCCGCTATGGGCCTCAAAGTGCTCCAAATATCCTTTTGCAGATACTACACAAAGTGTGTTTCCAAACTGTTCAATCAAAAGAAAGATTCAACTCTGTGAGTTGAACGTACACATCACAAAGAAGTTTCCGAGAATGCTTCTGTCTACTTTTTATGTGAAGATATCTTCTTTTTCACCATAGGCCTCAAAGCGCTTGAAATATCCACTTGCAGATTTTACAAATAGAGTATTTTGAAATTGCTCAATCAAAAGAGAAGTTCAAGTTTCTCAAAATGTTTTGCTCTAGTTTTTATGTGAAGGTATTTACTTTTCAGCTATAGGCCTCAAAGCACTCCAAATATCCATTTGCAGTTACTATGAAAAGGGTGTTTCCGTACTGCTCAATCAAAAGAACAGTTCAACTCTGTGAGTTGAATGCCCACATCACAAAGAAGTTTCTGAGAATGCTTCTGCCTAGTTTTTATATAAATATATTACCTTTTCCACCAAGGGCCTCAAGGCACTCCAAACATCCTATTGCAGATTCTACAAAAGGAGGGTTTAAAAACTGCTCAATCAAAAGAAAGTTTCAACCCTGTGAGATGAACACACACATCACAAAGTAGTTTCTCCGAAAGCTTCTGTCTAGGTTTTATGTGAAGATATTTCCTTTTCAGCTCTAGGCCTCAAAGCACTCCAAATATCCATTTGCAGATACTACAAAAAGGGTGTTTCCGAACTGCTCAATAAATAAAAAGGTTCAACTCTGTGTGAGAATGCTTCTGTCTAGTTTTCATGTGAAGATATTTCCTTTTCCACCATAGGCCTCAAAGTGCTCCAAATGTCCACTTGCAGATTCTAAAAAAGACTGTTTCAAAACGGCTTAATCAAAAGAAAGTTTCAACTCTGTGAGATTAAGGCTCACATCACAAAGAAGATTCTCAGAATGCTTCTGTCTAGTTTTTATGTGATGATAATTTCTTTTAAGCTATAGGCCTCAAAGTGTTCCAATATCCATTTGCAGATACTACAAAAAGAATGTTTATAAACTGCTCAATCAAAAGAAACGTTCAAATCTGTGTGAGAATGCTTATGTCTAGTTTTCATGTGCAGATATTTCCTTTTCCACCATAGGCCTCAAAGCACTCCAAATATCCACTTACAAATTCTATGATAAGACTGTTTCAACATGGCTCAATTAAAGGAAAGTTCAACTCTGTAATATGAATGCACACATCACAAAGAAGTTTCGGAGAATGCTTCTGTCTTGTTTTTAATGTGAAGATATTTCCTTTTCAGCTACAGACCTCAAAGGGCTCCTAACATCCATTTGCAGATACTACTAAGATAGCGTTTCTTAACTGCTCAATCCAAAGAAAGGTTCAACTCTGTGAGATTAATGCACACATCACAAAGAAGTTTCAAAGAATGCTTCTGTCTTGTTTTTCTGTGAAGATATTTGCTTTTCCACCATATGCCTCAAACCAAACAAAATATCCACTTGCATATGCAACAAAAAGAGTGTTTCAAAACTGCTCAACCAAAGGAAAGGTTCAACTCTGTGAGATGATGGCACACATCACAAATAAGTTTCACTGAATTTTTCTCTCTATTTTTTATGTGAGGGTATTTCCTTTTCAGCTATAGGCCTCAAAGTGCTCCAAATATCCATTTGCAGATACTACAAAAACAGTGTTTCCAAACTACTCTATCAAAAGAAAGGTTCAAAACTGTGAGTCGAAGGCACACATCCCAAATAAGTTTCTGAGAATGCTTCTGTCTAATTTTTATGTGAAGATATTTCATTTTCCACTGTAGGCCTCAAAACACCCCAAATAACCATTTGCGGATTTTACAAAAATAGTGTCTCAAATCTTCTCAATCAAAAGAAAGTTTCAATTCTGTGAGATGAAGGCACACATCACACAAAGTTTCTCACAATGCTTCTGTCTAGTATTTATTTGGAGATATTTCCTTTTAAGCTATGAGTCTCAAAGCGCTCCAAATATCCATTTGCAGATACTACAAAAAGAATATTTCCAAACTGTTCAATGAAAAGAAATGTTCAACTCTGTGAGTTGAATGCACACATCACAAATAAGTTTCTGAGAATACTTCTGTCTAGTTTTTATGAGAAGATATTTTCTTTTCCACCATAGGCCTCAAAGCACTCCAAATATCCATTTGCAGATACTATAAAAACAGTGTTTCCAAACTGCTCAATCAAAAGAAGGTTTGAAATCTTTGAGTTGAATGCACACATTACAAAGATGTTTCTGTGAATGCTTCTGTCTATTTATTATATGAATATATTTCCTTTTCCACCATAGGCCTCAAAGTGCTCCAAATATCCATTTGCAGATTCTACAAAAAGAGTGTTTCAAAACTGCTCAACCAAAGAAAGATTCACCTCTCTGAGGTGAATACTCACATCACAAAAAAGTTTCTCTTAATGCTTCTGTCTAGTTTTTATGTGAATATATTTCCCTTTCAGCTATAGGCCTCTTAAGCACTCCAAATATCCATTTACAGTTACTGCAAAAAGAGTGTTTCCAAACTGTTCAATCAAAAGAAAGTTTCAACTCTGTGAGTTGAACACACACATCACAAAGAAGATTATGAGAATGCTTCTGTCTAGTTTTCATGTGAAGATATTTCTTTTTTTTAAACAATTCATTTTGTTTATTGTTGTGAAGATTACAATAAATAACACATGTAAGTCTTGCATATGTTATGTGCTCATTATATAGTGTTCCTCATTCTTTTTTATTTTATTATTATACTTTAAGTTTTAGGGTACATGTGCACAATATGCAGGTTAGTTACATTTGTATATATGTGCAATGCGTGTGTGCTGCAGCCGTTAACTCGTTATTTAGCTTTAGGTATATCTCCTATAGCTCTCCCTCCCCCCTCCACCCCCACCACAAATGTCCCCAGAATGTGATGTTCCCCCTCATGTGTCCATGTGTTCTCATTGTTCAATTCCCACCTATGAGTGAGGATATGCGGCGTTTAGTTTTTTGTTCTTGCTATAGTTTACTGAGAATGATGATTTCCAATTTAATCCATGTCCCAACAAAGGACATGAACTCATCATTTTTTATGGCTGTGTAGTATTCCATGGTGTATATGTGCCACATGTTCTTAATCCAGTCTATCATTGTTGGACATTTGGGTTGGTTCCAAGTCTTTGCTGTTGTGAATAGTGCCACAATAAACATAGGAGTGCATGTGTCTTTACAGCAGCATGATTTATAGTCCTTTGGGTATATACACACTAATGGGATGCCTGAGTCAAATGATATTTCTAGTTCTAGGAGCCACACTGACTTCCACAAGGGATGAACTAGTTTACTTCCTTCTGAAACTATTCTAATCAATAGGAAAAGAGGGAATCCTCCCTAACTCATTTTATGAGGCCAGCATCATCCTGATATTAAAGAAAGGCAGAGATAAAATGAAAAAAGAGAATTTTAGACAAATATCCTTGAAGAACATTGATACAAAAATCCTCAATAAAATACTGGCAAATTGAGTCCAGCAGCACATCAAAAAGCTTATTCATCATGATCAATTTGGCTTCATTCCTGGGATGCAAGGCTGTTTCAATATACACAAATCAATAAATGAAATCCAGCATATAAACAGAACCAAAGACAAAAAACACACGATTATCTCAATAGATGCAGGAAAAGCCTTTGACAAAATTCAACAACACTTCATGCTAAAAACTCTCAATAAATTAGGTATTGATGGAACGTATCTCAAAATAATAAGAGCTATCTATGACAAACCCACAGCCAATATCATACTGAATGGGCAAAAACAGGAAGCATTTCCTTTGAAAACTGGCACAACACAGGGATGCCCTCTCCCACCATTCCTATTCAACATAGTGTTGGAAGTTCTGGCCAGGGCAATTAGGCAGGAGAAGGAAATAAAGGGTATTCAATCAGGAAAAGAGGAAGTCAAATTGTCCCTGTTTGCAGATGACATGATTGTATATCTAGAAAACCCCATCATCTCAGCCCAAAATCTCCTTAAGCTGATAAGCAACTTCAGCAAAGTCTCAGGATACAAAATCAATGTATACAAATCACAAGCATTCTTATACACCAATAACAGACAAACAGAGAGCCAAATCATGAGTGAACTCCCATTCACAATTGCTTCAAAGAGAATAAAATACATAGGAATCGAACTTACAAGGGATGTGAAGGACCTCTTCAAGGAGAAGTACAAACCAATGCTCAAGGAAATAAAAGAGGATACAAACAAATGGAAGAACATTCCATGCTCATGGGTAGGAAGAATCAATATCATGAAAATGGCCACACTGCCCAAGGTAATTTATAGATTCAATGCCATCCCCATCAAGCTACCAATGGCTTTCTTCACAGAATTGGAAAAAACTACTTTAAAGTTCATATGGAACCTTAAAAGAGCCCGCATCCCCAAGTCAATCCTAAGCCAAAAGAACAAAGCTGGAAGCATCATGCTACCTGCCTTCAAACTGTACTACAAGGCTACAGTAACCAAGACACCATGGTACTGGTACCAAACAGAGATAGAGATCAATGGAACAGAACAGAGCCCTCAGAAATAATGCCACATATCTACAACTATCTGATCTTTGACAAACCTGAGAAAAACAAACAATGGGGAAAGGATTCCCTATTTAATAAATGGTGCTGGGAAAACTGGCTAGCCATATGTAGAAAGCTGAAACTGGATCCCTTCCTTACAACTTATACAAAAATTAATTCAAGATGGATTAAAGACTTAAACGTTAGACCTAAAACCATGAAAACCCTAGAAGAAAACCAAGGCATCACCATTCAGGATAGAGGCATGGGCAAGGACTTCATGCCTAAAACAACAAAAACAATGGCACCAAAGCCAAAATTGACAAATGAGATCTAACTAAACTAAAGAGCTTCTGCACAGCAAAAGAAACTACCAACAGAGTAAACAGGCTACCTACAAAATGGGAGAAAATTTTCACACCCTACTCATCTGACAACTAATATCCAGAATCTACAATGAACCCAAACAAATTTACAAGAAAAAAACAAACAACACCATCAAAAAGTGGGCGAAGGACATGAACAGACACTTCTCAAAAGAAGACATTTATGCACCCAATAAAATCATGAAAAAATGCTCACCATCAGTGGCAATCAGAGAAATGCAAATCAAAACTACAATGACATACCATCTCACACCAGTTAGAATGACAATCATTAAAAAGTCAGGAAACAACATGTGCTGGAGAGGATGTGGAGAAAGAGGAACACTATTACACTGTCGGTGGGACTGTAAACTAGTACATGTGAAGATATTTCCTTTTTCACCATAGGCCTCAAAGTGCTCCAAATATCCACCTGCAGATCCTACAAAAAGAATGCTTGAAAACTGCTCAATCAAAACAAACGTTCAACTCTGTGAAAAGAGTGCACATATCACAAAGAAATTTCTCAGAATGCTTCTGTCTAGCTAATTTGTGAAGATATTTCATTTTCCACCATAGGCCTCAAAGCACTCCAAATATCCATTTACAGATACGACAAAAACAGTGTCTCCAAACTGCTCAATGAAAAGTAAGGTTCAACTCAGTGAGTTGAATGCGCACATCACTAAGAAGTTTCTGAGAAAGCTTCTGTCTAGTTTATATGGAGAGATATTACCTTTTCCACCATAGGCCTCAAAGCTCTCCAAATATCCACATGCAGATTTTACAAAAAGACTGTTTCAAAACTTCTCAGTCAAAAGAAAGGTTCAACTAAGTGAGTTGAATGCACTCATCACAAAGGAGTTACTGAGTATGCTACCGTCTACTTTTATGTGATGATATTTCCTTTTCCACCGAAGGCCTCAAAGCCCTTAAAATGCCCACTTGCGAATCCTACAAAAAGAGTGTTTCAAAACTGCTCAATCAAAGGAAAGTTTCAACTCTGTAAGATGAATTCACACCTCACAAACAAGTTTCTCAAAATGCTTCTGTCCAGTTTTTATGTGAAGATATTTCCTTTTCAGCTATAGGCCTCAAAGCACCCAAAATATCCATTTGTACTTACTACACAAATATTGTTTCCAAACTGCTCAATCAAAAGAAAAGTTCAACTCTGAGAGTGAAATGCACACTTCACAAAGAAGTTTCTGAGAATGCCTCTGTCTAGTTTTTACGTGAAGTTATTTCCTTTTCCATCTTAGGCCACAATGTGCTCCAAATATCCACTTGCAGAATCTACAAAAAGAGGGTTTCAAAACTTCTCAATCAACAGAAAGTTTCAACTGTGTGAGACGAATGCACACATCCCAAAGAAGTTTCTTAGAATGCTTCTCTCTAGTTTTTATGTGAAGATATTTCCTTTTCCACCAGTAGGCATCAAAGCACTCCAAATATCCATTTGCAGTTCCTACAAAAAGAGTGTTTCCAAACTGCTCAATCAAAAGAAAGGTTCAAATCTGTGAACTGAATGCACTCATCACAAGAAGCTTTTGAGAATGCTTCTGTCTAGTTTCTATGTGAAGATATTTCCTTTTAAAACATAGACTTCAAAGCACTCCAAATATCCACTTGCAGATTCTACAAAAAGAGTGTTTCAAAATGGCTCAGTCAAAAGAAACTTTCAACTCTGTGAGATCAATGTGCACATAAAAAAGAAGTTTCTCAGAATGCTTATGTCTAGTTTTTATGTGAAGATATTTCCTTGTCCACCATAGGCATCAAAGTGCTCCAAATATTCACTTGCAGATTCTACAAAAACAGTGTTTAAAACTGCACAATCAAAAGAAAGGTTCAATTCTGAGAGCTGAATGCACACATCGAGAATAAGTTTCTGAGCATGCTTCCGTCTAGTTTTTATGTGAAAATATTCCCTTTTACACCATAGGCCTCTAAGCCCTCCAATTATTCACTTGCAGATTCTACAAAAACAGTGTTTACAAACTGCACAATCAAAAGAAAGGTTCAATTCTGAGAGTTGAATGCACACATCGAAAATAAGTTTCTGAGCATGCTTCCGTCTAGTTTTTATGTGAAAATATTCCCTTTTACACCATAGGCCTCTAAGCCCTCCAATTATTCACTTGCAGATTCCACAAAAAGAGTGTTTACAAACTGCACAATCAAAAGAAAGGTTCAATTCTGAGAGTTGAATGCACACATCAAAAAAGTTTCTGAGCATGCTTCCGTCTAGTTTTTATGTGAAGATATTTCCTTTTACAACATAGGCCTCTCAGACCTCCAAATATACACCTGCAGATGCTACAAAAAGAGTGTTTCCAAATTGCTCAATCAAAAGAAAGGTTCAATTCTGTCAGTTGAATGCACACATCACAAAGATGTTTCTGATAATGCTTCTGTCTAGTTTATATGTGGAGATTTTCCTTTTCCACAATAGGCCTCAAAGCGCTCCAAATAACCACTTACAGATTCTACAAAAAGAGTGTTTCAAAACTTCTCAATCAAAAGAATGGTTCAGCACTGTGAGATGAATGCACACTTCACAAAGTATTTTCTCAGAATGCTTCTGTCTAGTTTTTATGGGAAGATATTTCCTTTTCCTCCATAGGCCTTAAAGCACACACAATATCCACTTGCAGATTCTACAAAAAGAGTGTATCAGGACTTCTCAATCAAAAGAAAGGTTCAACTCTGTGAGATGAAGGCACACATCCCAAAGAAGTTTCTCAGAATGCTTCGGTCTAGTTTTTATGTGAAGGTATTTCCTTTTCAGCTACAGGACTCAAAGTGCTCCTAATATGCACTTGCGGTTACTACAAAAAGAGCGTCCCCAAACTGCTCAA
Source organism: Pan troglodytes (assembly GCF_028858775.2). Lineage (NCBI taxonomy): Eukaryota > Metazoa > Chordata > Mammalia > Primates > Hominidae > Pan > Pan troglodytes. Next base: position 56,437,352 of record NC_072407.2, read on the forward strand.
TCAAAAGAAAGGTTCAACTCTGAGAGTTAAATGCACACATCACAAAGAAGTTTCTGAGAATGCTTCTGTCTAGTTTCTATGTGAAGATATTTATTTTCCAACGTAGGCCTCAAAGCACTCCAAATATCCACTTGCAGATTCTACAAAAGGAGTGTTTCAAAATTGCTCAATCAAAAGAAAGGTTCAACTCTGTGAGACGAATGCGCACATAAAAAGAAGTTTCTCAGAATGCTTCTGTCTAGTTTTTATTTGAAGATATTTCCTTTTCCAATGTAGGCCTCAAATTGCTCCAAATATCCACTCTCAGATTCTACAAAAAGAGTATTTCCAAACTGCTCAATTGAAAGAAAGGTTCAAATCTGTCAGTTGAATGCAAACATCGCAAAGTATTTTCTGAGAATTCTTCTGTCTAGTTTTTATGTGAAGATATTTCCTCTTCCACCAGAGGCTTCAAAGTGCTCCAAATATCCACCTGCAAATACTACAAAAAGAGGTTTGCAAAACTTCTCAATAAAAAGAAAGTTTCAACTCTGTGAGATGAAGGCGCACTTCACAAAGAAGTTTCTGAGAATGCTTCTGTCTAGTTTTTATATGAGGATATTTCCTTTTCAGCCATAGGCCTGAAAGCGCTCCAAATATCCATTTGCAGTTACTACAAAAAGAGTGTTTCCAAACTGCTCAATCAAAAGAAATGTTCAACTCTGAGAGTTGAATGCACACATCACAAAGAAGTTTCAGAGAATGCTTCTGTCTAGTTTTTATGTGAAGATATTTCCTTTTCCACCAGTAGGCATCAAAGCACTCCAAATATCCATTTGCAGTTCCTACAAAAAGAGTGTTTCCAAACTACTCAATGAAAAGATAATTTCAACACTTTATGTGAATGCTTCTGTCTAGTTTTCATGAGAAGATATTTCCTTTTTCCCCATAGGCCTCAAAGTGCTCCAAATATGCACTTGCAGATTCTACAAATAGACTGTTTCAAAACTGCTGAATCAATAGAAACATTCAACACTGTGAGATGAATGCACACATCACAAAGAAGTTTCTCAGAATGCTTCTGTCTAGTTTTTATGTGAAGATATTTCCTTTTCCACCATTGGCCTCAAAGCACTCCAAATATCCACTTGCAGATTCAGCAAAATGTGTGTCAAAATTGCTCAATCAAAAGAAAGTTTCAACTCTGTGAGATGAATGCACACATCACAAAGAAGTTTCTAAGAATGATTCTGTCTAGTTTTTATGTGAAGATATTTCCTTTTCATCTATAGGACTCAAAGCGCTCCAAGTATCCATTTACAGATACTAGAAAAAGAGTGTTTCCAAACTGCTCACTCAAAAGAAAGGTTCAACTCTGTGAGTTGAATGCACACATCCAAAGAAGTTTCTGGGAATGATTCTGTCTAGTTTTTATGTGAAGATATTTCCTTTTCCACCGTAGGCCTCAAAGCGCTCCAAATATCTACTGGAAGATTCTACAAAAAGTGTGTTTGAAAATTGCTCAATCAAAAGAAAAATTCAACTCTTTGAGACGAATTCACCAAGACAAAGAAGTTTCTCAGAATGCTTCCATCTTGTTTCCATGTGAAGATATTTCCTTTTCTGCTATGGGCCTGAAAGCACTTCAAATATTCTTTTGCAGATATTACACAAGGAATATTTCCAAATTGCTTAATCAAAAGAAAGATTCAACTCTGTGAATTGAAGGCACACATCACAAAGCAGTTTCTGAGAATGCTTCTGTCTAGTTTTTATGTAAAGATATTTCCTCTTCCACCATAGGCCACAAAGCACTCCAAATATCCACTTGCAGATTCTACAAATAGAATGTTTCAAAACTGTTCAATCAAAAGAAAATTTCAGGTATCTCTGAATGCTTCTGTCTAGTTTTTATGTGAAGATATTTCCTTTTTAGCTATAAGCCTCAAAGCACTTAAAATATCCATTTGCAGTTACTACAAAAAGAGTGTTTCCAAACTGCTCAATCAAAAGAAAAGTTCAACTCTGAGTGATGAATGCACACATCACAAAGAAGTTTCTGAGAATTCTTCTGTCTAGTTTTTATGTGAAGATATTTCCTTTTCCACCATAGGCCTCAAAGTGCTCCAAATATCCACTTTCAGATTCTACAAAAAGAGTGTTTCCAAACTGCTCTATCAAAAGAACCTTTCAACCCCATGAGATGAATGTGCACATCCAAAGAAATTTTTCAGAAAGCTTCTGTCTAGTTTTTATGTGAAGATATTTCCTTTTCCATCATAATAGGCCTCAAAGTGCTCCAAATATCCACTTGCAGATTCTACAAATAGAGTATTTCAAAATTGCTCAATCAAAAGCAAGGCTCAACTCTGTGAGGTGAATGCACACATCACAAACAAGTTTCTCAGAATGCTTCTGTCTAGTTGTTATGTGAAAATATTTCCTTTTCAACATAGGACTCAAAGCGGTCCAAATATCCATTTGCAGTTACTACAAAAACAGTTTTTCCAAACTGATCAATCAAAAGAAAGATTCAGCTCTGTGAGATGTATGAGCACTTCACAAAGAAGTTCCTCAGAATGCTTCTGTCTAGTTTTATGTGAAGTTATTTGCTTTTCCACCGTAGGCCTCAAAGCGCTCAGAATATCCACTTGCAGATTCTACAAAAAGAGTGTTTCCAAACTGCTCAATCAAAAGAAAGGTTCAACTCTGTAAGATGAAAGTACACAACACAAAGAAGTTTCTCAGAATGCTTCTCTCTAGTTCTTACATAAAGATATTGCCTTTTCAGCTATAAGTCTCAAAGCATTCCAAATATCCATTTGCAGTTACTACAAAAAGAGTGTTTCCAAACTGCTCAATCAAAGGAAAGGTTTAACTACGAGAATTGAATGCACACATCACAGAAGAGTTTCTGAGAATACTTCTGTCTAGTTTCTATGTGAAGATATTTCCTTTTCCACCACAGGACTCAAAGCACTCCTAATGTCCACTTGCAGATTCTACAAAAAGAGTGTTTCAAAAATCTTCAATCAAAAGAATTGTTCAACTCTGTGAGATGAATGCAAACATTAAGAAGTTTCTCAAAATTCTTCTGTGTAGTTTTAATGTGAAGATGTTTCCTTTTCAGCTTTAGGCCACAAAGCGTTCCAAATATTCCTTTGCAGTACTCCAAAATAGTGTTTCCAAACTGCTCAATCAAAACAAAAGTTCAACTCTGAGTGTTGAATGCACACATCACAAAGAAGTTTCTGAGAATGCTTCTGTCTAGTTTTTATGTGAAGATATTTCCTTTTTCACAACAGGCCTCAAAGTGCTCCAAATATCTGCTTGCAGATTTTGCAAAAAAAGTGTTTCAAAACTGCTCAATCAAAAGAAAGGTTTAACTCTGTGAGATGAATGCACATATCACAAAGAAGTTTCTCAGAATGCTTCTATCTAGTTTTTATGTGAAGATATTTCCTTTTCAGCTATAGGCCTCAAAGCACTCCAAATATACAATTGCAGTTACCACAAAAAGCATGTTTCCAAGCTACTGAATCAAAGGAAAGGTTCAACTCTCTGAGTTGAATGCACACATCACAAAGAAGTTTCTGAGAATGGTTCTGTCAAGTTTCTATGTTTAGATATTTCCTTTTTGGCAATAGGCCATAAAGCGTTCCAAATATCCACTTGCAGATCCCACAGAAAGAGTGTTTCAAAACAGCTCAATCAAAAGATAGATTCAACACTGTGAGACGAATGGCACATCCAAAGAAATTTCTCAGAATGCTTCTGACTAGTTTTCATGTGAAGATATTCCCTTTTCCACTATTGGCCTCAAAGCACTCCAAATATCCACTTGCAGATTATACAAAAAGAGTTTTTCCAAACTGCTAAATCAAAAGAAAATTTCATCTCTGTAAGTTGAAGACACACATCATAAAGAAGTTTCTGAGAATGCTTCTGTCTAGTTTTTATGTGAAGATATTTGCCTCTTGACCATAGGCCTCAAAGTGCTCCAAATATCCACTTGCAGATTCTATGAAAAGTGTGTTTCAAAGCTGCTCAATCAGAAGAAAGGTTCAACTCTCTGACCTCAATGCACACATCACAAAGAAGTTTCTCAGAATCCTTTTGTCTAGTTGCTATATGAAGATATTTGCTTTTCCACCATAGGTCTCAAAGCGCTCTGAATATACACTTGCAGAATTTACAAATAGAGTGTTTCAAAACTTCTCAATGAAAATAAATGTTCAAATCTGTGAGGTGAATCCACACAACACAAAGAAGTTTCTGAGAATGCTTCCGTGTAGTTTTTATGTGAGGATATTTCCTTTTCAGCTACAAGCCTGAAAGAGCTCCATATATCCATTTGCAGTTACTACAAAAAGAGTGTTTCCAAACTGCTCAATCAAAAGAAAGGGTAAGCTCTGAGAGTTGAATGCACACACCACAAAGAAGTTTCTGGGAATGCTTCTGTCTAGTTTTTATGTGAAGATATTGCACTCACAGTGTTGAACACGTCTTTTGATTGAGCAGTTTTGAAACAGTCTTCTTGTAGAATCTGCAAGTGGATACTTGGAGCGCTTTGAGACCTATGGTAGAAAAGGAAATATATTCACATAAAAACTGGACAGAAGCATTCACAGAAACTTCTTTGGGATGTGTGCATTCCACTCAAAGTGTTTAACCTTTCTTTTGATTCAACAGTTGGAAACACTCTTTTTGTAGTATCCACAAATGGATATTTGGAGCACTTTGAGGCCCATAGCTGAAAAGGAAATATCTTCTCATAAAAACTAGACAGAAGCATTCAGAGAAACTTCTTTGTGATGTGTGCATTCACCTCACAGACTAGAATGTTTCTTTTGATTGAGCAGTGTTGAAACAATCTTTTTGAATCTTCTGCAAGTGGATATTTGGACAGCTTTGAGGTCTATGGTGGAAAAGGAAATATCTTCACATAAAAAGTAGAGAGAAGGATTCTGAGAAACTTCTTTTCGATGTGTGCACACAACTCACAGAGTTGAACTTTCTTTTGATTGAGCAGCTTGGAAACACTCTTTTTGTAGTATCTGCAAATTTATATTTTGAGTGCTTTGAGACCTGTTGCTTAAAAGGAAATATCTTCACATAAAAACTAGACAGAAGCATTCTGAGAAACTTCTTTTGGATGTCGGCATTCATCTCACAGAGTTGAACCTTTCTTTTGATTGAGTAGTTTTGAAAAACTCTTTTTGTAGAATCACCAAATTGATATTTTGAGCGCTTTTAGGCCTACGGTGGAAAAGGAAATATCTTCACCTAAAAACTAGACTGAAGCATTCTCAGAAACTTCTTTGGGATGTGTGTGTTCAACTGACAGTGTTGAACTTTTCTTTTGATTGAGCAGATTGGAAACACTCTTTTTTAGTGTCTGCAAATGGATATAAGAGTGCTTTCAGGCCTATAGCTGAGGAGAAAATGTCTTCACATAAAAACTAGAGAGAAGCACTCAGAGAAATTTCTTTGTAATGTGTGCATTCTCCTCACAGTGTTGAACATTTCTTTTCATTGAGCAGCTTGGAAACACTCTTTTTGTAGAATCTGCAGGTGGATATTTGGAGCACTTCGAGGCCTAGAGCTGAAACGCAGATATCTTCACATAAAAACTGGAAAGAAGAATTCTGAGAAACTTCTTTGTGATGTTTGCATTCATCTCACAGAGCTGAAAATTTCTTTTGGTTGAGCTGCTTTGAAACACTCTGTTTTCCAATCTGCAAGTGGATTCAATTCAAAGAATTGAACCTTTCCTTTGATTGACCAGTTTGGAAACACTCTTTTTGTAGTGTCTGCAAATGGATATTTGCAGCGCTTTGAGGCCTCTTGCTGAAAATGAAATATCCTCACGTAAAACTAGATAGAAGCATTCTGAGAAACTTCTTTGTGATGTGTACATTCATCTCACAGAGTTGAAACTTTCTTTTGATTGAGCAGTTTTGAAACACTCGCTTGGTGGAATCTGCAATAGGATATTTGCAGCTCTATGAAGCCTATGTTGGAAAAGGAAATATCTTCACATAAAAACTAGACAGAAGCATTCTCAGAAAATACTTAGTGATGTGTGCATTCATCTCATGGAGAAGAACCTTTCTTTTGATGGAGCAGTTTGGAATCAGTCTTTTTGTACTATCTACAAAAGGGTATTTGGAGTGCTTTCAGGCCTGTGGTGGAAAAGAAATATCTTCACATAAAAACTAGATAAAAGCACTCTGAGAAACTTCTTTTTGATGTGCATATTCCTCTCATAGAGTTGAACCTTTCTTTCGACTGAGCAGTTTTGAATCACTCTTTTTTTTAATCTGCAAGAGGATATTTTGTTTGCTTGGAGGCCTATGGTGGAAAAGTAAATATCTTCACATAAAAACTAGATAGAACATTCTGAGAAACTACTTTGTGATGTGTGCTTTCAACTCACAGTGTTGAAACTTTCTTTTGATTGAGCAGTTTGGAAACATTCTTTTTGTTGTATCTGCAAATGGATATTTGGAGCGATTGGAGGCATATAGCTGAAAAGGAAGTATCTTCACATAAAACTAGACAGAAGCATTCTGAGAAACGTCTTAGTGATAGATGCATTCATCTCGTAGAATTGCACCTTTCTTTTAATTAAGCAGTTTTGAAACTCTCTTTTTGAAGAATCTGCAAGTGGATATTTGGAGCGCTTTAAGGCCTATGGTGGAAAAGGAAATATCTTCACATAGAAACTATACAGAAGCATTCTCAAAAACTTCTTTGGTATGTGTGCATTCAACTCTCATATTTGAAACTTTCTTCTGATTGAGCAGTTTGGAAACACTCTTTTGTAGTATCTGCAAATGGATAATTTCAGCGCTTTGAGGCCTACAGCTGAAACGGAATTATCTTCACATAAAAAGTAGACAGAAGCATTCTGAGATACTTCTTTGGGATGTGCACATTTATCTCACAGAGTTGAACCTTTCTATTGATTGACCAGTTTGAAACACTCTTATTGCAGAATCCACAAGTGGATATTTGGAGCCCTTTGAGGCCACTGGTGGAAAGTGAAATATCTTCACATAAAAAGTAGACAGAATCATTCTCAGAAACTTCTTTGTGATGTGTGCATTCAACATAGACAGTTGAACTTTTCTTTTGATTGAGCAGTTTGGAAACATTATTTTTGTAGTATCTGCAAATGGATATTTGGATTTCTTCGAGGCCTATAGCTGAAAAGGAAATATCTTCACAAAAAAACTGGACAGAAGCATTCTGAGATACTTCTTTGTGATGTGTGCATTCATCTTACAGAGTAGAAACTTTCTTTTGCTGAACAGTTTTGAAACACTCTTTTGGTAGAATCTGCAAGTGGATATTTGGAGTGCTTTGAGGCCTATGTCAGAAAAGAAATATCTTCACATAAAAACTAGACAGAAGCATTCTCAGAAACTTCTTTGTGATCTGTGCATTCAACTCACAGAGTTGAACCTTTCTTTTGACTCAACAGTTTGGAAACACTCTTTTTGAAGAAGCTATCAGTGGATATTTGCAGCGCTTTGAGGCCTACAGTGGGAAAGAAAATATCTCCACATAAAAACTATACAGAAGCATTCTCAGAAACTTCTTTGAGATGTGTGCATTTAACTCACAGAGTTGAACCTTTCTCTTGATTGAGCAGTTTGGAAACACTCTTTTTGTAGTAAATGCAAATGGATATTTGGAGCACTTTGAGGCCTATAGCTGAAAGGGAAATATCTTCACATAAAAACTGGACAGAAGCATTTGGAGAAACTTCTTTGTGAAGTGTGCATTCATCTCACAGAGTTGAACTTTTCTCTTGATTGAGCTATTTTGAAACACACTTTTGGTAGAAGATGCAAGTGGATATTTGGAGTGCTTTGAGGCCTATGTTGGAAAAGGAAATATCTTCACATAAAAACTAGACAGAAGCATTCTCAGAAACTACTATGTGATGTGTGCATTCGACTCAGAGAGTTGAACCTTTCTTTTGATAGAGCAGTTTTGAAACACTCTTTTTATAGAATCTGCAAGTGGATATTTGTAAAGCTTTGAGGCCTGTGTTGCAAAAGGAATTATCTTCATTTAAAAACTAGACAGAAGCATTGTCAGAGACTTCTTTGTGATGTGTGCATTCAACTCACAGAGTTGAACTTTTCTTTTGATTGAACCGTTTGGAAACACTCTTTTTGTAGTATCTGCAAATGGAATTTTGAATGCTTTTAGGCCTATAGTTGAAAATGAAATATCATCACATAAAAACTTGACAGAAGCATTCTGAGAAACTACTTTGTAATGTGTGCATTCATCCCACAGAGTTGAACCTTTCTTTGGATTCAGCAGTTTTTAAACACTCCTTTTGTAGACTCTGCAAATGGATATTTAGAGCACTTTGAGGCCTGTGGTGGAAAAGGAAATATCTTCACATGAAAACTAGATAGAAGCATTCTCAGAAAATTCTCCATGATGTGTGCTTTCCTTTCACAGAGTTGAATCTTTCTTTTGATTGAGCTATTTGGAAACTCTCTTTTTGTACTATCTGCAAATGGATATTTTGTTCACTTTGAGGCGTATAGTTGAAAAGAAAATATCTTCACATAAAAACTACACAGAAGCATTCTCAGACACTTGTTTGTTTTGTGTGCATTCATCTCACCGAGTTGAACCTGTCATTGATTGAGCAGTTTTGAAACACTGTTTTTGTAGAAGCTGCAAGTGGATATTTGGAGTGCTTTGAAGCCTATGGTGGGAAAGGAAATATCTTCTCATGAAAACTAGACAGAAGCATTCGGAGAAACTTCTTTGTGATGTGTGCATTCATCTCACAGAGTTGAAACTTTCTTTTCTTTGAGTAGTTTTGAAACTCTCTTTTTGTGGAATCTGCAACTGGATGATTGGAGTGCTTTGAGGCCTATGTTGGAAAAGGAAATATCATCACATAAAAACTAGTCAGAATCATTCTCAGAAAATTATTTGTAATGTGTGCATTCAACTCACAGAACTGAGCCATTCTTTCAACTAAGTTGTTTGAAAACACTCTTTTAGTAGTATCTGCAAATGGAAATTAGAAGCGCTTTGAGGCCTATAGTTGAAAAGGAAATATCTTCATATAAACACTAGACAGAAGTATTCTGAGAAACTTCCTTGTGATGTCTGCATTCTTCTCACAGAGTTGAACCCTTCTTTTCATTGAGCAGTTTTGAAACACTATTTTTTTAGAATCCGCATATGGATATTTGGAGAGTTTTGAGTCCTATGGTGGAAAAGGAAATATCTTCACATAAAAATTAGACAGAATCATTCTCAGAAATTAATTTGTGATGTGTGCATTCAACACACAGAGTTGAACCTTTCCTTTTATTGAGCAGTTTGAAAACACTGTTTTAATAGAATCTGCAAATGGATATTAGGAGCACTTTGAGGCCTATAGTTGAAAAGGAAATATCTTCACATAAACACCAGACAGAAGCAATCTAAGATACTTCTTTGTGTTGTGTGCATTCATCTCACAGATTTGAACCTTTCTTTTGATTGAGCAGTTTTGAAACACTGTTTTTGTAGAATCCGCAAGTGGTTATTTGGAGAGGTTTGAAGACTATGGTGGAAAAGGAAATACCTTCACATAAAAACTAGACAGAAGCATTCTCAGAAAACTTCTTTGTGATGTGTGAATTCAACTCACAGAGTTCAACCTTTCTTTTGATTGAGCAATTTGGATACACTCTTTTTGTAATATCTGCAAATGGATATGTGGAACGCTTTGAGGCCTATTGTTGAAAAGTAAATGTTTTCACATAATAACTAGACAGAAGCATTCTGAGAAACTTCTTTGTGATATGTGCATTCATCTCACAGAGTTGAAACTTTCTTTGGTTTTCGCAGCTTTCAAACACTCTTTTTGTGGAATCTGCAAGTGGATAATTGCAGTGCTTTCAGGCCTATCGTGGAAAAGGAAATATCTTCACATAAATGTTAGACAGAAGCATTCTCAGAAAATTCTTTGTGAAGTGTGCATTTATCTCACAGAGTTGAACCTTTCTTTTGTTTGAGCAGTTTTGAAACTGTTTTTTTGTGGAATCTGCAAGTGGATAATTTTAGTGCTTTGAGGCCTATGGTGGAAAAGGAATTCTCTTCATATAAAAACTAGACAGAAGCATTCTGAGAAACTCCTTTGTGATGTGTGCATTCGTCTCACAGAGTTGAACCCTTGTTTTGATTGAGCAGTGTTGAAACATCCGTTTTGCAGAATCTGCAAGTGGATATTTGGAGCGCTTTGAAGCCTAAGGTGGAACAGAAAATAACTTCGCACAAAAATTAGACAGAAGCAGTCTCAAAAAATTCTTTGTGATGCGTGCATTCAACTAACAGAGTTGAAACTTTCTTTTGATTGAGCAGTTTGGTAACACTCTTTGTAGTATCTGCAAATGTAAATTTGAAGCGCTTTGAGGCCTTTAGCTGAAAAGGGAATATCTTCACATAAAAACTAGACAGAAACATTGTCAGAAAACTCTTTCTGTTGTGTGCATTCAACACACAGATTTGAACCTTTCTTGTGATTGAGCCCTTTGGAAACACTCTTTTTGTAATATCTGCAAATGGATATTTTGATCGCTTTGAGGGTTGTAGTTGAAAAGCAAATATCTTCACATAAAAACTAGACAGAAGAATTCTGAGAAAATTTTTGTGATGTGTGCATTCATCTCACAGAGCTGAACCTTTCTTTTGATTGAGCAGTTTTGGAAAACTCGTTTTGTAGAATCTGCAAGTAGATATTTGGCAAGCTTTGTGGCCTACGGTGTAAAAGGAAATATCTTCACATAAAAACCAGACAGATGAATTCTCAAAGGCTTCTTTGTGATTTGGGAATTCAACTCACAGAGTTGAACCTTTCTTTTGATAGAGCAGTTTGGAAACACGTTTTTTGTAGTTTCTGAAAATGGATATTTTCAGCGCTTTTAGGCCTACATTTGAAAAAGAAATATCTTCACATAAAAACTAGATGGAAGCATTCTGAGAAACTACTTTGTAATGTGTGCAGTCATCCCACAGAGTTGAAACTTTATTTTGATTGAGCAGTTTTTAAACACTCCTTTTGTAGACTCTGCAAGTGGATATTTTGAGTGCTTTGAGGCCTATGGTGGAAAAGGAAATATCATCACATAAAAACTAGACAGAAGCATTCTCAGAAACTTCTTTGTGATGTGTGCATTCGATTCACAGAGTTGAACCTTTCTTTTGATTGAGCAGTTTGGAAACACTCTTTTTGTAGTAACTGCAAAAGGATATTTGGAGCATTTTGAGGCCTATAGCTGAAAAGGAAATATCTTCATATAAAAACTAGACAGAAGCATTCAGAGAAACTTCATTGTGATGTGTGCATTCATCTCACAGGGTTGAAACTTTCTTTCAATTGAGCAGTTTTGAAACACTCTTTTTGTGGAAGCTGCAAGTGGATATGTGGAGTGCTTTGAGGCCTCTGGTGGAAAAGGAAATATCTTCACATAAAAACTAGGCAGAAGCATTCTCAGAAACTTCTTTGAGATGTGTGCATTTAACTCACAGAGTTGAACCTGTCTCTTGATTGAGCAGTTTGGAAACACTCTTTTTGTAGTAACTGCAAATGGATACTTGGAGCGCTTTGAGGCCTACAGCTGAAAAGGAAATATCTTCACATAAAAACTAGACAGAAGCATTCATAGAAATTTCTTTGTAATGTGTTAGTTCATCTCCCTGAGTTGAACCTTTCTTTTGATTGAGCAGTTTTGAAACATTCTTTTTGTAGAATCTGAGAGTGGATATTTGGAGTGCTTTGAGGCCTATGGTGGAAAAGGATATATCTTCACATAAAAACTAGACAGAAGAATTCTCAGAAACTTCTTAGTGATTTTTGCATTCAACTCACAGAGTTGAACCTTTCATTTGATTGAGCAGTTTGGAAACAGTCTTTTTATGGTGTCTGCCAATGGATATTTGGAGTGCTTTCAGGCCTATAGCTGAAAACAAATTATCTTCACAAAAAAACTAGACAGAAGAATTCTTAGAAACATCTTCGTGATGTGTGCATTCCTCTCACAGAGTTGAATATTTCTTTTGTTTGAGCAGTTTGGAAAGAGTCTTTTTGTACTAACTGTAAATGGACATTTGTGCACTTTGAGGCTTATAGCTGAAAAGAAAATATCTTCACATAAAAACTAGACAGAAGCATTCAGAGAAACTTCCTTGTGATGTGTGAATTCACCTCACAGAGTTGAAACTTTCTTTTGATTGAGCAGTTTTGAAACAACCTTTTTGTAGAATCTACAAGTGGATATTTGCAGCGATTTGAGGCCTATGATGGAAAAAGAAATATATTCACATAAAACTGGGTGGAAGCATTCTCAGAAACTTCTTTGTGATGTGGGCATTCAACTCACAGGGTTGAACCTTCCTTTTGATTGAGCAGTTTGGAAACACTCTTTTTGTAGTATCAACAAATGCATATTTGGAGCACTTTCAGGACTATAGTTGAAAAGGAAATATCTTCACATCAAAACTAGACAGAAGCATTCTGATAAACTTCTTTGTGAAGTGCCCATTTGTCTCACAGAGTTGAACCTTTCTTTTGATTGAGCAGTTTTGAAACACTCTTTTTGTGGAATCTGCAAGTGGATATTTGGAGTGCTTTGAGACCTGTGGTGAAAAAGGTAATATCTTCACCAAAAAACTAGACAGAAGCATTCTCAGAAATTTTTATGACACATACATTCAACTCACAGAGTTGAACTTTTCTTTTGATTGCGTAGTTTGGAAACACTCTTTTTGTAGTATCTGCAAATGGTTATTTGGAGCTCTTTGTGGTCTAGGTCTATAGCTGATAAAGAAATATCTTCCTATAAAAAATAGACAGAAGCATTCAAAGAAATACTTTGTGATATGAGCATTCACCTGACAGATTTGAACCTTACTTTTGGTTGAGCACTTTGAAACACTCCTTTTGTAGAATATGCAAATGGATATTTGGACTGCTTTGAGGCCTATGGTGGAAAAGGAAATATCTTCACATAAAAACTAGACAGAAGCATTCTCAGTAGCTCCTTCGTGATGTGTGCATTCATCTCACAGATTTGAAACTTTCGTTGGATTGAGCATTTTTGAAATACTCTTTTTGAAGGATTTGAAAGTGTATATTTTGAGTGCTTTGAGGCCTGTGGTAGAAAAGGTAATATCTTCACAGAGAAACTAGACTGAACATTTATCAGAAACTTCTTTGTGCCTTCAACTCACAGAGTTGAAACTTTCTTTTGATTGAGCAGTTTGGAAAGACTCTTTTTGTAGTAAGTGCAAATGGATAATTGGAGCGCATTGAGGCCTGTTGCTGGAAAGAAAATATCTTCACATAAAAACTAGACAGAAGCATTCAGAGAAACTTCTTTGTGATGTGTTCATTAAACTGACAGAGTTGAACATTTCTTTTGATTGAGCAGTTTTGAAACACTCTTTTTGTAGCATGTGCAACTGGATATGTGGAGAGATTTTAGCCCTATGGTGGAAAAGGAAATATATTCACGTAAAACTGAACAGAAGCATTCTCAGAAACATCTTTGTGATGTGTGCATTCAACTCCCAGAGTTGAACCTTTCTTTTGATTGGGCAGTTTGGAAACACTCTTTGGTAGTAACCACAAGTGGATATTTCGAGTGCTTTTAGTCCTACGGTGGAAAAGGAAATATCTTCACATAAAAACTAGACAGTAGCATTCTGTGAAACTTCTTTGTGATGTGTGCATTCATCTTACAGAGTTGAATCTTTCTTTTGATTGAGCAGTTTTGAAACACTCTTTTTGTAGAATCTGCAAGTGGACATTTGGAGCGCTTTGAGGCCTATGGTGGAAAAGGAAATATTTTCATATAAAAACTACAATGAAGCATTCTCAGAAAATTTTTTGTGATGTGTGCTTTCAACTCACAGACCTGAACCATTTTTTTGATTAAGCAGTTTTGAAACACTCCTTTTGTAGTATCTGCACATGGATATTTGGAGTGCTTTGAGGCTTATAGTTCAAAGGAAAATGTCTTCACATAAAAACTAGACAGAAGCATTCACAGAAACTTCTTTGTGATGTGTGCATTCAACTCAAAGAGTTGAAATTTTCTTTTATTAAGCAGTTTGGAAACACTCTTTTTATAGTATATGCAAATGGATATTTAGAGCGCCTTGAGTTATATGGTGGAAAAGGAAATACCTTCACATAAAAACTAGACAGAAGCATTCTCAGAAACTTCTTTGTGATGTGTACATTCAACTCACAGAGCTGAACCTTTCTTTTGATTGAGCAGTTTTGAAACACCCTTTTTGTAGAATCTGCAAGTGGATATTTGGAGCGCCAGGATGCCTATGGTGGAAAAGGAAATATCTTCACATAGAAACTAGACTGAAGCATTCTCAGAAACTTCTTTGAGATGCGGGCATTCATCTCACAGAGTTGAAACTTTCTTTTTATTGTGCCATTTGGTAACACTCTTTTTGTAGTATCTGCACTTGATATTTGGAGCACTTTGGGGCCTATGGTGGAAAAGGAAGTATCTTCACATAAAAACTAGACAGAAGCATTCTGAGAAATGCCTTTATGATGTGTGCATTCATCTCACACAGTTGAACCTTTGTTTTCACTGAGAAGTTTTGAAACACTCTTTTTGTAGAATCTGCAAGTGGATACTTGGAGTGCTTTGAGGCCTATGGTGGAAAAGGAAATAACTTCACATAAAAAGTAGACAGAAGCATTCTGAGAAACTTGTTTGTGATGTGTGAATTCATCTCACAGAGTTGAATCTTTCTTTTGATTGAGCAGTTTTGAAACACTCTTTTTGAAGAATCTGCAAGTGGATATATGGAGCGCTTTGAGGCTTATGGTGTAAAATGAAATATTTTCACAAAAAAACTAAACAGAAGCATTCTCAGAAGCTACTTTGTGATGTGTACACTCAACACACGGAGTTGAACCCTTCTTTTGACTGAGCAGTTTGGAAACACTCTTTTTGTAGTATCTGCAAATGGATATTTGGAGTTTAAGGCCTATTGTGGAAAACGAAATGTAGCTGAAAAAAAAAAATATCTGCACATAAATGCTAGACAGAAGCATTCTGAGAATTTTCTTTGTGATGTGTCCATTCATCTCACAGAGTTGAACCTTTCTTTTGATTGAGCAGTTTTCCTTTTTTTATTTTATTTTATTTTTATTTATTATTGTTACACTTTAAATTTTAGGTTACATGTGTACAATATGCAGGTTAGTTACATATGTATACATATGCCATGCTGGTGTGCTGCACCCATTAATTTGTCATTTAGCTTTAGGTCTATCTCCTAATGCTATTCCTCCCCCCTCCCCCCAACCCACAACAGTCCCCAGAGTGTAATGTTCCCCTTCCTGTGTCCATGTGTTCTCATTTTTCAATTCTTAATTATGAGTGAGAATATGCAGTGTTTGGTTTTTTGTTTTTGCGATAGTTTACTGAGAATGATGATTTCCAATTTCATCCATATTCCTACAAAAGACATGAACTCATCATTCTTTATGGCTGCATAGTATTCCATGGTTTATATGTGCCACATTTTCTTAATCCAGTCTACCATTGTTAGACATTTGGGTTGGTTCCAAGACTTTGCTATTGTGAATAGTGCCTCTATAAATATTAGTGTGCATGTAACTTTATAGCAGTGTGATTTATAGTCCTTTGGGTATATACCCAGTAATGGGATGGCTGGGTCAAATGGCATTTCAAGTTCTAGATGCCTGAGAAATCGCCACACTGACGTTCACAATGGTTGAACTAATTTACAATCCCACCAACAGTGTAAAAGTAATCCTATTTTTCCACATCCTCTCCAGCACCTTTTGTTTCCTGACTTTTTAAAGATTGCCATTCTAACTGGTGTGAGCTGGTATCTCATTGTGGATTTCATTTGCATTTCTCTGATGGCCAGTGATGGTGAGCATTTTTTGATGTGTTTTTTGGCTTCATAAATGTCTTCTTTTGAGAAGTGTCTGTTCATGTCCTTTACCCACTTTTTCATGGAGTTGTTTGTTTTTCCTTGTAAATTTGTTTGAGTTCATTGTAGATTCTGGATATTAGCCCTTTGTCAGATGAGTAGGTTGCAAAAATTTTCTCCCATTTTGTAGGTTGCCTGTTTACTCTGATGGTAGTTTCTTTAGCTGTGCAGAAGCTCTTTAGTTTAATTAGATCCCATTTGTCAATTTTGGCTTTTGTTGTCATTGCTTTTGTTGTTTTAGACATGAAGTCCTTGTCCATGCCTACGTACTGAATGGCAATGCCTAGGTTTTCTTCTAGGGTTTTTATGGTTTTAGGTCTAACGTTTAAGTCTTTAATCAATAACCAATTAATTTTTGTTTAAGGTGTAAGGAAGGGATCCAGTTTCAACTTTCTACATATGGCTAGCCAGTTTTCCCAGCACCATTTATTAAATAGGAAATCCATTCCCCATTGCTTGTTTTTCTCAGGTTTGTTGAAGATCAGATAGTTGTAGATATGCAGCATCATTTCTGAGGGCTGTGTTCTGTTCCATTGATCTATATCTCTGTTTTGATACCAGTACCATGCTGCTTTGCTTACTGTAGCTTTGTAGTATAGTTTGAAGTCAGGTAGTGTGATGGCTCCAGCTTTGTTCTTTTGGCTTAGGATTGACTTGGCGATGTGGGCTCTTTTTGGTTCCATATGAACTTTCAAGTAGTTTTTTCCAATTCTGTGAAGAAAGTCATTGGTAGCTTGATGGGGATGGCACTGAATCCATAAATTACCTTGGCCATTTTCACGATATTGATTCTTCCTACCCATGAGCATGGAATGTTCTTCCATTCGTTTATATCCTCTTTTATTTCATTGAGCAGTGGTTTGTAGTTCTCCTTGAAGAGGTCCTTCACGTCCCTTGTAAATTGCATTCCTAGGTATTTTATTCTCTTTGAAGCAATTGTGAATGGGAGTTCACTCATGATTTGGCTCTCTGTTTGTCTGTTGTTGGTGTATAAGAATGCTTGTGATTTTTGTACATTGATTTTGTATCCTGAGACTTTGCTGAAGTTGCTTAGCAGCTTAAGGAGATTTTGGGCTGAGATGATGGGGTTTTCTAGATATACAATCATGTCATCTGCAAACAGGGACAATTTGACTTCCTCTTTTCCTAATTGAATACCCTTTATTTCCTTCTCCTGCCTAATTGCCCTGGCCAGAACTTCCAACACTATGTTGAATAGGAGTGGTGAGAGAGGGCATCCCTGTCTTGTGCCAGTTTTCAAAGGGAATGCTTCCAGTTCTTGCCCATCCAGTATGATATTGGCTGTGGGTTTGTCATAGATAGCTCTTATTATTTTGAGATACATCCCATCAGTACCTAATTTATTGAGAGTTTTTAGCCTGAAATGTTGTTGAATTTTGTCAAAGGCCTTTATTGCATCTATTGAGATAATCATGTGGTTTTTGTCTTTGGTTCTGTTTAAATACTGGATTACATTTACTGATTTGTGTATATTGAACCAGCCTTGCATCCCAGGGATGAAGCCCACTTGATCATGGTGGATAAGCTTTTTGATGTGCTGCTGGATTCGGTTTGCCAGTATTTTATTGAGGATTTTTGAATCAATGTTCATCAAGGATATTGGTCTAAAATTCTCTATTTGGTTGTTTCTCTGCCCGGCTTTGGTATCAGGATGATGCTGGCCTCATAAAATGAGTTAGGGAGGATTCCCTCTTTTTCTATTGATTGGAATAATTTCAGAAGGAATGGTACCAGTTCCTCCTTGTACCTCTGGTAGAATTCGGCTGTGAATCCATCTGGTCCTGGACTCTTTTTGTTTGGTAAGCTATTGATTATTGCCACAATTTCAGAGCCTTATGTTGGTCTATTCAGAGATTCAACTTCTTGCTGGTTTAGTCTTGGGAGGATGTATGTGTCGAGGAATTTATCCATTTCTTCTAGGTTTTCTAGTTTATATTTGCATGGAGGTGGTTGTAGTATTCTCTGATGGTAGTTTGTATTTCTGTGGGATCAGTGGTGATATCCCCTTTATCATTTTTTATTGCATCTATTTGATTCTTCTCCCTTTTCTTCTTTATTTGTCTTGCTAGTGGTCTCTCAATTTTGTTGATCCTTTCAAAAAACCAGCTCCTGGATTCATTAATTTTTTGGAGGGTTTTATGTGTCTCTATTTCCTTCAGTTCTGCTCTGATTTTAGTTATTTCTTGCTTTCTGCTAGCTTTTGAATGTGTTTGCTCTTGCTTTTCTTGTTCTTTTAATTGTGATGTTAGGGTGTCATTTTTGGATCTTTCCTGCTTTCTCTTGTGGGCATTTAGTGCTATAAATTTCCCTCTACACACTGCTTTGAATGTGTCCCAGAGATTCTGGCATGTTGTGTCTTTGTTCTCATTGGTTTCAAAGAACATCTTTATTTCTGCCTTCATTTCGTTATGTACCCAGTAGTCATTCAGGAGCAGGTTGTTCAGCTTCCATGTAGTTGAGTGGTTTTGAGTGAGTTTCTTAATCCTGAGTTCTAGTTTGATTGCACTGTGGTCTGAGAGTCAGATTGTTATAATTTCTGTTCTTTTACATTTGCTGAGGAGAGCTTTACTTCCAACTATGTGGTCAATTTTGGACTAGGTGTGGTGTGGTGCTGAAAAAAATGTATATTCTGTTGATTTGGGGTGGAGAGTTCTGTAGATGTCTATTAGGTGCACTTGGTGCAGAGCTGAGTTCAATTCCTGGGTATCCTTGGTAACTTTCTTTCTCGTTGATGTGTCTAATGTTGACTGTGGGGTGTTAAAGTCTCCCATTATTATTGTGTGGGGGTCTAAGTCTCTTTGTAAGTCACTCAGGACTTGCTTTATGAATATGGGTGCTCCTGTATTGGGTGCATATATAATTAGGATAGTTAGCTCTTCTTGTTGAATTGATCCCTTTACCATTATGTAATGGCCTTCTTTGTCTCTTTTGATCTTTGTTGGTTTAAAGTCTGTTTTATCAGAGACTAGGATTGCAACCCCTGCCTTTTTTTGATTTCCATTTGCCTGGTACATCTTCCTCCATCCTTTTATTTTGAGCCTATGTGTGTCTCTGCACGTGAGATATGTTTCCTGAATACAGCACACTGCTGGGTCTTGACTCTTTATCCAATTTGCCAGTCTGTGTCTTTTAATTGGAATATTTAGTCCATTTACATTTAAAGTTAATATTTTTATTTGTGAATTTGATCCTGTCTTTATGATGTTAGCTGGTTATTTTGCTCATTAGTTGATGTAGTTTCTTCCTAGCCTTGATGGTCTTTACAATTTGGCATGATTTTGCAGTAGCTGGTACTGGTTTTTCCTTTCCATGTTTAGTGCTTCCTTCAGGAGCTCTTTAAGGGCAGGCATGGTGTTGACAAAATTTCTCAGCACTTGCTTGTATTTAAAGGATTTTATTTCTCCTTCACTTACGAAGCTTAATTTGGCTGGATATGATATTCTGGGTTGAAAATTCTTTTCTTCACATCCCTTGTAAGTTGGATTCCTCGGTATTTTATTCTCTTTGAAGCAATTGTGAATGGGAGTTCACTCATGATTTGGCTCTCTGTTTGTTATTGGTGTATAAGAATGCTTCTTATTTCTGTACATTGATTTTGTATCCTGAGACTTTGCTGAAGTTGCTTATCAGCTTAAGGAGATTTTGGGCTGAGACAATGGGGTTTTCTAGATGTACAGTCATGTCATCTGCAAACAGGGACAATTTGACTACCTCTTTTCCTAATTGAATACCCTTTATTTCCTTCTCCTGCCTAATTGCCCTGGCCAGAACTTCCAACACTATGTTGAATAGGAGAGAACTACAAATCACTGCTCAATGAATTAAAAGAATATACAAACAAATGGAAGAATGTTCCATGCTCATGGATAGGAAGAATCAATATCATGAAAATGGCCATACTGCCCAACGTAATTTATAGATTCAATGCCATTCCCATCAAGCTACCAATGACTTTCTTCACAGAATTGGAAAAAACTACTTTAAATTTCATATGGAACCAAAAAAGAGCCCGCATCACCAAGTCAATCCTAAGCCAAAAGAACAAAGCTGGAGGCATCATGCTACCTGACTTCAAACTACACTACAAGGCTACAGTAAGTAAAACAATGTGGTACTTTTACCAAAACAGACATATAGATCAATGGAACAGAACAGAGCCCTCAGAAATAATGCCACATATCCACAACTATCTGATCTTTGACAAACCTGAGAAAAACAAGCAATGGGGAAAGGATTCCCTATTTAATAAGTGGTGCTGGGAAAACTGGCTAGCCATATCTAGAAAGCTGAAACTGGACCCCTTCTTAGCACCTTGTACAACAATCAATTCAAGATGGATTAAAGACTTAAATGTTACACCTAAAACCATAAAAACCCTAGAAGAAATCCTAGGCATTACCATTCAGCACATAGGCATGGCCAAGGACTTCATGTCTAAAACACCGAAAGCAATCACAACAAAAGCCACAATTGAAAAATGGGATCTAATTAAACTAAAGAGCTTCAGCACAGCAAAAGAAACTACCATCAGAGTGAACAGGAAACCTGCAAAATGGGAGAAAATTTTTGCAACCTACTCATCTGACAAAAAGCTAATATCCAGAATCTACAATGAACTCAAACAAATTTACAAGAAAAAACTAACAACCCCATCAAAAAGTTGGTGAAGTATATTAACAGACACTTCGCAAAAGAAGACATTTATGCAAACAAAAAACACATGAAAAAATGCTCACCATCACTGGCCATCAGAGAAATGCAAATTAAAACCACAATGAGATACCATCTCACATCAGTTAGAATGGCAATCATTAAAAAGACAGGAAACAACAGGTGCTGGAGAGGATGTGGAGAAATAGGAACACTTTTACACTGTTGGTGGGACTGTAAACTAGTTCAACCATTGTGGAAGTCAGTGTGGTGATTCCTTAGGGATCTAGAACTAGAAATACCGTTTGACCCAGCCATCCCATTACTGGGTATATACCCAAAGGATTATAAATCATGCTGCTTTAAAGACAAATGCCCACGTATGTTTTTTGCAACACTATTCACTATAGCAAAGACTTGGAACCAAACCAAATGTCCAACAATGATAGACTGGATTAAGAAAATGTGGCACATATACACCATGGAATACTATGCAGCCATAAAGAATGATGAGTTCATGTCCTTTGTAGGGACATGGATGAAATTGAAAATCATCATTCTCAATAAACTATCACAAGAACAAAAAACCAAACACCGCATATTCTCCCTCATTAGTGGGAATTGAACAATGAGAAGACATGGACACAGGAAGGGGAACATCACACTCTGGGGACTGTTCTGGGGTTGGGGGAGGGGGTAGGGATAGCATTGGGAGATATACCTAATGCTAGATGACGAGTTAATGGGTGCAGCGCACCAGCATGTCACATGTATACATATGTAACTAAACTGCACATTGTGCACATGTACCCTAAATCTTAAAGTATAACAATAATAAAAAAAAAGAAACTCACAAATAATAAAGTAGACTTCTTTCACACTAAAAATGATTTCTGACACCAAAAAAAAAGAAAGAAAATTCTTTTCTTTAAGAAGGTTGAATATTGGCCCCCACTCTCTTCCGGCTTGTAGAGTTTCTGCTGAGAGATCTGCTGTTAGTCTGATGAATTTCCCTTTGTGGGTAACCCGACCTTTCTCTCTGGTTGCCCTTAATATTTTTCCTTCATTTCAACTTTGGTGAATCTGACAATTATGTGTCTTGGAGTTGCTCTTCTCAAGCAGTATCTTTGTGGCATTCTCTGTGTTTCCTGAATCTGAATGATGGCTTGCCATGCTAAATTGAGGAAGTTCTCCTGGATAATTTCCTGCAGAGTGTTTTCCAACTTGGTTTCATTCTCCCCGTTACTTTCAGGTACACCAATCAGTCATAGATTTGGTCTTTTCACATAGTCCCATATTTCTTGGAGGCTTTCTTCATTTCTTTTTATTCTTTTTTCTCTAAACTTCCCTTCTTGCTTCATTTCATTCATTTCATCTTCCATCACTGATACCCTTTCCTCCAGTTGATTGCATTGGCTGTTGATGTTCTGCTTTCTTTACGTACTTTTGAGCCTTGAATTTCAGCTCCATCAGCTCCTTTAAGCACTTCTCTCTGTTGGTTATTCTAGCTCTACATTCGTCTAATTTTTTTTTTCAAATTTTTTAACTTCTTTGCCTTTGGTTTGAATTTCCTCCTGTAGCTCGGAGTAGTTTGATCGTCTGAAGCCTTCTTCTCTCAACTCTTAAAGTCATTTTTCGTCCAGCTTTGTTCCATTGCTGGTGAGGAACTGCATTCCTTTGGAGGAGGAGAGGTGCTCTGCGTTTTAGAGTTTCCAGTTTTTCTACTCTGTTTTTTCCCCATCTTTGTGGTTTTATCTACTTTTGGTCTTTGATGATGGTGACGTACAGATGTGTTTTTGGTGTTGATGTCCTTTCTGTTTGTTAGTTTTCCTTCTAAAAGACAGGACCCTCAGCTGCAGGTCTGTTGGAGTTTGCTAGAGGTCCACTCTTGACCCTGTTTGCCTGGGTATCAGCAGTCTTGGTGCAGAACAGTGTATTTTTGTGAACCGCGAATGCTGCAGTCTGATCGTTCCTCTGGAAGTTTTGTCTCAGAGGAGTACCCGGCCGTGTGAGGTATCAGTCTGCCCCTACTGTGGGGTGCTTCCCAGTTTGGCTGCTTGGGGATCAGGGGTCAGACACCAACTTGAGGACGCAGCCTGCCCGTTCTCAGATCTCCAGCTGTATAGTGGGAGAAGCACTGCTCTCTTCAAAGCTGTCAGACTGGGACATTTAAGTCTATAGAGGTTACTGCTGTCTTTTTGATTGTCTGTGCCCTGCACCCAGAGGTGAAGCCTACAGAGGCAGGCAGGCCTCCTTGAGCTGTGGTGGGCTCCTCCCAGTTCGAGGTTCCAGGCTGCTTTGTTTTCCTAAGCAAGCCTGGGAAATGGTGGGCATCCCTCCCCAAGCCTCGCTGCCATCTTGCAGTTTGATATCAGACTGCTGTGCTAGCAATCAGCGAGACTCCATGGGCATAGGACTCTCTGAGCTATGTATGGGATATAATCTCCTGGTGTGAAGTATTTTAAGCCCATCAGAAAAGTGCAGTATTAGAGTGGGAGTGACCTGATTTTCCAGGTGCCGTCTGCTACCCCTTTCTTTGACTAGGAAAGGGAACTCCATGACCCCCTGTGCTTCCTGAATGAGGCAATGCCTCGCCCTGCTTCAGCTCATGCACAATGCACTGCACTCACTGTCTGGCAATCCCTAGTGAGAGGAACCCAGTACCTCAGATGGAAATGCAGAAATAACCCGACTTCTGGGTCCCTTGCACTGGGAGCTATAGACTGTAGATGTTCCTATCCGGCCATCTTAGCTCCAACCAACTATCTGTCTAGTTTTTATGTGAAGTTATTTCCTTTTCCAATAGAGGAGACAAGCACTACAAATATCCACTTGCAGATTCTACAAAAAGAGTGTTTGAAAATTGCTCAATCAAAAGAAAGGTTCAACTCTGTGACATGAATGGACACATCACAAAGAAGTGAAAACTGCTCAATGAAAAGAAAGGTTCAACTCTGTGACATGAATGGACACATCACAAAGAAGTTTCTCCTAATGCTTTTGTTTAGTTTTTATGTGAAGATTTTCCCTTTTCCACCATTGGCCTCAAAGCACTCCAAATATGCAATTGCAGACTGTACAAAAAGAGTGTTTCAAAATTCCTCAGTCAAAAGACAGGTTCAGATCTCTGAGATGAATTCACACTTCACAAAAAGTTTCTCAGAATTGTTCTTTCTAGTTTTTATGTGAAGGTATTTCCTTTTCAGCTATAATCCACATGGTGCTCCAAATATTCACTTGGAGATATTACAAAAAGAGCGTTTCCATACTGCTCTGCCAAAAGAAAGGTTCAACTCTGTGAGTTGAATGCACACATCCCAAAAAAGTTTCTGAGAATGCTTCTGTCTAGTTTTTATGTGAAGATACTTCCTTTTCCATGATAGGCCTCAAACCACTCCAAATATCCACTTGCAAATTCTACAAAAAGAGTGTTTCAAAAATTCTTAATCAAAAGAAAGGCTCAACAATGTGAGATGAATGCACACATCACAAAGAAGTTTCTCAGAATGCTTCTGTCTGGTTTTTATGTAAAGATACTTCCTTTTCCACCATAGGCCTCAAAGCACTCCAAATATCCACTTACAGATTCCACAAAAATAGTGTTTCAAAACTACTTAATCAAAAGAAAGTTCCAACCCTGTGAGATGAATGCACACATCACAAAGAAGTTTCTGAGAATGCTTCTGTCTAGTTTTTATGTGAAGATATTTCCTTTTCAGCTATACGCCCCAAAGCACTCCAAATACCCATTTGCACATTCTACAAAACGAGTGTTTGCATGCTACTCAATCAAAAGAAATGTTCAACTGTGTGAGTTCAAAGCACACATCCCAAAGAAGTTTCTGAGAATGCTCTGTCTAATTTTCTTGTGAAGATATTTCCTTTTCTAACATAGGGTTCAAAGCGCTCCAAATATCCACTTGCAGATACTACAAAAAGAGTGTTTCCTAACTGCTCAATCAAAAGAAAGGTTCAACTCTGTGAGTTGAATGCACACATCCCAAAGAAGTTTCTGAGAATGCTTCCATCTAGTTTTTATGTGAAGATATTTCCTTTTCTACTACAGGCCTCAAAGCACTCAAATATCCACTTGCAGTTGCTACAAAAAGAGTGTTTCCAAACTGGTCAATCAAAAGAAAGGTTCAACTCTTATAGTTGAACGCACACATCGCAAAGCAGTTTCCGGAAATGCTTCTGTCTAGTTTCTATGTTCAGATATTTCCATTTCCACCGTAGGCCTCAAAGCATTCCAAATATCCACTTGCAGATTCTACAAAAGACTGTTTCAAAACGGCTCAATCAAAAGAAAGTTTCTCCTCTGTGAGGTAAATGCACACATCACAAAGAAGTTACTCGGAATGCTTCTGTCTTTTTTTAGGTGAAGATATTTCCTTTTCAGCTATAGGCCTCAAAGCGCTCCAAATATCCATTTGCAGTTACTACAAAAAGAGTGTTTCCAAACACAGCTCAATCAAAAGTAAGGTTCAACTCTGTGAGTTGAATGCACACATCACAAAGAAGTTTCTCAGAATGCTTCTGTCTAACTTTTATGTAAAGATATTCCCTTTTCCATCACAGGACTCAAAACACTCCAACTATCAACTTGAAGATTCTATAGAAGCAGTGTTTCAAAACTGCTCAATCAAAAGAAAGTTTCAACTCTGTGAGATGAAAGCGCACATCCAAAGAAGTTTCTCAGAATGATTCTGTGTAGTTTTAAGTGAAGATATTTCCTTTTCAGCTATAGGCCTCAAAGCACTTCAAATATCCATTTGCAGTTACTACAAAAAGAGTGTATAAAAACTGCTGAATCAAAACATTCAGCTCGGTGAGATGAATGCGCACTTCACAAAGAAGTTCCTCTGAATGCTTCTGACTAGTTTTAAGTGCCGATATTTCCTATTCCACCATAGGTCTCTAAGCACTTCAAATATCCACTTACAGATTCTACAAAAAGAGTGTTTCAAAACTTCTCAATCAAAAGAAAGGTTCAACTCTGTGAGATGAATGCACACATCCCAAAGTAGTTTCTCAGAATGCTCCTGTCAAGTTTTCATATGAAGATATTTCTTTTTCAGCTATAGCCCTCAAAGCGATCCAAATATATCTTTTCAGTTACTACAAAAGAGTGTCTCTAAACTGTTCAATCAAAAGAAATATTCAACCCTGCAAGTTGAATGTGCCCAACAAAAAGAAATTTCTGAGAATATTTTTGCATAGTTTCTTTGTGAAGATATGTCCTTTTCCATCATAGGCCTTAAAGCACTCAAAATATCAACTTGCACATTCTACAAAAAGAGTGTTTCAAAACTGCTCAATCAAAAGAAACATTCAACACTGTGAGATGAACGCACACATCGCAAAGAAGTTTCTGAGAGTGCTTCTGTCTAGTTTTCATGTGAAGATATTTCCTTTTCAGGAATAGGCCTCAAAGTGCTCCAAATATACATTTGTAGTTACTACAAAAAGAGCGTTTCCAAACTGCTCAATCAAAAGGAAAGTTCAACACCACTGTGTGTTGAATGCACACATCACAAAGAGGTTTCTGAGAATGCTTTTGTCTAGTCTATATGTGATGACATTTCCTTTTCCACCATAGGCCTCAAAGCGCTCCAAATATCCACTTGTGATGCTACAAAAACAGTGTTACAAAGCTTCTCAATCAAAAGAAAGGTTCAACTCTGTGAGATGAACGCACACATCACAAAGAAGTTTCTCAGAAGGCTTCTGTCTAGTATTTATGGGAAGATATTTTGTTTTCCACCATAGGCCTCAAAGCACTCTGAATATCCACTTGCAGATTCTACAAAAAGAGTGTTTTTAGAAACTGCTCAATCAAACAAAGGTTCAACTTTGTGAGTTGAATGCACTCAACACAAAGTAGTTTCTGAGAATGCTTCTCTCTAGTTTCTAAGTAAAGATATTTCCTTTTCAACCGTAGGCCTCAAAGCTTTCCAAATATCCACTTGCAGATACTACAAAATGAGTGTTTCAAAACTTCTCAAGCAAAAGAAAGGTTCAACTCCGTGAGATGAATGCACACATCACAAAGATGTTTCTCATAATGCTTCTGTGTAGTTTCTGTTTGAAGATATTTCCTTTCCCACAATGGGTCACAAAGGGCTCCAAATATCCACTTGTAGATTCTAAAGAAAGAGAGATTCAAAACTGCTCAATCAAAAAATAAGTTCAACTCTGTGAGTTGAATGCCCACATCACAAAGAAGTTTCTCAGAATACTTCTGTGTAGTTTTATTTGAAGATATTTCCTTTTCCACCATAGGGTGCAAAGGACTCCAAATATCCACTTGCAGATTCAACAAAAAGAGTGATTCAAAACTGCTCAATCAAAAAATAAGTTCAACTCTGTGAGTTGAATGCCCACATCACAAAGAAGTTTCTCAGAATACTTCTGTGTAGTTTTATTTGAAGATATTTCCTTTTCCACCGTAGGGTGCAAAGGACTCCAAATATCCACTTGCAGATTCAACAAAAAGAGTGATTCAAAACTGCTCAATCAGAATATAGGTTCAACCCTTTGAGGTGAATGCACACATCACATAAATTTTCTCAGAATGCTTCTGTGTAGTTTTTACTTGAAGATATTTCCTTTTCCACCATGCACTGCAAAGGGCTCTAAATATCCAATTGCAGGTTCTACAAAAAGAGAGATTAAAAACTGCTCAATCAAAAGATAGTTTCAACTCTGTGAGTTGAATGCACACATCACAAAGAAGTTTCTCAGAATGCTTCTGCATAGTTTTTATGTGAGGATATTTGATTTCCACAATAGGCCTCAAAACTCTACAAATACATAGTTGCATGTTCTGCAAAAAGAGAGATTGAAAGCTGCTGAATCAAAAGATAGGTTAGACTCTGTGTGTTGAATGCACACCTCACAAAGAAGTTTCTCAGAATGCTTCTGTGAACTTTTTTTGTGAAAATATTTGCTTTTCCACAGTAGGCCTCAAAGAGCTCCAAATATTTACTTGCAGATTCTACGAAAAGAGTGTTTAAAAAAAAAAGAGTGTTTCAAAAGTGCTGAATCAAAAGAAAGGTTCAACTCTGTGAGATGAAAGCACACATCACAAAGTAGTTTCTCAGAATGCTTCTGTCTAGTTTTTATGTGAAGATATTCCCGTTTCGGACGAAGGCCTCAAAGCAGTCCAAATATCCAAATGCAGATTCTACAAAAAGAGTGTTTCAAAACTGCTCAATCATAAGATAGGTTCAACCCTGTCAGATGAATGCACACTTCACAAAGAAGTTTCTCAGAATGTTTCTGTGTAGTTTTTATTTGAAGATATTTCCATTTCCACCATAAGCCAGAAAGGGCTCCAAATATACACTTGCAGTTTCTCAAAAGAGAGATTCAAAACTGCTCAATCAAACAGTTTGAACTCTGTGAGTTGAATGCAAACATCACAAAGAAGTTTCTGAGAATGCTTCTGTCTAGTTTTTATGTGAACTTATTTCCTTTTCCACCTTAGGCTTTAAGGTGCTCCAAATACAACTTGCAGATTCTACAAAAAAGTGTTTCCAAACTTCTCAATCAAAAGAAATGTTCAACTCTATGAGATTAATACACACATAACAAAGAAGCTTCTCAGAATGCTTCTGACTAGTTTTTATGTGATATTTCCTTTTCAGTTATTGGCCTCAAAGCACTCTAAAAATCAATTTGCAGTTACTAAAAAAGATTGTTTCCAAACTTCTCAATCAAAAGAAAAGTTCAACTCTGAGAGTTGAATGCACACATCACAAAGAAGTTCCTGAGAATGCTTCTATCTACTTTCTATGTGAAGATTTTTCCTTTTCCACTGTAGGCCTCAAAGCACTGCAATTATCCACTTGTAGATTCTATGAAAAGAGTTTTTCAAAACTGCTCAATAAAAAGAAAGGTTCAACTCTGTGAGTAGAATGTACTCATCACAAATAAGTTTCTGAGAATGCTTCCATCTAGTTTTTATGTGAAGATATTTCCTTTTCCTCCATAGGCCTCAAAGCACTTCAAATTTCCACCTACAGATTCTACAAAAAGTGTTTCAAAACTTCTCAATCAAAAGAAAGGTTCAACTTTGTGAGGTGAATGCACACATCACAAAGAAGTTTCTCAGAATGCTTCTGTCTAGTTATTTTTTGAACATATTTCCTTTTCAGCTACAGGCCTCAAAGTGCTGCAAACATTCATTTGCAGTTACTAAAAAAAGAGTGCTTCCAAAGTGCTCAATCAAAAGAAAAGTTGAACTCTGAGAGTTGAAAGCACACATTACAAAGGAGTTTCTGAGAATTGTTCTGTCCAGTTTTTATGTGAATATATTTCCTTTTCCACCACAGGCCTCAAAGCACTCCAAATATCCACTTGCAGATTCTACAAAAAGAGTGTTTCAAAACTTCCCAATCAAAAGAAAAGTTCAACTCCATTAGATGAATGCACACATCACAAAGAAGTTTCTCAGATTGCTTCTGTCTGGTTTTCACGTGAAGATATTTCTTTTTCCACCATACACTACAAAGCACTCCAAATGTCCACCTACAGATTCTACAAAAAGAGTGTTTCCAAGTGGCTCAATCAAAAGAAAGGTTCAACTCTGTGAGGTGAATGCACACATTACAAAGAAGTTTCTCAGAATTGTTCTGTCTAGTTTTATGTGAGGATATTTCCTTTTCCAACATAGGCCTCAAAGCGATACAAATGTCCACTTGTAGATTCTGCAAAGGAGAGTTTCCAAACTGATCAATCAAAGGAAAGGTTTAACTCTGTGAGATGAATGTACACATCTCAAAGAAGTTTCTCAGATTGCTTCTGTCTAGATTTTATGTGAAGATATTTCCTTTTCCAGCATAGGCCGCAAACGGCTCCAAATGTGCACTTGCAGATTCTACGAAAAGAGTGTTTCCAAACTGCTGAATGAAAAGAAAGATTCAACTCTGTGAGATGAATGCACGCATCACAAAGAAAATTCTCAGAAGTCTTCTGTCTAATTCTTATGTAAAGATATTTCATTTTCCACTATAGGCCTCGAGGCTCTCAAAATGTCCACTTGCAGATCCTACAAAAAAAGAGTTTCAAAACTGCTCTATCAAAAGAAAGGTTTGACTCTGTGAGATGAATGCACACATCACAAAGAGGTTTCTGAGATTGCTTCTGTCTAGATTTTATGTGAAGATATTTCCTTTTCTACCATAGGCCGCAAATCGCTCCAAATGTTCACTTGCAGATTCTACAAAAACAGTGTTTCCATACTGCTCAATCAAAAGAAAGTTCAACTCTGTGAGATGAACTCATGCATTACAAAGAAGTTTCTCAGAATTCTTCTAATTTTTATGTGAAGATATTCCCTTTTCCAACATAGGCCACAAAGCGCTCCAAATGTCCACTGGCAGATTATACAAAAGGAGAGTTTCAAAACTGCTCAATCAAAAGAAATCTTTAACGCTGTGAAATGAATGTGAATCTCACAAAGAAGTTTCTCAGATTGCTTCTGTCTAGATTTCCTATGAAGATATTTCCTTTTCTACCATAGGCCGCAAAGTGCTCCAAATGTCCGCTTGCAGATTGTACAAAAAGAGTGTCTCCAAACTGCTGAATCAAAAGAAAGATTCAACTCTGCCAGATGAACGCATGCATCACAAAGAAGTTTCTCAGAATTCTTCTGTCTAGTTTTTATGTGAAGATATTTCATTTTCCACCACAGGCCTCAAGGCTCTTGAAATGTCCATTTGCAGATTCTACAAAAAGAGAATTTCAAAACTGGTCCATCAAAAGAAGGGTTCAACTCTGGGAGATGAGTTCACACATCACAAAGCAGTTTTTCAGAATGCTTCTATCTATTTTTTATGTGAAGATATTTCCTTTTCCACCATAGTCCTCAAAGCGCTCCAAATGTCCACTTTCAGATTCTACAAGCAGAGAGTTTCAAAACTCCTCAATCAAAAGAAAGGTTTAACTCTGTGAGATGAATGCAAACATGACAAAGAAGTTTCTGAGATTGCTTCTGTCTAGATTTTATGTGAAAATATTTCCATTTCTACCATAGGCCACAAAGTGCTCCAAATGTCCACCTGCAGATTCTACAAAAAGAGTGTTTCCAAACTGTTCAATCAAAAGAAATGTTCAACTCTGTGAGATGAATGCACACATCACAAAGGAGTTTCTCAGAATTCTTTGGTCTAGTTTTTAATGTGAAGATATTTCCTTCTCAAATGTTGGCCGCAAAGCAATCCAAATGTCCACTTTCAGATTCTACAAAAAGAGTGTTTCCAAACTGCTCAATCAAAAGAAAGGTTCAACTCTGTGAGATGAATACACACATCACAAAGAAGTTTCTCAGAATTCTTCTGTCTAGTTTTTACGTGAGGATATTTCCTTTTCCAACATAGTCCTCAAAGCGATCCAAAAGTCCACTTGCAGATTCTGCAAAGGAGAGTTTCCAAACTGCTCAATAAAGGAAAGGTTTAACTCTGTGAGATGAATGCACATATCACAAAGAAGTTTCTCAGATTGTTTCTGTCTAGATTTTATGTGAAGATATTTCCTTTTCTACCATAGGCCACAAACCACTTCAAATGTCCACTTGCAGATTCTACAAAAAGAGTGTTTCCAAACTGCCAAATGAAAAGAAAGATTCAACTCTGTGAGATGAACGCACACATCACAAAGAAGTTTCTCAGATTGCTTCTGTCTAGATTTCATGTGAAGATATTTCCTTATCTTCCGTAGGCCCCAAAGGGCTCCAAATGTTCACTTTCAGATTCTACAAAAAGAATATTTCCAAACTGCTCAATCAAAAGAAATGTTCAGCTCTCTGAGATGAACGCACACATCACAAAGATGTTTCGCAGAATTATTCTGTCTAGTTTTTATGTGAAGATATTTCATTTTCCACCATAGGCCTCGAGGTGCTTGACATTTCCACTTGCAGATCCTACAAAAAGAGTATTTCAAAACTGGTCCATCAAAAGAAAGTTTCAACTCTGGGAGAGGAATGCACACATCACAAAGAAGTTTCTCAGATTGCTTCTGTCTAGATTTTATGTGAAGATATTTCCTTTTATAACATAGGCCACAAAGTGCTCTGAATGTCCCCTTGCAGATTCTACAAAAAGAGTATTTCCAAACTGCTCCCTCAATAGAAAGCTTCTATTCTCTGAGATGAATGCACACATCACAAAGAAGTTTCTCAGAATTCTTCTGCTTATTTTTTATGTGAAGATATTTCCTTTTCCACCATAGGCCTCAAAGGGCTCCAAATGTCCACTTGCAGATTCTACAAAAAGAGAGTTTGAAAACTCCTCAATCAAAATAAATCTTTAACTCTTTGAGATGAATGTACACATCTGAAAGAAGTTTCTCTGCTTCCTTCTGTCTAGATTTCATGTGAATATGTTTCCTCTTCTGCCATAGACCACAAGGCACTCCAAATGTCCAGTTGCAGATTCTACAAAAAGAGTGTTTCCATACTGCTCAATAAAAGGAAAGGCTCAACTCTGTGAGAAGGATGCACATATCACAAAGTAGATTCTCAGAATTCTTCTCTAGTTTTTCTGTGAAGATATTTCCTTTTCCACCACAGGGTTCAAAGCACTCGAAATGTAAACTTGCAGATTCTACAAAAAGAGAGTTTCAAAACTGCCCAATCAAAAGAAAGTTTTAACTCTGTGGGATGAATACACACATCACAAAGAAGTTTCTCAGATTGCTTCTGTCTAGATTTTATGTGAAGATATTTACTTTTCTTCAATAGGCTGCAAAGCACTCCAAATGTCCACTTGTAGATTCTACAAAAAGAGTGTTTCCAAACTGCTCAATCAAAAGAAAGGTTCAACTATATGAGAAGAATGCACACATTACAAAGTAGTTTCTCAGAATTCTTCCTTCTAGTTTTTCTGTGAAGATATTTCCTTTTCCACCAAAGGGTTCAAAGCACTCGAAATATCGACTTGAGATTCTACAAAAAGAGAGTTTCAAAACTGCACAATCAAAAGAAAGTTTTAACACTGTGAGATGAATACACACATCATAAAGAAGTTTCTCAGATTACTTCTGTCTAGATTTTACGTGAAAATATTTCCTTTTCTACCTTAGGCCTCAAAGCGCTCCAAATGTCCACTTGAAGATTCTTCAAAAAGAATGTTTCCAAACTGCTCAATCAAAAGAAAGATTCAACTCTTTGAAATGAATGCACACATCAGAAAGAAGATTCTTCTAAAAGAGTGTTTCCAAACTGCTCAATCAAAAGAAAGGTTCAACTCTTTGAAATGAATGCACACATCAGAAATAAGATTCTCAGTATTCTTCTGTCTACTTTTTATGTGAAGATATTTCCTTTTCCCCCTAGGCCTCAAAGCGCTCCAAATGTCCACTTGCAAATTCTACAAAAAGAGACTTTCAAAACTTCTCTATCAAAAGAAAGGTTTAACGCTTTGAGATGAATGCACACATCACAAAGAAGTTTCTCAGATTGCTTCTATCTAGATTTTATGGGAAGATATTTCGCTTTGTAACATAGGTCTCAAAGCACTCCAAATGTCGACTTGCAGATTCTACAAAAAGAGTATTTCAAAACTGATCCTTCAAAGGAAGGCTCAACTCTGGCAGATGAATGCACACATCACAAAGCTGTTTCTCAGATTGATTCTGTGTAGTTTTTATGTGAAGATATTTCCTTTTGTACCATTGGCCTCAAGGCGCTCCAAATGTCCACTTGCAGATTCTACAAAAAGAGTGTTTCCAAAGGGCTCTCTCAAAAGAAAGATTCAACTCTGTGAGATGAAATCACTCATCACAAAGAAGTTTCTCAGATTGCTTCTGTCTAGTTTTTATGTGAAGATATTTCATTTTCCAAAATAGGCCTCAAGCACTCAAAATATCCACTTGCAGATACTACAAAAAGATACTTTCTTAACTCCTCAAAAAAAAGGAAGGTTTAACTCTGTGAGATGAATGCACACATTACAAAGAATTTTCTCAGATTGCTTTTATCTAGATTTCATGTGAAGATATTTCCTTTTTTCACATAGGCCACAAAGTGCTCTGAATGTCCCCTTGCAGATTCTACAAAAAGAGTGTTTCCAAACTGCTCACTCAATAGAAAGCTTCTATTCTCTGAGATGAATGCACACATCACAAAGAAGTTTCTCAGAATTCTTCTGCTTATTTTTTATGTGAAGATATTTCCTTTTCCACCATAGGCCTCAAAGGGCTCCAAATGTCCACTTGCAGATTCTACAAAAAGAGAGTTTGAAAACTCCTCAATCAAAATAAATCTTTAACTCTTTGAGATGAATGTACACATCTGAAAGAAGTTTCTCCGCTTCCTTCTGTCTAGATTTCATGTGAATATGTTTCCTCTTCTGCCATAGACCACAAGGCACTCCAAATGTCCAGTTGCAGATTCTACAAAAAGAGTGTTTCCATACTGCTCAATAAAAAGAAAGGCTCAACTCTGTGAGAAGGATGCACACATCACAAAGTAGATTCTCAGAATTCTTTCTAGTTTTTTGTTGAAGATATTTCCTTTTCCACCACAGGGTTCAAAGCACTTGAAATGTCAACTTGCAGATTCTACAAAAAGAGAGTTTCAAAACTGCCCAATCAAAAGAAAGTTTTAACTCTGTGAGATGAATACACACATCACAAAGAAGTTTCTCAGATTGCTTCTGTCTAGATTTTATGTGAAGCTATTTCCTTTTCTTCAAAAGGCCTCAAAGCACTCCAAATGTCCACTTACGGATTCTACAAAAAGTGTTTCCAAACTGCTCAATCAAAAGAAAGATTCAACTATTTGAGAAAGATGCACACATCACAAAGTAGATTCTCAGAATTCTTCTCTCTAGTTTCTCTGTGAAGATATTTCCTTTTCCACCACAGGGTTCAAAGCACTCGAAATGTAAACTTGCAGATTCTACAAAAAGAGAGTTTCAAAACTGCCCAATCAAAAGAAAGTTTTAACACTGTGAGATGAATACACACATCACAAAGAAGTTTCTCAGATTGCTCCTGTCTAGATTTTATGTGAAGCTATTTCCTTTTCTTCAAAAGGCCACAAAGCACTCCAAAGGTCCACTTGTAGATTCTACAAAAAGAGTGTTTCTCAGGTTTGTCAAAGATCAGATAGTTGTAGGTAAGCGGCGTTATTTCTGAGGGCTCTGTTCTGTTCCATTGATCTATATTTCTGTTTTGGTGCCAGTACCATGCTGTTTTGGTTACTGTAGCCTTGTAGTATAGTTTGAAGTCAGGTAGTGTGATGCCTCCAGCTTTGTTCTTTTGGCTTAGGATTGACTTGGCGATGCGGGCTCTCTTTTGGTTCCATATGAACTTTAAAGTAGTTTTTTCCAATTCTGTGAAGAAAGTCATTGGTAGCTTGATGGGGATGGCATTGAATCTGTAAATTGCCTTGGGCAGTATGGCCATTTTCACGATATTGATTCTTCCTACCCATGAGCAAGGAATGTTCTTCCATTTGTTTGTATCCTCTTTTATTTCCTTGAGCAGTGGTTTGTAGTTCTCCTTGAAAAGGTGCTTCACATCCCTTGTAAGTTGGATTCCTAGGTATTTTATTCTCTTTGAAGCAATTGTGAATGGGAGTTCACTCATGATTTGGCTCTCTGTTTGTCTGTTGTTGGTGTATAAGAATGCTTGTGATTTTTGTACATTGATCTAGAACTAGAAATACCATTTGACCCAGCCATCCCATTACTGGGTATATACCCAAATGACTATAAATCATGCTGCTATAAAGACACATGCACACGTATGTTTATTGCGGCATTATTCACAATAGCAAAGACTTGGAACCAACCCAAATGTCCAACAATGATAGACTGGATTAAGAAAATGTGGCACATATACACCATGGAATACTATGCAGCCATAAAAAATGACGAGTTCATATCCTTTGTAGGGACATGGATGAAATTGGAAACCATCATTCTCAGTAAACTATCGCAAGAACAAAAAACCAAACACCGCATATTCTCACTCATAGGTGGGAATTGAACAATGAGATCACATGGACACAGGAAGGGGAATATCATACTCTGGGGACTGTGGTGGGGAGGGGGGAGGGGGGAGGGATAGCATTGGGAGATATACATAATGCTAGATGACGAGTTAGTGGGTGCAGCGCACCAACATGGCACATGTATACATATGTAACTAACCTGCACATTGTGCACATGTACCCTAAAACTTAAAGTATAAAAAAAAAAAAAAGAGTGTTTCCAAACTGCTCAATCAAAAGAAAGATTCAACTATGCGAGAAGAACGCACACATTACAAAGTGGTTTCTCAGAATTCTTCCTTCTAGTTTTTCTGTGAAGATATTTCCTTTTCCACCAAAGGGTTCAAAGCGCTCAAAGTATCAACTTGCAGATTCTACAAAAAGAGAGTTTCAAAACTGCACAATCAAAAGAAAGTTTGAACACTGTGAGATGAATACGCACATCATAAAGAAGTCTCTCAGATTGCTTCTGTCTAGATTTTATGTGAAAATATTTCCTTTTCTACCTTAGGCCACAAAGCACTCCAAATGTCCTTCTGTCTACTTTTTATGTGAAGATATTTCCTTTTCCCCCTAGGCCTCAAAGCACTCCAAATGTCCACTTGCAAATTCTACAAAAAGAGACTTTCAAAACTTCTCTATCAAAAGAAAGGTTTAACCTTTTGAGATGAATGCACACATCACAAGCATTCCAAATGTCCACTTGCAGATTCTACAAAAAGAGAGTTTGAAAACTCCTCAATCAAAAGAATGGTTTAATTCTGTGAGGTGAATGCCCACATCACAAGGAGGTTTCTCGTTTGCTTCTGTCTAGATTTTCTGTTAAGATTTTTTTTTGTACCATAGGCCACAAAGTGCTCCAAATGTCCACTTGCAGAATTTACAAATAGTGTGTCCAAACTGCTCAAAAAAAAAGAAAGGTTCAAATCTGTGAGCTGAACACGCACATCACAAAGAAGTTTCTCAGAATTCTTCTGTCTCGTTTTTATATGAAGATGTTCCTTATTCCACCATAGGCGTCAAAGCACTCCAAATGTCCAGTTGCAGATTCTAGAAAAAGAGAGTTTCAAAAATGCTCTTTCAAAAGAAAGGTTTAAATGAGTGAAATGAATGCACACCTCACAAAGAAGTTTCTCAGATGGCTTCTGTCTAAATGTGAAGATATTTCCTTTTCTGCCATAGGCCACATACCGCTCCAAATGTCCACTTGCAGATTCCACAAAAAGAGTGTTTCCAAACTACTCAATCAAAAGAAAGGTTCAACTCTATGAGATGAAAGCACATATCATGAAGAAGTTTCTCAGAATTCTTCTGTCTGGTTTTTATGTGAAGATACTTCGTTTTCCACCATTGGCCTCAAAGCGCTCCAAATGTCTACTGGCAGATGCTACAAAAAGAGAGTCTCAAAACTGCTCTATCAAAAGAAAGGTTCAACTCTGTGAGTTGAATGCACACATCACAAAGAAGTCTCTGAGAATGCTTCTGTCTAGATTTTATGTGAAGATATTTCCTATTCTACCATAGAATGCAAAGTGGTCCAAATGTCCATTTGCAGATTCTACAAAAAGAGTGTTTCCAAACTGCTCAATCAAAAGAAAGCTACAACTCTGTGAGATGAATTCAAACATCACAATAAGTTTCTCAGAATTCTTCTGTCTAGTTTTTATGTGAAGATACTTCCTGTTCCACCATAGGCATCAAAGCGCTCCAAATGTCTGCTTGCAGATCTTCCAAAAAGAGATTTTAATAACTGCTCAAGAAAAAGAAAGGTTTAACTCTGTGAGATGAATGCCCACATAACAAAGAAGTTTCTCAGATTGATTCTCTCTAGATTTTATGTGAACGTATTTCCTTTTCTACCACAGGCTGCAAAGCACTCCAAATGTCCACTTCCAGATTCTACAAAAAGAGAGTTTCCAAACTGCTCAATCAAAAGGAAAGTTCAACTATGTGAGATGAAAGCACACATCACAAAGAAGTTTCCCAGGATTCTTCTGGCTAGTTTTTATGTGAAGATATTTCCTTTTCCACAATAGGCCTCAAAGCAATCCAAATGTCCACTTGCAGATTCTAAAATAGAGAGTTTCATAATTTCTCAATCAAAAGAAAGGTTTAACTCTGTGAGGTGAATGCACACAACACAAAGAAGTTTGTCAGATTGCTTCTGTGTAGATTTTATGTGAAGATATTTCCTTTCTAACAGAGACCACAAAGCACTCCAAATGTCCAATTGCAGATACTACAAAAAGAGTGTTTCCAAACTGCACAGTCATATGAAAGGTTCAACTCTATGAGATGAAAGCACACCACACAAAGAAGCTACTCAGAATTCTTCTTTCTAGTTTTTATGTGAATATATTTGCTTTTCCACAACAGGTCTCAAAGAGCTCCAAATGTCCAATTGCAGATTCTGCAAAAAGAGAGTTTCAAAAGTGCTCAATCAAAAGAAAGTTTTAACTCTGTGAGATTAATGCAAACATCACAAAGAAGTTTCTCAGAATTCTTCTCTCTAGTTTTTATGTGAAGATATTTCCTTTTCCGCCATAGGCCTCAAAGCGCTCCAAATATCCACTTGCAGATTCTACAAAAAGAGTGTTTCAAAACTGCTCAATCAAAAGGAAGGTTCAACTCTGTGAGATGAATGCACACATCACAAAGAAGTTTTGGAGAATTCTTCTGTCTGGATTTTATGTGAAGATATTTCCTTTTCTAACATAGGCCGCAAAGCGCTCCAAATGTCCACTTGCAGATTCTACAAAGAGTGTTTCCAAACTGCTCAATCAAAAGAAATTTTCACCTCTCTGTGATGAATGCCTGCATCACAAAGAAGTCTCTCAGAATTCTTCTGTGTAGTTTTTATGTGAAGATATTCCCTTTTCCAACATAGGCCTCAATGCGCTCCAAATGTGCACTCGCATATTCTACAAAATAGTTTCAATACTGCACAATCAAAACGAAGTTTAACTCTGTGAGATGAATGTACACATCACTAAGATGTTTCTGAGATTGCTTGTGTCTAGATTTTATGAGAAAGTATTTACTTTTCTACCATTGGCCACAAGAGCCCCAAATGTCCACTTACAGATTCTACAAAAACAGTTTTTCCAAACTGCTCAAACAAAAGAAAGGTTCAACTCTGTGAGATGAATGCATACATCACAAAGAAGTTTCTCATAATTCTTCTGTCTAGCTTTTAGGTGAAGATATTTCCTTTTCCACCATAGTTGTCAAAGCACTCCAAATGTCCACTTCCAGATTCTACAGAAAGAGAGTTTCAAAACGGCTCAATCAAAAGAAAGGTGGAAATTTTGGGGATGAATGCACACATCACAAAGATGTTTCTCAGATTGCTTCTGTCTTGATTTTATGTGAGGATATTTCCTTTTCTACCAAAGGCTGAAAAGTGCTCCAAATGACTACTTGCAGATTATACAAAAAGAGTGTTTCCAAACTAATCAATCAAAAGAAAGGTTTAATATCGTGAGATGAATGCACACATCACAAAGAAATTCCTCAGAATTCTTCTCTCTAGATTTTATGTGAAGATATTTCCTTTTCCACCATAGGCCTCAAAACGCTCCAAGTGTCCACTTGCAGATTCTACAAAAAGAGAGTTTCAAAACTGCTCCATCAAAAGAAAATATTAACTCTGTGAGATGAAGGCACACATCACGAAGTAGTTTCTCTGGTTGCTTCTTTCTAGATTTTATGTGAGGATATTTCCTTTTCTACCACAGGCTGGAAAGCCCTCAAAATGTCCGCTTGCAGATTCTTAAAAAAGTCAAACTGCTCAAACAAAAGGAATGTTCAACTGTGTGAGACGAATGCACACACAACAAAGATGTTTCTCAGAATTCTTCTGTCTAGTTTTTATGTGAAGGTATTTTCTTTTCCACCATAGGCATCAAATCGCTACAAATGTCCACTTGAAGATTCTACAAAAACAGAGTTTCAAAACTGCTCCATCAAAAGAATGGTTTAACTCTGTGAGATGAATGCACACATCAAAAAGAAGTTTCTCAGATTGCTTCTGTCTAGATTTTATGTGAAGATATTTCCTTTTCTACCATACGATGCAAAGCGCACCAAATGTCCACTTGCAGAACCTGAAAAAAGAGTGTTTCCAATCTCCTCAATAAAAAGAGAGGTTCAACTCTGTGAGATCAATGCACACATCACAAAGAAGTTTCTCAGAAGTCTTCTATTTTTTATTTGAAGATATTTCCTTTTCCACCACAGGCCTCAAAGCGCTCCAAATGTCCACCTGCAGATTCTGCAGAAGAGAGTTTCAAAACTGCTGAATAAAAAAAAAAAGATTTAATTCTGTGAGATGAATGGACACATCTCAATATAGTTTCTAAGACTGCTTCTATCTGGATTTTATGTGAAGATGTATCCTTTTCTACCATAGTCTGCAATGCGATCAAATGTCCACTTGCAGATTCAATAAAAAGAGTGTTTCCAACCTACTCAATCAAAAGAAAAGTTCAACTCTGTGAAGTGAATGCACACACCACAAAAAAAGTCTCTCAGAATTCTTCTGTCTAGTTTTTATGTGAAGATATTTTCTTTTCCACCATAGGGCTCAAAGCGTTCCAAATGTCCAATTGCAGATTCTACAAAAAGAGAGTTTCAAAACTGCACCATCAAAAGACAGGTGTAACTATGTGAGGTGAATGCACACATCACAAAGAAGTTTCTCAGATTGCTTCTGTCTAGATTTCATATGAAGATATTTCCTTTTCTACCGCAGGCCTCAAAGAGCTCCAAATGTCCACTTGCAGATTCTACAAAAGAGTGTTTCCAAACGGCTCAATTAAAAGAAAGTTTCAGCTCTTTGAGATGAATGCACACATCACAAAATTTTCTCAGAATTCTTCTGTCTAGTTTTAATGTGTAGATATTTCCTTTTACACCATAGGCCACAAAGCGCTCCAAATGTCTAGTTACAGATTCTACTAAAAGAGTGTTACAAAACTGCTCAATCAAAAGAAAGGATTAACTCTGTGAGATGAATGTACACATCAGAAAGAAGTTTCTCAGATTGCTTCTGTGTAGATTTTATGTGAAGATGTTTCCTTTTATACCATAGGCAGCAAAGCGCTCCAATTGTCCACATGCATATTCTAAAAAAAGAGTGTTTCCAATCTGCTCAATCAAAACAAGGGTTCAACTCTGTGAGATGAACACAGACATCACAAAGAAGTTTCTCAGAATTCTTCTGTCTAGTTTTTATGTGAAGATATTTCCTTTTCCACGATAGGCCTGAAAGTGCTTTAAATGTCCACTTGCAGATTCTACAAAAAGAGAGTATCAAAACTGCTCAATCGAAGAAAGTTTTAACTCTGTGAGTTGAGTGCACACATCACAAATAAATTTCTCAGATTGCTTCCATCTAGATTTCATGTGAAGATATTTCCTTTTCTACCATAGGCTGCATACTGCTCCAAATGTCCTAGTGCAGATTCCACAAAAAGAGTGTTTCCAACTGCTCAATCAAAAGATAGGCTCAACTCTGTGAGTTGAATGCACACAATGCAAAGAAGTTTCTCAGAATGATTCTGTGTAGTTTTTAGTTGAAGATATTTCCTCTTCCACAGTAGGCCTCCAAGGGCTCCAAATATCCACCTGCAGATTCTGCAAAAAGATAGATTCAAAACTGCTCAATGAGAAGATAAGTTCACCTCTGTGAGTTGAAGGCACACCTCACAAAGAAGTTTCTCAGAATGCTTCTGTGTAGTTTTTTATGTTAAGATATTTGCTTTTCCACGGTAGGCGTCAAAGCACTCGAAATATCCACTTGCAGATTCATCAAAAAGAGTGTTTCAAAACTGCTCAATCATAAGATAGGTTCAACCCTCTGAGATGAATGCACACATCACAAAGGAGTTTCTCAGAATGTTTCTGTGTAGTTTTATGTGAAGATGTATCCTTATCCACCTTAGGCCACTATGGGCTCCAAATATCCACATGCAGATTATGCAAAAAGACAGATTCAAAACTACTCAATCAAAAGATAGGTTCAATTCTGTGAGTTGAAGGCACACAACCCAAAGTATTTTCTCAGACAGCTTCTGTATAGTTTTTAGTTGAAGATATTTCCTCTTCCACAGTAGGCCTCCAAGGGCTCCAAATATCCACCTGCAGATTCTGCAAAAACATAGATTCAAAACTGCTCAATGAGAAGATAAGTTCACCTCTGTGAGTTGAATGCACACCTCACAAAGAAGTTTCTCAGAATGCTTCTGTGTAGTTTTTCTGTGAACCTATTCGATTTTCCACAGTAGGCCTCTCAGTGCTCCAAATATCCACTTGCACATTCTACAAATGGATTCAAAACTGCTCAAAGAAAGATTCAACACTGTGACATGAATGCACACATCACTAAAAAGTTTCTCAGAATGTTTCTGTCTAGTTCTTATGTGGAGATGTATGCTTTTCCACCATAGGCCACAAATGGCTCCAAATATCCACTTGCAGATCCTGCAAAAAGTGAGATTCAAAACTGCTCAATCAAAAGATAGGTTCAACTCTGTGAGTTGAATGCACACAACGCAAAGAAGTTTCTCAGAATGCTTCTGTGTAGTTTTTAGTTGAAGATATTTGCTCTTCCACAATAGGCCATGAAGGGCTCCAACAATCCACCTTCAGATTCTGCAAAAAGATAAATTAAAAACTGCTCAATGAGAAGATAAGTTTAACTCTGTGAGTTGAATGCACAGCTCACAAAGAAGTTTCACAGAATGCTTCTGTGTAGTTTTTCTGTGAACATATTCAATTTATCACAGTAGGCCTCTCAGTGCTCC
Source organism: Pan troglodytes (assembly GCF_028858775.2). Taxonomy (NCBI): domain Eukaryota; kingdom Metazoa; phylum Chordata; class Mammalia; order Primates; family Hominidae; genus Pan; species Pan troglodytes. Next base: position 56,479,841 of record NC_072407.2, read on the forward strand.
AAATATCCACTTGCACATTCTACAAAAAGAAATATTGAAATCTGCTCAATCAAAAGAAAGGTTCAACTCTGTGAGATGAATGCACATATCACTAAGAAGTTTCTCAGAGTGTTTCTGTGTAGTTTTTATGTGAAGATATTTCCTTTTCCATCATAGGCCACAGAGGGCTCCTAATGTCCACTTGCAGATTCTACAAAAAGAGAGATTCAAAACTGCTCAACGAGAATATAAGTTCAACTCTCTGTGTTGAATGCACACCTCACAAAGAAGGTTCTCAGAATGATTCTGTGAAGTTTTTATGTTAAGATATTTCATTTTCGAAAATAGGCCTCAAAGCTCTTCAAATATCCACTTGCAGATTCTACAAAATGAGAGATTCTAAAATGCTCAATCAAAAGATAGGTTCAACTCTGTGAGATGAATGCACACATCACAAAGAAGTTTCTCAGAATGTTTCTGGGTAGCTTTTATTTGAAGATATTTCCTTTTCCACCGTAAGGTGAAAAGGGCTCCAAATATCCACTTGCAGATTCTACAAAAAGAGAGATTCTAAACTGCTCAATCAAAAGATAGGTTCAACTCTGTGAGTTGAATGCACACATCCCAAAGAAGTCTCTCAGAATTCTGTGTAGTTTTCAGTTGAAGATATTTGCTCTTCCACAGTAGGTCTCAAAGGGCTCCAAATATCCATCTGCAGATTCTAAAGAAAGATAGATTCAAAACTGCTCAATGGGAAGATAAGTTAAACTCTGTGAGTTGAATGCACACCTCACAAAGTAGTTTCTCAGAATGCTTCTGTGTAGTTTTCATGTGAAGATATTTGCTTTTACACAAGAGGCCTCAAAGGGCTCCACACATCCACTTGCAGATTCTGCAAAAACAAATATTCAAAACTGATCAACCAAAAGATAGGTTCAACTGTGTGAGTTGAATGCACACATCATGAAGAAGTTTCTCAGAAGGTTTCTGTGTAGTTTTGAAGTGAACATATTTGATTTTCCACAGTAGGCCTCACAGCACTCCAAATATCCATTTGCAGATTCTACAAAATGAGAGATTCTAAACTGCTCAATCAAAAGTTAGGTTCAACTCTGTGAGTTGAATGCACACATCACAAGTTTCTCAGAATGCTTCTGAGTAGTTTCTATTTGAAGATACTTCCTTTTCCACAATAGGCCACAATGGGCTCCAAATATCCAACTGGAGATTCTACCTGAAGAGTGACACAAAACTGCTCAATCAAAAGAAAGTTTCAACTCTGTGACATGAATGCACAAATCACAAAAAAGTTTCTCAGAATGCTTCTGTGTAGTTTTTATCTGAAGATATTTGCTTTTCCACGGTAGGCCTCAAAGCGCTCGAAATATCCACTTGTGGATTCAACAAAAGGAGTGTTTCAAAACTGCTCAATCATAAGATAGGTTCAAACCTCCGAGATGAATGCACACATCACAACGACGTTTCTCAGAATGTGTCTGTGTAGTTGTTATTCGAAGATATTTCCTTTTCCACAGTAGGCCTCAAAGGCTTCGACTTATCCACTGGCAGATTCTACAAAAGGAGTGTTTCAAAACTGCTCAATCAAAAGATAGGTTCAACTCTGTGAGATGAATACACAAATCATAAGGAAGTTTCTCAGAAAGCTTCTGTGTAGTTTTTATTTGAAGATATTTCCTTTTCCACCATAAGGTGAAAAGGGCTCCAAATATCCACTTGCAGATGCTACAAAAAGAGAGATTCTAAACTGCTCAATCAAAAGATTGGTTCATCTCTGTGAGTTGAATGCACACATCCCAAAGAAGTTTCTCAGAATTCTTCTGTGTAGTTTTTAGTTGAAGATATTTTCTCTTCCACAGTAGGTCCCAAAGGGCTCTAAATATCCACCTGCAGATTCTGAAAAAAGGTAGATTCAAAACTGCTCAATGAGAAGATAAGTTCAACTCTGTGAATTGAATGCACACCTCACAAAGAAGTTTCTCAGAATGCATCTGTGTAGTTTTTATGTGAAGATATTTCCTTTTCCACAATAGGCCTCAAACGGCTCCAAACATCCACTTGCAGATTCTGCAAAAAGAAAGATTCAAAACTGCTAAAAAAAAAAAAAAATTGGTTCAACTCTGTGAGTTGAATGCACACATCACAAAGAAGTTTCTCAGAATATAGTTTTGAGTGTAGTTTTGAAGTGAATATATTTGATTTTCCATAGTAGGCCTCACTGTGCTCCAAATATCCACTTGCAGATTGCACAAAAAGAGAGATTCAAAACTGCTCAATCAAAAGATAAGTTTAACTCTGTGAGTTGAATGCACACATCACGAAGAAGTTTCTCAGAATGCTTCTGACTGGTTTTTAAGTGAAGATATTTCCTTTTCCACAATAGGCCTAAAAGGGCTCCAAATAACCACTTGCAGATTCAACAGAAAGAGTGTTTCAAAACTGATCAGTCAAAAGAAAAGTTCAACTCTGTGTGATGAATACACACTTCACAGAGAAGTTTCTCTGAATGCTTCTATGTAGTTTTTCTGTGAAGCTATTTCCTTTTTCACAATAGGCCTCAAAGGGCTCCAAATATCCACTTACAGATTCAACAAAAAGAGTGTTTGAAAACAGCTCAATCAAAAGAAAGATTCAACTCTGTGGGATGAATGCACACAGCACAAAGAAGTTTGGCAGAATGCTTCTGTGTAGTTTCTATGTGAAGATGTTTGCTTTTCCACAGTAGGCCTCAAAGAGCTCAAAATATCCACTTGCGGATTCTACAAAAAGAGTGTTTCAAAACTGCTCAATCATAAGATAGGTTCAACCCTTTGAGATGAATGCACACCTCACAAAGAAATTTCTCTGAATGCTTCTGTGTAGTTTTTATGTGAATATATTTCCTTTTCCACAATAGACTTCAAAGGGCTCCAAAAATCCACTTGCAGATTCTGCAAAAAGAAAGATTCAAAACTTCTCAATCAAAAGATAGGTTCAACTCTGTGAGTTGAATGCACACATCACAAAGAAGTTTTTCAGAATTCTTCTGTGTAGTTTTGAAGTGGACACATTTGATTTTCCATAGTAGGCCTCACTGCTCTCCAAATATACATTTGCAGATTCTACAAAAAGAGAGATTCAAAACTGCTCAATCAAAAGATAAGCTCAACTCTGTGAGTTGAATGCACACATCATGAAGAAGTTTCTAAGAATGCTTCTGACTAGTTTTTATGTGAAGATATTTCCTTTGCCACTATAAGCCTCAAAGGGCTCCAATTATCCACTTTCAGTTTCTAAAAAAAAAGTGTGCCAAAACTGCTCAATCAAATGAAAGGTTCAACTTTGTGAGATGAATGCACACATCACAAAGACGTTTCTCAGAATGCTTCTTTGTAGTTCTTAAGTGAGGGTATTTCCTTTCCCAAGATAGGCCTCAAAGGGCTCCAAATATTGACTTGCAGTTTGTACAAAAACAGTGTTTCAAAGCTAATCAGTCAAAAGAAAGGTTCAACTCTGTGAGATGAATGCACACATCACAAAAAGTTTCTCAGAATGCTTCTGTTTAATTTTTATGTGAGGATATTTAGTTTTCAACAATAGGCCTCAAAGGGCCCTAAATATCCACCTTCAGATTCCACAAAAAAAGTGTTTGAAAACTGCTCAATTTAAAGAAAGGTTCAACTCTGTGAGTTGAATGCATGCATCACAAAGAAGTTTCTCAGAATGCTTCTGTGTAGTTTTTAAATGAACATATTTGATTTTCCACAGTAGGCCTCACAGCGCTCCAAACATCCAATTGCAGATTTTACAAAAGAGAGTTTCAAAGCTGCTCAATCAAAAGATAGGTTCAAGTCTGTGAATTGAATGCATCCATCATGAAGAAGTTTCTGAGATTGTTTCTATGCAGTTTTTATTTGAAGATATTTCCTTTTCCACCATAGAGTGCAAAGGGCTCCAAATATCCATTTGCAGATTCCACAAAAAGAGAGATTCTAAGGTGCTCAATCAAAAGATAGGTTCAACTCTGTGAGTTGAATGCACACATCACAAAGAAGTTTGACAGAATGTTTCTGAGTAATTTTTATGCGAAGATATTTCCTTTTCCACAATAGGCCTCAAAGGGATCCAAATATCCAACTGCAGATTCTACAAAAAGAGTGTTTGAAAACTGCTCAATGAAAAGAAAGTTCAACTCTGTGAGATGAATGCACACATCCAAAGAACTTTCTCAGAATTCTTCTGTGTAGTTTTTATCTGAAGATATTTGCTTTTCCACAGTAGGCCTCAAAGCGCTCGAAATATCCACTTGCGGATTCAACAAAAAGAGTTTTCCCAATCTGCTCAATTATAAGATAGTTTCACCTCTCTGAGCTAGGTGCACGCATCACAAAGAAGTGTCTCAGAATTCTTCTCTGTAGTTTTTATGTGAACATGTTTGATTTTCCACAGTAGACCTCACAGTGCTCCAAATATCCAATTGCAGATTCTACAAAAAGAGAGAATCAAAACTGCTCAATGAAAAGATAAGTTCAAGTCTGTGAGTTGAATGCACACATCATGAAGACGTTTCTGAGATTGCTTCTGTGCAGTTTTTACTTGAAGATATTTCCTTTTCCACCATAGGGTGCAAAGGGCTCCAAATATCCATTTGCAGATTCCACAAAAAGAGAGATTCTAAACTGCTCAATCAAAAGATAGGTTCAACTATGTGAGTTGAATGCACACATCCCAAATAAGTTTCTTAGAATTCTTCTGTGTAGTTTTTAGTTGAAGATATTTGGTCTTCCACAGTAGGCCTCAAAGGGCTCCAATGTCCACCTGCAGATTCTGCAAAAACATAGATTCAAAACTGCTCAACAAGAAGATAAGTTCACCTCTGTGAGTTGAATGCACACCTCACAAAGAAGTTTCTCAGAATTCTTCTGTGTAGTTTTTATGTGAAGATATTTCCTTTTCCACAATAGGCCACAAAGGTCTCCAAACATCCAATTGCAGATTCTGCAAAAAGAAAGATTCAAAAGTGCTCAATCAAAAGACAGGTTCAACTCTTTGAGTTGAATGCACACATCAAAAAGAAGTTTCTCAGAATGCTTCTGTGTAGTTTTGAAGTGAACATATTTCATTTTCCTCAGAAAGCCTCACTGTGCTCCAAATATCCACTTGCAGTTTCCACAAAAAGAGAGATTCAAAACTGCTCAATCAAAAGATAGGTTCAACTGTGAGTTGAATGCACACATCACGAAGAAGTTTCTCAGAATGATTCTGACTAGTTTTTATGTGAAGATATTCCCTTTTCCACAATAGGCCTTAAAAGGCTCCAAATATCCACTTGCAGATTCAACAAAAAGAGGGTTTCAAAACTGCTCAATCGAAACATCGGTTACAATCGGTGAGTTGAATGCACACATCCCAAAGAAGTTTCTCAGAATGCTTCTGTGTATTTTTTATGTGAAGGTATTTGCTCTTCCACAGTAGGCCTCAAAGAGCTGAAAATCCACCTGCAGATTCTGCAAAAAGAGAGATTCCAAACTGCTCAATGAGAAGACAAGTTCAACTCTGTGAGTTGATTGTACACCTCACAAAGAAGTTTCTCTGAATGCTTCTTGGTAGTTTTCATGTGAAGATATTTCCTTTTCCACAATAGGCATCAAAGCTCTCCAAACATCCATTTGCAGATTCTGCAAAAAGAGAGATTCAAATCTGCTCAATCAAAAGATGGGTTCAACTCTGTGGGTTGAATGCACACATCACAAAAAAGTTTCTCAGAATGCTGCTGTGTAGTTTTTATGTAAACATATTTCATTTTCCACAGTAGTTCTCACAGCGCTCCAAGTATCCAATCGCAGATTCCACAAAAAGAGAGATTCAAAACTGCTCAATCAAAAGACAGTTTCAATTCTGTGTGTTGAATGCACATGTCATGAAGAAGTTTCTGAGATTGCTTCTGTGTAGTTTGTATTTGAAGATATTTCCCTTTCCACCATAGGGTGCAAAGGGCACCAAATATCCATTTGCAGATTCTACAAAAAGAGAGATTCTAAACTGCTCAATGAAAAGATAGGTTGAACTCTGTGAGTGGAATGCACACATCACAAATTAGTTTCTCAGAATGCTTCTGTGTAGCTTTTATCTGAAGATATTTGCTTTTCCACGGTAGGCCTCAAAGTGCTCCAAACGCCCACTTGCAGATTCTGCAAAAAGAGAGATTCAAAACTGCTCAATCAAAAGATTGGTACAATTCTGTGGGTTGAATGCACACATCACAAAGAAGTTTCTCAGAATGTTTCTGCGTGGTTTTTATGTGAAGATATTTCCTTTTCCACCATAGGGCACAAAGGGCTCCAAATATCCACTTGCAGATTCTACAAAAAGAGAGATTCATAACGTCTCAATGAGAAGATAAGTTCAACTCTGTGAGTTTAATGCACACATCAAGAAGAAATTTGTGACAATGCTTCTGTGTAGTTTTTATTTGAAGACATTTCCTTTTCCACCATGGGGCTCAAAGGGCTCCAAATCTCCACTTGCAGATTCTACAAAAAGTGAGATTTTAAACAGCTAAGTTGAAACATAGGTTCAACTCTGTGAGGTGAATGCACACATCACAAAGAAGTTTCTCAGAATTCTTCTGAGTTGTTTTATGTGAAGTTATTTTCTTTTCCACAACAGGCCTCAAAGGGCTCCAATTATCCACCTTCAGATTCTACAAAAAGAGTTTTTCAAAACTGCTCAGTCAAAAGAAGGGTTCAACTCTGTGAGATGAATGCACACATCACAAGGAGTTTCTCTGAATGCTTCTGTGTAGTTTTTATGTGAAGATATTTCCTTTTCCACAATAGGTCTCAAAGTGCTCCAAATATCCACACACAAATTCTACAAAAAGAGTGTTTCAAAACTGCTCAATCAAAAGAAAGTTTTAGCTCCGTGAGATGAATGCACACATCACAAAGACGTTTCTCAGAATACTTCTGTGTAGTTTTTATCTGAAGATATTTGCTTTTCCACGGTAGGCCTCAAAGTGCTCCAATTATCCACTTCCAGATTCTACAAAAATAGTGTTTCAAAACTGCTCAATCATAAGATAGGTTCAACTCTCTGAGTTGAATGCAAACATCCCAAAGAAGTTTCTCAGAATGTTTCTGTGTAGTTTTTATTTGAAGATATTTCCTTTTCCACCATGGGCTGCAAAGGTCTCCAAATATACACTTGCAGATTCTGCAAAAAGAGAGATTCACAACGGCTCAATCAAAAGGTAGGTTCAAATCTGTGAGTTGAATGCACACATCCCAAAGTAGTTTCTCATAATTCTTCTGTGTAGTTTTTATGGGAAGATATGTGCTTTTCCACAGCAGGCCTCAAAAAGCTCTAAATATCCACCTGCAGTTTCTGCAAAAAGAGAGAATTGAAACTGCTCAATCAAAAGACAGTTTCAACTCTGTGAGTTGAATGCCTACATCACAAAGAAGTTTCTCTGAATGCTTCTGTGAAGTTTTTATTTGAAGATATTTCTTTTTCCACCATAGGGCACAAAGGGCGCCAAATATCCACTTGCAGATTCTACAAAAAGAGAGATTCAAAACTGCTCAATGTGAGGATAAGTTTAACTCTGTTAGTTGAATGTAAACCTCACAAAGAAGTTTCTCCTAATGCTTCTGTGTAGTTTTCATGTGGAGATATTTCCTTTTCCAGTAGGCCCCAAAGCTCTCCGAACATCCACTTGCAGATTCTACAAAAAGAGAGATTGAAAACTCCTCAATCAAAAGATAGGTTCAACTCTGTAAGGTGAATGCACGCATCATGAAGAAGTTTCTGAGAATGCTTCTGTTTAGTTTTTATTTGAAGATATTTCCTTCTCCACCATAGGGTGAAAAGGGCTCCAAATATACACTTGCAGATTCTACAAAAAGAGAGATTCTAAACTGCTCAATCAAAAAATATGTTCAACTCTGTGAGTTCAATACACACATCACAAAGATGTTTCTCAGAATGCTTCTGTGTAGTTTTTATGTGAACATATTTGATTTTCGACAGTAGGCCTCACAGCACTCCAAGTATCCACTTGCAGATTCTGCAAAAAGAGATTCAAAACTGCTCAATCAAAAGATAGGATCAACTCTGTGTTTTGAATGCACACATCATGAAGAAGTTTCTGAGAATGCTTCTCTGTAGTTTTTATATGAAGATATTTCCTTTTCCACTCTAGGGCACAAAGGCTCCAAATATCCACTTGCAAATTCTACAAAAGGAGAGATTCTAACCTGCTCAATGAAAAGATAGGTTCAATTCTGTGGGTTGAATGCACACATCACAAAGAAGTTTCTCAGAATGGTTCTGAGTAGTTTTTATGTGAAGATATTTCCTTTTCCACAATAGGCCTCAAAGGGCTCCAATTATCCACTTGTAGATTCTACAAAAAAAGTGCTTTAAAACTGCTCAATCAAAAGAATGGTTCAACTCTGACAGATGAATGCACACATAACTAAGAAGTTTCTCAGAATTCTTCTGGGTAGTTTTTATCTGAAGATATTTGCTTTTCCACGGTAGGCCTCAAAGCACTCTAAATATCCACTTGCAGATTCTGCAAAGGAGAGTTTCAAAACTGCTCAATGATAAGATAGGTTCAACCCTGTGAGATGAATGCACACATCCAAAGAAGTTTCTCAGAATGCTTCTGCATAGTTTTTATTTGAAGATATTTCCTTTTCCACCATAGGCCACAAAGGGCTCCAAATATCCACTTTCAGATTCTGCAAAAACAGAGATTCTCAACTGTTCAATCAAAAGATATGTTCAACTCTGTGAGTTGAATGCACACATCAAGAAGAAGTTTCTGAGAATGACTCTGTGTAGTTTTTATTGGAAGATATTTCCTTTTCCACCATAGGGCACAAAGGGCTCTAAATATCCACTTTCACATTCTACAAAAATGGAGATTCTAAACTGCTCAGTCAAAATATAGGTTCAACTCTGTGAGTTGAATGCACACATCACAGAGAAGTTTCTCAGAATGCTTCTGAGAAGTTTTTATGTGTAGATGTGTCCTTTTCCACAATAGGTCTCAAAGGACTCCAATTATCCACTTGGAGATTCTACAAAAAGTGTTTTAAAACTGCTCAATCAAAAGAAAGGTTCAACTCCGTGAGATGAATGCACACATCTCAAAGAGATTTCTCAGAATGCTTCTATGTAGTTTTTATGTGAAGATATTTCCTTTTCCACAATAGGCCTCAAGGGGCTCCAAATATCTACTTGCAGATTCTATAAAAAGAATGTTTCAAAACTGCTAAATCGAAAGAAAGGTTCAACTCTGACAGATGAATGCACACATCACAAAGAAGTTTCTCAAAATGCTTCTGTGTAGTTTTTATCTGAAGATATTTTATTTTCCACTATAGGCCTCAAAGCGCTCCATATATCCATTTGCAGATTCTACAAAGAGTGTTTCAAAACTTCTCAATCATAAGATAGGTTCAACCCTGTGAGATGAATGCACACATCACAAAGTAGTTTCTCAGAATATTTGTGTGTAGTTTCAAAACTCCCCTATCAAAAGAAAGGTTCAACTCTGTGAGTTGAATGCACACATCACAAAGAAGTTCCTCAGAATGCTTCTGAGTAGTTTTATGTGAAGATATTTCCTTTTCCACAAGAGGTCTCAAAGGGCTCCAAGTATCCACTTCCAGATTCTACAAAAAGAGAGCTTCAAAACTGCTTAATGAGAAGATAAGTTCAACTCTGTGAGTTGAATGCACACCTCACAAAATAGTTTATCAGAATGCTTCTGTGTAGTTTTTAATGTGAAGATATTCCTTTTCCACAATGGGCCTCAATGCTCTCCAAACATCCACTTGCCGATACTGCAAAAAGAGAGATACAAATCTGCTCAATCAAAAGATAGGTTCAACACTGTGAGTTGAATGCACACATCACAAAGAAGTTTCTCAGAATTTTTCTGTGTAGATTTTGTGTTAACATATTTGATTTTCCACAGTAGGCCTCACAGTGCTCCAAATGTTCACTTGAAGATTCTACAAAAAGAGAGACTCAAAACTGCTCAATCAAAAGATAGGTTCAAATCTGTGAGTTGAATGCACACATCCCAAAGAAGTTTCTGAGAATGCTTCTGTCTAGTTTTTATATGAAGATATTTACTTTACCACAATAGGCCTCAAAGGGCTCCAAATATCCACTTGCAGATTTTACAAAAAGAGTGTTTCAGAACTGTTCAATCAAAAGAAAGGTTCAACTCTGTGAGGTGAATGCACACATCACAAAGATGTTTCTCAGAATGCTTCTGTTTAGTTTTCATCTGAAGATATTTACTTTTCCACGGTAGGCTTCAAAGAGCTCCAAATATCCACTTGCAGATTCCACGGAATTAGTGTTTCAAATCTGCTCAATTATAAGATAGGTTCAAACCTGTGAGATGAATGCACACATCACAAAGAAGTTTCTCAGAAAGTTTCTGTGTAGTTTTTATTTAAAGATATTTTCTTTTCCACCATGAAGCATGAAGGGCTCCAAATATCCACTTGCAGATTCTGCAGAGAGACTCAAAACTGCTCAATAAAAAGAGAGGTTCAACTTTGTGAGTTAAATGCACACTTCCCAAAGAAGTTTCTCAGAATGCTTCTGTGTACTTTTTATGTGAAGATATTTGCTTTTACACAGTAGGCCTCAAAGGGCTCCAAATATCCACCTGCAGGTTCTGGAAAAAGAGAGATTCAAAACTGCTCAGTCAAAAGATAAGTTCAATTCTGTGAGCTGTATGCATAAATCCCAAAGAAGTCTCTCTTAATGCTTCTGTGTAGTTTTTATTTGAAGATATTCCCTTTTCCACCATTGGGTGCAAAGAGCTCCAAATATCCACTTGCAGACTCTACAAAACGAGAGATTCAAAACTGCTTAATGAGAAGATAAGTTCAACTCTGTGAGATGAATGCATTCATCACAAAGAAGTTTCTCAGAATGCTTCTATGTAGTTTTTATGTGAAGATATTTCCTTTTCCATAATAGACCTCAAAGGGCTCCAAATATCCACTTGCAGATTCTACAAAAAGAGTGTTTCAAAACTGCTCATTCAAAAGTAAGATTCAACCCTGAGAGATGAATGCACACATCACAAAGAAGTTGCTCACAATGTTTCTCTGTAGTTTTTATTTTAAGATATGTCCTTTTCCACCATAGGCCACAAAGGGCTCCAAATATCCACTTGCAAATTCTGCAAAAACGGAGATCCAAAACTGCTCAATCAAAAGATAGATTCAACTCTGTGAGTTGAATGCATACATCACAAAGATGTTTCTCAGAATGCTTCTGTGTAGTTTTTATGTGAAGATATTAAGTTTTCTACAGTAGGCCTCAAAGGGCTCCTAATATCCACCTGCTGATTCTGCAAAAAAAAAAGAGATTCAAAATTGCTCAATCAAAAGATAGGTTCAACTCTGTGAGTTGAAAGCATACATCACTAAGAAGTTTCTCTGAATGGTTCTGTGAAGTTTTTATTTGAAGATATTTCCTTTTCAACCCTAGGGTGGAAAGGGATCCAAATATCCACTTGCAGATTCCACAAAAAGAGAGACTCAAACCTGCTCAATGAGAAGATAATTTCAACTCTGTGAGTTTAATGTACACCTCACAAAGGAGTTTCTCAGAATGCTTCTGGGTAGTTTTTATTTGAAGATATAGTCTTTTCAACCCTAGGGTGGAAAGGGCTCCAAATATCCACTTGCAGATTCTATAAAAAGAGAGCTTCAAACCTGCTCAAGCAAAACACAGGTTCAAACCTGTGAGTTGAATGCACATATCATGAAGAAGTTTCTGAGAATGCTTCCGTCTAGTTTTTATGTGAAGATATTTCCTTTTACACAATAGGCCTCAAAGCTCTCCAAACATCCACTTGCAGATTCTGCAAAAAGAGAGATTCAAAACTGCTCAATCAAAACATAGCTTCAACTCTGTGAGATGAATGCACACATAAAGAAGTTTCTCAGAATGCTTCTGTGTAGTCTTTATTTGAACATATTTGATTTTCCACAGAAAGCCTCACAGTGTTTCGGATATCCACTTGCAGATTCTACAAAAAGAGAGATTCAAAGCTGCCCCATCAAAAGATACGTTCAACTTGGTGTGTTGAATGCACACATCATGAAGAAGTTTCTGAGAATGCTTCTGTGTAGTTTTTATTTGAAGATATTTCCTTTTCCTCCATAGGGCACAAAAGTCTCCAAATATCCACTTGTGGATTCTACAAAAAGAGAGATTCTAAGCTGCTCAATCAAACCATAGGTTCAACTCCATGAGTTGAATGCACACACGACAAAGAAGTTTCTCAGAATGCTTCTGAGTAGTTCTTATGTGAAGATATTTCCTTTTCCACAACAGGCCACAAAGGGCTCCAATTATCCACTTGCAGATTCTTCAAAATGAGTGTTTCAAAAATGCTCAATTGAAAGAAAGGTTCAATTCTGCTAGATGAGTGCACACAACACAAAGAAGTTTCTCAGAATGCTTCTGTGTAATTTTTATTTGAAGATATTCCTTTTCCACAATAGGCCTCAAAGGGCTCCAAATATCCACTTACAGATTCTACAAAAAGAGAGATTCTAAGCTGCTCAATCAAAAGACAGGTTCAACTCTGTGAGTTGAATGCACTCCTCAAAAAGAAGTTTCTCAGAATGCTGCTGAGTAGTTTTTATGTGAAGATATTTCCTTTTCCACAATAGACCTCAAAGGGCTCCTATTATCCAACTGCAGATTCTGCAAAGAGAGATATTCAAACAGCTCAATCTAAAGATAAGTTCAACTCTGAGAGTTGAAAGCACACATCACAAAGAAGTTTCTCTGAAAGCTTCCATATAGTTTTTATTTGCAGATATTTCCTTTTCCACCCCAGGGCGAACGGGCTCAAAAATTTCCACTTGCAGATACTACAAAAAGACAGATTCACAACTGCACAATGAGAAGATAAATTCAACTCTGTGAGTTGAGTGCACACTTCACAAAGAAGTTTCTCAGAGTGCTTCTGTGCAGTTTTTATGTGAAGATATTTCCTTCAGCACAATAGGCCTCAAAGCTCTCCAAACATCCACTTGGAGATTCTGCAAAAAGAGAGATTCAAAACTGCTCAATCAAAAGATAGGTACAATTCTGTGGGTTGAATGCACATGTCATAAAGAAGTTTCTCAGAAGGCTTCTGTGTAGTTTTTATGTGAAGATATTTGATTTTCCACAGTGGGCCTCACAGCACTCCAAGTATCCACTTGCAGATTCTACATAAAGAGAGATTCAAAACTGCTCCATCAAAATATAGGTTCAACTCTGTGAGTTGAATACACACATCATGAAGAAGTTTCTGAGAATGTTTCTCTGTAGTTTTTATTTGAAGATATTTCCTTTTGCACAATATGGTGCAAAAAGCTCCAACTATCCACTTGGAGATTCTCCAAAAAGAGATTCTAAAATGCTCAATCAAAAGATAGTTTCAACTCTGTTTGTGTAATGCACACATCACAAAAATTTTCTCAGAATGTTTCTGAGTAGTCTTTATGTGAAGATATTTCCTTTTACACAATATGACTCAAAAGGCTCCTATTATCCAGTTGCAGATTCTACAAAAAGAGTGTTTCAAAACTGCTAAATCAAGGGAAAGATTCAACTCTATGAGATGAATGCACACACCACAAAGAAGTTCCTCAGAATGTTTCTGTGTAGTTTTTATCTGAAGATATTTACTTTTCCACAGTACGCCTCAGAGCACTCCAAATATCAACTTGCAGATTCTACAAAAACAGTGGTTCAAACCGCTCAATCATAAGATAGGTTCAATCCTGTGAGATGAATGCACACATCACAGAGAAGTTTCTCATAATGTTTCTGTGAAATTTTTATTTTAAGATATTCCCTTTTCCACCATAAACCAAAAGGGGCTCCAAACATCCACCTGCAGATTCTGCAAAAAGAGAGATTCAGAACTGCTCAATAAAAAGAGAGGTTCAACTCTGTGAGTTGAATGCACACATCCCAAAGGAATTTCTCAGAATGCTTCTGTGTAGTTTTTATGTGAAGATATTTGCTTTACCACAGTAGGCCTCAAAGGGCTCCAAATATCCACTTGCAGATTATATAAAAAGAGATACTCAATACTTCTCAATGAGAAGATAAGTTCAACTCTGTCAGATGAATGCACACATCACAAAGAAGTTTCTCAGAATGCTTCTGTGTAGTTTTCATTTGAAGATATTTCCTTTTCCACAATAGGCCTCAAAGGGCTCCAAATATCCATTTGCAGATTCTACAAAAAGAGGGTTTCAAAATTGCACAATCAAAAGTTAGGTTCAACTCTGTGAGATGAATGCACACATCACAAAGAAGTTTATCTGAATGCTTCTGTGTAGTTTTTATCTGAGGATATTTGCTTTTCCACTGTTGGCCTCAAGGCGCTCCAAATGTCCACTTGCAGATTCAACAAAAAGTTTTTCAAAAATGCTCAATCATAAGATAGGTCCAACCCTGTGAGATGAATGCAAACATCACAAAGAAGTTTCTCAGAATGTTTCTGTGTAGTTTCTACTTGAAGATATTTCCTTTTCTACCTTAGGCTGCAAAGGGCTCTAAATATCCACTTGCAAATCCTTCCAGAAGGGAGCTTAAAAACTGCTCAATCAGAAGATTCAACTCTGAGAGTTGAATGCACACATCCCAAAGAAGTTTCTCAGAATGCTTCTGTGTAGTTTTTATGTGAAGATATTTGCTTTTCCACAGTAGGCCTCAAAGGGCTCCTAATATCCACCTGCAGATTCTGCAAAAACAGAGATTCAAAACTGTTCAATCAAAAGATAGGTTCAACTCTGTGAGTTGAAAGCATACATAAAAAATAAGTTTCTCTGATTGTTTATGTGTAGTTTTTATTTGAAGATATTTCCTTTTCGACCCTAGGGCCCAAACGGCTCCAAATATCCACTTGCAGATTCTACAAAAAGACAGATTCAAACCTGCTCAATAAGAACATAAGCTCAACTGTGTGAGTTGAATGCACACTTCACGAAGTAGTCTCTCAGAAATCTTCTACGTAGTTTTTATATGAAGATATTTCCTTTTCCACAATGTGCCTCAAAGGGCTAAAATTATGCAGTTGCAGATTCTACAAAAATAGTGTTTCAAAACTGCTCAATTGAAACAAAGTTTCAACTCTGTGGGTTGAATGAACACATCACGAAGAAGTTTCTGAGAACGCTTCTGCGTGGTTTTTATTTGAAGATATTTCCTTTTCCACCATAAACCACAAAGAGCTCCAAATATCCACTTGCAGATTCTGCAAAAAGAGAGATTCAAAACTGCTTAATAAAAAGAGAGGTTCAGGTAGCTCACACCTGTAATCCCAGCACTTTGGGAGGCCAAGATGGGCAGATCACGAGGTCAGGAGATCAAGACCATCCTGGCTAACATGGTGAAACCCCGTCTCTACTAAAAATACAAAAAATTAGCTGGGCTTAGTGGTGGGCGCCTGTAGTCCCAGGTACTCCAGAGGTTGAGGCAGGAGAATGGCATGAACCGAGGAGGCAGAGTTTGCAGTGAGCCGAGATTGCACCACTGCACTCCAGCCTGGGTGACAGACCCAGACTCTTTCTCAAAAAAAAGAAAAAAAAAAAAAGAGAAGTTCAACTCTGTGAGTTGAATGCACACATCCCAAAGAAGTTTCTCAGAATGCTTCTGTGCAGTTTTTATGTAAAGATATTTCCTTCAGCACAATAGGCCTCAAAGCTCTCCAAACACCCACTTGCAGATTCTGCAAAAAGAGAGATTCAAAACTGCTCAATCAAAAGATAGGTACAATTCTGTGGGTTGAATGCACACGTCACAAAGAAGTTTCTCAGAATGCTTCTGTGTAGCTTTTATGTGAAGATATTTGACTTTCCACAGTAGGCCTCACAGCACTCCAACTATCCACTTGCAGATTCTACAAAAAGAAAGATTCAAAACTGCTCAATCAAAACATAAGTTCAACTCTGTGAGTTGAATGCACACATCACGAAGATGTTTCTGAAAATGCTTCTCTGTAGTTTTTATTTGAAGATATTTCCTTTTCCACAATATGACTCAAAGGGCTCCAATTATCCAGTTGCAGATTCTACAAAAAGAGTGTTTCAAAACTGCTCAATCAAAAGAAAGGTTCCACTCTGTGAGATGAATGCACACATCACAAAGAAGTTCCTCAGAATGTTTCTGTGTAGTTTCTATCTGAAGATATTTGCTTTTCCACGGTAGGCCTCAGAGTGCTCCAAATATCAACTTGCAGATCCCACAAAAACAGTGTTTCAAAACTGCTCAATCATAAGATAGGTTCCACCCTGTGAGATGAATGAACACATCCCAAAGAAGTTTCTCAGAATGCTTCTGTGCAGTTTTTATGTAAAGATATTTCCTTCAGCACAATAGGCCTCAAAGCCCTCCAAACACCCACTTGCAGATTCTGCAAAAAGAGAGATTCAAAACTGCTCAATCAAAAGATAGGTACAATTCTGTGGGTTGAATGCACACGTCACAAAAAAGTTTCTCAGAATGCTTCTTTTTAGTTTTTATGTGAAGATATTTGCTTTTCCACAGTAGGCCTCACAGCACTCCAAGCATCCACTTGCAGATTCTACAAAAAGAGAGATTCAAAACTGCCCAATCAAAATATAGGTTCAACTCTGTGAGTTGAATGCACACATCATGAAGAAGTTTCTGAGAATGCTTCTCTGTAGTTTTTATTTGAAGATATTTCCTTTTACACAATACGGCGCAAAAAGCTCCAACTATCCACTTGCAGATTCTCCAAAAAGAGATTCTAAACTGCTCAATCAAAAGACAGGTTCAACTCTGTGGGTTGAATACACACATCACAAAGAAGTTTCTCAGAATGTTTCTGAGTAGTCTTTATGTGAAGATATTTCCTTTTCCTCAATATGACTCAAAGAGCTCCAATTATCCAGTTGCAGATTCTACAAAACGAGTGTTTCCAAACTGTTCAATGAAAAGAAAGGCTCAATTCTGTGAGATGAATGCACACATCACAAAGTAGTTTCACAGAATGCTTCTGTCTAGTTTTTATGTGAGGATATTTCCTTTTCCACCATAGGGCCCAAAGAGCCCCAAATATCCACTTGCAGATTCTACAAAAAGAGTGTTTCAAAACTGCTCTATCAAAAGAAAGGTTCAACTCTGTGTGTTGAATGCACTCATCACAAAGAAGTTTCTGAGAATGCTTCTGTCTAGTTTTTATGTGAAGATATTTCATTTTCTGCCACAGGCCCCAAAGCGCTCAAATATACACTTGCAGAATCTAGAAAAAGAGAGTTTCAAAACTGCTCTATCAATAGAAAGGTTCAACTCTGTGAGTTGAATGCACACATCACAAAGTAGTTCTGGGAATGCTTCTGTCTAGTTTTTAAGTGAAGATACTTCCTTTTCCACCAAAGGTCACAGAGCAGTACAAAGATCCACTTGGAGATTCTACAAAAAGAGTGTTTCAAAACTGCTCTGTCAATAGAAACATTCAGCTTTGTTAGTAGAATGCACTCATCACAAAGAAGTTTCTGAGAATGTTTCTGTCTAGTTCCTATCTGAAGATATTTCCTTTTACAACATAGGCCCCAAAGCGCTCAAAATATCCACTTGCAGATATTACAAAAAGAGTGTTTCAAAACTGCTCTATCAAAGGAAAGGTTCAACTCTGTGAGTTGAATGCACACATCACAAAGAAGTTTCTGAGAATGCTTCTGTGTAGCTTTTATGTGAAGATATTTCCTTTTACACCATAGGCCTCAAAGCGCTCCAAATATTCACTTGCAGATTCTACAAATAGTGTTTCAAAACTGCTCTATTAAAAGAAAGGTTCAACTCAGGGAGCTGAATGCACATATTACAAAGAAGTTTCTGAGAATGCTTCTGTCTAGTTTTTATATGAAGGTATTTCGTTTTAGACCATTGGCATCAAAGTGTTTCAAATATCCTCTTGCAGATTCTAGAAAAAGAGTTTTTCAAAACTGCTCTTACAAAAGACTGGTTCAACAGTCTGAGTTGAATTCACACGTCACAAAGAAGTTTCTGAGAATGCTTCTGTCTAGTTTTTATGTGAAAACATTTCCTTTTCCACCATAGACCTCAAAATGCTCCAAATATCCTCTTGCAGATACTACAAAAAGAGTGTTTCAAAACTGCTGTGTTGAAAGAAATGTTCAATTATGTCAGTTGAATTCACTCATCACAAGGAAGCTTCTGAGGATGCTTCTGTCTAGTTCTTATGTGAAAATATTTCCCTTTCCACAATAGGCCTCAAAGTGCTCCAAATATCCACTTGCAGATTCTACAAAAAGAGGGTTTCAAAACTGCTCTAACAAAAGAAAGGTTCAACTCTGTGAGCTGAATGCACTCATCACAAATAAGTGTTTGAGACTGCTTCTGTCTAGTTTTTACATGAAGATATTTCCTTTTCCGCCATAGACCTCAAAGCACCCCAAATATCCACTTGCAGATGCTAGAAAAAGACTTTTTCAAAACTGCTCTATCAATAGGAAGTTTCAACTCTGTGAGTTGAATGCACACATCACAAAGAAGTTTCAGGGAATGCTTCTTTCTAGTTTTTATGTGAAGATATTTCCATTTCCACCGTAGGCCTCAAAGTGCCCCAAGTATCCACTTGCATATTCTACAAAAAGAGTGTTTCAAAACTGCTCTATCAAACGAAAAGTTCAACCCTGTGAGTTGAACGCATCACAAAGAAGTTCCTGACAATGCTTCTATCTAGTTTTTATGTGAAGATATTTCCTTTTCCACAATAGGCCTCTAAGCACTCCAAATAGCCACTTACAGATTCTAGAAAAAGACTGTTTTAAAACTGCTCTATTAAAAGAAAGTTTGAACTCTGTGAGTTGAATGCACACATCACAAAGAAGTTTCTGAGAATGCTTTTGTCTTCTTTTTATGTGAAGATATTTGCTTTTCCACAGTGGGCCACAAAGGGCTCCAAATATCCACCTGCAGATTCTGCATAAAGAGAGATTCAAAACTGCTCAATAAAAAGGTAGGTTCACCTCTGTGAGTTGAATGCATACATCACAAAGAAGTTTGTCTGAATGCTTCTGTGTAGTTTTTATTTGAAGATATTTCCTTTTCCACCACAGGGTGCAAAGGGCTCCAATTATCCACTTGCAGATTCTACAAAAAGAGAGATTCAAAACTGCTCAATGAGAAGACAAGTTCAACTCTGTGAGTTGAATGCCCTCTTCATAAAGAAGTTTCTCAGAATGCTTCTGTGTAGTTTTTATGTGAAGATATTTCCTTTTCCACTGTAGGCCTCAAAGCTCTCCAAACATCCAGCAGCAGATTCTGCAAAAGGAGAGATTCAAAACTGCTCAATCAAAAGATAGGTGCAACTCTGCGAGTTGAATGCACACATCACAAAGAAGTTTCTCACTATGCTTTGGCCTAGTTCTTTTGTGAAGATATATCCTTTTCCACCATAGGCCTCAACGGGCTCCAAATATCCACTTGAAGGTTCTACAAAAAAAGAGTGTTTCAAAACTGCTCTATCAAAAGAAAGGTTCAAATGTGTGTATTGAATGCACTCATCACAAAGAAGTTTCTGAGAATGCTTCTCTCTAGTTTTTATGTGAAGATATTTCCTTTTCCACCACAGGCCCCAAAGAGCTCCAAATATCCACTTGCAGATTCTACAAAAGGAGTGTTTCAAAACTGCTCAATAAACGGAAAGGTATAACTCTGTGAGTTGAATGCACACAACACAAAGAAGTTTCTGATAATTCTTCTGTCTATTTTTTATGTGAGGATATTTTCTTTTCCAACATAGGCCTCAAAGTGCTCCATGTATCCACTTTCAGATTCTAGAAAAAGACTGTTTAAAAACTGCTCTATCTAAAGGAAGTTTCAGCTCTCTGAGTTCAATGCAGACATCACAAAGAAATTTCTGAGAATTCTTCTGTCTGGTTTTTATGTGAAGATATTTCCTTTTCCACCATAGACCTCAATACTCAGAGAGTTGAAACTTCCTTTTGATAGAGCCGTTTTGACACACTTTTTTTGTAGAATCTGCTAGTGGATATTTGGAGTGATTTGAGGCCTTCGATGGAAACGGAAATATCTTCACATAAAAACTAGACAGAAGCATTATCAGAAACTTCTGTGTGATGTGCGCATTCAGCTCACAGGACTGAAATTTTCTTTTGATAGAGCAGTTTTGGAAAACTCTTTTGGTAGAATCTTCAAGTGGACATTTGGAGTGCTTTGAGGCCTATGGTGGAAAAAAAATCTTCACACAAAAACTAGACAGAAGCATTCTCAGAAATTTCTTTGTGATGTGTGCATTAAAATCACAGAGTTGAACATTCCTTTTGATAGAGCAGTAATGAAACACTCTTTTTGTAGAATCTGCAAGTGGACATTCAAAGCGCTTTGAGGCCAATGGTGAAAAAGGAAATATCTTCACAAAAAACTAGACAGAAGCATTGTCAGAAACTTCTTTGTGATGTTTGCTTTCAACTCACAGAGTTGAACATTCCCTTTTATAGAGCAGTTTTGAAACACTCTTTTTGTAGATTTTCCAAGATGATATTTGGACCGCTTAGACGAAATTGTTGGAAACGAGAATATCTTCACATAAAAACTAGACAGAATCATTGTCAGAAACTTCTTTGTGATGTTTGCATTCAATTTACAGAGCTGAACATTCCTTTTGATAGAGCAGTTATGAAACACTCTTTTTGTAGGATCTGTAAGTTGATATTTGGACCGCTGAGAGGCCTATGGTGGAAACGGGAAAATCTTCACATTAATACTAGACAGAAGTGTTCTCAGAACCTTCCTTGTGATGTGTGCATTCAACTCACGCAGTTGAACCTTTCTTTTGATAGAACTGTTTTGAAAAATTCTTTTTGTAGAATCTGCAAGTGGACATTTGGAGTGCTTTGAGGTCTACACTGAAAAAGGAAATAACTTCACATAAAAACTAGACACAAGCATTTTCAGAAACTTCTTAGTGATGTTTGCTTTCAACTCACAGAGTTGAACATTTCTTTTCATAGAGCAGTTTTGCAACACTCTTTTTGTATAATCTGCAAGTCGATATTTGGGCCACTTTGAGGCCTTCATTGGAAACGGGAATATCTTCACATAAAAACAGGACAGAAGCATCTGAGAAACTTCTTTGTGATGTGTGCATTCAACTCTCAGAATTGAGCATTCCTTTTGATAAAACAGTTTTGAAACACTCTTTTTGTAGAATCTGCAAGTGGATATTTTGAGCACTTTGAGGCCTTTGGTGGAAACAGGAATATCTTCACATAAAAAGTAGACAGAAGCATTCTCAGAAACTTCTTTGTGATGTCTGCTTTCAACTCACAGAACTGAACCTTTCTTTTGATAGAGCAGTTTTGAAACACTCTTTTTGTAGAACCTGCAACTGGATATTTGGAGCACTTTGAGGCCTATGGTGGAAACGGGAATATCTTCACATAAAAACGAGACAGTAGCATTCTCATAAACTTCTTTGTGAAGAGTACATTCAACTAAGAGGGTTGAACCATCCTTTGATAGAGCAGTTTTGAAACTCTATTTTTGTAGAATCTGCAAGTGAATATTTACACAGCTTTCAGGCCTATGGTAGAAAAGGAAATATCTTCACATAAGAACTAGGCAGAAGCATTCTCAGGAACTACTTTGTTTTGAGTGCATTCAACGCACAGGTTTGAACCTTTCTTTTGATAGAGTAGTTTTGAAACACTCTTTTCATAGAATCTGCAGGTTGATATTTGGAGCTCTTTGAGGCCTTCGGAGGAAATGGGAATATCTTCACATAAAAAATGGACAGATACATTCTCAGAAACTTCTTTGTGACGTATGCATTCACCTGAGAGAGTTGAACTTGCCTTTTGAAAGAGCAGTTTTGAAAAAGCCTTTCAGTAGAATCTGCAAGTGGATATTTGGAGTGCTTTGAGGCCTTTGGTGGAAACTGGAATATCTTCACATAAAAAATGGAGAGAAGCATTCTCAGCAACTTCTTTGTGATGTGTACATTCAAATCACAGAGTTGAACATTTGTTTTGATAGAGCAGTTTTGAAGCACTCTTTTTGTAGAATCTGCAAGTGGATATTTAGACGGCTTTGAGGGTTATGGTAGAAAAGGAAATATCTTCACATAAGAAGAAGACAGAAACATTCTCAGAAACTACTTTGTGATGTGTGCATTCATCGCACAGAGTTGAACCTTTCTTTTGATAGAGTAGTTTTGAAACACTCTTTTTGTAGAATCTGTAACTGGATATTTGGAGCGCTTTGAGGGCTATGGTGGAAACGGGAATATCTTCACATAAAAAGTAGACAAAAGCATTCTTGGAAACTTCTTTCTGAAGTAAGCATTCACCTCAGAGAGTTGAAACTTCCCTTTGAGAGAGCAGTTTTGAAACACTCTTTTTGTAGAATCTGCAAGTGGACATTTGGAGGGGTTTTTTGCCTATGGTAAGAAAGGAAATATTGTCACATAAAAAATTGAAAGAAGCATTCTCAGAAACTTCTCTGTGATGTTTGCATTCAACACACAGAGTTGAACCTTTCTTTTCATAGACCAGTTTTGAAACACTTTGTAGAATGTGGAAGTGGAGATTTGGAGCATTTTGATGCAAATGGTGAAAGATTAAATATGTTCACATAAAAACTAGACAGAAGCATTCTCAGAAACTTCTTTGTTATGTTTGAATTTAACTCACAGAGTTGAACATTTCTTTTCATAGAGCAGTTTGGAAACATTCTTTCTTGTAGAATCTGCAAGTGGATATTCGGACCACATTGAGGCCTTCATTGGAAATGGGAATATCTTAACATTAAAAACTAGACAGAAGCATTCTCAGAATTTTTTTTTTGACTTGTGCATTCAACTGAGAGAGTTGAAATTTCCTTTTGATAGAACAGTTTTGAAATCCTCTTTTTGTAGAATCTGCAAGTGGATATTTGGACCGCTATGAGACCTACGGTAGAAAAGGAAATCACTTCATATAAGAACTACACAGAAGCATTCTACGAAACTACTTTGTGATGTGTGCATTCAACTCAGAGAGTTCAACGTTCCTTTTGATAGGGCAGTTTTGAAACACTCCTTTTGTAGTACCTGCAAGTGGATATTTGTGCCGCTTTGAGGCCTACGGTAAAAAAGGCAATATCTTCATGTAAGAGCTACACAGAGGCGTTCTCAGAAACTACTTTGTGTTGTGTGCATTCAGTTCACAGAGTTGAACTTTTCTTTTGGTTGAGTAGTTGTGAAGCACTCTTTTTGTAGAATCTGCAAGTGGACATTTGGAGCGCTTTGTTGCCTATGGTGAAAAAGGAAATATCTTCACATAAAAACAAGACAGAAACATTCTCAGAAACTTCTTAGTGATGTGTGCATTCAACTTAGAGAGAGTTGAACATTTCTTTTGATAGAGTAGTTTTGAAACACTCTTTTTGTAGAATCTGCAAGTGGATATTTGGAGCGAATTGAGGCTTTTGGTGCAAACGGGAATATCTTCACATAAAAACTAAACAGAATCATTCTCAGAAATATTTTTGTGATGTGAGCATTCAACTCACAGAGTTGAAACTTTCTTTTGATAGAGCAGTTTTGAAACACTCTTTTTATAGAATCTGAAAGTGGACATTTGGAGCGCTTTGAGGCCTAAGGTGAAAAAGGAATATCTTCACATAAATACTACACAGATGCATTCTCAGAAACTTCTTTGTGATGTGCGCATTCAACTCACAGAGTTGAACCTTTCTTTTGATAGAGCAGTATTGAAACACTCTTTTTGTAGAATCTGCAAGTGGACATTTGGAGCACTTTGATGCCTATGGTGAAAAAGGAAATATCTTCACATAAAAAATAGACAGAAGAATTCTCAGAAACTACTTTTTATGATTGCATTCAACTCACAGAGTTGAAGATTCTTTTTCATAGAGTAGTTTTGAAACACTCTTTGTAGAATTTGCAAGGAGATATTTGGACCTCTTTGAGGCCTTCGTTGGAAACAGGAATAGCTTCACATAAAAACTAGACAGAAACATTCTCAGTAACTTCTTTGTGATGTGTGCATCAAACCCACAGAGATGAACCTTACTTTGATAGAGTAGATTTGAAGCAATCTTTTTATAGAATCTACAAGTGGACAATTGGAGCGCTTTGAGGCCTATGGTGAAAAAGGAAATATATTCACATAAAAACTAGACAGAAGCATTCTCACAAACTTCTTTGTGATGTGTGCATTCAACTCACAGAGTTGAACCTTTCTTTTGATAGAACAGTTTTGAAAATATCTTTTCATAGAATCTGCAAGTGGACATTTGGAGTGCTTTGATGCCTATGGTGAAAAAGGAAATATCTTCACATAAAAACTAGACAGAAGCATTCTCAGAAACTACTTTGTTATGTTTGCATTCAACTCACAGAGCTTAACATTCGTTTTCATAGAGCAGCTTTGAAACACTCTTTTTGTAGAATTTGCAGGTGAATATTCGCACTGCTTTGAGGCCTTCATTGGAAACAGGAATATCTTCACATATAAACTAGACAGAAGCATTTTCAGTAACTTCTTTCTGATGTGTGCATTCAACTCACAGAGTTGAACCTTTCTTTTGATAGAGCAGTTTTGAAGCACTCTTTTTGTAGAATCTGCAAGTGGACATTTGGAGAGCTTTGAGGCCTATGTTGAAAAAGGAAATATCCTCACATAAAAACTAGACAGAAGTATTCTCAGAAACTTCTTTGTGATGTGTGCTTTCACCTCACAGATTTGAAACTTTCTTTTGATAAAGCACTTTTGAAACACTCTTTTTGTAGAAACTGCAATTGGATATTTGGACCACTTTGAGGCATTCAGTGAAAACGGGAATATCTTCACATAAAAACTAGACAAAAGCGTTCTCAGAAACTTCCTTGTGATGTGTGCATTCAACTCACAGAGTTGAACGTTCCTTTAAATAGAGCAGTTTTGAAACAGTCTTTTTGTAGAATCTGCAAGTAGATATTTGAAACGATTTGAGTCCTATGGAGGAAAAGGAATTATCTTCACATAAAACTAGACAGAAGCTCTCTCAGAAACTTGTTTTAGATGTGTGCATTCAACTCACAGAGTTGAACCTTTCTTTTGATAGAGCAGTTTTGAAACACTCTTTTTGTAGAATCTGGAAGTGGCTATTTGGAGCTCTTTGAGACCTGCGATGGAAACGGGAATATCTTCACATAAAAACTTGACAGAAGGATTGTTAGAAACTTCTTTTTGACGTCTGCATTCAACTCAGAGAGTTGAACCTTCCTTTTGATAGTGCAGTTTTGAAACACTCTTTTTGTAGAATCTGCAAGTGGACATTTGAAGAGCTTTGAGTCCTTCGTTGGAAAAGAAAGTGTCTTCACAGAAAATCTAGACAGAAGCATTCTCAGAAACTTCTTTGTGATGTGTGCATTAAATACACAGATTTGAACCTTCCTTTTGATAGAGAAGTTTTGAGGCACTCTTTCTGTAGAATGTGTAAGTGGATATTTGGAGCGCTTTGAGGCCTATGATGTAAACGAGTGTATCTTCACATAAATACTAGACAAAAGCACTCTCAGAAACTTCTTTCTGATGTGTGCATTAAACTCACAGAGACGAACCTTCCTTTTCATAGAGCAGCTTTGAAAAACTCTTTTTGTAGAATCTGCCAGCCGATATGTGGAGCTCTTTCAGGCCTTCAGTGGAAACGGGAATATCTTCACATAAAAACTAGACAGAAGAATTCTCAGAAACTTCTTTCTGATGTGTGCATTCATCTCACAGAGAGGAACGTTCCGTTTGATAGAGCTGTTTCGAAACACTCTGTCTGTAGAATCTGCAAGTGGATATTTAGAGTGCATTGAGGACTTCGGTGGAAATGGTGTGTCTTCACATAAAACAACACAGAAACATTCTCAGAAACTTCTTTGTGACGTTTGCTTTCAAATCACAGAGTTGAACATTCCTTTTCGTAGAGCAGTTTTGAGACACTCTTTTTGAAGAATTTGCAAGTGGATATTCGGACTGCTTTGAGGCCTTCATTGGAAATGGGATATATTCACATAAAAACTAGACAGAAGCATTGTCAGAAACTTCTTTGTGATGTGTGCAGTCAACTCACAGATTGGAAACTTTCTTTTGATAGAGCAGTTTGGAAACACTCTTTTTGTAGAATCTGCAGGTGACTATTTGGAGCGCTTTGAGGCCTATTGTGAAAAAGGAAATATCTTCACATAAAAACTAGACAGATGCATTCTCAGAGTCTTCTTTGTGATGTGAGCATTCAACTCACAGAGTTGAACCTTTCTTTTGATAGGGGAGTATTGAAACACTCTTTTTGTAGAATCTGCAAGTGGACATTTGGAGTGCTTTGAGGCCTTTTGAGAAAAAGGAAATATCTTCACATAAAAACTAGACAGAAGCATTCTCAGAAACTTCTTTGTGATGTGTGCATTCAACTCACAGAGTTGAACCTTTCTTTTGATAGAGCAGTTTTCAAACACTCTTTTTGAAGAATCTGCAAGTGACATTTGAGCACTTTGATGCCTATGGTGAAAAGGGAAATATCTTCACATAAAAACAAGACAGAAGCATTCTCAGAAACTTCTTTGTGATGTTTTGTTTCAACTCACAGAGTTGAAACTTTTTTTTGATAGAGCAGTTTTGAAACACTCTCTTTGTAGAATCTGCAGGTGGACATTTGGAGTGCTTTGATGTCTCTGGTGAAAAAGGAAATATCTTCACATGAAACCTAGACAGAAGAATTCTCTGAAACTTCTTTGTGATGTTTGCTTTCACCTCAGAGAGTTGGACATTCCTTTTCATACAGCAGTTTTGATAGAGTTTTTCTTTAGAATTTGCATGTGGATATTTGGACCACTTTGAAGCCTTTGGTGGAAACGGGAATATCTTTACATAAAAACTAGACAGAAGCATTTTCAGAAACTTCTTTGTGATGTGTGCATTCAACTCACAGAATTGAACCTTGCTTTTGATGTAGCAGATTTGGAACGCTCTTTTTGAAGAATCTGCATTTGGATATTTGGAGCACATTGAGGCATTTGGTGGAAACGGAAATATCTTCACATAAAAACTAGACAGAATCATTCTCAGAAACTCGTTTTTCATGTGTGCCTTCAACTTACAGAGTTGAACCTTTCTTTTGATAGTGCAGTTTTGAAAAACTGTTTTTGTAGGATCTGCAAGTAGACATTTGGACCTCTTTGAGGCCTTCAGTGGAAATGTGAATATCTTCACATAAAAACTAGACAGAAGCATTCTCAGAAACTCCTTTGTGATGTGTACATTCAATTCACAGAGTTGAACCTTCCTTTGGATAGAGCAGTTTTGAAGCAATCTCTTTGTAGCTTCTGCAAGTGGACATTTGGAGAGCTTTGAGGCCTATGATGAAAAGGGAAATATCTTCACATAAAAACTAGAGAGAAGCATTCTCAGAAACCTCTTTGTGATGTGTGCATTCAACTCACAGAGTTGAACATTTCTTTTGATAGAGTAGTTTTGAAACACTCCTTTTGTAGAATCTGCAAGTGGACCTTCAGAGCGCTTTCATGCCTAAGGTGAAAAAGGAAATATCTTCACATAAAAAGAAGACAGAAGCGTTCTCAGAAACTTCTTTGTAAAGTTTGCTTTCGACTCACAGAGTTGAACATTCCTTTTCATAGAGCAGTTTTGAAACACTTTTTTTGTAGAATATACAAGTGGATATTTGGACCGGTTTGAATCCTTCATTGGAAACGGGATATCTTCACATAAAAACTAGACAGAAGTATTCTCAGAAACTTCTTTGTGATGTGTGCATTCAACTCACAGAGTTGAACATTCCTTTTGAAAGAGCAGTTTCAAAACACTCTTTTTGTAGAATCTTCAAGTGGATATTTGGACCTCTTTGAGGCCTTCGGTGGAAACAGGAATATCTTCACATAAAAACTAGACAGAAGCATTCTCAGAAACTTCTTTGTGATCTGTGCATTCAACTCGCAGACGTGAACATTCCTTATGACACAGGAGTTTTGAAATACTCTTTTTTTAGAATCTTCAAGTGGATATTTGGTCCGCTTTGAGGCCTTCGGTGGAAACGCGAAAATCTTCACATAAAAACTAGACAGAAGCATTCTCTGAAACTACTTTGTGATGTGTGCCTACAACTCCCAGAGTTGAAACTTTCTTTTGATAGAGCAGTTTCGAAACTCTTTTTGTAGAATCTGCAAGTGGACATTTGGAGCACTTTGATGCCTATGGTGAAAAAGGAAATATCTTCACATAGACACAAGACAGAATCATTCTCAGAAACTGCTTTGTGATGTTTGCTTTCAACTCAGAGAGATGAAAATTCCCTTTCATAGAGCAGTTTGAAAACACTCTTTTTGTAGAATCTGAAAGTGGATATTTGGACCACTTAGAGGTCTTCAGTGGAAACGGGAATATCTTCACCTAAAAACTAGACAGAAGAATTATCAGAAACTTCTTTGTGATGTGTGCATTCAACTCACAGAGATGAACATTCCTTTTGAAAGAGCAGTTTTGAAATGCTCTTTATGTAGAATCTGCAAGTGGATATTTAGAGCACATTAAGGACTTTGGTGGAAATGGTTTATCTTCACCTAAAAACAAGACAGAAGCATTTTCAGAAACTTCTTTGTGACGTTTGCTTTTAAATCACAGAGTTGAACATTCCTTTTCATAGAGCGGTTTTGAGACACTCTTTTTGTAGAATTTGCAAGTGGATATTTGGACCACTTTGAGGCCTTCATTGGAAACGGGATAACTTCACAGAAAAACTAGACAGAAGCATTCTTGGAAACTTCTTGGTAATGTGTGCATTCAACTCAAGAGTTGAGCCTTTCTTTTGATACAGAAGTTTTGAAATACTCTTTTTGAAGTATCTGTAAGTGAATATTTGGAGTGCTTTTGTGCCTATGGTGAAAACGGTAATATCTTCACATAAAAACTAGACAGAAGCATTCTCAGAAACTTCTTTGTGATGTGTGCATTCAACTCACAGAGTTGAACCTTTCTTTTGGTAGGGGAGTTGTGAAACACTCTTTGTAGAATCTGCAAGTGGATATTTGGAGCGCTTTGAGGCCTATTGTGAAAAAGAAAATATATTCACATAAAAACTAGACAGAAGAATTCTGAGAAACTTCTTTGTGATGTTTGCTTTCAACTCAAAGAGTTAAACCTTTCTTTTGATGGAGCAGTTTTGAAACACTCTCTTTGTAGAATCTGCAGGTGGACATTTGGAGTGCATTGATGCCTCTGGTGAAAAAGGAAATATCTTCACATGAAATCTAGACAGAAGCATTCTCAGACACTTCTTTCTGATATTTGCTTTCAAATCAGAAAGATGGACATTCCTTTCCATACAGCAGTTTTGATACAGTCTTTCTTTAGATTTTGCATGTGGATATTTGGACCGCTTTGAGGCCTTGGGTGGAAACGGGAATATCTTTACATAAAAAGCAGACAGAAGCATTCTCAGAAACTTCTTTGTGATGTGCGCATTCAACTCACAGAATTGAACCTTCCTTTTATGGAGCAAATTTGGAACACTCTGTAGAATCTGCAAGTGGACGTTTGGAGCGCTTTGAGGCCTATGGTGAAAAAGAAAATATCTTCACATAAAAACTAGACAGTAGCATTCTCAAAAACTTCTTTTTGATGTTTGCCTTCAATTCAAAGAGTTGAACCTTTCTTTTGATAGAGGAGTTTTGAAACACTCTTTTTGAGGAATCTGCAAGTGGACATTTGTATCGCTTTGAGGCCTGTGGTGAAAAATGAAATATCTTCACATAAAAACTAGACAGAGGCATTCTCAGAGAGTTCTTTGTGATGTTTGCTTTCAACTCAAAGAGTTGAACATTCCTTTTCATAGAGCAGTTTCTAAACACTCTTTGTGTGGAATCTGCAAGTGGATACTTGAACAGCTTTGAGGCCTTCTTTGGAAACGGGATATCTGCACATAAAAACTATATAGACGCATTCTCAGAAACTTATTTGTGATGTGTGTATTCAACTCACAGACGTGAACCTTTCTTTTGATAGAGAAGTTTGAAACACTCTTTTTGCAGAATCTGCAACTGGATATTTGGAGCGCTTTGAGGCCTATGGTGAAAAAGGAAATATCTTCACATAAAACTAGATGGAAGCATTCTCAGAAACTTTTTTGTGAAGTGTGCATGCAACTCACTGTGTTGAACCTTTCTTTTGATAGAGCAGTTTTGTAACACTCTTTTTGTAGAATCTACAAATGGACATTTGGTGCCCTTCGAGGACTATGGTGAAAAAGGAAATATATTCACATGAAAACTAGACAGAAGCATTCTCAGAAACTTCTTTGTGATGTTTGCTTTCAACTCACGGAGTTAAACATACCTTTTCATAGAGCACTATTGAACCACTCTTTTTGTAGAATTTGCTAGTTGATAGTTGGACTGCTTTGAGGCCGTCATTGGAAATGGGATATCTTCACATAAAAACTAGAAAGAAGCATTCTCAGAAACCTCTTTGTGATGTGTGCATTCAACTCACAGAGTTGAACATTTTTTTTGATAGAGCAGTTTCAAAACACTCTTTTTGTGGAATTTGCAGGTGGATATTTGGAACACTTTGAGGCCTTCTTTGGAAACGGGGTATCTTCACATAAAAACTAGACAGAAGCATTCTCAGAAACTTTTTTGTGATGTGTGCATTCTACTCACAGAGTTGAATATTCCTTTTTATAGAGCAGTTTTGAAACACTCTTTTTGTAGAATCTGCGAGTGGATAATTGGACAGCTTTGACACCTTCGGTGGGAAAGGGAATAACTTCACATAAAAATTGGACAGAAGCGTTCTCAGAAACTTCTTCACAATGTGTGCATTCAACTCACACAGTTGAACCTTTCTTATGATAGAGAAGTTTTGAAACACTCTATTTGTAGAATCTGGAAGTGGATACTTGGAGCGCTTTGAAGCCTATGGTGAAAAAGGAAATACCTTCACATAACAACCAGACAGAAGCATTCTCAGAAACTTCTTTCTGATGTGTGCACTCATCTCTCAGAGTTGAACCTTTCTTTTGATAGAGTAGTTTTGTAACACTATTTTTGAAGAATCTGCTAGTGGACATTCTTTTGATACAGCAGTTTTGAAACACTCTTTTGGTAGAATCTGCAAGTGGACATTTGGAGCCCTTTGATGCCTATGGTGAAAAAGGAAATATCTTCACATAAAAACTAGACAGAAACATTCTCAGAAACTTCTTTGTGATGCATGCATTCAACTCACAGAGTTGGACCTTTCTTTCCATTGAGTAGTTTTGTAACCCTCTTTTTATAGAATCTGCAAGCGGACATTTGGAGCTCTTTGATCCCTGTGGGGAAAAAGGAAATATATTCACTTAAAAACAATACAGAAGCATTCTCAGAAAATTCTTTGTGAGGTTTGATTTCAACTCACAGATATGAACATTCCTTTTCATAGAGTAGTATTGAAACACTCTTTTTGTAGTATTCGCAAGTGGATATTTTGACGGCTTTGAGGCCTTCGTTGGAAAAGGAATATCTTCACAAAAAAACTAGACAGAAGCATTCTCAAAAATTTTTTTGTGATTTGTGCATTCCGCTCACAGAGTTGAACATTCCTTTTGATAGAGCAGTTTCAAAACACTCTTTTGTTAGAATCTACATGTGGATACTTGGACCTCTTTGAGGCCTTCATTGGAAGCGGGATATCTTCACATAAAAATTAGACAGAAGCATTCTAAAAATCTTCTTTATGATGTGTGCATTCAACTCAGAGAGTTCAACATTCCTATTGATAGAACAGCTTTGAAACACTCTGTCTGAAGAAACTGCAAGTGGATATTTGGACCGCTTTGAGCCTTTGGTGGGAACGGGAATATCTTCACATAAAAATTAGACAAAAGCATTCTCAGAAACTACTTTGCCATGTGTGATTTCAACTCACACAGTTGAACATTTCTTTTGATAGAGCAGTTTTAAAACACTCTTTATGTAGAATCTGCAAGTGGATATCTGGAGCACTTTGAGGCCTATGGTGAAAAAGAAAATAGCTTCACATAAAAACTAGACAGAAGCATTCTGAGAAACTTCTTTGTGATGTGTGCATTCAACTCACAGAGTTGAACCTTTCTTTTGATAGAGCAGTTTTGTAACACTATTTTTGTAGAATCTGCAAATCGACATTTGGACCCCTTTAATGTCTATGGTGAAAAAGGATACATGTTCACATAAAAACTAGACAGAAGCTCTCTCAGAGACTTCTTTGTGATGTTTGCTTTCCACTCACAGAGTTGAAAATTCCTTTTTATAGAGGAGTATTGAAACACTCTTTTTCCAGTATTTGCAAGTGGACATTTGGACCGCTTTGAGTCCCTCTTTGGAAACGGGATATCTTCACATAAAAACAAAAAAGAAAAATTCTCAGAAACTTCATTGTGATGCATGCATTCAACTCACAGAGTGGAGCGTTCCTTTAGATAGAGCAGTTTTGTAACACTCTGTTTGTAGAATTTGCAAGCTGATATTTGGACTGCTTTGAGGCCTTCGTTGGAAACAGGATATCTTCATTTAAAAACTAGACAAAAGCATTCTCAGAAACTTCCTTATTATTATTATTATTATACTTTTAAGTTTTAGGGTACATGTGCACATTATGCAGGTTAGTTACATATGTATACATGTGCCATGCTGGTGCGCTGCACCCACTAACTCGTCATCTAGCATTAGGTATATCTCCCGATGCTATCCCTCCCCCCTCCACCCACCCCACAACTGCCCCCAGAGTGTGATATTCCCCTTCCTGTGTCCATGTGATCTCATTGTTCAATTCCCACCTATGAGTGAGAATATGCGGTGTTTGGTTTTTTGTTCTTGCGATAGTTTACTGAGAATGATGATTTCCATTTTCATCCATGTCCCTACAAAGGACATGAACTCATCATTTTTTTCTGGCTGCATAGTATCCCATGGTGTATATGTGCCACATTTTCTTAATCCAGTCTATCATTGTTGGACATTTGGGTTGGTTCCAAGTTTTGCTATCCTGAATAATGCCTCAATAAACATACATGAGCATGTTTCTTTATAGCAGCATGACTTATAGTCCTTTGGGAATATACCCAGTAATGGGATGGCTGGGTCAAGTGGTATTTCTAGTTCTAGATCCCTGAGGAATCGCCACACTGACTTCCACAATGGTTGAACTAGTTTACAGTCCCACCAACAGTGTAAAAGTGTTCCTATTTCTCCACATCCTCTCCAGCACCTCTTGTTTCCTGACTTTTTAATGATTGCCATTCTAACTGGTGTGAGATGCTATCTCATTGTGGTTTTCATTTGCATTTCTCTGATGGCCAGTGATGATGAGCATTTTTTCATGTGTTTTTTGGCTGCATAAATGTCTTCTTTTGAGAAGTGTCTGTTCATGTCCTTCACCCACTTTTTGATGGGGTTGTTTGTTTTCTTCTTGTAAATTTGTTTGAGTTCATTGTAGATTCTGGATATTAGCCTTTTGTCAGATGAGTAGGTTGTGAAAATTTTCTCCCATGTTGTAGGTTGCCTGTTCACTCTGATGGTAGTTTCTTTTGCTGTGCAGAAGCTCTTTAGTTTAATTAGATCCCATTTGTCTATTTTGTCTTTTGTTGCCATTGCTTTTGGTGTTTTAGACATGAAGTCCTTGCCCATGCCTATGTCCTGAACGGTAAAGCCTAGCTTTTCTTCTAGGGTTTTTATGGTTTTAGGTCTAACGTTTAAGTCTTTAATCCATCTTGAATTAATTTTTGTATAAGGTGTAAGGAAGGGATCCAGTTTCAGCTTTCTACATATGGCTAGCCAGTTTTCCCAGCACCATTTATTAAATAGGGAATCCTTTCCCCATTGCTTATTTTTCTCAGGTTTGTCAAAGATCAGATAGTTGTAGATATGCGGCGTTATTTCTGAGGGCTCTGTTCTGTTCCATTGATCTATATCTCTGTTTTGGTACCAGTACCATGCTGTTTTGGTTACTGTAGCCTTGTAGTATAGTTTGAAGTCAGGTAGTGTGATGCCTCCAGCTTTGTTTTTTTGGCTTAGGATTGACTTGGCGATGTGGGCTCTTTTTCAGTTCCATATGAACTTTCAAGTAGTTTTTTCCAGTTCTGTGAAGAAAGGCATTGGTAGCTTGATGGGGATGGCATTGAATCTGTAAATTGCCTTGGGCAGTATGGCCATTTTCACGATAATGATTCTTCCTACCCGTGAGCATGGAATGTTCTTCCATTTGTTTGTATCCTCTTTTATTTCATTGAGCAGTGGTTTGTAGTTCTCCTTGAAGAGGTCCTTCACATCCCTTGTAAGTTGGATTCCTAGGTATTTTATTCTCTTTGAAGCAATTGTGAATGGGAGTTCACTCATGATTTGGCTCTCTGTTTGTCTGTTATTGGTGTATAAGAATGCTTGTGATTTTTGTACATTGATTTTGTATCCTGAGACTTTGCTGAATTTGCTTATCAGCTTAAGGAGATTTTGGGCTGAGACAATGGGGTTTTCTAGATATACAATCATGTCATCTGCAAACAGGGACAATTTGACTTCCTCTTTTCCTAATTGAATACCCTTTATTTCCTTCTCCTGTCTAATTGTCCTTGTCAGAACTTCCAACACTATGTTGAATAGGAGTGCTGAGAGAGGGCATCCCTGTCTTGTGCCAGTTTTCAAAGGAAATGCTTCCAGTTTTTTCCCATTCAGTATGATATTGGCTGTGGGTTTGTCATAGATAGCTCTTATTATTTTGAAATACGTCCCATCAATACCTAATTTATTGAGAGTTTTAGCATGAATGGTTGTTGAATTTTGTCAAAGTCTTTTTCTTCATCTATTGAGATAATCATGTGGTTTTTGTCTTTGGCTCTGTTTATATGCTGGATTACATTTATTGATTTGCGTATATTAACCAGCCTTGCATCCCAGGGATGAAGCCCACTTGATCATGGTGGATAAGCTTTTTGTTGTGCTGCTGGATTCGTTTTTCCAGTATTTTATTGAGGATTTTTGCATCAATGTTCATCAAGGATATTGTTCTGAAATTCTCTTTTTTTGTTGTGTCTCTGCCTGGCTATGGTATCAGAATGATGCTGGCCTCATAAAATGAGTTAGGGAAGATTCTCTCTTTTTCTATTGATTGGAATAGTTTCAGAAGGCTTGGTACCAGTTCCTCCTTGTACCTCTGGTAGAATTTGGCTGTGAATCCATCTGGTCCTGGACTCTTTTTGGTTGGTAAGCTATTGATTATTGCCACAATTTCAGATCCTGTTATTGGTCTATTCAGAGATTCAACTTCTTCCTGGTTTAGTCTTGGGAGGGTGTATGTATCGAGGAATTTATCCATTTCTTCTAGATTTTCTAGTTTATTTGCATAGAGGTGTTTGTAGTATTCTCTGATGGTAGTTTGTAATTCTGTGGGATCGGTGGTGATATCCCCTTTATCATTTTTTATTGCTTCTATTTGATTCTTCTCTCTTTTTTCTTTATTAGTCTTGCTAGTGGTCTCTCAATTTTGTTGATCCTTTCAAAAAACCAGCTCCAGGATTCATTAATTTTCTGGAGGGTTTGTTGTGTCTCTATTTCCTTCAGTTCTGCTCTGATTTTAGTTATTTCTTGCCTTCTGCTAGCTTTTGAATGTGTTTGCTCTTGCTTTTCTAGTTCTTTTAATTGTGACGTCGGGGTGTCAATTTTGGATCTTTCCTGCTTTCTCTTGTGGGCATTTAGTGCTATAAATTTCCCTCTACACACTGCTTTGAATGCATCCCAGAGATTCTGGTATGTTGTGTCTTTGTTCTCGTTGGTTTCAAAGAACATCTTTATTTCTGCCTTCATTTCATTATATACCCAGTAGTCATTCAGGAGCAGGTTGTTCAGTTTCCATGTAGTTGAGCAGTTTTGAGTGAGTTTCTTAATCCTGAGTTCTAGTTTGATTGCACTGTGGTGTGATAGACAGTTTGTTATAATGTCTGAACTTTTACATTTCCTGAGGAGATCTTTACTTCCAACTATGTGGTCAATTTTGGACTAGGTGTGGTGTGGTGCTGAAAAAAATGTATATTCTGTTGATTTGGGGTGGAGTGTTCTGTAGATGTCTATTGGGTCTGCTTGGTGCAGAGCTGAGTTCAATTCCTGGGTATCCTTGTTGACTTTCTGTCTCGTTGATCTGTCTAATGTTGACAGTGGGGTGTTAAAATCTCCCATTATTAATTTGTGGGAGTCTAAGTCCCTCCGTAGGTCACTCAGGACTTGCTTTATGAATTTTGGTGCTCCTGTATTGTGTGCATATGTATTTAGGATTTTTAGCTCTTCTTGTTGAATTGATCCCTTTACCATTATGTAATGGCCTTCTTTGTCTCTTTTGATCTTTGTTGGTTTAAAGTCTGTTTTATCAGAGACTAGAATTGCAACCCCTGCCTTTTTTTGTTTTCCATTTGCTTGGTACATCTTCCTCCATCCTTTTATTTTGAGCCTATGTGTTTATCTGCATGTGAGATGGGTTTCCTGAATACAGCACACTGATGGGTCTTGACTCTTTATCCAATTTGCCAGTCTGTGTCTTTTAATTGGAGAATTTAGTCCATTTACATTTAAAGTTAATATTGTTATGTGTGAATTTGATCCTGTCATTATGATGTTAGCTGGTCATTTTGCTCGTTAGTTGATGCAGTTTCTTCCTAGTCTCGATGGTCTTTACATTTTGGCATGAGTTTGCAGCGGCTGGTACTGGTTGTTCCTTTCCATATTTAGCACTTCCTTCAGGAGCTCTTTTAGGGCAGGCCTGGTGGTGACAAAATCTCTCAGCATTTGCTTGTCTGTAAAGTATTTTATTTTTCTTTTGCTCATGAAGCTTAGTTTGGCTGGATATGAAATTCTGGGTTGAAAATTCTTTTCTTTAAGAATGTTGAATATTGGCCCCCACTCTCTTCTGGCTTTTAGGGTTTCTGCTGAGAGATCCACTGTTAGTCTGATGGGCTTCCCTTTGAGGGTAACCTGACCTTTCTTTCTGGCTGCCCTTAACATTTTTTCCTTCATTTCAACTTTGAGGAATCTGACAATTATGTGTCTTGGAGTTGCTCTTCTTGAGGATTATCTTTGTGGCGTTCTCTGTATTTCCTGAATCTGAACGTTGGCCTGCCTTGCTAGATTGGGGAAGTTCTCCTGGATAATATCCTGCAGACTGTTTTCCAACTTGGTTCCATTCTCCCCATCACTTTCAGGTACACCAATCAGATGTAGATTTGGTCTTTTCACATAGTCCCATATTTCTTGGTGGCTTTGCTCATTTCTTTTTATTCTTTTTTCTCTAAACTTCCTTTCTCTCTTAATTTCATTTATTTCATCTTCCATTGCTGATACCCTTTCTTCCAGTTGATCTCATCAGCTCCTGAGGCTTCTGCATTCTTCAGGTAGTTCTCAAGCCTTGGTTTTCTGCTCCATCAACTCCTTTAAGCACTTCTCTCTATTGGTTATTCTAGTTATTCATTCTTCTAAATTTTTTTCAAAGTTTTCAGCTTCTTTGCCTTTGGTTTGAATGTCCTCCTGTAGCTCAGAGTAATTTGATCATCTGAAGACTTCTTCTCTCAGCTTGTCAAAGTCATTCTCCATCCAGCTTTGTTCCATTGCTTTTGAGGAACTGCGTTCCTTTGGAGGAGGAGAGGTGCTCTGCTTTTTAGAGTTTCCAGTTTTTCTGTTCTGTTTTTTCCCCATCTTTGTGGTTTTATCTACTTTTGGTCTTTAATGATCGTGATGTACAGATCATTTGTTGTGGATGTCCTTTCTGTTTGTTAGTTTTCCTTCTAACAGACAGGACGCTCAGCTGCAGGTCTGTTGGAATACCCTACCATGTGAGGTGTCATTGTGCCCCTGCTGGGGGTGCCTCCCAGTTAGGCTGCTCAG
The DNA here is from genome assembly GCF_028858775.2 of Pan troglodytes. NCBI lineage: Eukaryota > Metazoa > Chordata > Mammalia > Primates > Hominidae > Pan > Pan troglodytes. The sequence continues at coordinate 56,517,810 of NC_072407.2, forward strand.
GGGTCAGGGGTCAGGGACCCACTTGAGGAGGCAGTCTGCCCGTTCTCAAATCTCCAGCTGCATGCTGGGAGAACCACTGCTCTCTTCAAAGCTGTCAGACAAGGACATTTAAGTCTGCAGAAGTTACTGCTGTCTTTTTGTTTTTCTGTGCCCTGCCCACAGTCGTGGGGCCTACAGAGGCAGGCAGGCCTCCTTGAGCTGTGGTGGGCTCCACCCAGTTTGAGCTTCCCGGCTGCTTTCTTTACCTAAGCAAGCCTGGGCAATGAGGAGCGCCCCTCCCCCAGCCTCGCTGCTGCCTTGCAGTTTGACCTCAGACTGCTGTGCTAGCAATCAGCGAGACTCCGTGGGCATAGGACCCTCTGAGCCAGGTGCAGGATATAATCTCGTGGTGCACCGTTTTTTAAGCCCGCTGGAAAAGTGCAGTATTCGGGTGGGAGTGACCCGATATTCCAGGTGCAGTCTGTCACCCCTTTCTTTGACTAGGAAAGGGAACTCCCTGACCCCTTGCACTTCCCAAGTGAGGCAATGCCTTGCCCTGCTTCGGCTCATGCATGGTTCACGCACCCACTGACCTGTGCCCACTGTCTGGCACTCCCTAGTGAGATGAACCCGGTACCTCAGTTGGAAATGCAGAAATCACCCATCTTCTGCGTCGCTCACGCTGGGAGCTGTAGACTGGAGCTGTTCCTATTCGCCCATCCTGGCTCCTCCCCCAGAAACTTCTTTGTGATGTGTGCATTCAACTCACAGAGTTGAACATTCCTTTTGGTAGAGCAGTTTAGAAACACTCTTTTTGTAGAATCTGCATGTGGATATTTGGACAGCTTTGAGGCCTTCTTTGGAAACGGGAATAACTTCACATAAAAATGAGACAAAAGCTTTCTCAGAAACTACTTTGTGATGTGTGCATTCAACTCACAGATTTGAACGTTTGTTTTGTTACAGATGTTTTGAAACACTCTTTTTGTAGAGTCTGCAAGTGGATATTTGGAAAGATTTGAGGCACTCGGGGGAAATGGGTATATCTTCACATAAAAACTAGACAGAAGCTTTCTTAGAAACTTCTTTGTGACGTGTGCACTCAACTCGCAGAAGTGAACCTTTCTTTTGATAGAGCAGTTTTGAAACACTCTTTTTGTAGAATCTGCAAGGGGACATTTGCAGTGATGTGCAGCATATTGTGGAAAAGGAAATATTTTCACATAAAAACTGGACAGAAATATTCTTAGAAACTTCTTTGTTACTTGAGCATTCAGCTCACAGAGTTGAAACATTCTTTTGATTGAGCAGTTTTACAACACTCTTTTTGTAGAATCTTCAAGTGGACATTTGGAGCGCTTTCAGGCCTGTGCTGAAAAAGGAAGTATCCTCACATAAAAAAAAGAAGCATTCTCAGAAACTTCTTTGTGATGCCTGCTTTCATTTCACAGAGTTGAACATTCCTTTCCATATAGCAGTTTTGAAACACTCTTTTTGTAGAATTTGCAAGCAGATATTTGGACCACTTTGAGGCCTTCGTTGGAAGCGGGATATCTTCACATAAAAACTAGACAGAAGTATTGTCAGAGACATCTTTGTGATGTGTGCATTCAACTCACATTGTTGAACATTCCTTGGGATAGAGAAGTTTCATAAAACTCTTTCTCTAGAATCTGCAAGGGGATATTCGTACCGCTTTGATGCCCTAGTTGGAAACGGGAATATCTTCACATAAAAACGAGACAGAAGGATTCTCAGAAAGTTCTTTGTGATTTGTGCGCTCAACTCAAAGAGTTGAACCATTCTTTGATAGAGCAGTTTTGAAACACTCTTTCTGTAGGAGCTGCAAGTGGACATTTGGAGCGCATTGAGGCCTATGGTGAAAAAGGAAATATCTTCACATAAAAGCTGACAGAAGCATTCTCAGAAACTTCTTTGTGATGTGTGCATTCAACTCACACTGTTGAACTTTTCTTTTGATAAAGCAGTTTTTTAACACTCTTTTTGTAGAATCTGCAAGTGGACATTTGGAATGCTTTGAGGCCTGTGGTGAAAAAGGAAATATCTTCACATAAAAACTAGATAGATGCGTTCTGAGAAACTTCTTTGTGATGCAGGCTTTCAACTCACAGAGTTGAACATTCCTTTTCATAGAGCAGTATTGAAACACGATTTTTGTAGAATTTGCAAGTTGATATTTGGCCCGTTTTGAGACCTTTGTTGAAAATGGGATATCTTTACATAAAAACTAGACAGAGGCATTCTCGGGAACTTCTTTGTGATGGGTGCATTCAACTCACAGAGTTGAACATTCCCTTTGATAGAGCAGTTTCAAAACACTCTTTTTGTAGAATCTGGAAGTGGCTATTTCAACTCCTTTCAGTAATTCCTTGGAAATGGTAATATCTTCACATAAACACTAGACAGAAGCATTCTCAGAAACTTCTTTATGATATTTGCTTTCATTTCACAGAGTTGAACATTCCTTTCCATATAGCAGTTATGAAACACTCTTTTTGTAGAATTTGCAAGCGGATATTTAGACTGCTTTGAAGCCTTCATTGAAAAGGGGATATCTTCACATAAAAAATAGACAGAAGCGTTCTCAGAAACGTCTTTGTGCTGTGTGCACTCAACTGACTATGTTGCACATTTCTTGTGATAGAGCAGTTTCGAAATACTCTTTCTGTAGTATCTGCATGTGGATATTTGGACTGCTTTGAGGCCCTCAGTGGAAACGAGAATATATTCATATAAAAACGAGAGAGATGCATTCTCAGAAAGTCCTTTGTGATTTACGCATGCAACTCACAGAGTTGAACCTTTCTTTTGATAGAGCAGTTTTGAAAAACTCTTTTTGTAGGATCAGCAAGTGGATATTTGGAGTGCTTTGAGACCTGTTGTGAAAAAGGAAATATCTTCACATAAAAACTAGATAGAAGCATTCTCAGAAACTTCGTTGTGATGTGTGCATTCAACTCACAGAGTTGAACATTTCTTTTGATAGAGTATTATTGAAACACACTTTTTGTAGAATCTGCAAGTGGATATTTGGAGCACTTTGAGGCGTTTGGTGAAAAAGGAAATATCTTCACATAAAACTAGACAGAAGCATTCTCAGAAACTTCTTTGTGATGTGTGCATACCACTCACAGATTTGAACATTCTTTTTGATAGAGAAGTTTGGAAACACTCTTTTTTTTTAGAATCTGCAAGAGCATATTTGGACTGCTTTGAGGCCTTACTTGGAAGCGGGAATATCTACACACAAAAACTAGACAGAAGCATTCTCAGAAACGTCTTGGTGATGTGTGCATTCAATTCACATAGTTGAAGCTTTCTTTTGATACAGCAGTTTTGAAATACTCTTTTTGTAGAATCTGCAAGTGGACATTTGCAGCACTTTGGGGCCTAGAGTGGAGAAGGAAATATTTTAACATAAAAACAACACAGAAGCATTCTCAGAAACTTCTTTGTGATGTGTGCACTCAACTCACAGAGTTGAACCTTTCTTTTGATACAGCATTTTTAAAACACTGTTTCTGTTGAATCTGCACGTGGTCATTTGGAGCACTTTGAGGCCTATGCTGAGAAAGGAAATATCTTCACATAAAACCTAGATAGAAGCATTCTCAGAGACCTCTTTTTGATGTTTGCTTTCAACTCACAGAGTTGAATATTCTTTTTCATAGATCAGTTTTGAAGCACTCTTTTTGTAGAATATGCAAGTGGATATTTGGACCGCTTTGAGGCCTTCATTGGAAATGGGATATCTTCACATAAAAACTAGACAGAAGCATTCCTAGAAACTTCTTTGTGATGTGTGCATTTAACTCACAGAGTTGAACATTTTTTTTGATAGAGCAAATTCGAAATGCACTTTTTGTAGAATCTGAAAGTGGACATTTGCAGCGTTTGAGGCCTGTTGTGAAAAATGAAATATCTACACATAAAAAATAGACAGAAGCATTCTCAGAAACTTCCCTGTGATGTTTGCTTTCAACTCACAGAGTTGAACATTCCTTTTCATAGAGCAGTTTTTAAACACTCTTTTTGTAGAATTTGCAAGTGGATATATTGAGCGCTTTCAAGCCTTCATTGGAAATGGGATATCTTCAGATAAAAACTAGACAGAAGCATTCTCAGAAACTTCCTTGTGATGCATGCATTCAACCCACAGGGTTGAACCTTTCTTTAGATAGTGCACTTTTGAAACACTCTTTTTGTGGAATCTGCAAGAGGACATTTCTATCGATTTGAAGCCTATTGTGAAAAAGGAAATAACTTCACATAAAAACTAGACAGAACCATTCTCAGAAACTTTATGATGTGTGCATTCACCTCACAGAGTTGAACATTCCTTTTGAGAGTGCAGTTTCGAAACACTCTTTTGCAGATCTGCAAGTGGATATTTGGACTGCTTTGAGGCTTTCGGTGGAAAAGGGAATATCTTCACATAAAAACTAAACAGAAGCACACGCAGAAACTACTTTGTGAAGTTTTCTTTCAACTCACAGAGTTGAATGTTCCTTTTCATAGAGCAGTTTTGTAATCCTCTTTTTGCAGAATCTGCAAGTGGACATTTGGAGTGCTTTGAGGCCTATGGTGAAAAAGGAAATATCCTCACATAAATAGTACACAGAAGCATTCTCAGAAAATTCTTTGTGATGTTTGCTTTCAACTCACAGAGCTGAATCTTCCTTTTGATAGAGCAGGTTTGAAACAGTTTTTGAAGAATTTACAAGTGGATATTTGGACAACTTTGAGGCCTTCGTTGGGAAAGAAAATATCTTCACATAAAAACTCAACAGAAGCATTCTCAGAAACTTCTTTGTGATGTGTGCATCCGACTCACATAGTTGAAAGTTTCTTTTGATAGAGCAGTTTTGTAACAGTCTTTTTGCAGAATCCGCAAGTGGACATTTGGAGTCCTTTGATGCCTATGGTGAAAAGGGAAATATCTTCTAATAAAAACTAGACAGAAGCATTCTCAGAAACTTCTTTGTTATGTATGCATTCAACTCATAGAGTTGAACATTTCTTTAGATAGAGGAGTTTTGAAACACCCTTTTGTAGAATCTGCAAGTGGATATTGGGACTTCTTTGTGGAATTCGTTGGAAACGGGTGTACCTTAACATAAAAACTAGAAAGAAGCATTCTCAGAAATTTCTTTGTGATCTGTGCATTCAATTCAAAGAGTTGAACATTTCTTTTGGTAGATCAATTTTGAAACACTATTTTGTAGAATCTGCAAGTGGACATTTGGAGCACTTTGAGGCCAATGGTGAAATACGAAATATCTTCACACAAAAACTAGACAGAAGCATTCTCAGAAACATCTTTGTGATATGTGCATTCAACTCACAGAATTGAACACTCCTTTTGATAGAGCAATTTTGAAAAATTCTTTTTGTAGAATCTGCAAGTGAACATTTGGAGAACTTTGTGGCCTATGGTGAAAAAGGAATTATCTTTTCATAAAAACTAGACAGAAGAATTTCAGAAACTTCTTTGTGATGACTACATTCAACTCACAGAATTGAACATTCCTTTAGATAGAGCAGTTTTGAAACACTCTTTTTGTAGAATCTGCATGTGGATATTTGGAGTGCTTTGTTGAATTCATTGGAAACGGCTACATCCTAACATCAAAAGTAGACAGAAGCATTCTCAGAAACTTCTTTGTGATCTGTGCATTCAACTCACAGAGCTGAACATTCCTTTTGATAGAGAACTGTTGAAACACTCTTTTTTTAGAATCTGAAGTGGACATATTGAGCGCTTTGAGGCCTATGGTGAAAAAGGAAATACCTCCAAATAAAAACTAGACAGAAGCATTCTCAGAAACTTCTTTGTGATGTGTGCATTCAACTCACAGTGTTGAAACTTTCTTTTGATAGAGCAGTTTTGAAACACTATTTTTGTAGAATCTGCAAGTGGACACGTGGAGCGCTTTCAGGCCTATGGTGGAAAAGGAAATAACTTCACATAAAAACTGGAAAGAAGAATTCTCAGAAACTTCGTAGTGATGTGTGTATTCAACTCACAGAGTTGAACACTCCTTTTGATAGAGCAGCTTTGAAACACTCTTTTTGTAGAATCTGCAAGTGGATATTTGCAGCAATTTGAGGCATACTGTGAAAAATGAAATATCTTCACATAAAAACTAGACAGAAGCATTCTCAGAAACTTCTTTGTGATGTATGCATCCAACTCACAGAGATGAAAATTTCTATTGATAGGGCAGTTTTGAAACAATCCTTTTGTAGAATCTGAAAGTGTATGTTTGTAGAGCTTTGAGGCCTTTGGTGAAAAAGGAAATATCTTCACATAAAAACTAGACAGAAGCATTCTCAGAAATTTCTTTATGATGTGTGCTTTCAACTCATAGAGTTCAACATTTCTTTTCATAGAGAAGTATTGAAACACTCTTTTTGAACGATTTGCAAGTGGATATTTGGACCGTTTGAGGGCTTCATTGGAAATGGAATGTCTTCACCTAAAAACTAGACAGAAGCATTCTCAGAAACTTCTTTGTGATGTGTGCATTCAACTCATAGAGTTGAACATTCCTTTTGATGGAGCAGTTTTGAAAAACTCTTTTTGGAGAATCTGCAAGTGGATATTTAGACCTCTTTGAGGCCTTTGGTGGAAATGGTAATATCTTCACGTAAAAACTAGACAGAAGCATTGTCAGAAACTTCTTTGTGATGTGTGCATTCAACTCACAGCGTTGAACTTTTCTTTCGATACAGCAGTTTTCAAACACTGTTTTTTTTTTGCAGAATCTTCAAGAGGAAATTTGAAGCGCTTTGAGGCCTATGGTGAAAAAGGAAATATCTTCTCATAAAAACTAGACAGAAGCATTCTGAGAAACTTCTTTGTGATGTGTGCATTCAACTCACAAAGTTGAACATTCCTTTAGATAGAGCAGTTTTGAAACAACCTTTTGTAGAATCTGCACGTGGATATTTGGACCGCTATGTGGAATTCGTTGGAAACGGGTATATCTTAACATCAAAACTAGACAGAAGCATCCTCATAAATTCCTTTGTGATCTGTCCATTCAACTCACAGAGTTGAAACTATCTTTGATAGAGCAGTTTTGAAACACTATTTTTGTAGAATCTGCAAGTGGATATTTGGAAAACTTTGAGGCCAATGATGAAAAAGAATTATCTTCTCATAAAAACTGGACAGAAGCATTCTCAGAAACTTCTTTGTAATGTGTGCATTCAACTCACAGATTTCAACATTCCTTTTGATTGAGTAGTTTTGAAACAGTCTTTTTGTAGGATCTGCCCATGGATATTTGGACTGCTTTCTGGAATTCGTTGGAAACGGGTATATCCTCATAAAAACTAAACAGAAACATTCTCAGAAACCTCTTTGTGATGAGTGAATTCAACACACAGAGTTGAAGATTGCTTTTTATAGAGCAGTTTTGAAACATTCTTTTTGTAGAATCTGCAATTTGACATATGGAGCGCTTTGAGGCATATGGTGAAAAAGCAAATATCGACACATAAACACTAGATAAAAGCATTCTCAGAAACTTCTTTGTGTTGTGTACATTCAACTCACAGAGTTGAACATTCCTGTTGATAGAGCAGATGTGAAACACTCTTTTTGTAGAATCTGCACTTGGATATTTGGAATGCTTTGTGGAATTCATTGGAAACGGTTATATCTTCACGGAAAAACTAGACAGAAGGATTCTCAGAAACTTCTTTGTGAGGAGTGCATTCGACTTACAGAGTTGTACATTCCTTTTGATAGAGCAGTTTTGAAACACTCTTTTTGTAGGATCTGCAAGTGGACATTTGGAGGGCTTTGAGGCCTAAGGTGAAAAAGGAAATATCTTCTAATAAAAACTAGACAGAAGCATTCTCAGAAACTTCTTTGTTATGTGTGCATTCAACTCACAGAGTTGAACATTCCTTTATATAGAGTAGTTTTGAAATACCCTTTTGAAGAATCTGCAAGTGGATATTTGGACCACTTTGTGGAAATCGTTGGAAACGGGTATATTTTAACATCAAAACTAGATAGAAGCATTCTCAGAAATTTCTTTGTGACCTGTGCTTTCAACTCATAGAGTTGAACCTTTCTTTTGGTAGAGCAGTTTTGAAACACTATTTTTGTAGAAATTGCAAGTGGACATTTGGTGCGCTTTGAGGCCTATGGTGAAAAGGGAAATATCTTCACATAAAAACCAGACAGAAACATTCTCAGACACCTCTTTGTGATGTGTGCATTCAACTAATAGAGTTGAACCTTTCTTTTGATAGAGCAGTTTTGTAACACTCTTGTTGTAATATCTGCAAGTGGACATTTGGAGTGCTTTGAGGCCTACGGAGAAAAAGGAAATAACTTCACATAAAAATTAGACAGAAGCATTCTCTGAGACTTCTTTATGATGTGTGCTTTCAAATCACAGAGTTGAACATTCCTTTTGATAGAGCAGTTTTGAAACACTCTTTTTGCAGAATCTGCACATGGATATTTGGACCGCTTTGTGGAATTAGTTGGAAAGGTGTATATCCTCATATAAAAAACTAGACAGAAGCATTCTCAGAAACTTCTTTGAGATGTGTGCATTCAACTCACACAGATGAACATTCCTTTGATACAGCAGTTTTGAAACACTCTTTTGTAGATTCTGCAACTGCATATTTGCAGTGATTTGAGGCCTATTGGGAAAAAGGAAATATCTTCACATAAAAACTGAACAGAAGCATTCTCAGAAACTTCATTGTGATGTGTGCATTCAACTCACAGAGTTGAAATACTCTTTTGATAGAGCAGTTTTGTAACACTGTTGTTATAGAATCTGCAAGTGGACATTTGGAGGGCCTTGAGGCCTATGGTGAAAAAGGAAATATCTTCTCATAAAAAAATAGACAGAAGCCTTCTCAGAAACTTCTTAGTGATGTGTGCATTCAACTCACAGGCTTGAACATTCTTTTTGATAGTGCAGTTTTGAAACACTCTTTTTGTAGAATCTGCAAGTGGACATTTGGAGCACAATGAGGCCTATGGAGAAAAAGGAAATATCTTTACATATAAACTAGACAGAAGCATTCACAGAAACTTCTTTGTGATGTGTGCATTCAACTCACAGAGTTGAACCTTTCTTTTGATAGAGCAGTTTTGAAACACTTTTTGTAGAATCTGCAACTAGACATTTTGAGTGCTTTGAGGCCAATATTGAAAAATGAAATATCATCACATAAAAACTACACAGAAGCATTCTCAGAGACATCATTCTGATGTGTGCATTCAACTCACAGAGTTGAGCATTTCTTCTGATAGAGCAGTTTTGAAACACTCTTTTTGTATAATCTGCAAGTGGACATGTGGACCGCTTTGAGGCCTATGGTGAAAAAGAAAATATCTTCACATAAAAACTAGACAGAAGCATTCTCAGAAACTTCTTTGTGATATGTGCATTCAACTCACAGAGTTGAACATTTCTTTTGAGATAGCAGTTTTGAAACACTCTTTCTGAATAGTCTGATAGTGGATAATTGGAGCGATTTGTGTAATTCATTGGAAACAGGAATATCCTAACATAAAAACTAGACAGAAGCATGCTCAGAAACTTCTTTGGATTGTGCATTCAACTCACAGAGTTTAACATTCCTTTTGATAGACGAGTTTTGAAACACTCTTTTTGTAGAATCTGCAAGTGGACCTTTGGAGTGCCTAGAGGCCTATGGTGAAAAAGGACATATTTTCTCATAAAAACTAGACAGAAGCTTTCTCAGAAACTTCATAGTGATGTGTGCATTCAACTCACAGGCTTGAACATTCCTTTTGGTGGAGCAGTAATGAAACACTCTTTTTGTAGAATCTGCAAGTGGACATTTGGAGCACAATGAGGCCTATTGTGAAAACAGAAATATCTTAACATAAAAACTAGACAGAAGCATTCTCAGAAACTTCTCTGTGACGTGTGCATTCAACTCACAGAGTTGAACTTTTCTTTTGATAGAGCAGTTTTGAAACACTCTTTTGTAGTACCTGCAAATAGACATTTTGAGTGCTTTGAGGCCAATATTGAAAAAGGAAATATGATCACATAAAAACTACACAGAAGCATTCTCTGCAACTTCATTTTAATGTGTGCATTCAACTCGCATAGTTGAGCATTTCTTCTGATAGAGCAGTTTTGAAACACTCTTTCTGTAGAATCTGCAAGTGGACAGTTGGAGCGCTTTGTGGCCTATGGTGAAAAAGGAAATATCTTCACATAAAAACTAGACAGAAGAATTCTCAGAAACTTCTTTGTGATGTGTGCATTCAACTCACAGAGTTGAACATTCCTTTTGAGAGATCAGTTTTGAAAAACCCTTTTTGTAGTATCTGCAAGGGGACATTTGGAGCACCTTGAGGTCTATAGTGAAAAAGGAAATATCTTGTCATAAAAACTAGACAGAAGCTTTATCAGAAACTTCTTTGTGATGTGTGCATTCAACTCACAGGGTAGAACATTCCCTTTGATAGAGCTGTTTTGAAACAGTCTTTTTGTACAATCTGCAAGTAGACATTAAGAGCACATTGATGACTATGGTGAAAAAGGAAATATCTTTACATAAAAACTAGACAGAAGCATTTTCAGAAACTTCTTTGTGATGTGCACATTCAACTCACAGAGTTGAACGTTCCTTTTGATAGAGCAGTTTTGAAACACTCTTTTTCTAGAATCTGCAACAAGACATTTGGAGTGCTTTGAGGCCAGTATTGAAAACGGTAATATCATCACATAAAAACTAGACAGAAGTATTCTCAGAAAAATCTTTGTAATGTGTTCATTCAATTCTCCAAGTTGAGCATTCCATTTGATAGAGTAGTTTTGAAACACTCTTTTTGTAGTATCTGCCAGTGGATATTTGGACCACTTTGAGCAATTCGTTGGAAACGGATATATCATCACATAAAAAGTAGACAGAAGCATTCTCAGAAACTACTTTGTGATCTGTGCATGCAACTCACGGAGTTGAATCTTCCTTTTGGTAGAGCAGTTTTGAAACGCTCTTTTTGTAGAATCTACAAGTGGACATTTGGAGCACTTGGAGGACTGTGGTGAAAAAAGTAACATCTCCAGATAAAAACTGGACATAAGCATTCTCAGAAACTTCTTTGTGATGGGTGCATTCAGCTCACAGAGTGGAAACTTTCTTTTGCTGAACAGTTTTCAAACACTCTTTTTGTAGAATCTGCAAGAGGACATTTACAGCACTTTGAGGCTTATGGTGAAAAAGGAAATATCTTCTCATAAAAACTAGACTGAGGCATTCACAGAAACTTCTTTGTGAAGTGTGCACTCAACTCACAGAGTTGAACGTTCCTTTCAATAGAGCAGTTTTAAACACGTTTTTGTAGAAACTGCAGGTGGATATTTTGACCGCTTTGTGGAAGTCATTGGAAACATATATATTAACATCAAAACTACACGGAGGCATTCTCAGAAATTTCTTTGTGATCTGTGCATTCAGCTCACAGAGTTGAACCTTTATTTTTTTGAGCAGTTTTGAAACACTATTTTTGTAGAATCTGCAAGCGGTCATTTGGAGAGCTTTGATGTCTACGGTGAAAAAGGAAATATCTTCACATAAAAACTAGACAGAAGCATACTCAGAAACGTCGTTGTGATGTGTGCATTCAACTCACAGAGTTGAACACTCCTTTTGATAGAGCAGTTTTGAAACACTCTTTTTGTAGAATCTGCACGTGGATATTTGGACCACTTTGTAGAATTCATTGGAAATGGGTATTTCCTCACATAAAAACTATACAGAAAAATTCTCAGCAACTTCTTTGTGATGTGTATATTCAACTCACACACGTGAACATTCCTTTTGGTACAGCAGTTTTCAAACACTCTTTTTGTCGAATCTGCAAGTGGATATTTGGAGCGATTTGAGGACTCTTGTGAAAAAGGAAATATCTTCACATAAAAACTACACAGAAGCATTTTCAGAAACTTCATTGTGATGTGTGCATTCAACACACAGAGTTGAAACTTTCTTTGGATAGAGCAGTTTTGAAACACTCTTTTTGTAGAATCTGCAAGTGGATATTGGTACCACTTTTGGAATTCGTTGGAAACGGGTATATCTTAACATAAAAACTATACAGAAGCATTCTCATAAACTTCTTTGTGATCTGTGCATTCAACTCACAGAGTTGAACATTCCTTTTGATAGAGCAGTTTTGAAACACTCTATTTGAAGAATCTGCAAGTGGACATTTGGGGCGCTTTGAGGCCGATGGTGAAAATGGAAATATCTTCACATAAAAACTAGACAGAAGCATTCTCAGAAACTTCTTAGTGATGTGTGCATTCAACTCACAGAGTTGAACATTCGTTTTGATAGACCAGTTTTGAAACACTCTTTTTGTAGAATCTGCATGTGGATACTTGGACCGCTTTGAGTCCTTTGTTTGAAACAGGAATATCTTCGTATAAAAACAAGACAGAAGCATTCTCAGAACCTTCTTTGTGATGTGTGCATTCAACTGACAGAGTTGAATATTTCTCTTGATAGAGCAGTTTTGAATCACTCTATCTGTAGAATCTGCAAGTGGACATTGGGAGCGCTTTCAGGCCTATGCTGAAAAAGGAAATATCGTAACATAAAAACTAGACAGAAGCATTCTCAGAAACTTCTTTGTGATGAGTGCATTCAACACACCGAGTTGAACATTCCTTTTGATAAAGAAGTACTGAAACACTCTTTTTGTAGAATCTGCAAGCGAATATTTCGATCGCTTTGAGGGCTTTGTTGGTAACGGGTATATCGTCATATAAAAACTACACAAAAGCCTTCTCAGAAACTACTTTGTGACACGTGCATTCAACTCATAGAGTTCAAACTTTCTTTTGATAGAGCAGTATTGAAACACACTTTTTGTATAATCTGCAAGTGGATATTTGGAGCGCTCTGTGGCCTATATTGAAAAAGGAAATATCTTCACATAAAAACTAGACAGAAGCATTCTCAGAAACTTCTTTGTGAGGTTTGCATTCAACTCACAGAGCTGAACATTCCTTTTGATAGAGCAGGTTTGAAACCCACTTTTTGCAGAATCTGCAAGTGGATATTTGGACGGCGATTAGGAATTCATTGAAAACGGGTATATCTTCGCATACAAACTGGACAGATGCATTCTCAGAAACTTCTTTGTGATGTGTGCATTCAACTCACAGAGTTGAACATTCCTCTTGATAGAGCAGTTTTGAAACACACTTTTTGTAGGATCTGCATGTGGATATTTGGATCACTTTGAGGCCCTCGTTGGAAATGGGAATATCTTTATATAAAAACAACAGAAAAGCATTCTCAGAAACGTCTTTGTGATGTGTGCATTCAACTCATAGAGCTGAACCCTTCTTTTGATAGAGTAGATTTGAAACACCGTTTTATATGGATGTGCAAGTGGACATTTGGAGTGCTTTGAGGGCTATGGTGAAAAAAGGAAATATCTTTATATGAAAACTAAACAGTAGTATTCTCAGAAACTTTTTGTGATGTGTGGATTCAACTCACAGAGCTGAGCATTCATTTTGTTAGAGCACTTTTGAAGAACTGTTTTCGTAGAATCTGCAAGTGGATGTTTGGGCTGCTTTGTGTAATCCATAGGAAACGGGAATATCTTAACATAAAAACTAGATAGAAGCATTCTCAGAAAATTCTTTGTGATGTGTGCATTCAACTCAAAGAGTGGAAGTTTCCCTTTAATAGAGCAGTTTGAAACACTCTTTTTGTAGAATCTGCAAGTGGATATTTGGATGACTTTGAGGACTTCGTTGGACACGGGGATATCTTCACAGAAAAAATAGACAAAAGCATTCTCACAAACTTCTTTGTGATATGTGCATTCATCTCACAGATTTGAAACTTTCTTTTAATAAAGCAGTTTTGAAACACTCTTTTTGTAGTATCTGCAAGTGAACATTTGGAGCACCTTGAGACCTATGATGAAAAAGGAAATATCTTCACATAAAAACTTGACATAAGCATTCTCAGAGAATTCTTCACGATTTGTGCATTCAACTCAGAGAGTTGAACACTCCTTTTGATGTAGCAGTTTTTAAACACTCTTTTTGTAGAATCTGTACATGGATATTTGGACCACTTTGTGGAATTCATTGGAAACGGGTATTTCTTCACATAAAAACTAGACAGAAGCATTCTCAGAAACTTCTTTGTGATGTGTGCATTCAACTCACACACATGAACATTCCTTTTGATACAGCAGTATTGAAACACTCTTTTTTTAGAATCTGCAATTGGATATTTGGAGCGATTTGAAGCCTCTTGTGAAAAAGGAAATATCTTGACATAAAAACTACACATAAGCATTCTCAGAAACTTCATTGTGATGTGTGCACTCAACTCACAGGGTTGAAACTTTCTTTTGATAGAGCAGTTTTGAAACACTCTTTTTGTAGAATCTGCAAGTGGACATTTGGAGCGCTCAGACACCTATGTTGAAAAAGGAAATATCATCACATAAAAACTAGACAGAAGCATTCTCAGAAACTTCCTTGTGAAGTGTGCATTCAACTCACAGAATTGAACATTCCTTTTGTAAAGCAGTATTCAAACACTCTTTTTGTAGAATCTGCAAGTAGACATATGGAGCACTTAAAGGCCTGTGGTGAAAAAGAAAATGTCTTCTAACAAATAATAGACAGAAGAATTCCCAGAAAATTATTTAAAATGTGTGCATTCAACTAACAAAGTTGAACATTCCTTTTAACAGAGCAGTTTTGAAACACTCTTTTTGTAGAATCTGCAAGTGGATATTTGGACGCCTTTGTGGAATTTGTTGGAAACGGGTATATCTTAACATCAAAACTAGACAGAAACATTCTCAGAAATTTCTTTGTGATCTGTTCATTCAACTCACAGAGTTAAACCTTTATTTTGGTAGAGCAGTTTTGAAACAGTATTTTTGTAGAATCTGCAATTGCACATTTGGAGAGCTTTGAGGCCTATGGTGAAAATGGAAATATCTTTACGTAAAAACTAGACAGAAGCATTCTCAGAAACTTCTTTGTGATCAGTGCATTCAACTCAAAGAGTTGAACACTCCCTTTGATAGAGCAGTTTTGAAATACTCTTTTTGTAGAATCTGCAGGTGGACATTTGGAGGACTTTGAGTCCTATGTTGAAAAAGGAAATATCATCACATAAAAACTAGACAGAAGCATTCTCAGAAACTTCTTTGTGATATGTGCATTCAACTCACAGAGTTGAAGATTTCTTTTGATAGAGCAGTTTTGAAACACTCTTTTTGTAGAATCTACAAGTGGACATTTGGAACGCTTGGAGGCCTGTGGTGAAAAAGGAAATATCTTCACATAAAAACAAGGCAGAAGCATTCTGAGAACCTTCTTTGTGATGTGTGCATTCATCTCACAGAGTTGAACATTTCTTATCAGAGAGCAGTTTTGAAACACTCTTTTTGTGGAATCTTCAAGTGGATATTATGACTGCTTTGAAGACTTCATTGGAAACGGTTATATCTTAACATAAAAACTAGACAGAAGCATTCTCAGTAACATCCTTCTGATGAGTGCATTCAACTCATAGAGTTGAACATTCCGTTTGAGAGAGCAGTTTAGAAAGACTCTTTCTGTAGAATCTGCATGTGGATATTTGGACCGCCTTGTGGAATTCGTTTTAAAGGGGTATATCTTCACAAAAAACTAGACAGAAGAATTCTCAGAAACTTCTTTGTGATGAGTGCATTCAACTCACGGAGTTCAACATTCCTTTTGATAGATTAGTTTTGAAACCTTTTTTTATAGAATCTGCAAGTGGACATGTGTATCGCTTTGAGGCCTATGGTGAAAAAGGCAATATCTTCACATAAATACTAGATAGAAGCATTCTCAGAAACTTCTTTATGATGTGTGCATTCAACACACAGAGTTGAACATTCCTTTTGATAGAGCAGTTTGGAAACACTCTTTCTGTAGAATCTGCAAGTGGATATTTGGACCGATTTGTGTAATTCATTGAAAACGGGAATATCTTTACATAAAAACTAGACAGAAACATTCTCAGAATCTTCTTTGGATGTATGCATTCAACTCACAGAGTTGAACCTATCTTTTGATAGAGCTGTTTTGAAACACTCTTTTTGTAGAATCTACATGTGGATATTTGGACCGCTTTGTGGAATTCATTGGAAACAGGAATATCTTCAAATAAAAACTACACCGAAGCATTTTCAGAAACTTCCTTGTGATGTGTGCATTCAACTCACAGAGTTGAACATTCCTTTTGATACAGAAGTTCTGAAACATTCTTTTTGTAGAATCTGCAAGTGGACATATGGAGTGCTTTGAGGCCTATGGTGAAAACGGAAATATTTTCACATAAAAACTAGACAGAAGCATTCTCACAAACTTCTTTGTGATTTGTGCATTCACCTCACAGAGTTGAACCCTACTTTTGATAGAGCAGTTCTGAAACACTCTTTTTGTAGAATCTGCAAGTGGACATTTGGAGCACATTGAGGTCTTTGGTGAAAAAGGAAATATCTTCACATAAAAACTAGATAGAAGCATTCGCAGAAACATCTTTGTTATGTATGCAATCAACTCACAGAGTTGAATCTTTCTTTGGATAGAGCAGTTTTGAAACACTCTTTTTGTCGAATCTGCAACTAGACATTTTGAACACTTTTAGACCAATATTGGAAAAGGAAATATAATCACATAAAAACTAGACAGAAGGATTCTTAAAAACTTCTTTGTAATGTGTGCATTCAATTCACCGAGTTTAGCATTCCTTTTGATAGAGTAGTTTTGAAAAACTCTTGTTGTAGTATCTGCTACTGGACATTTTGACCGCTTTGAGCAATTCATTGGAAACGGCTATATCTTGACAAAAAGCTAGAAAGAAGAATTCTCAGAAACTTCTTTGTGATGTGTGCATTCAACTCGCAGAATAGAACCTTTTCTTTTGATAGAGCAGTTTTGAAACACTCTTTTTGTTGAATCTGCAAGTGGTCATTTAAAGTGCTTTGTGTCCAATGGTGAAAAAGGTAATATCTTCACGTAAAAACTACACAGAAGCATTCTCAGAAACTCCTTTGTGATGTGTGCATTCAACTCACAGAGTTGAATCTTTCTTTTGATAGAGTAGTTTTGGAACATTCTTTTTGTAGAATCTACGACTGGATAATTTGACCGCTTCGAGCACTTCATTGGAAACGGCAATATCTTCACATAAAAACTAGACAGAAACATTCTCAGAAATTTATTTGTGATGTATTCATTCAACTCACAGAGTTGAACCTTTCTTTTGATAGAGCAATTTTGAAACATTCTGTTTGTAGAATCCACAAGTGGACATTTGGAGTGCTTGGAGGCCTGTGGTGAAAAAGGAAATACCTTCACATAAAAGCTAGACAGAAGCACTCTCAGAAACTTCTTTGTGATGTGTGTATTCAACTTACAGAGTTGAATATTTCTTTAGATAGAGCAGTTTTGAAACCCTCTTATTGTAGAATCTGCAAGTAGACATGTGGAGCGCTTTGAGGCCTAAGGTGAAAAAGGAAATATTCTTCACATAAAAACTAGACAGAAGCATTCTCAGAAATTTATTTGTGATGTTTGCATTCAACTCACAGAGTTGAATATTTCTTTTTATAGAGCAGTGTTGAAACACTCTTTCTGTAGGATCTGCAAGTGGATATTTGGACTGCTTTGTGTAATTCGTTGGAAACGGGACTATCTTAACATAAAAACTAGACAGAAGCATTCTCAGAAACTTCTTTGTGATGTGTGCATTCTACTCACAGAGTTCAACAATCACTTTGATAGAGCAGTTTTTAAACACTCTTTTTGTAGAATCTGCAAGTGGACATTTGGAGCGCTTTGAAGCCTATGGTGAAAAAGGAAATAGGTTCACATAAAAACTAGACAGAAGAATTCTCAGAAACTTTTTTGTGATGTGTGCATTCAACTCACAGTGTTGAACATTCCTTTTGATAGAGAAGTTTTGACACTCTTTTTGTAGAATCTGCAAGTGGACATATGGAGCACTTTGAGGCCTATGGTGAAAAAGAAAGTATTTTCACATAAAAACTAGACAGAAGCACTCTCGGAAACTTCTTTGTGAGGTGTGCATTCAACTCATGGAATTGAACATTCGTTTTGATAGAGCAGTTTTGAAACACTCTTTTGTGGAATCTGCAAGTGGACCTTTGGAGCGTGTTGAGGCCTGTAGAGAAAAAGGAAATATCTTCTCATAAAAACTAGACAGAAGAATTCTAAGAAACTTCTTTGAGATGTGTGTATTCAACTCACAGAGTTGAACATTCCTTTAGAGAGAGCAGTTCTGAAACACCCTTTTGTAGAATCTGCAAGTGGATATTTGGACAGCTTCATGGGATTCGTTGGAAACGGATATATCTGAAGATCAAAACTAGACAGAAGCATTCTCAGAAATTCCTTTCTGATTTGTGCTTTCAACTAAAAGCATTGAACTTTCCTTTTGATAGAGCAGTTCTGAAACACTCTTTTTGTAGAATCAGCAAGTGGACATGTGGAGCACTTTGAGGCCTATGGTGAAAAAGGAAATATCTCCACATAAAAACTAGTTAGAAGTATTCTCAGAAACTTCTTTGTCACGTGTGCATTCAACTCCCAGAGTTGAACATTCCTTTTGAAAGAGCAGTTTTGAAAGACTCTTTTTGTAGAATCTGCAATTGGACATTTGGACTGCTTTGTAGACTTCGTTGGAAACGGGAATATCCTCACATAAAAACGAGATAGAAGCATTCTCAGAAACTTCTTTGTGATGTGTGCATTCAACTCACAGAGTTGAACCTTTCTTTTGATAGAGCAGTTTTGAAACACTCTTTTTGTAGAATCTGCAAGTGGACATGTGGAGCACTTTGAGGCCTATGGTGAAAAAGGAAATATCTTTATATAAAAACAAGACAGAAGCATTCTCAGAAACTTCTTTGTGATGTGTTCATTCAAATCACAGAGTTGAATATGCCTTTTGATAGAGCAGATTTGAAACACTCTTTTTGTGTATTCTGCAAGTGGATATTTGGACCCCTTTGTGTAATTCGTTGGAAACGGAAATTTCCTAGCATACAAATTAGACAGAAGCATTCTCAGAAACTTCTTTGTGATGTGAGAATTTAACTCAAAGAGTTGAACATTCCGTTTGATAGAGCAGTTTTGAAACACCCTTTTTTTATAATCTGCAACTGGACATTTGGAGCGCTTTGAGGCCTATAGTGAAAAAGGAAATATCTTCACATAAAAACTATACAGAAGCATTCTCAGAAACATCCTTGTAATGTGTGCATTCACCTCACAGAGTTGAACACTCCTGTTGATAGAGCAGTTTTGAAACACTCTTTTTCGAGAATCCGCATTTGGATATTTGGACTGCTTTGATGACTTCATTCAATGCGGGAACATCTTCACATGGAAACTAGACAGAAGCATTCTCACAAACTCCTTTCTTATGTGTGCATTCAGCTCACAGACTTGAACATTTCTTTTGATAGAGCAGATTTGGAAAACTTTTTTGGAAAATCTGTAAGTGGGCATTTGGAGCACCTTGAGGGCTATTTTGAAAAAGGAAATATCTTCACATAAAAACTAGACAGAAGCAATCTCAGAAAGTTCTTTGTGATGTGTGCATTCAACTCACAGAGTTGAACCTTTCTTTTCATACAGCACTTTTGAAACGCTCTTTTTGTATAATCTGCATTTGTATATTGGGACCGCTTTGACGACTTCATTCAAAAAGGGAATATCTTCACATAAAAACTAGACAGTAGAATTCTCAGAAATTTCTTTGTGATGTGTGCACTCACCTAACAGAGTTGAACCTTTCCTTTGCTACAGCAGTTTTGAAACACTCTTTTTGTAGTATCTGCAACTGGATATTATGAACGCTTTGAGGACTTTGTTGGAAATGAGTATATCTTAACATGAAAACTAGATGGAAGCATTCTCAGTAACTTCCTTGTGATGAGTGCATTCAACTCACAGAGTTGAACATTCCTGTTGATAGAGCAGTTTAAAAACACTCTTTTTGTAGAATCTGCACGTGGATATTTGGACAGCTTTGTGGAATTCGTTGGAAACAAGTATATCTTCACATAAAAACTAGACAGAAGCATTCTCAGAAACTTCTTTGTGATGCGTGCATTCAACTCACAGAGTTGAACATTCCTTTAGATAGAGGAGTTTTGAAATACCCTTTTGAAGAATCTGCAAGTGGATATTTGGACCGCTTTGAGGAATTCGTTGGAAACGGGTATATCTTAACATCGAAACTAGACAGAAGCATTCACAGAAATTTCTTTGGGATCTGTGCTTTCAACTCACAAAGTTTAACCTTTATTTTGGTAAAGCAGTTGTGAAACACTATTTTTGTGGAATCTGCAAGTGGATATTTGGAACGCTTTGAAGCCTGTGTTGAAAAAGTAAATATCTTCCCCAAAAAACTAGAAAGAAGCATTCTCAGAAACTTCGTTGTGATGGGTGCATTCAACCCACAGAGTTGAACATTCCTTTTGATAGAGCAGTTTTGAAACACTGTTTTGGTAGAATCTGCAAGTGGATATTTGGAATGCTTTGGGGCCTATGCAGAAAAAGGAAATATTTTCTCATAAAAACTAGATGGAAGCATTCTCAGAAACTTCTTTGTGATGTGTGCGTTCAACCCAAATAGTTGAATATTCCTTTAGATAGAGCAGTTTTGAAATACCCTTTTGTAGATTCTGCTAGTGGATATTTGACTACTATGTGGAATTCGTTGGAAACGGGTATATCTTAATATCAAAACTAGACAGAAGCATTCTCAGAAATTTCTTCATGATCTGTGCATTCAACTCAAGGAGTTGAACCTTTCTTTTGGTAGATCAGTTTTGAAACACTATTTTTTGGGAATCTGCAAGTGGACATTTGGAGCGCTTTGAGGCGTACTGTGAAAAAGGAAATATGTTCACAAAAACACTAGACAGAAGCATTCTCAGAAAATTCGTTGTGATGTGTGCATTAAACTCACTGAGTTGAACACTCCTTTTGATAGAGAAGTTTTGAAACACTTTTTTTAGAATCTGCATTTGGTTATTGGGACCACTTTGAGGCCTTCGTCCGAAACTGGAATATCTTCACATAAAAACTACACGGAAGAATTCTCAGAAACTACTTTGCAATGTGTGTACTCAACTCACAGAGTTGAACCTTTCTTTTGATAGAGCAGTTTTGAAACACCCTTTTTGTAGAATCTGCAAGTGGACACTTGGGGAGCTTTGAGGCCAATGGTGAAAAAGGAAATATCTTCTCATAAAAACCAGACAGAAGCATTGTCAGAAACATCTTTGTGATGTGTGCATTCAACTCACAGACATGAACATTACTTTTGATAGTGCAGTTTTGTAACAATCTATTTCTAGAATCTGCAAGTGGACATTTGGAGGGCAGTGAGGCCTGAGGTGGAAAAGGAAATATCTTCCCATAAAAACTACAGAGAAGGATTCTCAGAAACTTCTTTGTGATGATTGCATTCAACTCACAGAGTTGAAGGTTCCTTTTGACAGAGCAGTTTTGAAACACTCTGCTTGTAGAATCTGCAAGTGGATATTTGGACAAATTAGAGGCCTATGGTAGTAAAGGAAATATCTTCATACAAAAACTAGACAGATGCATTCTCAGAAACTTCTTTGTGTTTAGTGAATTCAACTCACAGAGTTGAACATTCATCTTGATGAGATAGTTTTGAAACACACATTTGTAGAATCTGTAAGTGGATATTTGGACCTCTTTGAGTATTTCGTTGGAACACGGATAGACTTCAAATTACTAAACGGAAATATTCTCAGAAAATTCTTTGTGATGTTTGCATTCAACTCACAGAGTTGAAACTTCCTTTGATAGTTCACATTTCAAACACTCTTTTTGTAGAATCTGCAAGAAGACATTAAGAGTGCTGTGTGGCCAGTGGTGGTAAAGGAAATATCTTCACATAAAAAGAAGATAGAAGAATTCTCAGAAAATTCTCTCTGATGATTGCATTCAACTCACAGAGTTGAACATTCCCTTTGGAACAACAGTTTTGAAACACTCTTTTTGTAGAATCCGCAAGGGGATATTTGGACCTCTTTGAAGATTTCGTTGGAAACGGGATAATCTTCACATAAAAACTAAACAAAAGCATTCTCAGAAACTGCTTTGTGTTGTTTGCATTCAACACACAGAGTTGAACATTCCTTTTGATTGAGCAGTTTTGAAACACTTTTTTTCGAGAATCTGCAAGTGGACATTTGGAGGGCTTTGTGGCCTCTGGTGGAAAAGCAAATATCTTCATATAACAACTAGATAGAAGAATTATCAGAAACCACTTTGTGATGATTGCATTCAACCCACAGAGTTGAACATTCCTTTTGATAGAGCAGTTTTCTAACACTTTTTTTGTAGAATCTACAAGTGGACATTTGGACTGCTTTGAGGCCTACGGTAGTGAAGGAAATAACTTCATATAAAAACTAGACAGAAGCATTCTCTGAAACTTCTTTGTGATGACTGAGTTCAACTCACAGAGCTGAATACTCCTTTTGATGGAGCAGTTTCAAAACACACTTTTTGTACAATCTGCAAGTGGATATTTGGACTTCTTTGAGGATTTCGTTGGAAATGGGATAAGCTTCACATAACTAAACAGAAGCATTCTCAGAAAATTATTTGTGATGTTTGCATTCAATGAACAGAGTTGAAACTTAATTTGACAGTGCAGGTTGGAAACAGTCTTTTCGTAGAGTCTGCAAGTGGATATTTGGACCACTTTTTGGCCTTCATTTGAAACGGGTATATCTTCACAAAGAAACTAGACAGAAGCATTCTCAGAAACTTCCTTGTGATTTCTGCATTCAGCTCAGAGAGTTGGAAGTTCCTTTTGTTATAGCAGTCTTGAAACACTCTTTTTGTAGATTCTGCAATTGCACATTGGCACGCTTAGAGGCCGATGCTAGAAAAGGAAATATCTTCATATAAAAACTAGACAGAAGCGTTCTCAGAAACTTCATTGTGATGTGTGCATTCAACTCAGAAAGTTGAACATTTCCTTTGATAGAGCAGATTTGAAACTCTCTTTTTGTAAAATCTGCAAGCAGACATTTGGAGAGCTGTGAGGCCTGTGGTGGAAAAGGAAATATCTTCACAAAAAACTAGACAGAAGCATTCTCAGAAACTTCTCTGTGATGATTGCATTCAACTCACAGAGTTGAACACTCCCGTTGATAGAGCAGTTTTTAAACACTCTTTTTGTAGAATCTGCAAGTGGAGATTTGGACCGCTTTGAGGCATATGGTAGTATAGGAAATAACTTCATGTAAAAACCTGACAAAAGCATTCTCAGAAACTCAGAGAGCTGAGCATTCCTTTTGATGGAGCAGTTTCAAAACACACGTTTTGCAGAATCTGCAAGTGGATATTTGGACCGCTTTGACAATTCCACTGTAAAAGGGATAAAATTGACGTAATTAAACAGAAGCATTCTCAGCAACATCTTTGTGAAGCTTGCATTCAACACACAGAGTTGAAATTTCCTTTGATAGTTCAGGATTGAAACACTGTTTTTGTAGAATCTGTAAGTGGATATTTGGACCACTTTGTGGCCTTCGTTTGAAACGGGTATATCTTCACATAAAAACTAGACAGAAGCATTCACAGAAGATTCTCTGTGATGATTGCATTCATCTCACAAGTTGAGCACTCCTTTTGATATATCAGTTTTGAAACACTCTTTTTGAAGAATTTGCAAGTGGAAATTTGGACTGCTTTGCAGCCTACAGTACTAAACGGAATAACTTCATATAAACACTAGACAGAAGCATGCTCAGAAAATTTTTGTGATGATTGAGTTTAACTCACAGAGCTGAACATTCCTTTGGATGCAGCAGTTTCAAAGCACACTTTTTGCAAAATCTGCAAGTGGAAATTTCTACCACTCTGAGGATTTCGTTGGAAACGGGATAAACTTCACATAAATAAACAGTAGCATTCTCAGAAAATTTTTTGTGATGCTTGCATTCAACTCACGGAGTTGGAACTTCCTTTAATAGTTAAGGTTTGAAACACTCTTTTCGTAGAATCTGCAAGTGGATATTTGGACCAATTTGTGGCCTTCGTTCCAAACGTGTATATCTTCACATTAAAACTACACAGAAGCATTCTCAGAAACTTTTCTGTGATGACTACATTCAACTCACAGAGTTGAACACTCCTTTTGATATAGCTGTTTTGAAACTCACTTTCCGTGGAATCTGCAAGTGGATATGTGGATCTCTTTGAAGATATCCTTGGAAACAGGATCATCTTCCATAAAAACTAAACAGAAGCATTCACAGAAACTAACTTGTGTTGTTTGTATTCAAATTCCGGAGTTGAAATTTCCTTTTGAAACAGCAGCTGTGAAACCCAATTTTTCAAGAATCTGCAAGTGGACATTTGGAGGGCTTTGAGGCCTGTGGTGGAAAAGGAAATATCTTCACATAAAAACTAGATAGAAGCATTCTCAGAAACTATTTTGTGGTGATTGCATTCAACTCACAGATTTCAACGTTCCTATTGAAAGAGCAGTTTGGAAACACTATTTTTGTAGAATCTGCAAGTGGAGATTTGGACCGCATTGAGGCCTATGGTATAAAAACTAAACAGAAGCATTCTCAGAAAATTCTTTGTGATGATTGAGTTTAACTCACAGAGCTGAACATTCCTTTTGACGGAGCAGTTTCCAAACATTCTTTTTGTAGAATCTGCAAGTGGGTATTTGGACCTCTGAGAGAATTTCATTGGAAACTAGATAAAATTCACATAACTAAACAGAAGCATTCTCAGAAACTTCTTTGTCATGTTTGCATTCAACTCACAGAGTTGAAACTTCCTTTGATAGTTCAGGTTTGAAACACTCATTTTGTAGAATCAGCAAGTGGATATTTGGACGACTTTGTGGCCTTCATTCGAAACAGGTATATCTTCACATAAAAACTAGACAGAAGCATTCTCAGAAACTTCTCTGTCATGATTGCATTCAACTCACAGAGTTGAACATTCCTTTTGATTGAGCAGTTTTGAAACTCCCTTTTTATAGAATCTGCAAGTGGATATGTGGACCTCTTTGAAGATTTCTTTGGAAACAGGAATATCTTCACATAAAAACTAAACTGAAGCATTCTCAGAAACTTCTTTGTGATGTTTGTGTACAAGTCACAAGGTTTAACATTGCTTATCGTAGAGCAGTTTTGAAACATTCTTTTCATAGAATGTGCAAGTGGACATTTGGCGCACTTTCAGGCCTGTGGTGGAAAAGGAAATATTTTCACATGAAAACTAGACAGAAGCATTGTCAGAAACTACTTTGTGATGATTGCATTCAACTCACAGAGTTGAAGATTCCTTTTGAAACAGCAGTTTTGAAACACACTTTCTGTGGAATCCGGAAGAGGATGTTTGGACCTCTTTGAAGATTTCATTGGAAACGGGATAATCTTCACATAAAGGCTAAACACAGGCATTCTCAGAACCTTCTTTGTGATGTTTGCATTCATCTCACCGAGCTGAACTTTCCCTTTGATAGAGCAGCTTTGAAACACTCTTTTTCTAGCATCTGCAAGTGGATATTTGGAGGGCTTTGAGGACTGTGGTGGAAAAGGAAATATCTTCTCATAAAAACTAGAGAGAAGCATTCTCAAAAACTGCTTTGTGATGATTGCATTCAACTGACAGAGTTGAACATTTCTTTTGATAGAGCAGTTTGGAAACACTCTTTTGTAGAATCTGCAAGTAGAGATTTGGACCGCTTAGAGGTCTATGCTAGTAAAGGAAATAAGTTCATATAAAAACTAGACAGTAGCACTCTCGGAAAATTCTTTGTGACGATTGAGTTTAACTCACAGAGCTGAACATTCCTTTGGTTGGAGCAGTTTCCAAACACACTTTTTTTAGAATCTGCAAGTGGATATTTGGACTTCTCTCAGGATGTCACTGGAAACGGGATAAACTTCACAAAACAAAACAGAAGCATTCTCTGTAAATGCTTTGTGATGTTTGCATTCAACTCACAGAGTTGAACCTTCCTTTCTTAGATCAGGTTTGAAACACTCTTTTAATACAATCTGTAAGTGGATATTTAGACCACTTTCTGGCCTTCGTTTGAAACGGGTATAACTTCACACAAAAACTAGACAGAAGCATTCTCAGAAACTTCCTTGTGAGGTCTGCTTCAGCTCTGAGAGTTGAAACTTCCTACTTATAGAGCAGTCTTGAAACACTATTTTTGTATAATCTGCAACTGGACATTGGCAGCGCTTTGAGGCTTATGCTAGTAATGGAAATATCTTCATATAAGAACTAGACAGAAGCAATCTCAGAAACTTCTTTGAGATGTGTGATTCAACTCAGAAAGCTGAATCTTTCTTTTGATAGAGCAGTTTTGAAACTCTCTTTTTGTGGAATCTGCAAGGAGACATTTGCAGTGCTGTGAGGCCTGTGGTGGAAAAGGAATTATCTTCACATGAAAACTAGTCATAAGCATTTTCAAAACTTCTCTGTGATGACTGCATTCAACTCAAAGAGTTGAACACTCTTTTTGATAGAGCAGTTTTGAAACTCTCTTTTTGTAGAATCTGCAAGTGGATATGCTGTCCTCCTTGAAGATTTCTTCGGAAACGGGAATATTTTCACATAAAAACTAAACAGAACATTCTCAGAAACTTCTTTGTGATGCCTGTATTCAACTTCCAGAGTTGAACTTTCCTGTGGAAAGAGCAGCTATGAAACACTCTTTTTCTAGAATCTGCAAGTAGGTGTTTGGAGGGCTTTGAGGCCATTGGTGGAAAAGGAAATATCTTCACATAAAAACTAGATAGAAGCATTCTCAGAAACTACTTTGTGATGACTGCATTCAACTCACAGAGTTGAACATTCCTATTGATAGAGCACTTTGGAAACACTCTTTTTGTAGAATCTGCAAGTGGAGATTTGGACCGCCTTGAAGCCTATGGTAGTAAAGGAAATAACTTCATATAAAAACTAGACAGAAGCATTCTCAGAAAATCCTTTGTGATGATTGAGTTTAACTCACAGAGCTGAACATTCCTTTTTTTGGAGCAGTTTCAAAACACACTTTTTAAAAAATGTGCAAGTGGATATTTGGGCCTCTCTGAGGATTTCACTGGAAACAGGATAAACTTCACATAACTAACCAGAAGAATTCTCAGAAACTTCTTTGTGATGTTTGCATTCAACTCACTGTGTTGAACCTTTCTTTGATAGCTCAGGTTTGAAACACTCCTTTTGTAAAATCTGCAAGTGGATATTTGGACCACTTTGTGGCCTTCTTTCGAAACGGGTATACTTTCACAACAAAACTAGACAGAAGCATTCTGAGAAACTTCTCTGTGATGAATGCATATCAACTTACAGAGTTGGACACTCCTTTTGATAGAGCAGTTTTGAAACTCTCTCATTGTAGAATCTACAAGTAGATATGTGGAACTCTTTGAAGATTTCGTTGGAAACGGGAATATCTACATATAAAAACTAACCAGAAGCACTGTCAGAAACTACTTTGTGATGTATGCATTCACCTCAAAGAGCTGAACATTCCTTTTGATAGAGCAGCTTTGAAACAATATTTGTCTAGAACGTGCAAGTGGACGTTTTGTGGGCTTTGGGGCCTGTGTTGGAAAAGGAAAGATCGTCACATGAAAACTAGATAGAAGCATTCTCAGAAACTACTTTGTGATAATTGCATTCATCTCAGTATTGAATATTCCTTTTGATAGAGCAGTTTCGATACACTCTTTTTGTAGAATCTGCAAGTGGAGATTTGGACCTCTCTGAGGATTTCGTTGGAAAAGGGATAAGCTTCCCATAACTAAACGGAAGCATTCTCCGAATCTTCTTTGTGATGTTTGCATTCATCTCACACAGTTGAACCTTCCTTTGATAGTTCAGGTTTGAAACACTCTTTTTGTAGAATCTGCAAGTGGATATTTTGTCCACTTGTGGCCTTTGTTCGAAACGGGTATATCTTCACGTAAAAACTGAAGAGAAGTATTCTCAGAAACTTCTCTGTAATGATTGCATTCAAGTCACAGAGCTGAACCCTCGTTTTGATTGAGCAGTTTTGAAACTCTCTTTTTGTAGAATCTGTATGTGGATATGTGGACCTCTTTGAAGATTACTTTGGAAACGTGATAATCTTCACATAAAAGCTAAACAGAAGCATTCTCCAAAACTTCTTTGTGATGTTTGCGTTCACCTCACGGAGTTGAACTTTCTCTTTGATAGAGAAGCTTTGAAACTCTCTTTTTCTAGGACTGGCAAGTGGACATTTGGAGGGCTTTGAGGCCTGTGAAGGCAAAGGAAATATCTTCACATAAAAACTAGATAGAAGCATTCTCAGAATCTACTCTGTGATGATTGCATTCAACTCACAGAGTTGAACATTTCTATTGATAGAGCAGTTTGTAAACACTCTTTTTGTAGAATCTACAATTGGAGGTTTGGACTGCTTTGAAGCCTACGGTAGTAAAGGAAATAACGTCATATAAAAACCAAACGGAAGCATTCTCAGAAAATTCTTTGTCATAATTGAGTTTAACTCATAGAGCTGAACATTCCTTTTGATGTTGCAGTTTCCAAATACACTTTTTGTAGAATCTCCAAGGGGATATTTGGACCTCTCTGAGGATTTCTTTGGAAATGGGATAAACTTCCAATAACTAAATGGAAGCATTCTCAGAAACTTCTTTGTGATGTGTGCATTCAACTCACAGAGTTGATCCTTCCTTTGATAGTTCAGGTTTGAAACACTCTTTTAGTAGAATCTGCAAGTGGATATTTGGATCACTTTGTGGCCTTTGTTCGAAACGGGTATATCTTCACATCAAACCTAGACAGAAGCATTCTCCGAAAGTTTTCTGTGATGACTGCATTCAAGTCACAGAGGTGAACAATTCTTTTGATGGAACCGTTTTGAAACTCTCTTTCTTTGGAATCTGTAAGTGGATATGTGGACCTCTTTGAAGATTTCTTTGGAAACGGGATCATTTTCACATAAAAACTAAACAGAGCAATTTTCAGAAAGTACTTTGCAATGTTTCAATTCAACTTCCAGAGTTGAACTTTCCTTTTGAAAGAGCAGCTATGAAACACTCTTTTTCTAGAATCTGCAAGTGGACATTTGGAGGGCTTTGAGGCCTGTGGTGGAAAAGGAAATATCTTCACATAAAAACTAGATAGAAGCATTCTCAGAAACTACTTAGTGATTATTGCATTCAACTCACAGAGTTGAACATTCCTATTGATAGAGCAGATTGTAAACACTCTTTTTGTAGAATCTGCAAATGGTGATTTGGACTGTTTTGAGGCCTTCGGTAGAAAAGGAAATAACTTTATATAAAAACCAAATGGAAGCATTCTCAGAAAATTTTTTGTGATGATTGAGTTTAACTCACCAAACTAAACATTCCTTTTGATGGAGCAGGTTCCAAACACACTTTTTGTAGAATCTGCAAGTGGATATTTGGACCTCTCTGAGGATTTCTTAGGAAACGGGATAAACTTCACATAACTAAACAGAAACTTTCTCAGAAACTTCTTGGTGATGTTTGCATTCAACTCACAGAGTTGAACCTTCCTTTGATAGTTCAGGTTTGAAGCACTCTTTTTGTAGAATCTGCAAGTGGATAGTTGGACCACTGTGTGGCCTTCCTTCGAAACGGGTATATCTTCACGTAAAAACTAAAGAGAAGCATTGTCAGAAACTTCTCTGTGATGATTGCATTCAAGTCACAGAATTGAACCCTCCTTTTGATTGAGCAATTTTGAAACTCTCTTTTTGTAGAATCTGTAAGTGGTTATGTGGACCTCTTTGAAGTTTTCTTTGGAAACGGGAATATATTCAGAGGAAAACTAAACTGAAGCATTCTCAGAAACTACTTTGTGATGTTTGTGTTCGAGTCACAGAGTTTAACATCGCTTTTCATAGAGCAGTTTTGAAATATTCTTTTCATAGAATCTGCAAGTGGATATTTGGAGCGCTTTCAGGCCTGTGGTGGAAAAGGAAATATCTTCACATAAAAACTAGAGAGAAGCATTGTCAGAAACTTCTTTTTGATGATTGCATTCAACTCACAGAGTTGAAGATTCCCTTAGGAACAGCAGTTTTCAAACACTCTGTCTGTGGGATCCGCAAGTGGATATTTGGACCTCTTTGAAGATTTCGTTGGAAACGGGATAATCTTCACATTAAAACTAAACAGAAGCATTCTCAGAAACTTCTTTGTGATGTTTGCATTCACCTCACAGAGTTGAACTTTCCCTTTGATAGAGCAGCTTTGAAACAGTCTTTTTCTATAATCTGCAAGTGGACATTTGGAGGGCTTTGAGGACCGTGGTGGAAAAGGAAATATCTTCTCATAAAAACTACATAGAAGCATTCTCAGAAACTACTCTGTGATGATTGCATTCAACTCACAGAGTTGAACGTTCCTATTGATAGAGCAGTTTGTAAACACTCTTTTTGTAGAATCTGCAATTGGAGATTTGGACTGCTTTGAGGCCTACGGCACTATAGAGAGGATTCAAACTTGCCCTAGGGTCACGTGGTTAAGTTTTCAGGTTCCTCAGGTGGTGGGAAGGGCCATAGAACTCCCAGGAGTTTATGTTCTTTTTCTTTGGCAATCATTGTGGGTAGAGCAAGACCACCAGTTGGGCACAGGGTTAGGTGTGTCTGAGTTCAGACTCTCCTTGGGTGAGGCTTGCTGTGGCTGCTATGAGGATGGGAGTGTGGTTCTAAGGCTAATGGATTTATGTTCGTAGAGGGATTATGGCTGCCTCTGCTGAGTCATACAGGTCACCAGGAAAGTGGGGCAAGCTGGCAGTTACAGGCCTCACCCTGCTCCCATGCAGCCCACAGTGCTAAAGGCCAGCCTCATTCCCACTGTGCCCTCACAACAGAACCAAGTCTATTTTCAGGCAGCTGACTACCAGGGCTGTAAACTTTCTGCATACCACCAGTCTCCCTACTGAGAAAGCAAGTAGACTCACAGTTTTTCAGCATCTCGGGGAGTCGGCATCAGTGGTCCAATTCCTTCAAAGCATCCGTGGATTCTCTCAGCTTTCCTGGTATGTTTCTGTGGTAGTTCCTGGAGCAAAAATTTATTATGTGCATCTTCACATGCTTCTCTGTCTGAGGAGGAACTGCAAGATTGTCCTGCCTCCTTTCCAGCAACTTCCCTATTACCATTTTCTAATTAATCTCTCTGTTTTGTGGTCTTCTTTTCTTTCTGAAGTGGTGTACTTTGTCTGGGGTAAACACTCAATGTTCATCATCTCACACCAAAGAAATTGAAGATGTGGATACATAAGATGTAAGTTTAATAGTAGAAGTTTAATAGGTGAGAGAAAAGAGAAAAACTCTCCTGCATAGAGAGAGAGAGAGAGCGACTCCTGAGTGTGTCTTCTGGTTTTGTGGTGAAATGCGTAGGGTTTTATACATGAGCTTGAGGAGGTGGTGTCTGATTTACTTAGAGCCCAAAAGATTGGTTGGACCAGCTCTGCCATTTACATAGCATGTGAAGAAGCTGGCTGACCCATCCTAATCTTCTATTATGTGAATGGATTCTCTACCTGGTTGGTGCCATGTTGCCTGCTTCTTTATTGCACAAGTGGTTGACAAAGAAAAGGGAAGATGGAGCCTCCATGCTGAATATGCCTGGCCCTCATGTAGCCTTTTCCTAGTGGCACAGCTGCCAGCATTCACGCATGCAAGCTGCCAGCTTGCTTTTCTATGTGTGCAGCTTGATTTTTCTGTCTGCTATTTGTTAGAAAGGAAACGATTTTTGGGACTGCTTTTTATTAAAATGGGAACCTCACCAAGGACTCTCTTACCCTCACTATATGCCTAAGTAATTTATTTCTAGCTCCTGTATTATTTCCCTCCATCAGAAGTGGAACCCCTAACTACTGTTAGTGGGTGTTGGAAGACAACTCATTCTGCCTACTTCCTGCTGTAAAAGGGGAGCTGTGTGGGGAACAGCTCCTCCTGGGGTCAATCTAAGGATCCTTGGAAGAATGATGTGTTCATGTATGTTCCATCTGCAGTACCATTTGGAGTTTAATAGCTTCTAGGCAAGAATAAAGAATTTGGGTTATGAGAGGACGTGTATCAAAATGAAACAAGGTGGGGGTAAGGACAGCTCAAAAAATCCAGAGGCTGTGTAATGCCTTGATAACTGGTGACTATGGTTATGCTTGTTAAGATTTGGGTGTATGGGGCTTCGCTTTTGTTAATTACTTTGGTTTTATTTTCCCAGAAAAACCTCTGGGTTATGGGTACCCTGTTTACTTTCATTACCTGACAGGATTTGCAGGATAATTGCCAAGAACTAGCATATTGGTCCTGATTTTTATATTACCCATCCCTTTTTGTTTTTTCTGAGCTGCAGGAGTTTACTACTTGATTCACAGGAATAGGAAGGGTTAGCCTAAAATGTATGCTAACAAATTTAAAAACAACCAGTGAGACTATAATTTAATGACAAATGTATAAGTTTTGGAGCATAGTTTTCCTATCTCCAGTCCTCATTTAGAGTAAAACCAAATTACTATAGGATGGTGGTGTTTGTAGAAAAGATTACTTCAGACTTTTATTAGTGTAGTTTATGGAGTTAACTCCTGTTTGATATTCATGAACGTTTCAGCACTTCATGTGTCCTGGACATTTTTTCTCTCTTCCAATGTTACAATCATCAAAGTTATAAGAAACCTGCATTTGAGAACATGTGTTAAATTCCTTTCTATTTACTTATTTATTATTATTATACTTTAAGTTTTAGGGCACATGTGCACAATGTGCAGGTTAGTTACATATGTATACATGTGACATGCTGGTGCGCTGCACCCACTAACTCGTCATCCAGCATTATGTATATCTCCCATTGCTATCCCTCCTCCCTCCCCTCACCCCACCACAGTCCCCAGAGTGTGATGTTCCCCTTCCTGTGTCCATGTGTTCTCACTGTTCAATTCCCACCTATGAGTGAGAATATGCAGTGTTTGGTTTTTTGTTCTGGCGATAGTTTACTGAGAATGATGATTTCCAATATCATCCATGTCCCTACAAAGGACATGAACTCATCATTTCTTATGGCTGCATAGTATTCCATGGTGTATATGTGCCACATTTTCTTAATCCCATCTATCAGTGTTGGACATTTGGATTGGTTCCAAGTCTTTGCTGTTGTGAATAATGCCACAATAAACATACGTGTGCATGTGTCTTTATGGCAGCATGATTTATAGGCCTTTGGGTATATACCCAGTAATGGGATGGCTGGGTCAAATGGTATTTCTAGTTCTAGATCCCTGAGGAATTGCCACACTGACTTTCACAATGGTTGAACGAGTTTACAGTCCCACCAACAGTGTAAAAGTGTTTCTATTTCTCCACATCCTCTTCAGCACCTGTTGTTTCCTGACTTTTTAATGATTGCCATTCTAACTGGTGTGAGATGATATCTCATTGTGGTTTTGATTTGCATTTCTCTGATGGCCAGTGATGGTGAGCATTTTTTCATGTGTTTTTTGAATGCATAAATGTCTTCTTTTGTGAAGTGTCTGTTTATGTGCTTTGCCCACTTTTTGATGGGGTTGTTTTCTTTTTCTTGTAAATTTGTTTGAGTTCATTGTAGATTCTGGATATTAGCCCTTTGTCAGATGAGTAGGTTGTGAAAATTTTCTCCCATTTTGTAGGTTGCCTGTTCAATCTGATGGTAGTTTCTTTTGCTGTGCACAAGCTCTTGAGTTTAATTAGATCCCATTTGTCAATTTTGGCTTTGGTTGCCATTGCTTTTGGTGTAAATTCTTATAGCTTGATTTTAAACCATCTTTTGAAAAGAACAAAGCAAGAAAACAATTGTCTGTGAATGACAAAATTTCGAGGGTAGTTAAAATTAAAATCAGTGGAAGGAGCCAAGATGGGTGAATAGGAACAGCTCCAGTCTACAGCTCCCAGCATGAGTGATGCAGAAGACTGGTGATTTCTGCATTTCCATCTGAGGTACCGAGTTCATCTCACTAGGGAGTGCCAGAGAGTGGGCGCAGGTCAGTGGGTGCAGTGCACCGTGTGCGAGCCAAAGCAGGGTGAGGCATTGCCTCACTCGGGAAGTGCAAGAGGTCAGGGAGTTTCCTTTCCTAGTCAAAGAAATGGGTGACAGACGGCACCTGGAAAATCGGGTGACTCCCACCCAAATACTGTGCTTTTCTGATGGGCTTAAAAAACGGCACACCAGGAGATTATATCCTGCACATGGCTCAGACGGTCCTATGCCCACAGAGTCTCAATGATTGCTACCACAGCAGTCTGAGATCAAACTGCAAGGCAGCAGCGAGGCTGGGGGAGGGGCACCTGCCATTGTGCAGGCTTGCTTAGGTAAACAAAGCAGCTGGGAAGCTCCAACTGGGTGGAGCCCAACACATCTCAAGGAGGCCTGCCTGCCTTTGTAGGCTCCACCTCTGGGGGCAGGGCACAGACAAACAAAAAGACAGCAGTAACCTCTGCAGACTTAAATGTCCCTCTCCGACAGCTTTGAAGAGAGCAGTGTTTCTTGCAACATGCAGCTGGAGATCTGAGAATTGGCAGACTGGCTCCTCAAGTGGGTCCTTGACCCCTGACCCCTGAGCAGCCTAACTGGGAGGCACCCCTCAGTAGGAGCAGACTGACACCTCACACGGCCGGGTAATCCTGTGAGACAAAACTTCCAGAGGAACGATCAGACAGCAGCATTCCCGGTTCATGAAAACCACTGTTCTGCAGACACTTCTGCTGATACCCAGGCAAACAGGGTCTGGAGTGGAACTCTAGCAAACTCCAACAGACCTGGAGCTGAGGGTCCTGTCTGTTAGAAGGAAAACTAATGAACAGAAAGGACATCCACACCAAAAACACATCTGTATGTCACCATCATCAAAGATCAAAAGTAGATAAAACCACAAAGATGGGGAAAAAGCAGAGCAGAAAAACTGGAAACTACAAAAAGCAGAGCACCTCTCCTCCTCCAAAGAATCGCAGTTCCTCAACAGCAATGGAATAAAGCTGGATGGAGAATGACTTTGACGAGTTGAGAGAAGAAGGCTTCAGATGATCAAATTATGAGCTACAGGAGGAAATTCAAACCAAAGGCAAAGAATTTAAAAGATTTGAAAAAAATTTAGACGAATGTATAACTAGAATAACCAATACAGAGAAGTGCTTAAAGGAGCTGATGGAGCTGAAAGCCAAGGCTTGAGAATTACGTGAAGAATGCAGAAGCCTCAGGAGCCAATGCAATCAACTGGAAGAAAGGGTATCCGTGATGGAAGATGAAATGAATGAAATGAAGTTAGAAGGGAAGTTTAGAGAAAAAAGAATAAAAAGAAACAAACAAAGCCTCCAAGAAATATGGGACTATGTGAAAAGACCAAATCTACGTCTGATTGGTGTACTTGAAAGTGACAAGGAGAATGGAAACAAGTTGGAAAACACTCTGCAGGATATTATCCAGGAGCACTTCCCCAATCTAGCAAGGCAGGCCTACATTCAGATTCAGGAAATACAGAGAACACCACAAAGATACACCTCGAGAAGAGCAACTCCAAGACACATAATTGTCAGATTCTCCAAAGTTGAAATGACGGAATAAATGTTAAGGGCAGCCAGAGAGAAAGGTCGGGTTACCCACAAGGGAAGCCCATCAGACTAACAGCGGATCTCTCAGCAGAAACTCTACAAGCCAGAAGAGAGTGGGGTCCAATATTCCACATTCTTAAAGAAAAGAATTTTCCACCCGGAATTTTATATCCAGCCAAACTAAGCTTCATAAGTGAAGGAGAAATAAAATCCTTTACAGAGAAGCAAATGCTGAGACATTTTGTCACCAGCTGGCCTGCCCT
This sequence comes from Pan troglodytes, assembly GCF_028858775.2. NCBI lineage: Eukaryota > Metazoa > Chordata > Mammalia > Primates > Hominidae > Pan > Pan troglodytes. The sequence goes on from NC_072407.2 coordinate 56,553,791, forward strand.
AAAAGAGCTCCTGAAGGAAGCACTAAACATGGAAAGGAACAACCAGTACCAGTCACTGCAAAATCATGCCAAAATGTAAAGACCATCGAGACTAGGAAGAAACTGTATCAACTAACGAGCAAAATAACCAGCTAACATCATAATGACAGGTTCAAATTCACACATAACAATATTAACTTTAAATATAAATGGACTAAATGCTCCAATTAAAAGACAGAGACTGGCAAACTGTATAAAGATTCAAGACTCATCAGTGTGTTTCATTCAGGAAACCCATCTCACATGCAGAGACACATATAGGCTCAAAATAAAAGGATGGAGGAAGATCTACCAAGCCAAAGGAAAACAAAAAAGTTAGGGGTTGCAATTTTAGTCTCTGATAAAAAAGACTTTAAACCAACAAAGATCAAAAGAGACTAAGAAGGTCATTAAATAATGGTAAAGGGATCAATTCAACAATAAGAGCTAACTATCCTAAATATATATGCACCCAATACAGGAGCACCCAGATTCATAAAGGAAGTCCTGAGTGACCTACAAAGAGACATAGACTCCCACACATTAATAATGGGAGACTTTAACACCCACTGTCAACATTAGACAGATCAACGAGACAGAACGTTAACAAGGATACCCAGGAATTGAACTCAGCTCTGCACCAAGCGGACCTAATAGACATCTACAGAACTCTCCACCCCAAATCAACAGAATATACATTATTTTCAGCACCACACCACACTTATTCCAAAACTGACCACATAGTTGGAAGTAAAGCTCTCCAAAATTATAACAAACTATCTCTCAGACCACAGTGTAATCAAACCAGAACTCAGGACTAAGAAACTCACTCAAAACCACTCAACTTCATGGAAACTGAACAACCTGCTCATGAATGACTATTGGGTACATAACGAAATGAAGACAGAAATAAAGATGTTATTTGACACCAACGAGAACAAAGACACAACATACCAGAATCTCTGGGACACATTCAAAGCACTGTGTAGAGGGAAATTTATAGCACTAAATGCCCACAAGAGAAAGCAGGAAAGATCCAAAATTGACACCCTAATATCACAATTAAAAGCACTAGAAAAGCAAGAGCAAACATATTGAAAAGCTAGCAGAAGGCAAGAAATAACTAAAATCAGAACAGAACTGAGGGAAATAGAGACACAAAAAACCCTTCAAAAAATTAATGAATCCAGGAGCTGGTTTTTTGAAAGGATCAACAAAATTGATAGACCACTAGCAAGACTAATAAAGAAAAAAAGAGAGAAGAATCAAAAAGATGCAATAAAAATCGTAAAGGGGATATCACCACCGATCCCACAGAAATACAAACAACCATCAGAACATACTACAAACAACTCTACGCAAATAAACTAGAAAATCTAGAAGAAATGGATAAATTCCTTGACACATACAGCCTCCGAAGACTAAACCAGGAAGAAGTTGAATCTCTGAATAGACCAATAACAGGAGCTAAAATTGTGGCAATAATCAATAGCTTACCAACCAAAAAAGGTCCAGGACCAGATGGATTCACAGCCGAATTCTACCAGAGGTACAAGGAGGAACTGGTATCATTCCTTCTGAAACTATTCCAATCAATAGAAAAAGACGGAATCCTCCCTAACTCATTTTAAGAGGCCAGCATCGTTCTGATACCAAAGCCGGGCGGAGACATAACAAAAAAGGGAATTTTATACTAATAACCTTGATGAACATCGATGCAAAAATCCTCAATAAAATACTGGTAAACCGAATCCAGCAGCACATCAAAAAGCTTATCCACCATGATCAAGTGGGCTTCATCCCTGGGATGCAAGGCTGGTTCAATATATGCAAATCAATAAATGTAATCCATCATATAAACAGAACCAAAGACAAAAACCACATGATTATCTCAATAGATGCAGAAAAGGCCTTTGACAAAATTCAACAACACTTCAGGCTAAAAACTCTCAATAAATTAGGTATTGATGGGACGTATCTCAAAATAATAAGAGATAAAACCCACAGCCAATATCATACTGAATGGGCAAAACTGGAAGCATTACCTTTGAAAACTGGCACAAGACAAGGATGCCCTCTCTCACCACTCCTATTCAACATAGTGTTGGACGTTCTGGCCAGGGCAATTAGGCAGGAGAAAGAGATAAAGGGTATTCAATTAGAAAAAGAGGAAGTAAAATTGTCCCTGTTTGCAGATGACATGATTGTATACCTAAAAAACCCCATTGTCTCAGCCCAAAATCTCCTTAAGCTGATAAGCAACTTCAGCAAAGTCTCAGGATACAAAATCAACATACAAAAATCACAAGCATGAAGGACCTCATGTGTAAAACACCAAAAGCAATGGCAACAAAAGCCAAAATTGACAAATGGGATCTAATTAAACTAAAGAGTTTCTGCACAGAAAAAGAAACTACCATCAGAGTGAACAGGCCACCCAGAAAATGAGAGAAAATTTTTGCAACCTACTCATCTGAAGAAGGGCTAATTTCCAGAGTCTACAATGAATTCAAACAAATTGACAAGAAAAAAACAAATAACCCCATCAAAAAGTGGGTGAAGGACATGAACAGACACTTCTCAAAAGAAGACATTTATGCAGCCAAAAAGCACATGAAAAAATGCTCACCATCACTGGCCATCAGAGAAATGCAAATCAAACCACAATGAGATATCATCTCACACCAGTTAGAATGGCAATCATTAAAAAGTCAGGAAACAACAGGTGCTGGAGAGGATGTGGAGAGATAGGAACACTTTTACACCGTAGGTGGGACTGTAAACTAGTTCAACCATTGTGGAATTCAGTGTGGCAATTCCTCAGGGATCTAGAACTAGAAATACCATTTGACCCAGCCATCCCATTACTGGGTATATACCCAAAGGCCTATAAATCATGCTGCCATGAAGACACATGCACACGTATGTTTATTGTGGCACTATTCACAATAGCAAAGACTTGGAACCAACCCAAACGTCCAACACTGATAGACTGGATTAAGAAAATGTGGCACATATACACCATGGAATACTATGCAGCCAGAAAAAATGATGAGTTCATGTCCTTTGTAGGGAGATGGATGAAATTGGAAATCATCATTCTCAGTAAACTATGACAAGAAGAAAATACCAAACACTGCATATTCTCTCTCATAGGTGGGAATTGAACAATGAGAATTCATGGACACAGGAGGGGGAACATCACACTCTGGGGACTGTTGTGGGGTGAGGGGAGGGGGGAGTGATAGCATTGGGGGATATACCTAATGCTAGATGATGAGTTAGTGAGTGCAGCGCACCAGCATGGCACATGTATACATGTGTAACTAACCTGCACATTGTGCACATGTACCCTAAAACGTAAAGTATAATAATAAAAAATATAATAAAATAAAAATATAAAGAAAAAAATTAAAAACATGAGTGACAGAGAAGTTTAGTTATCTTAGTGGTGTACAATGACTTAACAACCTTCGTTATAATTAATAGCACATACTCAGACAATAGAATTTTATAAATCCCACACAATTGTGGAGCATATATTAATATTATTCACTAAAATATAACCTGAAGAATGTTAAACATCGTTGTGGAAACTCACATGCCTAAACATGACAAATAAGCCTGTTTACCTTTCTTTCAAATGCTTCATTGGCCCTCTGTGGCATCCAGAAGCTAGAGGTCAGGAAAGACAACGTTGAAACTGAGGTTTGATTTTTGGAAGCCTCTTATATATGTTAGAGATTTAAAACACTTGATGTTATGAAATAGAATTCCAGGTTACCATAAGTCATTTATTTTGCCATAATGATGAAAAAAGGCAAAAATCTTTTATTAACGTTTACTATTACATGAAAATCCTGTTCAAAGCCAAATTTTACCCTTGTATTAGTTTATTAATGTGAACCCAATTTTTAAATGAAAAATCATTGGCAATTCCATCTAATCTTAACCAATTTGACCATTAATTTTTACAAACCTTTTATAACCCTTTTGTAAAGGGCAGACCAGGGTTTTAAGACACCCTTGTTGTGCTTTTATTTCAATGCTCAATTTATGAAAAGAACACATAATACCATTTTGAAATTAGTTAATGTTTACCAATGAGATTTTTTGCAAGATTAATTTTTATAATCTTTCCAATACTTGCTTAAACCTTCAGCTTTATCATATCTAATTTAAGACAATCCTTTATCCCTAGCAAAATGTACACTTCTATGCCTTCTTATAGTCTTCCACTAAAAACATATTTTACTGTTTTACACACCTTGCATGTAAGTATATTTTAATTACATGTTATAATGCTGACTTTTAGCAATTTTTAACTTTAATGTGAAACCTGGTAAGTTGTTTTGATTACATAGTAGGCAGAGATTAGGTTTGAATTTTTCCAGCATAGTTAGGGACATGGATAATTTTGCATTTCCCCAGGCCTTATGAAGTTGTAAAGCAAGAGTTTGCATGGAAATATTTAGCAAACCTAGTATCTGACTTATATGATTTAGACCACCTATTTGCCTGTATTGGAGGCCACCTGTATTTTCCCAATAATCCTTAAGACTTTTTTATTTTTTAAAAGTTAAAGTCACTTGAGCTAAAAGGCATTACAGCTTTCATCTTTCCTTTAAAAATATTTGATTTAAGTGCTTATTTTTCTTTAAGCCAATCAATTGGAGCTCTTTTTATAGACGTTACACATAACACACATAACTACACAGACAAGCAGAAAAAGACTCAGTTGTTATAAGATTTATCTTCAATTGGATTATTGGTCTCTGGGTGAGGCCCTTTAAGAGTGGGGCTAGGAGAGCATGCGGTTTTTAAGGAAGACAAAAACACATTTTTGAGACGGATCAATCTGCCACTAATTCCTGGAGTTCCATGAGGAAAAACAGATTTCTCCCAAAATGAGATTTGTGGTACCTTTTCTGTTTTCCCAAGAAGTCTCACAGTATCAGAAGTTATCTTGGGGCCTCTCATGTGTGCATTAAGTAATGCATACATTGAGAGTGGCAAAACAAAATGGAGAAAAGGAATTTAGTTGACTGAGAAAAAACGTTTTTCAGAAAAACAAGATCCAAGAACAGAAAAACATAAAGGCCTTTTAAATATGCCTATAACTTGGATATCCACTTTTAATTAAGCTGCGTGCTCCTTAAGAAAATCCCTTTAAATCCCTTGTTACTCAACTTTAGCCACACCAAGCAGTTAAGATTTTTGGCTTTTGAACTTTACCAAAAGTTGCCTCAGGTGAAATCAAAAGCCTTAGTTAGGTTATGACTTAACCGTGAGTATACAAGATATTTTCAAAGGAGGGGTAAACAGGTTTTGAAAGTGTTTTTGCAAAGTTGTGACTGAGACAGTGAAAGAGATCTAACCCAACCAACTCTATGTTGTCTCCAGCCCCAAAGCTGTCCTTGCCCATCCCTAGGCATACATGGAACCAACTCTAGGAAGAGCTTGGTTTACAGTTTATAGTTTAAAACAAAGTCAATAATAGCCCTTTCTCAAAATGAACCTCCCTTTTTGCCTAGGGACCAGACCAAGAAACTAGGCACAAGATTAGAAACCATGGCTTAGGAGTCATGCAGCTGGAGGATACAAGATTTTGACCCTTTCTAAACTGCTCCCAAGATGAGTGCTTAAGATATTTTGCAAACCCTGCCATTGTTGGATCAGCTGGCATCACCAAGATTGATAAACTGGCTTATCTAATTTTGTGGCCCCCATCCAGGAACTAATTTAGCACAAGAAGACAACTTTGACTCCCTATGATTTCATTTCTGACTTTACATGTCAGCATTCCTGTCTCATAGGCTCCCCCCTGCTACCAAGCTGTCCCCAAAAACTCTGCTCCCCAAATGCTCAGGGAGATCCACCTGAGCAACAACAAAACTCCCATCTCCCACACTGCTGACCCGACTATAATTCCCCTGTTTTGATAAATCACCTCTGCCTGGGCAGCACGCAAGTTGAACCCATTGGGCAGTTACACTATTACAAAATCTAGAACATTTAAAGGCAACTTAGAGGAAGATTTAAGAAAGGCAGATAGAAGTTGTTCATGAAGGGGGAAGAGAATCAGCAAATGGTAAAATTAAAGTATTCACTTCCCAAGCCAGAATTGAACCTGGACCACCATTGTAAAATGGTGGAGACTAAAATGTAGTATTGTCACGTGGTTACAGGTCACATTCCCAAAGACATTAAACAATAGGCAGCAAAGTTTGTTACTGACCATTTTTTTGGGACTGGCTGAAACAGCAGGCTTATAGGGTCCCAGGCCTGCATCCTAGTCTGAGATATGCTTTCTCTTGACAAAGCCATACAGAAAGACTCACAAAGAACACTGGATTGGCTACAGCTTAAGACCAACCTCATAAATCATTTTTTCATGAATTAAAACTTCACAGAAAATATACATAATGAAACTTATTATTCCTTTTACTATTTTCTACAGGGAGAGAGAAGCCAAAATCCTGACTGGTGGAAAAAAAAAAAAACAAAAAACAACTTTTACCCTTTTGCTGGCCTGTCGTGTTTCTGGGTTCCCTTCCCTTGAGCTCAACTCTTAGCCCAGCATTTTAACGTTTGGAGAAATTAACTTTTCCAAGTTTGGAGGAACATTATAAAAGAAGAGATAGAAGCCATTTTAAACCATGTCAGGAGGAAGGAAAAATACCACAGAAAAGTCTGGAGTTTGTGTGGTGGAACTGAAATAGCTGATGATGTAAATAGGGGGAACACGAATGGCTGGGGCATCTGGAAGTTGCATTTAAGGGTTTCCTGGGGGGTCTGTTTCTTTAGTTTTGTGGAATCATTCCCACTGGGCCCACCTGATGTGACTGCTAAAAGAGCTGAGTCGATTGTGCAGTGCTTGCAAAGGTCTAGTAACAAGGCCATGCCCTTGTGCAAAAGAAAATGAGCTGCTTTTTTCCCCAAAGTCTCAAGGTCAAAGGAATCCCAGTGCTTCAGAATGCAATTCAGAGGAGTACAGGTTGAAGATGGTTTGTTACCCATCTAGAAAGAGAAGCCAGAAAAAAGGCATCCCTGTAACCTCCTTCCTTTTGTTGTGACCCAAGGTGGAGGGGAAGACAGCAGGAGCTTACCCCCTATTCTTTTCCCTCCTTGGTTCCTGGGACTCCAGCACATTGTTAAACATACTGTCCGTGGTCGCAGGCATGACCCCCAGCCATGGAAATGGAGGAACTAAGCAATTGGGATTACTCACACTTACCCATGCAACTCTAGTCTTCCGTTTATGATTTCCCATTGACTTCTTAGACTGACATGACCTGTGTGGCTCCCAGAAAGAGAGATCTTGAAAAAGACTATGTAATGGTTGCATTTGGGCAAGACCCCTTTAATGGAGGGGGTGTATTAGATTGAACTCTATATCCTGTTATTATGGCCCATGCCAAAGCATTTACTCTTAAGTCTCCTTACTATGTAAGTACCATTTTAATTGGAGACAGAGTAGGTGCCTTAAAAGAATGTAGGGACCAAATGGTGGTTTTCCAGCTGATGGGACACTATCGAGACTAAAATTTGTTTTCAGAGGACATTTTCCTCATCACTGTTGAAGGCAGAGTTTTTCACTTTCACGGAAAAGGCATAAAGCTTTGTCTCTAGTAGAGGGGCACAAAAAGGGAGGAAAATTGGGAAGTTAAAGTGTTTCAGAAAAGGGCCAACAATGTACCTCATGGAGAGGATTCCTATTCCTGTAGGTGGTGCTGTTGAGCATGTGCTCTCCAGACCAAGCGCAGAGAGAGATGCTCACTGTAGGGGATGGGGGAAGATCCTCTCTTCCTAGAAAATCACAAAATCAGCGTTCTCTTCAGCTATATTCCCAGTTACTATGGCATTTGCTGACCATTCCTAACAGGACTATTTCACTGAACTGTAAAAATTTCCAGAGCATTGCATATATAGAGATGATAGGAGACATGGCAATCACAGAAAGGAAAGGAGGAAATTTGTGATAGAAAAGCTGGAGATCCTATTGCTGATGGTTGGTTGGGCAGTTGAAGGCTGGAGTTGGTCCAGAAGCCTTCAGATAACACCAGGGTGTAGTCCTGGCCAGAAATTCTTTGTTGCTCCAGGACCTCTTTAAGCCACATACGATGACTGGGTCCTCCAGGAAGGGAAACTGGTTTGAAACATAGCCAATATCCCCAGCAACCTGAGGGTACTGGGGGATTCTTCATGATATCCCCAGCAAGCTTGTCCCCTGGTCTTGTAAGGCTGGCAGCTAATCTAACCATTTTTAAATGGCTGACAAGGGCCCAGTATTTGGTTTGATTTGATATTAAAATGGAGGCCAAGAGCCTCAAAATGCAAGGACAGAGTTATGGTCCGTTCCTATACTCACCCTTCTGATGATTATACCTGCATCCCACACGGGGCCCCAAAATGAACCAGCATTGCTTGTCTCTGGTAAATACCCTACATTCATTGTCTCACTCCAAAGAAATTGAGGGTGTGGACACACAAGAAGTGAGTCTTAATGCAGAGGTTTAATAGGTGAGAGAAAAGCTCTCTCTTCTGCAGAGACAGAGGGACTCCTGAGTGGGTCCTCCAGTTCTGTGGTGAATTGCATGGGGTTTTATAGATGAGGTTGAGGGTGCAGTGTCTGATTTACATAGGGCCCAAAAGATTGGTATGTGAAAAAGCTGGCTGCCCCCTCTAATCTTTTATTATACAAAAGGTTTCTCTACCTGGTCAGTGCCATGTTGCATGCTTCTTTACTGCACATGTGGTTGACAAAGAAAAGGGAAGATGGAGCCTCCATGTTGACCATGCCTGGCCCCCAGGTAGCCTTTCCCTATTGGCACAGCTGCCAGCATTCACCCATGCAAACTTCCAGCTTGCTTTTCTATGTCTGCACCTTGATTTTTCAGGCTGTTCTTTGTTAGAAAAGAAATGATTTTGGGGCTGCTTTTTATGAACAGGGAAACCTTACCAAGGACTCTCTTATTCTCACTATATGCCTAAATAATTTCTTTCTAGCTCCTGTGTCAGTGCTTTCTTTCCTTCCTATTCTTCATTAGTGAAAATAATTTTCTCTGGTGATATGATTAGTTTCTTGCTTTTTATTTTTTATGGGCCCATTGTATGTTTCTTGGTCTGAGGTTACCATGAGGCTTGCAAATCCTATCTTATAACCGATTATTTTAGGCTGATAACAACTTAACACTGTTTGTACAAACAAACAAGCAAAAAGAAAACAAGAACTCCACATCTTAACTTTGTCCGTCTGCTTTTTAACTTTTTGTTGCTTCTACTATTTATATCTTATTGTACTGTCTATGTCCTCAAAAGTTGTTGCAGTTATTATTTTTGATTGGCTCATTGTTTAGTTTTTCTACTTAGGATAAGACTAGTTTATATACCACAGTTATAATATTCTGTGTTTTCTGTGTACTTTCTATGACCAGTGAGTTTTGTACCTTCAGATGATTACTTATTGCTCATTAACATTCTTTTCTTTCTGACTGAAGTACTTACTCCCTTTAGAATTTCTTGTTGGACAGGTCTGCTCTTCATGAAATCCCTCAACTTCTGTTTGTCTGGAAAAGTTTGTATTTCTCCTTCATGCTTGAAGGATATTTTTGCTGGATATCCTATTCTATGGTAGAAGGTTTTTTTCCATCAGCACTTTAAATATGTTATGCCACTCTCTTCTGGCCTGAAAGGTTTCCATTGAAAAGTCTACTGCAAGGCATATTGGAGCTCCATTGTTATGTTATTTGATTCTTTTCTCTTGTTGCTTTTAGGGTCCTTTCCTCTTCTTTTTCTTTACATTTATTTATTTATTTATTTTTATTAGACTTTCAGTTTTAGGGTACATGTGCACAATGTGCAGCTGAGTTACATATGTATACATGTGCCATGTTGGTGTGCTGCACCCATTAACTCATCATTTAACATTAGATATATCTCCTAATGCTATCGCTCTCCCCTACCCTCACCCCACAACAGGCCCCAGTGTGTGATGTTCCCCTTCCTGTGTCCATGTGTTCTCATTGTTCAATTCCCACCTATGAATGACAATATGCAGTGTTTGTTTTTTTGTCCTCACAATAGTTTATTGAGGATGATGGTTTCCAGCTTCATCTGTGTCCCTACAAAGGACAGGAACTCATCCGTTTTTAAGGCTGCATAGTATTCCATAGTGTATATGCACCACATTTTCTTAATCCAGTCTATCATTTCATCATCCAGTTTTTCTCAGGTTTGTCAAAGATCAGGGATCTAGAACTAGAAATACCATTTGACCCAGCCATCCCATTACTGGATATACCCAAAGGACTATAAATCATGCTGCTATAAGGACACATGAACATGCATGTTTATTGTGGCACTATTCACAATAGCAAAGACATGGAACCAACCCAAATGTCCAACAAGGATAGACTGGATTAAGAAACTGTGGCATATATACACCATGAAATACTATGCAGCCATAAAAAATGATGAGTTCATGTCCTTTGTAGGGACATGGATGAAATTGGAAATCATCATTCTCAGTAAACTATCACAAGGATAAAAAACCAAACACCGCATGTTTTCACTCATAGGTGGGAATTGAACAATGAGAACACATGGACACAGGAAGTGGAACATCACACACTGGGGACTGTTGTGGGATGGGGGGAGGGGGAGGGATAGCATTTGGAGATATACCTAATGCTAAATGACGAGTTAATGGGTGCAGCACACCAGCATGGCACATGTATACATATGTAACTAACCTGCACATTGTGCACATGTACCCTAAAACTTAAAGTATAATAATAACAAAAAAAAAGAAAAAAAAGAGAAGAAAGCAAAATCTTTTGTAAACCTAAGTACATAGATAAATATAGAAGACAGTATTTCCATATTTTAGCTTGTTACTTGTTTTCCTCTTATCTGATTTAAAAGACAACTGCATAAAGCAATAATTATAAATATGTGTTGATGGATATGCAGTGTGTAAAGATGTAATTTGTATGGCAATAAAAACACAAAATAGAAGGGAGGGAATAGAGATATGTAGAAGTGCTATTCCTATGTACTGTTGTATTTAAGTTGGTGTTTATCTGAACTAGATATAAAAACATGATCCAAATATATGTTGTTTACAAGAGACATCCTTTAGATTCAAAGACCCAAATAAGTTGAAAGCAAAAGCTTGAAAAAATATAAACCACACAAACAGTAAGCAAAGGATAGCTGAAGTGGCTATACTTTAGCTAATAGTAATATCAGACAAAATGAAATTTAAGGCATAAATTGCTATTAGAGATGGAGAAGGATATTTTATAAGGGTATACCAATCAATTCACCATGAGCTGCTTATAAACAATAGAAATTTTTTTCTTATAGTTCTGAAGGCTTGGATCAAGGCGTTGGCAGATTTGGTATCTGGCATAAGGGTCCATTTCCTGGTTCTAGATGGCCATTTGCCATAATCTCAGATGGTGAAAGGGGCAAGAGATCTCTCTGGGGATTTTACCTTTTATAAGGGTGCTAATCCCATGTTATAATGTCTATAATAATTATAGACCTATGTGCATCTAATAACAGAGCCCCAAAATGTATGAAGTAAAAACTAACACAGTAGAAAAGAGAAATAGACATTTTGACAACAATAGGTGGAGACTTTGATATCTCACTCTCAATAATGGATAGACAGCTAGGCAGAAGCTCATCAAGAAAACAAGACTTACACAATGCTATAAAGCAAGTATACATAACAGTACTCTTTTAGGTGTAAACCTAACTACATTTATACTATATTCTCTTCAACAACAGCAGAATATACACTCTTTTCAAGTGCACATGCAACATTCTCGAGGTTAAACCATATGTAACCTAAAACAAGACTCAATACAGTTAAAAGAATTAGACAAAGTATGTTCTCCAGAATGTAATGAAATTAAAGATCATCATAGAAGGAAATTTGGGGAATTTACAAATATGTAAAAATTAAATGACACGTTTTTAAATAACCAGTGCATCAAAGAGGAAATCACGAGGGAATTTAGAAAATACTTTGAGATAAGGGAAGATGAAGACACCATAACATAACCTATGGAATGCATCTAAAGCAGTGCTTAGTGGGAAATTTGTAGCTGTTAATGTGTACATTTAAAAAAGAAAGATCTGAAATAAATCACTTTACCTGCTCCCATTAAGACATTGGAAAATGAGAGCAAACTAAATCTAAAGTAAGCAGAAGGAAGGAAACAGCAAGGACTAGAGCAAAAACAAATGAATTAGAGAATAGAATAGAGAATTAAAAAACAACAAAACTGAAGAGGATTCTTTAAAAAGATCACCAAAGTGACAAATCTCTAGCTAGATTGACCAAGAAAGAAAAGAAATGGAAGACTCAAATTGCTAAAATCAGGAATGAGAGACATTACTACTGACCTTAAAAAATGAAAAGGATTATAAGAGATACTATAAGCCATAATATGCAACAAATTATATGACTTAGATAAAATGGATACATTCTTAGAAAGACACAAGCCACTGAAATTGACTTAATAGATGATCTGAACATAGTATAATAGGTAAAGATATTGAATTAGTAATAAAAATATTTCTCACAAAGAAAACCCAGGCCAAGATGGCCTTACTGGTGAATTTTATCAAGCATTTAAGGAAGAATTAACACCAATCCTCCACAAGCTTTTCTAAAAAATAGAGAACAATTCTCAACTCATTGTATGATACAAGTATTACCCTGATGCCAAAATGAAACAAAGATATCATAAGAAAAGAAAAAGCACAAGGGGTCAGGGAATTCCCTTTCCTAGTCAAAGAAAGGGGTGACATATGGCACCTGCAAAATTGGGTCACTCCCACCCTAATACTGTGCTTTTTCAATGGGATTAACAAACAGCACACCAGGACATTATATCCCGCACATGGCTCGGAGGGTCCTACACCCATGAAGCCTTGCTCATTGCTAGCACAGCAGTCTGAAGTCAAACTGCAATGCAGCAGCGAGGCTGGGGGAGGGGGGTCCACCATTTCCCATGCTTGAGTTGGTAAACAAAGTGGCCAGGAAGCTCAAACTTGGTGGAGCCCACCACAGCTCAAGGAGGCCTGACTGCCTTTGTAGGCTCCACCTCTGGAGGCAGGGCACAGACAACCAAAAGGCAGTACTAACCTCTGCAGACTTAAGTGTCCCTGTCTGACAGCTTTGAAGAGAGTAGTGGTTCTTCCAGAATGCAGCTGGAGATCTGAGAATGGGCAGACTGCCTCCTCAAGTTGGTCCCTGACCACTGAGTAGCCTAACTGGGAGGCACCCCCCAATAGGGGCAGAATGACACCTCACACGGCCGGGTACTCCTCTGAGACAAAACTTCCAGAGGAGCGATCAGGCGGCAGCAGCATTTGTGGTTGACCAATATCCGCTGTTCTGCAGACACCGCTGCCCATACCCAGGCAAACAGGTTCTGGAGTGGACCTCTAGGAAACTCCAACAGACCTGTAGCTGAGGGTCCTGACAGTTAGAAGGAAAACTGACAAAGAGAAAAGTCATCCACACCAAAAACCCATCTGTATGTCACCATCAAAGACCCAAGGTAGATAAAACCAAAAAGATGGGGAAAAAACAGAGCAGAAAAACCGGAAAATCTAAAAATCAGAGTGCCTCTCCTCCTCCAAAGGAATGCAGCTCTGCACAAGCAATGGAACAAAGCTGGATGGAGAATGACTTTGACAATTTGAGAGAAGGCTTCAGAAGATCAAACTATTCTGAGCTAAAGGAGGAAGTTCGAACCAATGGCAAAGAAGTTAAAAACCTTGAAAAAAAATTAGATGAATGGCTAACTAGAATAACCAATGCAGAGAAGTCCTTAAAAGACCCGATGGAGCAGAAAACCATGGCACAAGAATGACATGACGAATGCACAAGCCTCAGTAGCCTATTCGATCAACTGGAAGAAAGGGTATCAGCGATGGAAGACAAAATGAATGAAATGAAGTGAGAAGAGAAGTTTAGAGAAAAAAGAATAAAAAGCCTCCAAGAAATATGGGACTATGTGAAAAGACCAAATCTACATCTGACTGGTGTACCTCAAAGTGACAAGGAGAATGGAAGCATATTGGAAAACACTCTGCAGGATATTATCCAGGAGAACTTCCCCAACCTAGAAAGGTAGGCCAACATTCAAATTCAGGAAATACAGAGAATGCCACAAAGTTACTCCTCGAGAAGAGCAACTCCAAGACACATAATTGTCAGATTCACAAAAATTGAAAAGAAGGAAAAAATGTTAAGGGCAGCCAGAGAGATAGGTCAGGTTACCCACAAAGGGAAGCCCAACAGACTAACAGCAGATCTCGGCAAAAACTCTACAAGCCAGAAGAGAGTGGGGGCCAATATTCAACATTCTTAAAGAAAAGAATTTTCAACCCAGAATTTCATATCCAGCCAAACTAAACTTCATAAAGTGAAGGAGAAATAAAATACTTTACAGACAAGCAAATGCTGAGAGATTTTGTCACCACCAGGCTTGCCCTAAAAGAGCTCCTGAAGGAAGCACTAAACATGGAAAGGAACAATCAGTACCAGCCACTGCAAAAACATGCCAAATTGTAAAGACCATCAAGGCTAGGAAGAAACTGCATCAACTAAAGAGCAAAATAACCAGCTACCATCATAATGACAGGATCAAATTCACATGTAACAATATTAAATTTAAATGTAAATGGCCTAAATGCCCCAATTAAAAGACACACACTGGCAAAATGGATAAAGAGTCAAGATCCATCAGTGTGCTGTATTCAGGAAGCCCATCTCAACTGCAGAGACACACATAGGCTCAAAATAAAGGGATGGAGGAAGATCTATGAAGCAAATGGAAAACAAAAAAAGGCAGGGGTTGCAATCCTGGTCTCGGACAAAACAAACTTTAAACCAACAAAGATCAAAAGAGACAAAGAAGGCCATTACATAATGGTAAAGGGATCAATTCAACAAGAACAGCTAACTATCCTAAATATATATGCACCCAATACAGGCACACCAAGATTCATAAAGCAAGTCCTTAGTGACCTACAAAGAGACTTAGACTCCCACACAATAATAATGGGAGACTTTAACATCCCACTGTCAACATTTGACAGATCAATGAGACAGAAAGTTAATAAGGATATCCAGGAGTTGAACTCAGCTCTGCACCAAGCGGACCTAATAGACATCTACAGAACTCTCCACCCCAAATCAACAGAATATACATTTTTTTCAGCACCACACCACACCTATTCCAAAACTGACCACATACTTAGAAGTAAAGCACTCCTCAGCAAATGTAAAAGAACAGAAATTATAACAAACTGTTGCTCAGATCACAGTGCAGTCAAACTAGAACTCATGATTAAGAAACTCACTCAAAGCCACTCAACTACATGGGAACTGAACAACCTGCTTCTGAGTGACTACTGAGTAAACAATGAAATGAAGGCATAAATAAAGATGTTCTTTGAAACCAATGAGAACAAAGACACAACATAGCAGAATCTCTGGGACACATTCAAAGCAGTGTGTAGAGGGAAATTTATAGCACAAAATGCCCACAAGAGAAAGCAGAAAAGATCTAAAATTGACACCCTAACATCACAATTAAAATAACTAGAAAAGCAACAGCTAACACATTCAAAAGGTAGCAGATGGCAAGAAACAACTAAGATCAGAATGGAACTGAAGGAAATAGAGACAAAAAAACCCTTCAAAAAATTAATGAATCCAGGAGCTGGTTTTTTGAAAAGATCAACAAAATTGATAGACCGCTAGCAAGACTAATAAAGAAGAAAGGAGAGAAGAATCAAATAGATGCAATAAAAAATGATAAAGGGGATATCACCACCGATCCCACAGAAATACAAACCACCATCAGAGAATAATATAAACACCTCTATGTGAATAAACTAGAAAATCTAGAAGAAATGGAAAAATTCCTCAACACATACACCCTCCCAGGGCTAAACCAGGAATAAGCTGAATCTCTGAATAGACCAATAACAGGCTCTGAAATTTAGGCAATAATTAAAAGTTTACCAACCAAAGAAAGTCCAGGACCTGATGGATTCACAGCCGAATTCCACCAGTGGTACAAAGAGGAGCTGGTATCATTCCTTCTGAAATTATTCCAATCAACAGAAAAAGAGGGAATCCTCCCTAAGTGATTTTATGAGGCTAGCATTATCCTGATAACAAAGCATGGCAGAGACAGAACAAAAAAAGAGAATTTTAGACCAATATCCCTGATGACCATTGATGCAAAAATCCTGAATAAAATACTGGCAAACCGAATCCAGCAGCACATCAAAAAGCTTATCCACCATGATCAAGTGGGCTTCATCCCTGAAATGCAAGGCTACTTCAACATACACAAATCAATAAATATAATCCAACATATAAACAGAATGAAAGATAAAAAACACATGATTATCTCAGTAGATGCAGAAAAGGACTTTGACAAAATTCAACAACACTTCATGCTAAAAACTCTCAATAAATTATTTATTTATGGGATGTATCTCAAAATAAGAAGAGCTATTTATGACAAAACCACAGAAAATATAATGAATGGACAAAAACTGGAAGCATTCCCTTTGAAAACTGGCACGAGACAGGGATGCCTCCTCTCACCACTCCCATTCAATAGAGCAATGGAAGTTCTAGCCAGGGCAATCAGGAAGGAGAAGGAAATAAAGGGTATTCAATTAGGAAAAGAGGAAGTGAAATTGTCCCTGTTTGCAGATGACATTATTGTATATCTAGAAAACCTGATTGTCACACCCCAAAATCTCCTCAAGCTGATAAACAACTTCAGCAAAGTCTAGGACACAAAATCAACATACAAAAATCACAAGCATTCTTATACACCAATAACAGACAAACAGAGAGCCAAATCATGAGTGAACTCCCATTCACAATTGTTTCAAAGAGAATAAAATACATAGGAATCCCACTTATAAGGGATGTGAAGGACCTCTTCAAGGAGAACTACAAACCACTGCTCAATGAAATAAAAGAGGATACAAACAAATGAAAGAACATTCCATGCTCATGGGTAGGAAGAATCAATATCGTGAAAATGGACATACTGCCCAAGGTAATTTATAGATTCAATGCCATCCCCATCAAGCTACCAATGCCTTTCTTCACAGAATTGGAAAAGACTACTTTAAAGTTCATATAGAACCAAAAAAGAGCCCGCATAACCAAGTCAATCCTAAGCCAAAAGAAGAAAGCCGGAGGCATCACGCTACCTGACTTCAAACTATACTACAAGGCTACAGTAACCAAAACAGCATGGTACTGGCACCAAAACAGAGGTATACACCAATGGAACACAACAGAGCCCTCATATATAATGCCATGTATCTACAACTATCTGACCTTTGACAAACCTGAGAAAAACAAGCAATGGGGAAAGGATTCCCTATTTAATCAGTGGTGCTTGGAAAACTGGCTAGCCATATGTAGAAATCTGAAACTGGATCTCTTCCTTACACCTTATACAAAAATTATTCAAGATGGATTAAAGACTTAAATGTTAGACCTAAAACCATCAAAACCCTAGAAGAAAACCTGTGCTGGGATTAAAAAATGAGGCACATGCCTGGTTTATTTAAACTTTTAACTGAATTTTCATGATTTGGCAATTGTAATACTCTTCAAAGCATGAAGGATCTTGTTTCTGCTCCTTTATCAAAAGGTATATGAAGGGTCACTAGGTGTTAGACTTTGGCACTAGAACGGGAACAGGAATGTGTAGAAAAGTAAAGTTATGAGAAAATCTGAAATATATAGCATCCAGGGACACAACCAGAATTGATATCCAAGGGTGACTGAAACTTAAGTCTGGCAGAAAGGCAAAATCACACACAAGTCATCAAGACAGGTACCTGGCATGAAGATACCCAAGAAATTTTAGATTGGTGAGTAGAAGATGGATGCAGCAGAGATTCCTGGGACACAATTCTAGAGTGTCTTTTGACTCATTCTAGAGCAGTGAAGAAATTAATAAAGATGACCAGACAGTCTGGATAGAAAGGTTGTCAGTGAAACTGGTAATGCTTGTTAAAACTTTCACAAGAGTTCCCCACTGAGCATGTACAGGTGGTCTTAGAGAGGATCATTAAGTAAACAGCCTTAATAAAGATGACTTATATGCACAGTGCACTTCATTGTTTATATTAGTTTAAAATTTTTCCACGCACTTCTATTTCCTACTATTACTAATGGAATAAAAAAGATTAAAAGCTGTTATCAGAGACATCTCATTCTCCATTCCCATTTGTATCCCTGAATCTGTGTTCCTCAGACCACCCTGCCTCAACCTCCAGCTCTACCTTCCACATCCAGCTCATTCCTGAATGATTTTATACTTTGACTTAGCATTGATAATTCCGTCAACTATCATAGATAAGCCAAACTTCACTTAACATATTATGCTTTTCATGAACAGTTTGGATTTAGGAAGATATTAATCACAAATATTAGTATCTTTTTCTTGGTATAATACATTGTATGTGTTTTTTAAATTTTTTTTCCATAAGGTATTGGGGTACAGGTGGTATTTGGTTACATGAGAAGGTTCTTTTTGTATTATACTTTAAGTTTTAGGGTACATGTGCACAACGTGCAGGTTAGTTACATATGTATACATGTGCCATGTTGGTGTGATGCACCCGTTAACTCATCACTTAACATTAGGTATATGTCTTAATTCTATCCCTCCCCCCTAACCCCATCCCACAACAGGCCCCGGTGTGTGACGTTCCTCTTCCTTTGTCCATGTGTTCTCATTGTTCCATTCCCACCTATGAGTGAGAACATGCAGTGTGTGGTTTTTTGTCCTTGCGACAGGTTGCTGAGAATGATGGTTTCCAGTTTCATCCATGTCCCTACAAAGGACATGAACTCATCCTTTTTTATGGCTGCATAGTATTCCATGGTCTGTATGTGCCACATTTTCTTAATCCAGTCTATCATTGTTGGACATTTGGCTTGGTTCCAAGTCTTTGCTATTGTGAATAGTGCTGCAATAAACATACGTGTGCATGTGCCTTTATAGCAGCATAATTTATCGTCCTTTGGGTATATACCCAGTAATGAGATGGCTGGGTCAAATGGTATTTCTAGGTCTAGATTCCTGAGGAATCGCCACACTGTCTTCCACAAAGGTTGAACTAGTTTACAGTCCCACCAACAGTATAAAAGTGTTCCCATTTCTCCACATCCTCTCCAGCACCGGTTGTTTCCTAACTTTTTAATGATGGCCATTCTAACTGGTGTGAGATGCTATCTCATTGTGGTTTTGATTTGCATTTCTCTGATGGCCAGTGATGATGAGCATTTTTTCATGTGTCTTTTGGCTGCATAAATGTCTTCTTTTGAGAAGTGTCTGTTCATATACTTCACCCACTTTTTGATGGGGTTGTTTGTTTTTTTCTTGTAAATTTGTTTGAGTTCATTATAGATTCTGGATATTAACCCTTTGTCAGATGAGTATATTGCAAAAATGTTCTCCCATGTTGTAGGTTGCCTGTTCACTCTGATGGTAGTTTTTCTTTTGCTGTGCAGAAGCTCTTCAGTTTAATTAGACCCCATTTGTCAATTTTGGCTTTTGTTGCCATTGCTTTTGGTGTTTAGACATGAAGTCCTTCCCCATGCCTATGTCCTGAATGGTATTGCCTAGGTTTTCTTCTAGGGTTTTGATGGTTTTAGGTCTAACGTTTAAGTCTTTAATCCATCTTGAATAATTTTTGTGTAAGGTGTAAGGAAGGGATCCAGTTTCAGCTTTCTACATATGGCTAGCCAGTTTTCCCAGCACCATTCATTAAATAGGGAATCCTTTCCCCATTTCTTGTTTTTGTCCAGTTTGTCAAAGATCAGATGGTTGTAGATATGTGACATTATTTCTGAGGATTCTGTTCTGTTCCATTGGTGTATGTCTCTGTTTTGGTACCAGTACCATGCTCTTTTGGTTACTGTAGCCTTGCAGTATAGTTTGAAGTCAGGTAGTGTGATGCCTATAGCTTTGTTCTTTTGGCTTAGGATTGACTTGGCAATGCGGGCTCTTTTTTGATTCCATATTAAATTTAAAGTAGTTTTTTTTTCCAATTCTGTGAAGAAAGTCATTGGTAGCTTGATGGGGATGGCATTGAATGTATATATTACCTTGGGCAACATGGCCATTTTAATGATATTGATTCTTCCTACCCATGAGCATGGAATGTTCTTTCATTTGTTTGTATCCTCTTTTATTTCATTGAGCAGTGGTTTGTAGTTCTCCTTGAAGAGGTCCTTCACATCCCTTGTAAGTTGGATTCCTAGGTATTTTATTCTCTTTGAAGCAATTGTGAATGGGAGTTCACTCATGATTTGGCTCTCTGTTTGTCTGTTGTTTGTGTATAAGAATGGCTGTGATTTTCGCACATTGATTTTGTATCCTGAGACTTTGCTGAAGTTGCCTATCAGCTTAAGGAGATTTTGGGCTGAGATGATGGGGTTTTCTAGATATACAATTATGTCATCTGTAAACAAGGACAATTTCACTTCCTCTTTTCCTAATTGAATACCCTTTATTTCCTTCTCCTGCCTGATCACCCTGGCCAGAACCTCCAACAGTATTTTGAATAGGAGTGGTAAGAGAGGGCATCCCTGTCTTGTGCCAGTTTTCAAAGGGAATGCTTCCAGTTTTTGTCCATTCAGTATGATATTGGCTGTGGGTTTGTCATAGATAGCTCTTATTATTTTGAGATACGTCCCATCAATACCTAATTTATTGAGAGTTTTTAGCATGAAGTGTTGTTGAATTTTGTCAAAGGCCTTTTCTGCAGCTATTGAGATAATCATGTGGTTTTTGTCTTCGGTTCTGTTTATATGATAGATTACATTTATTGATTTGCATATGTTGAAC
Source organism: Pan troglodytes (assembly GCF_028858775.2). Lineage (NCBI taxonomy): Eukaryota > Metazoa > Chordata > Mammalia > Primates > Hominidae > Pan > Pan troglodytes. The sequence goes on from NC_072407.2 coordinate 56,574,745, forward strand.
CAGCCTTGCATCTCAGGGATGAAGCCCACTTGATCATGATGGATAAGCTTTTTGATGTGCTGCTGGATTCGGTTTGCCAGTATTTTATTGAGGATTTTAGCATTGATGTTCATCAGGAATATTGGTGTAAAATTCTCTTTTTTTGTTGTGTTTCTGCCAGGCTTTGGTATCAGGATGATGCAGGCCTCATAAAATGACTTAGGGAGGATTCCCTCTTTTTCTATTGATTGGGGTAGTTCCAGAAGGAGTGGTACCAAGTCCTCCTTGTGCCTCTGGTAGAATTCGGCTGTGAATCTATCTGGTCCTGGACTTTTTTTGGTTGGTAAGCTATTAATTATTGCTTCAATTTCAGAGCCTGTTATTGGCCTATTCAGAGATTCAACTTCTTCCTGGTTTAGTTTTCGGAGGGTGTATGTATTGAGGAATTTATCCATTTCTTCTAGATTTTCTAGTTTATTTGCCTAGAGGTGTTTATAGTATTCTCTGATGGTAGTTTGTATTTCTGTGGGATCAGTGGTGATAACCCCTTTATCATTTTTTATTGCCTCTATTTGATTCTTCTCTCTTTTCTTCTTTATTAATCTTGCTAGTGGTCTATCAACTTTGTTGATCTTTTCAAAAAACCATCTCCTGGATTCATTGATTTTTTGAAGGTTTTTTTGTGGCTCTATTTCCTTCAGTTCTGCTCTGATCTTAGTTATTTTTTGCCTTCTGTTAGCTTTTGAATGTGTTTGCTCTTGCTTCTCTAGTTCTTTTAATTGTGATATTAGGGTGTCACTTTTATATATTTCCTGCTTTCTCTTGTGGGCATTTAGTCCTCTGCAGACTTAAATGTCCCTGTCTGACAGATTTGAAGGGAGTAGTGATTCTCCCAGCATGCAGCTGGAGATCTGAGAATGGACAGACTGCCTCCTCAAGTTTTTTCCTGACCCCCGAGTAGCCTAACTGGGAGGTAACCCCCATTAGGGGAAGACTGACACCTCACATGCCTGGGTACTCCTCTGAGTAAGTTCTTTAGTGGACTTTTGTGAGATCCTGATGCACCAATCACCGAAACAGTATACACTGCCCCGTATTTGCTGTTATTTATCCCTCAAATCCCTCCGAATCTTCTCCCCAAGTCCCCAAAGTCTATTGTATGATTCTTATGCCTTTCTGTCCTCATAGCTTAGCTCCCACATATCAGTGAGAATATACAATGTTTAGTTCTCCATTCCTGAGTTACTTCACTTAGAATAATAAGAGAAATATTAGCATCTTTAAAATAAAAAATCAACTATGTATTATTAAATAATTATATCACATCATTTAATTTCTAATATTTCTTAGCTTTATTGAGGTAATACTGACTAACAAAAATGCATATATTTAAGGTATGCAATGTAATGTTTTGATATATGTATATATGGTAAAATGATTACCACAATCAAGCTAGTTGTCATAGCTCTCACCTCACATAAGTACTTTTTTTTTGGTAAGATTTAAGATCTATTCTCCCAGTAAATTTCAAGTATACATTACATTATTACTATTAAGTATAATCACCGGGCTGTTCACTTGATCTTCAGGACTTTAGTCACTTTGTTTAACTGAAATGTTGTACTTTCAGACCTACATCTCCACATTATGCCCATTCCCCCAACCCCTGTCAACCACAATTCTGCCTCTGTGCCTTGCCTCCAGGGCTTGTTTCTGAGGATAGGTCCTAGGATCACCTATGTGAGTAATATTTAATACTACATTAAGACTTGAACATCATTCAACATATTTGAAACCTCATTAATCTTCTCTGTCTTCCTTCCATCCAGTGATCTAAGCCAGGGCCCAAGTTTCATCTGTGACTTCTCTCTCTCTCATCTTCATCCTATATCAAGTTCTTTTGTTTAGAATTCAAAAATATTCTTCAAAACTTTCTATATCTCTCCAGGTTAGTTTGACTTCCCTAGGTTCAGAGGATGATATGGGAATTTTAATAAACGTGATTTATAAGGGGAAAAGATTGAAGGAAATATACTATAGTAGGGAAGGAAGGATGTAGTCTCAACTAGTCTGCCTCTAGCCTGGAGCCCCGGGAGCTCTGAGGTATACACTGTACTACAGAACTGCTTCCACCTTGAGACAAAGGAACTAACCTCTTAAACCCTATTCCAGTCAATCATTTCTGGTGGGCCCTGGGAGAGGGAACAAAATACCCCAAGGGACGCTCCTCCCATTTTATCTGGTGCAATTGTCCAGAAAAGGACAAGGCTGTGAGCTATTAGCAGCCCAGACTCACAGTAGTTGGGGAATATGTGCACTGGCCTGGTAAAGGGGATTTGAGCTGGGCATAATAGTGTCCACCCTATTCTGCTTCCTAACTGACAACACCAGGGCTGAGGCCTCCAGCCTTTCACACTGAAATAATTACAATAAACCCCTAGGTGCTCTCCTGCCTCCAGTCTTGATCCTTCAATCCATTTTACATACTGTAGTTGGGATTATCATTAAAAAATTAAAATCTAGCTGTATCACTCTCTATCTTAAATATACCTTCCCTGTTTCTCCCATGGTCCTTAGCATTAAGTCTTAACACAACTATAAGACCTTTCTTGATATTCTCTTTCCCTATCTCTCTAGCTTCATGTCTTACAATTTACAAGACTTTATAAGCTCAGTGTCTCTCATGGTGCCTGGCACACAAGTTGGGGGTTCAGTAAATAATTGCTGAGTGAATGAGTGAATTAATGATCATGGCCATATTGCACTGATTAGGTTTCCTGAATACTCTTTTCACCTTCTGGGCCTTTGTTATGTATTCTCTCTCCTACAAGCAGTGCTCTCAGTTTCATGCCTATGCATTCTGCTGACTTTTCTTTTCTTTTCTTTCCTTCTTTCTTTATTTTACTTTTTTGACATAGTCTCACACTGTCGTCCAGGCTGGAGTGCAATGGCGTGATCTCAGCTCACTGCAACCTCTGCCTCCCAGGTTCAAACGATTCTCCTGCCTCAGCCTCCCAAGTAGCTGGGATTACAGGTGCCTGCCATCACACTGAGTTAATTTTTGTATTTTTAGTATACCCCTCAGGTCTATGTCTTTTCTCCTTTGCTAGCCTCTCAGTGAATCCTCAGCTCTGTGAAGGCAACACCTGGGTTTCTCTTTATTCACCACTGATGCCCCAGCAATTTTCAATGTACCTGATGCATTCCTTGGGCTCTAAATACTTGTTAACCAATGAATAAGAAATAGAAAGAATGAATGAAGTATATTTATTCCGAAATGGCTTTGGATACATACACAGCTATATAGTCTTCAAAACAGCTTTTATCTTGTGAGGTGCTGTAGGAGTGGGGCCTGCAGACCCAGGTGGCTTGGCTTCCTGGATTCAGCCCCCTTCCTAGGGGTACTTATGGACTTCCCGCCCTGCCTGAGTTGCAGACAAGTTTGTTGGGGATCCTTGGGCCAGAGTTTGTAAAGCTCCTGGGTCTCTGTGTGTGTCTGAGCAGCTGCTCTGTGGAGACTACACAGCTGTGTGTGTCAGACTCAAGGCCCTGGTGGCCTGGGCTCACGAGGGGATTTCCTGATCCATGGGTTACAAAGATCCATGGGAAAAGCATGGTTTTCTGGGGTTACACATTCCCTTACCGCATCGTGGGGGTTCCCTTGGCTCCCTGCTGCTCCTGGGTGAGCCATACCGCTGTGCTGCTTTTCTTCATTCTCTGTGGGTGGAGTTGTTTCCCTGATCTGTCCCAAATGTGAGTACCTGGATCTTTCAGTTGAAGATGCTGTATCACTTGTCCTTTTCTTTCCTCTCCATGAGTGCCACGGATCTCAGCTGCTTCTAATCGGCAATCTTGGCCCCCTCCCCAAAACAACTTTTAATAATAAAATGTTACCAGAAAGTAAACTGATTGACAGAGGAATAGAAAATAAATAGCTCATAATCATAAGATAAAATGTTGCTGAAAGCAGAAAAATTTCAAGATTAGCTATTTGTTCATATGCTAGGAATTTGCTTCTATTTCTTTTATATTCTTCAGCATAAGGAGTAAAAACAAACTGTGTTCCCCCAAGAGGTCCAGCTAGAATTCTCCTCAGTGCCTGAATCAGATAAGAAAACAATTCCTATCATCAGTACTATTTTTTTTAGCTCTACATTTTGTTGAATTCATTTTCCTTCCTTAATAATTCTATTAATTCATTCGAGGTTTATCACGTACCAGACATTGTGCTACATTGTGGCAATTATTGTTATCTAGTAGGCAAGTACTTTATGGGCCATGATTGTATATTTAACTAATAGAAATTTCAGCCTGAAATTCAAATGCTCTTTCAATGGAGCCATCACTCTTTCTGATGGGTTTTCAGCATAATATGGGTGACTTGAGCAATACAAAATCGTTCAGAAGCCTACACTGACATTTGGAAACATGATATAAACTTCATTACCTACCCATGAGAGGTTACGGCCTATTGTTATTACAGTCTTAAAGTGGTTAGATACCATAATGTTTCAGAAAACAAATGACCATCAATAATGATAAATAAAAAAGCAGAGTTGTTAATAAAATTTCTTATATTTTTAGTTAGATAACAAACTAATATATGCATTGTGCCTAGCATAGTCTGTGGTCCCAAAATGGTAAGTAGTATAATTAACTGACATTTTCATTATCAATCTGTGGCAGAATATCATAGCAGTTAAGAGTATGGACTGGAAAAATCAGTTATAGTTTGGTTACTAGCTCGTCAACATATCTATTTTGATATCTTCTCCTTCCTGTAAGCTTCCTAACTTGTAAAATGAAGATAATAGTAGTGCTTACCTCTTTGAAGTGTTACAGATATTACCGCTAGATACCAATATATGCTATTATTTCTTTTATTTGTGACAGGAAAGCCTATGAATCCATATACAGGATGAAACTAGTAAAACTAAGCCCCAACTTGGTAGAATTTCCCAAATATGCAGATTTGTCCTCGGTTGTTTTCTCTCTTTCCTTGAACCATTTCTATACCCCCCAATGCAGAGTCTATGAATCATATGGTGAATATTTTCTTCATCCAATCACTTTGCCCCGCTGCAATTATCCAAAATGTCCTTTTGACCTTTTCTTTTTTTTTATTATATTTTAAGTTTTAGGGTACATATGCACAACACACAGGTTAGTTACATATGTATACATGTGCCATGTTGGTGTGCTGCACCCATTAACTTGTCATTTAACATTAGGTATATCTCCTAATGCTATCCCTCCCCCCTCCCCCCACCCCACAACAGGCCCCAGTGTGTGATGTTCCCCTTCCTGTGTCCATGTGTTCTCATTGTTCAATTCCCAACTATGAGTGAGAACATGCGGTGTTTGGTTTTTTGTTCTTGTGATAGTTAGCTGAGAATGATGGTTTCCAGCTTCATCCATGTCCCTACAAAGGACATGACTAAATTGAATCAATGTTGAGCTCTAGTTACATTTATTTGTCACCTGAAACGTCCTTTCTACTACACAATTTCCTGATGGCATTTTTCATCTGGGCATTCCTCAAGGTATAGATTAAGGGGTTTAACATAGGAGTTATCATAGTGTATAATATAGCAACTGCTTTATCAATAGGTAAAGTAGATGCAGGTCTCATGCACACAAATATGCAGGGCACAAAGAATAAGATGACAACTGTGATGTGGGAGACACAGGTGGAGAGGGCTTTGTGCCTTGCCTCCAAGCTATGAGTCCTTAGGGAGCGCAAGATGACCACATAGGAGACCAGCAGGAGGACAAAGTTTAGCAAGCAGATGAATCCACTGTTAGCAGCAACGAAGAGTCCCAGCATATGGGTGTCAGTGCAGGCAAGGTTGAGCAAAGGGTTCAGATCACACATAAAATGATCTATGACATTAGGACCACAGAAAGGTAATTGGAAGATGAAGAGGATCTGTATGGTTGCATGAAGAAAGCCTCCCATCCACACCACTCCCATTAGCAGGGCACACACACACACAGGTTCATGATAGTCATATAGTGCAAGGGCTTGCAGATGGCCACATAGTGGTCGTAGGCCATCACAGTAAGTAGGATGCCCTCTGCACCTCCAAAGAAATGTTCTCCAAAGACTTGAGTCATGCATCTATTGAATAGGATGGTCTTCTTTCCATAGAGTGAATGTGTGATCAGGTTAGGGGTATTGACAGAGGAATAGCAGACATCAATAAAGGAGAGATAGGCCAGGAAAAGGTACATGGGGGACCCCAGTGATGGGCTGGCAGTGATGGTGACCACAATGAGCACATATCCCACCACAGTGATGATATAGATGGCAAAAAACACAACAAATATGATTTTCTGCATCTTTAGATTCTCTGTAAGCCCCAGCAAAACAAACTCTGTCATGTTATTCCTATTCTCCATGTATTTCTTGTGATGATTAATTGCATTACCTGTAAAAATTTTTTATTAATACAACTTTGAATTTATTACATATCTCCATTTTAATAATAGATGCTTGAATTTTATTAAACTGTAAATTCCTATAAGGTTTTTCTTGAGATGTTAATAAAGTTTCTCAGTTCTTGAGGATTACTTGGTGAAGACTCTGTGAAGAGTATCAACATTAGAAACTCTTGTGAACAAAGTCAGGATGTCATGTGTGTATACTCAATCATCTGGGAGGCCTAAGAGCTCAATTTGAAGTAGTAGATTGGATACACAGTAGCAGCTAAACCTGAAAAGGGAGATTGACAATGAATTTAAAGGCCATGGGTGAAGCTAAGGAATTTGCCATTTATTCTTTAGGAAATGGGGAACATTGGTAGGTTACTGTCAATATGAGTGGGAAGATGAAGAGGAATTTGAGGAGTAGGAATCTTGGAGTATCCCACTAGTACAAGTCTTTGTATGTCTTGGATGAAGTGGGCTGAGGTTCTGCAAAGCAGGTGTTAGCCAGAGAAAGGAACCCCAGTGGGCAGAATATTTAGAGTACTTGACATAAGAAGTAACTGGGTGACTGGGTCGGTGGCTCACACCTGTAATCCCAGCACTTTGGGAGGCCTAGACGGGTGGATTACAAGGTCAGGAAATCGAGACCATCCTGGCCAACATGGTGAAACCCCATCTCTACTAAAATACAAAAAGTTAACCAGGCGTGATGGGGCTTGCCTGTAGTCCCAGGTATTCGGGAGGCTCAGGCAGGGGAATTACTTGAACTCAGGAGGCAGAAATTACAGTGAGCCAAGATCACACCACTGCACTCCAGCCTGGGTGACAGAGAGTGACAGAGAGAGACAGAAAGAAATATAAAAAAAGGATATAAGAGCTACTAAAATAATTCATAATGCTTATTGTCTAAATCTAATTAACTTTATAATAACTAATATTATATGCCCTTTAATAATTAATTGTCTTGCAAAAGGCATAGTAGTAAGTGCTTTGCACACATGATTCCAGTGAACACTTATAACATCCTAGGTGACCAGTATTATTTCATCAAATTTTCAGATAAGGCAGCAATATTAGTGATTAATGTTAACAGTTAGGTTAACACAATGATATTTATATTATACAATAATGTAATATTATTTATATTAACATTATAACACTCATAATATTGATAATATTAACTAAAACATACTGAGCACTAGTGTCTTCTAAATGTTTTTTTGCAGGCAATCACAAAATAAACCCAGAAAATAGTACTATCATTTTTATACTTATTTTACATATTAGGAAGTAAAAGCATACGGAAGTTGAAGATCCCATCCAAGATCAAGCAGTTTAATAAAGGACAGAGTCAAGATTAGTCACATTATACTAGTTAATTTTTTCTCTCCAAATTCTGAGCTCATGCCCTATGTTGTTATGTTATAATAAACAATGTTGAACTAATAATCTCCTTTTGATATGACCATTATGATTATACTTACTTTAATACTACTTCAGAGGCAATTTGTATGGAGCAATTTCATTAGCAGTACCCCCCCTCCCCACCCACAACACAGTGACATCTTTGAGTTCAAATATTAAGAAAAATGTGGTATTGAATCATTGAAGGTACATCTATCTTAGCTTCTCCCCTAGTCCCAGCTCTTTCCTCAACACCCCCCCCCAAACAAGTCGTGGGCCCCCAGACTCTTGAGAAAAATGTTGAAAATGACTACTGGCCGGGCGCGGTGGCTCACGCCTATAAATCCAGCACTTTGGGAGGCCGAGGCGGGCGGATCACGAGGTCAGGAGATCGAGACCATCCTGGCTAACATGGTGAAACTCGGTCTCTACTAAAACTACAAAAAATTAGCCTGGCGTGGTGGCAGGTGCCTGTAGTCCCAGCTGTTCGGGAGGCTGAGGCAGGAGAATGGCATGAACCCAGGAGGCGGAGATTGCAGTGAGCCAAGATCATGCCACTGCACTCCAGCCTGGGCTACAGAGTGAGACTCTGTCTCAAAAAAAAAAAAAAAAAAGCAACAAAAAATTAGCTGGGCGTGGTGGCGGGCACCTGTGGTCCCAGCTACTTGGGAGGCTGAGGCAGGAGAATGGCATGAACTCGGGAGGCAGAGCTTGCAGTGAGCCGAGATCGGGCCACTGCACTCCAGCCTGGGCAACAGAGTGAGAGTCCGTCTCAGAAAAAAAAAAAAAAAAAAAAAAAGAAAATAACTACTACAGTGGCCAAGTATATTAGATTTAGAATTTAAAACATATTTGATTAGAATCATTGTTTTTCCACCTGCAACTTTTTTAAGCCAGGGCACGTTTCTTGGCACCTTTCATCTTTGTTTCCTCATCTATAAAGTGAGAATAACAATATCATCTTACAGGTTGTTATGAGAATTGATTGAGGGAACATATAAGAAAATGTTTACCACAGTGCTGTGGATGCACATAGGACTTTCTTTACTTTTATAGGTGTGTACACAGCTAAGGGATCGTGAGAATTGATCATTAGAGCAATAAACAGAGCATCATTAACCATGCAATAACCTCAGGAAGAATAATCTCCAACACTACCCTTGAAGAAGCCACAGTGACTCATACTGTCCATAGCAGTTGATCCCAGGAAGGGTTCTTCATGTTAGTGCTTGGACTAAACAACTGATGATTTATGCAATTTAGTATTCATATTTATGTCCTTTGTGTATACGATATGTATTTTAATTTTGTTTTAATCTCTTTTTTTGTTTGTTTTGAGAATCTGCCTGTATTTTACTAAACCAGACATTGGCAAAAATTTAAAACAATGCCACTTTTCTCACTAACTAGTTTTTTATTTTGGAAATGCTGTTACTTTTCATAATGCTATTTAGGTAATATTTCATGTGCTTATTGTTATTATTATTTTTTATTATTATACTTTAAGTTTTAGGGTACATGTGCACAATGTGCAGGTTAGTTATATATTTAATCTTTATGGCTAGTCTGATTATCATGGCAGAAGCATGGTACCCGGTGTCAGAGAGCTGGGTCCTACAAATTACTGAATTTCTAAGAAACTCAAAATTTTCAACTGTCAAATAGGTTAATTATATTTACTATCTTTTGAAACATTGGGATGAGGATGAAAGACTCTATATACTATGTTTGAGGTGTTGAAAAATAATGATTACTGACTACTTAAATTAACTATCTTTAAGAAGCATCGGTACTATTAGAAAACTTACCTTAGTAGTCTTAGTTAGATAATCTTGATGTTTGGGAGTGTTCAGACACAATCTTCTTCAAACTGATCTTCTTTTGGAATTAGTAAGTTTTGGTGTGAAAGATTTAACACATGGAAAGAGCCTATTCAGATGATTCAATGTTAAATCACAGTTGTTAAAAAACTGTACACAGTAAATGTGTAGTTTTCTGGTATATCAGTTATAATTCAATAAAGTGTTCTTATGACTATAAATCTTTTTATCTGGCGTAAGTCTCAAAAATTTTCACAGAAAACCTGGGACTTGAATTAAAATCAATTCACTGGAAACACCATGAAGAATTGATTACATATGGCACTGGTTCCACAGTGCAAGAGGCAGAAGGTGTGGAGGAAACAGTTATAAATGGATCACTTTGCCCATGATTAATCTTGCTATGGATGAGTGAACAAGAAAAACACTTCTGTCTTGCACTGCATGAATATTTAAAGAGGTTTCTGTAAAGATTCAGGGATCTTATTTTATAGCTGCTGCTTTCTCTCCTAGGAATTAATTATCTCCTTTGATGGAAAAACTTTGCCACAGAAGCAGTATTCTGGAGAGACATGTTTGGAAAAAAAAAACCAATTCCTGAATAAAGAATTTCATTCTTTACACTTGGAATCTAATCCTTTGAGTCCTCTCTCTCTATCTGAGCCTGTGTTGTTAAGAATGCTGAATTCTGTTTGAGTAGCAAGGTAGCATAACTTGTGTGTGGACCTGTGATGTAGTTTCTCTGTTGATTCATGTCACAGGAATTTTCTTTTTTTAAAAAAATCAACATTATACCTTTTTCTGGAAACCTGCTAATGGTTCCTTGAGGTCTAGAGCAGTGAGGGCATGAAACTAATTGTGGCCATTTAATTGATTTTAATTTTTAAATTTAAAAATATTTAATTGACAAATATTTTATATATCCAAGGTGGATAAAATGTTGATTTGATCGAGATGTACATTGTGTAATAGTTATTACAGAAAATTAACACATACATTACTAATCATGCTATGCATGAGATCCTCAGAACCTGTTCATCTTATAGATGAAAGATTGTTCTCTTTGATAAATATATTCCCATATCCCTCATTCGCCAGGCCCTGGCAACCGTCATTCTACCATCATTCTACCATCATTCTCTTTGTTTCTATGAGTATGACTCTTTAGATTCTGCGTATAAGTGAGATTATGCAGCATTTGACTTTCTGTGTCTGGCTTATTTCACTTAGCATAGTGTCCTCTAGGTTTTTCCACATTGTCACAAATGGCAGGATTTCCTTAAGGTCAAAACAATTTCTTGTAGAATTTTTATAGATTTAGCATGTGGATCTCTAATTCATTTTAAGGTCATTTTTGTGTGTGTGTGCATTATATGAGGTAATGGCTGAAGTTTTTTTTTTTCTTATGGGTATCCAATTGACTCAGCATAATTTGTTGAAAAATATTGAGTTGCCTTGGCATTCTTTTAAAAATTTATATATTTAGATGTATTTTTGGACATTCTGTTATACTTTAGTGAGCTATATTTTTATCCTTAAGCCAATACCAAACAGTATTGATACTGGTACATTATACTAAATCTTGAAATTAGGTAGAGTAAGAACTAATCTTTCTTCTTTTTGATAATTATTTGCTATTCTAGTTCCTTTTAAGTTTGCACATTTGTATATAAATTTCAGGATAAGCTTGTCAACATCTCCAAAAATTATGATTGGAATTGCATTGAAAATATAGGATGATATGGTAAAATAATTATTAAGTTTTCTATTTATTAATACGGTATGTCTCTCCATTTATTTACGTATTTAATTTCTCTGACCAGTGTGTTCTACTTTTCATATACAGGTTTTGAATTGATTGTTATAATTTACTCCTCAAATTTCATGTTTTAAATAATGTTTTATATAGTATTTTGTTTCTAATTTCCATTTCTAATTGTTTGTTGCTATTGTAGAAATACAATTGATTTTTAAAATATTGACATTATATCCTGTTACTTTGCTAAACGTACTGATTAGGCCTATTAGTTTTTTGTAGAATACTTTAAATTTTCTACCTACATAATTATGTCATCTGCAAATAAACGTATTTTTATAATTTTGTTTCTTCCTTTGCAAGCTGTGTGTCTTTTATTTCCTTTTCTTTTATTTTTGCAATGGCTGAAACCTAGGGTATATTGCTAGACCTAGGTTTCATAGCTGAATGGAAATGATGAGTGGACATCCTTGTCTTGTTCCCAATCTTAGAGGGATAGTGTTCATCATTAAGTGGAATCTGTAAGGCTATATGCACTTTCATTATTGACATGAGTTGCCTTTTCTCTCTCTCTCCCCTTACTTCTTTCCATCTTTTGCTCCTTCACATTCATTCAGCTAATTGTTTATCAATTTTATTGATCTTTTAAAATAATCAGATATTAGTTTCATTGATTTTTCTATTTTTAAAATTTACATTTCATTGATTCTTGTTCTAATCCTTATTATTTCCTATCTTCTACTTAGTTCCTGCTTAATTTGCTGTTATTTTCTGTTTCTGTAGTACAAAATTTTGATAATTGTTTTCAGACATTATTTTAATTAATTAATTAATTTATTTTGAGATGGAGTCTTGCTGTGTCACCCAGGCTAGAGTGCACTGGCACAAATCTTGGCTCACTGCAACCTCTGCCTCCCAGGGTCAAGTGATTCTCTCTTGTCTCAGCCTCCCGAGTAGCTGGGATTACAGGTGTAAGCCACTGCGCCCGGCCTATTTATTTTTAATGTATACACTTTGTGACCCAAATTTCCTTTTTAGAACTTTTATTACTTCCCTGAAATTCAGATATGTTGTGCTTTAAATTTCATTTATTTCAAAATACCTTTTGTGTTGTGATTTCTTTAATTAACATAAAAATTATATGAAAAAATTCATTTTTTGACTATTTAAAAATGTATAATCAATTGGCTTTGGGTACAATCACAATGTTTTACGATAATTACAACTATCTAATTGCAGAACATTTTCATTGCCTCCGAATAGTTGAACAGTCATTCCTACTTCCCCTTTTCCCCAGTCCCTGGTAACCACTAATCTGCTTTTTGTTCCTATTAATTTGCTTATTTTGGACATTTTATATACATAGAATTATGCAATTTTCAACCTTTAGTGTCCTCTTTCACTTAGTATGCTTTCAAGTTTCATCCATGTTGTAGCATGCATCAGTACTGTATTGTGGACATATCACAATTTGGTTATCCATTCATACAGACTGATAGAAATTTAGGTTGTTTTCACAGTTGTGAGTAGTGCTGCTATAAACTCTTGTGTACAAGTTTGTTCAAACACCTGTTTTTAATTCTTTTGGGTATATATATAGGAGTGGAATTTCTGGGTCAGGTGGTCATTCTATGTTCAACTTCTTGAAGAACAACCAAACAGTTTTTCACAGATCCATAGATTTTACATTTCCTTTAGTAATTGTAGTAGATTTCCAATTATTCAATATCCTTGCCAACACTGGATAATTGCCATTTAAAAAATTATGGCCATCCACTGGGTGTGAAGTGGTATTTCATTGCAATGTTGATTTACATTTCCCAATGACCAATGATGTTTAGCATATTTTTATATGCTTATTAGTTATATGTATATCGTATTTGGAAAATGTCTTTTTCAAATTCTTTGTGTATTTTCAAATTGGGTTGTTTACCTTTTTTTGTTGAGTTGTAAGTGTTCTTTATATATTCTGGAAACAAGACTCTTATCAGATATATGATTTACAAATATTTCTCCTATTCTTTGGGTTGATTTTCATTTTTTTGATAGTGTACTTTGATTCAGAAGCATTTTTAATTTTGATAAAGTCCAATATATGTATTTTGAAATTTGGGAATGGTGCTTTTACCATTTTATCAAGATTAGGATAGATAGTGACATTTATTTTCACATGCTATTCTTGTTTTTCCCCAAATAATGGCCAGATAAGTGAATTGATCTTGTTTTATAATTTGTTATGCTTTGTTTTTCAGTTTTTTCAAAATCTCTAATTATTAATGTGGAGAGAATAAAATAATAGCAATATCCTGTCTCCAAATCCATGGACATGGAATATCTCTCTGTTTATTTAGATATTTTGAAATTGCTTTTACCAATTTTTTGTAGTTGTACATTTAAAAAATATTTTGAACTTTTAGATAAAAAGTAAAAATAATACTGTTGAAGCTGCAGAGAAAAGGGAACACTTACATAATGTTGGTGGGAATGTAAATGAGCTCAGCTACTTTGGAGAGTGGTTTGGAGATTTCTCAAAGAACTGTTTTGTTTTGTTTTTTTTTAAATAGATTTTAAGGGTACAAGGGCAGGTTTGTTCCATGGATATATTGTGTAGTGGTGAGGTCTGGGCTTTAGTGTACTCATTTCCTGCATAGTGACCATTGTATCCAGTAGGTAATTTTTCAGCTCTCACCATTCTCCCACCTTCCCACCTTTTGGAGTTTCCAATGTCTACTTTTTCACTGTGTATGTCCATGTATGCCATTGTTCAGCTCTCACTGAAAGTGAGAACATCTACACTCATAAGTGGGAGTTGAACAATGATAACACATGGACAGAGAGAGGGGAACATCACACACTGGGGCCTGTCAGGGGATTTGGGGTTAGGGGAGGAACAGCATTAGGAGAAATACCTAATGTAGATGATGGGTTGATGGGTGCAGCAAATGACCATGACATATGTATACCTGTGTAAAAAACCTGCACATTCTGCAGATACATCCTAGAACTTGAAGTATAATAATAACAAAAAAACTAAATAAAAAGTTGCTGTTTAGTTACTTAAAAAAAGTGAGAACATGTAGCATTTGGCTTTCTGTTCCTGGATTATGTAACTTAGAATCATGTCCCCCAGTTCCATCTATATTGCTGCAAAAGACAAGATTACATATTTTATGGCTGAGTACCATTCCATGGTGGGTGTGTGTGTGTGTATATGTATGTGTATATATATCTCACATTTGTGATATCTATCTATATATCTCACATTTTCTTTATCCATCATCTGTTGATGGTTGATTCCATGTCTTTACTATTGTGAATAATGCTGCAAAGAACATAGTGCAGGTGTCATTTTGATAGAATGATGTCTTTTTCTTTGGGCGAATACCCAGTAGTGGGATTGCTGGATCAAAGGGCAGTACTATTTTTAGTTCTTTGGTAAATCTCCCTCTGGTTTTCATGCAGGTTTTATTAATTTTATTCCTAGCAGTATTGTATATTACCTGTTGTTTTTGACTTTTTAATAATAGCCAGTCTGACTGGTGTAAGATGGAATTTCATTGTGGCTTTAATTTATATTTCTCTGATGATCAGTGGTGTTAAGCACTTTTTCATGTTTGTTTCTGTTTGTCTGTCTGTTTTTTGGAAAAATGCCTGTTTATGTCCTTTTCCCACTTTTAAATGGGGTTATTATTAGTTTTCTTATTTGGGTTCCTTGTAGATTCTTGATACTATCCTTTTGTCAGATGCTTAATTTGCAAATATTTTCTCCCATTTTTTAAATTGTTTATGCTGTTAATTATTTTGCTGTGCAGAAGCTATTTAATTTTATTAAGTCCCACTTATATGTTTTTGTTGTGTTTGATTTTGAGGACTTGGTCATAAATTTTTTGCCCAGGCCAATGTCCAGAAGAGCTTTTCTTACATTTTCTTCTATGATCTTTATAGTTTCAGACTTACATTTAAGTCTTTTTGTCCATCTTGTGTTAATTTTCTTACATAGTGAGAGATATGGGTCCATATTTATTCCCCTGCATATGGCTATCCAATTTATCATTTATTGAATAGGTTGTCCTTCCCTCAGTGCATATTTTTGTCACCTTTGTTGAAAATCAGTCAGTTATAGGTATGTGGCTTTATTTCTGGGTTCTCTATTCTGTTCTATTGATCTATGTGTCTATTTTTGTATCAGTGTCATGCTGTTCTAGTTATTATAGCCTTGGAGTATAATTTAAAGTCAGGTAATGTAATGCCTCCGGCTTTGTTATTTTTGCTTAGGATTGCCTTGGCTATTCAGGGTCATTTTTAGTTCCATATGAATTCTAGGACTTTTCTCAATTCTTTGAAAAATGGCATTGGTAATTTGATAGAAACTGCATTGAATCTATAGATTTCTTGCCATCTTAAGAGTATTTATTCTTACAATCCATGAGCATAGGATTTTTGTTTGTTTGTGTCATCAATGATTGTGTTATCAGTGTCTTGTAGTTCTCCTTGTGGAGATCTTTCACCTCTGTGGTTAAGTTTATTTGTATGTATTTTATTCTTTTTGCAGCTATCGTAAATAGGATTCACTTCTTGATTTAGTTCTCAGCATGATTGTTATTGGTATATAAAAATGTTACTGATTTTTGCATGTCGATTTTGTATCCTGAAACATTAATGAAGTCATTTGTGAAATCTAGGAGTCTTTTGGAGGAGTCTTTCTTTTTTTTTTTTTTTTTTTTTTTTTGGTTTTTTGATCATATTATCAGTCAACAGAAATAATTTAACTTCCTATTTTCCAATATGGATATGTTTTATTTGTCTCTCCTGAGTTCTCTAGCTACGACTTCTAGTACTAACTGTATTGAGTAGGAGTGTTGAAAGTGGGCATCCTTGTCTTGTTCCAGTTCTTAAAGGGGAATGCTTTAAACAGTATCATGTGCAGTATACTGTTGGCCGTGGGTTTGTTGAATATAATTTTTATTATTTTGAGTTTTGTTCCTTTGATGCCTAGTTTTTTTGAGAGTTTTTATCAGGAAGATATGCTGAATTTTATGAAATTCCTTTTCTGCATTTATTGAGATCATCACATGGTTTTTATTTTTAATTCATATGATATGGTGAATCACATTTATTTCTTTGCATATGTTTAACCATTCTTGCATCTCTGTAGTAAAACTCACTTGATTGTAGGGCATTTTATTTTTGATGTGCTGTTGGATTTGTTTTGCTACTATTTTATTGAGATTTTTGCATAGATATTCATCAGGGATATTGGTCTGTAGTATTTGTGTATGTATGTGACCTTGAATGGCTTTGGCATCAGAGTGATCCTGGCTTCATAGAATGAGTAAGGGAGGATTCTCTTCTTTACTTTTTTAAAACAGCTTCCATAGAGTTGGTACCAGTACTTTTTTACATCTGGTAGAATTCAATTATAAATCTATCTGGTCTTTGGCTTTTCTTGGCAAGCTGGGGGAAGTTTTAAAATTACTATTTAAGTTTAATTAGTCATTACTGGTCAGTTTAGCATTTCTATTTCTTCCTGGTTCAATCTTGGGATGTTATATGTTTTCAGAAATATATATACTTTTCCTCCAGGTTTTTTAGTTTATTTGTGTAGAGATGCTCATAGTAGTTTATGATAATCTTTTGTATTTCTGTGGTATCAATTGTAATGTCACCTTTATCATTTCTTATTGTACTTACACGAATACTCTCTCTTTTTCTTGGTTACTCTATCCAGCAGTCTACCAATTTTGTTCATCTCTTCAAAGAGCCAACTTTTAATTTCATTGATCCTTTACATATTTTTTTGGTCCCAGTTTTACCAAGTTCTGATCTGTGTAGTTTTTTTTTCTTTTAACTTTGGCTATTGTTTGTTCTTGATTTTCTAGTTCCTTGAGGTACAACATTAGGTTGACAATTTGAGATATTTCTACTTTTTTGATGTAGGTATTGAACCCTATTAAGTTCCCTCTTAGCACTGTTTTTGCTGTATATCAGAAGTTTTGAGATGCTGTGTTACTATTTCCATTTGTTTCCAATTTCTTTAAAATTTCTGCCTTGCTTCATCATTGATATGAAGTTTGTTCAGGAGCAGGTTGTTTAATTTCCATGGATTTGTATTGTTTTGAGAGCTCCTTTTAATATTTATTTCTAGTTTTATTCCACTGTGATCCAAGAAAATGCTTGTTATGGTTTCAATTTAAAAAAATTTATTGAGACTTGCCTTGTGGACTAGTATATGGTTTATTTTTGAGAATATTCTATGCACAGATGAGAAGAATGTGTATTTTTCATGTGTTGGGTAGAATGCTCTGTAAGTGTCCATTAGGTTCATGTGGTTTAGACTCCAGTTTTAGCTCACAGTTTCTTTGTTCATTTTCTGCCTCAATGATTTGTCTAGTGCCATCAGTGGAGGTATTGAAGTCCCCCACTATTATTCCATGGCTGTACACTTTTTAAAAAATCTATGCTTTTTACAATTTTTTTATTTTTTTCTATTTTTTTAACTTTATTCATAATTGGGATTGACAAGTTTTCTTTTTTTTCCTTTTAGAGATGGAGTCTGGCTCTGTTGCCCAGGCTGGAGTGCAGTGGCATGATCTCGGCCCACTGCAAGGTCCACCTTCCAGGTTCACGCCATTCTCCTGCCTCAGCCTCCTGAGTAGCTGAGACTGCAGGCTCCTGCCACCATGCCTGGCTAACTTTTTTTTTTTTTTTTTTACATTTCTCTTTTTTATTTCTATGCCTTGCTTATTTTCAAAAACAGGTTTTAACTTCTATAACATTTTCTGAATAGCACTGCTGGAAAAAAAATAAATTTATTTGCTTTTTTGGTATATAATACACTGCATTTCCTTCCTTTAAAAATTTATTTTGCCATTTTAAACTTTATTTCCTGAAAAAATTAGCATTAAATATTATTTTTATCCATAGTTGAAAAAAACTAAAGCATCCATTTTACATTTCTATATTAAAGAAATTTGAACATGTAACACATATATTTACAGTTTATAACTCACTTTTACATATGTTTCCTCAATGCAAAATTTTGCTTAATTTTAACACAGCTTAAACATAATATTGCCCATATGACAGTCTTGCTGCTTTCGATATTTTATAATCTCCAATGGTAAAAGCTGGGAAACAGTTTCAAAGTTTGTGGCTTGGTATGTCAAACAGAATTTGACTTTCACAATTTGTCTAAAATCTTTTTGCCAAAAATTCACAGCACAGTTTTATAAAGAAAGTGGGAGGAGCTTAGTTGGAGCAATTTATAGACCGTGCAGTGAGAAGTGATGTCCAGAGATTAAGTAGTCAACTTATTTATTTCCTAAATTTTAGTTTTTCAGTTTAACTTATTTGTTAATTCTTTTTCTTTTTGAAAAGAGGAGACTCAAATAACTTCTTTGGAAAATGATTCTTAATTTATCTGCAGCCCTATTTTGAAATAAAGTGTATATGGTAAAGAAAAGATTTGTACCATTTCAAATTTTTTGTTAAGGATTGAAACTTGAGCTGCAAAAAGTTGTCTGTCTGTTTTTGAGACAGGGTATTGCTCTGTGGCCCAGGCTGGAGTGCAGTGGCATGATCATGACTCACTTCAGCCTTGAACTTCTGGGCTCAAGTGATCCTCCAGCCTCTGCCTTAAATGTATACATATATATTTATTATACTTTAAGTTTTAGGGTACATGTGCACAACATGCAGATTTGTTACAAAACAGAGATATAGACCAATGGAACTGAACAGAGCCCTCAGAAATAATGCCACATATCTACAACTATCTGATCTTAGACAAACCTGAAAAAAACAGGAAATGGGGAAATGATTCCCTATTTTAAAAATGGTGCTGGGAAAACTGGCTTGCCGTATGTAGAAAGCTGAAACTGGATCCCTTCCTTACACCTTATACAAAATTAATTCAAGATGGATTAAAGACTTAAATATTAGATCTAAAACCATAAAACCCTAGAAGAAAACCTAGGCAATACCATTCAGGACATAGGCATGGGCAAGGACTTCATGTCTAAAACACCAAAAGCAATGGCAACAAAAGCCAAAATTGACAAATGGGATCTAATTAAACTAAAGAGCTTCTGCACAGCAAAAGAAACTACCATCAGAGTGAACAGGCAACCTACAGAATGGGAGAACATTTTTGCAATCTACTCATCTGACAAAGGGCTAATATCCAGAATCTACAATAAAATACAACAAATTTACAAGAAAAAAAACAAACAACCCCATCAAAAAGTGGGCAAAGGATATGAACAGACACTTCTCAAAAGAAGACATTTATGCAGCCAAAAAACACATGAAAAAATGCTCATCATCTCTGGCCATCAGATAAATGCAAATCAAAACCACAATGAGATACCATCTCATACCAGCTAGAATGGTGATCATTAAAAAGTCAGGGAACAACAGGTGCTGGAGAGGATGTGGAGAAATAGAAACACTTTTACACGGTTGGTGGGACTGTAAACTAGTTCAACCATTGTGGGAGTCAGTGTGGTGATTCCTCAGGGATCTAGAACTAGAAATACCATTTGACCCAGCCATCCCATTACTGGGTATGTACCCAAAAGGTTATAAATCATGCTGCTATAAAGACACATGTACAAGTATGTTTATTGTGACACTATTCACAATAGCAAAGACTTGGAACCAAGCCAAATGTCCAACAATGATAGACTGGATTAAGAAAATGTGGCACATATACACCATGGAATACTATGCAGCCATAAAAATGATGAGTTCTTGTCCTTTGTAAGGTCATGGATGAAGCTGGAAACCATCATTCTTGGCAAACTATCACAAGGACAAAAAACCAAACACTGCATGTTCTTGCTCATAGTTGGGAATTGAACAATGAGAACACATGGACACAGTATACCCGGCTAATTTTTTGTGTAGAGATGGAGTTTCTCTGTGTTAGACAGGATGCTCTCATGATCTGCCTGCCTTGGCCTCCGAAAGTGCTGGGATTACAGGCATGAGCCACTGCGCCTGGCCAAGAAGTTTTCTTTTTAAATTTTATTATTTCGACATAATAATGACTTCTCAAGTAAATTGAGGAACTTTACAATGTCTTTTTTCTTCTATGGTTTTGAATTTTTGTTTTTATTATACTTTAAGTTTTGGAGTTCATGTGCACAATGTGCAGGTTTGTTACATAGGTATACATGTGCCATGTTGGTTTGCTGCACCCATCAACTCTTCATTTATATTAGGCCTATTTCTCCTAATGATATCCCTGCACCAGCCCCCAACCCCCTGACAGGCCCCTGTGTGTGGTGTTCCCCTCCTGGTGTCCATGTGTTCTCATCATTCAACTCCCACTTATGAGTGAGAACATGCAGTGCCAAGACCAGCTTAGTCAGGGAGACAGTAACCCACTGGCGCTAGAGAAATTAAAGACACACACTGAAATATAGAGGTGTGAAGTGGGAAATCAGGGGTCTCACAGCCTTCAGAGCTGAGAGCCTGAACAGAGATTTAACCATGTACTTATTAACAGAAAACCAGTCATGAGCATTGTTTCTGTAGATATTAAATTAACTAAAAGTATCCCTTATGGGACACAAAGGGGTGGGCCAAATTAAAGGAATAGGTTGGGCTAGTTAACTGCAGCAGGAGCATGTCCTTAAGGCACAGATCACTCATGCTATTGTTTGTGGCTTAAGAATGCCTTTAAGTGGTTTTCTGCCCTAGGCGGGCCAGGAGTTCCTTTCCTTCATTCCTGTAAACCCACAACCTTCCAGCTTGGGCGTTAGGGCCATTATGAACATGTTACAGTGCTGCAGAGATTTTGTTTATGGCCAGTTTTGGGGCCAGTTTATGACCAGATTTTGGGGGGCCTGCTCCCAACAATGCAGTGTTTGGTTTTCTCTTCTTGTGTTACTTTGCTGAGAATGATGGTTTCCAGTTTCATCCATACCCCTGCAAAGGACATTAACTCATCCTTTTTTATGGCTGCATAGTATTCCATGAAGTATATGTGCCACCACATTTTCTTTATCGAGTCTACCATTGATGGGCATTTGGGTTGGTTCCAAGACTTTGCTATTGTGAACAGTGCTGCAATAAACATACATGTGCATGTGTCTTTATAGTCAAAAGATTTATAATCTTTTAGGTATATATCCAGCACTGGGATTGCTGGGTCAAATGCTATTTCTAGTTCTAGATCCTTGAGGAATCACCACACTGTCTTCCACAATGGTTGAACTAATTTACATTCCCACCAACAGTATAAAAGCATTCCTATTTTGCCACATTATCTCCAGCATCTGTTGTTTCCTGACTTTTCAATGATCACCATTCTAACTGGCATGAGATGGTATCTCATTGTGGTTTTGATTTGCATTTCTCTAATGACCAGTGATGATCAGAATTTTTTCATAAGTTTTCTGGCTGCATACATGTCTTCTTTTGAGCAGTGTCTGTTCATAATCTTTCCCCATTTTTTGATGGGGTTGTTTGTTTTTTCTTGTAAATTTGTTTAAGTTCTTTGTAGCTTCTGATATTAACCCTTTGTCAGACGGATAGATTACAAAAATTTTCTCCCATTCTGCAGGTTGCCTGTTCACTCTACTGATAGTTTCTTTTGCTGTGCAGAAGCTCTTTAGTTTAATTAGATCCCATTTGTCGATTTTGGCTTTTGTTGCCAATGCTTTTGGTGTTTTACTCATGAAGTCTTTGCCCACCCCTATGTCCTGAATTGTATTGCCTATGTTTTCTTCTAGGATTTCTATGGTTTTAGGTCTTATGTTTAAGTCTTCAATCCATCTTGAATTAATTTTTGTATAAGGTGTAAGGAAGGGATCCAGTTTCAGCTTTCTGCATATGGCTATCCAGTTTTCCCAGCAACATTTATTAAATGGGGAATCCTTTCCTCATTTCTTGTTTTTGTCAGGTTTGTCAAAGATCAGATGGTTGTAGATGTGTAGCATTATTTCTGAGGCCTCTATTTTGTTCCACTGGTCTATATATCTGTTTTGGTACCAGTACCATGCTGTTTTGGTTACTTTAGCCTTCTAGTATAGTTTGAGGTCAGGTAGCGTGATGCCTCTAGCTTTATTCTTTTTGCTTAGAATTGTCTTGGGTTGTATGGGCTCTTTTTTTTGTTCCATATGAAATTTAAAGGATTTTTTTGCAAATCTGTGAAGAAAGTCAGTGGTAGCTTGACGGGGATAGCATTGAATCTATAAATGATTTTGGGCAGTATGGCCATTTTCACGATATTGATTCTTCCTATCCATGAGCATGGAATATTCTTTCATTTGTTTGTGTCCTCTTTTATGTCCTTGAGCAGTGGTTTGTAGTTCTTGAAGAGGTCCTTCACATTCCTTTTAAGTTGGATTCCTAGGTATTTTATTCTCTTTGAAGCAATTGGGAATGGGAGTTCACTCATGATTTGGCTGTCTGTTTGGCTTTTATTGGTGTATAGGAATGCTTGTGATTTTTGCACATTGGTTTTGTATCCTGAGACTTTGGTGAAGTTGCTTATCAACTTAAGAAGATTTTGCGCTGAGACGATGGGGTTTTCTAAATATACAATCATGTTATCTGCAAACAGAGACAATTTGACTTCCTCTTTTTCTATTTGAATACCCTTCATTTCTTTTGCCTGATTGCCCTGGTCAGAACTTCTAATAGTATGCTGAATAGGAGTGGTGAGAGAGGGCATACTTGTCTTATGCCAGTTTTCAAAAGGAATGCTTCCAGTATTTGCCCATTTGGTATGATATTGGCTGTGGGCTTGTCATAAATAGCTCTTATTATTTTGAGATACATTCCATGAATACGTAGTTTATTGAGAGTTTTTAGCATGAAGGGCTGTTGAATTTTGTTGAAGGCCTTTTCTGCATCTATTGAGATAATCATGTGGTTTTTGTCATTGGTTCTGTTTATGTGATGGATTACATTTATTGATTTGTATATGCTGAACCAGCCTTGAATCACAGGGATAAAGGCGACTTGATTGTGGTGGGTAAGCTTTATGATGTGCTGCTGGATTCAGTTTGCCAGTATTTTATTGAGGATATTCACGTCAATGTTCATCAGGGACATTGGCCTAAAATTTTCTTTTTTTGTTGTGTCTCTGTCAGGTTTTGGTATCAGGATGATGCTGGCCTCATAAAATGGGTTAGGGAGGATTCCCTCTTTTTCTATTGATTGGATTAGTTTCAGAAGGAATGATACCAACTCCTCTTTGTACATCTGGTAGAATTCGGCTGTGAATCCATCTGGTCCTGGACTTTTTTTGATTGGTAGGCTATAAATGATTGCCTCAATTTCAGAGCCTGTTATTGGTCTATTCAGAGATTCAACTTCTTGGTTTAGTCTTTGGAGGGTGTATGTGTCCAGGAATTTATCCGTTTCTTCTAGAATTTCTAGTTTATTTGCTTAGAGGTGTTTGTTGTATTCTCTGATGGTAGTTTGTATTTCTGTGGGCTCGGTGGTAATATCCTCTTTATCAAATTTTATTGCATCGGTTTGATTCTTCTCTCTTTTCTTTATTAGTCTTGGTAGCGCTCTATCAATTTTGTTGATCTCTTCAAAAAACCAAGTCCTGGATTCATTGATTTTTTGAAGGGTTTTTCTGTGTCTCTGTCTCCTTCAGTTCTGCTCTGATCTTAGTTATTTCTTGCCTTCTGCCAGCTTTTAAATGTGTTTGCTCTTGCTTCTCTAGTTCTTTTAATTGTGATGATAGGGTGTCGATTTTAGATCTTTCCTGCTTTCTCTTGTGAACATTTTGTGCTATAAATTTCCACCTACACACTGCTTTAAATGGTCCCAGAGATTCTGGTATGTTGAGTCTTTGTTCTCATTGGTTTCAAAGAACATCTTTATTTTTGCCTTCATTTCGCTATTTACCTGGTAGTCATTCAGGAGCAGGTTTTTCAGTTTCCTTGTAGTTGAGCGGTTTTGAGTGAGTTTCTTAATCCTGAGTTCTAATTTGATTGCACTGTGGCCTGAGAGACAGTTTGTTATGATTTCTGTTCTTTTACATTTGCTGAGGAGTGTTTTACCTCCAATTATGTGGTCAATTTTAGAATGAGTGCGATGTGGTGCTGAGAAGAATGTATATTCTGTTGATTTGGGGTGGAGAGTTCTGTAGATGTTTACTAGTCTGCTTGGTCCAGAGCTGAGTTCAAATCCTGGATGTCCATGTTAATTTTCTGTCTCAGTCATCTGTCTAATATTGACAGTGGGGTGTTAAATTCTCCCGTTATTATTGTGTGGGAGTCTATGTCTCTCTATAGGTCTCTAAGAACTTGCTTTATGAATTTGGGTGCTCCTGTATTGAGTGAATATATATTTAGGATAATTAGCCCTTCTTGTTGAATTGATCCCTTTACCATTATGTAATGGCCTTCTTTGTCTCTTTTGATCTCTGTTGGTTTAAAGTCTATTTTTTCAGAGACTAGGATTGCAACCCCTGCATTTTTTGGCTTTCCATTTGGTTGGTAGATCTTCCTCCATCCCTTTATTTTGAGCCTATGTGTGTCTTTGCACATGACATGGGTCTTCTGAACACAGCACCTTGATGGGTCTTGACTCTTTATCCCATTTGCCAGTCTGTGTCTTTTAATTGGGGTATTTAGCCCATTTACATTTATGGTTAATATTGTTATGTGTGAATTTGATCCTGTCCTTATGATGCTAGTTGGTTGTTTTGACCATTAGTTGATGCACTTTTTTCATAGTGTCGATGGTCTTTACAATTTGGCATGTTTTTGCAGTGGCTGGTACTGCTTGTTCCTTTCTATGTTTAGTGCTTCCTTCAGGAGCTCTTGTAAGGCAGGTCTCATGGTGACAAAATCTCTCAGCATTTGCTTGTCTGTAATGGATTTTGTTTTTCCTTCACTTATGAAGCTTAGCTTAACTGGATATGAAATTCTGTGTTGAAAATTCTTTTCTTTAAGAATGTTGAATATTGGCCCCCACCCTCTTCTGGCTTGTAGGGTTTCTGCAGAGAGATTCACTGTTAGTCTGATTGCCTTTTCATTGTGGGTAACCTGACTTTTCCCTCTGGCTGCCCTTAACACTTTTTTCTTCATTTCAACCTTGGTGAATCTTACAATTATGTGTCTTTGGGTTGCTCTTCTTGAGGCATAACTTTGTGGTGTTCTCTGTATTTCCTGAATTTGAATGTTGGCGTGCCTTGCAAGGTTGGGGAAGTTCTCCTGGATAATATCCTGAAGAGTGTTTTCAAACTTGGTTCCATTCTCCCTGTCACTTTCAGGTACACCAACCAAGTGTAGATTTGGTATTTTCACATAGTCCCATATTTCTTGGAGGCTTTGTTCATTTCTTTTCACTCTTTTTTCCCTCATCTTGTCTTCTTGCTTTATTTCATTAAGTTGATCTTCAATCACTGATATCCTTTTTTCCACTTGATTGATTCAGGTATTGAAACTTGTGTATCTTCACAAAGTTCTCTTGCTGTGTTTTTCAGCTCCATCAGGTCATTTAAGCTCCTCTTGACATTGGTTATTCTAGTTAGCAATTCCTCTAACGTTTTTTCAAGGTTCTTGGCTTCCTTGTATTGGGTTAGAACATGCTTCTTTAGCTTGGAGGAGTATGTTATTACTCACCTTCTGAAGCCTACTTCTGTCAATTTGTCAAACTCATTCAAACTCCATCCAGTTTTGTTCCCTTGTTTATGATGAGTTGTGTTCCTTTGGAGGAGAAGAGGCATTCTGGTTTTTTGAATTTTCAGCCTTTCTGCACTGATTTCTCCCCACCTTTGTAGTTTTATCTACTTTTGGTCTTTGATGTAGGTGACCTACCGATGGGGTTTTGGTGTGGATGTCCTTTCTGTTGATGTTGATGGTATTCTTTCTGTTTGTCAGTTTTCCTTCTAACAGCCAGGACCCTCAGCTACAGGTCTGTTGGAGTTTGCTGGAGGTCCACTCTGGACCCTGTTTTCCTGGGTATCACCAGCGGAGGCTGCAGAACAGCAACTATTGCTGCCTGATCTTTCCTCTGGAAGCTTTGTCCCAGAGGGTCACCAGCCAGATGCCAGCCAGAGTTCTCCTGTATGAGGTGTCTATTGGCCCCTACTGGGAGATGTCTCCAAGTCAGGCTACATGGGGGTCAGGGACCCACTAGAGGAGGCAGTCTGTTCATTATCAGAGCTCGAAGGCTGAGCTGGGAGAACTTTGCTCTCTTCAGAGCTGTCATGCAGAGATGTTTAAGTCTGCTGAAGCTGTGCCCCTGCTGTCCCTTCCCCCAGGTGCTCTGTCCCAGGGAGATAGGGGTTTTATCTATAAGTCCCTGACTGAGGCTGCTGCCTTTTGTTCAGTGATGCCCTGCCCACAGAAGTGGAATCTAGAGAGGCAGTCCGCTCTGCTGAACTGTGGTGGGTTCTGCCCAGTTTGAATTTCCTGGCAGCTTTGTTTACACTGAAGCATAAAACTGCCTACTCAAGACTCAGCAATGGCAGATGCCCCTCCCCCCACCAAGCTCAAGCATCCCAGGTCAATCTCATACTGCTGCACTAGCAGTGAGATTTTCAAGCCAATGGATCTTAGCTTGCTGGGCTCTGTGGGCTTGGCACCCACCAAGCCAGGCACTGGAGGGGATCTTCTGGTCTGCTGGTTGCCAAAAGGATGGGAAAAGCATAGTATCTTGGCAGGAGTGTACTGTTCCTCCTGGTACAGTCTCTCACAGCTTCTATTGGCTAGGAAAGGGAAATTCCCTGATCCATTTCACTTCCTGGGTGAGGCAACACCTTGCCCCGCTTTGGCTCACCCTCTGTGGGCTGCACCCCCTGTCCAATCAGTCCCAATGAGATGAACCAGGTACCTCAGTTGGAAATGTAGAAATCACCTGCCTTCTGCATCAGTCTCACTGGGAGCTGCAGACTGGAGCTGCTCCTATTCCACTGTACACCTTTTCTTAGGCCTAGTAGTATTTGTTTTATGTATCTGGGTGCTCTCATGTTGGGTGTTTATGTATTTGTGATTGTTATAACTTGTTGAATTTATACATTGTCATTAGATAATAACCTTCTTTGTCTTTTTTTTTTTTTTTTTTACTGTTGTTGATTTAAAAGTCTGTTATGTTTGATATAAGTATGGCTACTCTTGCTTGCTTTGGGTTTTTTTTTTTGCATGGTATATATTTTCCCACACATTTACCTTGAGCCTGCAAATTGTCTTCAACAATTTTGTGGGTTTGTAATAAGCAGCATCCGGTTGAATTTTTTTTTTTTTTGAGATAGAATCTAGCTCCATCTCCCAGGCTGGAGTGATGTGGCATGATCTCTGCTCACTGCAATCTCTGTCTCCTGGGTTCAAGCAATTCTCCTACCTCAGCCTCCCAAGTAGCTGGTATTACAGATGTGTGCCACCACACTCAGCTAATTTTTCTATACTTAGTGGAAACAGGGTTTCACCATGTTGGACAGGCTGGTCTCAAACTCCTGATGTCAGGTGATCCACGTGCCTTGGTCTCCCAAAGTGCTGGGATTACAGGCATGAGCCACTGTGCCCAGCCTGGATTTTTTTTAATCCCTTCCACCTGTCTATATCCTTTAAGTGGAGCATTTAATCATTCCCATTCATAGTTGATATTGATATGTGAGTTTTTTTCCTGTCATAATGGTAATTGTTACCTAATGGCTTTGTAGTTTCAGTTGTGTAACTGCTTTATAAGACCTGTAAATTTTATACTTTTGCATGTTTTTATGATGGTGAATATGTTAGACCATTCTTACATTGCTATAAAGGAATACCCGGGACTGGGTAATTTAGAAACAAAAGAGGTCTAATTGGCTCACAGTTCTTCAGGCTGAACAAGCATGGCATTGGCATCTTCTTGACTTCTAGAGAGGCCTCAGGAAGCTTTTACTCATGGTGGAAGGTGAAGTGGGAGCAGGCATGTCACACAGCCAGAGCAGGAGCAATGTGTGGGGAAGATGTCACAGACTTTAAGATAACCCGATCTAAAGAGAACTCACTCACTATCACGAGGACACCACGAAGTCATGAGGGATCCACCTCCATGACCCAAACACCTTTCATTAGGCCCCACCTCCAACATTGAGGGTGACATTTCAATGTAAGATTTGGGTGGAGACAAATATCAAAACTCTATCATTCCACCCCCATCCTCCCCAATCTCATGTTTTTGTCACACTGCAAAACACAATCATTCCTTCCCAATAGCCCCCCAAAGTCTTAATTCATTCCAGCATTAACTCAAAAGTACCAAGTCCAAGTCCATAGTCTCACCTGGAGATTAGTTTCTTCCATCTACAAGCCTGTAAAATCAAAATGGGTTATGTACTTCCAAGAAACAATAGTAGTACAGGCTTTGGGTAAACATTCCCTTTATAAAAGGGAGAAATCAGCCAAAAGAAAGGGGCTATAGGCCCCATGCAATTTCAAAGCCCAGCAAGGCAGTCATTAAGCTTTAAATCTCCCAAATACTCTCCTTTGACTCTATGTCCCACATCCAGGGCACGCTGTTGTAAGGAGTGGACTCCCAAAGCCTTGGGCTGCTCTGCCCTGTGACTTTTCCATGCTTAGATTGCAAGCTCAACCATTCTGGATTCTGGAGTGTAGCAGCTCCCTTTCTACAGCTCCACTAGGCAGAGCTCTAGTAGGGACTCTGTGTGGGGCCTCATTAGAGGTTCTCTATAAGGGCTCCACCCCTGCAGCAGGCTTCTGCCTGGGCATCTAGGCTTTCTCATACATTTTCTGAAATGTAGATGGAGGCTGCCAAGCCACCTTCACTCTTGCACTCTGTGTACCAGCAGACTTAATACCACATGGAAGCTGCCAAAGCTTATGGCTTGTGCCCTCTAGAGTGGCAACCTGAGCTGTGCCAGGATCCCTTTGAGCTGTGGCAGAAGCTGGAGCAGCCTGGGATGTGGGGATCAGTGTCCATTGCTAGAGAGGTAGTGTGATCTTTTGGGTGTGTTGCAACACTCTTTTTTTCTATGGTCCCAGAATTCTTATGCTGGTTCCTTTTTGGATTTACTTTTGTTTGGATAGAAATTTATTCCCCTCTTGAGGGTGTGACTATAGGATATATTGTGTAGGATCCTTTGACTTTGCTTCTGGGTACTTTCAGGGGGCCAAAGCTATGAATTTTTTTATGATAGCCTTAGTGTAATGGTTTTCTCAAATACTATTCTTTGTACATTGCAGTGGCAGTGGATTGGGCGTGTGAGAAGGTTCACCACCTCCTGCAAAGATGAGCAGGGGGAAGTCTCTTATTTTATTCCCCAGCATTGTGCACTTCTGTCAGCAGGGATTGTATTGGGTTGTTTAGTTTTACCTACAGGTCAGTAGGTGGCACTTGCAGATACAAGCCAGCTGAGCATTGTGCAGTTGTGTGGGCAGTTTAATAAGCTGTGCAGGTTGACTTCCAAGCCAGTAGGTGGCACTTGCAGATACAAGCCAGCTGAGCACTGTGCAGTTGTGTGGGCAGTTTAATAAGCTGTGCAGGTTGACTTCCAAGCCGGTAGGTGGCATTTCCAAGAGAGAGGGAGCAGTGGGATTTTTCCTTGGATTTTGTTCATTACAGAAGGTCTGGGTGTCTCATGTAAGGGGTGGTGCCATGGAACTCCCAGGGCTCCCTGCCCTATGCTCTGCTGCTGCAGTGGTTGGATGGGGCAAAGCCAGGCATAGCTGGGTGTAGGAAGTCCTGAACCAGGATCTCCAAAGCTGGTGCAAGTGCTGATTCTGCTGGGGGTTTGGGGTCAGGTCTCAGGCTACTGGAGCAACCCTCCAGGAAGGGGCAGAGCCACTTCTGCTGCATCAAAGCACCTTCATGCTAGAGGGGAAGGGTGGCCATGAATCAGCAGCTGGAAGTGGCAGTGGGACCTGCTCCACCCCCAAACCTCCAACCCCATGGGTTTCCCTACAGCATTAGGCCACCAACAGCTGGCCAGAACCCCTAGGCACATCCTAAGCTGTCTGTGTTCAGATGGAAAAGCCTCCCCAGGCCATGAAACTCCTTGTCTGGGGCAGAAACTTTGGCTCTCAGGCTACACCCTTCCTGGTCTGGTACTATGATGGGAGGGGTACCCAGTTCCTGTACAACAGTATGAACCCACACCACACTCTTCTCTCACTTCTGGCTGTGGGGGGCTCCAGATCAGATCAGATCAGATCACAAATCTCATCTCCATGCTCCTGGATGGCATGCTTGAATTGTGCAGGGATAGGATCAGGCCAGCAGCCTTGCTCTTGGGGTTCCTGGACTCAAGTGCTGGCTGTGTTAGGGAGGGCAAGCTGGTCCCTGGCCAGTGGAGGAACACTCACGTAGGGCAACAGTGGCTGCACTGTGGGCCTGCCTCTTGGAAGGGTGGTCCTCTCTCCATAGGAATGGCTAGGCAGACAGCTTTGGGAGAGACTGGCAGGCATGTGGTCCAAATGACCTCAGTCCCACAGCAGAAGCAGTGGAACCTCTCCTTGAGGCATGTGAGAGCAACTGCCCTCCCCTCTCAGTACCTGGCCCAGCAGCCAGCAGTGGCAGTGGCAGCCTCAGGGCAGGAAAGAGATCCCTGGGGAATGGGCTCCTAGAATGGCACCATGCTGCAGCTGTCCAGTGCTTAGAAGCTTGTGAGACTCCATGTAAGTTTGAGAAGCACCTGTGCATGATGTCCAGGCAGCTCTCTATGCCAGTCCAGAGGCCTATGGGGTTGAGGGACTCTCCTATAGCTAGGATTATGGAAGTCTGCAGCAGAAATATGGAGCTCTGAGGTTCCTTCACTTACCCCTTCTTTGGGTCTGGGGCAGCTCTTGGCTCCTAGCAACCCCAAACAGGTAGCCCCATATCTCCTTCCTTCACCCTCAGTGTCTCCTGTTGCCTCTTTGTTGAATTCCAGTGCTCTTTCTCACATGATCTGTTTAAAGTGTGAATATCCACTCGATATTTTGGTTCCTTTCTGTGGAAGAGGTGTACCCCAGCTGAATCTAGTCAGTCATCTTGTAGTTGCATATTTTTTAATTGTAAATTTTTAATACAATGTAGCATCTCATAAATGTATTAGTTTTAATAGTTTATAAATTTTGATTTGCTACACACACAAAATTATTGTATGCAAATAATGACAGTTTAAAATTTTTCCTAGTCATTTTTATAAATGCCACTTATTTCTTTTCTTTGCCTTATTGCACTGGTTAGATTCTCCAGCACAATGTGGAATAGATGTAATTATAATGGATAGTGTTGCATTGTTCCTGACTCCCAGAGAAAGGTTTTAGTATTTCCTGATTAAGTACAATGTTGGCTGTAGGGTGTTTGTTAATAGGTTTTATCCTACTGAGGAAGTTCTATTCCTAGTTTTCTTAAACTTTTTAAAAATCATGAATGTATGTTAAATCTTATCAAGTTTTTTCTCTATTTACTGAATTGATCATATTTTTTTACTACTTAATTTTTTTCATGCAGTGAATTACATGAGTTGATTTTTTTTTGAGACAGGGTCTCACTCAGTTGCCCAGACTGGAGGGCAGTGACACAATCACCAATCACTGCAGCCTTAACTTCCTGGGCTCAAGCGATCCTCCCACCTCAGCCTACCAAGTAGCTGGAACTATGGCACATGCCACCACACCTGGCTAATTAAAAAAAATTTTTTTTTTTTTGGTATAGATGGTGGTCTCAGTATTTTGCCCCAGCTGGTCTTGAACTCCTGAGATCAAGTGATCTGCCCACCTCAGCCTCCCAAAGTGCTGGGATTACAGTGTGAGCCACTGCATGTGGCCATGAATTGATTTTGAATGTGAAATCAGCATTTCATTCCTGGGACAAAACTTACTTGCTCATGATACATTATTATTTTTATATATGGCTGTATTTTATTTGCTAAATATTGGGTTTAGAATTTTTATGTCTGTGTTAATGAGAGATATTTATCTGATTTTTTTTTCTTATAATGCCCTTTTTCATTTTCTCTAATCCCTGAAAATGTTGATATAAAATTGGTAGTATTTTTTAAAAGTGATATGTAGAATTCACTGATAAAGCTACATGGGATGTAATCTTGATATTTTTGGGAGAAGTCAGGGGAAATTTTTCAAGAGCGAATTTAGCACATGTATGTTATTCAGGTTTTGCTTGTGTGTGTGTGTGTGTGTGTGTGTGTTTAGAAAGTTGCGTTTTTCCAAAGAAATGATAAATGTCTGAGATAATGGATATGCTAATTACCATGAATTAGTACTATACATTATGTGTATCAAAATGTCACTATTTACCCCATAAATATGCACAATTATTATTTGTCAATAAAAATTAAAAGTTGCTTAGTATAAATATTTTAAATTTGCATTTCTCTGGTTACTAATGAAGTTGAAAGTTTTTTCATACTAATGAAGTTGGAAGTTTTTCAAGAATGACCATTCATTCTTCTTTTGGAAATTGTTCTTGTCCTTTGCTCATTTTGTAGCTGAATGATTTCTAATTAACTTGTAAGACTCTTTGCGTATGGAGGATGCATACATTTTCTTTATTCAATCGAAATATTGTTTTTACAGACATTTTTGAATGACAAAAAATAGAAAACTGTGTTTTTCAAAGCAGAGGTCCATTTCTTTTTAACTGGCAAGGACATTAGCAAAATTCATTTGTAATGTCTTATTAGTATCTTGTTAAGATCTGTAGAATCTACAGCATAGTCTTTTCATTGCTGATTCTCATAATTTGTTTTTTTCCTTATATTTTAAAACCGATTTTGCTGAGGAAATTTGTTTTATTAATTTTTACACAAAACCAACCCTTATCTTTATGTATTTTCTCTATTTTTAAATTAATTTTATCCCAAGTATCTCTGTCTTCTACTTACTATTCATATTATACCATGTTTTATGCATTTATTTTGCTATACTATTTCTAGCTTCTGGAGATGAAAGCTTAGTTCTTTTCCTTTAATCTTTTTTTATTTTATAATAATTGCATTTAAAGCTATATATTTCTCTCTGAGCAATTCTTTAGCTGAATCTAGTATTTTTTTGTTTTTACTGCCTTTCAGTTAAAATTCATTAAAAATTTTTCATTGGCACTTCTTTAATATATGAATAATTTAGAATTGTGTTGCTTGATTTGTAAATAATTGGGGGATGTTTAGTTATATATTTGTTATAAATTTTTAGTTGAAGCCTACTATTATTAGATATGTATTCTGTATGGTTTAGTCCTTTGAAATGTACTGCATCTTGTACTGTGGCCCAGTGTATTTTCTATTGTGGTGTGCGTTCCATGAGCACTTAGAGATAAATAGAATAATCTTACATTTGTTTTCTCTTTCCCCGCTCCCTTACTAATACACCTTCAGCTAACCTGACTGAAACTGTGTGATAAACTCAAGACTTTTTAGGGAATAACATTGCTTTATTTGCATTCAAATCAAGTTTTCTTGATTTGTTCTGAAGTTAACATTTATCGTCTTCTGGGAGTGAGTTCAGATGCCATCTGCAACACCACAGCTTAACCTTTCACAGTTGAGTTTAAACTTGAGTCTAGTTATAGGTCTAGAAGCAAAGAGGGATGATGAAGATGGGTCTTGAGGGAAATCAACATTGTTTTGCTGGGAAACTGCTTCAGGGAAGGACATATAATTTCCTCAGGCAACGCAAGGTTAAACCTTCAGTAGGGGTGAAGAGGTTTCTTCCACTAAGAGTGAAGGAAAAGTTCTACTAGAGGTGGGGAGGCCTCTTCAGCTGGCAAAGCAGGCTTATCTTTTCTCTGTTCCATCTTCTCAGTATCCTCCTTCTGAAGCAGAAACATAGTTTCATCCATGACTGTTTTCTCTCTAATCTTCATCCAATATCAAGTTATTTTCCTCAAAATTCATTAATGTATCTTAAACTGTCTCTATTACTCTGTGTTAGTTTGGGTTTCTTAGATGCATATCTGAAATTGAGAATTTTTACAAAAGTGACTTATAAGGAGAAGGGGTTAAGGGAAGCTAACTGTGGTAGAGGGAAGAAAGGACATGATCTCAACGGGAGTCTGGCTTCAGATGTGGTCTCAATTGAAGTCTGCCTCAATTGAGTCTGGAGCCGTTGAAGCTCTGGGGGATACATTGTATTATACAACAACCTTTTAAACTTTCATGTCTGTTAGTCATTGGCCACTGCTGGGCCCTGACGGTGGGCATAATCTTCTGGGTGTTGCACCTCCTATTTTCTGTGGTGCAATTGTCCAGGGAAGGGTGGGGCTGTGAGTTGTTAGCAGCCCAGACACAGCAGGTGGGGCATGAGTTCACTTACCAGGCAAAGGGCATTTGAGCTGGATGCAACAGTGTCCCTAAAACTCGGCATCTCTTGGGAGTCACCAAAGTTCAGACTCCCATTTATTCACACCTAAATCATTATAATTACCTCCTAGCTGTTCTTCTCTTGGGAGGCTTGACCCTTCAATCCATTTTTCATACTGTAGCTAGAGTTATCATTCCCAAAACAAATCCAACTACATTTCTTGCTAGTTTAAAAGTACTTTCACTATTTTCTCCATGGTACTTAGTATTTATTTTTAACACAATTATGAGACCCTTTTTGATCTTACCAAGATCCTACTTTCCAGCTTCATGTCTTGTATTTTCCCTTTTACAACCTCAGTGTCCTACACTGGCACACAACGGGGGTTCAATAAATAATTGTTGAATGAAAAGATAAATTGATAATTACAGTCATAGCAAATTGTTTGGGTTTCCTGCTGACTCTTTCTCATCTTCTGGCCTTTGTTACTTATTCCCTCTCATAGATGCACTCTTAGCTCAACCTTATGCCTACTTATTCTGCTGACCCCTTTTCTGCCTTTGGCTTCTGTTTTTTCTTTTTCTTTTTCTTTTTTGAGACAGAGTCTTGCTCCATCAGCCAGGCTGCAGTGCAGTGGCAAGATCTTGGCTCACTGCAACCTCTGCCTCCTGGGTTGAAGTGATTCTTCTTCCTCAGCCTCCAAAGTAGTTGGGATTACAGACATGCACCACCACGCCCAGCCAATTTTTGTATTTTTAGTAGAGACAGGGTTTCACCATGTTGGGCAGGCTGATCTTGAACTCCTGACCTCAAGTAATCCACCCTCCTTGGCCTCCCAAAGTGCTGCGATTACAGGCATGAGCCACTGTGCCTGGTCAGCTTCTGTTTTTGATGTCTTTTCATCTAGGCATCCTCTTTAGATCTCCTAGGTCTTTGTTGTGTGTCCTTCTAACATGCTTTCACAGCACTCTGTAATTCCATGATCTTACTATTTATAGTATTATGTTGTAATTCTCTGTTCTCTTCTTGAAGTGTCTCAGAGTATCCTAACTTTTGTGAAAAGAGGACCCTGGTTTCTCTTTATTCACCACTAAGCCCCAGAAACTATCAATGTGCCTGATACATTCCTGGGGATAAAAAGTATTTGTTGATTAAGGAATAAAGAATGCAAGGAATAAGTGGAATACAGTTATCCTGAAATTGCTTTGTGTGTAGCTATATAATTTGAAAAACAGCTTTTAGACTGGGTGTGGTGGCTCACACCGACAATCCAGCACTTTGGGAGGCTGAGGTGGGCAGATCACAAGGTCAGGAGATTGAGACCATCCTGGCCAACATGGTGAAATCCCATCTCTACTAGCCAGGCATAGTGGCAGGTGCCTGTAGTCCTAGCTACTTGGGAGGCTGAGACAGGGGAATCACTTGAACCTTGGAGGTGGAGGTTGCAGTGAACCAAGATCGTGCCACTGTACTCCAGCCTGGCAACAGAGAGAGAGTATGTCTCAAAAACAACAAACAAAACAGCTTTTAATATGAAAATGTTACCAAAAAGCAAACTGATTGATAGAAAAATATAAACAGCCCATATACATAAGATAATAAAATTTTACTGGGAGTAGGAAAAATATCAAGATAAACTACATGTTCATATGCTGAGAATGCAGTTTCAATTTCTTTCTCATTGTTTCAATAGGAGTTAAAAAATGTGGTTTCCCTATGAGGTCCAACCAGAATTCTTAGTCTGAAGGTAGAAAATACTTTCCTAGCCTCCACTACTACTTTTGCTTTATATTTTATTGAATTTATTCATTTTCATTAATCCTTTTATTCATTGATTCTGTTTATGGTATACCAGACATGGTACCTTGTAGGAACTATTGTTATCTATCGGGCAAGTACTTTATGGAGTATAACTGTATATTTAATAAATAGAAATTTCTCCTTGATATCAAAACATCTTCTTTATTTGAACCATCACTCTTTCTGGTTGATTATCAGTATAAAAAGGGTAACATGAGTAATACAAAATGATTCTGAAGCCTACAAGGACATTTGGAATCATGGTATAAACTTCATTGTTTACCCATCAGATGCTAAATAGTTCTTTGCTTTTATAGCCCTGAAGTAGTTAGACAGCATAATATTTCAGAAAACAAAGGCCATTAATTTTGATATATAAAAATGAAAGAATTATTAATGAAAAAGTTATATTTTTAATGAACTAACATATACAATGTGTCCAGCATAGTACTTGTCTCAATAAATGATAGTTGTTATAATGATCTGATCTTTCTGGCAGGGTATCATGGTAGTTAAGCACATGGTTTGGGAAATCAGTGAGATTCTGATTACTATCTATTTTATACTTCTATTTTGACACTGTCCCCTTCTCTCAGTTTCCTCTTTGGTAAATGGGGATAAGAATAATGCCTCCCTCAGTTTGTTATGGACATTATTACTTAATATAGATATATTTATTTTATTACTTATTTTACATTTATTAGAAGGAAGGCCTATGAGTCTCATATATATGGATGAAGCTAGTGAAACTAAGCCCCAAATTGGTAGAATTTTCCCAGTTTGTGAGAATAATACACGGTTAGGTTTTCTCCTTTTTCTTGAACCCATTTTGACTCCCCTCAAGGCATCATCTACGGATCACAGTGGTTAATTATTTTATTTATCCAATAAGTATTCCTTGCTGACATTACCCAAAATGTCCTTTTGACCCTTGCCTCAGCTGAATCATGTTGGGCTCCAGTCACATTTATTTGACACTTGAAATAGCTTTCCTACTACACAATTTCCTAATGGCATTTTTCATCTGAGCATTCCTCAAGGTGTAGATTAAGGGGTTTAACATAGGAGTTATCATAGTGTAGAATACAGCAACTGCTTTATCAATGGGTAAAGTAGCTGAAGATCTCATGTACACAAATATGCAGGGTATAAAGAATAAGATGACAACTGTGATGTGGGAGACACAGGTGGAGAGGCCTTTGTGCCTTGCCTCTAAGCTGTGGGTCCTTAAGGAGTACAGTATGACCACATAGGAGACCAGGAGCAAGAGAAATTTTAACAGGCATATGAACCCACTGTTGGCAGCAACGAAGAGTCCTAGAGTGTGGGTATTAGTGCAGGCAAGATTGAGCAAAGGATTGAGATCACACGTAAAGTGATCTATGACATTAGAACTACAGAAAGGTAATTGGAAGATGAAGAGGATCTGTATGGTTGCATGAAGAAAGCCTCCTACTCATGACACTCCCACTAGCAGGCTACAAACATGCTGCTTCATGATGGTGGTATAGTCCAAGGGCTTGCAGATGACCACAGAGCAGTCATAGGCCATTACAGTAAGTAGGATGACCTCAACACCTCCCAAAAAAATGTTCTCCAAAGACTAGAGTCATACATCCATTGAGTAAGATAATCTTGTTTTCATAGAGTGAATCTGTGATCAGCTTAGAGGCATTGACAGAGGAATAGCAGGCATCAATAAAGGACAGATAGGCCAGGAAAAATTACATGGGGGACCTCAGTGATGGGCTGGCAGTGATGGTGACCACAATGAGCACATTTCCTATCATGGTGGTGATGTAGATGACAAAACACAACAAATATGATTTTCTGCATTTTTGGATTCTCTGTAAGCCCCAATAGAATAAACTCTGTCACATTGTTTCTATTCGCCATGTATTTCAAATGGTGGCTAATTACATTACCTGAAAAGAAAACAATTTTTATTAATACATCTTTAAATTTGTTAAACTTCTCCATTGTAATTTGTAGTATAATAAATTCTTGGATTCTACTGGGTTGTGATTTGAGGATTTTTTCTGAGACAGGAAAAAAGTTTTGGGTTTTGGAGGTTTACTGAAATTGCCTCCCTGGTGAAAACTGTGCTACGAGTTTTGATATGAGAAACTTTTGTAGCACACAGGCAGGAGACCATCTGTGAACACTTAATCATCCGAAACAACTAAAAGTTGAATGATTGCACACATAGTGGCAACTAAGCCTGAAAAGATTATAGAATATAGATGTAAAGCACATGAATGCAAAACTCAAAATTTGCTCTCTGTCTCTCTCTCTCTCTTTTTTTTTAGAAAATAATGAAATATGAAATGTTATGCACAATATGAGTGAAATGATAAAGAGGAATCTGAAGAAGGGGGATTCTTGGGATATTTCTCTAGTGAAGGTCTTTGTGTGTTTTTTATGACATGGGCTGAGATCCAGTAAGCATCTGGAAGCCAGATAATTGAACTTAGTTAGTAGACTATTTAGAGTAGTTGACATAAGAATAACAGTGAATTTGTGGTGAATTTGTGATGAAAATGTAAAGAAAGAATATAAGAGCTACTATAAAAGAATTCATAATCTATTGTCTAAGTCCTATTAACTTTATAATAGCTAATAATATACACCTCTGAATAATTGCTATGAGCATGACATTGTAGAATGTGCTTTGCACACATGATCTCATTTTATCAATTTTACAGATGAGGACACAATCTCAGTGACTAATATTAATAGTTATAGTGTTAATATTAACTAATATTTACTGAACACAGCATGTTTCAAGTGCTTTTACAGACATTTGCTTATTGAATCCTCACTGAAAACCTATGTATTAGTTACTATTGTCTTTTTACACTTATTTTACACATTAGGAAATAGAAGCACATAGAAATTAAGTTTCCTCCCAAGATCGAGCAGATAATCAAGGCTGGACCCAATATTAAGTTTCAGATTATGCTTGTTAATTTTTTCCCTCCAAAGTCTTAACTCATGCCTTATATTGTTATAATAAACAGTGTTGAACTTTTAATTTCCCTTTGATATGGCCATAATTTTTATAATTACTTAATACTACTTTAGAGACAAGTTTATATGAAGTAACTTCATCAGCAGACAGACACACACACATAATGATATATTGAAACTCCTAAATATTAAGAAAAATGTGGTATTACATTCACTGAAGGGCTGTTTTTGCTTAGCCCCTCCCTCAGCACTATCCATTCCTTCTTAATCCCCTTCCAAAGCACGGGACCCTAGCCAGAATCTTCTGCAAAGTGTTAAAAACCATTATCACAATAGTTAAATGTGTTAGTTTGAGAATCAGAAAGACTAGATCAGAATCCTCATTTTTTCCACCTATAACTTCTTTTACCTGGGGTATATTTCTTGGCACCTTCCATCTTAATCTTATCATCCATAAAATGATAATAGTATTCACCTCACATACTGTTATGAGAATTAATTGGGAGAACATATATGAATATATCTACCCTACTGTTAGGGACATACACAGGACTTTCATTTATTTTTATGGCTGTATAAGCCTAGGAGACAGGATAAATTGACAGTGTGATCAATATAATACAGAGAAACATTTGCCCACGCATTAAGCTCACAAAGAAAGCTCTCCAATTTTCCTTTTACAGGGCTTTATATTATTCATAGCATTTAATATTCATATTTCTGTCTTTTGTGTGTGTGAAGTGTATTTAAATTTTGTTTTAGTCCTCATAACTTGTCTCATTCACTAAGGAGGTGTCTCATGGCGAAAGCATGGTACCCAATATCAGAGAGATTGGTTCTACAAATTGCTTAATCTCTATAAGCCTCAAATATTTCAACTGTCAAATTAGGTTAATGATATTTACCAACTACCTTTTGAGTAATTGGAGTGAGAATGCAAGACTCTATTACTCTATTGGAAAGTGTTGAAAAATACTGATTACTATATATAGAAAGTAACAATCTTTGATAAGCTTCAGCACTATTGAAAAACTTACCTTAGTTGTCTTTGATGATCTTAATGATGTTTAGGAGTACTCAGACACAACCATATTTGAGATTATCTTTTCTTGGGATAAGTAAGTTTCAACGTGAAAGATATTTCACACTTCAAAAGAGTTTATTCAGGTGATTCAATATCAAATCAACAGTTGTTAAGAAAGTCTGTTTGTAAGTCTAAATATTTTCTTCTAGCCTAAAGCCTCTGAACATTTTCACAAAAAAATGATGTTACATGGCTCTGGTCAACTCAGGGTAAGATGAAGAAAGTGTGGAGGAAATACATGTAAATGAGTCACTCAATTCTTGATGAATCTTGCTTTGGAGATGTGAACAACAACAACAACAAAAAACATTTTTACCTTGTACTGCATGTGTATTTAAAGAGGTTTCTACAAAGATTCAGAGACCTTGCCTTTTAGCTGTTGCTTTCTCTCCCAGGAATTAATTATCTCCTTTGATGGAAAG
Source organism: Pan troglodytes (assembly GCF_028858775.2). Classification (NCBI taxonomy): domain Eukaryota; kingdom Metazoa; phylum Chordata; class Mammalia; order Primates; family Hominidae; genus Pan; species Pan troglodytes. The sequence continues at coordinate 56,615,628 of NC_072407.2, forward strand.
ACTTTGTCTTAGAAGCAGATATTCTGGAGAGACATGTTTGAAAAACACCCATCCTGAATGGGGAATTGAATTCTCTATATTTAAAACTTAAGCCTGTGAGAGTCTCTTTTTCCTATCTGAACCCAGGTTTCTAAGAAAGCTGAATGCCATGTAAATGGCAAGGTGGCATAATTCCAGAGTGGGCACCCCATGTAGTTTCCCTGTCGACTCATGCTACAGAAAGAGCTGCTATTTTTTCACCTAATATGAAACCTTTTTTGGAAAAATGTTATGGATTTCTTGAGATCTAGAGCACTGAGGGCATGAAATTAATGGCAGCCATTTTAAAGGACTTGAAATGCTATTTTTCTTTCCCTCCTCCTACTTTATTGAGGTATATTTGACAAGAAATTTTTATATTCAATTTTATATTCAAGAAATTTTTATAAATCATATTGATGATTTATATATGTATACCTTGGGTAGTAATCACCATAATCAACATAATTAATATGCTCATCACCTTACATAGTTAATCACTTTTATTGGTATGGTGAGAAACTTAAGCTCTACCTTCTTAAATCTACTGTAATGTATACAAAACTGTGGTAATAACTATAGTCACTTTGCTGTACCTTAGCTCTACAACTTATTTTACATAAGTGCAACTTTATGCACCTTGACCAGCATTTCCATTTCTCCCTGCTCTAGCCCCTCACAACCACCATACTATTCACTGTTTCTATGAGATTTATTATTTTAGCTTTTACATAAAAGTGAGGACATGCAATATTTGTCTTTTTGTGCCTGGCTTGTTTTGTTTAGCATAATGTCCTGCAGATTTATCCATGTTTTGCAAATGGAAGAATTTCTTTTCTTTTAAGGCTGAATAATATTTATGTGTATATAAAATCACTTTTCTAATCCATTAAGTTACCAACAGGCAATTAGATTGTTACTACATCCTTGTATTGTGAATAATACTCCAATAAACATGGAATACAGGTATCTTTTCTAGATACTGATTTCATTTTCTTTGGATACACAACCAGAAGTGAGATTGCTGGATCAGAAGCTTTTTAATTTTGGGGGGAACCTCTATACTGTGTTCCCAATGGCTGTATCAACTTATGTTCTCGCCAACTGTGCACAAGGGTTTTCTTTCCTCCACTTCTTCACTAACATTTATCTTTTTTCTGATATAGCTATCCTACATGCGTGAGGTGATATTTCATTGTGATTTTGATTTGCATTACTATAATAATAAGTGATATTTAGTATCTTTTCAAATACTGGTTGGAAGTTAATATATTTTCTTTTGAGAAATGATTATTCTCATTCTTCGTCCATTTTTTAATTTTTTTGCTATTGAGTTGTATGTGCTCCTTTTATATTTTGGATATTAACTCCTAATCATATACATGGCTTGCAAATATTTTCTCTCATTCCATAGATTGCCTTTTCACTTTGTTGATTGTTTCCTTTGCTGTGAAGAAGCTTTTCGTTTGATGCAGTGCTGCTCATTTATTTTTGCTTTTGTGACCTCTGCTTTTGGTATCAGATTAAAATATCATTGTCCAGACCAAAATCAAGATTTTCTTTCTCCTGTTTTCTTCTACTAACCTTATAGTTTCAGGTATTGCATTTAAGTTGTCAATCCACTTTCATTTGCTTTTTGTATATGGTGTGAGATAAGAGTCCAATTTCATTCTTCCGTTTGTGAATATTCAGTTTTTCTAACACCATGTATTGAAGAGACTCTTCTTCCTCCTACTGTGTGTTCTTGACACCTTTGTCAAAGATGAGTTAATAGATATGTGGGTTTATTTCCAGGCTACTATAGTACTAGAATAGTCTATCTTTACCGAGGAGTTTATGCTTTCATATGTTTTCATGTTGTTAGTTAGTGTCCTTTCATTTCAGCTCACTTTTGTTTCAAGCATGAAGAATTTCCTTTAGTATTCCCTTTAAGGCAGGTCCAGTGGTGATGAACTCACTCAGATTATGTTTGTCTGGGAAAGTTTTATCTCTTTTTTATTTCTGAACAGTTTTTCTGAGCATTTTGTGTTGATAATTCTCTTTCTTTTTCTTTCAGCACTTTGAATATATTATCTCACCCTCTCCTGGCCTGCAAGGTTTCTGCTGACAAATCTGCTAATAGTTTTATTCCTTTGTATGTGATAAGTCATTTTTTCCTTAGTGCTTTCAAACTTCTCTCTTTATCCTTAATTTTGGCAATTTGATTCTACTGTGTTTTGGTGAAGATATCCTTATGTCCTAACTTTTGTAGATCTTTGGGCTTCATGGGTCTGGATGTTTATATTCCTTCCTACATTTGGGGACTCTTTTCTTTATTATCATTTCTTTAAACATACTTTTAGCTTCTCTTTCTTTCTCTTTTCCTTCTGGGTAGCCCATAATACATACATTGACATACAGGATGGTGTTCCAGAAATACCAAAGGATTTTTTAACTTTATTTTTCCTTTTCTTCCCTCCAAGTGAGACAAGTTTCAAGCGATCTGTCTTCAAGCTTGCTGATTCTTTCTCCTGCTTGGTTGAGTCTGCTTTGCAGCTCTCTTTATGGAATTTTTCAGGTCACTGTGTTCCTCTCTTGAATTTCTGTTTGATTCCTTTTTATGGTTTATATATTTTTATTGAACTTCTAATTTTGTTCATGCATTGTTTTCCTAATTTTTAAAGTTGTTTATCTGTATTATGTATTCCCATGAATTCTTGAAGACAATTATTTTGAATTCCTTGTCAGACAGTTCATATATCTCCATTTCTTTAGAGTCAATTACTGTTGATTTATTTATTTCCTTTGGTGGTATCATGTTTGTCTGATCCTTCATGATTCTTATAAACTTGCTTTTGTGTCTTTGCATTTGAAGAAGTTATCATCTCTTGTAGCCTGTAAATGCTGGCTTCTGCTGGGAAAGTCCTTCACCAGTCAGCTTGTCTAGAATTCCTGTGTGAGCCAACAGTTGAAGAGACTATGGGCAGTTTGACTGCAGAGGTCTCCAGGCAGATAACCTTGCTATCTGTTTCCACAGGGTTGGCCTTGTATTACAGTCCAGTGGGAATAGACCTGACACATGGGTCTGCAGTTGTAAGCCTGGAGCCTGGGTCCACCAGGGTGAGTTTACAACCTGGGTTTATGTGGGCTGGCCTGGCACTGGAGCAGACCTTGAGTCTGCATTTTTGAGGGACAGCCTGGAACTGGGGTAGGGTGGAAACTGAGTCCTCCTTGGTGGAGCTGTACCTGTGTTAAGCCTAGTGCCAGGGTCCATGGGTACTGGCCTTCCACAGGTGCTCACTGGGGCAGACATGCAGGTTGAATCCATAGGGGTTGGTCTATTGCCTGGTTTGCATTCCTGGCCTGGTGCTGAGGTGGGCTGATAGCCTGTTTTCATGGGGACTGGCCTGGTACTGAGGCAGGCCTAGAACCTAGATCCACATAGCAGTCTAACCATAGAATAGGCCTGAAACTGGGGCCAGTCTGGCAGTGGGGTGGGTCTGGTTCCTGTAGCTACATGGGCTGCCTTGCAAAGGTGCTGGCCTGAAGCTTTAGTGGTGAAGGGGTGGTGCAGCCCTGGTGACTTAACTACTTGTGCCAGCCTGGCTTTGAGTTAGTGAGGACCTCATTGGTACTAGGACTGGTTTTGTGACTTGGTCTAAGAGAGCTGGCCTAGTGCTGGGGTGGTTTAGAAGCCTGGGTCTGTGGGGACCTGCCTGGCTCTGGGGTGAGCCTGGTGCTTAAGTTCATGTGAATCAGCCTTGTGCTTGAGACTGTTGGTGCAGGCCTGAATAGGCATCTGCAGTGAAGTCAATTCTCACTTCACTTTTCTTTTCCACATAAGAGAGCCCTGGGACAGAGAGGGTCTCTCTTAGCCTTGTGCTGCATGGGCTTGGGGGAAGGGATGACTTGGGTGAAGTAAAGCTGTTCTTCCCCCATTCAGTGCATCTTTTCTTGATTGTGTCTTCCACTTGGGTACTGTAAGTTCTCACCTGTGATCTAGAACTCTTGTGAAGGTATTTTCATGTGTGGATGGATATTTATATTGGTGTTTCTGTGAGGGAATGTGATGTGGAACCTCGTATTCTATCTTTTGACATCACTATCTTTGTGCATTTTTTTTAAGACAGAGTCTCGCTCTGTTGCCCAGGCTGGAATGCAGTGGCCCGATTGCAACTCACTGCAAGCTCCGCTTCCCGGGTTCATGCCATTCTCCTGCCTCAGCCTCCTGAGTAGCTGGGACTACAGGCGCCTGCCAACATGCCCAGCTAATTTTTCTGTATTTTTAGTAGAGACGGGGTTTCACTGTGTTAGCCAGGATGGTCTCGATCTCCTGACCTTGTGATCCACCTGCCTTGGCCTCCAAAAGTGCTGGGATTACAGGCATGAGCAGCTACGCCTGGCCCCTTTGTGCATATTTAATTGAGTTGTTTGTCTTTTTATTTTTGAGATGTAAAGAGTTCTTTATATGTTTTTATACAAGATCCTTATCAAATAAATGATTTGGAAATATTTTTTTCCCATTTTATGAACGGACTTTGACTTTCTAGATAGATAGTTTCCTTTGAGGCACAAACGTTTTAAATTTTGATAAAGTTCAATTTGTCTATTTTTCATTTGTTGCCTGTTTATTGCTGTATTTAAGAAACCATTGTCTAATCCCAAGATCATGAAGATTTACCCCTCTGTTTTCCTCTAATAATTATATGGTTTTAGATTTTACACTGGATCTTTGATCCATTTGGGATTAATTTTTGTATATGGCAAGAGAAAGGGGTCCAAATTTATTCCTTTGTATTTGGGTATCCAGTTGTCCCAGTATCATTTGCTAAAGAGATAATTCATTTTCCACTGAATGTTCTTGACTACTATTATTGTCACTTTAATTATATTAAGTCTTCTATCTATGAACAGTAGATGGGCTTCTGTTTATTTTGGTCTTTGTCTTACTTTATTCATGCTGCTGTAACAAAATACCACAGACTAATTTATAAAAAATAGAAATTTATGTCTCACAGCACTAAAAACTGGGAAGTCCAAGATCTAGGTAGTCAATGTCCATCAATGATAGACTGGATTAAGAAAATGTCGCACATATACATCATGGAATACTATGCAGCCATAAAAAAGGATGAATTCATGTCCTTTGGAAGGACATGGATGCAGCTGGAAACCATCACTCTGAGCCAACTATCACAAGGACAGAAAACTAAATACCACATGTTCTCACTCATAGGTGGGAATTGAACAATGAGAACACTTGGAGACAGGACAGGGAACATCACACCCCAGGGCCTGTCGTGGGGTAGGGGGTCAGGGGGAGGAATAGCATTAGGAGAAGTACCTAATGTAAATGACAAATTGATGGGTGCAGCAAACCAATATGGCACATGTATACCGATGTAACAAACCTGCACGTTGTGCACATGTGCCCTAGAACTTAAAGTATGAAAAAAAAAGTCTGAATGTCTCCAAAATCAAAATCAGTCTAAAGAAGACATCAAATTTAATAGAATCCTTATGACTAATAAGAAAGTTATGGTATAAAAGTAATTTTAGTAAAGTTTATTAGTATTTACTACAATGTGGTTCATGCTAGAAAGTCGTTGTCTTGTTAATCTGCACAAGAGCCTTATGAAATAGATACTGTTTTTCTTGATTTCCAACACAATTGGATGAAGTCTGGAAAATTTAAATAAATTACTTTAGTCACAGAGGTAGCGAATACTTGAGGTAGGATTTGAGCTCATGTGTTTTTTTTTTGGAACTTACACTTTTAGGCACTATTGTATATACCAGAAAAATGACATACATTTGAATAAAGAAAAATTCTAGTCAGGGAAATGTGCAATAAATAAACCTTTTTAAGAAAGGATAAATTCAGAGTGAAAAGTGCTTAAAAAGGTGAAACCTGTGATGTGATAGAGAGCAACTCAGAAGGCAGGGTGGGATTACTTCAGATTGGGTGTTTAAAGAGATTTAAGTGCACGAATTTAGTGTTTAACCTATCCAGGGTGAGGAACAATGAGCTGAAAGTCATAAGTAAAACAGTAGAGATAAATTTATGTATGTGGAGGAGGGATATTATCTGACCTGATGCAACTCTTGTATTTAATTTCTCTCTTCCTTTTTGACCCTAATATCACCAACTAAATTTATCATATTATAATTAATTCATCTCTAACTAAAATCGGGATGAAGCAAAATAAAGCACATGCATCCAAGCAACCACCTTCCCCAGAAGTCTTTGTGTGTTCCTCTGGCAGTTTCTGTTTCTGATGGACTTTTTGGTGTAGTCAATGACATTGATCTCCACTTTGCCTCTGCGTGACTATTGTTTTAAAATTAATTTCTATCTTTTTTCCTCATGTAAAAAATTCACTTAGTGAAGTTGAGCTAGGTTGACTTGTAAAAGGAAAACTATTTAACCAATTGTAATTGATGTTTTCACCTCCTGTCAGAGTCTATACAATTGTTCCCCACTCAAACATGTATCTGTTTGATCTCATCCAGCACGACTCTCTTGCTTGTTCACTGTGCTCCAGCTGCAGTGACCTCATTCTTGCCCTTGGGCCATTGTACTAGCTCTTCTTTACTCCCCAAATGCTCATCTTTTAGATCTTCACATGGCTGGGTCCTTGTCATTACTCAGTCTACAGTTCAATTTCTCCTCCTTAGAGGTCTTCTTGAGCCATCCATGTAAAGCCATTCTCCATCTCTTTGAGTTATTTTCTATCACATTACTTTGCTACATTTTGTTGTCAACATTTTCACCACGTCATTGTCAGATGTAATTGTTTTTTTTTGTCCATTTTTTCCAGTTAGAATTGAAATCCGTGAAAGTAGAGGTATTGGCTGTTTTGTTCACTGTGGCATTTGCAGCGCAAGAAATGCCCATATGTTTATTCCATGTCAAGCCTATTCTGTGCAAAGAATGGGCTGTTATGAGCAAATGCAGTTTTCAAAGGGACCCTTCCTAACCAGAATGCTTCTGCAATTTATGGCTTTCCATTCTTTGTGACAAATTGAAATAGAGAATTTTAGATCAGTTTAGTATATCAGCCATGGTTCTTAGGTGATGACACAGAATTATCTGTAGGTAGTTTAAGTAGAAGGGATTTATTATATGCAATTAAGTTGTTTAAAGAACCTTTGGAAGGGTTAGAATGGCAGAGTCTGACCTGAATGGCCAGGAATAGCTTTTAGAAGCACATCTGTTGGGACAGGTGCTCCAAAGGAGCCGCTGTCCCTCTGACACCATGGTTATGTTGCCACGTCTCCACAGGTGCTGCTGCTTCTCTGACCGCAGAACCACTTCGCCTTTGTTGACATCGTCAGAACCCAGCCTCAGATAACTAATTTCCAACTCAAAGACTTGCACGGAGGCTCCTGGTTCGTATCTCCCAAATCATGTGACTAACCTTCTGGGACTAACATTGTATAGCATATGATTTGGTAGCAAATCTCAAGCAGCTCTTCTAACTTAATTTGAGATGCTTATTAATGGAAGAGTCCCTCGATTGAAAAAATTCTTCTCTTACTTTACTTTCATTTTCACATTTCTATTTTTTATTGTATACATTTAAGTTATACAACTTAATGTTTTGATATACATGTACATGGTGAAACTATGTACATGTATATCACAGTTTAACATATCCATCATCTCACATGGTTATCTTTTTGCATCTTAATTTTTTTTTTTTTTGGTTAGAGGACCCAAAGCCTACCCTGTTAGAAAATTTGCAGTGATACAATGCAATATTACTAACTATAGTTTTTATACTACACTTTATTTAGATCTTTAGATTTATTCATCCTACATATCTTCCTATTTTCCCCACCCTCTGCCTCTGGTAACCACTGTTGTTCTATTCTCTGTTTCTACATATTCAGCTATTTATTTTTATTTTTTTGTATTCCACATAGAGGAGAAATTGTGCAATATTTTTCTTTCTGAGTCTGGCTTATTTCACTAAACATAATGTCTTCTAGGTTCATTCATATTATTGCAAATGGCAGGATCTCCTTGTTTTTAAAATTGAAATAATATTCATGTATATGAATACTATATATTATATTATATATATATGCAAAAAGATAACCATGTGAGTTGATGGATATGTTAAAGTGCATACCTGTAGTAATAGTTTCACCATGTACATGTATATATAAATTATATATTATATATTATATTAAAATAATATAATACACATATTACATTATCAATATAGTAATAATATACTATGTTAATATAATTCATAATATATTTTAATAATAATCCCATTCATATTTTATTATGCTTTTTAAAAAATCTAGTCATCTGTTGAGAAACATTTGGGTTTTGTTTTCATATGGTGGTTATTGTGAATAATGCTGCAATGAATATGTGAGTGCAGATATATCTACAAGTACTACTTTCATTTCCTTTGGGTGTATATCCAGAAGAGGGATTGCTGACCCATATTGTAGTTCTATTTTTAATTTTTCAGTGAGCCTCATGCTCTGTCCCCAAATGGCTGTTCCAATTTACATTTCCACCACCAGTATACCAGTGTTGTCTTTTCTCCACGTCCTTGCCAACACTTATGATCTTATCTCTTTGATAAAGCCGTCCTAAGAAGTGTGAGGTGATGTCTCATTGTAATTTTAATTTGCATTTACCTGATGATTAGTAATATCAGGCATCTTTTCTTTTATCTATTGGCCAGGTTTTTGTTTTGTTTGAAGAAATATCCATTCAGGTTCTTTGGTAATATTTAATTGGGTTATTAATTTTTTTGCTGTTGAGTTATGTAAATTTCTTATATATTTTGGATATTAACTCCTTAACAGATTTATGGGTTACAAATATTTTCTCCCAATTTCTAGACTGTCTTTTACTTTTGTTGTTTTCTTTGATATGCCAAAGTTTTTGGCTTCATATACTCCCACTTGTTTAGTTTTTGCTTTTATTCCTTGTGTCTTGGGTGTCCTATCCAAAAAATTGTTGGCAAGACAAATGTCATGCAGCTTTTCCACGATGTTTTCTTCTAGGAGTTTTATAGTTTATAGTCTTGTGTTTAGTTCCTTAATCCATTTTGATTTGATTTTTCTTTATGGTATAGTATAAGGGTCCAATTTTATTCTTTTGCATGTGGATATCCAGTTTTCTTAACACCACTAATTGAAGAGAGTAACTTCTCTCTATGTTTTATTCTTTGTACTTTTGTCAAAGATTAATTAATAGTATATGCCTGGGGCCAGGTGCAGTGGCTCACACCTGTAATCCCAGCACATTGGGAGGCCAAGGCGGGTAGATCACCTGAGGTTGGGAGTTCAAGACCAGCCTGGCCAACATGGTGAAACCCCCGTCTCTACTAAAAATACAAAAATTAGCTAGGTATGGTGGTGGGCAACTGTAATCCCAGCTACTCGGGAGGCTGAGGCTGGAGAATTGCTTGAACCTGGGAGGTGGAGGTTGCAGTGAGCTGAGATTGCCCACTGCACTCCAGCCTGGGTGACATAGTGAGACTCTGTCTTAAAAAAAAAGAAGAAGAAAAATGTATATGCATGGGCTTATTTCTTGGCTTTCTATGCTGTTCCTCTGGTTTATGTGTCTGTTTTTATGTCCATACTGTTTTTATAACCATACTGATTTGATGATAATAGCTTTGTGACATAATTTTTATTTTTAATTTATTTTATTTTATTTTATTTGAAACAGAGTCTTGCTCTGTCACCTAGGATGGAATGCGGTGATGTAATCATGGCTGACTGCAGCCTACACCTCCCAGGTTCAAGAGATTCTCTTGTCTCAGCCTCCCAAGTAGCTAGGATTACAGATGTGCACCACCACACCTGGCTAATTTTCGTATTTTTAGTAGAGAAGAGGTTTTACCGTACTAGCCAGTCTGGTCTCAAACTCTTGGTCTCAAGTGATGCACCTGCCTCAGACTTCCAAAGTGCTGGGATTATAGGTGTGAGCCACCACGCCCAACCACTTTGTCACATAATTTTTAATCAGGAAATTTGATGCCTCCAACTTTTTTTCCCCTAAAGATTGCTTTGGCTACTTGAGGTCTTCTGTGGTTCCATTTGAATTTTATTTATTTATTAAAAAAGTCTAAACTTTAAAAAATGTCACTGGAATTTTTACATGATTACAATGGTACAGGTTACATTGAATTTGTATATCACTTTGGATGGTATGGACATTTTAACAATATTGATTTTTTTCTATCCATGAACATGTGGTTCATTTGTCTATGGCCTACCATCCTGAAGAAACCCAATCTCTGATCTCAGAAGGAAAGCTAGGTTGAACCTAATTAGTACTCTCATTGTTTTTTAAATAAACCAAAAATTATATTGTTCACTATTGTGTATTAGGCACTGCATAAGCACTTTACACGCCTTATATCATATTGTCATCATAATGTCATGAATTACATGTTATTCTCTTAATTTTAGGGAAACAATGAGACTTGTAGATGTTCAAAATAACTTTTTAAAGTTATAACTTTGTAAGTAAGAAGGCTAACTCTGATAATCTGTCTCCAACTTAAATTCCTGTTTAAAATCCATAGTCACCTATGTCCAAAATGGTAAAATCATTTCATATTGTCTCATCTCTCTATCTGGACCTTTGCTCCAAATGTGGGCTCCAGAATCACTTATCCTCAGGCACGTATGAGCTTCCTTTCCCTGATTGCTTGTCAGGTTGTTGTTGTTTTAAACACATATTTTATTTTTTAGTGTCATGGAATTTGAGCAGGTAGTACAAAGAGATCCTATATAACCTCTGTACCTACACATGCATAGTATCCTCTACTATCAACATTCCACACACCACAGTGGTACACTTTTACAACAATAAACCTCTATTGATACACCTATCTAACTCAAAGTTCTTAGTTTACACTAGGATTTGCTCTTGGTATTGTATGTTCTATGAGCTTGGACAAATATGTAATGACATGTATCTACCGTTACAATATCATGTAGAATAGAGTGACATAAAAATCCTCTGTGCTCAAGACTTGGAACCAGCCCAAATGCCCATCAGTGATAGACTGGATAAAGAAAATGTGGCACACATACACCATGGAATACTAAGCATCCGTAAAAAAGCACTAGTTCATGTCCTTTTCAGGGACATGGATGAAACTGGAAGCCATCATTCTGAGCAAACTAACACAGGAACAGAAAACCAAACACCACATGTTCTCACTCATAAGAGAGAGTTGAACAATGAGAAAACAGGAACCCAAGGAGGGGAACATCACACACTGGGGCCTTTCAGGCCATGGGTGGCAAGGGAAGGGAGAGCATTAGGACAAATACCTAATGCATATGGGGCTTAAAACCTAGATGATGGATTGATGGGTGCAGCAAAACACCATAGCAAGTGTATACCTATGTAACAAACCTGCATGTTCTGCACATGTATCCCAGAACTTAAAGTAAAACTAAAAATAAAAAGCCTCTGTGCTCCACTTATTTATCCCTCCTTCTTCCATAAACCCTAATGTCCACTGATATTTTTGCTGTCTCCATAGTTTAGCCTTTTCCAGAGTGCCATATAGTTGGAAATATACAATATATAACCTTTTCAAATAGGCATTTTCACTCAGTGATATGTATTTTGTTTTCTCCATGTGTTTTCATGGCTTGGTAGTTCATTTCTTTTTAGTACTGAATAATATTTCATAGTCTGGATGCACACATTTGTTTATCCACTGACGTAATAAAGAGCATCTTCATGGCCTCTAAGTTTTGGCAATTATGAATAAAGCTGCTAGAAACATTTGTGTGTGAGTTTTTGTGTGAGCATAAATTTTCATCTTGAGTAAATGTCAAAAATCCTATTTGCTTGATTGTATGATAACAGTATGTTTAATTTTATAAGAAATTGCCAAACTGTCTTTCAAAGTATCTGACATCATTTCTCTATTGTATGATCTGTCTATTTCTTCACCAATGCTACATTGTCTTGATTGCTGTACCCCTATAGCAAGTCTTGAATTTGGGTAGTATCAGTTCTCCCACTTTGTTCTTTCCCTCAGTATCACATTAGCTATTCTTGGTCTTTTGCCTTTCCATATAAGCTTTAGAATTATTTTGTCAATATTTACAAAATACTCTGCTGGAATTTTGACTGGGATTAAAATGAATGCATAGATTAAGTTGGGAAGAATAGACATCTTGACAATATTGAGTCTTCCTATCCATAAATATGAAATATTTCTTCATTTATTTAGTTTTTTTATTTGATTCTCCTTTTTCATTTTTTTGTTGTTGTTGTTGTTGTTGTTGAGTGAGACGGAGTTTCACTCTTGTTGTCCAGGCTGGAGTGCAATGGTGTGATCTCAGCTCACCACAACCTGCACCTCCCAGGTTCAAGTGATCTGCTGCCTCAGCCTCCCGAGTAGCTGGGATTACAGGCATGTGCCACTGCACCTGGCTAATTTTGTATTTTTTCTTAGTAGAGACGGGGTTTCTGCATGTTGGTAAGGCTGGTCTCGAACTCCTGACCTCAGGTGATCTGCCTGTCTCAGCCTCCCAAAGTGCTGGGATTAACGGCCTGAGCCACTGCACCCTGCCTTGATTTGTTAATTAGAGCTTTGTAGTTTTTCTCACTTGTACACATTTTGTTAGATTTATACCTAAGTATTTCATTTTTTTGGAATGCTGAAGTAAATGATATTGTGTTTTGAATTTTAGATTATACTTGTTCATTGATGGTATATAGAAAAGTGATTGACTTTTGTACATTAACCTTGATCCTGCCACTATGCTCTAATTATTAATTCCAGTTTTTTTGTTGATTTTAAAAAAATTTCTACACAGATGATCATGTCATCTACAGACATTGAGAGTTTTATTTCTTCCTATCAGTATACTTTTTATTCTTTTTCTTGTCTTATTACATTAGCTAGGACTTCCAGGACAATGTTGACAAGAAGTGATGAGAAGAGACATGCTTGCCTTTTTCCTAGTCTTAGTAGGAAAGCTTCAAGTTTCTCACCATTAAGTGTGATGCCGGCTGTAGATTTTTACTTTACAGATTTTTTTTTAGAATCATAAATAGGTGTTAGATTTTTTTTCAAATGCTTTTTCTGCATCTATTAATATGGTAATTTGATTTTTTCCCTTTAACATTTCACACAATGTATTATGTTAATTGATTTTTGAATGTTGATCTCACCCTGCATACCTGGACTAAATTGTACACCAGGATCTACTGAGATTTAGTCCAGGCATGCAGGGTGGAATCAACATTCAAAAATACCTGGACTAAATCTCAGTTGATCCTGGTGTACAATTATCTTAATATTGTTGAATTTAACCTGCTAATATTTTGTTGAGGATTTTTGCATATATGTTAAAAAGAGATATCAGTCTGAAGTATTCTTTTGTTGTAATGTCTTTGTTCTTGGGAATAGGGTATGGCTGGCTTCATTGAATGAGTTAGGAAGTCTTTCCTCTTCTATTTCCTAAAAGAAATTTAGAGAACTGGTATAATATAATCCTTAAATAGTTGGTAGAATTTACCAGTGAACCTGTCTGACCTGGTACTTTCTGTTTTTGAAGGTGCTATGGACTTGATGTTTGTGTCACCCTGAAACTCGTGTATTAAAATTCTAACCCCCTATGTAATGGTATTAGGAGGTGGAGCCTCTGAGAGGAGACTAGGCCATCAGGGTAGAGCCCTGATAAATGGGATTAGTGCCCTTATAAGAGGCCCTTAGAGAAGGCTATGATTGGGTATTTCATTTACTTAAAATAGGTTAGGCTGTAATAAAACCCCAGCAAGTTAACAATAGGTTCTTCTGAGGGCAGGCCTTGTTAAGAAGAACAGAATACTGTGGATATTTAAAAATGTTTTTCCCCATCTCCAGGAAGATGAATTTATCACTTATTTCCCTACTTTGCCATAGCAATTATTTTCTTTTTATCTAATACTTGATTTTTTTCCCATTAGTGTGGGTTTGGATATATTTTTTAAAAATTTTGTTTAACGTACAGACAGGACTTTTTCTAACATCTTCTGTGAGTGTCAGGTAGGGATCATGAAGTTAAAACTCACAAAAGTGTGAGAGACCCCCTGCCCTGCCCCACCTTGACTGGCTCCCCTAGAGCTTTTATCTTTCAGGTGTCTCTTTCAGGCTTCTCCACATTAAGAAGTTCATCAATTAAGTTCAGGGTTTTCCGACCTACATCTACCCTCCTTGGCACTGGCTCCTGTGGGGTTTCTGCTTGTGGGTTTCTGCTCAGGGAAGGTGAGATTCTCTCTATCTGCCTGTCTATCTCTGCAATTTTGAGGGCAGCAATTTGCGTTGTGAGCTCACTTCTTTGTTGGATTTAAGATGAATTGTTGGTATTTTAATTTGTTCAGCTTTTTTCTTGTTGTTAGGGTACAGTGGTGACTTCTAAGCTCTTTACATGCTAGATTAGAAGTCCCCCTTACTTTTCTTTAAAAAGAAATTTAAATGAAACATAAATTCCTTACCAAGATCTATACTGCCCTGAAGGGCTTGGCTTCTGTCCATCTCTTCAACCTCAGTTTGTTCTGTCCTTTCTCTTTTCCATTTTCTTTCAGGTACTAAGACCTTCTGTTGACTTGCACTTGCTCAGCTCTTTAAATATTGGAGTTTTCCACATGTAACAATACTTTCCGTGGAGCAATGTTTCATCCTTCGGACCTTGGCTAAGTATCACCATTTAAAAAAAACCTCTGATTACCTTCTTTACAGTAATATCTCACTCTTATTTTTCATCACAATACTCAGTATTTTAAATACTGATCACAGATTGTAATTTATTAAATTGTTCTCCTGACTTTCTTAGAAGATATAAAGTTAATGTAGGCAGGACTTTTATGCTGTTTTTTTTTCTGTTTCATTAACTATTGTATCTTAAGCTTATGGCATAGAACTTGGCATGAAAAAGATGCTCATAACAATTTTTTAGAATAATAAATACATAGATAAATAGTTATTACAACTAAATAAAATATTTTAAAAACATATCCAAACCTACACTTGTAGGCAGAAAAAATGGAGAATTAGATAAAAGGAAAAAAGCTGCTATTGCAAAGTGGGGAAAATGTGATAAATTCATCTTCTTAGCGAGAAGTGGCTGGGCTGATATTTTATTCTTGATTGGCAATCCTACTATAATGGTTGTTTTTTCTCCCTTGTTACATCTTTCTGACCCTAGTTATGTGATTGATCTGACAATATCTGTACATGCAAACGTTCTGGAAAAATATGTGGAAAATCCCTGTGAACTTAATTAAGCAAAAATCAGTCTTAGACAGAATCCAGTTCCAAGACTCCATGATTAATGTGCTTATAAGGTACAAACTTTTCAATAATATTTGCCTCTGTCAGGTAGGAGATACTAACCTTTTAAGGGCTAATTATTTCAGAAGATGTTTTATTAGGCTTACCACATGATAAAAAATGGGACAAGTATTTCCTCTGCAAATTTCAAGCATGAATGCTCGGCTGTAAGAAGACAAGAGAGTGAGATGGGCTAAACGTTGGAATGGCAGTTATTCTTTATTGAAATTACTAGAAAAGAAGTTATGAGAGAAAAATTTCCCTCTCAAAAATGCTAGTTACTATCTTCTTATGTAGACATAGGATTTGTTTGTATTTTAAATAAATTATCGTAACATGAAAAGTTTTAGTTTTTCTGTTTGCACCATGGAATTTCTTTAAAATAGTTCTACAGTGCAAGTCATAATTTTCTGAAATACTTAGAAACTCTGAAGACAATGGACAGATGTGGCCATATGATTTCAAATATATCATCAAGGAATGATACAGCTTTTTGTCTTCTGTGTGCATATTGGATTGAAGAGAGTCTTCCAGCTCTTTGTGAGTGAGGTAAAGTGTTTTTCAAATCATAAATAAGCTTCCCAAAGGTAAGATTTTAACAGGTGGTAGGGAAACCAAGTTTGCAGATGTGTGAATTTTTTACTGCATAGGAAATTATATCATTTGATTTTATAAGAATTGAAATGTTGAAAAACTTTTGCTGGTGCAAAGTTGCTGGTTAGGTTTTATATGATAGTTGTCATGAGTATATTTAAAAAATACAAAAGTCAGCAACCATGATATATCCTAAAAAGTTATACCTCCACCTAGAGAAGTAGGAGACTCAGGGTGAAAACGTGATTTCTCGGACAGCATCAAGACTTTGGTCCTCTGATAAAATGACCCCTTGTATAGATCCTGAGATGAATTGAGTAGTAGATGCTCGGTGATGCCTGGGAGTCTATCTTATTTGATTGGTGTGACCCAATGTATGTGTTCAATTAACACTTGGTGGTTGAATGAATAAATGAAAGACTGAACTTATAATACACCTTTCTACAATATTTAGCATTAATTTAGAGGTAAACTGCTTATGATTACTAAGATTGGCATCTGCAAAAGAATAGATAGAACTAAAAAGATGCAAAACCAGTTTGAATATTTGAGGAGTGGTGAAAACCTTGAGCAGGTAAACATAGAGAATTGCAGGAAATTAGCTGAATAGGTTTCCTGGATCCCAGTCATCTAAGATCTTGTAGGCCAAGGTAGGGATATTGGATTTTATTGAGTATACAGGCCAAGGTAGGGATATTGGATTTTATTAAGCATATAATAGGAATATCTTGTAGGGGTTGAGATCAAATGAGTAATAGGATCTGAATAATATAAGAACAAAAAAAGATCATTTGGGCTGCTTCAGAAACACAGATTGTCAAATGCCGAAATGAAAGTAGGTAGACCTGGCTATTGCAGTAGACCAGGAATGAATGGGGTGTAGTGAGAATGATCAAGTTTGTAATATATTATAGAGGAAGAGTGAACAGGACTTATTAAGTATAGAAATAAACAATGTGAGTAGAATAAAGGGTGAAGGACACTGATAAAATTTGGTCTGAACAATAACACAAAATGGAGTACCATTTTATTAATTTGATTAAAAAAACCTAGGTAGGAATAGATATATTATGAAAAATTAAAAGTTTGCTTTTATAAATCGTAAATTGAAGTCTATTTGGAGGCATCAATTAGATAGCTGCACATATGAGTTTGAAAATTAGGGGAGAAATGGAGTAAAGACATACAACTTTAGAGTGCTTCAGAATTTACAAGTTAGGAAAACGAGCAATATTCAAGTAAAGACACTAAGAAGAAAGTTTCAGTGGGTCGGTAAGATATCTGGTACTGTGAGAGTTATGGAGCATACATTGTGTTGTATGACAATTATTGTTTGATTATGTACCCCCCACAAATTCATATTTTGGGGCCCTGACTCTTAGTACTTGAGAATATAACCTTATTTGAGGTGAGTCTTTGCAGAGGTATGCAAGTTAAAATAAGATGATTGAGGTGGACCCTAATCCAATATGACTGATGTCCTTAATAGATGGGAAAATTTGGATACAGACATGTATACAAAGAGCATTCTGTAGGAACCTATAGTTGGTCATTTATAAGCCAAGGGCAGAGGCTTGGAACATCTCCTTCCCTTATAGTCTTCCATAGGAACCAACACTGTTAATACGTTAATTTTGAATTTCTAAGATCTAGAACTGTGAGACAATAAATTTCTGTCGTTTAAGGCACTCAGTTTGTTCTACTTTATTGTACCTGTTCTAGCAAAATAATACAGCTTTCAGTTCTGGGAGTGGGGTACTGATGCAATGAATACCTCAAATGTGGAAGTGGCTTTGCAACTGGGTAATGGGTAGATACCTGCAGAGTTTGAGGGTGCATTATAGAAAGAGCTTGGATATCCTTCAAGTTACTGTGGGTAGGAATATGGACATTGAACAGTGATTCTGGTGAAGGCTCAGAAAGGAAAGAGGGGAGCTGAGGAGAAAACGTCTATTTTCTTAGAGAATACATATTTCATCATCAACTGAACGTTTCTGGAAATCTGAATGTCAAGGTCCTTGTAGTTAAGGTCAAAAATGGAAATTAGGAACATGTTATTGGAAAGCGGAGGAAAAGCGTCATTGTTATAAGGTGGCAGCCCTAGTAAATAATACAAAGAAATTTGGTCTATAGCCTTGCACACAAAATGCATTCTACCCACTATGAATATATATCTATTAAGTGCATCTTCAGTGTGATACTTCAGTGAGTTTATACATGGCACATCTTTTCATGGAATTCCCTTTTCCATCCTTTTCTCTCACTTCTTTAAACTCATTAAGGTATCACTTCCACTGAGAAATCTACCCAGAGCACAGTTGGGGTTAGAAGTTCCAATGCTGTGAAGGCATAGCACAATGTAAATTATTTATAATCACACTTGCTAAATTGGTTTTTGTCTGACCACTTTATTGTGCAATTCTGACAGTACACTGAAGATTAACAACAAAATTGGCAATAAATAAATCTAAAGGGTATTTTTGTAATGATAAATAGTTTCCTATATGGACCTTTGCTCATATGGCTTATATGCCAGAATCATCTCTGACATATGATATTTACTTGGTGCTTAGTCTTAGATATTCTATTATTTTCTCTTCACCATTGAAAGGGTAAAATCATCTTATGTTTGGATTATTTCTCTCTTCAGGTCATCTTTTGACCCAGAGCTTTCTCAAAGCACTTTTTCACCTCTGCATTTCTGAGGGTTAGACTAAAGGTTTTAACATAGGATTTATCATGGTATGAAACACAGCCATTGCTTTATTGATTGGGGAAGGGTCACTGGGCACAGATACACAGATATACAGAACCCAAAGATAAGATGACCATGGTGGTGTGAGAGATGCAGGTAGAGAGCTTTAGCATCTTTCCTCCAAGCTGTGAGTTTTCAAATTACATAGAATGGCCACTTAAGAAACCATCAAGAAAATGACGTTTAACAGGTAGTTGAACCCACCATTGGCAGCAACAAAGAAACCAATTGTATTAGTAGTACCCATGCAGAGGAGTTTCAACAAAGTGTTTAAGTCACACATGAATGAGCTATGACATTGGGGTCATAGAAAGGAAGTCAGACTGGGGAGAGGATCTAAACTGTGCCTGGATAAAGCTTTCAGTACATGCCATTCCAGTGAGATGGCTACACCTATATTGATTCATGATGGTCATGTAGTACAGATGGTCACATAACAGCCATGGACCATCCACATCGGTGGAATAACCTCAGCAGCACAAAAAGATGCTCAGCAAAGACTTCCAGATACTTTATCCGTATTGATACAAGCATGGTACTACATATGCTCCCATATTTTTTTATTAAGTCATTAGGTACTCAAAAAAACTCAATAAACTTATATGATGATTTCATTTACAAAATATGACACAGAGTACTGATTAGCATTTGATATCTTACAGCAAGTGTTAGAAAAATTTATTTACTGGTTTAGATATTTCTCATAAAATGGTTGTCTATTATCTATCTTCTTCATCATCATCTATCACTTTCTATCTAAATTATTTTCTAAAACCAGAGTGTTATAGACACTTTGAGAAAAATGAAGCATTTTCTACATGCATATTAAACATATGGTTTATGTAAAAGCCCAGTAAATAAGGCTTTTGGTTTTCACAGTATCTAAAATAAGGCTGTTGATTAGAAATAAGTCAACTAGCTCAATGGAGACTTCCTCAGGGAAAGTTCAGTATCATTGAGAAGAAAATTTAGAAAGTTGTTGGCCAGTATTTATATACTATTTATCATTAATAGATTAAAATAGAGTTATTATGTATCTTTTCACCTCAGGAGGTATAATTCTGTTTGGAAAAGTAGGTGACTAATGGTGAAAAGACGATTCCTTGGTTAGCACTAATATTTCTCCTCTGATAATCACTTCTGGCCTAAACCCTAACCCTGAATGAGTTTGCGAACATTCTGTGATGGCTGGGAGTCTACTTTATTTGAGAGGCATAACACAATGTAGGTGTCATATAAACATTTTTCAATTGAATGAATAAATAAAAGATTACACTTACAATACACATTTCCACAATATTGACCATTATTTTAGAAGTAAGTGGCTTCTAATCTCTGAAATAAGTGTCTACAAAAAATAGATTAAATTAAGGATATGGAAAAGCACATTGTATATTTGGTGAATATCAAAACTGTCTGGAGCAGTATAAATGTGGACAATTGTAAGGGATGGATTTGGGGAGGTAGCCTGGATCCAGGTCATCTAGGGTCTTGTAGGCCAAGGTAGAAAGATTGCATTTCATTGAGTGCAGAATAGAAATCCACCATGGGGTTTTTGAGTAGAGGAGTGGTATGATATTAATAAGATTTTCAAAAGATCATTTGGGCTACTTCATGAAGGAACATTATTAGAGGCCAGAAGATGAGTGGAGAGACTTTGCAGGGGGCTATTAGAGTAGGCCAGGGGGTAACAAGATGGTAGTGAGAAGGATCCAATTGGGATATTTTGAAGGAAGAGTTAACAGGGTTTAAAAAATATATATTGATAATAATATTAAAGAAATAGAGAAGTGAAATAGATCGTAAAATTTTTAGTTTAAACAACAACGTGGTAGGTAGTAACATTTAATGAAATGAAAATAAGGAAGAAATGGGTTAATTGGGAAATTAAAAATTGATATCAATTGAACATGTCAGTTGGTAGTCACATACAAAGATCCATTCATAATTAGCTCTTCCCAGTTTGAAAATGTAAGTTTCCTTAAGTGGTTTCTCGAGTATTATACATCTGTGAATTTATACAGGATGCATCTTTATGTAGAATTCCCTTCCCATCCTCTCTTGTAGTTAATTATCACCTTTCCTTTATATCTCAGCTAAGACATTGCTTCCTCTGAAAAGTCTTTCCTGATCCTAGTTTGATTTAGTGTTTTAGCACTGTGAACCCTTACAATAATGTCAATATATTTATTATGACACCTATTTAATTGATATTTAATTTATTCCCTTTGGTATTTTATTTACCAAATCACTGAGAGTACAAAATTGTGTCTTTTTCAACTTGGCAATTCCAAAGTCTATGACAGATTTGACATAGATACTGCATACACATTTTTAACTGAATGAGTAAATACAATATTAAAATAGTAATGTATTTAAAGTTTTCCCCCCTTGTTTTATAGGTAAACTGCTTATATGATCTGAGGTAAGCAGCTGTAAAGAATAGATGGAGCCAAGGAAAAATGTGACTGACTTTGTCCTCTTGGGCTTCACACAGAATCCAAAGGAGCAGAAAGTACTTTTTGTTATGTTCTTGCTCTTCTACATTTTGACCATGGTGGGCAACCTGCTCATTGTAGTGACCGTAACTGTCAGTGAGACCCTGGGCTCACCAATGTACTTCTTTCTTGCTGGCTTATCATTTATAGATATCATTTATTCTTCATCCATTTCCCCCAGATTGATTTCAGACTTGTTCTTTGGGAATAATTCCATATCCTTCCAATCTTGCATGGCCCAGCTCTTTATCGAGCACCTTTTTGGTGGGTCAGAGGTCTTTCTCCTGTTGGTGATGGCCTATGACCGCTATGTGGCCATCTGTAAGCCCTTGCATTATTTGGTTATCATGAGACAATGGGTGTGTGTTGTGCTGCTGGTAGTGTCCTGGGTTGGAGGATTTCTGCACTCAGTATTTCATCTTAGTTTTATTTATGGGCTCCCATTCTGTGGCCCCAATGTCATTGATCATTTTTTCTGTGACATGTATCCCTTATTGAAACTGGTCTGCACTGACACCCATGTTATTGGCCTCTTAGTGGTGGCCATTGGAGGACTGTCTTGCACTATTGCGTTTCTGCTCTTACTCATCTCTTATGGTGTCATCCTGCACTCTCTAAAGAAACTTAGTCAGAAAGGGAGGCAAAAAGCCCTCTCAACCTGCAGTTCCCACAGCACTGTGGTTGTCTTCTTCTTTGTTCCTTGTATTTTTATGTATGCTAGACCTGCTAGGACCTTCCCCATTGACAAATCAGTGAGTGTGTTTTATACAGTCATAACCCCAATGCTGAACCCCTTAATCTACACTCTGAGAAATTCTGAGATGACATGTGCTATGAAGAAGCTCTAGAGAAGATACCTCATATCAAGTAGTACATAAGTGAGTTACCCACCAGGAAGAGAGCCATTTGACTTTACAGCCCTCTCCTTGGGACCCAGGAGTTTTTTAAAATCTGATGCCATCTTCCCTTTCTTCAAAGCATTTACAATTATTATTAAAGAATGAACAATGTGATTGTGTTAATAATAACAGTCTATCTCTCTGCTAGAATGTAAGATCTGTAATGTCTTGTTTTCCATTTTATCTGTAAAAACGTAATGCATAAAACAAGGAGTCAATAATATGTAGTGAATTAGTTAAGAAATTTTAGAATTACATTGATTTTTAATCAAGTTATTCCTGTATGTTTTTACCTTTCTTTCTGAGACTTAATTTCATTTTTAGTTAGATTCTTGTCCTTTAAGTTCATTCTTCTTCTTATACTATTTAAAATATTTAATGGTATATTTTATATCAATGCAGTCCTTTTCATCCAATTGAACTTGTACTGTATACAGATTTTTAATGTAATATTTCTAGCTTTTAAAAGAAAAATTGAAAGCCAAATGGATAATCATAAATAGCAATAATGGAAACTGTACAAAATAATATAAAATGAGAAATAAATCTCTTGTCCATATCTGAGTGCAGTCTCCTAGTTCTCTTCATCAGAGGAAGTCACTATTATCTGTTTCTTAAGATGTTTCAGGTAATAATCTTTAAATGTAAATATATGTGTGTGATTTTATCTATGTACAGAAGCTTGCTACTTCACATAGAAGGGAGCTAGGGCCTAGGATGTGGGCTTCATAACTCTTCCCAGTCCCCTATCCTACTGTGGTCAGTTAGTTGCATCCAGGATGCAAGACAAAGCCCTCTTTACTCTTCACAATTCACTCTCCTCTCCTCAAGCAGAAGGAAGGAGTCACTTTTGTTGCTGCAAGCTGCACTGCCTCGGGTCAGGGGAGGGGTGGCACAAGCACTCCCTTGGCAGCCCTGGCTGGTGTCTCCATAGGTCATGTGCTCCCCTATTGCACTGGCTCTAAGTCCAACCCAGCACTAGGACTTGCCTAGGAATTGCAGGCCTTGTGTCCTAGTCTGCCTTTGAAGTTTACCTAAGACCCCAGAGCACTTTAGCCCACAGTGGTGAGACTTGCCAAGAAATTCTAGTTTTGACTTCTGTGATGAGTGATTCCCCTCTGTCTAGAGCTGGTCCAAATGCAGTCTCCATGGGTGGGTGCCAGTTGAGCTCAGCATGGCTTTGCTCTCTGCTGTGACAAGGTAGCACCGAGTTCAATGCCAAACCCCGTGTCTATACTCTTTTTTCCTCAAGTGCACAGATTATCTCTTTGCACCATGCAGCCACTGCTGTGGAATTGAGGAGGGGTGTTATTGGTGATTTAAGACTGTCTTTCCTACCCTCTTAAGTGTGTTTCATTAAGTGATGTGAAGTTAAATCCAGGTACTTGGATTGCTCACCCGGTTTTCTGTTGTTATGCTTGCACTTTTGTGTGTGTGCAATTAGTTGTTGAAATTCAGTGTTCCTGCAGGAGGGACTGGGATTACGGGTGTGAGCTGTTATGCCCATCCCAAGGAACATTTTCTGTTACAGGGGGAGAGAGACAATAAACAAGTAAGCATACACATAAAAAGATAAAATATAACAGAGTGGAAAAGTGTAAAAAGTGAAACAAATGATGTGATAGAGAACTACTCAAAAGGTAGGGGGCTATGAGTGTTCAAAGGAGACCCAAGAGCACGTATTAACTGTTTACATAACCACTTCCAGGGATAAGAGACAATAAACTGAAAGGATATGAATAAGTAAACTCACTGGAGAGGAGTTTCTGTTTGTGGAAAGGGGAATTTTATCTGACCTGGATGAGTATCAATAACATCTCTCCTTGATTAAAAACTACACATTTTATTAAAAATAAACATGATACATAAACACACACACACATATTTTAGCAACCTTAACCTACTATAATTAATTCAGCTGTAGTTAAAATAAGGATGATACAAAATTAAACATACATATTTAAGCCATCATCTTTTTTCAAAACACCTTGTGGGAGCCTCCTGGCAGTTGGTGAACTTTCTGATGTATTCAACAGCATTGATCTCCACTTTGTCTCTGCATGTTCTCCTTTTATTTTAATTTTTACAATTTTTTCCCACATAAAATGTCTTGCAGTCACTTAGAAATGCTGAGATAAATTGACTGGTATATAGTAAGGTATCTGATTAACGAAATTTACACTAAAGCTAATTGGCCTTTTCATGGACTACAAGACTATGCACAACCACTTCGTACTCAAACATGCATTTCTCTTTCCAATGTTGTATGACCCAGTACCCAGCTCTTCAAAGCACATTTTTTTCTTGGTAGATCTCAGGTCTTCCTTCTGTTGGTGATGGCCTAGACCACTATAGGGCCATCTGAAAGTCCTTGCAGTATTTGGTTGTCATGAAGCAATGGTTGTGTGTTGTGCTGCTGGTGGTGCCCTGAGCTGGAGGATTTTTGCACACAGTAATTCAGCTTGGCCTTATTCATGGGCTCCCATCTTATGACCCCAATGTCATTGGTCATTTTGTCTGTGACATGGACCCCTTAATGAAGCTTGTCTGTGACTATACACTCAACAGATTTGCCTATTTTGCAGGTCATGACTTAAATACTAGGTTTTATATATTTCATTTATATTCAGACTGGACTGTTTCCTTTTGGTGATTTGACTTTGGTATTCTTTTGTAATTTTTTCCCTAGAGGCCATGATTCTATAAATCTTGTTATACATAGTTATTGTCCCTGTGGCATCTCCGGAGATACAGAGCCCACCCTCAGAGTTATGATAAAGGTCCCAATGAATTTAATTAGAGAAGAATCACCTTTGGAGATGCACCAGTTGAATGACTCAACAATATGTGCTGTAGTTCAAATGTGGATAAAGTATCCACAGACTTCTGCCCTTATTTTGAAGAGTATTTGTCTATAGCAGTATTCACATGACTGATTTTTTAGGAATTAAAATGATAGACTCAAATATGATAAAATAAGGATGAAAATTATTCTCCATCCTTCATATTACCCAAGGTTCAACTATGTGGCATGAATACAGGTTCATATAACTGATCGAAGAGCAATATGTTGTAAAGGCTATTTCATTATTTTATTTTATTGGTATAAAATATAAATATTTATAGTAAAAAGTCACAATTCTCTCTCCCACAGATTCAAGTTTTTTCTTAACTTCGAAATGCTTATTTAACCTATTCATCTTTTGATGAACACTTGGGTTGATTCCGTATCTTGGCTATTGTGAATAGTGCTCCACAAATTATGGGAATGTAGGTATCTCTTTGATATACCGATTTCATTTCTTTTGGATGTATAACTACCAGTGGGATTGAAAGATATATGCTAGTTCTATTTTTAATTTTCTGAGGAACCTCCATACTGTTTTCCATAGTGGCTGTATTAATTTACATTCCTACCAACAGATTATGATCATTCCCCTTTCTCTACATCCTCATCAGCATTTATTTTCTGTTATTTTTATAATAGCCATTTTAACTGGGGTGAGATAATGTAATAAAAAGGATAAAATTCTGTCATTTGCAGCAATGTGGATGGAACCAGAGGATATTATATTAAATAAAATGAGGCAGGCACAGAAAGGCAAATATTGCATGTGTTCACTCATGTGGGAGATAAAAAATTGACCTCATGATGGTAGTGAATAGAATGGTGGTTACCGGACGATGGGAAGGCTAGTGAGGAGAGCAGATGAAGAGGAGTTGATTAATATATACAGAAATACAGTTAGGTAGGAAGAATATGATCATGATAGGGCAACTATAGTTTGTAGTTGACTGTATTTCAAAACAGCTAGAAGAGAAAGTTTAGAATATTCTCAACATAAAGAAATGATAAATGTTTGAGGTGATGGATATCCCAATTACCCAGATATGGTCATTACATGTTGTGTGCTTTTGTCAAAATATCATGTATACCCCATAAATATATACAATTATAATGTATCCATTAAAATAAAAAATAAAAAAGTATTTATATAACATGTGTTTTTTATTAGGACAAATTTTGCCAACAGTGAAGATTTTGGGTCTCAGTTCACAATCAAGATTGAGGCTTCTTTAGGTTACAGAACATTCTTGATATTCATTTGGAAAATCTCAATAAGTTAAAAGGTAACCTTTTTTCCCCCTGAAAGACTGATATAAATCAAACTTTCTACAAGCATGGAAAACGTTGATCACATGGAAGCATTTCAAGGTCCAGTGATGATTCATGTGTTATTTTACTCTCTGTGTTCACACAGATGGTGTCAGTGTACACAGCTGTTATTTTTTTAGGACAAGAGGGAAGGTACCATCATCAGAACTCGGAATGAATTATTGTCGTCTTATGCATATACCCAGGAAGGTATTTATGTGTGAGATTCTGAACTAGGCTTTACATTATGCAGTAACACTGATGATGTGGGAATTCTGTCTTTTAATAGTTCTCTAAGTGATTCTGATAATAAGCCACATTAGTGGGTCTTCATGTTTGCTAAACTATATGTGAATTGACTCAATTCTGTAATACTTTTTTGGATATTTCAACATTAAATAACAGAATAAATTTACTTTCTCTACATCAGTGTTCTTAGAAACTAATTTCAAATGTAACCATTTGGGGGATATTTTAATGGGCAGGTATTTGTAAATCTCTTTATAGGATCAAGCAGTGTGTTCTCTATGCATTGATTAATATGCTAAAAATTAGTTGATATAGCATCTGTAGAAGTGGAATGAGTGACTTTCAAGAACCCAAGGTAAGACTAAAGTAAGCAAGGTGTTACTTCAATTCATAGGAATGATAGGTCAAGTAAGAAGAGTATTGAAATTGACCACTTGATTTAGTAAAGTGAAAGTGTTATTTAGAAAGAATAACAGAGAATCAAGATGGGGTGGTTGCTTGAAAGAGATATGCGGTCCAAGGACATAAATATATTTTTAAACGTGGGGATATATCATACAAATATGCTGGAAGAAGGATGCAATATAGGGAGGAAAATTGTTGACGTTCAAAATGGAGAAAATTGAAGGAACACTGTTCTTAAGAGTGGTAAAGAGCACGGAATCTAGTGCAACCTCTAGAGAGGTTGGCCATAGTTAGCAACACAGACAATCTGTGTATTTGAAGAGCAGATGGGACATTATTTATGAGGTTAGATTGAAGTAATGTCAACAGAGACTTAGCGACTAGTTGTCATTACTACGCTTATTTTAGGAGATAGCTGGGCTAGTGAATATTGTCACTACTTATGATATAGTTTTTTTTGTGTGTGTGTGTGAAGCCTTCTTTTCCTCTCTCTCTTCCCTCCCTCCCTCCCTTCCTTCTCCCCTATGTCTTTCCCTCCCTCTTTTATTCCATCTTCCTCCATCTTCCTTCCTTCTTTCCTTCCTTCCTCTCCTCTTCGTTAGTTTTATTCTTTCACACACAACTTCTCTCCTCTCCCCCACATCACCAATGCAAATGTAAACCCTGCTTACAACAAAAAACATATATCCTTCGTTATTTTCCCATGCTCATATAATCATATGCAAACACTTATAAATGGATACATGTATAGTATTTTTATTTTGTTTGCTGAATCATATTATTATACTGAAATGGCTGCCATTAATTGTTTTAAATATCTGTATTCCATATTTTTTGTTTGTTTAATGCCATTATAAATAATGTCACAAAAACATGCCATGCATCTGTCCTGATGTTCTAGGGCTCCAATTTCTATGGGGTAGCTTTTGAAGGGAGCAGTTGTGTTGAAAGATATTTTTACTTTCATTAGAGATTGCTAACTTTTGTTCCAAAAATATTATAAAATCCATATTTTCCCTATCAGTGTAAGAAAATACCCTTTTTTATTTTTGCTAGCTATAGCTACTATCACTTTTAAAACGTTTTTGTCAGTTTCATGAATATAAGGTGATATTTGTTTTTTATTTTGTATTTTTCTATTTATAGGTGAACTTCAGCACCCTATTATATTTGGCCACTTTAATGTACTGTTTTTTTTAAATTGCTGGTTTCTGTCATTTGCCCAGTTTGCTATTGGTTTGTCTCTTATTTATTAATTGCTTAGAGCACTCTTTCTCTTTTAAATATTAACTCTGTGTCCTCAAAATTATAAATATTTTTAAATGGTATATTTTCCCAAATTCTTAAACAATTTTGAAATTGTCAAATATGTTTATTTTGGATTTCAATTTTTAAGATTCTCCCATCCAGAGAATGTAGAAAGTCATCTCCTTTATTAACTGGAAAGTAAATATAAAGAAAATCTAGCTTTAGTTTTATATTAAATCTTTAATTCATTTGTATTTATTTTTGTTTATGGTATTAGCTATATGTATAATTTTATGATCTTCCAGATGTAAAACTAGTTTTGGCAAACTCATTTGTTTAATAAACTGTCCTTTTCCCATATATATCCCAAATTACTTATTTCTCTCTCAATTAATTTGTAAGATTGCTGAGGTTGGGGACCATGCTTTAATCAGCCTTATATTTTTATAATGTCTTGCAATTCTGGAACATAATAACTCATAACACCTATTTGTTGAATGAATAAACAAATTATCCTAAAATTTAATGAAATTACTAGTAACAATTATATTTTTAGGTAATTTTGTCCTGAACACTGGAATAAGGACATACAGAAAGGCATGTGGAGCAAAGGAAAAATGTGATGGAGTTTGTCCTTGTGGGGCTCACTCAGAGCCCCCAGGGACAGAAAATATTATTTCTTGTGTTCTTGCTCATCTACATTGTGACAATGGTAGGCAACATATTCATTGTTGTGATTGTGGTGGTCATCCCAACTTTGGATGCCCCATGTACTTCTTCCTTGGCTACTTATCATTTATGGGTGCTGTTCATTCTACTACAGTTACCCCAAATATGATTATAGACTTACTCTATGAGAAGAAAACCATTTCGTTCCAAGCTTGCATGACCCAGCTTTTTATAGGACACCTATTTGGGGGTGCTGAGATTTTACTCCTTGTTGTCATGGCCTACGATGGCTACGTGACCATCTGCAAACCCCTGCATTATTTGACCATCATGAACCAACGGGTTTGCATTCTACTGCTGCTGTTGGCCTGGGCTGGAGGTTTCTTGCATGCTGTAGTTAAACTTCTTTTTGTTTACAACCTTCCCTTCTGTGGCCCCAATGTCATTGACCATTTCATCTGTGACATGTACCCTTTATTAAAACTTGCCTGCACTGACACCTACGTTACTGGCCTCACTTTGGTTGCCAATGATGGGGCAATCTGTGTGGTCATCTTTATGCTCTTACTCTTCTCCTATGGGGTCATTCTGCACTCCCTGAAGAATCTTAGTCAGGAAGGGAGGCACAAAGCCTTATCCACCTGTGGCTCCCGTATCACTGTGGTGATCCTCTTCTTTGTCCCTTGTATTTTCATGTATGTGAGACCTCCTTTGACCTTACCCATTGATAAATCCTTGACTGTGTTTTACACTGTTATCACCCCTATGTTGAACCCTCTAATCTATACTTTAAGAAATGCAGAAATGAAAAATGCTATGAAGAAGCTCTGGACCAGAAAAAGAAAATGAGGTGGCAGACAAATGTATCATCTATTTTCAGTGAAGAGTTGCTCCCTCCAGGAAAGCCATTTGTGATTATTTAATGGCAGTGAAATTTTCCTCAGGTTTAATAACTAGTATGCAGTGAAAATCATTTATTACATGAATACTTGCAATAATCAAAATATATTTAGAAAATTTTAATAACTTATTGGAAAAATATATGTTCACTTTTTGTCTGTAGAATGGCTCTCGAGATGATAATTTTATGTTATTAATACTATAAATTTATTTAAGTTTATGAAAGTTTTTCTCATGTTTTTCTTTTAAATAAAGTTAATCCTTTTTTGGAATTAATAGTGCTCATTACAGATTTCAGAAGAATGAATTAAGAAATAAGACATAAAAATTTCATTTACTCCTCCCCACACAAATACAGACCACATTAATATTTGAAGTATATATTTTATTTTTGTATTTGTAAGATACTATTTATATATAATTTTGTTCATATTGCTAGCATATTAAGGTTGAAGAGGAATAATGCTTCCTTCAGTATTATTCATAAGGAGACAGTATACTAAAAGAATCTGAATGAAAAAGGGAGACATGCAGAAAAATAACTAAATCTTACTTATTTCTCCAATTGAGAAATCATATTAAGTCCTCAGGCGAAGCAGCTTGATTTGGTGCTACATTTATGTAAAAATGATCCATTGATCTTCCCAGATGTTTAGAATATCTGATAATACCTCTGCTATTTTCAATACTCCCTTCTCATGGCCTTCTAAAAAACAGCCAGGCTCTGCTTTTCATATGGAAAATTAGCATAATCCATAATCTATGAACTTCAAATATGCAATGCAGAGCCAGATAGTAAATATTTTGGAATACACCATTGTCAAGGAAGATAGACAGTTGTGGTGGTGCATGTCAGTGGTTCCAGCTGCTCAGGAGGCTCAGGTTGGAGGATTTTTTGAGCCCAGGAGGTCAAGACTGCAGTGAACCGTGATCATGCTACTGCACTCTAACGTGGGTGACAGAGCAACACTGAGAAAAAAAAAAGAAAGAAAAAGAAAAAAAGATGCTGGCAATATATGATGCTTCCATTCTTACTTTCTTTATTGATAGAATGCAGATTATTAGGTAAAAAAAGGACTAAAACATATTGTTTTGTTGGAAAGACACTTAATTCATAAAAATCCGTGTTAAAATTTCTTTTGAATCAGGCTTGAAATAAAATTTTATCTGCCCCTGACTACAGGTAGAAAACATGTAATCAAAGAAACTCATTGTTCCTGCTTCTCCTCTGTAGTCTGGATTCATGAGGGACTAAGGCTAGGGAAAAACATGTCAATTTCCCTGGTAAATCACACTATGTGAGTTCACTTTGTATTATTTTTATCCTTATTATTATTACATGGAGATTTCTTATATCATCCAAGCTCTTCCAAAACATAGCACCATTCTCCAAATAGTATTGAGCATTTGGTAGTACCAGAGTTTATATAACTAGGTCCTGCATTTTTGGACATGTAATTAATTTTCTAATTTGTATGGTTCTATTAAGTGATGAAATAAAAAAATCTTGGTTAATTGTCTGTTTATGTTTATTGGTCTGAAAGTTCCCCGAAGTCAGGGAAAGTTACTTCTCTTTGTGCTCTCTGTTCCTTGCACAATGTCTGACACATAGAACCCACTCCATAAACTTTGTTAATTACTTGTTTCCTTGAGTTCTTAATCTATTGGAGGCAGAATTTTTACTGATACATTCTGATAAACATTTTCCATATCAAAGATGCATATATGTTCATACCATTCTTTGATATTTGCTATAAACATTTACCTTACTATGTTATTGATGCTACAATTATGGATGTTTTTATATAGAAATGTTTTATCTTAACTTTTTTACTTCTTATTTTTTTCTGTCATATAACACCTCAGTAAATTCCATTTCCCTCTAGTGACTTTACACATTTTAACACCTTATTTTATTTATTTATTTTTCTTTTCAGATTTTGTTTTAGAATCAGAAGGCACATGTGCAAGTTTGTTACAAAGGTATGTTGCATGATGCTGAGGTTTGAAGTATGATTGCACCCACGCCCAGGTAGTGAGCATGGTACCCAGCAGGTAGTTTTTGAGCCCTTGCCCACCTCCCTCTCTCCTGCCTCCAGTCGTCCCCGTTAAAAAAATCACTTTACAAAAACATTTGTTTTCCAGCCAATGGAAAATTTATTTTTCTTTATCATAAGAAAATATTGAAGTCTAGTTTTCCTAAACAGGTAAAATAACCTGCCAATCTAATCCATTAATTATTTTCAATAGCAATTTGGAATTTATCCTTTTAGTATGTCAAATTCTTTACATCTGGAAGGTGCAATCTCAGGACACTTCTTCTGTTTCTTCTTTTCTTGTTTTTTGGTTTTTTTTTCACCAACACACTATCCCAGTGGTCAAGGATTTTAAATATTTAAATAGAGATAGTCTCCCCTAATTACTACTCTTTTTCAGCTTTCTTGCAATTTCTAAATATTTATTTTTCCTAATAAATCTTAGGGCTGTTTTGTAAAGCTTGAATACTTTTCATAAAATTATATTTAGGGTTTCATGACCTTATTTGTTTATTTTGAGCAAAATGGTGTATTATAATATCTCATTTTCCTACCTAGAATAAGACACTTATTGTGAAGTCTTGATCGATAAATCTCAATCAAAAAGTGGGCAAAGGACATGCACAGACATTTTTCAAAACAAGACATACATGCTGTCAACAAGCATATGAAAAAAGGTCAATATTAGTGATCATTAGAGAAATGCAAATCAAAACCACAGTGAGATACCATCTCACACCAGTCAGAATGGCTATTATTAAACAGTTAAAAAATTACAGGTGCTGGGGAGGTTTCAGAGAAAAAGGAATGCTTACACAGTGTTGATTGGGGTGTAAATTAGTTCAACCATTGTGGAAAACCATGTGGCGATTCCTCAACAAGACCTAAAAATGGAGTTACCATTTGGGCCAGCGACCCCATTACTGGTTATATACCCAAAAGAATATAAATCATTCTAACATAAAGACACATGCATGCACATGCCCATTGCAACACAGTTAATTGCAAAGACACAAAATCAACATAAAGGCCCATCATTGGTAGATTGGATAAAGAAAATGTGGTACATAGACAGCATGGAATACTATCCAGCCATAAAAAAGAATAAGACCATGTCCTTTGCAGAAACATGGATGGAGCCAGAGGCCATTATCCTTAGCAAATTAGCACAGGAACAGAAAACCAAACACCACATGGTCTCACTTCTAAGTGGGAGCTAAATGATGAGAACACACGAACACATAGAGAGGAACAACAGAGACGATGGAGGGTGGGAGGTGTGAGAGGATCACAGAAATACTGATGGGTACTAGGCTTAATACCTAGGTGAGGAAATAATCCATACAACGACCCCCTATGTCAGACTTCTAAAATGACACACCTCCATGACATCCCCATAACAAACCTTCACATGTACCACTGAACTTAAAGATTAAAAAAAGTTGTAAACATCTTCATAGTCTATATATACCTTGCCTTTTGACTTTTTCATTTAAAAAGGGAATTCTCTTATTTACATTTGATTAATATTTTCAATGACCTGACAAAAGAAGACTCAGCATCTTTTCCTGGCATTTCCTGGCACAGTCTTTAAAGCCATGGGCATAGGTCTGTATTCAGACACACATAGGCTTGTATCTGACTATATACAGGTTTGAATGTCATTATATAGGAGTCTGTATTTGACTGTGCACTCGTATCTGTATCCAGCAGCATTTATATCTGTATGACCATATATAGGTGTGTATCCAGTGATACTTGGGTCTGTATCTAACTGAACACAAAGTCTATATATGAACACACAGGTCTGTATGTGAAAACACAAAGATCAGTATTTGATTACTTTTATGATTGCATTTATATAAGTTTTGCATATGATATCACCCAGTTCTGTGTCTGTCTACACATGGGGCTATATCTTGCCATATACTGAGCTGCACTGGACCACATGTGTGTTTATATCTGCCCATACAGGCATTTATTTTGGGCCACTTACAGGTCTTTATCCAAGACACATGGGTTGTAGTATTATAGATATATGCTTGTTAGGAGGGAGGGTAAAGATTAAATTTTATAACAGTCAAAAAGTTTTTCAACACAGTTGTAAAATTATATACTTCCGCAAGGGACATATGAGAGTTCCAGTTATTCCGCATCCTCAGTAACAATTGGATTGGTTTTAATTTGCATTTCCTGGATGACTAAAGATATTGAGCATATAATTCTTGTCTGGTCTGTTGAACATTAAAAAAATCATGTGGCTTGTCTTGACTTGTAAAACTTCTTAATACATTCTAGATACAAGTTCTTATTCAGACATATGTATTGTAAGCATACCCACAATGTATGGCTCACTTTTTCATATTATTAACAGTTTTTATGAGCCAAAGTTTTTATTTTGATGAAGTTTAATTTATCAATTTTTTTTGTATCCAAGGTCTTTCGGATAGAATATTAACAAAGAAACTTCAGACTTAATCTGCAATAAAGACTAAATGGATATAATAAGTATTTACAGAACATTTCATCCAGTGGCTGCAGGAAACATTTTCTTTTCCTTAGCACACAAATCATTCTCAAGGATAGACCATATGTTAGGTTACAAAGCAAGTCCAAAAACGTTCAAAAAATTTGAAATAATATCAATTATCTTCTCTGACAACAATGAAATAAAACTAGAAATTAATAATGATAAATTTTGGAAACGATACTAGTACATGGAAATTAAACAAAATGCTCCTGAATGATCAGTGGGGTCCATGAAGAAATTAATTTTATGGTATTTCCTTTGTCTTTTTAAAGGGAGGGGCATTTGAAAGACAGTTCCTACTTTCAAATGGTTTTCTAGATTTATATCAATTACCTCTCAGCAGAAATATATCAGTGCAGAATCTTACTGCATTCTCGTGAATGTAGACTATTATAAAAATAAATTATACTGACTTAAAAAAAAGAAGAAAACTGATAAATTTCTTGAAACAAACAATGGAAACAAATATACCAAAATCTATCAAATACAGAGAAAGCATTACTCAGATGGAAGTTTATAGCTATAAGTGCTTACACCAAAAAAACCCCTTCAAATAAACAAGCGAACAAAGCATCTTAAAGGAGTAGAAAAGCAAGAGGAAATAAAGCCAAAAACTAGAGGAAAATAAATGATAAGGATCACAGCAGAAATAAATAAATAAAAATACAAAATATCAATGAAACAAAAGGTTTTTTTTTAAGTTAAACAAAATTGATAGAACTTAACCAGAGTAACTAAGGAAAAATATCCAAATAAATAAAATCAGAAATGAAAAAGGAGACATTAAAATTGATACTGCATATATTCGAAGGATCATTAGTGGCTACTATGAACAATTATATACCAATAAATTGGAAAATCTATAAGAAATGGACAAATTCCTAGATGCAAATAACCTACCAAGATTGAATGAGGAAGAAATCCAAAACCTGAGCAGCCTCGAAGTAAAGAAAAGCCCAGGAGCTGATAGCTTCACATCTGAATTCTTCTAAACATTTAAAGAAGAATTAATACCAATCCTACTCAAACTATTCTGAAGAATAGAGGGGTAAGGAATATTTTCAAACTTATTCTGAGGCCACTATTACCCAGATACTGAAATCAGACAAGGATATATCAACAACAACAACAACAAACAAAACTACAGGCCAATATCTCTGATGAATATTGAAGCAAAAACCCTCAACAAAATACTAGAAAACTGAATTCAACAATACATCATTCATCATGACCAAGTGGGATTTAGCCCTGGGATTTCAGCATACGTAAATCAATCAGTGTGATACATCATATCAACAGAGTGAAGGGTAAAAACCATATGATCATTTCAACTGATGCTGAAAACGTATTTGATAAAATTCAACATTTCATGATAAAGCCCTGAAAAAGCTGGGGGTAGAAGGAACATACCTCAACATAATAAAAGCTATATATGGGAGATCCACAGTTAGACTCATAGTGAATGGTGAAACATGGAAAACCTTTCTTCTCAGATCTGGAACACGAAGATGCCCACTATCCCCACTGTTATTCTGCATAGTACTGGAAGTCCTAGCTAGGGCAATTAGACAAAAGAAAGATATAAAGGGAATACAAATTGGAAAGGAAGAAGTCAAATTATCTTCGTTTGCTGATGATATGATCTTATATTTGGAATAACCACAATGAAACTGTTAGAA
The DNA here is from genome assembly GCF_028858775.2 of Pan troglodytes. Classification (NCBI taxonomy): domain Eukaryota; kingdom Metazoa; phylum Chordata; class Mammalia; order Primates; family Hominidae; genus Pan; species Pan troglodytes. The sequence continues at coordinate 56,651,572 of NC_072407.2, forward strand.
ATAATAAATTCCATAGTTTCAGGACACCAAATCAACATATAAAAGTCAGTAGAATGTCTATATTCCAACAGTGAGCAATGTGAAAAAGAACAAATAATCCCATTTAAAAAAGCAACACATTAAATTAAATACCTAGGAATTAATCCAAAAAGTGGAAGATCTCTATAATGAAAACTGTAAACACTGATTAAGGAAACTGAAGAGGACACACACAAAAAAGGGAAAATATTTGATGTTCATGGATTGGAAGAAACAATTTTGTTAAAATGTCCATACTACCCAAAGCAACCTACAGATTGAATACAATCCCTATCAAAATACCAATGACGTTCTTCACAAAAATAGAAAGAAAAACTATCCCAAAATATACATGGAATCACTAAAGATGCAGACTAGCCAAAGCTATCCTGAGCAAAAGAACCAAATTGGAGGAATCATGTCACCTGACTTCATATTATGCTACAGAGATATAGTAAGCAAAATGGGACAGTACTGGCCTAAAAACAGACACATAGACCGATGGAACAGAATGGAGAACCCAGAAACAAATCCACACACCCACAGTGAACTCATTTTCAACAAAGGTGCCAAGAACATATGCTGGGGAAAAGACAGTTTCTGCAACAAATAATGCTGGGAAAACTGGATGTCTGTATGCAGGAGAATGAAACTAGATCTCTATTTTTCTCTAAATACAAAAAAATATAATTAAAATGGATTAAATACTTAAATTTAAGACCTCCAAATATGAAACGACTACAAGATAACATTGGGGAAACTCTCTTGGACATTGGTCTGTGCAAAGATTTCTTGAGCAATATTTCCCTAGCACAGAAAGGCACAAGTAAAAACGGACAAATGGGATCACATCAAGTTAAAAAGCTTCCACACAGCAAAGGATACAACCAACAAAGTGAAGAGACAACTCATAGAATGGGTGAAGATATTTGCAAACTGCCCATCTGACAAAGAATTAATAATGACAATGTAGAAGGAACTCAAACAATTCTATAGGAAAACATCTGGCTGAGCATGATGGCTCACACCTGTAATCCTGGCATTTTGGGAGGCTGAGGTGGGAGGATCACCTGAGGCCAGGAGTTCAAGACCAGCTTGGCCAACATGGTGAAAACCCATCTCTACTAAAAATATAAAAATTATCCAGGCGTGGTGGAGCATGTCTGTAATCCCCGCTACACGGGAGGCTGATACAGGAGAATCACGTGAACCCAGGAGGCAGAGGTTGTGGTGGGCTGAGATCGTGCCATTGCACTCCAGCCTAGGCAAGAAGAGTGAAACTCCATCTAAAAAAAAAATCTAATAAGCCAATGAAAAAGTGAGCAAAATATTAGGGAATCCTAATACACTGTTGATGGGAATGTACATTAGTACAACTACTATAGAAAACAGTTTGAAGGTTTTTCAGAAAACTAAAAATTGAGCAACTATATGATCCAGTAATCCCTTTGCTCAATGTATACCTAAAAGAAAGGAAGTTAGTATATCAAAGAGCTATTGGCCTTCCCATGTTTGTTTCAGCACTATTCACAACAGCCAAAATTTGGAAGCAACCTATGTGTCCATTGACAGATAAATAGATAAAGAAAATGTGGTACCTATATATAATGGAGTACTATTCAGCCATTAAAAAGAATGAGATTCACTCATTTGCAACAACATGGATAAGACCAGAGGTCATTATATTATGTGAAGTAATCCAGGCAAAGAAAGACAAACATCATGATATCTAACTTATTTGTGGGATCTAAAATTCAAAACAATTTAACTTAGGGAAGTGGAGAATAGAAGGATGGTTACTAGAAGCTAGGAAGGGTAGCGGGGAGGTGAGAGGGTGGGAGATAAGGATAGTTAATGGGTACAAAAATAATCAGAAAGAGTGTATAAGACTTACTACTTGATAGCACAAAAGGGTGACTATGGTCGATAATATGTTAATTGTACATTTAAAAATAACTAAAAGAGTATAAGTGGATTGTTTGTAATGCAAAGGGTAAATGCTTGAGGGGATGGATACCCCAGTTTTCATGATATGATTATTATGCATTGCATGCCTGTATCCAAACATGTAATGTACCACATAAATATACAGAAGTACTATGCACCCACAAAAATTAAAAATTAAAATTTTAAAAAAGAATGTGTATTCTGCAGCTTTTGGGCACATTGTTCTCTTATGTAAATTGGTCAAATTTGTTAATGGTGTTGATTAAACCTCCCCTGCGCTCCCCTCCCCACGCCCTTCCCCATATCTTCCCCCTCCGTTTCCCCTCCCTTTCCCCACCCTTCCCTCTTCCACTTCCCCCTTCCTTCCCCCTTCCCTCTCCCCCTTCCCCCTTCCCTTCCACACACCTACAGTGAACTCATTTTCAACAAACGTGCCAAGAACATATGCTAGGGAAAAGACATATGCTAGGGAAAAGACATATGCTGGGGAAAAGTTTCTTCAACAAATAATGCTGGGAAAACTGTATGTCCATATGTAGGAGAATGAAACCAGATCTCTATTTTTCTCCAAATACAAAAATCTAATTAAAATGGATTAAAGACTTAAATTCCCCCTTCCCTTCCCCCTTCCCTTCCCCTTTACCTTCCCTTCTCTTCTCTCTTGCTATATTGCCCATGCTAAACTCAAACTCTTAGGCTGAAGTGATACTCCGACCTCAGCCTTCCAAGTAGCTAGGACAGAGAAACATGCCACCATATCCTTCTTTGTTCCTTGTTAGTTTTTTAAATGCTTTGAAGTACAGTTTTTGCCTTGTTTCAGATGAGACTTTGGACTTGGAGTTTGGGCTAATGCTGGAATGAATTAAGATTTCGAGGGACTGTTAGGAAGGCATAACTGTCTCTTTAAAATATGAAAGGGACATGAGATTTGGGAGGGGCCCAGGGTAGAATGATATGATTAGACTTTGTGTCCCCACCCAAATCTCATCTTGAATTGTAATCCCCATAATCCCCACATGTCTAGGGAGAGAAAATGTGGAGGTAATTGAATCATGGGGGTAGTTTCCCCCATGCTGTTCTCGTGATAGTGAGTTTTCATGAGATCTGATGGTTTTATAAAGGGGCTCTTTTCCCTTTGTTCAGCACTTAGCCTTCCTGCCGCCCTGTGAGGATGGTGCCTTTCTTTCCCTTTGCCTTCCGCCATAATTGTAAGTTTCCTGAGGCCTCCCAAGACATGCTGAATTGTGAGTCAATTAAACCTCTTTCCTTTATAAATTACCCAGTCTCAGGCAGTTCTTTATAGCAGTGTAAAAATGGACTGATACATTAAAGGATTGAATTAATGGACTAATTATCATTATGGTTGCATATGACACAGATTCAGGTTTTGATTAAAAACCTCTACTCCAACCTAAAACTGTACAACTATGATTACCTCTTTTTCTAAGTGTTAGAATCTCAACTTCAGTTCTGAGGCTCTCTGCCTGTAAGTCTCATGCTTCTAGGCACAGACTTTCTATCAACAAGGTTAGGTCCTCCTTGCTGAGGATGTGATTAGGTAAGAGAATCTGGGCCTGGTTTCCTCGTCATTCTGGCTTAAATATTACTTGCTTTACCTCAGTATTTCATAATGTAAAACATAATTTATTGTTCAATTTACTTCAGCATTTCTTTTTTCACATTACAAGATTTTCACGTTACTTGGCATTCAGTTACTCTTTCTTGACAAAAGCCAAGCCTTTTTCCTTGGCAAGAACCAAGTATTTTTCCCCTAGGGATTGTTCTCTAGAAGAAAAGTGTCCATTTGAATTTGTTCCAAATATTCTAATTAATCTATAAATGCCTTTTGGTCTTTTTAATTACAAATATTGATGATGTAAAAGTCATAGACTATGTGTACACATATAAATGGAAGATTTCTTTTCCTGATAGAATAACCTATGAGATAGATAGGTTAAACATTAAAATTTCTGCCCAAGCTACAGTATGTCTTCAACTGGTATCTAGTCCTCTAGATGGGTTGTTTTATTTCATCCACCTTTGTTTGTAAAAATTTGTAGAAGATCTCAATTTCCTGGAATGAGATTTGGGAGATATAGAGACATGCCTTTAATCAGAAAAGAAGTGGTCTTAGGAATATACTACTTGAATGACTGAAAGACTGAAGAGTTCTGCTTCTGCCCGTAAGAAAGCTTTGTCATTGGCTTTTTCACAGTTAAATCCCAGCATTTCCTTCTTAGCTATAGAGCTAAATAGCTGGGCACATGAATGTTATAAATCCTTGATCACAGTAAAATATTCATGGTTGCTTCACCATTATTGACAGAGAAGTTACAAATTCAAGAAACAAATTTTGGTGTTGACAAATTTTTTGTTTGCTTACTTGGGTCACCAGATAATGGGCGTGTCCAGGTTAATTTCCACTAATTAGGTCAATATTTATATAGTCATGCAAAGAAATTATCTCTGTTTTTCTATGAAGAAATTTTCCAGGGGATGTAAAATTTTAACTACCTTTGTACAGTAGTTCTAGCATTATGTTTAAGTGTCTATATTTTGGATATCTGCTCTGGATACCTTTATACTTTTCTGAAAGACTGAGATAATAGAAAGCCTGTGTGGAAATATGGAAATTGTCCCACTAGGAGATATTTCTAGATCCATGGACCAGCCATACATTTTTCACAAGTTTTAAGAACACAAATAGATGCATGAGATACCTTCAGTAACCCTCAGTGAAAGAAGCATTGCTTTTCTGGACCAAGGACAAGACCCAAGATGTGAGTTTTTGAAGCAATTGACAAGGGATACTCACTGAAACTTCCTGTAATGTTTTGAAATATAGCTAAAGTCTTAAATCTCACATGTTTTCATTGGAGGAATCTTAATTGGGAAAATTAAGCAAGCAAAACACAGACATTAATCAGAGTATACAAGTATATTTGGTTTTCATATACAGCCTTATAAGTGTTTATTTTCTAATTTTCCAAGTAACAGGAGAAACATGTTCCATGTTACACATAAAATAAGTAAACCAATAGATTTATAATCTAGTATGTAGAGTATTTTATTATGTGATACATTAACATAGGTATAGAATTATTTTTAGATATATTGGATTGGAAAATTTAAAATTGCAGACTATATCAAGTGTGTTAGAGTGTAAAGAATTCAATGCCTAATATGTTCTGGAAGCATGATATGGTCTTTTATGTGTGAATCTAAAAATTATCTCAGCATACACAAGTTCAGGAAAGTATTGAGTCTACTTTAGAGAATTTATTCATAACACTATTTAGATACCAAAAGTACTCAAAAATAGAATCTTTAGAGAGATTTACAAAACCGTATTGTTTTATAAATTTTATCTATAAGGGATTATTTTTGTTACTATGGGATTTTATCATTTGAAAAAGTCACGTTCTTAGGAAGCTTAAGTTTTTTTGTCTAGAAAAGTGTTAACTTAATTATTTATGTTGAGTGCCTAGTAATATTGTCTTTCAGTTTTTAAAGTATTAAATCTTTGATGACTTAAGCTAAAGAGGATAGTTTACATATCCTGGTTTTTACAAGTAAACATCTAAACTGCCCAAGAGAAGATTTATCCTGGTGAAATTTATCATTGATGATTAAAGAGTGAAAAGCAACTAAATCTTGCAGCAAGTAAGATGTGAAAAAAAGAGAATGGGCTATAGGTTTTATTATACCCTTGAGTTCTTCAACGGATGTGTCTTTGTTAGTCTATAACTTCAGCAATGACAGAACTCTAGAATCAGCTGGAAGTGGTAATGTGAATGAGACATGTGGAACGTTTATCACAAATGGCTTCTAAGGAAGCTCAAACTCTCTCTGCACACATCCTCCTCCACTGTCAGATCTATGTGAACGGAATCATCTCATCTACATTTGAGATTTAGTAATTCTGTAGTTTTCCTCAGCAGTGAATATCACAAAGTTTGGGTTTGTATTTCTACTTGTCCCATTGTTTTTTTTCTTTAAGTTTGTCCTTAACTGTCAGATCTAGAGACACTAAGAGATCAATGTTGTTTTTATTTTTCTTTTTGAATTGTCTTTTCTTTTCTTTTTTTTTTTTAAACTAGGATCCAGTCAATGTCTATTTGTTATGGCTATTCCCAAAGCCTCCTGAGTCACGCAGGGACCCACAGGAGGTTGTGCTTCCAGTATTTCCTCACTAAAATAAATTTTTCTGAAGATTTTTAGCAGAAAACTAGCCTCACTTTTTTTTTTTTTTTTTTTGAGATAGTCTCACTCGGTCACCCAAGCTGGAGGACAGTAGTGTGATCCTGGCTCACTGCAACCTCTGCCTCCTGGGTTCAAGTGATTCTCATGCCTCAGCCTCTTGAGTAGGTGGGATAGCAGGTGTGTACCACCATGCCCAGCTATTTTGTCTCACTTAATTATGAAATTAATCATCTTATTTCCTGTGAATATTAATGTATTTACTATAATTTCTCTTTTTTTCTGATTTGATCGCTTTTTCTTTCATTTTCTACCATTTAGCTCTCCTGCCGATGATCAGTTCAACTTTTTTTAACTAGAAGTCTGCTTGCTTCTCATTAAGGTATATTTCATTACAAAGAAAATCACTACTCATACATAATTAAATTTGTAATTCCTAAGACATACAATTTTATTGTGTGCCCCAAAAAGTTTTCCTGAATTATGAGTGTTTTATTCTTTTTAACCTAGACTATGTCTATAAATCTTTTCAAGTTGACAAAGATTCACATGATTTGTTCTATCTTCAAAGTGAAGCATTCAAGAACACTGATAATAACTATAATTTATCGAGTCCTTACTAGGTGCCAGCCAGTGTTCTAGGCACTTTACTTTCTTTTATAAATCAACAGTTATTTCACTTAATTTCAAAATTGCTGAAAATCAAGCAATTAAGAGGTAATGACTATTGGGATCCCCATTCTACAAATGATGAAAGTAAGGGTCAGAGAGCTTTAGTAAATGGCCCCAAGTCTCATAAAAAATGGTGTACATGAGGTTGTAGCTGAAGAAATGTGACTCCAGTGTCCACATTATTCACAACATGCTGCACTTTCCCTTTGAGGATGTCTTGGATCTTAAATAGGTGCATACTCAGTGAGAAGCTTATAGTCACTACTCACTGTAATAATAAAACCCATTGTCCCACAGACTACCATTTTTCATGTAACAGTCATGAGCTTTGAAAATTTTTATTTAATTATATATTTATAAAAAAAGAAAATTGTCAGCAGAATACCATAAACGAGAGATGCACTAATAGTTCTGTAGATAGTTGATTAGAAAGGATTCTGAATTTCTCAAATAATCCCATTGTTTTCCAGTGAGTAAACTGAGACAGACTTTAATTGCATTCAAAAAATGACTCAAATCCATGTCTTCTTACATGGAATTTGGAATTTCTCTTAGAGTATGCTTCTTCTTGGAATCTGATAGCTAAGATTCTATTTTTGAGTACTTTTGGTATCTAAATAGTGTTATGAATAAAACCATGTCCTACTGTTCTGTACCTCTTTCTACAGTGTCTATTTTCTCCTCTCTCACTACCTAGCTCATCTCAAGAATTCATGAAAAAAAAACCACGGCATATTTGGTAGTTGGTGATAGTCATGAGTTAGTTCACTTGAGTTCAAATTAATTAAAATTAAGATATAGTATGTAAGTGTTGAAAAAAATTGCGGTATAGGCAAAGATAAAATGGAGAGAATCACAGCTCTTTATAAGTTGGACAAGGAGTCAGACCAAGTAATCACTACAGGGAACAATGTGATAAATAATATAGCTATTTATACATTTCAGAGTCATGTCTTCTGACATTTAATGAAAGACTAATAAAGACTGAACATACTTTGAGGCATGAAGGAATGAAGGTCTAATAGTAGAAGGCCAGAGTACTGAGTGACATATTTCAGAAGATGTTATTCTTGGTGCTGCACAGATCATATTATAAAGATACCACACATACAAACACAAAGCACTAAATCTATGTCAATTATTTATTTAGAATTTGTTACCACCAGCAGAGAGGAAGTCATTTGAGACCAAGAACCTGTCGCCTATTCATCACAGCTGAATTCTGTGCCAAGAAAAATGTTTTAATAAGAAATTATAAAATGTATGAGTGGCTTTTGGGACTTTAACACTTCTTCTGTATAGAATATTCACTAAAACTTGGAGGTAGAAGCCTTTACCTGTCACAGAAATGAAAATCTTTGTGGAGAAATAGAATTGTCAAGGGAAGATGGACTCTTTGGATGAGAAACACAATAGAGACTTACTGCATGTTTATTGTGTGTAAATCACTATTGAGGATACAACAATGAAAAGGTGCTCTGCGACACAATTGATGTAAGCATGTTCCTGTTCACTATTTCATTACAGGTCTTGTTCTCCTGAGCTCTCACCTCTGATACAAGACTTAAAGAAGAGTAAATGAGGCAGAATAACAATATTACAGAATTTGTCCTCCTGGGCTTCTCTCAGGATCCTGATGTGCAAAATGCATTATTTGTCATGTTTTTACTCATATACATTGTGACTATGGTGGGGAACCTGCTCATTGTGGTGACTATTATTGCCAGTCCCTCTTTGGGCTCCCCAGTGTACTTCTTCCTTGCCTGCCTGTCATTTATAGATGCTGTGTATTCCACCACCATTTCTCCTGTATTGATTGTATACTTACTCTGTGATAAAAAGACTATTTCCTTCCCAGCTTGCATGGGTCAGCTATTTATAGAGCACTTGTTTGGTGGTACTGACGTCTTCCTTCTGGTGGTGATGGCCTATGATCGCTACGTGGCCATCTGTAAGCCACTGCGCTATTTGACCATCATGAATTGACAGGTTTGCATCCTTCTGTTGGTGGTGGCTGTGACTGGAGGTTTTCTGCATTCTGTGTTTCAAATTTTAGTTGTGTACAGTCTCCCTTTCTGTGGCCCCAATGTCATTTATCACTTTTTCTGTAACATATACCCCTTATTGGAACTGGCGTGCACTGACACCTACTTCATAGGCCTCGCTGTGGTTTTCAATGGTGGCGCAATCTGTACGGTCATCTTCGCCCTTCTACTAATCTCCCATGGGGTCATCCTAAACTCTCTTAAAACTTATAGTCAGGAAGGGAGACATAAAGCTCTGTTTATCTGCAGCTCCCACTTTACCATGGTTATCTTGTTTTTTGTTCCCTGTATTTTCATATATGTTAGACCCGTTTCAAACTTTCCTATTGATAAATTCCTGACTGTGTTTTATTCAGTTATCACACCCAAGTTGAATCCTTTTATATACACGTTGAGAAATTCAGAGATGAGAAATGCTATAGAAAAACTCTTGTGATACCAAAGTGGGAAGACAGGATTTAGATGCTCCAAGCTCAATTAAAAAGTCATCCTATCTTGGCATCTGTTTGAAGTTCAAGATCTCAACCTCTATAACCAGAACTGAGAGTGGATGGGGCTGCTTGGGTGCAGGTCCTATTGTGTACATTTTAAATTATGTATTTTCTCTATTACATATCTATTGAGAGAGGACATTTCTCCTGTATTCCCAGCACAGAGTGGAGAAAAGGAGGAATAGGTAATTAAAATAGATGCTCCTGTTCAAAAGGGAAGGCTATGGTGCTTCCTTCTGTGTAATTTATTTAAAGACTTTGTGGAATATACAAGCACCATATTCACAAATATCTTTGAAACTGCCCCTTCTCAGACTTGAGCTGAAACTCTATGTGCAGTCAGATAATACTCTTAAGAACCTTGGAATTATATTTGTCTAGTTTAAGGTACTTACGTGACCCACCATTAAATTTTTCTGAAGTTTATTCATAGTGTCTTTACACCCACAAGTTCAGAATGACTTTTATTTGGATGACCCATCTTACTTTTAGAGTACTTAGCTCTTTGCAGAGACTGGAAAGGGAAACCATTTTCATCTTTGACACCCGCAAGTTCTGACTCTTTTATGTTTCTTGTAAATTCTGTCTGAAAATATAACAGTTAATCTTTTAAGTAGTATTATTTTAAAAATCTGACTTATTATAACATACAATGCTATAATAAACAGCTGTAACTTTCAATATTCTATTTGGAAATTTTAGTCGTATCCACCTATTCATTTAAGTACATTTTTTATTTTCTACCTTACTATAGGTAACAGAATTACTAAACAGTTATGTCTATTTTCAGCCTTTACTTACAATATCATGGAGGCCCTTGGTTTTATATACTACAGCCAGTTCCAAACACTTTAAATTGTTGTTATGGAAACACCACACTTTAAGGTGCCACTTCTTATTCTTGTCACAGTTTTTTTGATTTCAAACAACCTTCATTTTATTTTATCTCAAAATTTTGTGAGTCAGGAATTCAGGCAGTTGTTGGCTGGGTGTTTCTTCTGTTTTGTGTGGCAAGGACTGAAGTCACTGTCTTATTCAGCTGATAACTGAGTTTTATGTAAACGCAGGATAACTTAATGCACATTTAAAGCATATTGGAAGGGATGACCTCAAGAGATGCATTGGGTCCTCTTCCTATCCCTTTAGATGAAGGAACACAAGATCACTCCAAAGAATAGTCTAGCTTTTTACATCGTGCTCAGAGATCCCAGTGGTAGAAAGTAGATGGGTCCGGCCAGCTAAGGGCTGTGTCCGGAACTGACACAATGTCACTTGCATCATATTCTATTTGTCATAGTGATCACATGACCACCCAGATTTGAGGTTTTACAGAAATAGAAGATAACCTTTGATGCGGAAGTTTCAAAGTCACCTTGCAGATCAGCATGCAGGAAAATTGTCCACATCTCAAAAAGAGCATATTGTAGTTTTATTCATTTTAAGTTAGATCCATAAATCATCTTGAACTAACAACATCTGAGCAACATTGGGTTTTCTAATTCCTGAATATAGTATATCTGTTAGGTATTTAAAATGTTTATTTTTGAAGAGTTTTGCAGTTGTTATTCATGTAGGGATCTTCCTTATCTATTCATAAGTATTTATGTTTTCAGATTTCATCACAGATTTTTAATTAAAAAATCCATTTGTCATTGTTGCTAGTATGTATGTAAAGGAAATTGAACTTTTTATTTGACATTTTAGTCCTATAAACTTGAAAATTTACTTCTTATTCCTACAAAGTTATTCTTTAGGGTTTTCTCTAACACTATCATGTTATCTGCAAGTAAGTGTACCTCATTACTTGGAAAGAGATGGGATGTTTCAGTTTCTTTTTGTGTCATGTTTAGAAGGTTGTTCTTTACATACATTTTACCTAATTCATCTAAGCTGTCAAACTAATTGAAATAATGTATTTCAGAACAATCCTTTTCTAACCTTTTAAGTCTAAAAGATCTATGGGGTGATTATTTGTTTTATGATTTCTGATATTGGTAATTTGAATTTGTCTTTCCTTTGATAACTCTTGCTGGCAATTTATCAATTTCATTACCAACTTGTGGCTATTTTCATTTTCTCTATTTTATGTTTTCCATTTTATTGCTTTTGATCTTATATTTATGTCCTTTCATTTACTTACCTTGCCTTTTATTTACTGTTCTTGTTCTAGCTTCTTAAGGTGAAGGCTCAGATTCCTGCTTGTAAATATTTATTTTAAATGTAAGCTTTTATAGCTATACATGTTACTTTAAGTACTGTTTTGATCGCACCTCAAACATTTTGATGTTTTTTGTTATTGCTGAGTTCTAAATATTTGCTTATTTACGTTATACTTTTTTCTTTGATTCATAGGTTCACTAAATATTTATTGGCATGCTTCCCAATATTTGAAGCATACTCTAGATATATTTATGAGTTATTTGTTTATACAAAGGAAATTATTTCAAAATTTAGTGATTCAAACAATATGTACTCATTCTCAATTTCTGTAGGTCAGGAAACTAAGGATGGCTTAGGTTCCCATGCTTCAAGGTCTCTCACAAAACTGTAATCAAGGTGATGGTTGGGGCTACCATCTCATATGAAAGCTTGGCTGAGGAAGGATCCTCTTCCACTCTGGTATTGGGATATAGGTCCTATTTTTATATTAGTTCTTCATCTTGAAATCATAATTTAGACAACAGTATCATTGATCATATCTGATATTTCTGCAGAATAAAAATATTTTTGTGCATGTTTTAGCACTTACCAGTAAGACAGCACAGCACGTATAGACATGCTCTTTGAATTTTAGCAGTAATACATATTACATTTGGGGTGATGTGTTTAATCCATTTACTAGCTAAGTTGAAAATGACTAACTTTTAGTGTAGCCTGTTATGTGATAAAGACTTTAGCTATCTCAGATAGGTATTTATGGGACTCTTTAAGACTCTTATGACACAAAGATCAAACATTTAGCTCAACATATGATGAGATGAAGGTGTTCAATAGATCCAATGGTAAGCCAAGTCATGGAAATAACAGTGGAAGCCCTTAAATACTGCTTCCTTGTTGGAATAAAAATTTCTTTATTGTAGAAACAGTTATTGGATTGATATTAGAATATAATTAAAATATTGAGTTAATGGATGTATTAGTCCGTTTTCACACTGCTGATAATGACATGCCCAAGACTGGGAAGAAATAGAGGTTTAATTATACTTACAGTTCCACAGGGCTTGAAAGGCCTCAGAGTCATGGTGGGAGGTGCAAGGCACTTCTTACATGGCAGTGGCAAGAGAAAAATGAGGAAGATACAATTCAAGTTGAGATTTGGGTGGGGACACAGCCAAACCATATCAATGGACTACTGATCATTATGGTTATATCTGACTTAGATACAGGTCTTGATCAAAAGCCTCAAAAGCCTGTACTCTAACTAAAACTGCAGCACTATGATTATCTATTTTTCCATGAATCAGAATGTCAACTTCCGTTCTTAGGCTCTCTGCCTCTGAGCCTCAGGGCTTCTTGGGCACAGACTTTCTAACAGGAAGGGTAAGACCCTCCTCACTGGGAGCATTTTTAGCAAAGAGAACCTGGGGCTGGTTCTCCGTTAATTCTGGCTGAAATATTACTTGCCTTACCTAAATATTTCATAACATGCATCTCATAACTTATTATTCAATTCACTTTAAAATTATTCTTTTCATATTGCAGGCATTTCACATTACTTGTCATTTAGCTACTTTTCCTTAGCAAGAACCAAATCTTTTTTCTCTAGGAATTTTGTAAGAAAAAAGTATACAGAGAGGTTATTTCATTTGAAGTTGTTCCAAATATTCTAATTAACTAATCTATAGTGACGTTACTCTCTCTTTCTAAAATATTGTTGATGTAAAGGTTATAGACTGTGTCTACAGACATAAATGGAAGAATTATTTTTCTGATAGAGCAGCCCAGGAGATATCAAAAAAGTTAAATTTCTGCCCAAGGTAGAGTATGTCTTCAGGTGGTATCTAGTCCTTTAGGTGTAATATTTTCTTGCAATGTCTACCATTGCTTGTAAAAATGAGTGAAAGTTCTCAATTTCCTGGGATGAGATTGGGGAGATATAGAGACATGCTTTTACTTAGGAAAGAAGTGGTCTTAGGGATATGCTAGTTGAATGACTGAAAGACTGAAGAGTTTGGCTTCTGCCTGTGGGAAAGCTCTGTCACTGGATTCTCCATGAAGTTAAATCTCAGCATTGTCCTTGTTAGGTACAAAGCTTAATAGCTGGGCACATGAATGTTATAAATCCTCAATGACAGTAAAGTACCTGTGGTTGCTTCATCATAATTGAGAAAATATTCAAGTAACAAATATAAGTGTTGCTACTTGTGTCATATAAAATGGTGTTGTCCAGGTTAATTTCCACTAATTAGTTCCACTTTTACATAGTCAAGCAGAGACAGTCTCTTTGTTTTTCTTTGAAGGCATTTTCCAGCAGGTGAGAATATTCAATTACCTTTCACAGTAAATATTGTCGTTATCTTAAAGCATTATTATAGTTTGGTCATCTGCTTTGGATAGTGCTATACTTCTCTAAAGACTAAGATAATGAGAAGCCTGCATGGAACTGTGGAAACTGTAGCCACTAGGAACTAGTTCTATATCCATGGATCAGCCATGTATATTCCTGTGTTTCATGAGGACACATAGAGGCATGAGGTATCTATGGCAATCCTCAGTGAAAGAAGCACTGCTTTTCTGGACCAAGATGTGAGTATTTGAAACCATTGACAAGAGATAATTCATTAAAAATTCCTGTGATATGTTGAAATGTAGCTATTATCTTAAAAACCAATGGTTTTATTTGATAAATTCTAATTGGAAAAATTAAGCTAGCACACATGGAAATTTATCAGTGTATACAATGTATATTTGGTTTTAATATACAGCCTAATTGTATGTTTCCATTTGTCAAATAAGAAGAAAACATGTTCCATATTACACCTAATAATAAATGAACCAATAGATGTGTAATCTTAGTGTTTGTGATATTATATTTTATATGATATATTAATAAATGTGTACAATTACTTTCAGATATATTTGATTAGAGAATTTAAAATTCTGGATCATGTCAAGTTTGTTGAAGTGTAAATGAACAAATGTCTGTTATGTTCTGGAAGCATAATACAGGATTTTACTTATGAATCTAAAAATTATTTCAGCAAACATACTAATAGATACATATGGTCAGGAAGGTACCTAGTCAGCTGTCATTTAAATAGATTTATAAAACTGTGACTGTGAAACATAATATTATAGATGTTTTTGTGTTATTACAGAATTTTATCTTTTGAAAATGGCATGAACTTAGGAAATTATATTAAATAATTTTTTTCTAGAAAATCGTCAACTTAGCAGTTTACATTGAAAGCCTAGTAATGCTATGTTTCAGCTTTTAAAGTATTATGTTTTTAATTATTTAAACTATAAAGGATAATTTTATACCCTAGTTTTACAAGTAAACATTTAAATTGCCAAATAGAATTTTCCTGTTGAATGTAGTTTTGATGGTGAAAGGGGGAAAACACACTAAACTTTGCAGCAAGCAAGATGTAAAAAAAAAAAAAAAAAAAAACCAGAATTGGCTATAGGCTACTTTATTCTCTTGTGTTCTTCAGCATGTGCATCTCTATAAGTCTATAGCTTCAACAGTGCCAGAACGCTTTATCAGCTGGAAGTGGTAACATGAATGAGACATGTGTAAAGTGCATCACAGCTGGCTTCTAGAGACAGCTCAGACTCTCTCTGCACACGTCCTCTTCCACTGCCAGATTTATGTAAATGGAATCATCCTGTCTACATTCGAGGTTTAGTAATTCTGCAGTTTTCCTCAGCAGTGAATAATCACAAAGTCTGGGTTTTTATCTCAACTTGTCCCATTGTTCTCTATAATTTAAGTTTGTCCTTAACCATCAGATGGAGAGACTTTGATAAATCAATGTGTTTTGTTTTTCTTCTGAGTTTTCTTTTCTTTTCTTTTTGGTGTTTATTAGGATTTGCTCTGTGTTTGTTTGGCTACCCCAAGAAGCCTCCTGAGTCTCCTCAGGGACCACAGCGGGTTGTGCTTCCAGTATTTCCTCACTCTCTGAAGATTTTTAGAAGAACACTAGACTCAGTTATCACATTAATCTTTTTCTTCTTATTACCCATGGACATTAAGTTATTATTGTAATTACTCTGTTTTCTGATTTGATCCCTTTTTCTTTCATTTTTTTAAACCATTTAGCTCTCTGTCAGATGATGGGTCCAAATTTTCTACTATAATTCTGCCTGATATTGTCAAGATACTTTCCATCACAGATAAAATCACTACTCATACATAATTAAATGGATAATACCTAAGACATACAAGACATAAAATTATATTGTGTCCCCAAAAGCTTTTCCTGAATTATATGTGTCTTCTATTATTTTTTCCTCTGGACGATGTCTATAAATCTTTTCAAATTGACAAAGATGCAGATGATTTGTTTTTTTTTTAATTATACTTTAAGTTTTAGGGTACATGTGCACAACGTGCAGGTTTGTTACATATGTATACATGTGCCGTGTTGGTGTGCTGCACCCATTAACTTGTCATTTAATATTAGGTATATCTCCTAATGCTATCCTTCCCCCCTCCCCCACCCCACAACAGGCCCCAGTGTGTGATGTTCCCCTTCCTGTGTCCATGTGTTCTCATTGTTCAATTCCCACCTATGAGTGAGAACATGCAGTGTTTGGTTTTTTGTCCTTGCGATAGTTTGCTGAGAATGATGGTTTCCAGTTTCATCCATGTTCCTACAAAAGACATGAACTCATCATTTTTTATGGCTGCATAGTATTCCATGGTGTATATGTGCCACATTTTTTTAAATCTAGTCTATCATTGTTGGACATTTGGGTTGGTTCCAAGTCTTTGCTATTGTGAATAGTGCCACAATAAACATAGGTGTGCATGTGTCTTTATAGCAGCATGATTTGTTTTGATCCAGTGTTCACAGTGAAGCATTCAGGAACACAAGTATTAGCTGTCTTTTACTGGGCCTTTACCAGGTGCCAGCCAGTGTTCTAGGAAACTTTACTTTGTTGTAATAAAAGAACTCTAGATGTTTCAAATGAAAATGAGCCATAGAGCAGTTTAGTAAGTGGCCCAAAATCATATAGTAAGTGGTGAAACTGGGCTTGTAGCTGAGGCAGTGTGGCTCCTTTGTCCCCATTATTTGCCACATGCTACACTTTGTTTCCAAGGATTTCTTGAATCTTAAATAGGCACATATTGAGTGGGAAACTTGTGGTCATAATTTACTCACTCTAATCATGAAACATCTACCACTGACTACCGTTATTCATGTAACAGTTATGAGCTTGGAAACTGCTATTTAATTATAAATATATGAAAAATGAAAGAGTCAGAAGAATATAATAAGGGAGGGGTGCACTAATAGTTTTTTAGGTGGTTGACTGGAAAGGATTCTCAGTTCATCTAATTCAATCACATTGTTTTCCAGTGAGCAAACTGAGACAGACATGTAAATTCATACAGACAATGACTCAAATTGATGTCACCTTACAGTGAACGTGGACTTTCTCTTTCAGTATGCTGTTTTGGAATCTGGACACTAAGGTTCTATTTTTGAATACTCTTGGTATCTAAATAGTGTTAAAAATAAAACAGTGTCCTCTGTTCTGTACCTTTTTGTACGGTGTCTATTTTCTCCTCTCTCACTATCTAGTTCACCCCAAGAAATCAGAAAAAAAAACTCACAGCTAATGTGGCAGTTGGTGATAGCCATCAGTTAGTTTTCTTGAGTTCAAAATTTGTTGGTGAAAATCAGGATACTGTATGTAAATATGATTAAAAAATTGTGGAATAGGCAAGAATAAGATGCAGAGATGTGCAGCTCCTTATAAGGCAACAGAGGGTCAGACCAAGTAATTGCTACAGGGAATAATGTGATAAATAATACTTTACTATTTATTCAGGTTAATGTCCAGTCTCTTGACATTTAATGAGTTATTCATAAAGACTGAACATCTTTCGAGGCATGAAGGACTGAATGTGTAACTGTGGAATGCCACAGTACTGAGTGAGATATTTCAGAAGATATTACTTTTGATGCTACACAGATCATAAAGATACTACAACAACTACAAACTCAAAGCACTGAATATGCACGAATTTATTTATTTAGAGTCTATTACCACCATGAGAAAGTAACATTCTTGAGACAAATAATCTGTTGCCTATTCATCATAGCTGACTTCTGTGCCAAGAAATATGTTTTAGATAAGGAGTTATGAAATATATGAATGGCTGTTTTGCCTTTAACTCTTCTTCTGTACAGAATATTCACTAAAACTTAGAGGCAGAAGCTGTTACCTGTAGGCTGAAACGAAAATCTTTGAGGAGATGAGGAACTCAATAGAGACTTACAAAATGTTTATCATGTGTGTAAGTCACTATTGAGGATACAATGATGAAGAAGTGCTCTGTGACATCATGGATGTGTTCATATTCCTGTTCAGTATTTTGTTACAGGTGCTGTTCTCCTGAGCTCTTTACTCTGATACAAGCCTCAGAGAATAGAAAATGAGACTGAGTAGCAATGTTACAGCATTTGTCCTCCTAGACCTTACTCAGGATCCTGATGTGTAAAATGCATTATTTGTCATACGTTTACTCACATACATTATGACTATGGTGGGGAACCTGCCCATTGTGGTGACTATTATTGCCACCCCCACCTTAGGCTCCGCAGTGTACTTCTTTATTGCCTGCTTGTCATTTATAGATGCTGTGTATTCCACCACCATTTCTCCCAAATTGATTGTAAGCTATCTCCATGATAAAAAGACTATCTCCTTCCAAGCTTGCATGGGTCAGCCATTTTATAGACCACTTAGTTGGTGGTGCTGAGGCCTTCATTCTGTTGGTGATGGCCTATAATCGCTATGTAGACATCTGTAAGCCACTGCACTATTTCACCATCACGAATTGACAGGTTTGCATCCTTCTGTTGATGGTGGCTGTCACTGCTGGTTTTGTGCATTCTGTGTTTCAAATTTTAGTTGCGTACAGTCTCCTTTTCTGTGGTCCCAATATCATTGACCACTTTTTCTGTGACATGTACCCATTATTGGAACAGGCACACACTGACACCTACTTTATAGGCCTCACTGTGGTTGCCAGTGGTGGAGGAATCTCTATGGTCGTGTTCATCCTTCTACTAATCTCCTGTGGGGTCGTCCTAATCTCCCTTAAAACTTATAGTCAGGAAGGGAGGCATAAAGCCCTGTCTACCTGCAGCTCCCACATTACCGTGGTTGTCCTGTTTTTTGTTCCCTGTATTTTCCTGTATGTTAGACCTGTTTCAAACTTTCCTATTAATAAATTCATTACTGTGTTTTATACAGTTATCACACCCATGTTGAATCCATTAATATACACATTGAGAAACTGAGAGATGAAAAATGTTGTAGAAAACCTCTGGTGTAAATATTAACTCTAGATAGAATAAGAGGGTACATTTTCATGTAGGTACAGGGTAATGCAGGTAAAGCCTTTCCAGCGAGTTTGTTAGACCTGTAATGGCAATTCAGGGATCCTAGATTGGGAAAGCGGGATTCAGGAGCTCCCAGGTCAGTTAACATCTTGTCCCATCATGAGCTCAATTTGACATCCAGGATGTCAAATTCTATATCCAGAGTGAGTGTGGACAAAGCTCTTGGGGTACAATTTCCAATGCACAGCTCTTTTATTCTGGTTCTCTATTTTCAGGTCTATGGACTAGAGACAGGGTTTTTCTTTCTGATTCTCAGCATACAATGGAGGAAGAGGAGTAAATAACCAAAAATAGACACTACTGTTTACAAGAAAATGCTAAGGTGCTTCCTTCAATGCAATTTCCTTAAAAACATTGTAATATTTCTGTGTTTTTTAAATTGTCATTTAAAACATTATACAAGAGCCACACTCACAAATATCTTTGCAACTGACTCTTCTTGGGTTGGAGCTGAGAGTCTGTGTGTGTGCAGTGGGATAATTCCCATAGGAGTCTTAGAATTATTTTTGTTTCTTTGGTAGGGTTTATGAAACACACTTTAAAATCTTTCTGAAGTCTTCTCAAAGAAACTTCCACTGACAACTTTGACATGACTTTTATTTCTGACACTTAAAGCATGTGGCATTGTCTTTAATATTAGAAGCTGGGCGACATTATTAACATTGAGAGTCTTTAGATCTTTGGAGAGACAGGAAAGGGAAACCAGTTTTATTTTTGGAACCAGCAAGTTTGGGCTGTTTTCTTTTTCTTTCTTTTTTTTTAATTTTAGCAGTATATTTTATTTAACCCAATATATCCTAAATATTTTGATTTCAATATGTATTCAGTATAGAAATTAAGATTCTGTACATTCTTTTGTTTTCTTTTTTCTTTTTATAAAATTTTATTATTATTATACTTTTAAGTTTTAGGGTACATGTGCACAATGTGCAGGTTTGTTACATAGGTATACATGCGCCATGGTGGTGTGCTGCACCCATTAACTCGTGATTTAGCATAAGGTATATCTCCTAATGCTATCCCTCCCCCCTCCCCACACCCCACAACAGTCCCCGGTGTGTGATGCTCCCCTTCCTGTGTCCATGTGTTCTCATTGTTCAATTCTCACCTATGAGTGAGAACATGCAATGTTTGGTTTTTTCTCCTTGCGATAGTTTGCTGAGAATTATGGTTTCCAATTTCATCCATGTCCCTACAAAGGACATGAACTCATCCTTTTTTATGGCTGCATAGTATTCCATTGTGTATATCTGCCACCTTTTCTTAATCCAGTCTATCATTGTTGGACATTTGGGTTGGTTCGAAGTCTTTGCTATTGTGAATAGTACCACAATAAACATACGTGTGCATGTATCTTCATAGCAGCATGATTTATAATCCTTTGGGTATATACCCAGTAATGGGATGGTGGAGTCAAATGGTATTTCTAGTTCTAGACCCCTGAGGAACTGCCACACTGACTTCCCCAATGGTTGAACTACATTACAGTCCCACCAACAGTGTAAAAGTGTTCCTATTTCTCCACATCCTCTCCAGCAGCTGTTGTTTCCTGACTTTTTAATGATCGCCATTGTAACTGGTGTGAGACGGTATCTCATTGTGGTTTTCGTTTGCATTTCTCTGATGGCCAGTGATGATGAGCATTTTTTCATGTGTCTTTTGGCTGCTTAAATGTCTTCTTTTGAGAAGTGGCTGTTCATATCCTTCACCCACTTTTTGATGGGGTTGTTTGATTTTTCTTGTAAATTTGTGTGAGTTCATTGTAGATTCTGGATACTAGCCCTTTGTCAGATGAGTAGGTTGCAAAAATGTTCTCCCACTTTGTAGGTTGCCTGTTCATTCTGAGGGTAGTTTCTTTTGCTGTGCAGAAGCTCTTTAGTTTAATTAGATCCCATTTGTCAATTTTGGCTTTTGTTGCCATTGCTTTTGGTGTTTTAGACATGAAGTCCTTGCCCATGCCTATGTCCTGAATGGTAATGCCTAGGTTTTCTTCTAGGGTTTTTATGGTTTTAGGTCTAACATTTAAGTCTTTAATCCATCTTGAATTAATTTTTGTATAAGGTGTAAAAAAGTGATCCAGTTTCAGCTTTCTCCATACGGCTAGCCAGTTTCCCAGAACCATTTATTAAATAGGGACTCATTTCCCTATTGCTTGTTTTCATCAGGTTTGTCAAAGATCAGATGGTTGTAGATATGCGGCAATATTTCTGAGGGCTCTGTCCTGTTCCATTGACCTGTATCTCTGTTTTGGTACCAGTACCATGCTCTTTTGGTTACTGTAGCCTTGTAGTATAGTTTGAAGTCAGGTAGCTTGATGCTTATGGCCTTTGTTGTTTTGGCTTAGGATTGACTTGGAAATGCGGGCTCTTTTTTGGTTCCACATGAACTTTAAAGTAGTTTTTTCCAATTCTCTGAGAAGGTCATTGGTAGCTTGATAGGGATGGCATTGAATCTATCAATTATCTTGGGCAGTATGGCTATTTTCATGATATTGATTCTTCCTACCCATGAGCATGGAATTTTCTTCCATTTGTTTGTATCCTCTTTTATTTCATTGAGCAGTCGTTTGTAGTTCTCCTTGAAGAGGTCCTTCACATCCCTTGTAAGTTGGATTCCTAGGTATTTTCTTCTCTTTGAAGCAATTGTGAATGGGAGTTCACTCATGATTTGGCTCTCTGTTTGTCTGTTATTGGTGTATAAGAATGCTTGTGATTTTTGTTCATTGATTTTGTATCCTGAGACTTTGCTGAAGTTGCTTATCAGTTTAAAGAGATTTTGGGCTGAGACAATGGAGTTTTCTATATATACAACCATGTCATCTGCAAACAGGGACCATTTGACTTCCTCTTTTCCTAGTTGAATACACTTTATTTCCTTCTCCTGTCTGATTGCCCTGACCAGAACTTCCAACACTATGTTGAATAGGAGTGGTGAGAGAGGGCATGCCTGTCTTGTTCCAGTTTTCAAAGGGAATGCTTCCAGTTTTTGCCCATTCAGTATGATATTGGCTGTGGGTTTGTCATATATGGCTCTTATTATTTTGAGATATGTCCCATCAGTACCTAATTTATTGAGAGTGTTTAGCATGAAGGTTGTTGAATTTCGTCAAAGGCCTTTTCCGCATATTGAGATAATCATGTGGTTTTTGTCTTTGGTTCTGTTTGTATGCTGGATTACATTTATTGATTTAGATATGTTGACTCAGCCTTGTACCCCAGGGATGAAGACCACTTGATCATGGTGGATAAGTTTTTTGATGTGCTGCTGGATTTGGTTTGCCAGTATTTTATTGAGGATTTTTGCATCAATGTTCATCAAAGATATTGGACTAAAATTCTCTTTTTTGGTTGTGTCTCTGCCAGGCTTTGGTATCAGGATGATGCTGGCCTCATAAAATGAGTTAGGGAGGATTCCCTCTTTTTCTATTGATTGGAATAGTTTCAGAAGGAATGGTACCAGCTCCTCCTTATACCTCTGGTAGAATTCGGCTGTGAATCCATCTGGTCCTTGACTTTTTTTGGTTGGTAAGTTATTGATTATTGCCACAATTTCAGATCCTGTTATTGGTCTATTCAGAGATTCAACTTCTTCCTGGTTTAGTCTTGGGATGATGTATGTGTCAAGGAATTTATCCATTCCTTCTAGATTTTCTAGTTTATTTTCATAGAGGTGTTTGAGGTATTCTGTGATGTTAGTTTGTATTTCTGTGGGATTGGTGGTGATATCCCCTTTCTCATTTTTTATTGCATCTATTTGATTCTTCTCTCTTTTCTTCTTTATTAGTCTTGCTAGCGGTCTATCTATTTTGTTGATGTTTTCAAAAAACCGGCTACTGGATTCATTAATTTTTTGAAGGGTTTTTTGTGTCTCTATTTCCTTCAGATCTGCTCTGATTTTAGTTATTTCTTGCCTTCTGCTAGCTTTTGAATGTGTTTGCTTTTCTACTTCTTTTAATTGTGATGTTAGGGTGTCAATTTTGTATCCTTTCTGCTTTCTTTTGTGGGCTTTTAGTGCTATAAATTTCCCTCTACACACTGCTTTGAATGCGTCCCAGAGATTCTGGTATGTTGTGTCTTTGTTTTCACTGGTTTCCAAGAACATCTTTATTTCTGCCTTCATTTTGTTATGTACCCAGTAGTCTTCCAGGAGCAGGTTGTTCAGTTTCCATGTAGTTGAGCCATTTTGAGTGAGTTTCTTAATCCTGAGTTCTAGTTTGATTGCACTGTGGTCTGAGAGACAGTTTTTATAATTTCTGTTCTTTTACATTTGCTGAGGAGTGCTTTACTTCCAAGTATGTGGTCAATTTTGGAATAGTTGTGGTGTGGTGCTGAAAAGAATGTATATTCTGTTGATTTGGGGTGGAGAGTTCTGTAGATGTCTATTAGGTCCGCTTGGTGCAGAGCTGAGTTCAATTCCTGGGTATCCTTGTTAACTTTCTGTCTCGTTGATCTGTCTAATGTTGACAGTGGGGTGTTAAAGTCTCCCATTATTATTGTGTGGGAGTCTAAGTCTCTTTGTAGGTCCCTCAGGACTTGCTTTATGAATCTGGTGTTCCTGTATTGGGTGCATATATATTTAGGATGGTTAGCTCTTCTTGTTGAACTGATCCCTTAACCTTTATGTAATGGCCTTCTTTGTCTCTTTTGATCTTTGTTGGTTTAAAGTCTGTTTTATCAGAGACTAGGATTGCAACCCCTGCCTTTTTTTGTTTTCCATTTGCTTGGTAGATCTTCCTCCATCCCTTAATTTTGAGTCTATGTGTGTCTCTGCATGTGAGATGGGTTTCCTGAATACAGCACACTGATGGGTCTTGACTCTTTATCCAATTTGCCAGTGTGTGTCTTTTAATTGGGGCATTTAGCACATTTACATTTAAAGTTAATATTGTTATGTGTGAATTTGATCCTGTCATAATGATGTTAGCTAGTTATTTTGCTCATCAGTTGATAGAGTTTCTTCCTAGCCTTGATGGTCTTTACATTTTGGCATGTTTTTGCGGTGGCTGGTACCAGTTGTTCCTTTCCATGTTTAGTGCTTCCTTCAGGTGCTCTTTTATGGCAGGCCTGGTGGTGACAAAGTCTCTCAACATTTGCTTGTCTGTAAAGGATTTTAATTCTCCTTCACTTATGAATCTTAGTTTGGCTGGATATGAAATTCTGGGTTGAACATTCTTTTCTTTAAGAGTGTTGAATATTGGTCCCTATTCTCTTCTGGCTTATAGAGTTTCTGCCAAGAGATCCTCTGTTGGTCTGATAAGCTTCCTTTGTGGGTAACCCGACCTTTCTCTCTGTCTGCCCTTAACATTTTTTCCTTCATTTCAACTTTGGTGAATCTGACAATTATGTGTCTTGGCGTTGCTCTTCTCAAGGAGTATCTTTGTGGCATTCTCTGTATTTCCTGAATGTGAATATTGGCCTGCCTTGCTAGATTGGGGAAGTTCTCCTGGATAATATCCTGCCGAGTGTTTTCCAACTTGTTTCCATTCTCCCCGTCACTTTCAGGTAAACCAATCAGACGTAGATTTGGTCTTTTCACATAGTGCTATATTTGTTGGAGGCTTTGCTCATTTCTTTTTATTCTTTTTTCTCTAAACTTCCCTTCTCACTTCATTTCATTCATTTCGTCTTCTATCACTGATACCCTTTCTTCCAGTTGATCACATCAACTCCTGAGGCTTCTGCATTCTTCACATAGTTCTCGAGCCTTGGCTTTCAGCTCCATCAGCTTCTTTAAGGACTTCTCTGCATTGATTCTTCTAGGTATTCATTCGCCTAATTTTTTTTCGAAGTTTTTAACTTCCTTGCCATTGGTTTGAATTTCCTCCTGTAGCTCAGAGTAGTTTCATCATCTGAAGCCTTCTTCTCCCAACTCGTCAATGTCATTCTCCATCCAACTTTGTTCCATTGCTGGTGAGGCGCTGCGTTCCTTTGGAGGGGGAGGAGAGGCGCTGTGCTTCTTAGAATTTCCAGTTTTTCTGCTCTGTTTTTTCCCCATCTTTGTGGTTTCATCTACTTTTGGTCTTTGATGATGGTGACGTACAGATGAGTTTTTGGTGTGGATGTCCTTCTGTTTGTTAGTTTTCCGTCTAAGAGCCAGAACCCTCAGCTGCAGGTCTGTTGGAATTTGTGAGAGGTGCATTGCAGACCCTGTTTGCCTGGGTATCAGCAGCAGTGGCTGCAGAACAGCAGTGGCTGCAGAACAGCGGTGGCTGTAGAACAGTGGTGGCTGTAGAATATCGGATATTGGTGACCTGCAAATGCTGTTGTTTGATCGTTCCTCTGGATGTTTTGTCTCAGAGGCGTACCCGGCCATGCGAGGTGTGAGTCTGCCCCTCCTGGGGTGTGCCTCCCAGTTGGTCTGCTCAGGGGTCAGGGACCCACTTGAGGAGGCAGTCTGCCTGTTCTCAGATCTCCAGCTGTGTGCTGGGAGAACCACTACTCTCTTCAAATCTGTCAGACAGGGACATTTAAGTCTGCAGAGTTTACTGCTCTTTTTGTTTGTGTGTGCCCTGCCCCCAGAGGTGGAGCCTACAGAGGCAGGCAGGCCTCCTTGAGCTGTGGTGGGCTCCACCCAGTTCAAGCTTCCCAGCTGCTTTGTTTACCTAATCAAGCCTGGGCAATGGCAGATGCCCCTTCCACAGCCTCACTGCCGCCTTGCAGTTTGAGCTCAGGCTGCTGTGCTAGCAATCAGTGAGACTCCATGGGTGTAGGACCCTCTGAGCCAGATGCGGGATATAATCTCCTGGTGTACTGTTTTTTAAGCCTGTTGGAAAAGCACAGTATTTGGGTGGGAGTGACCCGATTTTCCAGGTGCCATCTGTCACCCCTTTCTTTGACTAGGAAAGGGAAGTCCCTGACCCCTTACACTTCCTGAGTGAGGCAATGCTTCGCCCTGCTTTGGCTCGCACCCATTGTGCTACACCCACTGTCCTGCACCCACTCTCTGGCACTCCCTAGTGAGATGAACTCAGTACTTCGGATGGAAATGCAGAAATCACCCATCTTCTGCATCGCTCAAGCTGGGAGCTGTAGACCAGAGCTGTTCCTATTTGGCCATCTTGGCTCCACCCCCCTGTTTTATTTTTCTTGTAAGTTCTGCCTGAAAATTCAAGTTACTCTTTTAACTCATATTTTTATTTATGACTTATATCCTACACTGTTATAAGAAACAGGTTGAACTGTCAATATTGTACTTGAAATTTCAGCTGGATTCACCTGTTCATTTAAGTACACTTTCTGTTTTTTACATTACTATAGGTGGCAGTGTCACCGTATCTTTCTGGCACTAGATAAGGGGTCACATTTTTTCCCCCAGTTACTTCTGTCTTTTCAGCCATCAGTTACATCGTCCAGGATACCCTCTAACTGTCATCTAGCTTCTGGTATTAAAGCCTATGCCTCGTGCTTTAGATTGTTGTTGTGGAAGCACCACACTCACAGGTGCCACTTTTTATTCTAGTTATCTCTTCCTGCATTGTAGAAGGCTCCACTGTTTTTGTGACTTAATCAATAATTTATTTTATCTTCAAATGTTATGGGCTAGGAATTCAGGCAGTGGTTCACTGGGTATTTCTTCTGCTTCATTGGGCTGGGACTAAAGTCACTCAATGTTATTCAGCCAATTGCTGAGTCATCTGCAGGGCCCAGGAAAGCTTATTTCACATTTATATCATCTTGGAGGTGATGACTGGAAGATATCTACTGAGTCCTTCCTCCTATCCATTTAGATGAATCACCACAAGGTCTCTCACAGGATAGACAGCCTTTTTACATGGGATTAAGAGACCCCCATGGTGGAAAGTAGAAGATGTCAGGCCAATTAAGGGCCATGATCAGAACCCACACAATGTCAGATACAACATCTTCTATGGTTCAGAGTGCTCACATCACCATTCCAGATTTGAAATGTTACAGAAAGAGATGATAACCCTTGATGGGGAAGTGGCAAAGTCACTTTGCAGAGCAGTGTGCAGAACAGTTGTCTACCTCTGAAAAAGAACATATTGGGGGTTTTTATGAGACTGAGTTGGATCTATAAATCATCTGGCACTGAATTAACATCTTAACAAGAGTGGGTTTTCTAATTCTTGAATAGAATATATCTATTAGGTGTTTTAAATATTTATTTTTGAAAACTTTTGTAGTTATTAGAGTAGGGATCTTACTCATCTCTTCCTATTTATGTGTTCAGATGCTTTCACAGGTTTTTAATTAATAAAAATTTCATTTGTTATTGCTGTTAGTATATATAAATGCAATTGAATTTTTGGTTATTTGAGTCTTATAAACGTGCTAAATTTGCCACTTCTTTCTAGCCATCTCTGTAGAGTCTTTAGAGTTTTCTGAGATACTATTGTATTATCTATAAACAAGAATAGTTCATTACTTAGAGGGATAGAGGAGCGTTTGGGTTTTCAATTTACTTTGGGGTCATTTTCAGAAAGTTGCATTTTCCCTACATTTTACTGTTTTATCTGTGCTGCCAAAGTAATTAACATAATGTTTTTCATAACAATCCTTTTCTATCCCTTTAAAGTCTAAAGGATCTATTTGAAGATGATTTTGTAAAAATGTCTGATATTGTAATTTGAATTTCCATTTCTTTTCTCTTTCTTGATCGTTCTTGCTAGAAGTTTATCAAGTTTATTATAAAAGTACCAACTTTCCACTATTTTGATTTTCCCTATTTTATGTTTCCCATTTTATTGATTTTTGATCTTATAGTTATTATGTCCTTTCTTTTACTTGCCTTGGCTCTAATTTACTCTTCTTAAAGTGAAAATTCAGATTGATGTTTTTAAACATTTATTTTTAATGTAACACTTATAGCTATAAATTTCCCTCTCAGTACTATTTTAGTTACATCTCACAAATTTTGTTATGTTTGTTAGTGTTGAGTTCTAAATATAAGTTACTCTAAAACATAGGCTCAAAACATTATGTTTTTATTATGTCTCAGTTTCTGTAGGCCATGGAACTAAGGATGACTTAGCAGATGCCAGTGCTTCAGGGTCTTTTACAAATCTGTAATCATCATCTGGCTGGGGATACAGTTTCATATGAAAGCTTGACTGAGGAAGGATCCACTTCCAAGCTGGCTGTTGGCAGGACTCAGTTTCTCAATAGAAATAAAAAAAATCTTTTGAAAGTGTCATTCTACTTAACATCCCACAGCACTTGAAATTGTTTTATATATTTTACTGCTGCATGTTGTTAACTTCTGAATATATTGTTATTCATTTTCTTTGAACAATTTTTATAAAACAACTAAGAAAGAAAGAGAATCTCTGTTTAATCCCTATGTATTATATCTACTTTCTGAATTCTTTTCTATAAATTATGATTTTTATGTATTACATTGTGTTTTTCAGCCTGAAGACCTTTTTTTTGCACTTTTTATAATACAGGTCTGCTGGTTATGACCTTTCTCATTCCTCAAGTACTGAGCTCATTATTGTATTGCATATGACAGTTTGAGACCATGTTTAGCTCTCCCCTAACACAAAATAGGTAAGAGATTGAAAGAGTGAGAGGAAATTCCTGCAATTTGCTAGTGCAAGGGGTGTTGGAAAAGAGTTTGAAGTTCAATTTCTGCCCTAGTAGAGTGATATAGTAAATTTTCAGCTTTTTGTTGAAACTCAAGAATGTCCATGTCTCAGCATTAATGTCAACATCCCAGAATTAGGGATTATGCCATAGCACTTTTCAATGTCCGTTATCATTTGGGCTACTCCTTTTCTTTCTTTATCTTTTATCATCTTCACTTTTTCATAGCTCTAATTTGTTCTTATGTAATTGTATCAACAGAATCATTTACCACCTCGTGTCTTTCCTACAAACAATACAATTCTCAGGCAGAGTATTAAATAACTTCAGTGTAATTCTCCAATTAAAGTGAGAAGGGGTTCATTGTCTTTTCCTAGCTTTAGCTGACTTCATGTCACATATGAGAGAAACTGGAGTTTTATTCTCTGGAGACAAGATAATGTCATGGGTAAAGATTAATAGTGTCCATTCTAGGCGTTATCACCCATCTGTGTGCTCCTTTCCCATGTGACATGATTTTTCCTTTTAACTAATTTATCTTTAACCAATTCCTTTTAACTAACTTATCTTTAACGAATTCATCTTTTGAATAAGCCATTATTATGTGGTTTGTAGTGTAAGCTGTATAATATAAAATCCCAAATCCCAGTGTTAATCCTAGTGTGGCAGAATTAGGCTTCTGCAGGGGTCTCCAGTGTGCATAACTTCACATAGTAGACACTTCTGAAAACAACTGGGCATTAAAGTTATTGGGTTCTAATGGCATTGTGTGAGTAACTTCCCATTATAAATACCCTAGAGTCATTGTCATTTCTTTTGTGTTACTAGGATGTGAAACAGGTGGTATATTTGCTAAGGTTTCTAAAATTTCTCGGTTGGTCATGGACCATGTTGTTCCAAGGAACTTGCCTGATTACTCCAAACTCTGTATTTTGGTTAGACTGATCAATTACATTAGACTAGTGATATTTACTGTTACTCCCATACTCCTCCAAGCTTCTGAGGAATCAATTATTATGATGTTATCAATGAATTAATCAAATCAAAATGAATTTATTTATTTTTATTGTGTCTTGTGTAAATTTTTTTTCACCAAATTATGTCATTGTACTAAGTATATATCCTTGGGGAAAAATGATAAATATATTTTGCCATTTTTCTACATAAAACTGAACTATTCATGATATTTCTTTGATTGTAAAAGTTCATCTGGAAGCATAAAGATATGGAAATTGCAATTAAATATGGAAAGAATGATGAGCTATTCTGGATAAGACAGATTATAAGGTTATAACAATTAAAACAATGTGGTTCTGTTTCAAATATATACATTTGTAAAAAAACAATAGGACTTATACATTACTTCAGTTTCCTATACATATTTAAATTGAGGATGTTTCAGTCATGATTTTTTTTACAAATGACAGAAAATTCAATCTATTTTGAAATAAAAGAATATTTATTTGTTGGCTAACCTTAGTGTAAAATTTAATGTTATGTCCAGCTTCATGGTAAGTGTATAAAATTGATTAATTATTTAATGAAGAAGCCCTTTTCTTTGTTGATTGTATCCTGTGTGTCCCATGTTGGATTTAATCTCACTCTCTTATCACAAGAAGGGTTTCTATCTGTAGCCATTGAGAGAAGGCTCTTTTCACCACTGTGGCAGATGTAATTGGCCTGATTATGATGTGGAATGGAGGTGTTATAACACAATAGTGACAGGGAATCATATTTTTGTCTTCCAGGTGACTGACATGGGCACATCTTCTCATGCCCTGTCAAATTGTGATAATAAGTGAGAAAGTACAAGAATACTGTTCTGAATGAGTACAGTGATCAGGGATGAGATATTTTGGGGATGAAGGTCTAAGCTACATGTTTAAGTAAGTCATGAGATCAGTAGCATTGCTAGTGGAAGGTGAAGTGGGAGAAATAGAATTGAAAATGAAGGAATAAGATGCTAAATAGCAACTGCAACTCTATGATCAGCCAAGGTGCCATGAGACGTAGTTTCTCCTTTAAACTTTCTATTCTAATTTCCCCCAAAAAAGAGAATCCTAAAGAGGCTATTCTCATGTGTATATGAAGAAATGGATTCCAGTGACATAAGAGGTAGACTCTGATGGATATAAGGATGTACTTCCTTGCCCTCTCTTTAGGAAAGAAGGATGCATTTTTCCAGTTGCTGGGCATGCTGTTAGTAGACAACCTTCAGATATTAGCCCTTTCAATATCTGTAGAAGTTGCAGAAAGCCACCTCCCCAAAGGCCTCATGTCCTTTTCCAGAGAAGTCCCTTTTTGCATGTAGATCTGTATTCAAGTGTCACTTGAGTGCAAGTGGGAAATATAACCTTGTTGTAGAAAGAAATATTTCATTTGATTAACAAATTGCAGAGTCTAAATAATACACTCTGGCAAGAATTGGAGGAATGTGTGGAAATGGACCTTGTGGATATTGGAACAAAAATGGCAAAATAGTCGGCTGTATTGGGGAATGTTTATTAGCATTGGGATAATTTATCAGAATATATGTAACATGGGCATAGGATGACTATAACTTACTGAGTACATACTGTGTGTCAAACATATGGAAGTGAGCATTTCACATTCTCAGGTTAGGATTGTCCAGCTGGCACCATGACCCACCCTTTAGGAGAACATTTCAATGTCCCATTTGTTCAGCTTCTAGGTGATGAGAAATGTGGTTATACCAGTAAATTCTATTGTGCTGAGTGATATGTTTTACTTTATTTACTAGAAATGTTTCGTATGGATAGAGAATAAATGAGATACCATGAAACTGGGTGAAGGATTCTACTCTGTGAGTAATAAATAAGGCAAGTGCCAGAACAAATATATAACCAGAATATATGATGACAAAATGCTGTCTTCTCTAGACTTAGGGGTTGCAATGAAGTAAGCTGTCACAGGGTTGTTGGCTGGCTTCCCAGCTATTTGTACCATGTTAATGAGTCAATGATGGACATTGCTGATGGCATTTAAGACCTTGAGGCTTTGTACAGTGTTCATCTCTGCAAAAGTGAATACAAAGGTAACTGGGAAAAAAGCTGACTGACATCTAAAGTGCAGTTCATGTTTATGAGATTCCTGAAAGCTTCCTCTGCGGTAGTTTCTTTTTGTTAGGTATTTATATCAGAAACTAACATTGTAGTATTTGGTGTTCATTTTGAGAGATTCATCCACATATGGTTCTTCCAACTACTTTGTCATCGTTTTTCCATTTTTAAATTTCCAATTTCCTCATTAGCTCATCCAATCTGTGAGACAGTATCCATTTTCAGCCTAGATCCATAGGTATGGTGATTATTCCTTCCACATACAGCAGAAAACAAGACCGACTGCTCAAAATAGTGCCCTCCGGGAGGCTTTTCCTTCACCCCATGCTTCCAGACCACCTTCCAGGGACAGTGCAGCATTTGCAGAGTTTTTTCTGTTTTTGCCATTCCATACAGATTGGTTACTGCTTTTGTTGTGGTCATCTTTAAAATATAGTTTGTTTTTTATTTTCTCTAACTTTATTGAAGTGTATTTGACAAAAATATATAATATATATTTAAGACATACAATGTGATGTTTTGGTAAATATATACATTGTGAAATGATTACCACAGTCAACATGCTCATGACCTCACATAGTTATCTTTTTTGTGTGCTGAGAATATTTAAGTTGTATTTTCTCAGCAAATTTCAAGTATACAATATGGTATTATCAAGCATATTCTCTATGCTGTAACTTAGCTTTCCATAACTTATTCATTCTGCATAACTGAAACTTTGTACTCTTTGACCAACGTCTCCTCATTTCTCCCTCCCCACAGTCCCTGGCCATCACCATTGTACTGTCTGCTCTATGAGTTTGACATTTATTTTTAGATTCCACATTTAATTGAGATAATGTGGTCTTTACCTTCAGTGTGGAGAAAAGGGAACCCTTTTACATATTGGTGAGAATGTAAATTGATACAGCCATTATAGAAGAAACTACGAAGGATAAAACTACGATATGATCCAGCAATCCCACTACTCAGTATGTATCAAAAGAAAATGAAATTAGTATCTTGAAGATATACCTGTGTTTCCATATGTACTGCAGCATTATTCATAATCACCAAGATATGTAAACAACTTAGATGTCCATTGACAGATGAACGAATAAAGACAATGTGATATCCATCTATCATCTATCTATCAAATCTATCTATCTATATCTATCTTTCTATCTACACATCTAATCTACACATGCACACATATACTCACAAAATATGTGGTATTATTAGCTACAGAGATTATGGTGTACCTTAGATCACCAGTATTTCTTCATCCATCATAAATTAAAATTTGTACAATTTTCCCATTGTATTTGTATATGCAACGCAATAATATTTCATAATAAAACGTTTAACCCTTCAAAAGAACATTCTGCTATTTTTGACAATGTGAATGAACCCGGAGGACTTAATAACCTCTTTGTTTTATTTTGCTTTTAATTGACGAACAGTAATTGTATGCATTTGTGTAGTACAATGTGATGTTTTTATATCGTATGTGACAACATGAATTTAACTAGAGGACATTATGCTAAGTGAAATGATTTCTTGACTAGGTATTTAGTGCACTTATTTTTGGTCTTTACTATTTTCTAGCAAATGCAAGTAATATTTTAGCTGAGACTTACAAGCTTTGATATGTTGTATTTTCGTTATTATTAGGCGCAAAGTATTTTCTAACTTCTGCGATTTATTTTCACCAATGGATTATTTAGAAGTGATATGTTTAATGTTGAGCCATAGAAAATTTCCGGATAATTTTAGTTTTTCATTTCTTAGCTGATTTTCTTGTTGTTCGGTGACATATTTTATTATGATGATTACTTGAAATTCATTGAGAGTTGCTTTGAGAACCAGCATATAATTGATTTTAGAAAATGTTTCATGTGCTCTTGAAAAGAATGTGCATTTTACCACTGCTTTATATGATCATCTCATATGTCAATGGCTCAGACATATTAATGGTTTTGTTTAAATCCTAAATATATTTATAAATTTTTTGTATGTGCATATTCTACCACTTAGAGTTGTGCTAAAATTTTCCTATGTTATTGCTAATTTGTCTATTTCTCCTTTTAAGTCAGTCTATTTATAAAAAAACTTATAAAGTTGTGCTTTTGGGTACAAATGAATTTATCATTTTATCTTCATGTTAATCTTTTGTCATTACAGAAATTTATTTCTGGCAATATTACTTGCCTTGAAGTCTAGTTTTCTCTGACATTAGCATAGAAATAGTGTGCTTTTGATCAGAATTTATGCAGTTTATTAAATTATTTTATTTTTACATTTATCCTGTTATTTCATATGTTTCTCTTATTAGGCTCTTACCATTGTGTTCTATTTCTTTTATTTATTATTATACTTTAAGTTTTAGGGTACATGTGCACAACGTGAAGGTTTGTTACATATGTATACATGTGCCATGTTGGTGTGCTGCACCCATTAACTCGTCATTTAACATTAAGTATATCTCCTAATGCTATCCCTCACCCCTCCTCGAACCCCACAACAGGCCCCGGTGTGTGATGTTCCCCTTCCTGTGTCCATGTGCTCTCATTGTTCAATTCCAACCTATGAGTGAGAACATGTGGTGTTTGGTTTCTTGTCCTTGTGATAGTTTGCTGAGAATGATGGTTTCCAGCTTCATCCATGTCCCTACAAAGGACGTGAACTCATCATTTTTTATGGCCGCATAGTATTCCATGGTGTATATGTGCCACATTTTCTAAATCCAGTCTATCATTGTTGGACATTTGTGTTGGTTCCAAGTCTTTGCTATTGTGAATAGTGCCACAATAAACATACCTGTGCATGTGTCTTTATAGCAGCATGATTTATAACCCTTTGGGTATATACCCAGTAATGGGATGGCTGAGTCAAATGGTATTTCTAGTTCTAGATCCCTGAGGAATTGCCACACTGACTTCCACAATGGTTGAACTAGTTTACAGTCCCACCAACAGTGTAAAAGTGTTCTTATTTTTCCACATCCTCTCCAGCACCTGTTGTTTTCTGACTTTTTAATGACCGCCATTCTAACTGGTGTGAGATGGTATAAGATTGTGGTTTGATTTGCATTTCTCTGATGGCCAGTGATGATGAGCATTTTTTCATGTGTTTCTTGGCTGCATAAATGTCTTCTTTTGAGAAGTGTCTGTTCATATCCTTCCCTCACTTTTTCATGGGGTTGTTTGATTTTTTCTTGTAAATTTGTTTGAGTTTATTGTAGATTCTGGATGCTAGCCCTTTGTCAGATGAGCAGATTGCAAAAATGTTCTCCCATTCTGTAGGTTGCCTGTTCACTCTGATGGTAGTTTATTTTGCTGTGCAGAAGCTCTTTAGTTTAATTAGATCCCATTTGTCAATTTTGGCTTTTTTTGCCACTGCTTTTGGTGTTTTAGACATGAAGTCCTTGCCCATGCCTATGTCCTGAATGGTATTGCCTAGGTTTTCTTCTAGGGTTTTGATGGTTTTAGGTCTAACATGTAAGTCTTTAATCCATCTTGAATTAATTTTTGTATAAGGTGGAAGGAAGGAATCCAGTTTCAGCTTTCTCCATATGGCTAGCCAGTTTTCCCAGAACCATTTATTAAATAGGGAATCCTTTCCCCGTTTCTTCTTTTTGTCAGGTTTGTCAAAGATCAGATAGTTGTGGATAAGTGGCATTATTTCTGAGGCCTCTGTTCTGTTTCATTGGTCTATATCTATGATTTGGTATCCGTACCATGCTGTTTTGGTTACTGTAGCCTTTTAATATAGTTTGAAGTCAGGCAGCATGATACCTCCGGCTTTCTTCTTTTGGCTTAGGATTGACTTGGAAATGCGGGCTCTTTTTTGGTTCCATATGAACTTTAAATTAGGTTTTTCCAATTCTGTGAAGAAAGTCAATGGTAGCTTGATGGGGATGGCTTGGGCAGCATGGCCATTTTCACGATATTGATTCTTCCTACCAATGAGCATGGAATGTTCTTCCATTTGTTTGTATCTTCTTTTGTTTCATTGAGCAGTGGTTTGTAATTCTCCTTGAAGAGGTCCTTCACATCCCTTGTAAGCTGGATTCCTAGGTATTTTCTTCTCTTTGAAGCAATTGTGAATGGGAGTTCACTCATGATTTGGCTCTCTGTTTGTCTGTTATTGGTGTATAAGAATTCTTGTGATTTTTGCACATTGATTTTATATACGGAGATGTTGCTGAAGTTGCTTATCAGTTTAAAGAGATTTAGGGCTGAGACAATGGGGTTTTCTATATATACAATTATGTGATCTGCAAACAGGGACAATTTGACTTTCTCTTTTCCCAATTGAATACCCTTTATTTCCTTCTCCTGCCTGATTGCCCTGGCCAGATCTTCCAACACTATGTTGAATAGGAGTGGTGAGAGAGGGCATCCCTGTCTTGTGCCAGTTCACAAAGGGAATGATTCCAATTTTTGTCCATTCAGTATGATATTGGCTGTGGGTTTGTCAATGATGGCTCTTATTATTTTGAGATACATCCCACCAACACCTAATTTATTGAGAGTTTTTAGCATGAAGGGTTGTTGAATTTTGTCAAAGGCCTTTTCTGCATCTGTAGAGATAATCATGTGGTTTTTGTCATTGGTTCTGTTTACATGCTGGATTATGTTTATTGATTTGCATATGTTGAACCAGCCTTGCACCCCAGGGATGAAGCCCACTTGATCATGGTGGATACACTTTTTGATGTGTTGCTGGATTCGGTTTGCCAGTATTTTACTGAGGATTTTTGCATCAATGTTCATCATGGATATTGGTCTAAAATTCTCTCTTTTGGTTGTGTCTCTGCCAGGCTTTGGTATCTGGATGATGCTGGCCTCATAAAATGAGTTAGGGAGGATTCCCTCTTATTCTATTGATTGGAATAGTTTCAGAAGGAATGGTACCAGCTCCTTCTTGTACCTCTGGTAGAATTCGGCTCTGAATCCATCTTGTCCTTGACTTTTTTTGGTTGGTAAGCTATTAATTATTGCCTCAATTTCGGAGCCTGTTATTAGTCTATTCAGAGATTCAACTTCTTCCTGATCTAGTCTTGGGAGGGTGTTTGTGTCAAGGAATTTATCCATTTCTTCTACATTTTCTAGTTTATTTGTGTAGAGGTGTTTATAGTATTCTCTAGTGGTAGTTTGTATTTCTGTGGGATCAGTGGTGATATCCCCTTTGTCTTTTTTATTGCATCTATTTGATTCTTCTCTGTTTTCTTCTTTATTAGTCTCACTAGTGGTCTATCAGTTCTGTTGGTCTTTTCAAAAAACCAGCTCCTGCATTCATTGATTTTTTGAAGGGTGTTTTGTGTCTCTATTTCCTTAAGTACTGCTCTGATCTTAGTTATTTCTTGCCTTCTGCTAGCTTTTGAATGTGTTTGCTCTTGCTTCTGTAGTTCTTTTAATTATGATGTTACGGTGTCAATTTTAAATCTTTCCTGCTTTCTCTTGCGGGCATTTAGTGCTATAAATTTCCCTCTACACACTGCTTTGAATGTGTCCTAGAGATTCTGGTATGTTTTGTCTTTGTTCTCACTAGTTTCAAAGAACATCTTTATTTCTGCCTTCATTTCGTCATGTACCCAGTAGTCATTCAGGAGCAGTGTGTTCAGTTTTCATGTGGTTGAGCAGGTTTGAGTGAGTTTCTTAATCCTGAGTTCTAGTTTGATTTCACTGTGGTCGGAGACACAGTTTTTATAATTTCTGTTCTTTTACATTTGCTGGGGCATGCTTTACTTCCAACTATGTGGTCAATTTTGGAGGAGGTGTGGTGTGGTGTTGAGATAAATGTGTATTGTGTTGATTTTGGGTGGAGAGTTCTGTAGATGTCTATTAGGTCCAGTTGGTGCAGAGCTGAGTTTAATTCCTGGATATCCTTGTTAACTTTCTGTCTCATTGATCTGTTTAACGTTGACAGTGAGGTGTTAAAGTCTCCCATTATTATTGTGTGGGAGTCTAAGTCTCTTTGTAGGTCACTAAGGACTAGTTCTATGCATCTGGGTGCTCCTGTATTGGGTGCATATATATTTAGGATGGTTAGCTCTTCTTGTTGAATTGATCCCTTTAGCATTATGTAATGGCCTTCTTTGTCTCTTTTGATCTTCGTTGGTTTAAAGTCTGTTTAATCTGAGACTAGGATGGCAACCCCTATCTTTTTTTGTTTTCCATTTGTTTGGTAGATCTTCCTCCATCCCTTTATTTTGAGCCTATGTGTGTCTCTGCACATGAGATGGGTTTCCTGAATACAGCACACTGATGGGTCTTGACTCTTTATCCAATTTGCCAGTCTATGCCTTTAATTGGAGCATTTAGCCCTTTTACATTTAAGGTTAGTATTATTATGTGTGAATTTGATCCTGTCATAATGATGTTAACTGGTTATTTTGCTCATTAGTTGATGCAGTTTCTTCCTAGCCTTGATGGTCTTTACAATTTGTCATGTTTTTGCAGCGGCTGATACCAGTTATTCCTTTCCATGTTTAGTGCTTCCTTCAGGAGCTCCCTTAGGGCAGGCCTGGTGGTGACAGAATCTCTCAGCATTTGCTTGTCTGTAAAGGATTTTATTTCTCCTTCACTTTTGAAGCTTTGTTTGGCTCAATATGAAATTCTGGGTTGAAAATTCTTTTCTTTAAGAATGTTGAATATTGGCCCCCACTCTCTTCTGTCCCGTAGAGTTTCTGCGAAGAGATCCACTGTTAGTCTGATGGGCTTCCCTTTGTGGGTAACCCGACCTTTCTCTCTGACTGCCCTTAACATTTTTTCCTTCATTTCAACTTTGGTGAATCTGACAATTATGTGTCTTGGAGTTGTTCTTTTCGAGGAGTATCTTTGTGGCATTCTTTGTATTTCTTGTATGTGAATGTTGGCCTGCCTTGCTAGATTGGGGTAGTTCTCCTGGATAATATTCTGCAGAGCGGTTTCCAACTTGGTTTCATTCTCCCCATCACTTTCCGGTACACCAATCAGATGTAGATTTGGTCTTTTCACACAGTCCTATATTTCTTAGAGGATTTTTTCATTTCTTTTTATTCTTTCTTCTCTGAACTTCTCTTCACGCTTCATTTCATTCATTTCATCTTCCATCGCTGATACCCTTTCTTCTAGTTGATCGAATTGGCTCCTGAGGTTTGTGCATTCATCACGTAGTTCTTGTGCCTTCATTTTCAGCTCCATCAGGTCCTTTAAGGACTTCTCTGCATTGGTCATTCTAGGTATCCATTCATCTATTTTTTTTCAAAGTTTTTAACTTCTTTGCCATTGGTCGAACTTCCTCCTTTAGCTCGGAGTAGTTTGATCTTCTGAAGCCTTCTTCTCTCAACTCATCATTCTCCATCCAGCTTTGTTCCATTGCTGGTGAGGAGCTGCATTCCTTTGGAGGAGGAGAGGTACTCTGATTTTTAGAGTTTCCAGTGTTTCTTCTCTGTTTTTTCCCCATCTTTATGGTTTTATCTACCTTTGGTCTTTGACGATAGTGACGTACGGATGGGCTTTTGGTGTGGATGTCCTTTCTGTTTGTTAGTTTTCCTTCTAACAGTCAGGATCCTCAGCTCCAGGTCTGTTGGAGTTTGCTGAAGATCCGCTCCAGACCCTGTTTGCCTGGGTATCAGCAGCAGAGGCTGCAGAACAGCAGATATTTGTGAACTGCAAATGCTGCAGCCTGATCGTTCCTCTGGAAGTTTTGTTTCAGAGGAGTACCCAGCCGTGTGAGGTGTCAGTCTGTCTGGACTGGGGGTTGCCTCCCAGTCAGGCTACTCGGGGGTCAGGGACCTACTTGAGGAGGTAGTCTGCCCATTCTCAGATCTCAAGCTGTGTGCTGGGAGAACCACTACTCTCTTCAATGCTGTCAGACAGGGACAGTTAAGTCTGCAGAGGTTGTTGCTGTCTTTTGTTTGACTGTGCCCTGCCCCCTGAGGTGGAGCCTACAGAGGCAGGCAGTCCTCCTTGAGCTGTGGTGGGCTCCACCCAGTTCGAGCTTCCTGGCTGCTTTGTTTACCTACTCAAGCCTTGGCAATTGTGGGAGCCCCTCCCCCAGCCTCACTACAGCCTTGTGGTTTGATCTCAGACTGCTGTGCTAGCAATGAGTGTGGCTCTGTGGGTGTAAGACCCTCTGAGCCATGTGCGGGATATAATCTCCTGGTGTGCCGTTTTTTAAGCCCATTGAAAAAGTACGGTATTAGGGTGGGAGAGACCCAATTTGCAGGTGCCATCTGTCACCCCTTTCTTTGACTAGGAAAGGGAATTTCCTGACCCATCACACTTTCCAGGTGAGGCAATGCCTCACCCTGCTTTGGCTCATGCAGGGTGTGCTGCACCCACTATCCTGCACCCACTGTCCAGCAATCCCCAGTGAGATGAACCTGGTACCTCAGTTGGAAACGAAGAAATCACCTGTCTTCTGCATCGCTCATGCTGGGAGCTGTAGACTGGAGCTCTTCCTATTTGGCCATCTTGGCTCCACCCCAGGTTCCACAGTTTTTGTGACTTAAAACAATCACCAATTTATTTTATTTTCAAATTTTGTGGGCTAGAAATTCAGGCACTGGTTCGCTGGGTATTTCTTCTGTTTCATGTGGCATGGACTGAAGTCAGTGTTATTCAGGTGATAGCTGGGTCATCTGTAGGATCCAGGAAAGCTTACTTCACATTTATAGCATCTTTGAGGTGATGACTGGAAGAGATCCACTGAGTCCTTCCTCCTATGCATTTTGATGGAGGACCACAATGTCTCTTCAAAAGATAGTCAGGCTTTTTACATCGCACTAAGAGATCCCCATGGTGAAAAGTAGAAGACGTCAGGTCAATTAAGGGCTATGTCCAGAACAGGTCAAGTAAGGGCTATGTCCAGGATCTCTCTTGCACCATCTTCTATAGTTCAGAGTGGTCACATGACCATCCCAGATTTGAAACTTTACAGAAACAGATGATAATCCTTGACGGGGAAGTGGCAAAGTCACTTTGCAGAGCAGTGTGCAGAAAATTGTCTGCATCTGAAAAATAACGTATTGGGAGTTTTATTCAGATTGAGTTGGATCCATAAATCACCTTGGACTGAATTAACATCTCAACAATAGTGGCTTTTCTAATTCTTGAATGCCATATATCTGTTATGTGTTTTAAATATTTATGTTTGAAAAGTTTCGTAGCTATTAGTGTGGGGATCTTACTCATCTGTTCCTAAGTATTTATGTATTCAGATGCTTTCACAGGTTTGTAATTAAAACAATTCCAATTGTTATTGCTGTTAGTATATATAAATGCAATTGAATTTTTTAATTAGTCATTTGAGTCTTATAAATGTGCTAAATTTGTCACTTATTTCTAACCTTCTCTGTAGATTCTTTAGAATGTTCTGAGACGCTATCATATTATCCATAAGCAAGAAAAGTTCATTACTTGGAGGGATAGAGTAGCGTTTAGCTTTTCAATTTGTTTTGGGGTCATTTTCAGAAGGTTGGATTTTCCCTACATTTCACCGTTTTATCTAAGCTGTCAAAGTAATTGAAATAATCTTTTTGATAACAATCCTTTTCTATCCTTTAAAGTCTAAAGGATCTATTTGAAGATGATTTTTTAAAAAAATCTGATATCGATAATATGAATTTCTATTTCTTTTCTCTTTCTCTATCATTCTTTCTAGAAGCTTGTCAATTTTATTATAAAAGTACCAACTTTTCACTATTTTGATTTTCTCTACTTTATGTTTCCCATTTTATTGATCTTTGGTCTTATAATTATCATGTCCTTTCTTTTGCTTACCTTGGCTTTAATTTACTCTTCTCAAAGTGAAAGTTCTGATTGGTGCTTTGAAATATTTTTTTAATATAACACTTATAGCTATAAATTTCCCTCTCAGTACTATTTCAATTATATCTGCCAAATCTTTTGTTTACTTTTTAAAATTTTTTAGGGTTCTTTAAAAAAATTATACTTTAACTTCTAGGGTACATGTGCACAACTTGCTGGCTTGTTACACAGATATACATGTGCCATGGTGGGCAACTGCACCCATCAGCCCATCATTTACATTAAGTATTTCTCCCAGTGCTGTCCATCCTCCTGCCCCCCACACCACAACAGGTCCCAGTGTGTGATGTTCTCCACCCTGTGTCCAAGTGTTCTCATTGTTCAGTTCCCACCTATGTGTGAGAACATGCGGTGTTTTGTTTTCTGTCCTTGTGATAGTTTGCTGAGAATGATGGTTTCCAGCTTCATCAATGATCCTGCAAAGGACAGGAATTCATCCTTTTTATGTTGTACAGTATTCCATGATGTATATGTGCCACATTGTCTTAATCCAATCTATCATCGATGCACATTTGGGTTGGTGCCAAATCTTTGCTATTGTGAATAGTGCCACAGTAAACATACGTGTGCATGTGTCTTTATAGTAGCATGATTTATAATCCTTTTGGTATATACCCAGTAATGGGATCACTGGGTCACATGGTATTCCTAGATCCAGATCCTTGAGGAATCACCACACTGTCTTCCACAATGGTTGAACTAGTTTACAGTCCCGCCAACAGTGTAAAAGTGTTCCTATTTCTACACATCCTCTCCAGCATATGTTATTTCCTGACTTTTTAATGATTGCCATTCTAAATAGTGTGTATGGTATCTCATTGTGGTTTTGATTTGCATTTCTCTGATGGCCAGTGATGATGAGCACTTTTTCCTATGCCTGTTGGCTGCATAAATGTCTTCTTTTGAGAAGTGTCTGTTCATATCCTTCCCTCACTTTTTGATGCGGTTGTTTGATTTTTTCTTGTAAATTTGTTTGAGTTCATTGTAGATTCTGGATATTAGCCCTTTGTCAGATGGGTAGATTGCAACATTTTTCTCCCATTCTGTAGGTTTCCTGTTCACTCTGATGGTCATTTCTTTTGCTGTGCAGAAGCTCTTCAGTTTAATTAGATCCCATTTGTCAATTTTGGCTTTTGTTGCCATTGCTTTTGTTGTTTTAGACATGAAGTCCTTGCCCATGCCTGTGTCCTGAATGGTATTGCCTAGGTTTTCTTCTAGGGTTTTGATGGTTTTAGGTCTAACATTTAAGTCTGTAATCCATCTTGAATTAATTTTTATGTAAGGTGTAAGGAATGGATCCAGTTTCAGCTTTCTCCATATGGCTAGCCAGTTTTCCCAGCACCATTTATTAAATAGGGAATCCTTTCCCCATTTCCTGTTTTTGTCAGGTTTGTCAATGATCAGATGGTTGTAGATATGCGGTGTTATTTCTAAGGACTCTGTTCTGTTCCATTGGTGTATATCTCTGTTTTGGTACCAGTACCATGCTATTTTGGTTACTGTAGCCTTGTAGTATAGTTTGAAGTCAGGTAGCGTGATGCGTCCAGCTTTGGTCTTTTGGCTTAGGATTGTCTTGGCAGTGTGGGCTTTTTTTGGCTCCATATGAAATTTAAAGTAGTTTTTTTCCCAATTCTGTGAAGAAAGTCATTTGTAGCTTGATGGGGATGGCATTGAATCTATAAACTTCCTTGGGCAATATGGCCATTTTCACAACGTTGATTCTTCCTGTCTATGAGCATGGAATGTTCTTCCATTTGTTTGTGTCCTCTTTTATTTTGCTGAGCAGGGGTTTGTAGTTCTCCTTAAAGAGGTCCTTCACATCCCTTGTAAGTTGGATTCCTAGGTATTTTATTCTCTTTGTAGCAATTGTGAACGGGAGTTTACTCATGATTTGGTTATGTATTTCTTTGTTATTGGTGTATAGGAACGCTTGTGATTTCTGCACATTTATTTTGTATCCTGAGACTTTGCTAAAGTTGCTTATCAGCTTAAGGAAATTTTGGGCTTAGATGATGGGGTTTTCTAAATATATAACCGTGTCATCTGAAAACAGGTACAATTTGACTTATCTTTTCCTAATTGAATACCCATTATTTCTTTCTCCTGCCTGATTGCCTGGGCCAGAACTTCCAACACTATGTTGAATAGGAGTGATGAGAGAGGGCATGCATGTCTTGTGCCAGTTTCCAAAGGGAACGCCTCCAGGTTTTTCCCATTTTTTATGATATTTGCTGTGGGTTTGTCATAAAGAGTTGTTATTATTTTGAGATACATCCCATCAATACCTAATTTATTGAGAGTTTTTAGCATGAAGCGTTGTTGAATTTTGTCTAAGGCCTTTTCTCCATGTATTTAGATAACCATGTGTTTTTTGTCTTTGGTTCTGTTTATATGATTGATTACATTTATTGATTTGCATAGGTTGAGCCAGCCTTGCATCCCAGGGATGAAGCCCACTTGATCATGGTGGATAAGCTTTTTGATGTGCTGCTGGATTCGGTTTGCCAGTATTTTATTGAGGATATTTGCATCGATGTTCATCAGGGATATTGGTCTAAAATTCCCTTCTTTTGTTGTGTCTCTGCCAGGCTTTGGTATCAGGATGATGCTGGCCTCATAAAATGAGTTAGGGAGGATTCCCTCTTTTTCTATTGATTGGAATAGTTTCAGAAGGAATGGTACCAGCTCCTCTTTGTACCTCTGGTAAAATTCAGCTGCAAATCCATCTGTTCCTGGACTCTTTTTGGTTGATAGGCTACAAATTATTGCCTCAATTTCACAGCCTGTTATTTGTCTATTCAGAGATTCAACTTCTTCCTGGTTTAGTCTTGGGAGGGTGTATGTGTCAAGGAATTTATCCATTTCTTCTAGATTTTCTAGTTTATTTGCGTAGAGGTGCTTATCGTATTCTCTGATGGTAGTTTGTATTTCTGTGGCATCAGTGGTGGTATCCCCTTTCTCATTTTTTATTGCTTCTATTTGATTATTCTGTATTTTCTTCTTTATTAATGTTGCTAGCATTCTATCAATTTTGTTGATCTCTTCAAAAAACCAGCTCCTGGATTCATTGATTTTTTGAAGGGATTTTTGTATCTCTATCTCCTTAGGTTCTGTTCTGATCTTAGTTATTTATTGCCTTCTGCTAGCTTTTGAATTTGTTTGCTTTTGCTTCTCTAGTTCTTTTAATGTGATGTTAGGGTGTCAATTTTAGATCTTTCCTGCTTTCTGTTGTGGGCATTTAGTGCTATAAAGTTCCCTCTACACACTGCTTTAAATGTGTCCCAGAGATTCTGGTATGTTGTGTCTTTTTCCTCACTGGTTTCAAAGAACATCTTTGTTTCTGCCTTCATTTTGTCATGTACCCTGTAGTCATTCCAGAGAAAGTTGTTCAGTTTCCATGCAGTTGAGCAGTTTTGAGTGTTTGTTAATCCTTTTTCTAGTTTGATTGCACTGTGGTCTGAGAGACAGTTTGTTATAATTTCTGTTCTTTTACATTTGCTGAGGAGTGTTTTACTTTCAACTATGTGGTCAATTTTGGAATAAATTGTGGTGCTCCAAAATTGTGGTGCTCCAAAGAATGTATATTCTGTTGATTTGGGGTGGAAA
Source organism: Pan troglodytes (assembly GCF_028858775.2). Classification (NCBI taxonomy): domain Eukaryota; kingdom Metazoa; phylum Chordata; class Mammalia; order Primates; family Hominidae; genus Pan; species Pan troglodytes. Next base: position 56,696,560 of record NC_072407.2, read on the forward strand.
GTTCAGTTGATTTGGGGTGCAAAGTTCTGTAGATGTCTGATAGGTCCGCCTGGTGCAGAGCTGTGTTAAATTCCTGGATATCCTTGTTAACTTTCTGTCTCGCTGATCTGTCTAATGTTGACAGTGGGGTGTTAAAGTCTTCCATTATTATTGTGTGGGAGTCTAAGTCTCTTTGTAGGTCTCTAAGGACTTGCTTTATGAATCTGGATGCTTCTGTATTGGGTGCATGTATGTTTAGTATAGTTAGCTCTTCTTGTTGTATTGATCCCTTTACCATTATATATTGGCCTTCTTTGTCTCTTCTGATCTTTGTTGGTTTAAATCTGTTTTAACAGAGACTAGGATTGCAACCCCTGCCTTTTTTTTGTTTTCCATTTGCATGGTAGATCTTCCTCCACCCCTTTATTTTGAGCCTATGTGTGTCTCTGCATGTGAGATGGGTCTCCTGAATACAGCACACTGATGGATCTTGACTCTTTATCCAATTTGCCAGTCTGTCTTTTAATTGGAGCATTTAGCCCATTTACATTTAAAGTTAATATTGTTGTGTGTGAATGTGATCCTGTCATTATGATGTTAGCTGATTATTTTGCCCGTTAGTTGATGCAGTTTCTTCCTAGCATTGATGATCTTTATAATTTGGCATGTTTTTGCAGTAGCTGGTACTGGTTTTTCCTTTCCATGTTTAGTTCTTCCTTCAGGAGCTCTTGTAAGGCAGGCCTGGTGGTGACAAAATCTCTCAGCATTTGCTTGTCTGTAAAGGATTGTATTTCTCCTTCACTTATGAAGCTTAGTTTGGCCGGATATGAATTTTTGGGTTGAAAATTTTTTTCTTTAAGAATGTTGAATATTGGCCCGCACTCTCTTCTGGCTTATAGAGTTTCTGCCAAGAGATCCGCTGTTAGTGTGATGGGCTTCCCTTTGTGGGTAAGCTGACCTGTCTTTCTTGCTGTCCTTAACATTTTTTCCCTCATATCAACTTTGGTGAGTCTGACAATTATGTGTCTTGGAGTTGCTCTTCTCAAAGACTATCTTTTTGGTGTTCTCTGTATTTCCTGAATTTGAATGTTGGCCTGCCTTGCTAGGTTGGTGTTCTTGTTTTCCAACTTGTTTCCATCCTCCGCATCACTGTCAGGTAAACCAATCAGAAGTTGATTTGGTCTTTTCACATAGTCCCATATTTCTTGGAGGTTTTGTTCATTTCTTTTTACTCTTTTTTCTCTAAACTTCTCTTCTCACTTCACTTCATTTATTTGATCTGCAATCACTGATACCCTTTATTCCAGTTCATGGAATCAGCTACTAAAGCTTGTGCATGCATCACGTAGTTCTTGTGCCATGGTTTTCAGCTCCATCAGGTCATTTAAGTTCTTAACTACACTGTTTATTGTAGTTAGCCATTCATCTAATCTTTTTTCAAGGTTTTTAGCTTATTTTCAATGAGTTTGAACACCCTCCTTTAGCTGGGAGAAGTTTGTTATTACCGATCATCTGAAGCCTTCTTCTCTCAACTTGTCAAAGTCATTCTCCATCCAGCTTTGTTCCATTGCTGGCGAGGAGCTGCTTTTCTTTGGAGGAGAAGAGATGCTCTGATTTTTAGAATTTTCAGCTCTTCTGCTCTGGTTTCTCCCCATCATTATGGTTTTATCTACCTTTGATGTTTGATGATGGTGATGTACAGATGGGGTTTTGGTGTTGATGTCCTTTCTGTTTGTTAGTTTTCCTTCTAATAGTGAGGACCCTCAGCTCCAGGTCTGTTGGAGTTTGCTGGAGGTCCATTCCAGACCCTGTTTGCCTGGCTATCACCAGCAGAGGCTGCAGAATAGCAAATATTGCAGAACGGCAAATGTTGCTGTCTGATCATTCCTCTGGAAGCTTCATCTCAGACGGACACCTGGCTGTATGAGCTGTCAGTCAGCCCCTACTGGGAGATGACCCCAGTTAGGCTACTCGGGGTTCAGGGAACCAGTTGAGGAGGCAGTCTGTCTGTTCTCATATGTCAACCTCCGTGCTGGGAGAACCACTACTCTCTTCAAAGCTGTCAGATAGGGACGTTTAAATGTGCAGAAATTTCTGCTGCTTTTTGTTCAGCTATGCCCTGCCCCCAGAGGTGGAGTCTACAGAGGCAGGCAGGCCTCCTTGAACTGTGGTGTACTCCAGCCAGTTCGAGATTCCTGGCAGTTTTGTTTACCTACTCAAACCTCAGCAATGGTGGGCACCCCTCCCCCAGCCTCGCTGTCACCTTGCAGTTCAATCTCAGACTGGTGTGCTAGCAATGAGGGAGGCTTTGTGGGCATGGGACCCTCTGAGCCATGTGTGGGATATAATCTCCTGGTGTGCCATTTGTTAGACCATTGGAAAATCACAGTATTAGGGTAGGAGCAACCCAATTTTCCAGGTGCTGTCTGTCTTGGCTTCCCTTGGCTAGGAAAGGGAATTCCCCAACCCCTTGTACTTCCCAGGTGAGGCAACGCCTCACCCTGCTTTGGCTCTCACTCCGTGGGCTGCACCCACTGTCCTGCATCCACTGTTCAACAAATCCCAGTGAAAAGGACCTGGTACCACAGTTGGAAATGCAGAAATCACCCATCTTCTGTGTCGCTCACGCTGAGAGCTGTAGACTGGAGCTGTTCCCGTTTGGCCCTCTTGGAACATACCTCTCCTGAATACACTTTATTTCTATCTCTTGCCTGATTGCCCTGGCCAGAACTTCCAACACTATGTTGAATTGGAGTGGTGAGAGAGGGCATCCCTGTCTTGTGCCAGTTTTCAAAGGGAATGCTTCCAGTTTTTGCCCATTCAGTATGATATTGGCTGTGGGTTTGTCATAAAGTGCTCTTATTATTTTGAGATGCATTCCATCTATACCTAGTTTAACGAGAGTTTTTAGCATGAAGCACTGTTGAATTTTGTTGAAGGTCTTTTTTGCATCTATTGAGACAATCATGTGGTTTTTGTGAGTGGTTCTGTTTATGTGATGGACTACGTTTATTGCTCTGTGTATGTTGAGCCAGCCTTGCATCCCAGGGATGAAGCCCACTTGGTCATGGTGGATAAGCTTTTTGATGTGCTGCTGGATTCAGTTTGCCAGTATTTTATTGAGGATTTTCATGTCAATGTTCATCAGAGATATTGGTGTAAAATTCTCTTTTTTTGTTGTGTCTCTGCCAGGCTTTGGTATCAGGATGATGCTGGCCCTATAAAATGAGTTACAGAGGATTCCCTCTTTTTCTGTTGGTTGGAACATTTTCAGAAGGAATGGTACCAGCTCCTCTTTGTACCTCTGATAGAATTTGGCTGTGAATCTATCCAGTCCTGGACTTTTTTTGGTTGGCAGGCTATTAATTATTGCCTCAATTTTGGAGCCTGTTATTGGTCTATTGGCCTATTCAGAGATTTAATTTATTCCTGGTTTATTCTTGGGAGGATGAATGTATCCAGGAATTCATCCATTTCTTTTAGATTTTCTAGTTTATTTGTGTAGAGGTGTTTATAGTATTCTCTGATGGTAGTTTGTATTTCTGTGGGATCGATGGTGATATCCCCTTTATCATTTTTTATTGCATCTATTTGATTCTTCTCTCTTTTCTTCTTTATTAGTCTGGCTAGCAGTCTTTCAACTTTGTTGATCTTTTCAAAAAACCAGCTCCTGGATTCATTGATTTTTTGAAGTGCTTTTTGTGTTTCTATCTCCTTCAGTTCTGCTCTGATCTTAGATATTTCTTGCCTTCTGCTAGCTTTTGAATGTGTTTGCTCTTGCTTCTCTAGTTCTTTTAATTGTGATGTTCGGCTGTCAATTTTAGATCTTTCCTGCTTTACCTTGTGGGCATTTAGTGCTATAAAATTCTCTCTACAGACCACTTTTAATGTGTCCCAGAGACTCTGGTACATTGTTTTTTTTCTCATTGGTTTCAAAGAACATCTTTATTTCTGCCTTCATTTCGTTATATACCCAGCAGTCATTCAGGAGCAGGTTGTTCAGTTTCCATGTAGTTGTGCAGTTTTGAGTGAGTTTCTTAATGCTGACTTCTAATTTGATTGCACTTGGTCTGAGAGAGAGTTTGGTCTGATTTCTATTCTTTTACATTTGTTGAGGAGTGCTTTACTTCCAACTATGTGGTCAATTTTGGAATAAGTGTGATGTGGTGCTGATAAGAATGTATATTCTGTTGATTTGGGGTGGAGAGTTCTGTAGGTGTCTATTAGGTCTGCCTGGTGCAGAGCTGAGTTCAAGTCCTGGATATCCTTGTCAGCCTTCTGTCTTGTTGATCTGTCTAATGTTGATAGTGGGGTGTTAAATTCTCCCATTATTATTGTGTGGGAGTCTAAGTCTCTTTGTAGGTCTCTAAGAACTTGCTTTATGAATCTGGATGCTCCTGTATTGGGTGCATGTATATTTAGGATAGTTAGCTCTTCTTGTTGAATTGATCCCTTTACCATTATGTAATGGCTTTGTTTCTCTTGATCTTTGTTGGTTTAAAGTCTGTTTTATCAGAGACTAGGATTGCAACCCCTGCTTTTTTTATTTGTTTTCCATTTGCTTGGAATGTCTTCCTCCATCCCTTTATTTTTAGCCTGTTTGTGTCTCTTCATGTGCAATGGGTCTCATGAACACAGCACACTGATGGGTCTTGACTTTTTATCCAATTTCCCAGTCTGTGTCTTTGAGTTGGAGTATTTAACCCATTTACATTTAAGGTTAATATTGTTATGTGTGAATTTGCTCCCGTCATTATGATGTTAGCTGGTTGTTTTACTCGTTAGTTGATGCGGTTTCTTCCTAGCATTGATGGTCTTTACAATTTGGCATGTTTTTGCAGTGGCTGGCACCGATTGTTCCTTTCCATGTTTAGTGCTTCCTTCAGGAGCTCTTGTAAGAGAGGCCTTGTCATGAAAAATATCTGTCAGCATTTTCTTGTCTGTGAAGTATTTTATTTCTCCTTCACTTATGAAGCTTAGTTTGGCTGGATATGAATTTCTGTGTTGAAATTCTTTTCTTTAAGAATGTTGAATATTGGTCCCCATTCTCTTCTGGCTTATAGAGTTTCTGCCAAGAGATCCGCTGTGAGTCTGATTGGCTTCCTTTTTTGGATAACCCGAACTTTCTCTCTCGCTTCCCTTAAATTTTTTCCTTCACTTCAACCTTGGTGAATCTGACAATTATGTGTCTTATAGTTGCTCTTCTCGAGGAGTATCTTTTTGGTGTTCTCTGTATTTCCTGAATCTGAATGTTGGCCTGCCTTGCTAGGTTGATGAAGTTCTCCTGGATAATATCCTGCAGAGTGTTTTCCAACTTGTTTCTGTTCTCCCCATCACTTTCATCTACACCGATCAAACATAGATTTGGTCTTTTCACATAGTCCCTTATTTATTGGAGGCCTTGTTCTTTTCTTTTTACTCTTTTTTTTCTCTAAACGTCTCTTCTCACTTCATTTCATTAATTTGATCTTCAATCACTGATAGCCTTTCTTCCTCTTGATCGCATTGGCTTTTGAAGCTTGTGCATGCATCACGTAGATCTCGTTCTGTGGTTTTCACCTCCATCAGGTCATTTAAGGTCTTCTCTACACTGTTTATTCCCGTTAGCCATTCATTTAATCTTTTTTCAAGGTTTTTACCTTCCGTGCTGTGGGTTCAAACATCCTCCTTTAGCTCAGAGGAATTTGTTATAACTGTCCTTCTGAAGCCCTCTTCTGTCAGCTCATCAAAGTCATTCTCCATCCAGCTATATGCCATTGCTGGAGAGGAGGTGCAATCCTTTGGGGGAGAAGAGGTGCTCTGGTTTTTAGAATTTTCAGCTTTTCTGCTCTGGTTTCTCTCCATCTTTGTGGTTTTATCTTTGGTCTTTGATGTTGATGACCTACAGATGGAGTTTTTGTGTGGATGTCCTTTTTGTTGATGTTGATGGTATTCCTTTCTGTTTGTTAGTTTTCCATGTAAGTCAGGCCTCTCAACTACAGGTCTGTTGGAGTTTCCTGGAGGTCCACTCCAGACCCTGTTTGTGTAGATATCACCAGCAGAGGATGAGGAACAGCAAATATTGCAGAACAGCAAATATTGCTGCCTGATCCTTCCTCTGGAAGCTTCATCCCAGAAGGGTACCCAGCTGTATGAGGTGTCAGTCAGCCCCTACTGGGTGGTGTCTCCCAGTTAGGCTACACAGGAGTCAGAGACCCACTTGAGGAGGCAGTCCGTCCATTCTCAGAGCTCAAACACCATGCTGGGAGAAGCACTGCTCTCTTCAGAGCTGTCAGAAAGGGACATTTAAGTTTGCATGAGTTTCTGCTTCTGTTTTTTCAGCTACGCCTTATTCCCAGAGATGCAATCTAGAGAGGCAATAGGCCTTGATGAGATATGGTGGGCTCTGCCCAGTTTGAGCTTCCTCAGTCATTTTGTTTACCTACTCAAGCCTCAGCAATGGCAGATGCCCTTTCCCCAGCCAGGGTGCCACCTTGCAGTTCAATCTCAGAGTGCTGCACTGGCAGTGAGAAAGGCTCCGTGGGTGTGGGACCTGCTGAACCAGGTGCGGGATATAATCTCTTGGTGTGCTGTTTATGAAGACCATTGGAAAAGTGCAGTATTTGGGCATGAGTGTCCCGATTTTCCATGTACCTCAGGTGGAAATGTAGAAATTACCCGTCTTCTGCATTGATCATGCTCACATCTCACAAATCTTGATATGTTTTAGTTAGTGTTGAGTTCCAAATATTTGCTTATTTCTATTATAAGTTTTATTCGGATTCATAAGTTATCAAAAATTTATTACCAAGTTTCCAAATATTTGAAGATTTTTCTAGATATATAAGCTACTTATACCCATATAAAATTTACTCTACAACTTAGGCTCAAAACTCTATGTACTTGTTATGTCTCAATTTCTGTAGGTCAGGGAACTAAGGCTGGCTTAGCAGATTCTAGTGCTTCAGGGTCTTTTACAAATCTGTATTCATCATCTGGCGGGGGCTAGAGTTTCATATGAAGGCTTGACTCAGGAAGGATCCAGTTACAAGCTGGTTGTTGGCAGGACTCAGTTTCTCAATAGCAATGAAAAAACTTTTGAGTGTCATTCTACTTAACATCCCACAGCATTTGAAATTGTTTTATATATTTTACTACTGGACATTGTTAACTTCTGAATATATTGTTATGAATTTTCTTTGAACAATTTTTATAAAACAACTAAAAAGAGAAAGAAAAAGAATCTCTGTTTAATCCCTATGTATTATATCTACTTTCTGAATTCTTTTCTATAAATTATAATTTTTATATAATATTGTGTTTTTCAGCCTGAGGAACTTTTTTTTTGCATTTTTCATAATACAGGTCTGATGGCTATTACATTTCTCATCTCTCAAGTACTGAGCTCATTACTGAATTGCATATGGCAGGTTGAGACCACATTTAGCTCTCCCCTAACACAAAATAGGTAAAAGATTGACAGTGAAAGGAAATTCCAGCAATTCGCTAGTATAAGGGGTGTTGGAAAAGTTGGAAGTTCAATTTCTGCCCTAGTAGAGTGATATAGTAAATTTTCAGCTTTCTGTTGAAACTCAAGAAAGTCCATGTCTCAGCATTACTGTCAACATCCCAGAATTAAGGATTATACAATAACACTTTTTGACATCCTTTATCAATAGGGCTACTCTTTTTCTTTCTTTATCTTTTATCATCTTCACCCTTTTATAGTTATAATTTGTTTTTATGTGGTTGTATCAACAGAAGCATTTACTGCCTTGTATCTTTCCTACAAATAGTAAAATTCTCAAACAGAGCATTAAATAACTTCAATGTAGTTCTCCCTTTCTAGTGAGAAGGGGTTCATCGTCCTTTCCTAGCATTAGCTGACTTCACATCACATATGAGAGAAACTGGAGTTTTATTCTCTGGAGAAGGATAACGTCATGTGTAAAGGATGAGTGTCCATTCTAGGTGTTATCACCCATTTGTGTCCTCCTTTTACATCTGATATGATTTTTCCTTTAAACTATTACCTATTTAATTCCAATTCATCTTTTGAAAAAGCCATTATATTGTGGTTTGTAAGGGGTATAATATGTCAATTTAGGGTACTTTTGTATTTGTTTGTTTTGAAACAGAATCTCACTCTGTCATCTAGGCTGGAATGCAGTAGTATGATCCTGGCACACTGCAACCTCTGCCTCCCGGGTTCAAGGTATTCTCCTGCCTCAGCCTCCCGAGTAACTGGGATTATAAGCATGTATGACCACACCCAGCTAATTTTTGTATTTTTAGTAGAGGCAGGTTTTCACCATGTTGGTCAGGCTGGTCTCAAACTGCTGACCTCAGGTGATCTGCCCAACTTGGCCTCCCAAAGTGCTGTCAATTACAGGTGTGAGCCACTGCTACCGGCCTATGTGATGTACTTCTTAGCTCATTTATGTCCACTGGCCATGAGAAAATTTGTGCTTTGATTCATTGAGCTTTGGAGATCAAATTGGTAGTCCATGTATTGTTTCAATATCCAGATGGTGTTTTCATTTGTGGCTTGGATTACAGGCTAAGTGAATCTCAAAGTGTCATTAGAAGTCTAATCATGGTAAATCCATTTGACATCAATAAGAGCTATGGCTATTGGTCCTTTGTAATAATCCTAAAATCTCTGTTGGTTCTTGGCACTAGCAAGAACTCTTTAATCCTATTTAAACAGTAGTTCTGCTATTGTTTTTTTTAAATTTATTATTATCATACTTTATGTTTTAGGGTACATGTGCACAACATGCAGGTTTGTTACATATGTATACATGTGCCATGTTGGTGTGCTGCACCCAGCAACTCGTCATTTAACGTTAGGTATATCTCCTAATGCTATAGCTCTCCCATCCCCCCACCCCACAACAGTCCCCGGTGTGTGATGTTCCCCTTCCTGTGTCCATGTGTTCTCATTGTTCAATTCCCACCTATCAGTGAGAACATGCGGTGTTTGGTTTTTTGTCCTCACGATAGTTTGCTGAGAATGATGGTTTCCAGCTTTATCTATGTTCCTACAAAGGACATGAACTCATCATTTTTTATGGCTGCATAGTATTCCATGGTGTATACGTGCCACATTTTCTTTATCCAGTCTATTGTTGTTCAACATTTAGGTTGGTTCCAAGTCTTTGCTATTGTGAATAGTGCTGCAATAAACATACGTGTGCATGTATCCTTATAGCAGCAAGATTCATAATCCTTTGGGTACATACCCAGTAATGTGATGGCTGGGTCAAATGGTATTTCTAGTTCTAGATCCCTGAGGAATCGCCACACTGACTCCCACAAGGGTTGAACTAGTTTACAGTCCCACAAACAGTGTAAAAGTGTTCCTGTTTCTCCACAACCTCTCCAGCACCTGTTGTTTCCTGACTTTTTAATGATTGCCATTGTAACTGGTGTGAGATGCTATCTCATTGTGGTTTTGATTTGCATTTCTCTGATGGCCAGTGATGTTGGGCATTTCTTCATGTGTTTTTTGGCTGCAAAAATTTCTTCTTTTGAGTAGTGTCTGTTCATATCCTTCACCCACTTTTTGGTGGGGTTGTTTGTTTTTTTCTTGTGAATTTGTTTGAGTTCACTGTAGATTCTGGATATTAGCCCTTTGTCAGATGAGTAGGTTGGAAAAATGTTCTCCCATTCTGTAGGTTGCCTGTTCACTCTGATGGTAGTTTATTTTGCTGTGCAGAAGCTCTTTAGTTTAATTAGATCCCATTTGTCAATTTTGGCTTTTGTTGCCATTGCTTTTCGTGTTTTAGACATGAAGTCCTTGCCCATGCCTATGTCCTGAGTGATATTGCCTAGGCTTTCTTCTAGGGTTTTGATGGTTTTAGGTCTAACGTGTAAGCCTTTAATCCATCTTGAATTAATTTTTGTATAAGGTGTAAGGAAGGGATCCAGTTTCAGCTTTCTCCATATGGCTAGCCAGTTTCCCCAGCATCATTTATTCAATAGGGAATCGTTTCCACATTTCTTGTTTTTGTCAGGTTTGTCAAAGATCAGATGGTTGTAGATATGTGGCATTATTTCTGAGTTCTGGCCAGGGCAATCAGACAGGAGAAGGAAATAAAGGGTATTCAATTAGGAAAAGAGGAAGTCAAATTGTCCCTGTTTGCAGATGACATGATTGTATAGCTAGAAAACCCCTTCGTCTCAGCCCAAAATCTCCTTAAGCTGATAAGCAATTTCAGCAAAGTCTCAGGATACAAAATCAATATGCAAAAATCACAAACATTCTTATACACCAATAACAGACAAACAGAGAGACAAATCATGACTGAAATCCCGTTCACAATTGCTTCAAAGAGAATAAAATACCTAGGAATCCAACTTACAAGGGATGTGAAGGACCTCTTCAAGGAGAACTACAAACCACTGCTCAATGAAATAAAAGAAGATACAAACTAATGGAAGAACATTCCATGCTCATGGGTAGGAAGAATCAATATCATGAAAATGGCCATAATGCCCAAGGTAATTTAGAGATTCAATGCCATCCCCATCAAGCTACCAATGACTTTCTTCACAGAATTGGAAAAAAAGCTATTTTAAAGTTCATGTGGAACCAAAAAAGAGCCCACATTGCCAAGTCAATCCTAAGCCAAAAGAAGAAAGCTGGAGGCATCACGCTACCTGACTTCAAACTATACTACAAGGCTACAGTAACCAAAAGAGCATGGCACTGGTACCAAAACAGCATGGTACTGGTACCAAAACAGAGATATAGACCGATGCAACAGAACGGAGCCCTTGGTTTAATTCATCTTCTGTATTTTTTTTTGTTTCAATTTCAGTTAGCTCTGCTTTGATCTTGGTTATTTATTTCTTCTGCTGGTTTTTGGTTTGGTTTGTTCTTGTTTCTCTAGTTTCTTGAGGTGTGACCTTAGATTGTCAATTTGTGCTCTTTCAGTTTTTTCAGTGTAGGCATTTAGGGTGAAAAACTTTCCTCTTACCACTGCCTTGGCTTTATCCCAGGGGTTTTGATATATTCTGTCATTATTGTTGTTCAGTTCAAAGAATTTTTAAATTTCCATCTTGATTTTGTTTTTGTGGCAATGCTCATTCAGGAGCACGTTTTTAAATTATAATGCATTTGCATGGTTTCAAAGGCTCCTTTTTGTGTTGATTTCCAGTTTTGTTCCACTGTGATCTGAGAGTGCTTGATATAATTTCAGTTTCCTTAAATTTATCAAGTCTCGTTTTATGGTCTATCTTATGGTCTGTCTTGGAGAAAGTTCTGTGTGCTGTTGAATCGAATGTGTCTTCTGTGGTTGTTGGATGAAATGTTCTGTATATATCTGCTAATCCCATTTGTTCCCAGGTATAGTTTACGTTCATTGCTTCTTTGTAGACTTTCTGTTGATGACCTGTCCAGTGCTGTCATTGGAATATTCAAATCTCCCACTATTATTGTGTTGCTGCCTATGTCATTTCTTAGGTCTATTAGTAATTGTTTTATAAATTTGGGAGTTCCAGTGTTAGGTGCACATATATTTAGGATTGTGATATTTTCCTGTTGGACAAGGTGTTTTACCATTATATAATGTCCTGCTTTGTCTCTTTTATCTGCTGTTGCTTTAAAGTTTGTTTGTCTGATATAAGCATAGCTACCCCTGCTTGCTTTCTTTTGGTGCCCATTTGCATGAAATGCCTTTTTCCACATCTTTACTTTTATTTTATGTGAGTCCTTATGTGTTAAGTGAGTCTCCTGTAGGCAGCAGATGGTTGGTGAGTTCTTATCCATTCGGCAGTTCTGTATCTTTTAAGTGAAGCATTTAGACCAGTTACATTCAATGTTAATATTGAAATGACAGTACCATCACATTCATTGTGCTCTTTGTTGCCTGTGTACTTTGGTTCTTTTGTTTTTGCTTTTTAACGTATTTTTGTTTTACAGGTCCTGTGTGATTTATGCTTTAAAGAGTTTCTGTTTTTTTGGTGTTTCCAGGTTTGTTCCAGGATTTCAAGCTCCTTTTAGCAGTTCTTGTAGTGGTGGCTTGGTAATGGCAAACTCTTTCAGGATTCGTTTGGCTGAAAAAGACTGTCTTTCCTTGATACATGATGCTTAGTTTTTCTGGATACATAATTTTTGGTTGATAATTGTTTTGTTTGGGGAGGCTGAAGATAGAGCTCCAATCCCTTCCACATTGTGGGGTTTCTGCTGAGAAATCTGCTCTTAATCTGATAGGTTTTTCTGTATAGGTTACCTGGAGCTTCTGTCTCACAGCTCTTAAGATTCTTTCCTTTGTCTTAACTTTGGATAACCTGGTGACAATGTGCTTAGGCCAAGACCTCCTTGTAAGATGAATTTCCTGGTGTTCTTTGTGCTTCTTGTACTTGGATGTCTAGGTCTCTAGCAAGGCTTGGGAAGTTTTCCTCTATTATTTTCCCAAATATGTTTCCCAAGATTTTAGAATTTTCTTTTTCCTCAGGAACACTGATTATTATTTTGTTTGTCCATTTAATGAAGTTCAAGACTTCTTGGGGTCTTTGCTCATATTTTCTTATTCATTTTTCTTTGTCTCAGTTGGATTAGGTTAATTCAAACACCTTGTCTTCGAGCTTTGAATTTCTTTCTTCTACTTGTTAAATTCTATTTCTGAGTATTTCTAGAGCATTTTACATTTTTAACAGTGTGTCCAAAGTTTCCTGAATTTTTGAATGTTTTTTTCTTTAAGCTATATATTTCTTTGAATATTTCTCCATTCACTTCTTGTATCCCATTTTGGATTTCCTTGCATTGGGCTTCACCTTCCTCTGGTCCCTCCCTAATTTGCTTAATAACTAACCTCCTGAATTCTTTGTCAGGAAAATAAGGGATGTCTTCTTGGTTTGGATTCATTGCTGGTGAACTAGTGTGATTTTTTGGGGGTGTTGAAGATCCTTGTTTTGTCATATTACCAGGGTTGGTTTTCTGGTTCCTTCTCATTGGTGTAGGCTCTGTCAGATGGAAGGTCTAGGGCTGGAGGCCGTCATTCAGATTTTTTTTTGTCCCACGAGGTGTTCCTTTGATGTAGTATTTTTCAGGTTTTCCTGTGGATGTTGCTTCTTGTGAGCCAATCTACAGTAATTATTGTCTCTCATTTGGGTGTAGCCACCCAGAGAGTCTACCTTGTTCTGGGCTTGCACTGAGGTTGTCTGCAGAGTTGTGTGAATGAACCATCTATGGATCTCTCAGCCATGGATACCAGCGCCTGTTCCAGTGGAGGTGGCGGAGGGTGCAATGGACTCCAAGGGCTCCTTAGATTTGGTGGTTTAATGCTCTATTTTTGTGCTTGTTGGCCTCTGCCAGGAGGTGGCACTTTCCAGAAAGCATCAGCTGTAGTATTGTGGAAAGGGAAAGGCTGTGGGTGAGGCCCTAGAACTCCCAAGATTATATGCACTTTTTCTTCCGCTACCAGTGTGGATAGGGAAGGACCATCATTTGGGGGTGGGGCTAGGCATGTCTGAGCTCAGACTCTCCTTTGGTGGGTCTGGCTGTGGCTGCTGTGGGGGATGGGTGTGATATTCTGAGGTCATTGGTTTGTGTACCTAGGAAGATTATGGGTGCCTCTGCTGAGTCCTGCAGGATGTCAGGGAAGTGTGGGAAAGTGAGCAGTCAAGGGCCTCACCCAGTTCCCATGCAAACAGAAGGACTGGTCTCACTCACACTGTGTCCCCCATAGTAATCTGAGTCTGTTTCTAGGTGGAGGGCAAATAGGGCTTGAAAACTTGCCCAAGGCTTTCTGTTTCTCAGCTGTGGAAAAAAAGGGATTTAGTTCTTCCCTGACCTGTGAAGTCTGCAAACCAGATTTGAGCCCTCCCCTGAGTTCTGGCCAGGAGGTTTCTCATCCCATTCAAATAGTTACGAAGTTCAGCTTGAGAAGTCCTTCTCTCTGGGGAGTTTCACTGCCTGCTCCTCTGGCCACCCTTCTGATGGATCCCTGTGGTGCCAGACAGGAATGGGCTGCTTGGGGATCCAGTGAGCCCCCAGGGCCTTTCTGCTGTTTCCTCTACCCCTGTATTTTTCTTGGCTTGGCTCTCTAACTTGACTCAGCTCCAGGTAAAGTCAGGAATTTCTCCTGCAAACCGACCTTCAGCTTCTCTAGTGCAGGTGTGTGTTCGGGAGAGGAGGGTCTCCGTTTCCCACTTCTGCAATTATGGCACTCAGAGTATTTGAGGTGTCTCCTGGGTCCTGCAGGAGCAGTCTGCTTCTTTCAGAGGGTTTGTGGGTCCTCTCAGGATGACTGGTGTGTTGTTGTAGTCATTCTGGAGCTAAAATTCACAGTGCAAGCCTCCGTAAGCTGCTCTTTCCAGAGCTGCAATCTAGTCCTGCCTCCCATCCGCCATGATCCCTGAAATCCTCAGTCTTAAAAATACCTGGGAGTACATAACATGCTGATATAATTTGGCTTTGCCTGTGCCCAAATCTCATATTGAATTGTAATCCCCATTATCCCCATGTGTTGTGGAAGGAACTAGGTGGAGGGTATTTGAATTATGAGGTGGTTTCCTCCATGTTGTTCTCTTGATCATGAGTGAGTTCTCATGAGATCTGATGGTTTCATAAGTGTCTGTCATTTCTCTTGCTGTCGCTTCTTCTCCCTCCTGCATCATCTGATCTAACAAACACTTTTGTGTCATTCTGAAAAGTGGGAAGAATTAGTGGTTATTTGAATTCAGCTAGAAGGGACATACAGAATTTTGGTTTATTTTCATATTAGTTGTCCATCTTGGAGTTGTAATTTAATCCATGGTGTCTTTGATCATATCTGATAGTTCTTCAGAATTATACGTTTGTGCATCTTTTACCACTTACCAGTAAGAGAGCACAGTGCTTACAGACATAGTCTTTAAATTTTAGAAGTGATACAGATTACATTTGGGGTGGATGAATTTCATCCATTTATTAGGTAAGTTGAAAATGACCAACTTTTAGTGGAGCCCAGTACATGATAAACTCATTAGCTGGTTCAGATCTGTATTTATGGGACTCTGTATCTAACACTGTTATGACACAGAAGATCCAATATTTAACTAAACATATGATGAGATGAACGTGTTCAATGGAGCCAATGGTAAGCCAAGTCACGGAAATAACAATGGAAGCCCTTAAGCATTGCTCCCTTGTTGGAAAATACAAATTTCTTTATTCTAGAAACACTTACTGAATTGATGTTGGAATACAATTAAGTAACTGAATTAATGGACTATAGATCATTATGGTTATATCTGACATAGATTCAGGCCTTGATCAAAAGCCTTTACTCTGATCTAAAACTGCAGAACTATGATTACCTGCTTTTTCAAGAATCAGAATGTCAACTTCTGTTCTTAGGCTGCCTGCCTCTGAGCCTCAGGACTTCTTGGGCATGGAATTTCTAACAGGAAAGGTAAAGCCCTTCTTTTTGGGAATATGCTTAGGGAAGAGAACCTGGGACTGGTTCCCCCTTCATTCTGGCTTAAATATTACTTGCCTTACCTCAGTATTTCATAATGTGAAACTAATAATTTTTGTTCAATTTATTTAAAAATTTTTCTTTTCACATTATAGGCTTTTCACATTACTTGGCATTTAGCTACTCTTCCTTGGTGATGCCCATATCTTTTCCGTCTAGGGAGTTTCTAAGGGGAAAAAAAGATGTTCAGAGAGTTTACTTCATTTGAATTTATTCCAAATAATGAAATTAAATAACCTATAATGACCTTACACTCTCTTTTATTTAAAATACGATGATGCAAAAGTCATAGATTGTGTCCACACACATAAATGGAAATATTATTTTCCTGATAGAATAACCCAAGAGATATCTGAAGAGTTAAATTTCTGCCCAAGGTAGAGCATGTCTTCATTTGGTATCTAGTCCTTTAGGTGTGGTGTTTTCTTGTCATATCCTCCATGTTGTGTAAAAATTTGTTAAAGTTCTCAATTTACTGGGCTGAGGTGGGGAGATATAAAGACATGATTTTAATTAGGAAAGAAGTAGACTTAGGGGTATGCTATTGAAATGATATCTGAATGACCAAAAAACTGAAGAGTTTGGCTTCTGCCTGTGAGAAAGTTCTGTCATTGTTTTTTCCATAAAGTTAAATTTCAGCATTGTCCTTGTTAGGTACAAAGCTTAATAGCTGGGCACATGAACGTTATCATAAATCCTCAATCACAGTAAAGTACTTATGGTTACTTCACCATAATTGAGGAAAATTTCATGTAACAAATTTTAGTGTTGGTATATTTTTGTTCACTTGTGTCACAAAATAAGGGTCTTGTCCAGGTTAATTTTCATTAATTAGGTCAATTTTTACATAGTCATGCAGTGATAATATTTTTGGTTTTTTATGAAGAAATTTTCCAGCAGGTGAGATTATTTAACTACCTTTGTGTATTATGTTTAAGCCTCTTTATATTTTGGTCATCTGCTTTGGATATTTCCATACTTCTGTAACAACTGAGATAATGAGAAGCCTGTGTGGAATTGTGGAAACTGTAGCCATTAGAATCTAGTTCTATAACCCTGGATCAGTCATTCATATTTACGTGTTCTGTGATCACAAATAGGTGCATGAGGTGTCTACATTAACACTCAGTGAAAGAAGCACTGCTTTTCTGGATTACAGTGTGAGTATTTGAAACCAGTGACAGGAGATATTCATTGAAAATTCTTCTGATATGAGGAAATGTAGCTAATATCTTAAATACCATATGATATTGTTGAAGGAATTTAATTGGGAAAGTTAGCCAGGAAACATGAAAACTTTTTGGAACATATAATGTATATTTGGTTTTAATATATAGCCTAATTTATTTTTCTTTTCTATTTGTTAAATTAAAAAAACATGTTCCATACTACATGCTTAATAAACCAATAGATTTATAATTATAATCTTAATTTTTGAGATGTTGTATTTTATATGATATACTAATAAAAGTGTACAATTACTTTCAGATATATTTGATTAGGGAGTTTAAAATTGCAGATCATGTCAAGTGTGTTAGAGTGTGAAGGAACCAATGCCTGTTATGTTCTGGAAGCATAATATGGGCTTTTACTTACGAATCTAAAAAATCCCAGCAAACATACTAGTAGATAAATATGCTGAGGAAAGTATCTAGTCTACTGTCATTTAAATAGATTTATAAAACTATGATTGTGAAATATAATATTACAGAGGTTTTCTGTTATTATGGGATTTTATCTTTTGAAAATATCATGTTCTTAGGAAACTATGTTAAATCATGTTTTTCTAGAAAAACTTAGCAGTTTACATTGAAAGTCTTGTAATCCTATCTTTCAGTTTCTAAAGTATTCTGTTTGTATTTACTTAAACTATAGAGGACGGCTTACTCACCCTATTTGTTACAAGTAAACATTTAAATTGCCAAAGGATTATCCTGTTGAAATCTAGTTTTCATGATGGAAGAGGGAAAAGGCACTAAACCTTGCAGCAAGTAAGGTTTGAAAAAAATAGCAGAATTGGCTATAGACTACATTATTCCCTTGTGTTCTTCAGCAGTTGCCTCTCTGTCAGTCTATAGCTTCAACAATGACAGAACTCTGGAATCAGCTGGAAATGGTAACATGGGGCATGTGGAATGTTCATCACAGCTGACTTCTAGAGACAGCCCAAACTCTCTCTGCACACCTCCTCTTCCACTACCAGATCTATGTAAATGGAACCATCCTGTCTACATTTGAGGTTTAGTAATTCTGCTGCTTTCCTCAGCAGTGAATAATCAGAAAGTCTGGGTTTGTATCTCTACTTGTCCCATTGTTCTCTGTAATTGGTTTGTCCTTAACCGTCAGTACTAGAGACTTAAGAGTAAGAATGCGTGTTTCTCTTTTCTTTTCTTTTACTAGTATCTGGTTTGTTTTTGTTATATCTACCCCAAAAAGCCTCCTGAGTCACCCCACAGACCGACAGGAGGTTGCACTTCCAGCATTTTCTCACTAAAAGGAATCTTTCTGAAGAGAATTTTAAAAGAATAATAATCTCACTTAATTACTTAATTGTCCCATTAACCTTCTTATTGCTTGTGGATACTCATTTGTTAACTACAATTTCTCTGTTTTCTTATTTTAGCCTTCTTTTCATTCCCTGAGCTCTCTCTGATGGTGGGTCCAACTTTTTACTATAATTCTGCTTGCTTTTCACTAAGATACATTCTATCACAGGTAAAATTACTACTCACATAATTAAATCGTTATTTTCCAAGACATAGAGTTTTATTGTTTGGCCACAACAGGCTTTCCTGAATTATACGTATCTTATCCTTTTTTTTTTCCTGGACAATGTCTATAAATCTTTTCAAGTTGACAGAGATCTGCATAATTTGTTCTGATTCTGTGTGCACAGTGAAGCATTCACAAACAGTAATAATAGCTATCATTTATTGAGTCCTTCCCAGGTGCCAGCCAGTGTTCTAGGCACTTTACTTTGTTTTAATAAAACAACAACTCTAATAGGTAAGGGTTGTTGGAATCCTCATTTTAAAAATGATGCAAGTAAGGGATAGAGAGCTTTAGTAAATGGCCCAAACTCTCATAAAAAATGGTGAACTTGAGGTTGTAGCTGAAGCAATATGGTTCCAGTGTCCACATTATTCACCACATGCTACACTTTCTCTCTAAAGATGTCTTGGATCTTAAATAGGTACATGCTGAATGAGACACGTATAGTCACTGTTTATTCACTGTAATCATGAAACCCCATGTCCCACTGACTACCATTTTTCATGTAAATGTCATGAGCTTGGAAATTTTTATTTAATTATAAATTTATGAAAAATGAAAAACAAATTGTCAGCAGAATATCATAAAAGAGAGGTGCATGAATATTTCTGTAGATAATTGACTAGAAAGGATTCTGAATTTCTCATATTTAATCCCATTGTTTTCCAGTGAGCAAACTGAGACAGACTTGTAAATGCATTCAGAATCAAATCCATGCCTTCTTACACTGAACTTGGAATTTCTCTTAGAGTATGATTCTTTTTGAAATCTTGTAACTAAGATTACATTTTTGAGTACTCTTGGTATCTAAATTGTGTTATGAATAAAACCATGTCCCTCTTTCTACAGTGTCTATTTTCTTCTATCTCACTAACTAGCTCCTCCCAAGAATTCAGAAAAAAGTACTAACTGCTTATTCGGTAGTTAGTGACAGTCATGAGTTAGTTCACTTGAGTTCAAAATTAATTGCTGAAAATTAGGATATTGTATATATGTGTTGTAAAAATTTGTGTACAGGCAAGGATAAAATGGACAGAATCACAGATCCTTATAAAGAGAACAGAGAGTCACATCAAGTAATTGCTACAGGGAACAATATGATAAATAATGTCATAGCATTTATACAGTTCAGAGTCTTGTCTTTTGACATTTAATGGAAGACTAATGAACATCCTTTGAGGCATGAAGGAATGAAGTTCTAACAGTAGAAGGTCAGAGTACTGAGTGAGATATTCCAGAAGAGATTATTCTTGGTGCTATACAGATTATATTACAAAGATACCACAAGTACAAACACAAAGGACTAAATCTATGTCAATTTATTTGTTTAGAGTTTATTACCACCACCAGAGAGTACGTTTCTTGAGAAGAAGGACCCATTGCCTACTCATCACAGCTGACTTCCATGACAAGAAAATGTTTTAAATAAGAAATTATGAAATGTACAAATGGCTGTTGGGAGTTTAACTCTTCTTCTATATAGAATATTCACTAAAACTTAGAGGTAGAAGCCTTTACCTGTGCACTGAAACTAAAATATTTGAGGAGAAATAGAATCCTCAGGGCAAGATGGGCTCTTTGGGTGAGGAACTCAATAGAGACTTACTACATATTTATTATGTGTAAATCACTATTCAGGATACAACAATGAAGATGTGCCCTGCGACACAATGGATGTAATCAAATTCCTGGTCACTATTTCATTACAGGTCCTGTTTCCCTGAGCTCTCACCTCTGATACAAGCCTTAAAGAAGAGTAAATGAGACAGAATAACAATATTACAGAATTTGTCTTCCTGGGCTTTTCTCAGGATCCTGGTGTGCAAAAAGCATTATTTGTCATGTTTTTACTCACATACTTGGTGACAGTGGTGGGGAACCTGCCCATTGTGGTGGATATTATTGCCAGCCCTTCCTTGGGTTCCCCAATGTATTTCTTCCTTGCCTGCCTGTCATTTATAGATGCTGCATATTCCACTACCATTTCTCCCAAGTTAATTGTAGGCTTATTCTGTGATAAAAAGACTATTTCCTTCCAAGGTTGCATGGGCCAGCTATTTATAGACCATTTCTTTGGTGGCGCTGAGGTCTTCCTTCTGGTGGTGATGGCCTGTGATCGCTATGTGGCCATCTGTAAGCCACTGCACTATTTGACCGTCATGAATTGACAGGTTTGCTTCCTTCTGTTGGTGGTGGCCATGATTGGAGGTTTTGTACATTCTGCATTTCAAATTGTTGTGTACAGTCTCCCTTTCCGTGGTCCCAATGTCATTGTTCATTTCAGTTGTGACATGTACCCATTACTGGAACTGGCGTGCACTGACACCTACTTTATAGGCCTCACTGTTGTTGTCAATAGTGGAGCAATCTGTATGGTCATTTTCAACCTTCTGTTAATCTCCTATGGAATCATCCTAAACTCCCTTAAAACTTACAGTCAGGAAAAGAGGGGTAAAGACTTGTCTACCTGCAGCTCCTGCAGTACCGTGGTTGTCCTCTTTTTTGTACCCTGTATTTTCATATATGTTAGACCTGTTTCAAACTTTCCTACTGAAAAGTTCATGACTGTGTTTTATACCATTATCACACACATGCTGAGTCCTACGTTGAGAAATTCAGAGATGAGAAATGCTATAGAAAAACTCTTGGGTAAAAAGTTAACTATATTTATTATAGGAGTGTCCATCCTCATGTAGGTAAGGAGTTATGTAGTCAAGGTCTTCCCACTGAAGTTTTCAGGTTTCTAAGGGCAAGTCAAGGATCCCAAAGAAAGAAGACAGGATTTGGATGCTCCTAGCTCAATTACAAAGTCATCCCATCATGAAATCTGATTGAAGTTTAAGATCTCAACTTCTACATCGAGACTGAGTGTGGATGGGGCTCCTCGGGGGCAGGTTTTATTGTGCACATTTTAAATTATGGCTTTTACTATTTACAGATCTTTGAGACAGGGTATTTCCTCCACATTCTCAGCACACAATGGAGAAAGGGAGGAATAGGTAATAAAATGGATGCCCCTGTTCAGAAGGAAAGGCTGTGGTGCTTCCCTTAGTGTAAGTTTTTAAAGATTTTGTGGAATATACAAGGACCATACTCAAAAATATCTTTGAAACTGGTCCATCTCAGACTTGGGCTGAAACACTATATGCAGTCATATAACACTTTAAGAATCTTACAATTATGATTCTCTAGTTTAAGGTACTTATGAGACACACTGTTAAATTTTTCTGTAGTCTTTCTAAGTGTCATAACATCCATAACTTTAAAATGACATTTATTTTTATTACCTTTCTTAGGTTTAGAGTACTTAGCTCTTGCAGAGAGTGGAAAGGGGAACCAGTTTTATGTTTGAAACCAACAATTTCTTGTTCTTTTATGTTTCTTGTAAATTATGTCGAATATGTAATGGTTAATCTTTTCATTAGTGTTCTTTATTTATTTATTTATTTATTATTATACTTTAAGTTTTAGGGTACATGTACAAAATGTGCATGTTTGGTACATATGTATACATGCACCATTGGTGTGCTGCACCCATTAACTCGTCATTTAACATTAGGTATATCCCTAATGGTATCCCTCCCCCCTCCCTCCAAACCACAACGGTCCCCGGTGTGTGACGTTCCCCTTCCTGTGTCCATGTGTTCTCATTGTTCAATTCCCACCTATGAGTGAGACAGTGTGGTGTTTTTCGTCCTTGCAATAGTTTGCTGAGAATGATGGTTTCCAGCTTCATCCATGAACCTACAAAGGACATGAACTCATCCTTTTTTATGGCTGCATAGTATTCCATGGTGTATACGTGCTATATTTTCTTAATCCAGTCTATCATTGTTGGACATTTGGCTTGGTTCCAAGTCTTTGCTATTGTGAATAGTGCCACAATAAACATACGTGTGCATGTGTCTTCATAGCAGCATGATTTATAACCCTTTGGGTATATACCCAGTAATGGGATGGCTGGGTCAAATGGTATTTCTAGTTCTAGATCCCTGAGGAATCGCCACACTGACTTCCACAAGGGTTGAACTAGTTTACAGTCCCACAAACAGTGTAAAAGTGTTCCTATTTCTCCACAACCTCTCCAGCACCTGTTGTTTCCTGACTTTTTAATGATTGCCATTCTAACTGGTGTGAGATGGTATCTCATTGTGGTTTTGATTTGAATTTCTCTGATGGCCAGTGATGATGAGCATTTTCTCACGTGTCTTTGGCTGCATAAATGTCTTCTTTTGAAAAGTGTCTATTCATATCCTTTGCCCACTTTTTGATGGGGTTGTTTGTTTTTTTCTTGTAAATTTGTCTGAGTTCATTGTAGATTCTGGATATTAGCCCTTTGTCAGATGAGTAGGTTGGAAAAATGTTCTCCCATTCTGTAGGTTGCCTGTTCATTCTGATAGTAGTTTCCTTTGCTGTGCAGAAGCTCTTTAGTTTAATTAGATCCCATTTGTCAATTTTGGCTTTTGTTGCCATTGCTTTTGGTGTTTTAGACATGAAGTCCTTGCCCATGCCTATGTCCTGAGTGATATCGCCTAGGTTTTCTTCTAGGGTTTTGATGGTTTTAGGTCTAACATGTAAGTCTTTAATCCATCTTGAATAAATTTTTGTATAAGGTGTAAGGAAGGGATCCAGTTTCAGCTTTCTCCATATGGCTAGCCAGTTTTCCCAGCACAATTTATTAAATAGGGAATCCTTTCCCCATTTCTTGTTTTTGTCAGGTTTGTCAAAGATCAGATTGTTGTAGATATGTAGCATTATTTCTGAGGGCTGTGTTCTGTTCCATTGGTCTACATCTATGTTTTGGTACCAGTACCGTGCTGTTTTGGTCACTGTAGACTTGTAGTACAGTTTGAAGTCAGGTAGCATGATTCTTCCAGCTTTGATCTTTTGGCTTAGGATTGACTTGGCAATGTGGGCTATTTTTTGGTTCCATATGAACTTTAAAGTAGTTTTTTCCAATTCTGTGAAGATAGTCATTGGTAGCTTGATGAGGATGGCACTGAATGTATAAATTACCTTGGGCACTATGGCCATTTTCACGATATTGATTCTTCCTACCCATGAGATTGGAGTGTTCTTCCATTTGTTTGTTTACTCTTTTATTTCATTGAGTAGTGGTTGGTAGTTCTCCTTGAAGAGGTCCTTCACATCCCTTGTAAGTTGGATTTCTAGGTATTTTATTCTCTTTGAAGCAATTGTGAATGGGAGTTCACTCATGATTTGTCTCTCTGTTTGTCTGTTATTGGTGTATAAGAATGCTTGTGATTTTTGCACATTGATTTTGTATCCTGAGACTTTGCTGAAGTTGCCTATCATCTTAAGGAGGTTTTGGGCTGAGACAATGGGGTTTTCTAGATATACAATCATGTCATCTGCGACAGGGAAAATTTGACTTCCTCTTTTCCTAACTGAATACCCTTTATTTCTTTTTCCTGCCTATTGCCCTGGCCAGAACTTCCAACACTATGTTGAATAGGAGTGGTGAGAGAGGGAATCCCTGTCTTGTCCAGTTTTCAAAGGGAACGCTTCCAGGTTTTGCCCATTCAATATGATATTGGCTGTGGGATTGTCATAGATAGTTTTTATTATTTTGAGATATGTCCCATCAATACTTAATTTATCCAGAATTTTTTGCATGAAGGGTAGTTGAATTTTGACAAAAGCCTTTTCTGCATCTATTGAGATAATCATATGGTGTTTTTCCTTGGTTCTGTTTATATGCTGGATGACATTTATTAATTTGTGTATGTTGAACCAGCCTTGCATCCCAGGGATGAAGCCCACTTGATGTTGTTGGATAAGCTTTTTGATGTGCTGCTGGATTCGGTTTGCCAGTATTTTATTGAGGATTTTTGCATCAATGTTCATCAGGGATATTGGTCTAAAATTCTCTTTTTTGATTGTGTCTCTGCCAGGCTTTGGTATCAGGATGATGCTGGCCTCATAAAATGAGTTAGGGAGGATTCTCTCTTTTTCTGTTGATTGGAATAGTTTCAGAGGGAATGGTACCAGCTCCTCCCTGTATCTCTGGTAGATTTCGGCTGTGAATCCGTCTGGTCCTGGACTTTTTTTGGTTGTTAAGCTATTGATTATTGCCTCTATTTCAGAGCCTGTTATTGGTCTATTCAGAGATTCATCTTCTTCCTGGTTTAGTCTTGGGAGGGTGTATGTGCCCAGGAATTTGTCCATTTCTCCTAGATTTTCTAGTTTATTTGTGTAGAGGTGTTTATAGTATTGTCTAATGGTAGCTTGTATTTCTGTGGGATCGTTGATAATATCCCCTTTATCATTTTTTATTGCGTCGATTTGATTCTTCTCTCTTTTCTTCTTTATTAGTCTTGCTAGCGGTCTATCAATTTTGTTGATCTTTTCAAAAAACCAGCTCCTGGATTCATTGATTTTTGAAGGGTTTTTGTGTCGCTGTGTCCTTCAGTTCTGCTCTGATCTTAGTTATTTTTTGCCTTCCGCTGGCTTTGAATGTGTTTGCCCTTGCCTTTCTAGCTCTTTTAATTGTGATGTTAGGGTGCCAATTTTAGATGTTTCCTGATTTATCTTGTGGGCATGTAGTGCTGTAAATTTCCCTCTACACACTGCTTTGAATGTGTCCCAGAGATTCTGGTATGCTGTGTCTTTGTTTTCATTGGTTTCAAGGAACATCTTTATTTCTGCCTTCATTTCGTTATTTACCCAGTAGTCATTCAGCAGCAGCTTGTTCAGTTTCCATCTAGTTGAGTGGTTTTTAGTGAGTTTCTTAATCCAGAGTTCCAGTTTGATTGCACTGTGGTCTGAGACACAGTTTGTAATAATTTCTGTTCTTTTACATTTGCTGAGGAGTGCTTCACTTCCAACTATGTGGTCACTTTTGGAATAGGTGTGGTGTGGTGCTGAGAAGAATGTATATTCCGTTGATTTGTGGTGGAGAGTTCTGTAGATGCCTATTAGGTCTCCTTGGTGTAGAGCTGAGTTCAATTCCTGCATATCCTTGTTAACTTTCTGTCTGATTGATCTGTCTAATGGTGACAGTGGGGAGTTAAAGTCTCCCATTATTATTGCGTGGGAGTCTGAGTCTCTTTCTAGGTCTCTAAGGACTTGCTTTATGAATCTGGGTGCTTCTGTATTGGGTGCATACATATTTAGGATAGTTAGCTGTTCTTGTTGAATTGATCCCTTTACCATTATGTAATGGCCTTCTTTGTCTCTTTTGATCTTTGTTGGTTTAAAGTCTGTTTTATCAGAAACTAGGATTGCAACCCCTGGCATTTTTTGTTTTCCATTTGCTTGGTAGATCTTCTTCCATCCTTTTATTTTGAGCCTATGTATGTCTCTGCATATGAGATTGATTTCCTGAATACAGCACACTGATGGGTCTTGACTCTTTAATCAATTTCTCAGTCTGTGTCTTTTAATTGGAACACTTAGCCCATTTACATTTAAAGTTAATATTGTTATGTGTGAATTTGGTCCTGTCATTATGATCTTAGCTGGTTATTTTGCTAGTCAGTTGATGCAGTTTTTTCCTAGCCTCAATGGTCTTTACGATTTGGCATGTTTTTGCATTGGCTGGTACTGGTTGTTCCTTTCCGTGTTTATTGCTCCCTTCAGGAGCTCTTTTATGGCAGGCCTGGTGGTGACAGAATCTCTCAGCATTTGCTTGTCTGTAAAGGATTTTATTTCTCCTTCACTTATAAAGCTTAGTTTGGCTGGATATGAAATTCTGAGTTGAAAATTCTTTTCTTTAAGCCTGTTGATTATTGGCCCCCACTCTCTTCTGGCTTGTAGAGTTTCTGCTGAGAGATCAATAGTTAGTCTGATGGGCTTCCCTTTGTGGGTAACCAGACCTTTCTCTGTGGCTGCCCTTAACATTTTCTCCTTCATTTCAACTTTGGTGAGTCTGACAATTATGTTTCTTGGAGTTGCTGTTCTTGAGGAGTATTTTGGGGGGTTCTCTGTATTTCCTGAATGTGAATGTTGGCCTGCCTTTCTAGATTGGGGAAGTTCTCCTGGAAAGTATCCTGCAGAGTGTTTTCCAACTTGGTTCCATTCTGCCCATCACTCTGAGGTACACCAATCAAACGTAGATTTGCTCTTTTCACATTGTCCCATATTTCTTGGAGGCTTCATTCATTTATTTTTATTCTTTTTTCTCTAGACTTCTCTCTTGCTTCATTTCATTCATTTTATCTTCCATCACGGATACCCTTTCTTCCAGTTGATTGAATCAGGTAATGAGGCTTGTGCATTTGTCACGTAGTCCTCATGCCTTGGTTTTCAGCTCCATCAGGTCTTTTAAGGACTTCTCTGCATTGGTTATTCTAGTCAGCCATTCGTCTAATTTTTTTTCAAGGTTTTTAACTTCTTTGCCATGGTTTTGAAATTCCTCCTTTAGCTCAGAGTAGTTTGATGGTCTGAAGCCTTCTTCTCTCAATTTGTCAAAGTCATTCTCCATCCAGCTTTGTTCCATTGCTGGTGAGGAGCTGCATTCCTTTGGAGGAGGAGAGGTTCTCTGATTTTTAGAGTTTCCAGTTTTTCTGCTCTGTTTTTTCCCCATCTTTGTGGTTTTATCTACGTTAGATCTTTGATGATGGTGACATTCAGTTGGTGTTTTGGTTTCGATGCCCTTTGTATTTGTTAGTTTTCCTTATAACAGTCAGGTCCCTCAGTTGCAGGTCTGTTGGAGTTTGCTGGAGGTCCACTCCAGATCCTGTTTGCCTGGGTATCAGCAGCAGAGGCTGCAGAACAGTGGATATTGGTGAACAGCAAGTGTTGCTGCCTGATCATTCCTCTGGAAGTTTTGTCTCAGAGGAGTACCCGGCCGTGTGATGTGTCAGTCTGCCCCTATTTGGGGGTGCCTCCCAGTTAGGCTACTCTGAGGTCAGGGACTCATTGAGGAGGCAGTCTGTCTGTTCTTAGATCTCCAGCTGCATGCTGGGAGAACCACTACTCCTTCAAAGCTGTCAGACAGAGACATTTAAGTCTGCAGAGGATTCTGCTGCCTTTTATTTGGCAATGCCCTGCCCCCAGAGGTGGTGTCTAGAGATGCAGGCAGGCCTCCTTGAGCTGCGGTGGGCTCCACCTAGTTCAAGCTTCCAGGCCACTTTGTTTACCTACTCAAGGCTTGACAATGGCGGGTGCCCCTACTCCAGCCTCACTGCTGCCTTGCAGTTTGATCTCAGACTGCTGTGCTAGCAATGAGCAAGGCTCCATGGGCTTAGGACCCTCCAAGCCAGGTGCAGGATAAAATCTCCTGGTGTGCCATTTGCTAAGACCGTTGGAAAAGTGCAGTATTAGGGTGGGAGTGATCTCAATTTCCAGGTGCCATCTGTCACCCCTTTCTTTGACTAGGAGACGGAATTCCCTGACCCCTTGCACTTCCCAGGTGAGGTGTTACCTCGCCCTGCTTCGGCTCATGCTCAGTGCGCTGTACCCACTGTACTTACCCACTTTCCAACACTCCCCAGAGAGATGAATCCGGTACCTCATTTGCGAATTCAGAAATCAACAGTCTTCTGCATCGCTCATGCTGGTAGCTGTGGAGTGGAGCTGTTCCTATTCGGCCATCTTCACTCCACCCCCATTAGTGTTTTTTAAATATCTATGCCTTATTATATGATACACTGCTGTAAGAAACAGCTGAAATTTTCAGTATTCTACTTGGAAATTTTAGCCATATCCACCAATTTACTTATGTACATTTTTCATTTTCTACCTTCCTATGGGTGACAGAGGTACTAAATTTTTTCAGCATCGCATCCCAAGTCAAATTTTCACAGCGTCTGGAATAGTTACTTCTGTCTTTTGAGCATTCACTTACAGTGTCCTGGTGGCCCCTATTTTTGGGCACTAAAGCCAATTCCATACACTTTAAATTGTAGTTATGGAAACTCCACTCCTTGAGATGTCACTTTTATTCTGGTTCTGTCTTCATGTAATGTTCAGGGCTCCACAGTTTTTGTGAGTTAAACAGCCATCATTTCATTTTATATCAAAATTTTGTGAGCCAGGAATTCAGGCAGTTGTTGGAAGGGTGCTTCTTCTGTTTTGTGTGGCAAGGAGTGAAGTCACTCTCTTATTCACCTGATAACTAAATATTCTGTAAGAGGCAGGATAACTTAACTTAATTCACATTTATAGTATGTTAGAAGGGATGACATTAAGAGATGCACTGGGTTCCTTCTCCTATCTCTTTAGATAAAGGACCACAAGATCACTCCAGAGAATAGCCACACTTTTTGTATGGTGCTCAGAGATCTCAGTGGTAGAACATAGATGAGTTTGGCCAGGTAAGTGCTAAGTCCAGAACTGGTGCAATGTCACTTGCATCATATTCTATTCAAACGAGTGGTCACATGACCACCCCAGATGATTTGATGTTTTACAGAAATAGAAGATAACCCTTGAGTGGGAAGTGGTAAAATCATTTCACAGAGCAGCATGCAGAACAATTGTCTACATCTCGAAAGGAGCATATTGGAGTTTTATTCATTTTAAGTTGGATCCATAAATCATCTCGTACTAATAATATCTTAACAATAGTGGGTTTTCTAATTCCTGAATACAATATATCTGTTAGGTATTTTAAATGATTATTTTTGGAGAGTTTTGTAGTTTTTATTATGGATGTTCCTTATCTATTCCTAAGTGTTTATGTTTTCAGATTTCATCAAAGGTTTTTCATTTAAAAAAAATTCCAATGTCCTTGTTGCTAGTATTTATAAAGGAAATTTAACTATGACGTTCAATTATGTCTGTAGATTCTTTAGGGTTTTCTGAAACACTATCATATTTTCTACAGGTAAGGTTAGTTCATTACTTGGAAAGAGATAGGAGTGTGTCAGTTTCTGTTTGTGTCATTTTCAGAAGGTTGTCCTTTCCCTGCATTCTACCCAATTCATCTAAGCTGTCCAATTAATTGAAATAATGCATTACTGGTTATATACCCAAAGGATTATAAATCATGCTGCTATAAAGACACATGCACATGTATGTTTATTGTGGCACTATTCACAATAGCGAAGACTTGGAACCAACCCAAATGTCCAACAATGATAGACTGGATTAAGAAAATGTGGCACATATACACGATGGAATCCTATGCAGCCATAAAAAATGACGAATTCATGTCCTTTCTAGGGACATGGATGAAACTGGAAACCATCATTCTCAGCAAACTATCCCAAAGGCAAAAAACCAAACACCACATGTTCCCACTCATAGGTGGGAATTGAACAATGAGAACACATGGACACAGGAAGGGGAACATCAGTCTCTGGGGACTGTTGTGGGGTGGGGGGAGGGGGTATGGATAGCATTTGGAGATATACCTAATGCTAAATGATGAGTTAATGGGTGCAGCACACAAACATGGCACATGTATACATATGTAACAAACCTGCACATTGTGCACATGTACCCAAAAACTTAAAGTATAATAAAATAAAATAAAATAAAATAAAAAAACAACCCCATCAAAAAGTAGGTGAAGGATATATGAACAGACACTTCTCAAAAGAAGACATTTATGTGGCCAACAAACACATGAAAAAAACCTCATAATCACTGTTCATTAGAGAAATGCAAATCAAAACCACAATGAGATACTATCTCACACCAGTTAGAATGCCCATCATTAAAAAGTCAGGAAACAACAGATGCTGGAGAAGATGTGGAGAAATAGGAATACTTTTACACTGTTAGTGGGAGTGTAAATTTGTTCAACCATTGTGGAGGACAGTGTGGTGATTCCTCAGGGATCTAGAACCAGAAATACCATTTGACCCAGCAATCCCATTACTGGCTATATACCCAAAAGATTATAAATCATTCTACAAAGATACATGCACATGTATGTTTATTGTGACACTGTTCACAATAGCAAAGACTTGGAACCAGCCCAACTGCTTATCGGTGATAGCCTGGATAAAGAAAATGTGGCAAATATACACCATGAAATACTATGCAGCCATTAAAGGGATGAGTTCATGTCCTTTGTAGGGACATGGGTGAAGTTGGAAGCCATCATTCTCAACAAACTAACACAAGAACAGAAAACCAAACACCGCATGTTCTCACTCATAGGTGAAAGTTGAAAAATGAGAACACATGGACCTGGGGAGGGGAACATCACACACAGGGTCCTGTCAGGGGGGCTGGGGGCTAGGGGAGGGATAACATTAGGAGAAATACCCAATATAGATGACAGGGTGATGGGTGCAGCAAACCACCATGGCATGTGTATACCTATGTAACAAACCTACACGTTCTGCACATGTATCCCAGAACTTAAAGTATAATAAATAAATAAACGTTTTGAAACTTAAAAAAAAAAAAGAAATAATGCGCTTCATAACTATCATTTTCTAACCTTTTAACGCCTAAAGGAACTATGGGATGATTATTTGTTTTATTATTTCTGATATTGGTAATTTGGATTTCTCTTTGTTTTCTCTTGATCTCCCTTGCTGACAGTTTATTAATTTGATTATAAAAGTAGAAATTTTTGGCTATTTTTATTTTCTCTATTTTAGGTTTTCCATTTTATTGGTTTTTGATCTTATGCTTATGTCCTTTTTTTACTTACCTTGGCTTTTATTTACGCTTCTTCTAGGTTCTTAAGGGGAAGGATTGAATGGATGCTTTTAAACATTTATTTTAAATGTAAGCATTTATAGCTATACATTTTTCTTTAAGTACTGTTTTGATCAAACCTCACACATTTTGATATGTTTCTGTTATTGCTTAGTTTTATTTGCTTAGCTTCATTATATCTTTTTCTTTGATTCATAGGTTCATTAAATATTTATTGGCATGTTTCCCAGTATGTGAAGTATATTCTAGATACATTTATGAGTTACATATTTATTCATAGCAAAATATTTCAAAACTTAGTTATTCAAACAATTTGTACTCATTCTCAATTTCTGTAGGTGAGGAAACAGTGTGGTTTAGCAGGTTCCCGTGCTTCAAGGTCTCTCACAAAACTGTAATCAAGGTGCTGGTTGGGGCTACCATCTTATATGAAGGCTTGGCTGAGGAAGGATTTATTTCCACAGTGGGTGTTGGTATTAGTAGTTATTTGAATTCTGCTGGAAGGGACATAGAGAATTAGGTCTTGTTTTCATACATTAGTTCTTCATCTTGGAGTCATAATTTAAACCACAGTATCTTTGATCATATCTGATAGTTCCCCAGAATTAAACATATGTTTGTGCATGCTTTACCACTTACTAGTAAGAGAGCACAATATTGATAGATACGCTCTTCAAGTTTTAGCAATAATACATGTTATATTTGGGGTGGATGAATTTAAAACATGTATTAAGTTGAAAATGACCAACTTTTAGTGGAGCTCATTATGCGATAAACATCTTTGCTGGCTCAGATAGGTATTTATGGGACTCTTTATCTACGGCTTCTATCACACCAATATTTAATTAACATATGATGAGATGAAGGTGTTCCATGGAGCCAATGGTAAGCCAAGTCATGGAAATAACAGTGGAAGCCCTTAAGCACTACTCACTTGTTGGCAAATACAAATTTCTGTATTGTAGATACTGTTATTGAATTAATATTGGAATAAAATTAAAGGATTGAATGAATGGAGTGCAGATCATTATGATTTTATCTGACATAGTTTCAGGCCTTGATCAAAAGCCTGTACTCTAAAACTGCAGCACTATGATTACCTATCTTTCCAAGAATCAGAATGTCAACTTCTGTTCTTAGGCTCTCTGCCTCTGAGCCTCAGGTTTTCTTGGGCACACACTTTCTAACGGGAAGGGTGAGGCCCTCCTTACTGGGAACATTTTTAAAGAAGAGAGCCTGGGGCTCGACCTCCTTTCATTCTGGCTGAAATATTACTTGTCTCACCTAAATATTTCATAATGTAAAACTCATAATTTACTATTCAATTTACTTTTGAGTTTTTCTTGTCATATTATGGGATTTTCACATTATTTGGCATTTAGCTACTTTTCCTTAGCAAGAGCCAAGTCTTTTTCTTCTAGGGATTTTCTTAGAAAAAAAGGTTTTCAGAGAGATTACTTCATTTGAATTTGTTCCTGTAGAGAGCCGGTAAAGGGATTGTGACCAGCTCAGCATTCCACTGGGGGCTATATGAATATATCTGTTTATCATGAATGCAGGATGTGAGCAAACTCACACTGTGCCTGCTGCCAAAATGTTTATTGAGGGCCATCACTTCCTGGCACAGGGCCCCTTGAAGTTATCTCCTGAGACATTTAACACCAATTGTTGTGAACCAAATGGATGACTGACAATTGCCTGAAAACTACCCACCCCTCCTGGCTATTTCTTTTGCCTGATAAATACGGAGGGCTGTGTATAGCTCAGGGCCCTTGTTTACTAGAGGTAAGGTGCCCTCTGACCCCTTCTTCCAAATATATTTTCTTTTTTCTTTGTCTATGTTTAGTCCAGCAGGTATCATGGCCAGAATAAAATTAATCCTGAGTTACAAACTGAAGTTGCAATGTTAAAATCCACAGTCCTGTGATTAGAGGAACAAGTACAAAGCCTGCAGTTGCAGCAGCAATTCTGTTGCCATTTTAACCACACTCACATTTGTGTAACCAACTTAGAATATAACCAAAGTGAGTATCCATGGCACCATGGCACTGTGTGAAAGCCCATTGAAGGGAGCTTTCACATCCAATATCATCTTTGATATCAGTGAATTATGAAACAAAATTCTTGATTTAAATAGGCAAACTCAAGAATTTCAGCCTTAGAAGACTGGACCGAATTCCAGCAAGGCCTGGAGAGCCTCAACTCTTGGACCTATCTAAGGCACCACATTAACATCTTATATGTAGTTCTTGGAATAATGTTGTTTTGTCTCTGTCTTCTGTTCATAGTTTGTAAAATCAGATGGACCACTAAACAGAAAATGAGATCTGCCCAGTCTGGCCTTATATTCTTTTAATTAATCCATAAACAGAAATGGGGAGATGTAGAGAGCCAGCAGAGGGATTGTGACCAGCTCAGCATTCCACTGGAGGCTATATGATCAAACAGCAAACTGTTTACCATGAATGCAGGGTGTGGGCAAACTCACATCTGTGCCTGCCACCAGAAGGTTTGCTGAGGGCCATCACCTCCTGGCACTGGGCTCCTTGAAGTTATTTCCTGAGACATCTAGCACCAATTGTTCCTGGAATACAGCCTCGCAAGCCTGCTGTGAACCAAAGGGTGGACTGACAGTTACCTGACAACTACTCGCCCTCCTCGCTATCTCTTTTGCCTAATAAATATGGAGGGTTGTGTAAAGCTCAGGGCCCTTTTTCACTAGAGGCAAGGTGCCCCCGACCCCTTCTTCCACATATACTCTTTGTCTCTTTGTCTTTTATTCCCGCCTTCTCCCCCTTTGTTCAGTCCACCAGGGATTGTAGCAGGTTACAAGTGGTGTCAGTGACAGAATTGGGTGCTTTACATTTTCCAAATATTCTAATTAACAAATCTATAATGACCTTACTGTCCCTTCCATTTAAAATATTGTTGATGTAAAAGTCATAGACTGTGTCTACACACATAAATGGATGAATTATTTACCTGCTAGAATACCCCTGAAGATATTGAAAAAGTGATTTTTTTGCTCCAGACAGAGTATGTCTTCAGTTGGTATCTAGTCCTCTAGGTGTAATTTTTTTTTTGTCATACCCACCATTGCTTGTAAAAATGTGTGAAAGTTCTCAACTTCCTGGGATGAGATTGGGGAGATGCAGAGACATGGTTTCACTTAGGAAAGAAGTGATCTTAGGGATATGCTAGTTGAATGACTGAAAGATTGAAAAGTTTGGCTTCTGCCTATGGGAAGGCTCTGTCATTTGTTTTTCCATGAAGTTGAATCTCAGCATTTTTCTTGATAGGTGCAAAGGTTAGTAGCTGGACCCTGAATGTTATCACAAATCCTCAATCATAGTAAAGTGCTTCTGGTTGCTTCACAATAATTGAGAAAACTTTCAAGTAACAAATTGTAGTGTTGATACTTTTGCCACTAAATAATGGACTCATCTTTGTTAATTTCTACTAAGTATGTCAATTTGTATATAGTCATGCAAATTTAGGATCTTTGTTTTTTATGAAGAAATTTTTCAGCAGGTAAGAGCATTCAACTACATTTGTAGAATAAAATTTGACATTATGTTTAAGCATTTTAATATTTTGGTCATCTGCTTTGGATAGTGCTATGCTCCTCTAAAGACTGAGATAATGAGAGGCCTGTGTGGAACTGTGGAAACTGTAGCCACTAGGAACTAATTCTGTATCCATGGATCAGCCATTTATACTCATGTGTTTTATGATCACACATAGATGCATGAGGTATCTACAGTAACCCTCAATGAAAGAAGCATTGCTTTTCTGGACCAAAATGTGAGTATTTGAAACCATTGACAAGAGATATTCATTGAAAATTTCTGTGATATGTTGAAGTACAGGTAATGTCATAAATACCACATGATTTCATTGGATAAATTCTAATTGGGAAAATTAAGCCAACAAACATGGAAATTTATCAGAATATACAATGTATATTTGGTTTTAATATACAGCCAAATTGGTTGTCTTTTTCCATTCTGCCAAATAAGAAGAAAAACATGTTCCATATTACATGTATAATAAACCAATAAATTTATAATCATAATCTTAGGTTATGGAATATTTTATATACCATATTAATAAAGGTGAACAATTACTCAAATATATTTGATTATGGAGTTTAAAATTGCAGACCATGTCAAACGTGTTTGAGTGTGAAGGAACCAATGCCTGTTATATTCTGGAAGCATAATATGGGTTTTTACTTATGAATCTCAAAATTATCCCAGCAATCATACTAGTAGATAAATATGCTGAGGAAAGTACTTAGTATACTGTCATTTAAATAGATTTATATAACTGTGACTGTGAAATGTAATATTATAGAAGTTTTTTGTTATGGAATT
Source organism: Pan troglodytes (assembly GCF_028858775.2). NCBI lineage: Eukaryota > Metazoa > Chordata > Mammalia > Primates > Hominidae > Pan > Pan troglodytes. The sequence continues at coordinate 56,731,721 of NC_072407.2, forward strand.
TTATCTTTTAAAACTGGCATGTTCTTAGGAAACACTGTTAAATCATTTTTTCTAGAAATATGTTAATGGTTTACATTGATAGCCTAGTAATGCTGTCTTTCAGTTTCTAAAGTATTCCACATTTAATTACTTAAACTATAGAGGATAGGTTACATACCTTATGTTTTTACAAGTAGACATTTAAATTGCCAAATAGAATTATCCTGTTGAAGTCTAGTTTTGAAGATGGAAGAGGGAAAAGACAGTAAACCTTGCAGGAAGTAAGGTGTGGAAAAATAACAGAATTGGCTATAGGCTATATTATTCCCTTTTGTTCTTCAGCAGATATGTCTCTATAAGTCTACAGCTTCAACAGTGACAGAACTCTGGAATCAGCTGAAAGAGGTAATGTGAATGAGACATGTGGAATGTTCATCACTTCTGGCTTCTAGAGACAGCTCAAACTCTCTCTGTATACATCCTCTTCCACTGCCAGATCTATGTAAATGGAATCATCTTGTCTAAATTTGAGGTTTAGCAATTTTGCCATTTTCCTCATCAGTGAGTAATCAGGAAGTTTGGGTTTGTATTTCTACTTGTCCCATTGTTCTCTGTAATTTAAATTTGTCCTTATCTATCTGACCTAGAGATTTTGAGAAATCAATGTGTTCTGTTTTTCTTCTGAGTTTTCTTTCTTTTTCTTTTTTTTATTCACTAGAATTTGGTCTGTGTTTGGCCACCCCAAGAAGCCTCTTGAGTCACCCCAGGGACCAACAGGAAGTTGTGCTTCCAGTATTTCCTCACTAAAAATCTTTATGAAGATTTTTAGGAGAAAAATTGCTTCAATTATCACATTAATCTTAATCTTCTTATTACCTGTGGATATTAACTTATTGTAATTACTGTGTTTCCTGACTTGACTCCTTTTTCTTCCATTTTCTACCATTTAGCTCTACCTCTGATGAGGTGTCCAACTTTTTCACTATAATTCTTCCTGATCTTTTCAAGATACATTCCATCACAGATAAAATAAGTACTCGTACGTAATTAAACAGGTAGTTACTAAGACATATATTGTGTTCCCCAAAAGCCTTTCCTGAATTATAGGTGTCTTCTTTTCTTTTCCCAGGACTATGTCTATTAATCTTTTCAAATTAACAAAGATCCAGATGATTCGTTCTGATCCAATGTTCACAGTGAAGCATTCAGGAACATGAGTAATAGCCATCACTTATTGAGCCTTTACCAGATGCCAGCCAGTGTTCTAGGCACTTTACTTTGTTGTGATAGACAACCCTAAGAGGTTTTAAATCAAAGTGAGGCACAGAGAGGCTTAGTAAGTGGCCCAAAGGCACATAGTAAGTGGTGAAGCAGTGGTTGCAGCAGAGGCAGTGTGGCTCTGGTGTCCACATTATTCACCACATATGCTATGCCTTCTCTCCAATGATATCTTGAAACTTAAATAGGCACATATTGAAAGAGAAACTTGTAGTCATTATTTACTCACTGTAATCATGAAACATCTACAATGACTACCATTATTAATGTAACAGTCATGAGCTTGGAAATTGCTATTTAATTATAAATATATGAAAAATAAAAAAGTCTACAGAACAGAGTAAGGGAGAGGTGCACTAATAGTTTTGTAGATGGTTGACTAGAAAGGATTTTCACTTCATTTAATTTAATCACGTTGTTTTCCTGTGAGCAAACGAAGACAGACTTGTAAATGCATTCAGAAAATGACTCAAATTCATGTTACCTTACAGTGAAGTTGGAATTTCTCTTCGAGTATGGTTTTTTTTTTTTTTTGGAATCTGAACACTAAGGTTCTATTTGTGAGTACTCCCGATATCTAAATAGTGTCATAAATAAACCATGTACCACCATTCTGTTCCTCTTTGTACAGTGTATATTTTCTCCTCTCTCACTATGTAGTTCACTTGAAGAATTCAGAAAAAAATACTCACAGCTAATGTGGCAGTTGGTGATATTCATGAATTAGTTTACTTGCGTTCAAAATTAGTTGTTGAAAACCAGGATATTGTATGTAAATGTGATAAAAAAATTTGTGAAATAAGTAAGGATAAGATATAGAGACATATATCTTGTTATAAGGCAACAGAGGGTCAGACCAAATCATTGCCATAGGGAACAATGTGATAAATAATATTTTACTATTTGTACAAGTCAATGTCCAGTCTTTTGACATTTAATGAGATATTCAAAAAGACCGAATATTTTTTGAGGCATGAAGGACCAAATGAGTAACTGTGGATTGCCACAGTACTGAGTGAGCTATTTCAGAAGGTGTTATTTTTGATGCTACACAGATCATAAAGATACCACAACTACAAACTCACAGTACTGAATCTATGCCAATTTATTTATTTAAATTCTGTTACCGCCATGAGAAAGTAACTTTCTTGAGACCAATAATCTGTTTCCTATTCATCATAGCTGACTTCCATGCCAAGAAATATATTTTAAATAGGATTTATGAAATATATGAATGGCTAGTGGGCCTTTAACTCTTCTTCTGTACAGAATATTCACAAAAACTTAGAGGCACACGCTGTTACCTGTAGGCTCAAACTAAAATCTTTGAGAAGATGAGAAACTCAATAGAAACTTACAAAATGTTTATTGTGTGTGTAAATCTGTACTGAAGATAAAATGGTGAAGAGGTGCTCTGTGACATCATGGATGTATTCACATTCCTGTTCACTATTTCATTACAGGTCCTGTTCTCCTGAGCTCTCAACTGTGACAGAAGCCTTAGAGAAGAGTAAAGGGGACTGAGTTATAATGTTACAGAATTTGTCCTCTTGGGCAACACTCAGTGTCCTGATGTGCAAAATGCATTATTTGTCATGGTTTTACTCACATACACTGTGAGTATGGCGGGAAACTTGCTTGCTGTGGTGGCTATTATTTCCAGCCCTTCCTTTGGCTCCCCAGTGTACTTCTTCTTCACAGCCTGTTATTTATATATTTTGCATATTCCAATACCATTTCTCCCAAATTGATTATAGACTTACTCCATGATAAAAAGAAAGACTATTTTCTTCACAGCATGCATGGGGCAGCTATTTATAGACCACTTATTTGGTGGTGCTGAGGTCTTCCTACTTGTGGGGATGTCCTACAATTTCTATGTGGCCATCTCTAAGCCACTGCACTATTTTACCATCATGAATCGACAAGTTTGTATCCTTCTGTTGGTGGTGGCTGTGACTGGAGGTTTTGTGACATGTGCCCATTATTGGAACTGGTGGGCACTGATGCCTACTTTATAGGCCTCACTGTTGTTGCCAATGGTCTAGCAATCTGTATGGTTGTCTTCACCCTTCTACTAATCTCCTATGGAGTCATCCTAAACACCTTTAAAACTTATAGTCAGGAAGGGAGGCTTAAAGCCCTGTCTGCCTGCATTTCCTACATAACAGTCACTGTCCTGTTTCTTGTTCCCTGTATTTTCCTTTTCGTTAGACCTGTTTCGAACTTTCCTATTGACAAATTCATGACTGTGTTTTATACAGTTATCATACACATGTTGAATCCATTAATATACACACTGAGAAATTTAGAGATGAGAATTGCTGTAAAATCCAATGTAAAAAAACTCTGGCATAAAAACTTAACTATAGTTAGAATGAGTGTTTCTCTTCTTTTAGTAGAAGTGTATGTAGACAACGTCTGTCCTGTGAGATTGTTAGACTTCTAAGGTCAATTAAGATTTCCTAGTTTGGGAAGGCAGGATTTTGAAGCTCCCCACTCAATTAAGATGTCATCCCATCATGGCATCTGTTTGATATTCAAGATCTCAACCTCTATATCCAGACTGAATGTGGATGGGATCCTTGGGTGCAGTGTCTATTGAGCACTTTTTAAATTATAGTTTTTCTCTATTTACAAATCTATTGAGACAGTGTATTTCTTCCACATGCCCAGCACATAATGGAGAAAGAGAGGCCTAGGCAATTAAAATAGATCCTCCTGTTCACAAGTGAAGCCTATGGTGCTTGCTTTAGTATACTCACAAGCAGCATACTCACAAATATCTTTGAAACTGGCCCTTCTCAGACTTGGGCTGAAAGTCTATGTGCAGTGAGCTAATACTCTTAAGAATGTTAGAATTATGTTTGTCTAGTTTAAAGTATTTATGAGAGGGTCTTAACATCCACAACTTTGAAATGACATTTATTTTGATGACCTTTCTTACCTTTAGAGTACTTAGCTCTTTGCAGAGACTGGAAAGGGAAACTAGTTCTGTTTCTGAAACCGGCAAATTCTGGCTCTTTTATGTTTCTTGTAAATTCTGTTTGAAAGTGTAACAGTTAATCTTTTAAGTTATTTTTTATAACAAAATCTAACGCCTTATGGTAAGATACATTGCTATAAGAAACAGTGGTAACTTTTCATATTCTACTTGGAAATTTTAGCCAAAACCCCCTATTCGCTTAGGTACAATTTTTATTTTCTACTTTACTACAGGTGACAGAATTACTAAAGGTTTCCAGCACTGGATAGTGACTAAGTCTCTTCCCTTTCCTCAAGAACATTTACTTCTGTCTTTACAGCCTTCACTTACAACATTCTGGAGGCTTCTATTTTTGGGCACTATAGCCAATGCAATACACACTGAATTCTTGTTATGGAATCACCACACTTTGAGGTACCACTTTTTTTTCTGGTACTCCCTTCAGGCATGGTGCAAGGCTTCACAGTTTTTGTGAGTTAAAACCACCACCATTTTATTTTATTTCAAAATTTTTTGTGCCAGAAATTCAGGCAGGTTGGCTTGGTATTTCTTCTGCTTTGGAGTATAGGACTGAAGTCACTGCCTTATTCAGCTAACAGCGTAGTCTGTAGGATGCAGAATAACTTAATTCACATTTATAATATATTGGAAGAGATGACTGTAAAGATCCCTGGGTCCTTCTTCCTATCCATTTAGGTGAAGAAACAGAAGAACCAAAAGTATAGTCAGGTGTTTTACATGGTGCTCAGAGATCCCAGTGGTAGAAAGTAGAGATGTCAGGCCAGTTAATGGGTAGGGACAGAGATCAAAACCATATCATTTTTCTCCTCACCTCCCTAAAATCTCATCTTTTTCTCAACTTTCAAAATACAATCATGCCTTCCCAACAGTCCCCCAAAGTGTTAACCCATTCCAGCATTAACTGAAAAGTGCACAGTCCAGTCTTGTCTGAGACAAGGTTAGTCCCTTTCACCTAAGCATGTAAAATCAAAAGCAACCTAGTTATTTCCAAGATACAAAGAAGATATAGGAATTGGGTAAATTCTTTCATTCCAAAATGAAGAAATCAGCACAAAGAAAGGGGTTACAGGCCCCATGGAAATCTGTAATCTGGCAGAGCAGTCACTAAATCTTGAAGTTACAAAACAATTACCTTTGACTCCATGCCTCACATCCAGGGCATATTGGTACAATGGGTAGTCTTCTAAGGCCTTGTGTAGTTCCACTCATGTGGCTTTATAGGGTTCAGGCAGCACAGTTGCTCTTAATGTCTTTTGTTGCTCTTAAGGGGGCCCATGGTTTTTCTAGGTGCAGGGTGCAAGCTTCTGCTGGATCTACCATTTTGGGGTCTGGAGGATGGTAGTCCTCTCCTCACAGCTCCACTAGTCAGTGCACCAGTGGGTACTCTGTGTGTGGGCTCCAACCACACATTTTCCCTCTGCACTGTCCTAGTACAGATCGTCTGTGATTCTCCACCCATGCAGCAGGCTTTGGTCTGAAGTTACAGACTTTTTGATACATCCTCTGAATCCTGGTTGGAGGCTCCCAAGCCTCCTCTCTTGCAATTTGTTCACCTGCAGGCTTAACACCACATGAAAGCCTTCAAAATTCACAGCTTTCATCATCTGAACTGTACTTTGGCCCTTTTTAGTCACAGCTGGACCTGAAATGGCTGGGATACACACAACAGTGTCACAAGGCTGCTGAGGGCAACAGGGTCCTGGGACTGGCCCAGAAAACCATTCACTTCTCCTAGTTCTTCTGGCCTGTGATGGGAGGGGCTGCTGAAAAGATCTCTGAAATGCCTTTGAGGGCTTTTCCCCATTGCCTTGTTGGTTAGCACATGGTTCCACTTATGCAAATTTCTGCAGCCTGCTTGAATTTCTTCCAAGAAAATGGGCTTTTCTTTTCAACCAAATGGACAGGTGGCAAATTTTTCAACCTTTTACACTCTGCTTTCCACTTAAATATAAGTTCCAGTTTCATGTTATTTCTTTGCTCATTTGTATGAGCTTAGGTTATTAGAAGCAGCCAGGCTAAATCTTGAATGCTGTGCTGCTTAGAAATTTCTTCTGCCAGATACCCTAAATCATCACTCTCAAGTTCAAAGTTTGATGGATCCATAGAAAAGGGACACAATGCAGTCAGACTTTGCTGAAGCTTGGCAAAAATGACCCTTATTCCATCCAGTTCCCATTTAGTTTTTTGTTTCTTTCTGAGACCTCCTCAGTCTAGAGTTTACCATTCATTTCACTATCAGCATTTTGGTCACAGCCATTCAAACTTCTCTAGGAAGTTCCAAACTCTCTCTCATCTTTCTGTCTTCTTCAAAGTCCTCTACACTCTTCCAGACTCTGCCTGTTACCCAATTCCAAAGCTGCTTCCACATTTTCTGGTATCTTCATAGAAATTCCCCAGTCTTTGGTACTAATTTTTGTATTAGTCCATTCTTGCATTGCTATAAAGAAATATCAGACAGACTCTGAAATTTATTAAAAAATAAGTTTAATCAGCTCATTTTTCTACAGGCTGTAACTGAAAGCATGATGCTGGCATCTCCTCAGCTTCTAAGGAGACCTCAGTAAATTTACAATCATAGTGGAAGGCAAAGTGGGAGCAGGTACATCTTACATGGCAGGAGTAGGAGCAAGAAGTGGAGTTGCCACACACTTCTAAAAAACCAGATCCTATGAGAACCCGCTATTGTGATGACAGTATCAAAACTGGATGATGTTAAATCATGAGAAACTTCCTCCATAATCCAGTCACCTCCCACAAGGCTCTACCTCCAACATTGGGGGTTACATTCTATGTGAGATTTGGGTAGGGACACAGATTCAAACCATATCATTTTTTAAATATCATTTGGACTACTCCATTTCCTTCTTTATCTTTTATCATCTTCATTTATTCATATTTATGATTTGTTTTTATTCAGTTTTATCAACAGAGCCATTTATTTCATTGGGAATTTTTTCCCAAATAATATAATTCTGAAGCAGAGCATTAAATACCTTCATTTAAGTTCTCCCACTCTTGTGAAAAGGAGGCTAGTATCTTTTCCTGGCAGTAAATGACTTCATGTCATATATGAGAGAAACAATTAACAGTTTTATTCTCAAGATTCAATATAATCTGGTGGGAAAATAATAATCATATCCTTTCTAGGAATTATTATCCATCTTTGTGCTCCTTTCCCATCTGCTATGATTTTTTTCAATAACTTATTACTCTTTTAAACCCAATTTTAGCTTTTATTACGTCATTATTATGTGAGTTGTAAGGGGTATAATATGTCCATGTGACATACTTTTTAGCCCATTTATGTCCATGGGCCATGAGGAAATCTCCATATTGGATAAATGAGATGTACTAGGTTGGGCAAATTGGTATTATGTAGTGTTTCTGTAGCTTGACAGTGTTGTCACTTGTGGCTTGGGGCATAGGCTAAGTGAATTACAAAATAGAAAAACATCTATTTAAGGATAAGTCTAATTGAAACCACTAGGATCTATGGCTAATGGTCCTATGAAATAGCCAAGAAACTGTGTTGTAATATTAGACCCTAGCAAATACTCCTCAAAGTTTTACAGAACTTTATTCTTCACCACATTTTGGTTGGCTTACCGGGCTACGTCATTATTCTGCTCATCATCATATGTTATTCATGCATATATTAAAGTGGCCACCACCTGAAAATCCTAGGCCAGAGGCATTTTCTTTGTTTTATGAGTCAAAACCTGGGTTCTTTGTTGGATCCTATGCCCACTTATAACTTCCCTCAGAATACTTTTATGACCTTCCATAATAGCATTCTCTCTTGCCGAATTTCTTGGATATCCATTCATTAGAGGCTTTTCTGCCTCTTTTTTGTGGTAACCAAATGGTGAGGTTACCACACAGGAGCATGAAAATATGCAGACATTGCATGGATAAACAAATGCTACGTGCACTGAAGGATATGCTGTTAATACATATATTCCAGAGCTGCAATCTAGTCCATGCTCCCATCCACCATGAACCCTGAAATCCTCAGTCTTAAAACTACCTTGGACTACATAACATGCTAATATAGTTTGGCTGTGTCCCCACCCAAATCTCATCTTGAATTTTAATCTCCATTATCCTCATATGTTGTGAAAGGGACCAGGTAGGAGGTAAATGAATCATGGGGGTGGTTTCCCCCATGCTCTTCTCTTGATCATGAGGAATTCTCGTGACTTCTGATGGTTTTATAAGTGTCTGGCATTTCTGCTGCTGTCACTCATTCTCTCTCCTGCCACCCTGTGAAGAGGCATGATTGTAATTTCCTGAGGCCTTCCCAATCATGCAGAACTGTGAGACAATTAAACCTCTTTTCTTTATAAATTACCCAGAATTGGGTATTTCCTTATAGGAATGTGAGAATGCACTAATATACATGCATTTCTTTTTTTAAAAAATAATGAGTGTATACTGTACCTATATTTAACTTTCTAGCTTGGTAATAGTTATGGATTGCAGAGAATTTGTATGGACAATGGGAAATTTTTGACAACTTCTACATTAGTTAATATTTTTTGTCTACTTTTTATTATTGGAGCAAATACATTCAGATTCTGTGCTATTGTAGGCATCATCCGATCTAACAAACACTTTTGTGTCATTCTGAAAAGTGGAAAGCATTAGTGGTTATTTGAATTCAGATAGAAGGGACACAGAGAATTATGGCTTATTTTCATATTAGTTCACCATCTTGGAGTCATAATTAAATTCATGATATCTTTGATCATATCTGATAGTTCTTCAGAATTAAAGATATGTTTGTACATCTTTTACCACTTACCAATAAGACAGCACAGCACTTATAGACACAGTCTTCATATTTTAGAATTCATACATATGGCATTTGGGGTGGATGTATTTAATCAGTTTATTAGGTAAGTTGAAAATGACCAACATTTAGTGGAGCCTGTTACATGATAAGCTCCTTAGCTCGTTCAGATAAGTATTTATGGGACTCTTATCTAAGGCTCTTATGACACAGAATATCCAATATTTAAACATATGATGAGATGAAGATGTTCAATGGAGCCAATTGTAAGCTAAGTCATGGAAATAACAATTGAAGTGCTTAGGCACTGCTCTGTTGTGGGAAAATACAAATTTCTTTATTGTAGAAACAGTTACTGAATTGATATTGGAATAAAATTAAAGGATTGAATTAATGGACTTCAGATCACTATGGTCATATGGAACATAGATTCAGGCCTTGATCAAAAGCCTGTACTCTAACCTAAAACTGCAGAACTATGATGATCTGTTTGCCAAGAATCAGAATGTCAACTTTGGTTCTTAGGCTCTCTGCTTCTTAGCCTCAGGGCTTTTTGGGAATGGACCTTCTAACAGTAAGGGTAAGGCCCTCCTCACTAGGAATATGCTCACAGAAGAGAACCTGGGGCTTCCTGTCAGGGGAACCTGTCCCCAGTATTTCAACATAGGTTATTTCTATTTTCCCTAAGTGTTGGCTGGTCTGAAAAATAAAGAAAAAGAGTACAAAGAGAGAAATTTTATGGCTGGGCCACCAGGGGTGACATCACATATGTGTAGGTCCGTGATGTCCGCCTGAGCCACAAAACCAGAAGGTTTTTATTAAGGACTTTAAGAGGGGATTGGGGTATACAAACAAGGAGTAGGTCACAAAGATCACATGCTTTAAAGGGCAATAAAGATCACAAGGCAAAGGGTGAAGCAGAGATCACAAGGCAAAGGACCAAATTAGAATTACTGATGTGGGTCTATGTTCGGCTGTGCACATATTGTCTTGATAAACACCTTAAGCAACAGAAAACAGGGTTCAAGAGCAGAGAACCCGTCTGACCAAAATTTACCAGGCTGGAATTTTCCAATCCTAGTAAGCCTGAGGGTAGTGCAGGAGACCAGGGCATATTTCAGTCCTTATCTCAACGGCATAAGACAGACACTCCCAGAGCGGCAGTTTATAGATCTCCCCCCAGGAATGCATTCCTTCCTTAGGGTATGAATTATTAGTATTCCTTGCTGGGAAAAGAATTCAGTGATATCTCTCCTACTTTTATGTCTGTTTATAGGCTCTCTGCAAGAAGAAAAATATGGCTCTATTGTGCCTGACCCTGCAGGCAGTCAGACCTTACGGTTGTCTTCCCTTGTTCCCTAAAATTGCTGTTATTCTGTTCATTTTCAAGGTGCACTGATTTCATATTGTTTGAACACCGATGTTTTACAATCAATTTGTACAATAGTGGTCCTGAGGTGATGTACATTCTCAGCTTATGAAGATAACAGGATTAAGAGATTAAAGTGAAGACAGACATAACAAATTATAAGAGTATTATTTGGGAACTCAAATGTCCATGAAATCTTCACAATTTACGTTCAAAGATTGCAGTAAAGACAGGCATAAGAAATTATAAATGTATTAATTTTGGGAACTGATAAATGTCCATGAAATCTTCACAATTTATGTTCCTCTGCCATGGTTCCAGCCGGTGACTCTGTTCAGGGTCCCTGACTTCCCACAACAGCTTCCCATTCATTCTGGCTTAAATATCATTTGTCTTACCTCAGTATTTCAGAATGTGAAACTCATAATTTATTGTCCAATTTTCTTTAGAATATATTTTTCACATTATAGGTTTTTCACATTACTTGGCATTTAGCTAGTCTTTCTTGGGGAGACCTAAGTCTTTTTTTCCTCTAGAGGTTTTCTAAGGGGAAAAAAAGAGTTCAACAAGATTATGTTATTTGAATTTATTCCAAATATTCAAATTAACTAATCTATAATGACCTTACTGCCTCTTTCATTTAAAATAGTGATGATGTCAAACTCATAGACTGTGTCTACACATAAATGGGATAATTATTTTCTTGATATAATAACCCAAGAGATATCTGAATTAAATTTCTGCCTAAGGTAGAGTATGTCTTCAGTTGGTATCTAGTCCTCTATGTGTGATGTTTTCTTGCCATATCCTCCATTTCTTGTAAAAATTGTGAAAGTTCTCAATTTACTGGGATTGGGGAGAGATATAGGGACATGCTTTTAATTAGGAAAAAAGTGGACTTAGGGGTATGCTATTTGAATGACATTTGAATGACTGAGAGACTGAAGAGTTTGGCTTCTTTCCGTGAGAAAGCTCTGTCATTGGTTTTTCCATGAAGTTAAATTTCAGCATTTTCCTTGTTAGGTACAAACCTTAATAGCTGGGCACATGAATCTTATAAATCCTCAGTCACAGTAAAGTACTTATGGTTGCTTCACTGTAATCGAGGAAACTTTCATTAACAAATTTTAGTGTTGGTACATTTTGTATGCCTGGTCATAAAATAAGGGGCTTGTGCAGGTGCATTTCCACCAATTAGGTCAATATTTACATAGTCATGCAAAGATAGTATCTTTCATTTTCTATGAAAAAATTTCCCAGCATGTGAGAATATTCAACTACCTTTCTACATTATTAAGTTAAAGCATCTTTATATTTTTGTCATCTGCTTTGGATAGTGCCGTAATTCTCTAATGACCGAGATAATGAAAAGCCGGTGTGGAACAGTGGAAGCTGTAGCCACTAGGAACGAATTCTATATCCCTGGATCAGCCATCCATTTCGTGTGTTTTATGATCACACATAGATGCATGAGGTATCTACAATAATGCTCTGTGAAAGAAGCATTTCTTTTCTGGAAAATGATGTGAGTATTTGAAACCACTGACAGGAGATATTCATTGAAAATTCCTGTGATATGTTGATATGTAACTAATGTCTTAAATCCATATGAGTTTTTAAGGAATTCTAATTTAGACAGTTAAGCTAGCAAACATGAAAATTGTTCCACATATGGAATGTATATTTGGTTTTAATATATAGCCTAATTTTTTCTTTTTCTATTTTCCAAATAAGAAAAAACATGTTCCATATTACATGCATAATAAACCAATATATTTATAATTATAATCTTAGTTTGTGGGATGTTATATTTTATATGATATATTAGTAAAGGTGTACTACTAATTTCAGATATATTTGATGGGAAAGTTTAAAATTTCAGATCATGTCAAGTGTGTAGGAGGGTAAAGGAACAAATGCCTGTTATGTTCTGGAAGCATAATATGGGTTTTTACTTATAAATCTAAAAATTATCCCAGTAAATGTACTAGTACATAAATATGCTCAGGTTAGTACCTTGGCTACTCTCATTTAAATAGATTTATAAAAGTGTGACTGTGAAATGTATTATGAAGGTTTTCTGTTATTATGGAATTTTATCTTTTGAAAAATGTCACGTTCTCAGGAAACTACATTAAATCATTGTTTTTCTAGAAAAATGTTAATAGTAGTTTACATTGAAGTCATAGTAACGCTATCTTTCAGTTTTTAAAGTGTACTTTTAATTACTTAAGCTATAGAGGATAGTTTACATATCCTGTTTTTTACAAGTAAACATTTAAATTGCCAAAATAATTATGCTGTTGAAATCTACCTTTGATGATGGAAGAGGGAAAAGCACTAAACCTTGCAACAAGTAAGGTGTGAAAAAATAAAAGGATTAGCTATAGGCTACATTATTCCCTTGTGTTGCAACTCAGATCAGCTTCAGTGGCAAGATACATAGTTTGTCCTCAAGCCTTTCTCTTCTAATTCCCCTCAAGTAAGAGAATCCTAGAAGAGCTGTTCTGATCATGTATAAGAATATATAAATTCAAATGGCATAAGGGATATATTACAGTATACATGAGGAGGTTCTGCCCTGCCCTTCATTTAGGAAAGAAGAATTTATTTTTCCAGCTGTTGGGGGTGTGCTGTTAGTAGACAGCATTCAGATGATATCCACTTCAGTATCTTTAGAAGTTGCAGAAAGCCACCTCAATAAAGGTCACATGCCCTTTCCCAGAGCAGCCCCTCTTTGCATCCAGGTTAACATTTAGGTTCAGGTATCATTAGAACATACTGCTCTTCCAACTACTTTGTCTTCATTTTTCCATTTTTTAATTTCCAATTTCCTCATTAGCTTATCAAACCTGTTAGCCAGTGTCCATTTTCAGTGTAGATCCATAAGTAAGGTTATTATTCCTTCCACATACAGTGGAAAACCAGACTGACTGCTCAAAATGCTGCCCTCCTTCACTCCAGTGCTTCCAGACTACGTTCCAGGGACAGTGCAACAGTTGTCTACTTTTGTCTGTTTTTGCCATTCCATGCAAATTAGTTACTTCTTTTGTTGTTGTAATCTTTAAAACGTAGTTTGTTTTTTATTTTCTTTATTGAGGTGTATGTGACAAAAAATGTATAACATATATTTAAGATGTACAGTGTGATATTTTAATAAATGTATACATTGTGAAATGATTACCACAATCAACATGTTCATCACCTCACATAATTACCTTTTGTGTTTGGTGAGAATATTTAAGATGCATTTTCTAAGCACACTTCAAGTGTACAATATGGTATTATCAAGTATAGTCTCTATGCTGTAACTTAACTCTCCAGAACTTACTCATTCTGCATGAGTCAATCTTTGTACTCTTTGAACAACATCTCTTTTCTTCTCTCCGCATTCCATCCCAATCACCATTATACACTCTGATCTTACCAGTTTGACTTCTTTTTTTAGATTCCATGTATAATTAAAATCATGTGGTATTTACCCTTCAGTGTGGAGAACAGGGAAGCCTGTTACATAGTTGGTGGGAATGTAAATTGATACAGCCATTATAGAAGGCACTATGGAGGATAAAACTACCATCTGATCCAGCAATCCCACTACTTGGTATATATCAAAAGAAAATGAAGTTAGTATCTTGAAGAGATAACCTGCACTCCCATATGAACTGCAGCATTATTCATAATCACCAAGATATGGAAACAACTTACATATCCATCAATAGATGAATGAATAGAGGCAATGTGACATCTATCTATCTATCTATCTATCTATCTATCTATCTATCTATCTATCATCTATCTATCTCTCTATCATCTATCTATCTATCATCTATCTGTCATCAATCATCTATCTATCTAATGTACACATGCACACTTATACTCACATAATATATGGTATTATTGGCTACAGACATTATGCTGTACCTTACATCACCAGTATTACTTCATCCAACAAAAATGAAAATTTGTAATTTTGCCCTCTGTTTTTATATATGTAATGCAATAATATTTCATAATCAAATATCACTAAACCTTCAAAAGATCATTCTGCTATTTTTGACATGAATGAACTTGGAAGACTTAATAACCTCTTTGTTTTATTTTGTTTTTAATTGACAAACAGTAATTGTTTAAGAAGTAATTCTTTTAAGAAGAACTTTGTCAGTCTTATTATTTTCTTCTTTCTCTTTCTTTCTTTCCTTCTTTCTTTCTTTTTTCTTTTTTTCTCTCTTTCTTTCTTTTTTTCTTTCTTTGTGGAGTACAGTGGGATGTTTTTATATCATGTGCAATAACATGAATGTACCTAGAGGACATTATGCTAAGTGAAATATTTTCTTGAATAGATATTTAGTGCACTGATTTTCAGTTTTTAGTATTTTCTAGAAAATGCAAGTAATATTTTAGCTGAGTTTTACAAGCTTTGATATGTTGTACTTTCATTATTATTAGGCTCAAAATACTTCCTAACTTCTGTGATTTATTTTTACTAATGGATTATTTAAAAGTGGTGTGTTTAATTTTGAGACAGAAAATTTCTGGGTAATTTTACTTTTTTATTTTCTAGCTGATTTTCTTGATGTTCAGTGACATATTTTATTATGGTGATTATAGGAAATTCATAGAGAGTTGTTTTATGAACCAGTATATGATTGATTTTGGAAAATGTTTCATATGCTCCTGAAAAGAATGTCTATTTTCCTGGTGTTGTATGTGATGATCTCTTATGTCAGTGGGTCAAATTTTCTAAATGGTTTTGTTTGAATCATAAATATCTTTATAATTTTTTTTGTGTGTATTCTAGCACTTAAAGTTGTGCTAAAATCTTCCTGTATTATTGTTGATTTGCCTATTTATCCTTTTAGCTCAGTCTATTTAAAAAAATAACGTATAAAGTTGTGCTTTCAGGTGCATACCTATTTATAATTTTATCTTCATATTGCTAATCTTTTGCCATTATAAAAAATTATTTCTGGAAATATTTCTTGCCTTGAAGTCTAGTTTTGTCTGATATTAGCAGATGTTTCTCTTATAAGGCTCTTACCGTTGTGTTCTATTTCTTAAATAGGAGAATTTTGCTCATTAAAAAGATAAAGTTAATTATGTATTGAATTCAAATCCACCACTTTTCTTTTGGTTTTATATTTATTAATTTTACATATGATTAACATTCATGTTATTTATTGCTATATTTCTTCTTTCAATTTGTTTTCCTTCTTTCCTGCATTTCCTTTTTTCCATTTCAGAGCTTTTTCCTTCCTTCCAAAGATCCTTCTTCAGAGCTCTTATTCCACAGTTTGTGACTGATTCTAGAATCTCTAAATATTTTTTAAATTAGTCAGAAATCTCTGCATTTTACGTTCACTTCTGTGAGATTTTAAATGGATTCTATGTTGACATTTTTATTCATTTATCACTGTGAAGACGTATTTCCTTTTCCTTTTGATTTTCACTGCATCTTTTAAGAAGAAGTTTGTCAGTCTTATTATTTTCTTCTTTCTTTTCTCTTTCTTTCTTCTCTTCTTTCTTTTCTTTCTTTCTTTTCTTTTCTTTCCTTTTATCCTTCTTTCTTTCTTCCTTTTCTCTCTTTCCTTTCCTTTCCTTTCTTTTCCTTCTTTCCTCTCCTTTCCTTCGTTCCTCCATTCCTTCCTTCTTTCCTTCTACAAAATCTTGCTCTGTTGCCTAATCTGGAGTGCAGTGGCATCATCTCAACTCACTGCAACCTCTGCATCCCAGGTTCAAGCAATTCTTCTGCCTCAGCCTCCCTAGTAGCTTGGATAACAGGTGCCTGGCACCACAACTGGCTAATTTTGTATTTTTATTAGAGACTGGATTTGGCTAGTCTGGTCTCAAACTCATGGCCTCAAGTGATCCACCTGACTTGGCCTCCCGAAGCACTGTGATTACAGACATGAGGCACCACACCTGGCCTTATTATTATTTTCTTGAATGCAGTATGTTCTTAAAATTGTTGTCTGTATTTTGCTTTTATTCTGCTGTACCTTTTCTGTTTATCCTTTTAAAACAAATTATTGTTTTTAAAATTCATTCTTCATGAAACTCATAAAACCTTATAAATTCATAGCTTAATATCGCTCAGCAGTTTTAGAGAATTTTCAGCAATATCTCTTCAAATATTTTGCCTACCTGATTCTCTTTCTCTCCTTTTTCTGGAACTGTAATTAAATTAAAAGTATGTCAGAGTTTCACACTTTGTCCTCTATATCTCTTTTATACTGTTTTCTGCATTTGCTTTTTTTGCTGTCTGCTTTGGTCTGCATATTTTCTTCTAATATTTTTTGCAGTTTACTAATTCTCTAATTTTTTCTCTAATTTGCTGTTAAATCCCACCATTATGTTTTTAATTTGTTATTATACATTTTAGTTTTTCAGTTTATTTTGTTAATTTTATTGTTTATCTTGTTTTAATATTTGTTCATACTAAACTTATTAAAAATGCTTATATTTCATTATCTAGATCATCTTTTCTTTATTGCACTTGTCTTTCAATCATGCCTTGTCTACTGTACTTTGTTACTTTTTTTTTTTTCTTGGTCCTCTTGTTTTATTTATTTATTTATTTTTATTTATTTTTTTTTTATTATACTTTAAGTTTTAGGGTACTTGTGCACATTGTGCAGTTTAGTTACATATGTATACATATGCCATGCTGGTGCGCTGCACCCACTAACTCGTCATCTAGCATTAGGTATATCTCCCAATGCTATCCCTCCCCCCTCTGCCCACCCCACCACAGTCCCCAGAGTGTGATATTCCCCTTCCTGTGTCCATGTGATCTCATTGTTCAATTCCCACCTATGAGTGAGAATATGCGGCGTTTGGTTTTTTGTTCTCGTGATGGTTTACTTTGAGTGCCCAATTTTGCATATGAAAAGTGGCAATTCAAGAATTTTTTGGGATTTTTTTTAAAAGAGAGAATTTCCTGTGTTTCTCCTCAAGAGTTGGGATTGGAAAATAAAAAATCTCATATAGTCTTAATTCAATCAAGCAATTAGAGGATGCAGCTGGACTTCAGTTCCTTTGAAGACTGCCTTATTGTCTGTGCATTCCTACTCCAAGAGTAAATCCTCTTGTGACGTAGTCATACAAAGATAGTATCTTGTGGTCTCAAATGAAAGCCTTGTTGTTTATAAAGGACACTTTTCCTTGGTAGAGCTTCAATTTTACATTTTGTCCCTTAGGGTAAATAATCTACAGAAAGTTGCACACAGGTTTTCAGGCTTTCATTTATGGTTTTGGGAATTATCTCACTTTTAGAGAAATTAGACTCTAAATGTGGTGTTCTGCTCTCTAGCTTTCTTTTTCTTTTCTGAGACAGGGTCTTGCTATGTTGCCCAAGCTGGACTCAAACTCCTGGGCTTAAGGGATTCTCCCACCTCAGTCTTAAAAATAGCTGGGACTACATAACATACTGATATAGTGTGGCTGTGTCCTCGCCCAAATCTCATCTTGAATTTTAATCTCCATTATGCCCATGTGTCATGAGAGGGATGAGGTGGGAGGTAATTGAGTCATGGATGTGGTTTCCCCCATGCTGTTCTGCTTGTGAGTGAGTTCTTATGAGATCTGACGGTTTTACAAGGGTCTGGCATTTCCCCTTCTGGCACTTATTCTCTCTCCTCCCACCCTGTGAAGAGGCATGATTGTAAGTTACCTGAGGCCTTCCCAATCATGCAGAACTGTGAGTCAATTCAACCTATTTTCTTTATAAATTAACGAATCTGGGGTATTTCCTTCTAGCAATGTGAGAACAGAGTAATATACATGCATTTCTGCTTTTAAAAAAAGAAATATATATTGTATCTATATTTAACTTTCTAGTTTGGTAATAGGTATGGAGAGAATTATTATAAACCATGGAATTTTTTGGCAATTTCTACATTAGTTGATATTTTTGATGAATTTTTTACTATTGGAGCAATTAAATTCAGATTCTGGGCTGTTGTAGGCATTATCTGATACAACAAACACTATTGTGTCATTCAGAGAATTGGAAAGCAGTGCAGTTATTTGAATTCAGCTAAAAAAGACATAGAGAATTATGACTTATTTTTATACTAGTTCTCCACCTTGGAGTCATAGTATAAACCACAGTATCTTTGATCACATCTGAGAGTTTTCAGAATTAAAGCTATGTTTGTGAATCTTTTACCACTTACCAGTAAGAGAGCACAACACTTACAGACATTCTCTTCAAATTTTAGCAGTAATATGTATTACATTTGGGGTGGATGAATTTAATCTATTTATTAGGTAAGTTGAAAATGACCAACTTCTGGTGGAGCAATTTACATGATAAAGATATTAGCTGGTTCAGTTAAGTATTTATGAGACTCTTTATCTAGGCTTTTATGACACCAAAGATCCAATATTTAACTAAACATATGATGAAGTGAAGATGTTCAGTGGAGCCAATGGTAAGCCAAGTCATGGAACTAACAAAGGCAGACCCTAAGCACTGCTCTCTTCTTGGCAAATAAAAATGCCTTTATTGTAGAAACAGTTATTGAATTGATATTGGAATAAAATTAAAGGATTGATTCTGACATAGATCAAGGTCTTGATCAAAGGCCTGTACTCTAACTGAAAACTGCAGAACTAAGATGATCTATTATTCCAATAATCAGAATGTCAACTTTTGTTCTTAACACTCTTTGCTTCTAAGCCTCAAGGCTTCTTGGGAATGGACTTTCTAACAGGAAGAATAAGGCTCTCCTTGCTGAGAATATGCTTAAGGAAGAGAACCTGGGGCTGGTTTCCCCTTCATTCTGGCTTAAATATTACTTGTCTTCTCAGTATTTCAGAATGTGAAACTCATAATTTATTGTTCAATTTTCCTTAGAATATATTTTTCTCATTATAGGCTTTTCACATTACTTGGCATTTAGCTATTGTTTCTTGTGGAGACCCATGTCTTTTTTCTCTAGAGATTTTCTAATAGGAAAAAAAGTGTTCAGAGAGATTACTTCATTTGAATTCATTCCAAATATTCAATTAACTTATCTATAATGACCAAACTGTCTCATTTATTTAATATAGTGATGATGTAACCATCACAGATTGTGTCTACAAACATAAAAGAAATATTATCCTGATAGAATCACACAAGAGATATCTGAAGACTTAATTTCTGCCCAAGTTAGAGTATGTCTTCAGTTGGTATCTAGTCCTCTAGGTATGATGTTTTATGTCATATCCTCCATTTATTTTAAAAAATTGTGAAGGTTTTCAATTTACCAGAATGAGGTAGGGGAGATGAGATATAGGGACATGTTTTTTTTTTAATTATACTTTAAGTTTTAGGGTACATATGCACAACGTGCAGGTTTGCCACATATGTATAGATGTGCCATGCTGGTGGGCTGCACCAAATAACTCGTCAATTAACATTAGGTATATCCCCTAATGCTATCCCTCTCCCCTCCCCCCACCCCACAACAGGCCCTGGTGTCTGATGTTCCCTTCCTGTGTCCATGTGTTCTCATTTTTCAATTCCCAGCTATGAGTGAGAACATGCAGTGTTTGGTTTTTGGTCCCTGAGATAGTCTGCTGAGAACGATGGTTCTCAGCTTCATCCATGTCCCTACAAAGGACATGAACTCATCATTTTTCATGGCTGCATACTATTCCATGGTGTATATGTGCCACATTTTCTTATTCCAGTCTATCATTGTTGTACATTTAGGCTGGCTCCAAGTCTTTGCTATTGTGAGTAGTGCCGCAATAAACATACGTGTTCATGTGTCTTTATAGCAGCAGCATGATTTATAATCCTGACTTCCATGAGGGTTGAACTAGTTTACAGTCCCATCAACAGTGTAAAAGTGTTCCTATTTCTCCACATCCTCTCCAGCACCTGTTGTTTCTTGACTTTTTAATGGTTGCCATTCTAACTAGTGTGAGGTGGTATCTCATTGTGGTTTTGATTTGCATTTCTCTGATGGCCAGTGATGATGAGCATTTTTTCATGTGTCTTTTGGCACATAAATGTCTTCTTTTGACAAGTGTCTGTTCATATCCTTTGCCCAATTTTTTTTCCTTTAAAGCTAAATTCATTCACTTTTTTTCTTCCTTTTTTAAATTATACTTTAAGTTTTGGGTACATGTGCACAATGTGCAGGTTAGTTACATATGTATACATGTGCCATGTTGGTGTGCTGCACCCATTAACTCGTCATTTAACATTAGGTACATCTCCTAATGCTGTCCCTGCCACTCACCCCACCCTACAACAGGCCCTGGTGTGTGATGGTCCCCTTCCTGTGTCCATGTGTTCTCATTGTTCAATTCCCACCTATGAGTGACAACATGTGGTGTTTGGTTTTTTGTCCTTTTGACAGTTTACTGAGAATGATGGTTTCCAGCTTCATCCATGCTCCTACAAAGGACATGAACTCATCATTTTTTATGGCTGCATAGTATTCCATGGTGTATATGTGACACATTTTCTTAATCCAGTCTATCATTGTTGGACATTTGGGTTGGTTCCAAGTGTTTGGTATTGTGAATAGTGCCACAATAAACATATGTGTGCATGTGTCTTTAAAGCAGCATGATTTATAATCCTTCGGATATATACCCAATAATGGGATGGCTGGGTCAAATGGTATTTCTAGTTCTAGATCCCTGAGTAATTGCCACACTGACTTTCACAATGGTTGAACTAGTTTACAGTCCCACCAACAGTGTAAAAGTGTTCCTATTTCTCCACATCCTCTCCAGCACCTGTTGTTTCCTGATTTTTTAATGATTGCCATTCTAACTGCTGTGAGATGGTATCTCATTGTGGTTTTGATTTGCATTTCTCTGATGGCCAGTGATGATGAGCATTTTTTCACATGTCTGTTGGCTGTATAAATGTGTTCTCTTGAGAAGTGTCTGTTCCTATCCTTCACCCACTTTTTGATGGGGTTGTTTTTTTCTTGTAAATTTGTTGGAGTTGATTGTAGATTCTGGATATTAACCCTTTGTCAGATGAGTAGATTGCAAAAATATTCTCCCATTCTGTAGGTTGCCTGTTCACTCCAATGGTAGTTTCTTTTGCTGTGCAGAAGCTCTTTAGTTTAATTAGACTTCATTTGTCAATTTTGGCTTTTGTTGCCATTGCTTTTGGTGTTTTAGACGTGAAGTCCTTGTCCATGCCTATGTCCTGAATGGTATTGCCTCGGTTTTCTTCTAGGGTTTTGATGGGTTTAGGACTAACATTAAAGTCTTTAATCTACCTTGAATTAATTTTAGTATAAGGTGTAAGGAAGGGATCCAGTTTCAGCTTTCTACATATGGCTAGTCAGTTTTCCCAGCACCATTTATTAAATAGGGAATCAGTTTCCCATTTCTTGTTTTTGTCAGGTTTGTCAAAGACCAGATGGGTTTAGATATGTGGCATTATTTCTGAGGGTTCTGTTCTGTTCCATTGGTCTACATCTCTGTTTTGGTACCAGTACCATGCTGTTTTGGTTATGGTAGCCTTGTAGTATAGTTTGAAGTCAGGTAGTGTGATGCCTCCAGCTTTGATCTTTTGGCTTAGGATTGACTTGGCAATGCGGGGTCTTTTTTGGTTCCATACGAACTTTAAAGTAGTTTTTTCCAATTCTGTGAAGAAAGTCATTGTTAGCTTGATGGGGATGGCATTGAATCTATAAACTACTTTCGGCAGTACAGCCATTTTCATGATATTTATTCTTCCTATCCATGAGCATGGAATGTCCTCCCATTTTTTTGTATCCTCTTTTATTTCATTGAGCAGTGTATTTCTCCTTGAAAAAGTCCTTCACATCCCTTGTAAGTTGGATTCCTAGGTATTTTATTCTCTTTGAAGCAATTATGTATGGGAGTTCATTCATGCTTTGGCTCTCTGTTTGTCTGTTATTGGTGTATAAGAATGCTTGTGATTTTTGTACATCGATTTTGTATCCTGAGACTTTGATGAAGTTGCCTATCAGCTTAAGGAGATTTTGGGCTGAGACAATGGGGATTTCTAGATATACAATCATGTCATCTGCAAACAGGGACAATTTTACTTCCTCTTTTCCTAACTGAATACCCTTTATTTCCTTCTCCTTCTTGATTGCCCAGGCCAGAACTTCCAACATTATGTTGAATAGGAGTGGTGAGAGAGGGCATCCCTGTCTTGTACCAGTTTTCATATGGAATGCTTCCAGGTTTTGCCCATTGAATATGATATTGACTGTGGGATTGTCATAGATAGCTGTTATTATTTTGCAATAAGTCCCATCAATACCTAATTTATTGAGAGTTTTTTGCATGAGGGGTTGTTGAATTTTTTCAAAGGCCTTTTCTGCGTCTATTGAGATAATCATGTGGTTTTTGTCATTGGTTCTGTTTATATGCTGGATTACATTTATTGATTTTCATAAGTTGAACCAGCCTTGCATCCCAGGGATGAAGCCCAGTTGATCATGATGGATAAACTTTTTGATTTATTGCTGGATTTGATTTGCCAGTATTTTATTGAGGATTTTTGCAGTGATGCTCATCAGGGATATTGGTCTAAAATTGTCTCTTTTTGTTATGTCTCTGCCCGGCTTTTTTACCAGGATGATGCTGGCCTCATAAGAAGAATCAGGGAGGATTCCCTCTATTTCTATTGATTGGAATAGTTTCAGAAGGAATGGTGCCAGCTCCTCCTTGTACCTGTGGTAGAATTCGGCTGTGAATCCATCTGGTCCTGGACTTTCTTTAGTGGCTAAGGTATTAATTATTGCCTCAATTTCAGAGCCTGTTATTGGTCTATTCAGAGATTGAACTTCTTCCTGGTTTAGTCTTGGGAGGGTGTAAGTGTCGAGGAATTTGTCCATTTCTTCTAGATTTTCTAGTTTATTTGCGTAGAGGTGTTTATAGTATTCTCTGATGGTAGTTTGTATTTCTGTGGGAATGGTGGTACTATCCCCTTTATCATTTTTTATTCCATCTGTTTGATTCTTCTATCTTTTCCTCTTTATTAGTCTTGCTACTCAGTCTCCCAATTTTGTTGATGTTTTCAAAAAACCAGCCCCTGGATTCATTAATTTTTGAAGGTTTTTTGTGTCTCTATTTCCTTCAGTTCTGAGATCCCAAACATTTCCTCACAGATCCTACAAAAATAGTTTCCAACCTGCTGAATCAAAAGAAAGGTTTAACACTGTAGCATGAATCGACACATCACAATGCAGTTTCACAGATATCTCCTTTCTAGTTTTTATCTGCGTATATTCACTTTTTCACCATATTCCTCAATAAGCTTCCACACATTCCTTTGCAGATTCTTCAAAAACCGTGGCTCCAAACTGCTGAATAAAAAGAAAGGTTTAACTCTAGATGAATCCACACATCACAAAGCAGTTTTTCAGATAGCTTCTTTCTATTATTTATCCTGGGATATTCACTTTTTTACCATACCCTCAATGAGCTTTCAAATGTCCCTTCACAGAATCTACAAAACAGTGTTTCCAAATTGCGGAATCCAAAGAAAGGTTTAACTCTGTGAGAGGAATCTACACATCACAAGCAGTTTCACAGATAAATTCTTTGTAGTTTTCACCCTGGGATGTTTGCTTTTTCCACATAGGCCTCAATGAGATCCCAAGTGTTTCTTCACAGATTCTACAAAAGGACTGTTTCCAAACTGCTCAATCAGAAGAAAGGTTTAATACTGTAAGATGAATCCATACACCATGAAGCAGTTTCACATATAACTTATTTGTAGTTATTAAATGGGGATATTTGCTTTTTCACCATAGGCCTGAATGAACTCCCAAGTGTCCCCTCATAGATTCTACAAAAACAGGGTTTCTGAAATGCTGAATCAAAAGAAAAGTTTAACTCTCTGAGATAAACAGATACATCAAGAAGCAATTACACATATACCTAGTTTCTAGTTTTTATCTGGGGATATTCACTTTTTTACCACAGGCCTCAGTGAGCTCTCATAAGTATCGATGCAGATTCTACAAAAACAGTGTTTCCAAACGGCTGAACCAAAAGAAAGGCTGAACTCTGTGAGGTGAATACACTCATGACAAAGCAGTTTAATAGTTAGCTTCTTTCTAGTTTTCATCCTGGGATATTTGCTTGTTCGTCATAGGCCTCAATGAGCTACAAAATGGCCCTCTGCAGATTCTACAAAACCAGTGTTTCCAAACTGTTGAATACAAAGAAAGTTTAACTCAGTGAGATGAATCCAAACATCACAAAGCAGTTTCACACATAATTTCTTTCTGGTTTTTATCTGGGGATATTCAGTTTCTCACCTTAGGCCTCGATGAACTTCAAAAATCCTTTCAATGATTCTATAAAAAAACTGTTTCCAACCTACCACATCAAAAGAAAGGTTTAACTCAGAGAGATGAATCCACACATCACAAAGCTGTTTCACAGATACCTTCTCTCTAGTATTTATCTGCAGCTATTCACTTTTTCTCCATTAACCTCAATGAGCAAAAAATATCCCTTCGTGGTTTCTACAAAAACAAGTTTCCAAACTGCTGAGTAAAAAGGAAGGTTTATGTCTGTGAGATGAATCCACACATCAAAAAGCAGTTTCACAGATAGCTTCTTTCTAGTTTTTATCTGGGGATTTTTGGTTCATCACCATATGTTTCAATGCGCTCTCAAATGTCCCTTCACAGATTCTACAAAAAGACTGTTTCCAACCTGCTGAATCAAAGAAAGGTTTAAGTCTGTGAGATGAATCTGCACATGACAAAAGCAGTTTCACAGATAGTTTCTTTCTAGTTTTTATCTGGGGATATTCCCTTTTTCACCATACTCCACAATGAGCTTCCAAATGTCCCTTCAAGATTCCACAAAAACCGTGATTCCAAACTGCTGAATAAAATGAAAGGTTTAAACTCTGTGATATAAATCCCCACACATCACAAAAAGGTTTCACAGATAGCTTCTCTCTAGTATTTGTCCTGGGATATTCACTTTTTAACTGTAGTCCTCAATGAACTCTCAAATGTCCCTTCATAGATTCTACAAAAACAGTTTTCCCAAACTGCTAAATTAACAGAAAAGTTTAACTACGTGAGATGAATCTACACACCACAAAGCAGTTTCACAGGTAGCTTCTTTCTAGTTTTTATCTGGGCATATTTGCTTTTTTACCATAGGCCTCAAAGTGCTCCCTTATGTACCTTTGCAGATTCTACAAACACAGTGTTTCCAAACTGATGAATCAAAATAAAGGCTTAAATCTTTTAGGTGAATCCACACATCACAAAGCAGTTTTACAGATAGTTTCTTTCTAGCTTTTAACCAGGGATATTCACTTTTTAACCATAGGCCTCAGTGAGCTCCCAAATGTCCTTTCGCAGATTCTACAAACCCAATGTTTCCAAACTGCTGAATCCAAAGCAAGGTTAACTTCTGTGAGATGAATGCACTCAACACTAAACAGTTTCTCAGAGAGTTTCTTTCTAGTTTTTATCTGAAGATATTTTGTTTTAAACCATTGATCTCAATGCACAGTGAAATATCCCTTAACAGATTCTACAAGAACAGTGTTTCCAAACTGCTGAATAAAAAGAAAGGTTTAACTATGTGAGTTGAATGAACACATCATAAAGCAGTTTCTCAGAAACCTTCTTTCCAGTTTACCAGAAGATATTTTCTTTATTGCTATAGGCCTCAATGTGCTACCAAAGGTCCATTCGCAGAATGTGCAAAATCACTGTTTCCAAACTGCTGAATGGAAAGAGGGCTTTAACTCTGTGAGATGAATGCATGCATCACAAAACAGTTTCTCAGATAGCATCCTTCCAGTTTTTATCCTGGCATATGTGGTTCTTGGCCATAGGCCTCAATGAGTTCCCAAATGTCCATTTGCAGAATGGACAAAAACAGGCTTTCCAAACTGCTGAATCAAAAGACAGGTTTAACTCTGTGAGATGAATGCAGATATCACAAAGAAGTTTGTCAGAAAGCATCTTTCTAGTTTTTATCTGAAGATATTTACTTTTTCACCTTAGGCCTCAATCCGTTCCCAAATATCCCTTCACAGATTCTACAAAAACGGTGTTTGCAAACTGCTGCAGTAAAAGAAAGGTTTAACTCTGCGAGATGAATGCACACATAACAAAGCAGTTTCTCAGATAGCTTCCTTCTAGTTTTTATCCTGGGATATTCACTTTTTTGCCTTTGGCTTCAATGAGCTCACAAATGTCCATTCGTTGAAAGAACAAAAACAGTGTTTCCAAACTGCTGAATCAAAAGAAAGGTTTAACCCTGTGAGATGAATGCACACATCACAAAGCAGTTTCTCACAAAGCTTTTTTCTAGTTTTTATCTGAAGATCTTTTCTTCAGATAAGATCATAGGCACGCATAGATGCCTATAATGAAAAAGAAAATATCTTCAGATACAAACCAGAAAGAAGCTTTGTGAGTAACTGCTTTGTGATGTGTGCATTCATCTCACAGAGTTAAAACACTCTTTTGATTCAGTAGTTTGGAAACTGATTTGGTGTATTCTGCAAATTGGCATTTGGGGGCTCATTTAAGCCAAAGGTGAAAAAGCAAATATCCCAGGATAAAAACTAGAAGGATACTATCTGAGAAACTGCTTTGTGATGTGTGCATTGATCTCACAGAGTTAAACCTTTCTTTTGATTCAGCAGGTAGGAAACCCTGTTTTGGCACATTCTGGGAATGGACATTTTGGAGCTTGTTGAGTCCTACAGTGAAAAATGAAATATCTTCAGACAAAAAGTAGAAAGAAGATTTCGGATAAAGTGCTTTGTGATGTGTGCATTCATTGCACAGTGTTAAACCATGTTTTGATTCTTCAGTTAGGGAACACAATTTTTGTGCATGCTGCGAATGGATATTTGGGAGCTGTTGGGGTCAATGCTGAAGAAGCAAATATCCCATGGTAAAAACTAGAAGGAAGCTCTCAGAGAAACCACTTTGTGATGTGTGCATTCATCTCACAGAGTTAAAACTTTCTTTAGATTCAGCAGTTTGGAAACACTGTTTCTGTAGAATCTGTGAAAGGAAATTTGGGACCACATTGAGGCATATGGTGAAAACGAAAATATCTTCAGGTAAAAACCAGAAAGAAATTTCAGAAAAACTGCTTTGTGATGTGTGCATTCATGTCACAGTGTTCAACCTTTGTTTTGATTCAGCAGTTTGGAAAAACTGTTTTTGTACGTTCTGCAAATGGACATTTGGGAGCTCATTGAGGCCTATGGTGAAAAAGAAAATACCTTCAGATAAAACTATAAAGAAGCTTTCTGAGAAATTGCTTTTTGATGTGTGCATTCATCACACAGTGCTAAATCTTCCTTTTGATTCAGCACATTGGAAACATTGTGTTTGTAGAATCTGTGAATTGGCATTAGTTAGCTCACTGTAGCCAAAGTTGAAAAAGAGAATATCCCAGGATAAAAATAGAAGGAAGCTATCTCAGAAATTGCTTTGTGATATGTGCATTCATCTTGCAGAGATAGACCTTTCTTTTGATTAAGCAGTTTGGAAACACTGTTTTTTAGAATATACCAATGGGCCCTTTTTTTAGCCCATTGAGGCCTTTTTTGAGAAAGAAAATATCTTCAGATAAAAACTGGAAAGAAGCTTTCTGTGAAACTGCTTTGTGATTTTAGCACTTATCTCACAGTTGTACACCTTTCTTTTGATTCAGCAGTTTGTAAACACTATTTTTTTCTTTCCTGCTAATGGACATTTGGGAGCTCATTGAGGCCAATGGCAAAAAAGTGAATATTCCAGGATAAAAACTAGAAGGAAGCTATCTGTAAAACTTCTTTGTGATGTGTGTATTCACGTCACAGAGTTAAACCTGTCTTTTCATTCAGCAGTTTGGAAACACTGTTTTTGTAGAATCTGTGAAGGGATATTTGGGAGCACATTGAGGCCTATGGTGAAAAAGAAAGTATCTTCTGATAAAAAATAGAAAAAACGATCTGAGAAACTGCTTGTGATGCGTGCATTCATCTAACATAAGTAAACCTTTCTTTTCATTCAGCAGTTTGGAAACACGGTATTTGTAGAATCTTCAAAGTGATATTTGGGAGCATATTGAGGCCTATGGTGAAAAAAGAAATACCTTAATATAAAAACTAGAAAGAAGCTTTCTGAGAAAATGCTTTGTGATGTGTGCATTCATCTCACAGAGTTAAACCTTACTTTTGATTCGGCAGCTTGGAAACAATGTTTTTTTCCATTCTGTGAATGGACATTTGGGAGCTCATTGAGGCCAATGGCAAAAAAGCGAATATTTGAGGAAAAAAACTCTGAGGCACCTATCTGAGAAAATGCTTTGTGATATCTGCATTCATCTCACAAAGTTAAACTTCTCTTTTCATTCAGCTGTTTGGAAACACTGTTTTTGTAGAATCTGCAAAGGGATATTTGGGAATGCATTGTGGCCTGCTGTGAAAAAGAAAATATCCTCTGATAATAACTAGAAAGAAGCTCTCTGAAAAACTGTTTATGTTGTGTGCATTCATCTCACAGAATTAAGCCTTTCTTTTCTTTCAGCAGTTTAAGAACCACTGTTTTTGTCCATTCTGTGGATGGATATTTGGGAACTCATTGAGGCCAAAGGCAAAAAAGCAAATATCCCGAGATATAAACTAGAAGGAAACTATCTGAGAAACCGTTTGTGATGTGTGACTTCATCTTGCAGATTTAAACGTTTCTTTTGATTAAGCAGTTTGGAAACACAGTTTTTGTACTTTGTGTGAATGGACACTTGGTAGCCCCTTGAGGCCCATGGTGCAAAAAAGAACCTTCTTTTAAAAGAAGAAAGAAGCTTTCTGAGAAACTGCTTTGTGAAGTGTGCATTCAAATCACACAGTTAAACTTTCTTTTGATTCAGCAATTTGGAATGCACTGTTTTTCTACAATCTGCAAAGGTATGTTTGGGAGCACATTGAGACCTATGGTAAAAATGAAAATATCTTCAGAAAAAAGCTTGAAAGAAGCTTTCAGAGAAAATGCTTTTTGATGTGTGCATTCATCTCACAGAGTTAAAACTTTCTTTTGATTCAGCAGTTTGGAAGCACTGTTTTTGTCCATTTTGGGAATGGATATTTTGGAGCTCTTAGAGGCCAATGATGAAAAAGTGAATATCTCAGGATAAAAAGTAGAAGGAAGCTATCTGAGACAAGGCTTTGTGATATGTGCATTCACCTCATAGAGACAAACTTTTCTTTTCATTCAGTCATTTGGAAACACTGTTTTTTAGAAACTGCAAAGGAATATTTGGGAGCTCATTGAGGCCTGTGGTGAAAAAGAAAATATCTTCAGATAAAAACTAGAAAGAAGCTTTCTGAGGAACTGCTTTGTGAAGTGTGCATTAAACTCACACAGATAAAACTTTCTGTTTATTCAGCAGGTTGGAAACACTGTTTTTGTGGAATATGTGAAGGGATATTTGGGAGCACATTGAAGACTATTGTCAAAAAACATATATCCTCAGATAAAAACTAGAAAGGAGCTTTCTGAGAAACCAATTTCTGATGTGTGCATTCATCTCACAGAGTTAAACCTTCCTTTTGATTCTGCAGTTTGGAAATGGTGTTTTTTACATTCTTCAATTGGATATCTTTGAGAGCATTGAAGCCTATAGTGAAAAAGAAAATATTTTCTGAGAAAAATTAGAAAGAAGCTTTCTTAGAAACTGCTTTGTGATATGTGCATTCATCTCACAGAGGTAAACCTTTCTTTTGATTCAGAAGTTTGGAAAAACTGTTGCTGTAGAATATGAAAAGGACATTTGGAGCACAGTGAGGCCTATGGTGAAAAAGAAAATACCTTCAGATAAAAACTTGAAAGAAGTTTCTGAGAAACTGCTTTGTGATGTGTGCATTTATGTCACAGGGTTAAACTTGGTTTTGATTCAGCAATTTGGAAACAGTGTTTTTGAAGAATCTGTGAATGGACAATTGGAAGCCCATTGAGGCCTATCTTGAAAAAGAAAAATCTTCCGATAAAAAGTAGAAAGAAGCTTTCTGAGAAACTGCTTCATGATGTGTGCATTTATCTGACAGTGTTAAACATTTCTCCTGATTCCACACATTGGAAACATTGTGTTTGTAGAATCTGCAAATGGACATTTGTGAGCTCTTTGAGGCCAAAGTCAAAAAAGCAAGTATTGCAGGGTGAAAAGTAGAAGGAAGCTATCCGAGAAACCAGTTTATGATGTGTGCATTCATATCACAGAGTTCAACTTTTCTCTTGATTCAGCTGTTTGGAAACACTGCTTTTCTAGAATCTGTGAAAGGACACTAGGGAGCCAACTGAGGCCTATGGTGAAAAAGAAAATATCATCAGATAAAAACTAGAAAGAAGCTTTCTGAGAAACTGCTTTGTGATATATGCATTCATCTCTCACTGTTCAAACTTTGTTTTGATTCTGGAATTTGGAAACAACTGTTTTTGTACATTCTGCAAATGGATATTTGGGAGCTAATTGGATCCAATACAAAAAAAATGAATATCCAAAGATAAAAACTAGAAGGAAGCTATGTGAGAAACTCCTTTGTGATGTGTTTATTCATCTCACAGAGTTAAATTTTTCTTTTGACTCAGTAGTTTGGAAACACTGATTTTTAAATTCTGTGAAAGGATATTTTGGAGTGTCTCAAGGCCTATGGTGAAAAAGTAAATATCTTCTGATAAAAAGTAGAAAGAAGCTTTATGAGAAACTGCTGTGTGATGTGTGTTTTCATCTTATAGTGTTCAACCATTCTTATGATTCAGGAATTTATAAACACAGTTTTTGCCCATTCTGCAATTGGACATTTCGAAGCTCATTGAAGCCAACAGCAAAAAAGTGAATATCCCATGATAAAAAATAGTAAAAAGCTATCTGAGAAAATACTTTGTGATGTTTCCATTCATATCTAGAGTTAAAGGATTCTTTTGATTCAGCAGTTTTGAATCACATTTTCTGTACTATTTGCAAAAGCATATTTGGAGTGTCTTGAAGCCTATGGTGAAAAAGAAAATATCTTCATATAAAAATAAGAAGCTGTCTGAGAAGCTGCTTTGCGATTTGTGCATTCATCTCACAGAGCTAAACCTTTCTTTTGTTTCAGCAGTTTGGAAACCCTGTTTTTGTACATCCTGCGAATGGACGTTTCAGAGCTCATTGAGACCAATGGTGAAAAGTGAACATCCCAGGATAAAAACTAGAAGGAAGCTATCTGAGAAACCGCTGTGTGATGTGTGCATTAATCTCACAGAGTTAAATCTTTCTTTATATTGAGCAGTTTGGAAACACTGTTTTGGTAGAATCTGCAAAGGGATATTTGGGAGCACATTGAGGCCTATTGTGAAAACAGAAAAATCTTCAAATAAAAACTAGAAAGAAGCTTTCTGAGAAACTGCTTTGTGAAGTGTGCATTCATCTCACAGAGTTAAATCTTTCTTTTCACTCAGTGAATATCCCAGGACAAAAACTAGATGGATGCTATCTGAGAATCTGCTATCTGATGTGTTCATTCATCTCTCAGAGTTCAACCATTGTTTTCATTCAGCAGTTTGGAAACACTATTGTTTTTAGAATTTCTGAAGGGATATTTGTGAGCTCATTGAGGCCAATGGTGAAAAAGCAAATATCCCAAGATATATACCAGCAGGAAACTATCTGAAAACTGCTTTTTGATGTGTGCCTTCTTCTCACAATCTAAACCTTTCTTTTGATTCAGCAGTTTGGAAACACTGGTGTTGTAGAATCTGCAAAGAGATATTTGAGAGTGCATTGAGGCCTATGGTAAAAAAGAAAATATATTCAGATAAAAACTAGAAAGAAACATTCTGAGAAACTGTGATGTGTGCATTCATCATATGGAGTTAAACATTTCTTTAGATTCAGCAGTTTGGAAACACTGTCTTTGTCGATTCTGCAACTGGACATTTGTAAACTCATTGAGGCCAATGGTGAAAAACCGAATATCCCAGGAAAAACTAGGAGCAGCCTATCTGAAAAACAGCTTTGTGATGTGTGCATTCATCTCACAGAGTTAAACTATCTTTTCATTCAGCAGTTTGGAAGCACTGCTTTGTAGAATCTCTGAAGTGATATTTGGGAGCTCATTGAGGCCAATGGCAAAAAAGCAAATATCCCCAGATAAACAAGAAGGAAGATATCTGAGAAACCGCTTTGTGATGTGTGCATTAGTCTCACAGAGTTAAACCATCCTTTGTCTCGCAGAATTCAACCATTCTTTTGATTCAGCGGTTTGGAAACACTGTTTTTTTCCCTTCTGCGAATGGACATTTGGGAGTGCATTGAGACCAATGGTAAAAAAGAAAATATCTTCTGAGAAAAAGTATAAAGAAGCTTTCTGAAAAACTGCATTGGGGTGTGTGTATTCAACTCACATAGTTAAAACATTATTTTAATTCAGCAGTTTGGACTCACTGTTTTTTTAGAATCTGCATAGGGATATTTCAGAGCACTTTCAGGCCTATGTTGAAATAGAAAATATCTTCAGATAAAAAGTAGAAAGAAGCTTTCTGAGAAACTACTTTGTGAATTGTGCATTCGTTTCTCAGAGTTGTAGTTTTATTTTCATTCTGCATTTTGGAAACACTGTTTTTTTTTTTATTCTGTGAATGGACATTTGGGAGCTCATTGATGCCTTTCTCAAAAAATTGAATAT
Organism: Pan troglodytes; assembly: GCF_028858775.2. Lineage (NCBI taxonomy): Eukaryota > Metazoa > Chordata > Mammalia > Primates > Hominidae > Pan > Pan troglodytes. The sequence continues at coordinate 56,764,797 of NC_072407.2, forward strand.
CCCAGGATAAAAACTAGAAGGACGCTATCTGAGATACTGGTTTGTGATGTGCACATTCATCTCACAGAGCTAAACCTCTGTTTTCATTCAGCCATTTGGAAACACTGTTTTTGTAGTATATTTGAAAGGATATTTGGGAGGGCATTGAGGCCCTTGGTGAAAAATAAAATATCTTCTGATAAAAACTAGAAAGAAGTTTCTAGGAAAGTGCTTTGTGATGTGTGCATTCATTTCATTGATTTAAACTTTCTTTTGATTCAGCGGTTTGGAAACACTGTTTTTTTAGAATCTGCAGAAGAATATGTGGGAGTGCATTGAGGCCTATGGTGAAAAAGAAAGTATCTTCAGGTATAAAGTAGGAAGAAGCTTTCTGAGAAACTGCTTTGTGATGTGTGCATTCATCTCACAGAGTTAAAGACTTCTTTTCATTCAGCAGTTTGGAATCACTGTTTTTGTCTGTTGGGTGAATGGAGTTTTGAGAGGGCATTGAGGCCAAAGGCAAAAAAGTGAATATCCCCAGATAAAAACTAGAAGGAAGCTATCGGAGAACCCCTTTTTGATGTGTGCATTCATCTCGCAGAGTTCAACCTTTGTTTTCATTCAGCAGTTTGGAAACACTGATTTGGCAGAATCTGCAAAGGGGTATTTAGTAGTGCATTGATGCCTATGGTAAAAAAGAAAATATCTTGAGCTAAAAACTAGATAGACGCTATCGAGAAACCACTTTGTGATGTGTGCATTCATCTCCCAGAATTAAACATTTCTTTTCATTCAGCAGTTTGTAAACACTGTTTTTGTAAAATCTGAGAAGGGATATTTGGGAGTGCATTGAGGCCTATGGTGAAAAAGAAAATATTTTCAAAGAAACAGTAGAAAGAAACTTTCTGAGAATATGCTTTGTGATGTGTGCACTCATATCACAGAATTAAACCTTTCTTTTCATTCAGCAGTTTTGAAACTCTGTTTTTCTACATTCTGCAAATGGAAATTTGGAAGCTCATTGATGCCATTGGTGAAAAAGCAAATATCCACAGAGAAAAACTACAAGGAATCTATCAGAGAAACCAGTCTGTGATATGTGCATTCCCTGGCATAGGTAAACCTTTCTTTTGATTCAGCAGTTTGGAAACTGTTTTTGTCCATGCTGTAAATGGACATTTGGGAGCTCATTGAGGCCATTGGAGAAAAAGCGAATTGAGGCCATTGGAGAAAAAGTGAATTTCCCATGATAAAAACTTGAAGGAAGCAATCGAGAAACTGCTTTGTGATGTGTGCTTTCATCTCACAGAGGTAAACCATTCTTTTCATTCAGCAGTTTGGAAACACTGTTTTTGTCCATTCTGTGAATGAACATTTGGGAGCTCATTGAGGCCATTGGAGAAAAAGTGAATATCCCAGGGTAAAAACTAGAAGGAATCAATCTGAGTAACTGCTTTGTGATGTATGCATTCATCTTGCAGTGGTAAACCTTTGTTTTCATTCAACTGTTGGAAACCCTGTTTTTGTAAAATAGACACAGGGATATTTGGGAGCACATTGAGGCCTATGGAGAAAAAGAAATTGTCTTCAGATAAAAGCTAGAAATAAGCTTTCTGAGAAACTGCTTTGTGATGTGTGCATTCATCTCACAGAGTTAACTTTTCTTTTGATTTAGCAGTTTGGTAACACTGTTTTTGTCCATTCTGTGAATGGATATGTGGGAGCTCATAGAGGCCTATAGTGAAAAAGATATTATCTTCTGATAAAAGCTAGAAAAATATAGCTGAATTCTTTTTCTCAGCAAGGAACATCCCTGAGAAAGGGAATTTGTTTTCAAGAGGAGGTCTCTGAAATGGCTGCTTTGGGAAGGTCTGTCTTTTATGGTTGTAGATAAGGGATGAAATAAGCCCCAGTCTCCCATCATGCTCCCAGGCTTATTGGGATGAGGAACTTCCAGCCTAATTTTGGTCAGACTGGTTGTCTGCTCTCAAACCCTGTCTCCTGATAAGATGTTATCAATGACAGTGCGTGCCCAAAACTTCATTAGCAATTTTAATTTCACCCTGGTCCTATGATCTCACCCTGCCTCCGTTTGCTTTGTGATATTCTATTACTGTGTGCAGCATGTGATCTCTGTGAGGCACACCTTATTCATACACTCCATTCCCTTTTGAAAATCACTAATAAAAACTTGCTGGTTTTGTGACTCAGGGGGCATAATGGAACCTGCTGACATATGATGTCTTCCCCGGACACCCAGCTTTAAAATTTCTCTCTTTTGTACTCTTTCCCTTTATTTCTCAGACAAGCTGACACTTAGGGAAAATAGAAGAGGACCCACGTGAATATCAGGGCCTGGTTTCCCCTGATATCTGGTGTCCAATGTGGGGCTTGAACCCACTACCCTGAGATTAAGAGTCTCATGCTTCATCAACTAAGCTATTCGGTTTCTCTACCTTTTCCTCAGCCTTCCACTCCCACACTGCCTTCGTTATCTCATTAGCCTCTCCCTTCAGCTACACCTCCCCTACCTAACAATGCAGAAAATTCATTGTCTAACTCCGATGACTTTGGCTTAACATTACCCCTTACCTATCTTACTTCTCTTCATGAAGAGCCAGTACTTGAAACTCCTGTGGCCCTGACTCACATAGCCTGGGACCACAGATATGCTAATTCTTCTCTCTTCAAACCTCCGGGATCAGCTAATGGTTCTGGGATGAAACTACAATTTACCTATAATTCTCCAGGTCCTCCCCCATCCACTACAGCCCCTCACCCTCCTGTCATTTCAGTTCCTCAACCTGTCTGCATCATTATTTACCTCTGAATCTTACCTTTTTAAAGCAATTTAAGGATGCTTGTACTCAGTATGGTCCTACTTCTCCTTATGTTAAAATGGTATTACAAATTTTTTGTACTGAGGTTGTTTTGCTTCCTTTAGACTGGGATCTTTTGGCAAAAAGCTTTTCTAACCCCATCGCAGCCTGGTGGGCAGTGGAAGCCCATTTGCAGGCTCAGCTAAATTGGACTAACGGCATTTTAATTACTCAGGCTCAGCTCACAGTCTCTGATAGTTTCTCTGATGTTTATGCCCAATTAAACTTTGATGCTCTTACCACATAACAAGTAACAAACGTGTGTATGAGTGCTTGGGAAAAATTATATGCCCAGGCCAAGCTCCTGTTTCTTTTACTACTGTTAAACAAACTCAATTGCTTTTACTACCTAATATCATTTTAAACAAAGGAGATAAGACACATGGCCTTGGGATGGGCCCTGGTAGTGAGAAAGCTGCTTATTGGATTAATGTTATTTCTAAACAATGGCCCACCTGCATTGTACACATTCAAGGGAAAAAGTTTTGAGAGCCTAGTAGATACTGAGGCTGAAATTAATATTCCACATAACTCTTATAGTGCTCCCAGTCAGCATATGATGGAAAACATGGGGTTGGCTCCTGGGATCAGTCTTGGTGTAAAGGCATGAAAAGATTACTAAACCCTTCCCAGTTACTGTAAAATAAGACAGGGCTGGTTTAGATGATCATTTTTAGTGGCAGCCACTGCCACACCTCCTGATCCTATCCCTTTACAATGAAAATCTGACACACCCATTTGGATTCAGTAGTGGCCACTTTCTAAGCAAAAACTGGAGGCTTTAACTCACTTGGTTTCTGAACAGCTACAACTTGGAAATGTGGAACCTTCTCTTTCCCTCTAGAATTCTCCTGTGTTTCTAATGAAAAAGAAATCAGTCAAGTGGCAGATGCTAACCAATTTAAGGGCCATTAATGCTGTAATTAAGCCTATGGGGGCCATCCAACCTGTCATGACTGCCTCTGCTTTAATACCTAAATTTTGGCCTCTCATAGGTATTGATCTTAAAGATTTTTTCACATTGCTTTACATAAATCAGATTCTGAAAAAATTGCTTTTACTGTACCACCTGTCAATAATCAGGAGCCTGCAACTCGTTATCAATGGAAAGTACTTCCTCGGGGAATGCTGAATAGCCCTACAATCTGCCAGCTTTATGTTGGACAAGTGCTTTCAGCAGTTCAAGCCCAATTTCTCCAGGTGTATATTCTTCATTATATTGATGATATTTTAATTACTGCCCCCACTGATAAAGAATTAATTGACTGTTATCAAATTTTGAGGCCCCATGTTACAGAGGCTGGATTAGCCATCACTCACGATAAAATTCAACTGACCACTCCTGCTCAATATTTAGGAATGGTGGTGGAAAAACAACGTATTTAACCTCAAAAAGTTCATATTAGGAGAGATTCCTTAAAAACTTTAAAAGACTTCCAAAAACTTTTGGGTAACATTAATTATTTAAGACCTATTTTAGGTATTCTGACCTATGCACTGTCTAACTTGTTTTCTACACTGCGGGGAGTTTCCAACCTCTGCAGTCCCAGGATTTTGACACCTGAGGCTTCACTAGAACTGGAATTCTTAGAGGAAAGAAGCCAGACCATCCAGTTATCTAGAGTACAGCCACTTCAGCCTTTTCAGCTTCTGGTTTACCCTTCATTACATTCCCCTACTGGACTAATAGTTCAAAATAATGCTTTAGTGGAGTGGTGTTTTCTTCCTCATTCTGTGTCAAAAACTTTGTTTATCTAGAACAAATAGCCATCTTAATTGGACAGACTTAGTGTAGAATACTTCAAATTTCCAGATTTGATCCGAATTTAATGGTAGTTCCTTTAAATCAGCTCAAAGTTCAAGCCGCTTTTCAACATTCCATAGTGTGGAAAATTCACTTGGCTGATTTCTTTGGTGTTATTGACAATCATTATCCAAAGAACAAATTGTTTGAGTTTATGAAAATGACGTCTTGGGTTGTCCCTCAACTAACCAAAGATCAGCCCATTCCTGAGGCTGTTACAGTGTTCACAGATGGCTCTAGTAATGGCAATGTTGGTTATGTAGATCCTACAGACAAGCTTATTTCTGCCTCTTATACCTCTGCTCAAAAGGCAGAGTTAATTGCTGTGATTACTGCCTTACAGGATTTCCCCAAACCTATAAATATTGTATCTGACTCTGCTTATGTTGTACATGCCACTAAAAATATAGAAACTGATACTATCAATCAAATATATTGATAATTCTGAATTGGCTTCTTTATTTTCAAGGTTACAACAGGCAGTTCACCAACCTAGATACCCTTTCTATATTACACATATTAGATCTCATACCACTTTACCAGGACTCATGTCTGCTGGTAACCATAAAGTTGACTGTTTGGTCTCTTTTGCCACCCAAGAAGCTAAGGAGTTCCATAATCTCACTCATGTCAATGCTGCTGGATTAAAAGATAAATTTGCTCTTACCTGGAAACAGGCTAAGTTTATTGTTCACAGCTGCCCTCAGTGTCAGGTCTTTGTACTTCCAAATCAGGAACCTGACATTAATCCCAGAGGCCTAACTGCTAATGATTTACAGCAAATGGATGTGACTCATGTTAGCTCCTTTGGCAGACTGTCATATGTGCATGTTTCTGTAGCTACCTTCTCAGGTTTCATCTGGGCTACTTACCAAACAGGGGAAGGCATGGCCCATGTTAAAAAAATCTGTTTTCTTCCTTTGCAGTTATTGGGCTTCCATATCAAATAAAGACAGACAAGGCCCCTGGATATGTTAGTAAGGCTTTTGATTTATTTATGCAACAGTGGGGAATTTCCCATATTACTGGAATCCCTTATAATCCTCAGTGACAGCCTGTGGTGGAATGGGCCAATCACACTTTAAAAACCCAATTGTCCAAACAGTCTGAACAACAAAAACATAATTTAACTACCCCCAATTCCCAATTACATTTAGCATTGTTTACTTTAAATTTTTTAAATGTTCCTAAAGATAATACTCTAACTGCAGCCAAACGCCATTATACAGGCAAAAAATTCTCCCTAAATGAAGGCAAGCCAGTGTTACGGAAAAACTCCCAAACTAATACTTGGGAACCTGGCACAATTATAACGTGGGGAAGAGGATATACTTTTGTTTCACCAGGAGATCATCAATCCCCTGTCTGGGTACCCACCAGGAGGCTCAAGCTTCGGGTGTATACTGACAATGAAAACCACAGGGAAAAGACGTCCATGTCAGAGACTGCCCTCAGACATGGTGAGATCTGTGCCAACTCCTCAGAAGCAGGCACACCAAATCACTGATTCAATCCTCCCTGATGTCAATGTAGACCCATCTAACTAATCCCACTTCTCCTGATTACCTTTTCTTTTCTTCTTACAAACCTAAAAATCTCACCATTTCTATTGGCCTGAAAATAACATCCCTCTGTTCTTCTCTTCCTCCTTCAGCATTCAATCTCACTTACAATGGGTTTTATTTAATGATTCTCCTCCTTATACTTTCTATCTTACCAGTTTCCTCTCACAGTGGTTTACCTGCTACACAAAATTATTCTTATTAGGCTTGTGTGTCTTTGCCTCCACTTATTTGACCTCTCACCTGGATAGATACTCCTGCAGAAATCTACACTAGTGATAGTGTGTGGATGCCTGGAGCTACAGATGACTTTTGCCCTGCTCAACCAGGAGAAGAAAGTACTGCATTTAATGTTACCATGGGTTATAAATACCCCACTCTGTGCCTCAGACATGCACCTGGTTGTATCCATCTAGAAACTCAAGTCTGGGCTGCTTATCTTCTGGAGAGATCAGCTAGAGGAACCGGGACCTTTGGTCTCTGGCCTCTCCCTTTCTCCTTTAATACAAATGAAAGGGGGAGTAATGGGAGATACCCCATACTTTCAATACAAACCTGTAGGAAAACCATGCCCTAAAAATTTTGAGGGCCCATCTAAAACCTTAATTTGAGAAGATTGTGTTAACTCACATGCGGTAATATTAAAAAATGACTCATATGGGTCAGTAATAGGCTGGGCACCAAAGGGGTATTTAAAAAACAATTGCTTCTCTGGCAGAAAGGAATGCCTGTAGGCTACTTATTTTATTTCTTAACAGGAGAACTAGAATCATCATTCTACTTTGCATAGGAGGTGTAGTTCATTCTTTCCCTTAAAAGGGGAAGATAAAGTCATTACCCCCCTGAGGCCTTGTACGGTACTCCCCATTCTGAGCCCAGAACACCCAGAACTTTGGAAATTGACTATTGCCATGTCTGGACTGCAAATTTGGTAATGGGAAACTCTTCTGCTATTCTGTCTGTTGTCCCCAGCACTGTCCCCCTCTCTCAGTATCCATATAGATCCAGACATTCTGCTTTACTTACCTCCAACCTGACTGTTCCCATACAAAGTTGTGTTAAGCCTCCTTACATACTGTTAGTGGGAAACATCAAAATTTGGACAATCAAATTGTCCAATGCATTAATTGTCATTTATACACTTGTATTAACTACCATTTTGAATCCAGAAAAAGTGTAATGTTGGTTCAAGCTAGAGAAGGAATCCGGATTCTGGTAAGTTTGCCTAGACTTAGGAATCCTCTCCCACAACACATTTAATTAATGAAGTGTTACAGTGAATTCTAAAAAGATCTAAGAGATTTGTTTTCACTTTAATCACTGTGATCATGGGCCTAATTACAGTCACTGCAATGACCACCACTGCCAGAATGGTGTTACATCAATCTATTCAAACAGCTCATTTTGTTAATGATTGGCAAGCCAATTCCACCCAAATGTGGAATTCTCAACAAGGCATTGATCAAAAATTGGCTAATCAAATTAATGATTTAAGACAGTCTGTTATTTGGCTTGTAGATCGGGTAGTGAATCTTGAACATAGCACGAAAATGCAGTGCGATTGGAAAACATTGGATTTCTATATCACCCCATATTCCTATAATGAGACTGATCATTCATGGAAAATGTTCAAAGGACAACTTCTGGGTAGGGAAGATAATTTATCACTGGACATAACTAAATTAAAGAAACAAATTTTTGGAGGCTCTCAAGCTCACTATTCCATTGTGCCTGGAGCTGAGGCATTAGATCAGGTGGCAGATAATCTTTATGGAATAAACCCCACGACTTGGATTAAGTCTATTTGGGGCTCCACTGTAGTAACTTTTGGAATTATGTTTCTCTGTTTAATCAGCTTGTTTTAGTGTGCTGGACCAGTCAAAGAATTCTACATCAAAATCGAGAGAATGAACGAGCCTTCATTGCCATGGCACATTTATATAAAAAGAAAGGGAGAGATGCTGTGAGAATTAAGGGACACAGAGTAGAGGGACCAGCAGAAGCTATGGCAGAAGAACTTAAATTGTGAAGATTTCATGGACAGATTTTAGTTCCCCAAATTAATACTTTTATAATTTTTTATGCCTGTCTTTACTGCAATCACTGAACATAAATTGTGAAGATTTCATGGACACTTATCACTTCCCCAATCAGTAATCTTGTGATTTCCCATGCCTGTCTTTACTTTAATCTCTTAATTCTGTCATCTTCATAAGCTGAGGATGAATGTTGCCTCAGAACCATGTGATGATTGCGTTAACTGCAAAAATTGTTTAAACAATATGAAATCTGGGCACCTTAAAAAAAGAACAGGATAACAGCGATGTTCAGGGAACAAGGGAGATAACCTTAAAGTCTGGCTGCCTGTGGGCTGGGTGGAACAGAGCCATAGTTCTCTTCCTTCAGAAGCAAATAGCAAAAATATCACTGAATACTTTTTCTAGCAAGGAACATGCCTGAGAAAGAGAATGTGTTCCCAAGGGGAGGACTCTGAAATGGCCACTTTGGGAATGTCTGTCTTTTATGGTTGTCGATAAGGGATGAAATAAACCCCAGTCTCCCATAGTGCTCCCAGGCCTATTAGGATGAGGACCTTCCCGCCTAATAAATTTTGGTCAGACCAGTTGTCTGCTCTCAAACCCTGTCTCCTGATAAGATGTTATCAATGACAATGCGTGCCCAAAACTGCATTAGCAATTTTAATTTCACCCTGGTTCTGTGATCTCACACTGCCTCCATTTGCCTTGTGATATTTTATTACCATGTGTAGCTTGTGATCTCTGTGACCCACATGCTATTTGTACGCTCCCTCCCCTTTTGAAAATCACTAATAAAAACTTGCTGGTTTGCAGCTCAGGGGGCATCACAGAATCTGCCAACATGTGATGTCTCCCCCAGCAACCCAACTTTAAAATTTCTCTCTTTTGTACTCTTTCAGATTATTTCTCAGACAAGCTGACACTTAGGGAAAATAGAAAAGGACCCACATGAATATCAGGGACAGGTTTCCCCCAATATGCATTCATCTCACAGAATTAAACCTTACTTTTCATTCAGCTGTTTGGAAACAGTGGTTTTGTAGAATCTGTGAAAGCATATTTTAGAATGCCTTTAGGCCTATGGTGAAAAAGAAAATATCTTCAGATAAAAACCAGAAAGAATCTTTCTCAGAAACTGTTTTGTGATGTGTGCATGTCTGTCACAAAGTTAAACCTTTCTTTTGATTCAGCAGTTTGAAAACACTGATTTTACAGAATCTGAGAAGGGATATTTGGGAGTGCATGGAGGCCATGGTGAAAAAGAAATTATATTCAGTTAAAAACTAGAAATATCCTTTCTGAGAAACTGCTTTGTGGTATGCGCATTCATCTCACAGAGTTAAACCTTTATTTGGATTCAGCAGTTTGGAAACACTCTTTTTGTCCATTCTGCAAATGGACATTTGGGAGCACTTTGAGGCCAATGGCAAAAAAGTTAATATCCCAGGATAAACACTAAAAGGAAACTATCTGAGAAACCACTTTGAGATGTGTGCATTCATCTCACAGAATTAAATCTTTCTTTGGATTCAGCAGTTTGGAAAAACTGTTTTTGTCCATTTTGTGAAAGGAAATTTGGAGCTCATTGATGAAATGGAGAAAAAGCAAATATCCGATGGTAAAAGCTAGAAGGAAACTATCTGAGAAACTGCTTTGTGATGTGTGCATTTATCTCACAGAGTTAAACCTTTCTCTTCATTCAGCAGTTTAGAAACACTGTTTTTGTACAATGTGGGAAGGGACAGTTGGGAACGCATTGAGGTCAACAGTGAAAAAGAAAATTTCTTCAGATAAAAAATAGAAAGAAGCATTCTGAGAAACTGCTTTGTGATGTGTGCATTCATCTGACAGAGTGAAACTTTTCTTTTGATTCAGCAGTTTGGAAACACGGTTTTTGTAGAATCTCCAAAGGTGAATTTGGCAGGTCATTCACACCAATGGCAAAAAAGGGAATATCCCGAGACATAAACTATAACAAAACTATCTGACAAACTGCATTGTAATGTGTGCATTCATCTCACAGAGTTAAAGCTTTCTTTTGTTTCAGTAGTTTGGAAACACTGTTTTTGTACATTCTGTGAATGGCCATTTGGGAGCGTGTTGAGGCCTACAATGAGAAGGAAGATAACTCCTGATAAAACTAGAAAGAAGCTTTCTGAGAAAGTGTTTTGTGATGTGTGCATTCAACTCACAGGTTTTAAACTTTCTCTTGATTCAGCAATTCGGAAACACTGATTTTGTAGAATCTCCAAAGGGATATTTGGGAGCGCATTGTGGCCCATGGTGAAAAAGAAAATATCTTCAGATAAAAACTACAGAGAAGTTTTCTGAGAAACTGCTTTGTCATGGGTGTATTCATCTCTCACTTTTAAACCTTTTTTTGATTCAGCATTTTGGAAACACTTCTTTTGTCCATTCTGCGAATGGACATTTGAAAGAGCATTGAGGCCATTGGCCAAAAAGTGAATATCCCAGCATAAAAACAAAAGTAATCTATCAGAGAAAATGCTTTGTTATGTGTGCATTCCTCTTACGGAGTTAAACCTTTTTTTTCATTCAGCAGGGTGGAAACACTGTTTTTCTAGATTCTGTGAAAGGATAATTTTGAGTGCATTGAGGCCTATCTTGAAAAAGGAAGTAGCTTCAGGTAATGCTAGAAAGAAGCTTTCTGAAGAACTGTTTTGTGATGTGTGCCTTCATCTCACAGATTTAAAACTTTCTTTTTATTCAGCAGTTTGGAAACACTATCTTTGTTCATTGTTGGAAAGGACAACTGGGAACTCATTGAGGCCAAATGCGAAAAAGAGAATATCCATGGATAAAAACTAGAAGGAAGCTATCTGAGAAACCACTTTGTGATGTGTGCATTCATCTCACAGAATGAAACCTTTCTTGTCATTCAGCAGTTTGGAAAAAATGTTTTTGAAGAATCTGTGAATGGACATTTGGGAGTGCATTGAAACCTACGGTGAAAAAGAAAGTATCTTTTGATAAAAACTAGAAAGAAGCCTTCTGAGAAACTGATCTGTGATGTGTGCATTCCTCTCACTTAGTTAAAACACACTTTTATTCAGCTATTTGGAAACACTGTTTTTGTAGAATTTGCAAAGGGATATTTGAGAGTGCATTGAGGGCTATGGTGAAAAATAAAATATCTTTAGATAAAAACAAGAAAGAAGCTTTCTGAGAAACTGCTTTGTAAAGTGTGCACTCACCTCACAAAGTTAAACGTTTCTTTGGATTCAGCAGTTTGGAACCAATGTTTTTGTCCATCCTCCAAAAAGACATTTGGGAGCTCGTTGAGGACAAAGGCAAAAAAGCAAATATCCCAGTGTAAAAACTAGAAGGAAGCTATCTGAGAAACTGCCTGGTCATGTGTGCATTCATCTCACAGATTTAACGTTACTTTTCTTTCAGCAGTTTTGAAACACCATTTTTGTAGAATCTGTGAAGGGATTTTTGGGAGCACATTGAGGCCTATGGTAAAAAAGCAAATATCTCCTGATAAAAACCATAAAGAAAGTTTCTAAAGAAATGCTTTGTGATGTGTGCATTCATCCCAAAAATAAACCTTTCTTCTTATTCAGCAGTTTGGAAACACTGTTTTTGTCCATTATACGAACAGGTATTTGGGAGCTCATTCAAGCCAATGGCAACAAAGTGAATATCCCTGGATAAAAACTAGAAGGAAGCTATCCGAGAAACCGTTTTGTGATGTGTGCATTCATCCCACAGAGTGAAATCATTCTATTCATTCAGCAGTTTGGAAACACTGTTTTTGTAGGATCTGCGAAGTGATATTTTGTAGCTCACTGACGCTTATGGTGAAAAAGAAAATATCTCCCGATAAAAACTAGAAAGAAGCCTTCTGAGAAACTGCTTTGTGATGTGTACATTCATCTCACAGAGTTAAACCTTTTTTTGGACTCAGCAGTTTGGAAAAACTGTTTTTGTAGAATCTGCAAATGGACATTTTGGAGCACATAGAAACCTATGGTGAAAAAATATATCTTCAGATAAAAACTAGAAAGAGAAGCTTTCTGAGAAACTCCCTTGTGATGTGTGCATTCATCTCAGAGAGGTAAACCTTTCTTTGGATTCAGCAGTTTGGAATCATCCTTTTTGTCCATTCTGCAAAAGGACATTTGGGAGCTCATTGAGGACAATGACAAAAAAGTAAATATCCCAGTGTAAAAACTAGAAGGAAGCTATCTGAGAAACTGCTTTGTGATGTGTGCATTCATCTCACAGAGTTAAACTTTCTCTTCATTCAGCAGTTTAGAAACACTGTTTTTGTACAACATGGAAAGGGATACTTGAGAGAGCACTGAGGTCTATGGTGAAAAAGAAAATAACTTCAGGTAAAAACGAGAAAGGAGCTCTCTGAGAAACTACATTGTGATGTGTGCATTCACCTGACAGAGTTAAACAATTTTTTTGATTCAGCAGTTTGGAAACATGGTTTTTGTAGAATCTTATAAGCAATATTTGGTGGCTCATTCAGGCCAAAGGTGAAAAAGAGAATATCCTGAGATATAAACTATAATGAAACTATTGACAAACTGCATTGTGATGTGTGCATTCATCTCAAAGAGTTAAAACTTTATTTTGGTTCAGTAATTTGGGAACACTGTTTTTGTACATTCTGTGAATGGACATTTGGGAGCATATTGAGGCCTACAATGAGAAAGAAAATAACTTCTGATAAAACTAGAAAGAACGTTTCTGATAAAGTGCTTTCTGATGTGTGTGACAGAAATCTGTGCAACTCACAGATTTACAACTTTCTTTTGATTCAGCAGTTTGGAAACACTGAATTTGTAGAATCTTCAAAGGGATATTTGGGAGTGCATTGTGGCCCATGGTGAAAAAGAAACTATCTTCAGTTAAAAACTAGAAAAAATCTTTCTGACAAACCTCTTTGTGATGTGTGCATCCAACTCACAGAGTTAAATGTTTCTTTCAATGCAGCATTTTGGAAACAGTATGGTTCTCCATTCTATGAATGGACACTTGAGAGCTCATTGAGGACAAGGGCAAAAAAAAAACCTAATATGCCTGGATAAAAACCAGAAGTAATTTATCTGAAAAACCGACTGGTCATGTGTGCATTCATCTCACAGAGTTAAATGTTACTTTTCTTTCAGCAGTTTTGAAACACCATTTTTGTAGAATCTGTAAAGGGATTTTTGGGAGCACACTGAGGCCTATGGTGAAAAAGCAAATATCTCCTGATAAAAACCATAAAGAAGGTTTCTAATGAAATGCTTTGTGATGTGTGCATTCATCCCAAAATAAACGTTTCTTTTGAGTCAGCAGTTTGGAAACACTGTTTTTGTCCATTATATGAACAGGCATTTGGGAGCTCATTCAGGCCAATGGCAACAAAGTGAATATCCCTGGATAAAATCTAGAAGGAAGCTATCTGAGAAACCGTTTTTTGATGTGTGCATTCATCCTGCAGAGTGAAATCATTCTTTTCATTCAGCAGGTTGGAAACACTGTTTTTGTAGAATATTAGAAGTGACATTTTGTAGCTCAACGATGCTTATGGTGAAAAAGAAAATATCTCCCGATAAAAACTAGAAAGAAGCCTTCTGAGAAACTGCTTTGTAATGTGTGCATTAATCTCACAGAGTTAAACCTTTCTTTGGATTCAGCAGTTTGGAAAAACTGTTTTCGTAGAATCTGTGAATGGACATTTTGGAGCACATAGAAAAGTATGGTAAAAAATATATTTTCAGATAAAAACTAGAAAGAAGCTGAGAAACTCCCTTGTGATGTGTGCATTCATCTCACAGAGTTAAACTTTTCTTTGGATTCAGCAGTTTGGAAGCACCTTTTTGTCCATTCTGCAAAAGGACCTTTGGAAGCTCATGGAGGACAATGACAAAAAAGCAAATATCCCAGTGTAAAAACTAGAAGGAAGCTATCTGAAAAACTACTTTGTGATGTATTCATTCATTTCTCAGAGTTAAACCTTTCTTTTTATTCAGGAGTTTAGAAACACTATTTTTATACAATGTGGGAAGGGATATTTGAGAGCACATTCAGGTCTATGGTGAAAAAGAAAATAGCTTCAGATAAAAACTAGAAAGAAACTTTTGAGAAACTGCTTTGTAATGCTGCATTCATCTCACACAATTAAAATTTCTTTTGATTAAGCAGTTTGGAAACACTGTTTTTGTAGAAACTGTGATGGCATGTTTGTGAGAACACTCAAGTCAATGGTGAAAAAGCAAATATGACGTGATAAAAACTAGAAGGAAGCTGTCTGAGAAACCACTTTGTGATGTGTGCATTCAACTCAGAGAGTTAAACATTTCTTTCATTGAACTGTTTGGAAACACTTTTTTGTTAAAAGGGAAATATCTTGAGAGAAAAACTAAGAATTTTTCTGAGAAACCACTTTGTGATGTGTCCATTCATCTCACAGAGTTAAACATTTCTTTATTCCATGATTTGAAAACGCTGTTTCTTTCCATTCTGTGAATGGACATTTGGGAGCTCATTGAGGCCAATGGTGAAAAAAGGGATATCCCAGGATAAAAACTAGAAGGAAGCTATCTGAAAAACTGACTTATGATCTGTATATTCAATTCACAGAGATAAACCTTTCTTTTCATTCAGCAGTTTGGAAACACTGTTTTTGTAGAATCTACGAAGGGATATTTGGGAGCACATTGAGGTCTATGATGAAAAAATATCTTCAGACAAAAACTAGAAAGAAGCTCTCTGAGAAACTGCTTTGTGATGTGTGCATTCATCTCAAGGAGTTAAACCTTCCTTTGGATTCAGCAGTTTGGAAACACTGCTTTCTCCATTCTGCGAATGGAGATTTGGGAGCTCATTGAGGCCAATGGGAGAAAAGCAAATACCCCAGAATTAAAACTAGAAAGAAGCCATCTGAGAAACTTCTTTGTGATGTGTGCATTCATCTCGCAAAATGAAATGTTTTTTATTCATCAGTTTGGAAACACTGTTTTTATAGAATATGTGAATGGATATTTGGGAGCATATGGAGGCCAATGGTAACAAGAAATTATCTTCAGATAAAAACTACAAAGAAGCTTTCTGAGAAACTGCTTTGTAATGTGTATTTTCATCTCACAGAGCTACACATTTCTTTGGATTCAGCAGTTTGGTAACACTGTTATTGTCCATTTTGTGAATGGACATTTGTGACCTCATTGTGGCCAATGGTGAAAAAGTGAATATCCCAGGATAAAAACTAGAAGAAAGCTGTCTGAGAAACTGCTTTGTGATGTGTTCATTCATCTCGAAAATTAACCTTTCTTTTCAATAAGCAGTTTGGAAACACTGTTTTTGTAGAAATCTCCAGAGGGATATTTGGGAGTGCCTTGGGACTTTTGGTGAAAAAGAAAATATCTTCAAATAAAAGGAAGAAAGAAGCTTCCTGAGGAACTGCTTTATGATGTGTGCATTCATCTCCCAAAGTTAAAACGTTCTTTGGATTCGGCAGTTCCAAAGACTGTTTTTGTCCATTCTGCGAATGGACCTTTGGAAGCTCATTGAGAAAAATGGTGAAAAAGTGAATATTCCAGGTTAAAAACTAGAAAAAGCTATCTGAGAAACCTCTTTGCTATGTGTGCATTCATTTCACAGAGTTAAACTTTTCTTTTCATTCAGCACTTTAGGAAAATTGTTTTCGTAGAATCTGTGAAGGGATTTTGCGACACACTGAGGCCTATGGTGGAAAAGGAAACATCTTCAGATAAAAATTAGAAACTTTCAGAGAAACTTCTTTGTGATGTGTGCAATCATCTCACAGAGTTAAACCTTTCTGTGGATTCAGCAGTTTGGAAACACTGTTTATGTTCATTGTGTGAAAGGACATTTGGAACATTTGGTGAAAAACAGAATATCCCAGGAAACAAACTAGAAGGAAGCTATCTGAGAAACCTCTTTGTGATGTGCGCATGCATCTCACAGAATTAAACTTTTCTTTTCATTCAGTACTTTGGCAAGAGTGTTTTTGTAGAATCTACAATGGGATATTTGGGAGTGACTTGAGGCCTGTGGCGAAAAAGAAAATATCTTCAGATAAAAACTAGAAAGAATCATTCTGAGAAACTGCTTTGTGATGTATGCATTTGTCTCACAATTTGGAAACACTCTTTCTGTCATTTCTGTGAGTGGACATTTGAGAGATCAATGAGACCAATGGCAAAAAAGTGAATATCCCAGGATAAAAATTAGAAGGAAGCTATCTGAGTAACCACTTTGTGGTGTGTGCATTCATCTCACAGAGTTGAAACTTTCTTTTCATTCAGAAGTTTGGAAACACTGTTTTTGTAGAATCTGTGAAAGGCTATTTAGGAGTGGATTAAGCCTATGGTGAAAAAGGAAATATCTTCAGATAAAAACTGGAAAGAAGCCTTCTGAGAAACTGATTTGTGATGCGTGCATTCATTTCACAGAGTTAAATCTTTCTTTGGATTCAGCAGTTTGGAGAGGCTGTTTTTGTAATTCTGTGAAGGGACATTTGAAGCTCCTCGAGGCCAATGGTGAAAAAGTGAATATCCCAGGATAAAAACAAGAAGGAAGCTCTCTGAGAAACTGATTTGTGATATCTGCATTTATCTCGAAGAGTTAAACCTTTCTTTTAATTCAGCAGTTTGGAAAAATTGTTTTTGTAGAATCTGCAAAGGGATATTTGGGAGCGCTTTTAGGCTTATAGGGAAAAAGGAAATATCTTCAGATAAAAACTAGAAATAAGCTTTCTGAGAAAATGCTTCATAATATTGCATTCATCTCAAACAATTAAAACTTTCTTTTGATTCAGTAGTTTGGAAACAGTGTTTTTGTAGAAACTGTTGTAGATATTTGTGAGAACATTAAGGTCAATAGTAAAAAAGGAAATATGTTCAGGTAAAAACCAGAAAGAAGCTTTCCGATAAACTTCTCTGTATTGTGTGCATTCATCTCAAACAGTTAAACCTTTTTGCTTATTCAGAAATTTTGAAGCACTCTTTCTGTCCATTCTACAAATGGACATTTGGGAACTCATTGAGGCCAGTGGTGAAAAAGAGAACACCCCCATATAAAAATTGGAAGGAAGCTATCTTAGAAACTGCTTTGTGATGTGAGCATTCATCTCACAGAGTTAAACCTGTGAGAATCTGTGAAGGGATATTCGAGAGTGCATTGAGGCCTATGTTGAAAAACGAAATGTCATCAGATGAAAACTAGAAAGAGGCTTTCAGAGAAACTGTTTTATGATGTGTGCATTCATCTCAAAGAGTTAAACATTTCGTTGGATTCAGTAGTTTGGAAACACTGCTTTTGTAGGATCTGTGAAGGGATATTTGGGAGTGCATTGAGACTTATGGTGGAAAAGAAAATATCTTCAGGTGAAAACTAAAAAGAAACTTTCTGAGAGACTGTTTTGTGATGTGTGCATTCATCTCACAGGGTTAAGACTTTCTTGGGATTCAGCAGTTTGGAAACACTGCTTTTGTAGCATCTGCGAAGGGATGTTTGTGAGGTGATTGATGCCAAAGTTGAAAAAGCAAATATCAAAGGCTAAAAACTAGAAGAAAGTTATCTGAGAATCCGGTTTGTGATGTGTGCATTCATCTCACAGAGTTAAACCTTGGCTTTGATCCAGCAGTTTGGAAACACCGTTTTTGTCCATTCTGTGAATGGTCAATTGGGAGCTGAAAGAGGCCAAGGGAGACAAAGTGAATATTCAAGGATGAAAATTAGAAGGAAGCTATCTGAGAAACTGCTTGGTGATGAGTACATTCATCTCACAGAATTAAACCTTTCTTTTCATTCAGCAGTTTGGAAACACTGTTGTTGTAGAATCTGTGAAGGAATATTTGGAAGAGCATTGAGGCCTATGGTGAAAAAGGAAATATCTTCACATAAAAATGAGAAAGAAGCTTTCTGAGAAACTGCTTTCTGATGTGTGCATTTTTCTCACAGATTTTAACCTTTCTTTGCATTCAAGAATTTGGAAACACTGTTTTTGTACATTCTGTGAAGGGACATTTTGGAGGTTATTGAGGCCAAAGGAGAAATAGCGAATATCCCAGGAGAAAAACTAGTAGGAAGCTATCTGGAAATCACTTTGCAATGCGTGCATTTATGTCACAGAGTTAAACCTTTCTTTTCATTCAGCAGCTTGAAAATGCTGTTTTGGTAGAATCTGTGAAGGTATATTTGGAAGCACAATGTGACTTTGGTGAACAATGAAATATCTTCAGATAAAGACTAACAAGAAGCTTACTGAGAAACAGCTTTGTTGTATGTGCATTAATCTCACAGAGTTAAATATTTTTGTTCATTCAGCAGTTTGGAAACACTGTTTTAGTGGAATCTGTGAAGTTATACTTCGGAGCACATTGAGGCCTATGGTCAAAAAGGAAATATATTCAGATAAAAACTAGAAAGAAGATTTCTGAGAAACTGCTTCATGATGTGTGCATAAATCTCATAGAGTTAAACCTTTTATTGGATTCAGCAGTTTGGAAACATAGTTTTTCTCCATTCTGCGAATGGACACTTTAGAGTTCATAGAGGCCAATGGTGAAAAAGTGAATATTCCAGGACAATAACTAGGAGGAAGTTACCTGAAAAACCACTTTGTGATATGTGCTTTCATTATGCAGGGTTAAACCTTTCTTTTCATTCAGCAGTTTGGAAACACTGTTTCTGTAGAATCTGCAAAGGGATATTTGGGAACGCATTGACTCCTATGGTGAAAAACTATCTTCAGATAAAAACGAGAAGGAAGATTTCTGAGAAACTGCTTTGTGATGTGTGCATTCATCTCACAGCGTTAAACCTTTCCTTCGATTCACCAGTTTGGAAACACTGTTTTTGTAGAATCTGTGAAGGGGTATTTGGCAGCTCATTGAGGTCAAAGGCAAAAAAGGGACATCCGAGGATAAAAACTAGAAAGAAGCTTTCTGAGCAACTGCTTTGTGATGTGTGCATTCATCTAATAGTGTTAAACGTTTCATTGGATTCATCAGTTTGGAAACACTTTTTTAACCATTCTGAGAATGGACATTTGGGAGCTCATTGAGGCCAATTGTGAAAAAACGAATATCCCACATTAAAAACTAGAAGGAAGCTATTTGAGAAACTGGTATGTGTTGTGTGCATTTGTCTCATAGAGTTAAGCTTGTATTTTCATTCAGCAGTTTGGAAACACTGTTTTTGAGAATCTGCAGATGGATATTTTGGAACAATTTGAAGCCAATGTTGAAAAAGAAAATATCTTCAAATAAAAACTAGAAAGAAACTTTCTGAGAAATTGCTTTGTGATGTGTGCATTCATCTCATAGAATTAAACCTTTCTTTTGATTCAGCAGTTTGGAAACACTGTTTTTGTAGAATCTGCAATTGAATATTGGGTAGCTCATTGAGATCAAAGGGGAAGAAGTGAATATCTGACTGAAAAAACTAGAAGGAAGCTATCTGAGAAACAACTTTGTGATGTGTGCATTCGTCTCACAGAGTTAAAACTTTCTTTTCATTCAGCAGTTTGGAAACACTGTTTTTATAGAATCTGTGAATGGATATTTGAGAGCGCATTGATTCATATAGTGAAAAAGGAAATATTTTCAGACAAAAACTAGAAAGAAGCTTTCTGAGAAACTGCTTTGTGATGTGTGCATTCATCTCACAGAGATAAACCTTTCTTTGGATTCAGCAGTTTGGAAACACAGTTTTTGCCATTTGTCGAATGGACATTTGAAAGGAATTTGAGGCCAGTGGTGAAAAAGCAAATATCCCAGTAGAAAAACTAGAAGAGAGCTATCTGAGAAACCGCATGGTGATGTGTGAATTCATCTCGGTGAGTTAAACCTTTCTTTTTATTCAGCAGTTTGCAAACAGTGTTTTGTAGAAACTGCAAAGGGATATTTGGGAGCGTATTGAAGCCTAAGGTGAAAAAGTAAACATCTTCAGATAAAAACTGGAATGAAGCTTTCTGAGAAAGTGCTTTGTGATATGTGCATTCATCTCACAGAGTTAAAACTTTCTATTGATTCAGCAGTTGCAAAACTCCTTTTTGTAGGATCTGTAAAAGGGATATTCGGGGGCTTACTGAGTCCAAAGGTGTAAAAGCAAAATCCCAGGATAAAAACTAGAAGGAAGCTCACTGACAAACAGCTTTTTGATGTGCACATTCATCACACAGACTTAAACATTTCTTTTCATTCAGGAGATTTGAAACACTGTTTTGGTAGAATCCGTGAAGGGATACTTGGGAGCTCATTGAGGCCTATGGTGAAAAAGGAAATATTTTCAGATAGAAACTAGTATAAAGCTTTCAGAGAAAATACTTTGTGATGCTTGCATTCATCTCACAGAGCTAAAAATTTCTCTGGATTCAGCAGTTTGGAAATACTGTTTTTTTTCCATTATGCTAATGGACATTTCAGAGCTCCTTGACACCAATGGCAAAAAAGCAAATATCCCAGGGTAAAAATGAGAAGGAAGCTATCTGAGAAACTGCCTTGTAATGTAAGCATTCTTCTCACAGATTTAAAACTTCCTTTTCATTCAGTAGTTGGGAAATACTGTTTTGGTGGAATCTGTGAAGGGATATTTGGGAGTGCATTGGGTCCTATGATTAAAAAGGAAATATATTCAGAAAAAAACCGGGAAGAAGCTATCTGTGAAACTGTTTTGTGATGTGTGCATTCGTCTCACAAAGTTAAGCCTTTCTTTCAATTCTGCAGTTTGGAAACACTGTTTTTATACAATCTGTGAAGGGATATTTGGGAGCTCGTTGAGGCCAAAGACCAAAAACAGAATATCCCAGGATAAAAACTAGAAGGAAGCTTTCTGAGTAATTTCTTTGTGATGTGTGCATTCATTTCACAAACTTAAACCTGTCTTTTCATTCTGCAAATGGGAAACTGTGTTTTGGTGGAATCTGCACAAGGATATTTGGGAGCATATTGAAGCCTACGGTGGAAAAAGAAATACCTTCAGATAAAAATTAGAAAGAAGCTTTCTGAGAAACTTTTTTGTGATGTTTGCAATCATCTCACAGAGTTAAATCATTCTTTGGATTCAGCACTTTGGAAACACTGTTTTTGGAGAATCTGCAAAGGGATGTTTGGAAGCTCATTGAGGCCAAAAGTAAAAAAAGAACATCCCAGGATAAAAACTATAAAGAAGCTTTTTGACAAACTGTCTTGTGATGTTTGTATTCATCTCATAGGGTTAAACCTTTTCTTGTATTCATCAGTTTGGAAACTTTTTTTGTCCATTCTGCTATTGGACATTTATGAGCTCATTGAGGCCAATGGCAAAAAAGTGAATATCCCAGGATAAAAACTAGAAGGAAGCTATCTGAGTAACAGCCTTGTGATGTGTGTAATCATCTCGCAGACTTAAACATTTCTTTTCATTTGGCAGTTTGGAAACACTGTTTTTGTTGAATCAGCAATGGGATATTTGGGAGTGCATTGAGGCCTATTATGTAAAAGGACTTATCTTCAGATAAAAACTAGAAAGAAGCTTTCTTAGAAACCGCTTTGTGATGTGTGCATTAATCTCAGAGTTCAACCTTTCTTTGTATTCAGCAATTTGGAAACACTGTTTTTTTTTCCATTCTGCGAATGGACATTTGGGACCTCATTGAGGTCAATGGTGAAAAAGGGGATATCCCATTATAAGAAATACGAGGAAGCCACTTTGTGATGTGGGCATTCATCTCGCAGAGTTAAACCTTTCTTTTCATTCAGCAGTTTGGAAACACTGTTTATGTAGTATATACAAAGGGATATTTCGGAGGGCATTGAAGTCTATGGTTAAAAAGGAAATACCTTCAGAAAAAAAACTAGAAAGAAGCTTCCTGAGAAACTGCTTGGTGATGTGTGCATTCATCTCACAGAGTTAAACCCTTTTTGGATTCTGCAGCTTGGATACACTGTTTTTGTGCATTCTGTGAATCAACATTTCGAAGTTCACTGAGGCCTATGGCAAAAAAGTGAAAATCCCAGGATAAAAACTAAGTGGAAGCTATCTGAGTAAATGCTTTGTGATGTGTGCCTTCATCTGACAAAGCTACACCTCTCTCAGAAATCAGCAGCTTGTAAACTATGCTTTTGTAACATCTGCATGGGGGTATTTTGTAGCACACTGTGACCAATGGTGAAAAAGGAATTATCTTCAGATAAAAACTAGAAAGAAGCTTTCTGAGAAACTGCTTTGTGATGTGTACATTCATCTGACAGAGTTCAACCTCTCTTTGAATTCAGAAGTTTGAAAACCCTGTTTTTATAGCATCTGCAAAGGAATATTTGGGAGCTCATTGAGGCAAGAGTCGAAAAAGCAAATATTCCTGGATAAAAAATAGAAGGAATCTATCTGAGAAACTGCTTTGTGATGTGTGCATTCATCTCACAGAGTTAAACCTTTCCTTTCATCCAGCAGTTTGGGAACACAGTTTTTTTAGAATCTGTAAGAGACATTTTGGAGTGAATTGAAGCCTATGGTGAAAAAGGAAATATACTTAGATAAAAACTAGAAAGAAGCTTTCTGAGAAACTGTTTTGTGATGTTTGCATTCATATCACAGAGTTAAACCTTTCCTCAGATTCAGCAGTTTGGAAAAACTGTTTTTGTCCATTCTGTGAATGGATATTTGGAAACGCATTGAGACCAAAGGTGAAAAAGTGAATATCCCAGGAAAGAAACTAGAAGAAAGTTATTTAAGAAACAGCTTTGTGATGTGTGCATTCATCTCACAGAGTTAAATCTTGGTTTGCATTTAGCCATTTGGAAAAACTGTTTTTGTAGAATCTGTGAAGGGATATTTGGGAGCACATTGAGGCCTATGGTGAAAAATGAAATATCTTCAGACAAAAACTAGAAAGAAGCTTTCTGAGAAGCTGCTTTGTCATGCGTGCATTCCTCTCACAGAGTTAAACCTTTCTTTGGATTCGGTGGCTTAGAAACTGTTGTGGGAGGTCAGGGACCCTGAACGAAGGGACCTGCTGAAGTCATGACAGAAAAACATAAATTTTGAAGATTTCCTGGACATTTGTCATTTCCCCAACCAATTCCCTTGTAATTTCCTATGCCTGTCTTTAACCTCTTAGTCCCATCATCTTCCAAAGCTGAGTATGTATGTCACCTCAGAACCCTGTGATGATTGTGTTAATGCACAGATTGTTTGTAAAGCATATGTGTTTGAACAATATGAAGTCTGGGCACATTAAGGACAGGATAACCGTGATTTTCAGGGAACAAGGGAGATAAAGTCTGGTTACCTATGGACTGGGCAGGACAGAGCCATATTTCTCTTATTACTGAAAATGAATAAGAGAAATATCACTGAATTCTTTCCAAGTAAGGAATATTAATACTTAATGGCCATGGGAAAAGAATACATTCCCAGAGGGGGCCTCTAAAATGGCTGCTCTGGGGATGTCCGCCTTATTCTGTTTCAGATAAGGGATGAAACATGCCCTGGCATACTGCAGCACCCCAAGGCTTGCTAGGATTAGGACATTCCTGCCTGCCAAATTGCAGTCAGACCAATTCTCTGCTCTTGAACCCTGTTAAGATGTTTACCAATGAAAATGCATGCATTGCAGGACATGAAACTTCATTAGTAATTCTAGCTTTGCCCTGAACTTGTGATCTCTCCCTGAACTTCTGCTTTGTGATCCTTTGTTGCCCTTGATGTATGAGATCTCTGTGACACACTACCTATTCATACACTCCCTCCACCTTGAAAATTGCTAATAAAAACTTGCTGGTTTTAAGGCTCTAGGGACAACACAGATACGGCTGACATGTGATGTTTCTATCATACACCCAGCTTTGAAATTTCTCTCTTTTGTATTCTTCCCCTTTATTTCACAGACTGGCTGACACTTACTGAAAATAGAAAAGAACCTATGTTGAATTATCAGTGGTGGATCCTCCAATAGGAAACACTGTTTTTGTCCATTTTGTGGATAGATATTTGGGAGCTCATTGATGCCAATGGTGAAAAATAAAAATCCCAGGATAAATACAAGAAGGAAGCTATCTCAGAAGCCACTTTGTGGTGTGTGCATTCATCTCAGAGAGTTAAAGGTTTCTTTGGATTTCGCAGTTTGGAAACACTGTTTTTGTAGAATCTGCAAAGGGAATTTGGGAGCTCATTGAGGACATGGCAAAAAATAAAATAGTCCAGAATAAAAACTAGAAGGAAGCTATTTGAGAAATCACATTGTGATGTGTGCATTCATCTCACAAAGTTAAATCTTTCTTTTATTTCAGCATTTTGGAAGCACTATTTTTTTTGATTCTGTGAATGGACATTTGGGAGCTCATTGGGAGCAATGGAGAAAAAGTTAATATCCCAGAATAAAAACTACAAGAAAGTTATCTGGCAAACCTCTTTATGATGTGTCTATTCATCTCACAGAATTAAACCTTTCTTTTCATTCAGCAGCTTGGAAACACTGTTTAGGTAGAATCTGAGAAGGGATATTTGGGAGCTCAATGAGGCCGATGGTGAAAAAGGAAATATCTTCAGATAAAAACTAGAAAGAAGCTTTCTGAGAAACTACTTCATGATGTGTGCATTCATTTCGCAGAGCTAAACCTTTGTTTTGATTTAACAGTTGGGAAATACTGTTTTTGTGGAATCTACAAAGGAATATTTGATAGATCACTGATACCATAGGTGAAAAAGCAAATATCCCAAGAAAAAAAACTAGAAGGAACCTATCTGAGAAACAGCTTTGTGATGTATGCATTCATCTCACAGAGTTAAACCTTTGTTTTCATTCAGCAGTTTGGAAACACTGTTTTGGTAGAATCTGAAAAGGGAATTTTGGGATCACATTGAGGCCTATGGTGAAAAAAGAAATATCTTCAGATAAAAACTAGAAAGATGCTCTCTGAGAAACTGCTTTGGATGTGTGTATTTATCACACAGAGTTAAATCTTTGTGTTAATTCAGCAGATTGCATTGTGCATTCTGCAAATGGATCTTTGGGAGCTCATTGTGGCCAATGGAGAAAAAGTGAATACCCTAGGATATAAACTACAAGGGCTCTCTCTCTGAGAAACCGCTGTTTGATGTGTGACTTCATCTCACAGAGTTAAACCTTTCTTTTCATTCAGCAGTTTGGAAACACTGTTTTGGTAGAACTTTGAAGGGATATTTTTGAGCACATTGAGGCCTATGGTGAAAAAGGAATTATCTTCACATAAAAGCTGGAAGGAAGCTTCCTGAGAAACTGCTCTATGATGTGTACATTCATCTCACCCAGTTAAAAATTTCTTTCATTCAGCAGCTTGGAATCTCTGTTTTTGTTCATTCTGTGAATGGACATTTCAGAGCTCATTGAGGCCAAAGGCAAAAAAGCAAATATCCCAGGAGAAAAACTAGAATAATGCCATCTGAGAATCCACTTTCTGATGTCTGCATTCATATTGCAAGTTAAACCATTCTTGGGATTCAGTAGTTTTGAAACACTATTTTTGTAGTATCTGCAGAGTAATATTTTGGAGCTCATTGACGTCAATGGTGAAAAAGTGAATATCTTAGGATAAATACCAGAAGGAAGTTAACTGAGAAACCACTTTGTGATGTGTGCTTTCATCTGGCAGAATTAAACATTTCTTTATTTTCAGCAGCTGGAATCACTGTTTTTGTCCATTCTGTGAATGAACATTTGGGAGGTCATTGAGGCCAATGGCAAAAAAGTGAATAGCCCAGGATAAAAACTAGAAGGAAGCTATCTGAAAAACTCCTGTGTGACGTGTGCATTCATTTTACAGAGTTAAACCTTACTTTGGATTTACCAACTTGGGAACATTGTTTTTGTCCATTCTGCGAATGGAAATTATGTAGCTCATTGAGTGAGTCCAATGGCAAAAAAGAGAATATCCCAGGATAAAAACTAGAAGAAAGTTGTCTGAGAAACCTCTTTGTGATGTGTGCATTCATCTCACAGAGTTAAAACTTATTTTTCATTCAGCAGTTTGGAAAAACTGTTTTGGTATAATCTGTGAAGGGATATTTGGGAGCTCACTGAGGGCTATGGTTAAAAGGAAACATCTTCAGATAAAAATGAGATAGAAGCATTCTGAGAAATTGTTTGGTGATGTGTGCATTAATCTCACAGCCTGAAACCTCACAGGCTTAAACATTTCTTTGGTGTCTGTCAGCAGTTTAGAAGCACTATTTTGCAGAATCTGCTAAGGGATATTTGGGAATTCATTGATGTCAAAGTCAAAAAAGTAAATATCTCAGGATAAAAACCATAAGGAAACTAACTGAGAAACCACTTTGTGATGTGTGCATTCACTTCTCAGAGTTAAACCTTTCTTTTTATTCAGCAGTTTGGAAACTCTGTTTTGTTAGAATCTGTGAAGGAATATTTGGGAGTGCAATGAGGTCTATGGTGTAAAAGGAAATATCTTCAGCTAAAAACTAGAAAGTGGCTTTCTGACAAACTGCTTCATGATGTATGTATTTGTCTCACAGAGCTAAATCTTCGTTTGTATTCAGAAGTTTGGAATCTGTTTCTTTCCATTCTGTGAATGGACATTTGGGAGTGCATCGAGGTCAATGGCAGAATAGTGAATATTACAGGATAAAAACTAGAAGGAAGCTATCTGAGAAATTGCTTTGTGATGTGTGCATTCATCACACAGAATTAAACCTTCCTTTTCATTCAGCAATTTGGAAACCCTGTTTCTTTTGAATCTGTCAAGGGATATTTGAGGGCTCATTAAGCCAAAGGCAAAAAAATAAAAAGACTATTCCAGGATAAAAACTAGCAGGAAGATATCTTAGAAACTGCTTTGTGATGTGTGCATTCATCTCACAGAGTTATACCTTTCTTTTCATTCAGTAGTTTGGAAACACTGTTTTTATAGAATCTGCTATGGGATATTTGGGAGTGCTCTGAGGTCTATGGTGAAAATAAAATATCTTCAGATAGAAACCAGAAAGAAGTTTCTGAGAAAGTGTTGGTGAAAACTTTCTTTTTATTAAGCAGTTTGGAAAAACTCTTTTGGTATAATCTGTGATGTTTTTATCTTAGGATATTCATTTTTTCACCCATGGAATCAATGAGCTCCCAACTCTCCCTTCGCTGATACTTCAACAACAGTGTTTCCAAACTGCTGAATCCAAAGAAAGGTTTAACTCTGTAAGATGAATGCACACGTCATAAAGAAGTTTCTCATAAAGTTTCTTTCTAGTTTTTATCTGAAGATATTTCCTTTTGCAACATAGGCCTCAATGTTCTCCCAAATATCCGTTGGCAGATTCTACAACAGTGTTTCCAAACTGCTCAATTCAAAGAAAGGTTTATTTTTGTGAGATGAATGCACACATCACAAAGCAGTTTCTCAGAAAGCTTCATTCTAGTTTTTATCTGAAGATGTTTCCCTTTTCACCACAGGCCTCAATGCACTCTCAAATATCCCTTCACAGATTAAAAAAAAACACTGTTTCCAAACTGCTGAATGAAAACAACGTTTTAACTCTGTGAGATGAATGCATACATCACAAAGAGTTTTCTCAGATAGCTTCCTTCTAGTTTTTATCCTGGGATATATGATTATTTGCCATTGGCCTCAATGAGCTCCCAAATATCCATTTGCAGATTGGACAAAAACGGTGTTCCTAAACTGCTGAATCCAAAGAAAGTTTTAACTCGGTAAAATGAATGCACACATCACAAAGCAGTTTCTCTAAAAGCTTCTTTCTAGTTTTATCTGAAGATGTTTCCTTTTTTACCTTAGACCTCAATACCCTCCCAAATATCCTTTTGAGGTTTCTACCAAAGCAGAGTTTCCAAACTGCTGAATGAAGTAAAAGGTTTAACCCTACGAGATTAATGTAGGTTTAAAGTTTTTCACTTTTTCACCTAGGGACCCAATGAGCAATCTAATATCCATTCACTGATTCTACAAAAACTGTGTTTACAAACAATGGAATACAAAGAAAGGTTTAATTAAGTGAGTCAAAGGCACACAACCAAAAGTACTTTCTCTGAAAGTTTTTTTGAGTTTTTATCTGAAGACTTTTCCTTTTTCCCCTTAGGCCTCAATGAGCTCCCAAATATCTCTTGGCATATTCTACAAAACAGTTTTTCCAAACTGCTGAATGAAAAGAAAGGTTTAACTCTGCGAGGTGAATGCCCACATCACAAAGCAGTTTCTCAGATAGCTTCCTTCTAGTTTTTATCCTGGGATATTCCCTTTTTCACTTTTGGCCTCAATGAGCACCAAATACCCCCTTGCAGTTTCTACTAAAACAGTGTTTCTGAATTGGTGAATCCAAAGAGATGTTTATCTCTGTGAGATGAATGCACACATCACAAAGCAGTTTCTCAGAAAGCTTCTTGCTTGTTGTTATCTGAAGATATTTCCTTTTTCACCATTGTCCTAATGCTCTGCCAAATATTGCTTCACAGATTCTACCAAAACAGTGTTTGCAAACAGCTGAATGAATAGAAAGGTTTAACTCTGTGAGATGCACGCATACCTCACTAAGAGGTTTCTCAAATAGCTTCCTTCCAGTTTTTATCCTGGGGTGTTCAAGTTTTCACCAGTGGCCTCAATGAGCTATCAAATATCCCTTCACAAATTCTACAAAGCAGTGTTTCTAAACTGCTGAATCACAAGAAAGTTTTAACTATGTGAGAATAATGTACACATCACAAAGCAGTTTCTCAGAAAGCTTCTTTCTAGTCAGTATCTGAAGATATTTCCTTTTTCAGCATAGGATTCCATGCACTCACAAATATCCCTTCACAAATTCTACAAAAACATGGTCTCCAAACTGCTGAATAAAAGGTTTAACTCTGTGAGATGAATGGACACATCTCAAAGCGGTTTGTAAGATAGCTTCCTTCTAATTTTTATCCTGGGATATATGCTTTTTCACCTATGGCCTCAATGAGCTTTCAAATATCCCTTCACAGATTCTATCAAAACAGTGTTTCCAAACTACTGAATGAAAAGAAAGTTTTAACACTGTGAGATGAATGAGCACATCACAAAGCTGTTTCTCAGATAGTTTCCTTCTAGTTTTTATCCTGGGATACTTGCTTTTTCACCATTGGCCTCAAAGAGCTCCCAAATGTCCATTCACAGAATGGACAAAAACAGTTTCTCCAAATGGCTGAAACCAAACAAAGTTTTAGCACTGTGAGATAAATGCACACACCACAAAGCATTTTCTCAGAAAGCTTCTTTCTTCTTTTTGTCAGAATATGTTTACTTTTTCGTCATAGGACTCAATGCACTCCCAAATATCCCTTTGCAGATTCTACAAAAGCAGTGATTCCAAACTGCTGAATGAAAAGCAATGCTTAACTCTGCGATGAATGCACTCATTACAAAATGGTTTCTCAGATAGCTTCCTTCTAGTTTTCATCTTGGGATATTCACTTTTCTCTTTGACCTCAATGAGCTCCCAAATATACCTTGACAGATTCTACAAAAACAGTGTTTCCAAACAGCTGAATCCAAAGAAAGTTTTAACTCTGTGACATGAGTGCACACATAACAAAGCAGTTCCTCAGAAAGATTTTCTCTAGATTTTATTTGGATATATTTCCTTTTTCACCACTGGCCTCAGTGCGCTCCCAAACATACCTTCACAGATTATACCAAAACAGTTTTTCCAAACTGCTGAATGAAAAGAAAGTTTAAACTCTTTGAGATGAATGCAGACACCACAAAGTAGTTTCTCAGATAGCTTCTTTCTAGTTTTTATTCTGTGATATTCACTTTTTAGTTTTGGCCTCAATGAGCTATCAAATATGCTTTTGCAGTTTGTACAAAAACAGTTTTTCCAATCTGCTGAACCCCAAGAAAGTTTTAACTCTGTGAGATGAATGTACACATCACAAAGCAGTTTCTGAGAAAGTTTCTTTTTAGTATTTATCTGAAGATATTTCCTTTTCCACCATAGGCCTCCATGGGCTCCCAAATATTCCCTCACAGATTCTACCAAAACAGTGTTTCCAAACTGCTGAATTGGAAAGAAAGTTTTAATTCTGTTAAATGATTGCACACATCTCAAAGTGGTTTCTCAGATAGCTTCCTACTAGTTTTTATGCTGTGATATTCACTTTTTTGCCTTTGGCATCAATAAATTATAAAACATCCCTTTGAAGAGTCAACATAAAGAGTATAGCTAAACTGCTGAATTTAAAGAAAGCTTTCATTCTGTGCAATGAATGCACTCATCACAAAGCAGCTTCTCAGATAGCTTCCTTCTAGTTTTTCTCCTGGAATATTTACTGTTTTGCCATTGGCCTCAATGTGTTCCCAAATATCCATTCACAGAATTGACAAAAACAGTGTTTCCATTCTCCAGAATGAAAAGAAAGCGTACCTCTGGGATATGAATGGACACATCACAAAGTGGATTCCCAGATAGCTTCCTTCTAGTTTTTATCTTGGGATATTTGCTTTTTCTCCTATGGCCTCAATGAACTCTCAAATATTCCTTCGCAGATTCTACAACTACAGTGTTTCCAAATTGCTGAATCCAAAGAAAGGTTTAACACTGTGAGATGAATGCACACATCAAAAAGCATTTTCTCAGAAGGCTTCTTTCTAGTTTTAACTGAAGATATTTCCTTTTTCACCATTGTCCTCAATGCACTTGCTAATATACCTTCGCAGATTCTACAAAAACAGTGTTTCCAAACTGCTGAATGAAAAGACAGGTTTAACTCTGCAAGATGAATGCACACTTCACAAAGCAGTTTCTCAGATAACTTCCGTCTAGTTTTCTGGGATATTCTCCTTTTTGCTACTGGCAGCAAAGAACTCTGAAATGTTCCTTCACAGATTCTACAAAAACAGTGTTTCCAAATTGCTGAATCCCAAGAAAGGTTTAACTCAGTGAGATGACTGCATGCATCAAAAAGTGGTTTCTCAGTTAGCTTACTTCTAATTTTTATCCTGGGATACTCACTTTTCCCCCTATGGCCTAAAGGCACTTCCAAATATTCCTTCACAGATTCTACAAAAACAGTGTTTCCAAACTCCTCAATCCAAACCAAGGTTTTTCTTTGTGAGATGAATGCACACATCACAAAGCAGTTTCTGAGAAATCTTCTTTCTAGTTTTTATCTGAAGATATTTCCTTTTTCACCATAGGCCTCAATGAGCTCCAAAATATCCCCTCACATATTCTACAAAAACAGTGTTTCCAAACTGATGAATGAAAAGAATTTTTAACTCTGTGAGATGAATATATGCATCACAAAGCAGTTTCTCAGATGGCTTCCTTCTGGTTTTTATCATGGGATATTCACTCTTTGCAATTGGCCTGAATGAGCTCCCAAATGCCCATTCACAGAATTGACAAAAGAGATTATTTCTGAAGAGCTGAATGCAAAGAAATTTTTAAATCTGTGAGATGAAGGCACACATCACAAGGCAGTTTCTCAGAGAGCTTCTTTCAAATATTAATCTGAAGATATTTCCTTTTTCACCATAGACCACAAAGTGCTCCCAAATATCCCTTTACACTTTCTACATAAATAAAGTTTCCATACTGCTGAAAGAAAAGAAAGGTTAACTTGGTGAGAAGAATGCACACATCACAAAGCAGTTTATCAATAAGCTTTTTTGTAGTTTTCATATAAAGGTATTTCCTTTTCACCAGAGACCTCAAAGCACTCCCCAGTATCTCTTAAAAGATTTTACCAAAACAGGGCTTCCAAACTGCTGAATGAAAAAGAAATGTTTAAATCTGTGAGATGACTGCATACATCACAAAGTGGTTTCTCAGATAGGTTCCTTCCAGTTTTTATCTTGGGACATTCACTTTTTCACCTTTGGCCTCAATGAGATCTCAAACGTCCATTAACAGAATGGACAAAAACAGTGCTTCCAAACTGCTCAATCTGAAAAAAGGTTTACCTCTGTGAGATGAATTCACACATCACAAAGCAGTTTCTTAGAAACTTTCTTTCTAGTTTTATCTGAAGATATTTCCTTTTTCATAAAAGGCCTCAGTGTGCTGCCAAATACCTTTTTGCAGATTCTACAAAAACAGTGTTTCCAAACTGCTTTATGAAAAGAAAGGTTAACTCTGTGAGCTGAATGCAACACTTAATAAGGCAGTTTCTCTGATAGCCTCCTTCTAGTTTTTATCCTGGGATATTCACTTTTTTGCCTATGGCCTCAATGAGCTATGTAATATCCCTTGGCAGATTCTACTAAAACAGCGTTTCCAAACTGCTGTATCCAAGGATAAGTTTAACTCTGTGAGACAAACGCACACAACACAAACCACTTTCTCTGAAAGATTCTATCTTGTTTTAGCTGAAAATATTTCCTTTTTCAGCATAGGCCTCAATGCACTCCCAAATATCCCTTCACAGACACTACAAACACAGTGTTTCCAAACAGCTAAATGAAAAGAAAAGTTTATATCAGCAAGATGAATGCACCCATTATGATGCAGTTTCTCAGATAGCTTCCTTCCGTTTTTAATTCAGCAATATTTACTTTTTCGCATTTCACCTCAGTTAGCTCCCAAATATCCCTTCCCAGATTCTCCAAAACACTGTTTCCAAACGAGTGAATCCAAAGAAACTTTTATCTCTCTGAGATGTATGCATACTTCACAAAGCAGTTTCTCAGAAAGCTTTTTTTCTAGTTTTCATCTGAAGATATTTACTTTTTCACCATAGGACTCAGTGCCCTCCCAAATATCCCTTCACAGATTCTACCAAAAGAGTGTTTCCAAACTGCTGAATGAAAAAGAAAGGTTTAACTCTGTGAGATGAATGCACACAACAAAAAGAAGTTTCTCAGATAGCTTTCTTCTTGTTTTTATCTTAGGATATTCACTTTTTTGTCTCCGGTCTCAATGAGCTCCAAAATGTCCATTTGCAGAATGGACAAAAAAAGCAATCCAAACTGCTCAATCCAAAGAAAGTTCTAACTCTGTGAGATGAATACTGAAATCACTAAGCAGTTTCTCAGAATGCTTTTTTATAGTTTTTATCTGAAGAAATTTCCTTTTTCACCATATGCCTCAATGCATTCCCAAATATCCCTTAGCAGATTCTACAAAACAGTGTCTCCAAACTGATGAGTGAAAAAGAAAGGTTTAACTCTGTGAGATGAATGCACATATCACAGAGTCATTTCTCAGATAGCTTCCTTCTAGTTCTTATGTTTGGATATTCGCTTTTTCACCTATGACTTCAACAAGGTATCAAATATCCCTTGGCAGATTCTACGAAAGCAGTGTTCCCAAATTGCTGAATGAAAAGAAAGGTTTAGGTCTTTGAGATGAATACACACATCATAAAGCGGTTTCCCAGATAGCTTCCTTCTAACATTTATCCTGAGATATTCTCCTTTTCGCCTATGATCTTAATGCACTATTTTATATCTCTTCACAGATTATATAAAAACATTGTTTCTGGGTGGAGCCAAGAAGGTCGAATGTGAAGAGCTCCAGTCCACAGCTCCCAGCATGAGTGATGCAGAGGACGGGAGATTTCTGCAGTTCCAACTGAGGTACTGGGATCATCTCACTGGGGATTGTCGGACTGTTGGTGCAGGAGAGTGGGTGCAGTGCAATGAGAATGAGCCGAAGCAGGGCAAGGCATCTCCTCACCTGGGAAGCACAAGGGGTCAGGGAATTCCCTTTCCAAGTCAAAGAAAGGAGTGAAAGATGGCACCAGAAAAATTGGGTCACTCCCACCCTAATACTGTACATTTCCAATGGTCTTAGCAAACGGCACACCAGGAGATTATATTCCGTGCATGGCTTGGAGGGTCCTATGCCCACAGAGCCTCACTCATTGCTAGCACAGCAATCTGAGATCAAACTGCAAGGTGACAGCAAGGCTGGGTGAGGGGTGCCCGCAATTGCCGAGGCTTGAGTAGGTAAACAAAGTGGCCAGGAAGCTCAAACGGGGTGGAGCCCACCACAGCTCAAAAAGGCCTTCCTGTCTCTGTAGACTACACCTCTTGGGGCAGGGCATAGGCAAACAAAAGGCAGCAGAAACCTCTGCAGACTTAAACGTTCCTGTATGACAGCTTCGAAGAGAGTAGTGTTTCTCCCAGCACACACCTTGAGATCTAAGAATGCACACACTGCCTCTTCAAGTAGGCCCCTAACCCCCGAGTAGCCTATGTGGGAGGCACCCCCCAGTAAGGGCAGACTGACACCTCACCTGGCCGGGTACTGCTCTGTGACAAAACTTCCAGAGGAAAAATCAGGCAGCAATATTTGTGGTTCACCAATATTCGCTGTTCTGCAGCCTCTGCTGCTGATACCCAGGTAAACTGGGTCCAGAGTGGACCTCCAGCAAACTCCAACACACATGCAGCTGAGGGTCCTGACATTTAGATGGAAAACTAACAAATAGAAAGGACATCCACACCAAATCCCCATCTGTATGCAACCGTCACCAAAGACCAAAGGTAGATAAAACCACAAAGATGGGGGGAAAAGCAGAGCAGAAAAACAGGAACTCTAAAAATCAGAGTACCTCTCCTCGTCCAAAGGAACACAGTTCCTCACAAGCAACAGAATAAATCCGGATGGAGAATGACATTGACGAGTTGACAGAAGAAGTCTTCAGATGATCAAGCTACTCTGAGCTACAGGAGGAAGTTCAAACCCATGGCAAAGAAGTTAAAAACCTTGAAAAAAGATTAGGCAAATGGCTAACTAGAATAACCAGTGCAGAGAATTCCTTAAAGGACCTGATGGAGCTGAAAACTATGGCAAGAAAACTACTAGATGAATGCACAAGCCTCAGTAGCTGATTCAATCAACTCGAAGAAAGGGTATCAGTCCTGGAAGATCAAATGAATGAAATGAAGCATGAAGAGAAGTTTAGAGAAAAAAGAATAAAAAGAAATGAACAAAGCCTCCAAGAAATATGGGACTATGTGAAAAGACTAAATTTACGTCTGATTTGTGTAACTGAAAGGGATGGGGAGAATGGAACCAAGTTGGAAAACACTCTGCAGGATATTATCCAGGAGAAATTCCCCAATCTAGCAAGTCAGGCCAACATTCAAATTAAGGAAAATCAGAGTACCAAGAAGATACTTCTTGAGAAGAGCAACTCCAAGACACATAATTCTCAGATTCACCAAAGTTGAAATGAAAGAGAAAATGTTAAGGGCAGCCAGAGAGAAAGGTCGGGTTACCCATAAAGGGAAGCCAATCAGACTAACAACTGATCTCTCAGCAGAAACTCTACAAGCCAGAAGAGAGTGGGGGCCAATATTCAAGGTTCTTAAAGAAAAGAAATTTCAACCCAGAATTTCATATCCGGGAAAACTAAGCTTCACAAGTGAAGGAGAAATAAAATCCTTTACAGTCAAGCAAATGCTGAGACACTTTGTCACCACCAGGCCTGCCCTAAAAGAGCTCCTGAAGGAAGCATTAAACATGGAAAGGAACAGTCAGTATCATCCACTTCAAAAATATGCCAAATTGTAAAGAGCATCGAGGATAGGAAGAATCTGCATCAACTAATGAGCAAAATTGCCAGCAAACATCTTAATGACAGGATCTAATTAACACATAACAATATTAACCTTAAATGTCAATGGGCTAAATGCTCCAATTAAAAGACACAGAGTGGCAAATTGGATAAAGAGTCAAGACCCATCAGTGTGTTGTATTCAGGAAAACCATCTCATGTGCAGAGACACACATAGGCTCAAAATAAAGGGATGGAGGAAGATCTACCAAGCAAACGGAAAATAGAAAAAGGCAGGGGTTGCAATCCTAGTCTCTGATAAAACAGACTTTAAACCAACAAAGATCAAAAGAGACAAAGAAGGCCATTACATAATGGTAAAGAGATCAATTCAACAAGAAGAGCTAACTATCCTAAATATACATGCACCCAAAACAAGAGCACACAGATTCATAAAGCAAGTACTTAGAGAATTACAAAGAGACTTAGACTCCCACACAATAATAATGGGAGACTTTAACACCCCACTCTCAACATTAGACAGATCAACGAGACAGAAAGTTAACAAGGATACCCAGGAATTGAACTAAGCTCTGCACCAAGCGGACCTAATAGACATCTACAGAAATCTCCAGCTCAAGTCAACTGAATATACGTTCTTTTCAGCATCACACCACACCTATTCCAAAATTGACCACATAGTTGGAAGTAAAGCACTCCTCAGCGAAGGTAAAAGAACAGAAATTATAACAAACTGTGTCTCAGACCACAGTGCAATCAAACTAGAACTCAGGATTAAAAAACTCACTCAAAACTGCTCAATGACATGGAAACTGTACAACCTGCTCCTGAATGACTATTGGGTACATAACGAAATGAAGGCAGAAATAAAGATGTTCTTTGAAACCAATGAGAACAAAGACACAACATACCAGAATCTCTGGGACACATTCAAAGCAGTGTGTGGAGGGAAATTTATAGCACTAAATGCCCACAAGAGAAAGCAGGAAAGATCTAATATTGACACCCTAACATCACAAATAAAAGAACTAGAGAAGAAAGAGCAAACACATTCCAAAGCTATCAGAAGGCAAGGAATAACTAAGATCAGAGCAGAACTGAAGGAAATAGAGACACAAAAAACCCTTCAAAGAATCATTGAATCCAGGAGCTGGTTTTTTGAAAAGATCAAGAAAATTGATAGACCACTAGGAAGACTAAAAAAGAAGAAAAGAGAGAAGAATCAAATTGATAAAGGGGATATCACCAACAATCCCACAAAAACACAAACTACAATCAGAGAATACTCCAAATGCCTCTGTGCAAATAAACTAGAAAATCTAGAAGAAATGGATAAATTCCTCAACACATACGCACTCCCAAGACTAAACCAAGAAGAAGTTCAATCTCTGAATAGACCAATAACAGGCTCTGAAATTGAGGCAATAATTAATAGCTTAACAACCAAATAAAGTCCAGGACCAGATTGATTCACAGCCGAATTTTTGAAGAGGTACAAAGAGGAGCTGGTACCATTCCTTCTGAAACTATTCCAATCAATATAAGAAGAAGGAATCCTCCCAAACTCATTTTATGAGCCCAGAATCATCCTGATACCGAAGGCTGGCAGAGACAAAACCAAAAAAAGAGAATTTTACACCAATATCCCTGATGAACATCGATGCAAAAATCATCAATAAAATACTGGCAAACCGAATCCAGCAGCACATCAAAAATCTTATTCACCATGATCAACTGGGCTCTGTCCCCAGGATGCAAGGCGGGTTCAACATATGCAAATCAATAAATGTAATCCAGCATATAAACAGAACAAATGACTAAAAACACATGATGATCTTAATAGATGCTGAAAAGGCCTTTGACAAAATTCAACAGCCCTTCATGCTAAAAACTCTCAATAAATTAGGTATTGATGGGACGTATCTCAAAATAATAATAGCTATTTATGAGAAACCCACAGCCAATGTCATACTGAATGTGCAAAAACTGGAAGCATTCCCTTTGAAAACTGGCACAAGACAGGGATGCCCTCTCTCACCACTCCTGTTCAACACAGTTTTGGAAGTTCTGGCCATGGCAAACTGGCAGAAGAAGGAAAGAACGGGTATTCAATTAAGAAAGGAGGAAGTAAAATTGTCCCTGTTTGCAGATGACATGATTGTATATCTAGAAAAGCCCATTGTCTCAGCCCAAAATCTCCTTAAGCTGATAGGCAACTTCAGTATGTCAGGATACTTCAACTTCAACTTCAAAATCTCAGGATACAGAATCAATGTGCAAAAATCACAGGCATTCTTATACACCAATAACAGATAAAGAGAGAGCCAAATCATGAGTGAACTCCCATTCACAATTGCTTCAAAGAGAATAAAATGTCTAGGAATCCAACTTACAAGAGATGTGAAGGACCTCTTCAAGGACAACTACAAACAAATGCTCAATGAAATAAAAGAGAATACAAACAAATGGAAGAACATTCCATGCTCATGTGTAGGAAGAACCAATATCATGAAAATGGCCTTAGTGTCCAAGGTAATTTATAGATTCAATGCCATCCTCATCAAGCTACCAATGACTTTCTTCACAGAATTGGAAAAACTACTTTAAAATTCATATGGAACCAAAAAAGAGCCCACATTCCCAAGTCAATCCTTAGCGAAAAGAAAAAAGCTGGAGTCATCACGCTACCTGACTTCAAACTATACTGCAAGGCTACAGTAACAATAACAGATTGGTACTGGTACCAAAACGGAGATATAGACCAATGGAACAGAACAGAGCCCTCAGAAATAATGCTGCATGTCTACAACTAGCTAGTATTTGACAAACTGACAAAAACAAGAAATGGGGAAAGGATTCCCTATTTAATAAATGGTGCTGGGATAACAGCTAGTCATATGGAGAAAACTGAAACTGGATCCCTTCCTTATACCTTATATGAAAATTAATTCCAGATGGATTAATGACTTAAATTTTAGACCTAAAACCATAAAAACCCTAGAAGAAAACCTAGGCAATAGCATTCGTGACATAGGCGTGGGCAAGGACTTCATATCTAAAATACCAAAAGCAATGGCAACAAAAGCAAAATTGACAAATGGGATATAATTAAACTAAAGAGCTTCTGCACAGCAAAAGAAACCACCATCAGAGTGAACAGGCAACCTAGAGAATGGGAGAAAATTTTTGCAACCTGCTCATCTGACAAAGGGCTAATATCCAGAATCTACAATGAACCCAAACAATTTGACAAGGATAAACCAAACAACCCCATCAACAAATGGGCGAAGGATATGAACAGACACTTCTCAAAAGAAGAGATTTTTGCAGCCAAAAGACACATGAAAAAATCCGCATCATCACTGGCCATCAGAGAAATGCAAATCAAAACCACAATGAAATTCCATCTCACACCATTAAAATGGCGATCATTAAAAAGGAAACAACAGATGCTGGAGAGGATGTGGAGAAATAGGAACACTTTTACACTGTTGATGGGACTGTAAACTAGTTCAACCATTGTGGAAGTCACTGTGGCAATTCCTCAGGGATCTAGAACTAGAAATACCATTTGGCCCAACCATCCCATTACTGGGTATATACCCAAAGGATTATAAGTCATGCTGCTATGAAGACAGTTGCACACGTATGTTTATTCTGGCACTATTCACAATAGCAGACTTGGAACCAACCCAAATGTCCATCAAAGATAGAGTGGATTAAGAAAATGTGTCACATATACACCATGAAATACTATGCAGCCATAAAAAATGATGTGTTCATGTTCTTTGCAGGGACATGGATGAAGCTGGAAACCATCATTCTCAGCAAACTATCACAAGGACAAAAAAACAAACACCACATATTCTCACTCATTGGTGGGAATTGAACAATGAAAACACATGTACACAAGAAGGAGAACATCACACACTAGAGCCTGTTGTGGGGTTTTGGAAAGAAACCCTACAGAAATATCCCAGGATAAAAACTAGAAGAAAGCTATCTGAGAAAGCGTCAGAGACTCTACAATAATAGTGGTTTCAAACTGCTGAATGAAAGGAAAGGTTTAACTCTGTGAGATGAATGCACACATCACAAGCACTTTCTCTGATATCTTCTGTCTCGTTTTTATCCTGGGATATTTACTTTTTAGCCTATGGCCTCAAAGTGGTATCAAATATCCCTTCGTAGATTCTGCAAAAACAGTGTTTCAAAATTGTTGAATCTAAAGAAAGGATGAAATCTGTGAGGTGAATGCACACATCACAAAGCAGTTTCTCATAAAGATTCCTTCTAGTTTTCATCCAAAGTTATTTCCTTTTTCACCATAGGAGTCAATGTGTTAACAAAAATCCCTTTAAAGATTCTATGAAAACGGTGTTTCCAAATGGTGAATGAAAAGAAAAGTTTAACACGGCCAGATTAATGCACACATCACAAGGCAGTTTCTCAGATAGGTTTCTTCTAGTTTTTATCCTGGGATATTTCCTTTTTTGCCTTTGTCCTCAATGACCTCCAAAATGTCCATTTTCAGAAAGCACAAAAACAGTGTTTCCAAAGTGCTGAATCTAAAGAAAGGTTTAACTCTGTGAAATGAATGCACCCATCACAAAGCAGTTTCTCAGAAAGCTTCTTTCTAGTTTTTACCTGAAGATATTTCCTTTTCCACTATAAGCCTCAATGAGCTCCCAAATATCCCTTAGAAGATTCTACCCAAAGAGTGTTTCCAAACTTCTGAGTGAAAAGAAAGATTTAAGTCTTCAAGATGAATGCACA
The DNA here is from genome assembly GCF_028858775.2 of Pan troglodytes. Lineage (NCBI taxonomy): Eukaryota > Metazoa > Chordata > Mammalia > Primates > Hominidae > Pan > Pan troglodytes. The sequence goes on from NC_072407.2 coordinate 56,805,296, forward strand.
CATCACAAAGCCATATCTCAGATAGCTCTCTTCTAGTTTTTATCCTGGGACATTGGCTTTTTCACATATAGCCTCAATGATCAATAAAACATCCCTTCACAGATTGTGTAAAAACAGTATTTCCAACTGCTTTATCCATAGAAATTTTAAATCTGTGGGATGAATGCACACATCATAAAGCACTTTCTAATGAATCTTCTTTCTAGTTTTTATCTGAAGATATTTCCTTTTTCACCAGAGGCCTCAATGTGCTCCTAAATACCACTTCACAGATTGTAGCAAAACAGTGTTTCCAAACTGCTGAATGAAAAGAAAGGTTTAACTCTGAGAGATGAATGCACATATAACAAAGTGGTTTCTCAGATTGCTTCATTCTATTTTTTATATGGGGATATTCACTTTTTCCCCTTTGGCCTCAGTGAGCTCCCAAGTCTCCATTCACTGAATGAACAAAAACAGCATTTCCAAACTGTTGAATCCAAAGAAAGGTTTAACATTGGGAGATGAGTGCACACGTTACAAAGCTTTTTCTCAAATTGCTTCCTTCTAGATTTTATCCTTGGATGTTCACTTTTTTGCCGTTGGCCTCAATGAGCTCCCAAATGTCCATTCACAGAATAGACAGAAAGAATGTTTCCAAATTGCTGAATCCAAAGAAAGGCTTAATTCTGTGAGATGAATGCACACATCACAGTGCAGTTTCTCAGAAAGCTTCTTTCTAGTTTTTAATCTGAAGATATTTCCTTTTTCACCATAGGCATCAATGTGTTCCCGTATATACCTTCACATATTCTACCACAGAAGTGTTTCCAAATTGCTGAGTGAAAAGAAAGGTTTACCTCTGTGAGCTCAATGCAAACCTCACAAAGTTGTTTCTCATCTTGCATCCTTCTAGTTTTTATCCTGGGATATTCACTTTTTCACCTATGGCCTGTATGAGCAGTCTAATATCCCTTTGCAGATTCTACAAAAACAGTGTTTCCTATCTGCTGAATGAAAAGAAAGTTTTATCTCCACATCATGAATGCACAGATCACAAAGCTGTTTCTCAGAAAGATTTCTTCTAGTTTTTCTCCTGAAATGTTCACTTTTTCGCCTTTGGCCTCAATGACCTCCCAAGTGTCCTGTCACAGATTGTACCAAAACAGTGTTTCCAAACTGCTGAATGAAAAGACAGATTTAACTCTGCGAGTTTAACGCACACATCACAAAGCAACTCCTCATACAGCTTCCTTCATTTTTATTCTGTGATAGTGGCTTTTTCACCTATGTCCTCAATGAGCTGTCTAATATCAATTTGCAGGTTCTACAAAAATGGTGTTTCCAAACTGGTGAATCCAAAGAAAGTTTAACACTGTGAAATGAATGCACACATCACAAAGCAGTTTCTCAGAAAGGTTTTTCAAGTGTTTGTCTGAAGATATTTCATTTTTCATCATAGGCCTGATTGTGCTCCCAAATATCCCTTTGAAGATTCTGCCAAAACTGATTTCCGAACTGCAAAACAAAAGAAAGGTTTAATTCTGCGAGATGAATGGACATATCACAAAGTGGTTTCTCAGATAGCTTCCTTCTAGTTTTTATCCAGTGATATTCACTTTTTCACCGATGGCCTCAATGACATATCTAATTTCAATTTGTAGATTATACTAATAGAATGTTTCCAAAGAGCTGAATGAAAGAAAGGTTTAACTATGCAAGATGAATGGAAACATCATAAAGCAGTTTCTCAAATTGCTTCCTTCTAGTTTTTATCCTGGGATGTTCACCTTTTCGCCTATGGCTTCAATTAGTTATCTAACATCCCTTTGCAGACTCTACAAAAACAGTGTTTCCAAACTGCTGAATGAGAGGAAACGTTTATATCAGTGACATTAATGCATATATGACAAAGCGGTTTCTCAGATAGCTTCCTTCGAGTTTTTATCCAGGGATATTCACTTTTTTGCCTTTGACCTCAATGAACTCCAAAATATACCTTTGCAGATTCTACAAAAACAGTGTTTCCAAACTGCTGAATCCAAAGTAAGGTTTAATTCAGTGAGATGAATGCCCATATCTCAAAGCAGTTGCTAAGAAAGCTTCTTTATAATTTTCATCAGAAGATATTTCCTTTTTCACAATTGGCCTCAATGCGCTCCCACATATACCTTTGCAAATTCTACCAAAACAGTGTTTCCAAACTGCTGAATAAAAGAAAGGCTTAACCCTGAGAGATGAATGCACACATCACAAGGTTGTTCCTCAGATAGCTTCCATCAAGCTTTTATCCTAGGATATTCTCTTTTTCCCCTATGGCCTCAAAAAGCTGTCAAACATCTCTTCACAGTTTCTACAAAAAGTGTTTCCAAACTACCGAGTGCTAAGAAAAGTTTAACTCTGTTAGATTAATGCACACATCATAAAGCAGTTTCTCAGAATGCTTCTTTCTAGTTTTTATCTGAAGATATTTCCTTTTTCACCAAAACCTCAATATGCTCCCAAATATCCCTTTGCAGATTCTACCGAAAAAGTGATTCCAAATTGCTGAATGAAAAGAAAGGTTTATTTCAGTGAGATGAATGCACACACCAAAAAACGGTTTCTCAGACAGGTTTCTTCTAGTTTTTATTCTGGGATATTCACTTTTTCACCTTTGGCCTCAATGAGTTAAAAAATGTCCATTCACTGAATGGACAAAAACAGTGTTTCCATACGACTGAATCCAAAGAAATGTTTAACTCTGTCAGATGAATGCACACATCACAAGGCAGTATCTCGGAAAGATTCTTTCCAGTTTTCATCTGAATATATTTCCTTTTTCACCATAGGTCTCAATGCACTCCCAAATATCCCTTCACAGTTTATTCCAAAACAGTATTTCCAAACTGCTGAGTGTAAAGAAGGGTTTAACTATGCGAGATGAATGCATACATCACAAAGCGGTTTCTCAGATAGCTTCCTACTAGTTTTTATCCTGGGATATTTACTTTTTGGCCTATGGCTTCAATGAGCTATAAAATATGCCTTCACAGATTCTACAAAAACGGTTTTTCTAAATTGCTGAATCCAAAGAAAGTTTTGACTCTGTGAGATGAATGCACTCATCTAAAAGCAGTACAAAGCTTCTTTCTACTCTTATGTGAAGATACTACTTTTTCACGATAGGCCTGAATGAGCACCCAAGTACCTTTTCATACATTCTGCCAAAACAATGTTTCCACACTACTGAATGAAAAGAAAGGCTTAACTTTGTGAGATGAATGCATACTTTACAAAGCATTTTCTCAGGTATCTTCCTTCTAGATTTAACCTGGGATACTCGTTTTTTCTCCTTTGGCCTCAATGAACTCCTAAATATCAAGTTGCAGAATGGACAAAAGCAGTGTTTCTAAACTGCTGAATACAAAAAAATGTTTCAATCTGTGAGATGAATGCACACATCACATAGCAGTTTCTCAGAAAGTTTCTTTTGAGTTTTTGTCTGAAGATATTTCCTTTTTCACCATAGGACTCAATGTGCTCCCAAATATCCCTTTGCGGATTCTGCCCACACCACATAGCGGTTTCTTAAATAGCTTCCTTTGGTTTTTATCCTGGGATATTCACGTTTTTGTCTTTGGCCTCAATGAGCTCCCAAATATCCCTTCACAAGTTCCACAGAAAGAGTGTTTCCATACTACTGAATCCAAAGAAAAGTTTAACTCTGTGAGATGAATGCACTTCACAAAGTTGTTTCTCAGGAAGCTACTTTGTAGCTTTTCACGGAAGTTATTTCCTATTTCAACATAGGCTTCAATGCGATCCTAAATATCACTTCATAGATTGTACCAAAACAGTGTTTCCAAGATGCTGGATGAAAAGAAAGGTTTAAATCTTAGAGATGAATGCACACATAACAAGGCGGTTTCTCAGATAGCTTCGTTCTAGTTTTATCCTGGTTTATTCTCCTTTTCCCTTATGTCCTCAATGAGCTATCAAATGTCCTTCATGTATTCTACAAAAATAGAGTGTCCAAAAAGATGAATCCAAAGAAATGTTTGGCCCCATGAGATGAATGCCCACATCACAAAGCAGTTTCTCAGAAAGCTTCTTTCTGTTTTTTATCTGAAGATATTTTCTTTTTCACCTAGGCTCCAATGCCCAACAAAGTATCCACTTTCAGATTCTGCCAAAACAGTTGTTCCACACTGTTGAATGAAAAGAAAGCTTTAACTCTGTGAGATGAATGCACACATCACAAACAGGTTTCTCAGATAGCTTCCTTCTAGTTATTATCCTGAGATATTCATTATTTCACCTTCAGCCTCAATGACCTCTCAAATGTCCATTCGCAGAATGGACAAAAACAGTGTTTCCAAACTGCTGAATCCAAACAAAGGTTTTAACTCTGTGAGATGAATGCACACATCACAAAGCAGTTTCTCAGAAATCTTTCTAGTTTTTATCTCAGGATATTTCCTTTTTACTATAGGCCTAAAAGTGCTCCCAAATATCCCTTTGCAGATTCTACAAAAACAGTGTTTCCAAACTGCTGAATGAAAAGAAAGGTTTAACTCTGCAAGAAGAATGCACACATCACAAAGCAGTTTCTCAGATAGCTTCCTTCTAGTTTTTATCCAAGGATATTCACTTTTTCGCCTATGGCCCCAATGAGCTATCTAATATCCCTTCGCAGATTCTACAAAAACAGTATTTCCAAACTGCTGAATCCAAAGAAATGTTTACCTCTGTGAGATGAATGTACACATCAGAAAGTAGTTTCTCAGAAATATTTTTTTCTAGTTTTTATCTGAAGATATTTCCTTTTTCACAATAGGCCTCAATTTCCTCCCAAATATCCCTTTGCAGATTGTACAAAAACAGTGTTTCCACACTGCTGTATGAAAAGAAAGTTTTAACTCTGTGAGATGAATGCACACATAAAAAATCTGTTTCTCAGATAGCTTTCTTCTAGTTTTTATCCTGGAATATATGCTTTTTCGCCATTGTGCACAATGAGCTCAAAATGTTCATTTGCAGAATGGACAGAAACAGTGTTTCCTAACTGCTGAATCAAAAGAAAGTTTTAACTTTGTGAGATGAATGAGCACATCACAAAGCAGTTTCTCAGAAAGCTTCTTTCTAGCTTTTGTCTGAAGATATTTTGTTATTCACCAATGACCTAGTCTCATTGAACTCCCAAATATCCCTTCTCAGATTCTACCAAAATAGAGTTTCTAAACTGCTGAATGAAAAGAAAGGTTTAAATCTGCAAGATGAATGCTCACATCGCAAGGCGGTCTCTCAGATAGCATCCTTTTAGTTTTTATCTGGGAATATTCACTTTTTCAACTTTGGCCTCAAAGAACTCCCAAAGATCCCTTCACACATTCTACAAAAACAGTGCTTCCACACTACTGAATCCAAAGAAAGGTTTGACATTGTGAGATGAATGCACACATCACAAAACAGTTCTAAGAAAGCTTCTTTCTACTTTTCATCTGAAGTTATTTCCTTTTTCACCTTAGGATTCAATGCACTCAAAAATGTCCCTTTGCAGATTCTACCAAAATGGTGTTTCCAAACTGCTGAATGAAATGAAAGTTTTAACTCTGAGAGCTGAATGCCAACATCATAAAAGGGTTTCTCAGATAGTTTCCTGCTAGTTTTTATCCTGGGTTATTCAGTATTTCCCCTATGGCCTCAATGAGCTATAAAATCTTCCTTCACAGATTCTACAAAAACAGTGTTTCCAAAGTGGTTAATCTAATGAAAGTTTTAACTCTGTGAAATGAATGCACACATCACAAAGCAGTTTCTTAGAAAGCTTCATTCTGGTTTTTTTCTGAAGATATTTCCTTTTTCACCTTAGGCCTCAATGCCCACCCAACTTTCTCTTCACAGATTCTGCCAAAACAGTGTTTCTAAACTGCTGAATGAAAAGAAAAGTTTACCTCTCTGAGATGAATGCACACTTCACAAAGCAGTTTCTCAGATAGATTTCTTCTAGTTTTTATATTGGGATATTCGCTTTTTTCCCTATGGCCTCAATGAACTACAAAATATAACATTGCAGATTCTACAAAAACAGTGTTTCCAAACTGCTGAATCCAAAGAATGCTTTAAGTCTGTGGCATGTATGCAAACATCACAAAGAAATTTGTTGGAATGATTCTTTCTACTTTTTATCTGAAGATATTTCCTATTTTACCACAGGCCTCAATGCACTCCTAAATATTCCTTTGAAGATTCTATGAAAAGAATGTTTCCAACCTGCCAAATGAAAAGGAAATTTAACTCTGTGATATTAAGGCACACATGACAAACTGGTTTCTCAGAGAGTTTTCTTCTAGTTTTTATCCTGAGATATTCACTTTTTTGCCCTTTGACCTCAATGAGCTACAAAATGTCCATTTGAAGAATGAACAAATACAGTGTTGCCAAAATGCTGAGCCCAAAGAAAAGTCTAACTCTGAGAAGAATGCATACATCACAAAGCAGTTTCTCAGGAAGATTATTTCTAGTTTTTATCTGAAGATATTTCCTTTTTCACCATTGGCATCAATGTTCTAGCAAATATCCCTTCACAGATTCTACCAAAACAATGTTTCCAAACTGTTGAATAAAAAGAAAGGTTTAATTTTGTGAGATGAAAGCACACATCACAAAGAAGTTTCTCAGATAGCCTCTTTCTAGTTTTGATCATGGGATATTCACTTTTTTGCCTTTGGCATCAGTGAGCTCCCAAATTATTCAAAAAGAGTTTACATACTACAGAATCCAAAGAAAAGTTCAACTTTGTAAAATGAATACACACATCACAAAGCAGTTTCTCAGAAAGCTTCTTTCCAGTATTTATCTGAAGATATTTCCTTTTCATCATGGGCCTCTATGCACTCCCAAATATCCCTTCCCAGATACTACCCAAACACAGTTTCTAAACGGCTGAATAAAAGGGAAGGTTTAACTCTGTGAGAAGAATGGACACATAGCAAAGAGGTTTCTCAGATTGGTTTCTTCCAGTGTTTATACTGGGATATTTCCTTTTTTGCATTTGGCCTCAATGACCTCCAAAATGTCCATTGGCAGCATGGACAAAAACAGTGTTTCCAAACTGCTCAATCCAAAGAACTGGTGTAATCGGTGAGATGAATGCACACATCACAAAGCAGGTTGTCAGAAAGCTTATTTCTAGTTTTTATCTGAAGATATTTCCTTTTTCACCATAGGCCTCATTGTGCTCCCAAATATCCCTTCACAGATTCTACAAAAACAGTGTCTCCAAACTACTGAACCTAAAGAAGGGTTTAATGCTGTGACATGAATGCAAACATCACAAAGCAGTTTTTCAGAAAGCTTCTTTCTCATTTTTATCTGAAGATATTTCCTTTTTCACCACAGGCCTCATTGCGCTCCCAAATACCCCTTTGCAGATTCTACAAAAACAGTGTTTCCAAACTACTGAACCTAAAGAAAGGTTTAATGCTGTGACATGAATGCAAACATCACAAAGCAGTTTTTCAGAAAGTTTCTTTCTCGTTTTCTTCTGAAGATATTTCCTTTTTCACCATAAGCCTCAACACACTCACAAATGTCCCTTGGTAGATGCTACCAAAACAGTTTTTCCAAATTGCTGAATGAAAAGAAAGGTTTAACTCTGTGAGATGAATGCACACATCACAAAGCAGTTTCTCAGAAATCTTCTTTTGAGTATTTATCTGAAGATAATTCCTTTTTCACCATAGGGGTCAATGTGCTCCCAAATATCCCTTTGCTGATTCTACAAATACAGTATTTCCAAACTGCTGAATTCAAAGAAATGTTTAACTCTGTGAGATGAAAGCACACATCACAAAGTGGTTTCTCAGAAAGCTTCCTTCTAGTTTTTATCCATGCATATTCACTTTTACACCTTAGGCTTCAATGAGCTCCCAAATATCGCTTCAAAGATTCTACACAAACAAAGTTTCCAAACTACTGAATCCAAAGAAATTTAACACTGGAAGATGAATGCACACATCATAAAGCAATTTCTCAGAAAATTTCTTTCTTTTTTTCATCTGAAGATATTTTCCTTTTCACCGTAAGCCCAAATGCACTCCCAAATATCCCTTCACAGATACTACCAAAACACTGTATCCTAACACCTGAATGAAAAGAAAAAATTATCTGTGAGAGGTGAATGCACACATCACAAAGTGGTTTCTCAGATAGCTTCCTTCTAGTTTTTATCCTGGGAAATTAGTTGCTTCACCTACGGACTCAACGGCCTCTCAAACGTCCATTCACAGAATTGGCAAAAAAAAAAATTTCCAAACTGCTGAATCCAAAGAAATGTTTAATTCTTTGAGATGAATGCACACATCACAAAGCAGTTTTTCAGAAAGCTTCTTTCTAGTTTTTATCTGAAAATATTTCCTTTTTCAACATGGGCTTCAATGTGCTCCCAAATATCCCTTCACAGATTCTGCCAAAACGTGTTTCTAAAGTGCTGAATCCCAAGAAACTTTTCTCAGAAACTTCTGTCAAGTTTTTGTCTGAGGATATTTCCCTTTTTGACTTTCACATCAATGACCTCCCAAATATCCCCTCACAGATTCTACAAAAGCATTGTTTCCAAACTGCTGAATCCAACGAAAGACTTAAATGTGTGGGATGAATGCACACATCACAAAGCAGTTTCTCAGAAAGCTTCTTTCTAGTTTTTATCTGCACATATTTCTTTTTTCACCATAGGCCTCAATACACTCCCAAAAATCCCTTTGCAGATCTGTCAAAACAGTTTTTCCAAACTGCTGAGTGAAAAGAAAAATTTAACACTGAGAGATGAATGCACACATCACAAAGCAGTTTCTCAAATAGCTTCCTTCTAGTTTTTATCCTAGAATATTTGCTTTTTTGCCATTGGCCTGAAAAACTCCTCAATGTCCATTCTCAGAATGGACACTAACAGTGTTTCCAAGCTCCGGAATTTAAAGAATGGGTTAACTCTGTGCGATGAATGCATGCATCACAAAGCAGTTAATCCAAAAGCTGTTTTCTTGTTTTTATATGAAGATATTTCCTTTTTCACCACAGACCTCAATGTGCTCCAAAATATCCCTTTCAGATTCAACAAATACCGTGTTTTCAAACTGCTGAATGAAAAGAAATGTTTAACTGTGTGAGATGAATGCACACATCACAAAGCCATTTCTCAGAAAGCTTCCTTCTAGTTATTACCCATGGGTATTCACTTTTTCTTATTTAGGCTCAATGAGCTCCCAAATATCTTTTCGCAGACTCTACACAAACAGTGTTTCAAACTACTGAATCCAAAGAAATTTTAACTCTGTGAGATGAATGCACACATCACAAAGCAGTTTCTCAGAAAATTTCTTTCTTGTTTTCATCTGAAGATATTTCCTTTTTCACCATATTCTCCAATGTTCTCCCAAATATACCTTCGCAGATACTACCAAAATAGTGTATCCTAACTGCTGAATGAACAGAAAGGTTTAACTCTACAAGATGAATGCACACATCACAAAGCAATTTCTCAGATAACTTCCTTCTAGTTTTTATCCTGGGATATTTTCTTTTTCACCTTTGGCCTCAATGAGCCATTTAATATTCCTTCACAGATTCTACATAAACAGTGTTTCCAAATTGCTGAATCCAAAGAAAGGTTTAATTCTTTGTTATGAATGCACACATAACATAGCAGTTTTTCAGAAAGCTTCTTTCTAGTTTATCTGAAGACATTTTCTTTTTCACCATAGCCTCAACTAGCACCCAAATGTCCCTTCACAGATTCTACAAAAAGTGTTTCCAAACTGCTGAATGGAAAGTAATGTTTAACTTGGCAACACGAATGCACACATCACAAAGTAGGTTATCAGATCTTTCTTCTACAGGATAACTACTCCAGTATTTATCCTGGAATATTCACTTTTATGCCTTTGACCTCGATGACCTCCCAAATGTCCATTTGCAGAATGGACAAAACAGTGTTTCCAAACTGCTGAATCCAAAGAAATTTTTAACTCTGCAAGATGAATGCTGACATCACAAAATGGTTTCTCAGGTAGCTTCCTTCCAGTTTTTATGCTGGGATATTCGCTCTTTCACCATTAGCCTCAAGGAGCTCCCAAATGTCCATTCAAATAATGGACAAAAACAGTGTTTCCAAACTGTAAACTGTGAACCCAAAGAAAGGTTTAACTCTGGGAGATGAAAGCACACATCACAAAGCAGTTTCTCAGAAAGCTTCTTCTTAGTTTTTATTGGAAGATATATCCTTTTTCAATATAGGCCTCCAGGTGGTCCCAAAAATACCTTTGCAGATTCTACAAAAACTGTGTTTACAAACTGTTGAATGAAAAGAAATATTTAATTCTGCTAGATGAATGCAAAAATCACAATTCGGTTTCTCAGATAGGATCCTTCCAGTTTTTATCCTGGGATATTTGCTTTTTTGACTTTAGCTTCAATGAGTACTGAAATATCCCTTTGTGTATGCTACAACAACAGTGTTTCCACATTGCTGAATCCAAAGAAAGGTTTACCTCTTTGAGATGAATGGATATTTGGGAAATCGTTTTCTCAGATAGCTTCCTTCTAGTTTTTATCTTGGGATATTCACTTTTTTGCCATTGGCCTCAATGAGCTCCCAAATGTCCACTTTCAGAATGAACAAAACTGCTGAATCCAAGGAAAGGCTTAACTCTGTGAGGTGAATGCACACATCACAAAGCAGTTTCTCAGAAAGCTTCTTTCTAGTTTTTATCTGAAGATATTACCTTTGTCACCATAGGTCTCAGTGCTCTGCCAAATATCTCTTCCAAGATTCTACCAAAATAGCGTTTCCAAATGTCTGAATGAAAAGAAAGGTTTAACTCACTGCATGAATGTACACATCACAAGGTGGTTTCTCAGACAACTGCTTTCTAGTTTTTAGTGTGGTATAATCACTTTTTCCTTTGTGGACTCAATGAGCTATCAAATATCCTTCACAGATTCTACAAAAACAGTGTTTCCAAACTACTGAATCCAAAGAAAGGTTTAATGCTGTGAGATGAATTCACACATCATAAAGCCATTTCTCAGATAATTTCTTTCTAGTTTTACCTGAAGATTTTTTTTTCACCATAGGCCTCAATGCACTCTGAAGTATCCCTACACAGACTCTACCAAAATAGTGTTTCCAAACTTTTGAATGAAAAGTAATGTTTAACTCTGTGAGATGAATGCACATATCACAAGGACTTTCTCAGATATCTTCCTTCTCGTTTTTATCCTGGGATATTCACTTTTTAGCCTATAGCCTCAAAAAGCTGTCAAATATCCCTTCACAGATTCTACAAAAACAATGTTTCCAAACTGCTATATCCAAAGAAAAGTTAAACTCTGTGAAATGAAGACACATCTCACAAAGCAGTTTCTCAGAAATCTTCTTTCTAGTTTTCATCTGAAGATATTTCCTTTTTCACCATAGGCCTCAATGCTTTCTCAAATATCCCTTGGCAGATTGTACCAAAACAGTGTTTCCAAATTGCTGAATGAAAAGAAAGATTTAACTCTGTGAAATGAATGCACACATCACAAAGCGCTTTTCCATATAGCTTTCTCCTAGTGTTTATCCTGGGATATTAACTTTTTTGCCTTTGGTCTCAATGAGCTCCCAAATGTATATTCACAGAATTGACAAAGACAGTGTTTCCAAACTACTAAATGAAACGGAAGTTTTTCATCTGTGAGATGAATGCCACATCACAAATCAGTTTCTCAGACTTCTTCCCTCGAGTTTTTATCCAGGGATGTTTGCTTTTTCAAATTGGCCTCAATGAGTTCCAAAATATCCCTTTGCAGATTCTATAAATCAGTGATTCAAAACGACTGAATGCAAAGAAATATTTAACTCTGTGACATAAATGCACACATCACAAAGCAGTTTCTCACAAGCTTTTCTCTAGTTTTCATCTGAAGATATTTCTTTTTTCAACGTACGCCTCAGTACACTAACACATATCCCTTCACTGTTTCCACTAAACCATTCTTTCCAAACCACTGAATGAAAAGAAATTTGTACCTCTCCAAGATGAAAGCACACATTACAAATCCTTTTCTCAGATAGCTTCCTTCTAGTTTTTATCTTGGGATATTCGCCCTTTCTCCTCTTGCTACAGTGAGCTATCTAATATCCTTTCACAGATTCTGCAAAAACAGTGTTTCCAAACTGCAGTATCCAAATAAAGGTTTAACTCTGTGAGATGAATGCACACATCACAGAGCAGTTTCTCAGAAAGCTTCTTTTGAGTTTTTTTTAAAGATATTTCCTTTTTCAACCTAGGCCTCAATGTGCTCCCCAATATCCCTTCACAGATCCTATAAAATCAGTGTTTCCAAACTACTGAACACAAAGTAAGATTTAACTCTGTGAGATGAATGCACACATCACAAAGCAGTTTCTTAGAAAGCTTTTTTGTAGTTTTCATCTGAAGATATTTCCATTTCCACCATAGGCCTCAATGCACTCCCAAATATCCCTTCATGGATTCTACTAAAACAGTTTCCAAACTGCTGAATGAAAAGAAATATTTAACTGTGTGAGATGAATGCACACATAACAATCGGTTTCTCAGATAACTTCCTTCTAGTTTTTATCATGGGATATTCACATTTTTGCCATTTGCCACAATGAGTTCCCAAATGTCCATGCGCAGAAGGGACAAAAACAGTTTTTCCACACTGCTAAATCCGAGGAAAGTTTTAACTCTGTGAATTGAATGCACACATCACAAAGCACTTTGTCAGAAAGCTTCTTTCTAGTTTTTATCTGAAGATATTTCCTTTTTCAACCTAGGCCTCAATGTGCTCCCAAATATCCATTCGCAGATCCTACAAAATCAGTGTTTCCAAACTACTGAACACAAAGAAAGCTTTAAGTCTGTGAGATGAATGCACACATCACAAAGTAGTTTCTTAGAAAGCTTTTTTTCTAGTTTTCATCTGAAAACTTTTCCTTTTTCACCGTAGGCCTCAATGAGCTCCCAAATATCCCTTTATGGATTCTACCAAAACAGTGTTTCCAAACTGCTGAATGAAAAGGAAGTTTTAACTCTGTGAGATGAATGCACACATCACAAACGGTTTCTCAGATAACTTCCTTCTAGTTTTTATCATGGGATATTCACTTTTTCACCATTTGCCTCAATGAGTTCCCAAATATCCATTCACAGAATGGACAAAAATAGTGTTTCCAAACTGCTGAATCCAAGGAAAGGTTTAACTCAGTGAGGTGAATGCACACATCCCCAAGCAGTTTCTCAGAAATCTTCTTTCTAGTTTATATCTGAAGATATTCCTTTTTCACCAGAGTACTCAAAGCACTCCCAAATATCCCTTGAATATTCTACCAAAACAGAGTTTCCAAAATGCTTAATTAAATAAAGTTTTACTACTGTGAGATGAATACACACATCACAATGCAGTTTCTCAAATAGCATTCTTCTAGTTTTTATCCTGGCATATTCTCATTTTCGCCATTGGCCTCAAGGAGCTCTCAAATGTCCATTCACGGAATTGACAAAAACAGTGTTTCCAAACTGCTGAATTGCAAAGAAACTTTTAACTCTGTAGGGTGAATGCACACATCACAAAGCAGTTTCTCAGAATGCTTCTGTCCAGTTTTAATATGAAGATATTTGTTTTTTTACCAGAGACCTCAATGTGCTCTGAAATATCCCTTCACAGATTCTATCAAAAGAGGTTTTCAAACAGCTGAATGAAAAGAAAGGTTTAATCCTGTGAGATGAATGCACACATCACAAGGGTGTTTCTCAGGTAGCTTCCTTCTAGTTTTTATCCTGGGAAATTCGCTTTTTCACCATTGGCCAGAATTAGCTCCCAAAACTCCTTTCACAGAATGGAAAAAAACAGTGTTTCTAAACTGCTAAATCCGAAGAATGGTTTAACTCTTTGAGACGAATGCACCCATCACAAAGCAGTTTCTTAGAAAGCTTCTTTCAAGTTTATCTGGAGATATTTCCTTTTTCACCATAGGCCTCAATGCACTTCCAAATATCCCTTCAGAGATTCTGCAAAAACAGTGTTTCCAACCTACTGAAAGAGAAGAAATTTTTATATCTGCTACATGAATGCACACATCACAAAGCAGTTTCTCTGTTTCCTTTGAGTTTTTATCCAGGGATATTAACTTCTTTGCCTTCAGATTCAAAGAGCTCCCAAATTTTAATTCATATATTCTACAAAAACAGTGTATCCAAACTACTGAATCCAAATAAATGTTTAAATCTGTGAGATGGATACACACATCACAAAGCATTTTCTCAGATAGCTTCCTTCTAGTTTTTATACTGGGATATACACTTTTTTGCCATTGGCCTCCATGAGCTCCCAAGTTCCGCTTTGCAGAATATACACAAACAGTGTCTCTTAACTGCTGAATCCAAAGAAAGTTTTAAATCATTGAACTGAATGCACGCATCACAAAGCAGTTTCTCAGAAATCTTCTTTCATGTTTTTATCTTAAGGTGTTTCCTTTTTCACATTAGGCCCCACCGTGCTTCCAAATATCCTTTGCAGGTTCTACAAAAACAGTGTTTCCAAGCTGCTGACTAAAAGGAAAATTTTAAATCTGTGAGATCTATGCAAACATCATATGTCGGTTTCTCAGATAGTTTCCTTCTAGTCTTTATCCAGGGATAATCGTTTTTTTGCCTTTGGCCTCAATGAGCTCAGAAATATCCCTTCGCAGATTCTACAAAAACAATGTTTCCAAACTACTGATTCCAAAGAAAGGTTTATCTCTGTGAGAAGAAGGCACACATCACAAAGCAGTTTCTCAAAAAACTTCTTTATGGTTTTCATCTGAAGATATTTTCTTTTTCACTGTAGGTCTCAATGTGCTCCCAAATATACCTTTGCAGATTCTCCTAAAACAGTGTTTCCAAACTGCTGAATCCAAAGAAAGTTTTAAATCATTGAGATGAATGCACACATCACAAAGCAGTTTCTCAGAAATATTCTTTCTTGTTTTTCTCTGAAGGTATTTCCTTTTCCACCATAGGCTCTTGTGCACTCTGAAATATGCCTTCATGGATTCTACTGAAACAGTGTTTCCAAATTGATGAATGAAAAGAAAGGTTTATCACTGTGAGATGAAGGCACACATCACAAAGCAGTTTCTCAGATAGCTTCCTTCTATTATTTATCCTGGGATATTCACTTTTTCGCCTATGGCCTCAATGAGCTGTCAAATAACCCTTTGCTAATTCTACAAAAACAGTGTTACCAAACTGCTGAATCCAAAGAAAAGTTTAACTCTATCAGATAAATGCACACTGTGCACATCACAAAGTAGTTTCTCAGAAAGTTTCTTTCTAGTTTTTACCTGATGATATTTCCTTTTTAAACATAGGCCTCTATGCAATGCCAAATATCCCTTCACAGATTCTACAAAAACACTGTTTCCAACTCACTGAATGAAAAGAAAGATTTAAATCTGTGAGATGAATGCACACATCACAAAGCAGTTTCTCAAAGACGATTGTTGTAGTTTTTAATCCTAGAATATTCTCTTTTCTGCCATTGGCCTCAATGAGCTCCAAAATGTCTATTTGCAGAATAAACATAAACAGTGTTTCCAAACTGCTGAATCCTAGGAAAGGTTTAACTCTGTGAGCTGAATGCACACACGACAAAGGCTTTTCTCAGAAAGATTCTATCTAGTTTTTATCTAAAGATATTTCCTTTTTCACCATAGGCCTCAATGCACACCAAAATATCCCTTCATAGATTCTACCAAAACAGTGTTTCAAAACTGCTGAATGAGAAGAAAGTTTTAACTCTGTGAGGTGAATGCACACTTCACAAAGCGATTTCTCAGATAGCTTCCTTCTAGCTTTTATCCTGGGATGTTCTTTTTTTGTATTTGGCCTCAAGGATCTCCCATTATCCCTTCGCAGATTCTACAAAAACAGTGTTTCAAAACTGTGGAATGGAAAGAAAGCTTTAACTCCATAAGAAGAGTGCACACATCACAGAGCAGTTTCTCAGAAAACTTCTTCCTAATTTTTACTGCAGATATTTCCTTTTTCACCATAGGCCACAAAGTGCTCCCAAATATCCCTTTGCAGACTCTACAAAAACAGTCTCCAAACTGAGGAATGAAAAGAATGGTTTACCTCTGTGAGATGAATTCACACATCACAAAGTGGTTTCTCAGATAGCTTCCTTCTAGTTTTTATCCTGGTGTATTTGCTTTATCAACTATGGCCTCAATGAGCTCCAAAATATCTGTTTTTGTCCATTCTGCAAATGGACATTTGGGAGCTCATTGAGGCCAATGGCAAAAAAGTGAATATCCCAGTCTGAAACCTAGAAGGAATTTATCTGAGAAACCAACTCGTTGTGTGTGCATTCATCTCACAGAATTCAATCTTCCTTTTCATTCAACAATTTGGAAATTCTTTTTTTGTAGAATCTGAGAAGGGATATTTGGAAGTGCATTGAGGCCTATGGTGAAAGAGGAAATATCTTCAGATAAAAACTAGAAGGAACCTTTCTGAGAAACAGCTTTGTGTTGTGTGCATTCACATAGCAAAGTTAAACTTTTCTTTGGATTCAGTATTTTGGTAACTCTGCTTTTGTAGGATTTGCAAAGGGATATATGATATCTCATTGAGGCCATGGCCAAAAGAGTGAATAGCCCAGGATAAATACCAGAAGGAAGCCATCATACAAGCCATGGTGTGATGTGTTCATTCATCTCACAGTGATAAACCTTTCTTTTCATTCATCAGTTTGGAAACAATGTTTCAGTAAAATCTATGAAGGGATATTTGGGAGCTCATTGAAGCCTATGGTGAAAAAGGAGATATCTTTAGATAAAAGCTAGAAAGAACCTTTCTGAGAAACTGCTTTGTGATGCATGCATTCGTCTCACAGAGTTAAACCTTTCTTTGGATTCAGAAGTTTCAAAACACTCATTGTTTAGAATCTGTGAAGGGATATTTGATAAGTCTTTGAGGCTATAGGGGAAAAAGGGAATATCCCAGGATAAAAACTAGAAGGAAGTTATCTGAGAAACCACCTTGTAGTGTGTACATTCATCTCACAGAGTTGAAACTTTCTTTTCATTCAGCAGTTTGGAAACATATTTTTGGTAGTGTCTGCAAAAGTATATTTGGGAGTGCATTGAGGCCTATGGTTAAAAAGGAAATATGTTCAGATAAAAACTAGAAAGAAGCTTTCAGAGTAACTGCTTTGTGATGTGTGCAATCTTTCTTTGGATTCAGCAGTTTCAAAGACTGTTGTTGTAGAATTTGTGAAGGGAGAGTTGGGGGCTAATTGAGGCTATAGGGGAAAAAGTGAATATCCCATGATAAAAACTAGAAGGAAGCTATCTGGGAAACTGCCTTGTTATGTGTGCATTCATCTCGCAGAGTTAAACATTTCTTTTCACTCAGCAGTTTGGAAGCACTCTTTTGGTAGAATCAGCAAAGGGATATTTGGGAGCACTTTGAGTCCTACAGTGAAAAAGAAAATGTCTTCAGATTACAACTAGAAAGAAGCTTTCTGAGAAACTGCTTTGTGATGTGTGCATTCATCTCACAAACATAAAACTTTTTTGGATTCAGCAGTTTGGAAACACTGTTTTTGTCAATTCTGCAAAAGGGTATTTGGCAACTCATTGAGACCAGTGGTGAAAAAGCAAATATTCCATGATAAAAACTAGAAAAAGCTATCTAGGAAACGTTTTTGTGATTTGTGCAATAATTTCACAGTCATAAACCTTTCTTTTCATTAAGCAGTTTGGAAACACTGTTTGGGTAGAATCTGTGAGGGGATATTTGGGAGTGCATTTCAGCATTTCAGCCTATGCTGAAAAAGGGAATACCTTCAGATAAAAAATAGAAAGGAACTTTCTGAAAAACTGCTTTGTCATGTGTTCATTCGTCTCCCAGAGTTAAAACTTTGTATTCAGCAGGTTGGAAACACTGTTTTTGTAAAATCTGCGAAGGAAAATTTGATAGCTCATTAAGGACATAGGTGAAAAAGTGCATATCACAGGGAAAAAACTAGAAAGAAGCTAACTGAGACACCGCTTTGTGATGTGTGCATTCATCTCTCAGAGGTAAACCTTTCTTTTCACTCAGCAGTTTGGAAACACTGTTTTCATAGAATCTGCAAAGGGATATTTGGGAGTGATTTGAGGCCTATGGGGAAAAAGGAAATATCTTCAGATGAAAAGTAGAAGCTTTCTGACAAACTGCTTTCTGATGTGTGCATTCATCTCACAGAGTTCAGTCTTTCTGTGAATTCAGTAGTGTGCAAACACTATTTTTGTCCTTTCTGAGAATGGACATTTGTGAGCTCTTTGAGGTCAATTGCAAAAAAGGGAATATCCCAGGATGAAAACTGGAAGGAAGCTATCTGAGAAACCACTTTGTGATGTGTGCATTCACCTCGCAGAGATAAAGCTTTCTTTTAATTCAGCAGTCTGGAAACACTGTTTGGGCAGAATCTACAAAGGGATACTTTGGAGCACATTGAGGCCTATGGTGAAAAAGAAAATATCTTCATATAAAAACTAGAAAGAATCTTTCTGAGAAACTGCTTTGTGATGCGTGCATTGATCTCACAGAGTTAAACATTTCTGTGGATTCAGCAGTTTGGAAATACTGTTTTTGTCTATTCTGCGAATAGACATTTCAGAGCGCAATGTAGCCAATAGCAAAAAAGTGAATATTCCAGGATAAAAACTGGAAGGAATATTTCTGAAAAACCTCGTTGTGATGTATGCATTCACCTCACAGAGTTAAACCTTTCTTTACATCCAGCAGTCTGGAAACCTTATTTTGTCACAATCCAGAAAGGGATATTTGGGAGTGTATTTAGGCCTAAGGTGAAAAAAGAAATATCTTCAGATAAAAAGTAGAAAGAAGCCTTCTGAGAAACTGCTTTGTGATGTGTGCATTCATCTCACAGATTTTAACCTTTCTGTGGATTCAGTAGTGTGCAAACACTGTTTTTGTCCATTCAGGGAATGGAAATTTGTGAGCTCTTTGAGGTCAAAGGCAAAAAAGAGAACACTTCAGGATAAAAAATAGAAGGAAGCTACCTGAGAAATTGCTTTGTGATGTGTGCATTCTTCTAACAGAGTTAAAACTTTCTTTTTATTCAGCTGTTTGTAAACACTGTTTTCCTAGGATCTGTGAAGGGATATCTGGGAATGCATTGAGACCTATGGTGAAAAGGAAATATCTTCAGATTAAAACTAGAAAGAAGCTTTCTGAGAAACTGCTTTGTGATATGTGTATTCAACTCACAGGGTTAAACCATTCTATGGATTGGCCAGTTGGCAAACACTGTTTTTGTCCATTCAGTGAATAGACATTTTGGTGCTCATTGAGAACAATGGTGAAAAAGTGAATATCCCAGGATTAAAAACTGGAAGGAAGCTATCTGAGAATCCACTTTGTGATGTGTGCATTCACCTCATGGAGATAAAGCTTTCTTTTCATTCAGAAGTCTGGAAACACTGTCTCACAGAATCCATGAAGGGATACTCAGGAGTGCATTGAGGCCTATGTTGAAAAAGGAAATATCTTCAGATACAAACTAGAAAGAAGCTTTCTGAGAAACTGCTTTGTGATGTGTGCATTCATCTCACAGAGTTAAACCTTTCTGTGGATTCAGCAATTTGCAAACACTGTTTTTGTCCATTCTGTGAACGGACATTTGGGAGCTCTTTGAGGCCAATGGTGAATAAGTGAATATCCCAGGATTAAAATGAGAAGAAAGCTATCTGAGAAATGGCTTTGTGTTGTGTGCATTCACCTTGCAGAATTAAAACCTTCTTTGCATTCAGCAGTCTGGAAACACTGTTTTTGCAGTATCATCAAAGGGCTATTTGAGAGTGCATTGAGGCCTACGGTGAAAAAGGAAATATATTCAGTTAAAAACTAGAAAGAAAGTCTGAGAAATTGCTTTGTGATGTGTGCATTCATCTCTCAGAGTTAAACCTTTCTTTTCATTCAGTGTTTTGGAAACACTGTTGTTGTAGAATCTGAGAAGTGTATTTGGGAACTTAATGAGGCCAAAGGTGAAAAACCAAATATCCCAGGATAAAAAGTAGAAGGAAGCTATCTGAGAAAACGCACTGTGATGTGTGCACTCATCTAACAGAGCTTCACCTTTCTTTTAATTCAGTAGTTTGGAACCACTGTTTTTCAAGAAACTGTGAAGGGTGACCATTGAGGCCTATGGTGAAAAAGGAAATATCTTTGGATAAAAACTAGAAAGAGGCTTGCTGAGAGACTACTTTGTCATGTGTGCATTCATCTCACTCAGTTAAACTTTTCTTTGGATTCAGCACTTAGGAAACACTGTTGTTGTACAATCTTCAAAGGGTTATTTGGGAGCTTCATGAGTCCAAAGGTGAGAAAGTGCACATCCCAGGATAAAAACTAGAAGGAAGTTAACTGAGAAACCACTTTGCTATGTGTGCATTCATCTCTCCAAGATAAACCTTTCTTTTCTTTCCGCAATTTGGAAACATGGTTTTTGTAGATTAGGCGAAGTTATGTTTGTGAGTACATTAAGGTCTATGGTGGAAAAGGAAATATCTTCTTATAAAAACTAGAAAGAAGCTTTTTGAGAAACTGCTTTGTGAGGTGTGCATTCATCTCACAGAACTAAAACCTTCTTTCAATTCAGCAGTCTGGTAACACTGTTTTGGAAGAATCTGCCAAGTGATATTTGGGAGGGAATTGAAGCCTATGGAGAAAAATGAAATATCTTCAGATAAAAATTAAAAAGAAGCTCTGTGAGAAACTGCTTTGTGATGTGTGAATTCATCTCACACAGTTAAAACTTTCCTTAGATCAGCAGTTTGGAAACACTGTTGTTGCAGAATCTGTGAAGGGATATTAGGGAGTTCATTGAGGCCAATGGCAAATAAGCGAATATCCCAATATAAAAACTAGAAGGAAGCTATTTGATAAATCGCATTTTGATGTGAATTCACACATCACAAATCACATTGTGATGTGTGTATTCATCTCACAGAATTAAACCTTCCTTTTCATTCAGCAGTATGGGAGCTTAAATAGGCCAATGGCAAATAAGCGAATATCCCAATATAAAAACTAGAAGGAAGCTATTTGATAAATCGCATTTTGATGTGAATTCACACATCACAAATCACATTGTGATGTGTGTATTCATCTCACAGAATTAAACCTTCCTTTTCATTCAGCAGTATGGGAGCTTAAATAGGCCAAAGTGGAAAAACCGAGTATCTCAGGAAAAAAACCAGAAGTGATCTATCTGAGAAACTGCTGTGTGGTGTGTGCATTCATCCCTCTGACATAAAATGCTCTTTTTATTCAGCAGTTTGGAAACACTGTTTTTGTAGAATCTGCGATATTATATTTGGGAGCGCCTAGAGGCCTATGGTGAAAAATGAAATATCTTCAGATAAAAACTAGAAAGAAGCTTTCTGAGAAACTGCTTTGTGATGTGTGCATTCATGTCACAGAGTTAAACCTTTCTTTTCATTCAACATTTTGGAAACACTGTTTTTGTAGAATATAGTAAGTGCTATCTGGGAATGCATAGAAGCCTATGGTGAAAAAGGAAATATCTTCAGATAAACACCAGAAAGAACCTTTCTGAGAGACTCCTTTGTGATGAGTGCATTTATCTCACAGAGTTAAACCTTTCTTTTCATTCAGCAGTCTGGAAACACTGTTTTCTTAGAATCTGTGAAGAGATATTTGGTGGGGCATTGAAGGCTATGGTTAAAAAGGAAATATCTTCAGATAAAAACTAGAAAGAAGCTTAATGAGAAACAGGCTTGTGATGTGTGAATTCTTCTCACAGAGTTAAAACTTGCTTTTGATTGAGCAGTTTAGTAACACTTTTTTTGTCCGTTCTGTGAATGGACATTTGGGAGCTCATTGAGGCCAATGGTGAAAAGGTGCACATCACAGGATAAAAACTAGAAGGAAGATACTTGAGAAAATGCTTTTTGATGTGTGCATTCATCTCACAGAGTTAAAACTTTCTTTTCATTCAGCAGTTTGGAAACACTGTTTTTGTAGATTCTGTGAAGGGATATCTGGCAACACATTGAAGCCTATGGTGGAAAAGGAAATATTGCCCGATAGTAAGTGGAAAACACTGTTATGAGAAACTGCTTTGTGATGTGTTCATTCATCTCACACAGTAAAATATTTCTTTGGATTCAGCCATATGGAAACACTGTTTTTGTCCATTCTGAGAGTAAATATTTGGGAACTCATTGAGGTCAATGGTGATAAAGTGAATATACCTGGGTAAAAACTAGAAGGAAGTCATCTGAGAAACCGATTTGTGATGTGTGCATTCATCTCATAGAGGTAAATCTTTCTTTTCATTCACCAGTTTGGAAACACTTTTTTTGTAGAATCAGTGTAGGGATATTTGGCAGCACATGGAGGCCTATGGTTAAAAAAGAATTTTCTTCTGAGAAAAACTAGAAAGAGGCTTTCTGAGAAACTGTTTTGTGATGTGTTCATTCATCTCACAGAGTTAAACCTTTCTTTGGATTCAGCCCTTTGAAAACACTGTTTTTGTCCATTCCGCAAATGGACATTTGGGATCTCATTGAGGCCAATGGTGAAAAAGCGAATATACCAGGATAAAAACTAGAAGGAAGTTATCTGATAAACCAATTTATTATGTGGATATTCATCTAACAGAGTTAAACGTTTCTTTTCATTTAGCAGTTAGGAAACACTGATTTGTTAGATCTGTGAAGAGATTTTTTTAGCTCATTGAGGCCTATGCTGAAAAAGAAAATATCTTCAGATAAAAACTAGAAAGAAGCCTAATGAGAAACTGGTTTGGGATGTGTGCATTCATCTCACAGAGTTAAACTTTTCCTTTAATTCAGTAGTTTGGTAACGCTGTTTTTGCCCATTCTGTGAATGGTCATTTGGGAGCTCATTTAGGCCAATGGCAGAAAAGTGAAAGTCTCAGGAAAAAAAACTAGAAGATAGGTATCTGAGAAATCGCTTTGTGACATGTGTATTCATCTCACAGAGTTAAACCTTTCTTTTCATTCAGCAGTTTGGAAACACTGTTTTTGTAGAATCTGTGATGGGATATTTGGCAACTCTTTGAGGCCTATGGTGAAAAAGGAAATATCTTCAAATTAAAATTAGAAAGACACTTTCTGAGAAACTGCTTTGGGATGCATTCTTTCGTCTAACAGAGTTAAATTTTTCTTTTGATTCAGCAGTTTGTAAACACTGTTTTTGTCCATTCTGTGAATGGACATTTTGGAGATCATTGAGTCCAATGGCGAAAAAGCAAATATCCCAAGATAAAAACTAGAAGGAAGTTACCTGGGAAACCACTTTGTGATTTGTGAATTCATCCCTCAGTGTTAAAACTTTCCTTTCATACCGTAGTTTGGAAATATTGCTTTTGTAGAAAATGCCAAGGGATATTTTTCAGCACATGATGGCCAAAGGTGAAAATGGAACTATATTCAGATGAAAATGAGAAAGAAGGCTTGGGAACTCATTGAGGCCAATGGCAAAAAAGTGAATATCCCAGGATAAACACTAGAAGGAAGTTATCTGAGAAACCAATTTGTGATGTGTGCATTCATCTCACAGAGTTACACTTTTCTTTTCATTCGGTCATTTGGAAAAAATGTTTTCTTAGAATCTGTGAAAAGATATTTGGTAGTGCATTGAGGCCTATGGTGAAATAGGAATTTTCATCAGATAAAAACTAGAAAGAAGCTTCTGAGAAACTGCTTTTTTGATGTGTGCATTCATCTCACAGCATTGAAGCTTTCTTTGGATTCAGCAGTTTGGAAACACTGTTTTTGTCCATTCTGCAAATGGACATTTGGAGCTCATTGAGGCCAAGGGCTAAAAAGCACATATCCCAGGATAAAAACCAGAAGTATGCTCTCTGAGATACCACTTTATGATGTGTGCATTCATCTCACAGAGTTAAACTTTTCTTCTCAAACAGACATTTTGAAAAACTGTTTTCTTAGAATCTGAGAAGAGGTATTTGGTAGCGCATTAAGACAGATGGTGAAAAAGGATTTGTCTTCAGATAAATTAGAAAGAAGCTTAATGAGAAACTGCTTTGGATGTGTGCATCCATCTCACAGAGTTATAACTTTCTTTGGATTCGACAGTTTGGTAACACAGTTTCTGCCAATTCTACAAATCAACGTTTGGGAGCTCACTGAGGCCAGGGCGAAGAAGAAAATATATCAGGATAAAAACTAGAAGGAATTTATCTGAGAAACCAATTTGTGATGTGTGCATTCACCTCAAAGAGTTAACCTTTCTTTTCATTCAGCAGTTTGGAAAAAACTGTTTTTGTCCATTCTGCAAATGGACATTTGGGAGCTCATTCAGGCCAAAGGCAAAAAACGAATATCACAGGATAAAAAATAGAAGGAAGATATCTGAAAAAATGCTTTGTGATGTGTGCATTCATCTCCCAGTGTTAAAACTTTCTTTTCATTCAGCAATTTGGAAACACTATTTTTGTAGGATCAGTGAAGGGATACTTGGTAGTGCATTGAGGCCTATGGTGAAAAAGGAATTTTCTTCTTCAGATAAAAACTAGAAAGCAGGCTTGAGAGAAACTGCTTCCTGAGGTGTTCATTCATCTCACAGAGTTAAACCTTTCTTTGGATTCCACAGTTTGTAAACACTGTTTTTGTCCATTCTGTGAATGCACATTGGGAGCTCATTGAGGCCTTGGCAAAGAGCAAATATCTAAGGATAAAAACTAGAAGGAAGCCATCTAAGAAACCTATTTCTGATGTGTGCATTTATCTCACAGAGTCAAACCTTTCTTTTCATTCAGCCATTGAGAAACACTGTTTTCTTAGCATCTGTGAAGAGATATTTGGTAGCACATTGAGGCCAATGGTGAGAAAGGAAGTATCTTCAGATAAAAACTAGAAAGAAGCTGAAAGAGAAAGTGCTTTGGGATGTGTACATCCATCTCACAGGGGTAAATATTTCTTTGGATTCAGCAGTTTGTTACTGTTTTTGTCCATTCTGTGAATGGACATTTGGGAGTTCATTGAGGCCAGGCCAGTGGTGAAGAAGGGAAAATCCTAAGATAAAAACTGTGAGGAGTTTATCTGAGCAAACTGATTTGTGTTGCATGCATTCAACTCACAGATTCAAACTTTTCTTTTCAGTCAGGAGTTTTGAAACACTGTTTTCTTAGAATCTGCAAGGCAAAATTTTTTAGTGCCTTGAGGCCTATGGTGAAAAAGGAAATACCTGCAGATAAAAACTAGAAAGAAGCATAATGAGAATCTGCTTTAGGTTGTGTTCATTCATGTCACAGCATTAAACATTTCTTTGGATTCAGCAGTTTGGTAACATTGTAACCATTTTTTGTCCATTCTGCAGATGGACTTTTGGGAGCTCACTGAGGCCAATGGCAAAAACAGAATATCACAGGATAAAAACTAAAGGAAGTTATCTGAGAAACCAATTTGTGATATGGGCATTCATCTCATAGAGTTAAAACTTTCATTTAATTCAGCAATTTGGAAGAACTGTTTTCTTACAATCTACGAAAATTAGTGCAATGAGGCCTATAGTGAAAAAGGAAATATCTTCAGATAAAAACTCAAAAGAACATTTCTGAGAGACTGCTTGGTGATGTGTGCATTCATCTCACAGACATAAAATTTTCTTTGGTTTCATCAATTTGGTAACACTGTTTCTGTCCCTTCCGTGAATGGACATTAGGGAGCTCATTGAGGACAATGCTGAAAAAGCAAATATTCCAGGATAAACACTAACAGGAAGATATCTGAGGAAACGCTTTGTGATATGTGCATTCATCTCCCATTGTTAAACCTTTCTTTTCATTCAGCAGTTTGTAAACACTGTTTTTGTAGAATTTGTGAAGGGATACTTGGGAGCACTTGAGGCCTATGGTGAAAAAGGAATTTTCTTGAGGTAAAAACTAGAAAGAAGCTTTCTTAGAAACTGCTTTGTAAGGTGTTCACTCATCTCACAGAGTTAAAACTTGCTTTGGATTCCACAGTTTAGAAACACTGTTTTTCTCCATTCTGCAAATGGACATTTGCAGATCATTGGGGCCAATGGCGAAAAAGTGAATATCTCAGGATAAAAACTAGAAGGAAGTTACCTGAGAAACTGATTTGTGATGTGTGCATTCATCTCACAGGGTTAAAATTTTCTTTTCATTCAGCAGTTTGGAAACACTCTTTTCTTAGAATCTGCAAAGAGATATTTTGTAGAGCATTCAGGCCTATCGTGAAAAAGGAAATTTATTCAGATAAAAACTAGAAAGAAGCTTAATGAGAAACTGCTTTGTGATGTGTGCATTCATGTCACAGAGTTAAACCATTCTTTGGATTCAGTAGTTTGGTAAGACTTTTTTTGTCCATTCCATGAATGAAAAGTTTGGAGCTCGAGGCCAATGGTGAAAAAGCAAATATCCCAGGATAAAAACTAGAAGGAAGTTATCTGAGAAACTGATTTGTGATGTGTGTATTCATCTTACAGAGTTAAACCATTCTTTTCATTCAGCAGTTTGGAAATACTGTTTTCTTAGAATCTGTGAAGTCATATTTGGTAGTGCTTTGAGGCCTATAGTGAAATAGGAATTCTCTTCATATAAAAACTAGAAAGAAGCTTTCAGAAAAACTGCTTTGTGATGTCTTCATTCATCTCACAGTGTTAAAATGTATGGATTCATCTGTTTGGAAACACTGTTTTTGTCCATTCTGTGAAAGGACATTTGGGAGCTCATAGAGGACAATGGCGAAAAAGTAAATATCCCAGGATAAAAATGAGAAGGAAGCTATCTGAAAACTGCTTTGTGATGTGTGAATTCATCTTGCCATGTTAAACTTTTTTTTCATTCAGCAGCTTGGAAACACTGTTTTTTTACAGTCTGCAACAGGATATTTGGCAGCAAATTGAGGCCTGTGGTGAAAAAGGAAATATCTTCAGAAAAAAACTAGAAAGAAGCTTTCTGAGAAACTGTTTTACGATCTGTCCTTCTTCTCATGGAGTTAATCCTTTCTTTTGAGTCAGTATTTTGGAAACACTGTTTCTGTCCATTCTGTGAATGGACATTTGGGAACTCATTGATGTCAATGGCAAAAAAGAAAATATCTGTTGATAAAAACCAGAAGGAGGTTATCTTAGAAACCGATTGGGGATGTGTGCATTCATCTCACAGAGTTAAAGTTTTCTTTTCATTCAGACATTTCAAAAAACTATTTTCTTAGAATATGCGAAAAAATATGTGGTAGCACATTGAGGCCTATGGTGAAAAAGGAATTCTCTTCAGAAAAAAAAATTGAAGGAAGCTTAGTGGTTTTACCTAC
Source organism: Pan troglodytes (assembly GCF_028858775.2). Taxonomy (NCBI): domain Eukaryota; kingdom Metazoa; phylum Chordata; class Mammalia; order Primates; family Hominidae; genus Pan; species Pan troglodytes. Next base: position 56,832,675 of record NC_072407.2, read on the forward strand.
ATTTGGTCTTTAATGTTGGTGATGTACAGATGGGTTTTTGGTGTGAATGTCCTTTGTGATTGTTGGTTTTCCTTCTAAAAGTCAGGACCCTCAGCTGCAGGTCTGTTGGGGTTTGCTGGATGCCCACTCCTGACGTTCTTTGCCTGGATATCAGCAGCGGTGGCTGCAGAACAGCAGATACTGGTGAACCGCAAATGCTGCTGCCTGATTGTTCCTCTGGAAGTTTGGTCTCAGAGGAGTTCCTGGGCGTGTGAGTTGTCAGTCTGCCCCTAATGGGGGGTGCCTCCCAGTAAGGCTACTCGGGGGTCAGGGACCCACTTGAGGAGGCAGTCTGCCCATTCTCAGATCTCAAGCTGCATGCTGGGAGAATGACTACTCTCTTGAAAGGTGTCACACAGGGACATTTAAGTCTGCAGAGGTTTCTGCTGCCTTTTGTTAGTCTGTGCCCTGCCCCCAGAGGTGGAGCCTACTGAGGTAGGCAGGCCTCCTTGAGCTGTGGTGGGCGCTACCCAGTTCGAGTTTCCAGGCCACTTTGTTTACCTACTCAATCCTCAGCAATGGCAGGCGCCCCTCCTCCAGCCTCACTGCCACCTTGCAGTTTGATCACAAACTGCTGTACTAGCAATGAGCAAGGCTCCATGGGTATGGGACCCTCCAAGCCAGGGGCGGGATATAATCTTCTGGTGTACCATTTGTTAAGTCCATTGGAAAACCACATTATTAGGGTTGGAGTGACCTGATGTACCAGGTGCTTTCTGTCACCCCTTTCTTTGACTAGCATAGGGAATTCCCTGACCCCTTGTGCTTCCCGGGTGAGGCGATGCCTCACCCTGCTTTGGCTCATGAATGGTGTACTGCACACTCTGTCCTGCACCCACTGTCCAGCAGTCCCCCGTGAGATGAACCCGGTATCACAGTTGGAAATGCAGAAATCAGCCATCTTTGGCATCGCTCACACTGGCAGCTGTAGACTAGACCTGTTCCTATTCAGCTGTCTTGGCTACCTCTGTTAGTCTGTATTCAGGAAACCCATCTCATGTGCTGAGACACACATAGGCTCAAAACTAAGGGATAGAAGAAGATCTACCAAGCAAAGGGAACACAAAAAAGGCAGGGGTTGCAATCCTAGTCTCTGATAAAACAGACATTAAACCAACAAAAATCAAAACAGACGAAGAAGGCCATCGCATAATAGTAAAGGGATCGATTCAACAAGAAGAACTAACTATACTAAATATATATGCATACAATACAGGAGCACTCACATTCACAAAGCAAGTCCTTAGGGACTTAAAAAGAGACTTAGACTCCCACACAATAATAATGGGAGACTTCAACACCCCACTGTCAACAGTAGACAGATCAATGAGACAGAAAGTTAACAAGGATATCCACGAATTGAACTCAACTCTGCACCAAGAAGACCTAATAGACATCTACAGAAATCTCCACCCCACATCAACAGAATATACATTCTTTTCAGCACCACACCACACCTATCCCAAAATTGAACACATAGTTGGAAGTTAAGCACTCCTCAGCAAATGTAAAAGAACAGAAATTATAACACACTGTCTCTCAGACCACAGTGCAATCAAACTAGGACTCAACATTAAGAAACTCACTCAAAACCACTTAAAAACATGGAAACTGAACAACCTGCTCCTGAATGACTACTGGGTACATAAAAAAATGAAGGCAGAAATAAGGATGTTCTTTGAAATCAACGAGAACAAAGACACAACATACGAGAATCTCTGGGACACATTCAAAGCAGTGTATAGAGGGAAATTTATAGCACTAAATGCCCACAAGACAAAGCAGGAAAGATCAAAAATTGACACCCTAACAACACAATTAAAAGAACTAGAGAAGCAAGAGCAAACACATTCCAAAGCTATCAGAAGGCAAGAAATAACTAAGATAAGAGCAGAACTGAAGGAAATAGAGACACAAAAAACCCTTCAGAAAATCAATGAATCCAGGAGCTGGTTTTTTTGAAAAGCTCAGCAAATTGATCAAACACTAACAAGACTTATAAAGAAGAAAAGAGAGAAGAATGAAATAGACACAATAAAAAATAATAAAGGGGCTATCACCACCGATCCCACAGATATACAAATGACAATCAGAGAATACTATAAACATCTCTACACAAGTAAACTAGAAAATCTAGAAGAAATGGATGAATTCCTCGACACATACACCCTCCCAAGACTAAACTGGGAAGAAATTGAATCTCTGAAGAAACCAAAAACAGGCTCTGAAACTGAGGCAATATTTAATAGCTTACCAACAAAAAAAGAGTACAGGACCAGATGGACTCACAGCCGAATTTTACCAGAGGTACAAGGAGGAGCTGATACAAATCTTTCTGAAATTATTCCAATCAATAGAAAAAGAGGGAATCTCCCTAACTCATTTTATGAAGCCAACATCATTCTGATACCAAAGCTTGACAGAGATACAACCAAAAAAGAACATTTTAGAGCAATATCCTTGATGAACATTGATGCAAAAATCCACAATAAAATACTGGCAAACTGAATCCAGCAGCACATGAAAAAGCTTATCCAGCATGATCAAGTGGGCTTCATCCCTAGTATGCAAGGCTGGTTCAACATATGAAAATCAGTAAACGTAATCCAGCACATAAAGAGAACCAAAGACAAAAGCCACGTGATTATCTCAATAGATGCAGAAAAGGCCTTTGACAAAATTCAACAACACTTCATGCTAAAAACTCTCAATAAATTAGGTATTGATGGGATGTATCTCAAAATAATAAGAGCTATCTATGACAAACCCACAGCCAATATCATACAGAATCGACAAAAACTGGAAGCATTCCCTTTGAAAACTGGCACAAGACAGGGATGCCCTCTCTCACCACTCTTATTCAACATAGTCTTGGAAGTTCTGGCCAGGCCAATCAGGCAGTAGAAGGAAATAAAGGGTATTCAATTAGGAAAAGAGGAAGTCAAATTGTCCCTGTTTGCAGATGACATGATTGTATATTTAGAATACCCCATTGTCTCAGCCCCAAATCTCCTTAAGCAGATAAGCAACTTCAGCAAAGTCTCAGGATACAAAATCAACGTACAAAACTCACAAGCATCCTTATACACCAACAACAGACAAACAGAGAGCCAAATCATGAGTGAACTCCCATTCACAATTGCTTCAAAGAGAATAGAATACCTAGGAATCCAACTTACAAGGGATGTGAAGGACCTCTTCAAGGAGAACTACAAACCACTGCTCAACGAAATAAAAGAGGATACAAACAAATGGAAGAATATTCCATGTTTGTGGGTAGGAAGAATCAATATCGTGAAAATGGCCATACTACCCAAGGTAATTTACAGATCCAATGCAATCTCCATCAAGCTACCAATGACTTTCTTCACAGAACTGGAAAAAACTACTTTAAAGTTCACATGGAACCAAAAAAGAGCCCACATTGCCAAGTCAATCCTAAGCCAAAAGAACAAAGCTGGAGGCATCACGCTACCTGACTTCAAACTATACTAAAAGGCCACAGTAACCAAAACAGCATGGTACTCGTACAAAAACAGATACAGACCAATGGAATGGAACAGAGCCCTCAGAAATAATGCAGCACATCTACAACTATCTGATCTTCACCAAACCTGAGAAAAACAAGCAATGGGGAAAGGATTCTCTATTTAATAAATGGTGCTGGGGAAACTGGCTAGCCATATGTAGAAAGCTGAAACTGGATCCCTTCCTTACACCTTATACAAAAATCAATTCAAGATGGATTAAAGACTTACATGTTAGACCTAAAACCATAAAAACCCCAGAAGAAAACCTAGGCAATATCATTCAGGAGATAGGCATGGGCAAGGACTTCATGTCAAAAACACCAAAAGCAATGGCAACGAAAGCCAAAATTGACAAATGGGATCTAATTAAACTAAAGAGCTTCTGCACAGCAAAAGAAACTACCATCAGAGTGAACAGGCAACCTACAGAATGGGTGACAATTATTGCAACCTACTCATCTGACAAATGGCTAATGTCCAGAATCTGCAATGAATTCAAATTAATTTACAAGAAAAAACAAGCAACCCTATCAAAAAGTGGGTGAAGGTTATCAACAGACACTTCCCAAAAGAGACATTTATTCAGCCAAAAAGCACATGAAAAAATGCTCATCCTCACTGGCCATCAGAGAAATGCAAATCAAAACCACAACGAGATACCATTTCACACCAGTTAGAATGGTGATCATTAAAAAGTCAGGAAACAACAGGTGCTGGAGAGGATGTGGAGAAATAGGAACACTTTTTCACTGTTGGTGGGACTGTAAACTAGTTCAACCATTGTGGAAGTCAGTGTGGCGATTCCTCAAGGATCAAGAACTAGAAATACTATTTGACCCAGCCATCCAATTACTGGGTATATACCCAAAGGATTATAAATCATTCTGCTATAAAGACACATGCACACGTTTATTTATTGTGGCACTATTCACAATAGCAAAGACTTGGTACCAACCCAAATGTTCAACAATGATAGACTGGATTAAGGAAACGTGGCATGTATACATCGTGGAATACTATGCAGCCATAAAAATGATGAGTTCATGTCCTTTGTAGGGACATGGATGAAGCTGGAAACCACCATTCTCAGCAAACTATCACAAGGACAAAGAAAGAAACTATGCATATTCTCACTCATAGGTGGGAATTGAACAATGAGAACCCATGGACACAGGAAGGGGAACATCACACACCAGGGACAGTTGTGGGGTGTTGGTAAGGGAGAGGGATAGCATTAGGAGATATACCTAATGCTAAATGATGAGTTAATGTGTGCAGCACACAAGCATGGCACATGTATACATGTGTAAAAACCTGCACATTGTGCACATGTACCCTAATATTTAAAGCATAACAATAATAATAAAAAACCTAGAAAGAAGCTTAATGAGAAACTACTTTGGGATGTGTGCATCCATCTCACAGAGTTAAAAGTTTCTTTGGATTCTGTAGTTTTGCAACACTGTTTTGTCCATTTTCTGAATGGACCTTGGTGAGCGTATTGTGGCCAGAGCAAGAAGGGAAATCCCAGGATAAACTCTAGAGGGAATTAATCTGAGAAAACAATTTGTGATGTATACATTCAAATCAAAGACTTAAACCTTTCTTTTAATTTAGCAGTTTGGAACCCTTTTTTCTTAGAATCTGTGAAAAGATATTTGGTAGCACAATGAGGCCTATGGTGAAAAAGAAAATATCTTCAGATAAAAACAAGAAAGAAATTTCTGAGAGACTGCTTTGTGATGTGGGCATTCATCTCCCAGAGATAAAATTTTCTTTGGATTCAACAGTTTGGTAACACTGTTTTTGCCCATTCTGCGAATGGACATTTTGGAGTTCATTGAGGCCAATGATGAAAAAGTGAATATCCCAGGAAAAACTAGATGGAAGATATCTGAGAAAACGCTTTGTAATATTTGCATTCATCTCAATGATGGCCGAATAGGAAAAACTCTGGTCTACATCTCCCAGCATGAGCGATGCAGAAGATGGGTGATTTCTGCATTTCCATCTGAGGTACCAGGTTCATCTCAATAAGGAGTGCCAGACAGTGGGTACAGGATAGTGGATGCAGTGCACCATGTGCTAGCGGAAGCAGGGTGAGTCATTACCTCACTCAGCAAGCACAAGGGGTTAGGGAGTTCCCTTTCCTAGTCAAACAAAGGAGTGACAGATGGAACCTGGAAAATCGGGTCACTCCCACCCGAATACTGCGATTTTCCCACAGGCTTAAAAAAATGGCCCACTGGGGGATTATATCCCGCACCTGGCTCGGAGGGTCCTATGCCCATGGAATCTCACTGATTGCTAGCACAGCAGTCTGAGATCAAACTGCAAGGCGGCAACGAGGCTGGGGGAGGGGGACCCGCCATTGCCCAGGCTTGCTTTGGTAAACAAAGCAGCCAGGAAGCTCGAACTGGGTGGATGACACCACAGCTCAAGGAGGCCTGCCTGCCAGCCTCTGTAGGCTCCACCTCTGGGGGCAGGGCACAGACAAACAAAAAGACAGCAGTAACCTCTGCAGACTTAAATGTCCCTCTCTGACAGCTTTGAAGAGAGCATTGGTTCTCCCAGCATGCAGATGGAAATCTGAGAATGGGCAGACTGCCTCCTCAAGTGGGTCATTGACCCCTGACACCCGAGCAGCCTAACTGGGAGGCACATCCCAGTAGGGGCAGACAGACACCTCACATGTCTGGGTACTCCTCTGAGACAAAATTCCAGAGGAATGATCAGAGAGCAGCATTCGTGGTTCATGAAAATCAATTGATCTGCAGCTACCGCTGCTGATACCCAGGCAAACAGGGTCTGGAGTGGACCTCTAGCAAACTCCAAGAGACCTGCAGCTGAGGGTCCTGTCTGTTAGAAGGAAAACTAACAGAAAGGACATCCACACCAAAAACCCATCTGTACATTACCATCATAAAAGACCAAAAGTAGATAAAACCACAAAGATGGGGAAAGAACAGAGCAGAAAAACTGGAAACTCTAAAAAGCAGAGTGCCTCTCCTCCTCCAAAGGAACGCAGTTCCTCACCAGCAATGGAACAAAGCTGCTTGGAGAACTACTTTGAGAAGTTGAGAGAAGAAGGCTTCAGACAATCAAAAATACTCCAAGCTACAGGAGGAAATTCAAACCAACGGCAAAGAAGTTAAAAACTTTGAAAAAAATTAGACGAATGGATACCTAGAATAATCAATGCAGAGAAGCCCTTAAAGTAGCTGATGGAGCTGAAAGCCAAGGCTCAAGAACTACATGAAGAATGCTGAAGCCTCAGGAGCCTATGTGATCAACAAGAAGAAAGCGTATCCCTGATGGAAGATGAAATGAATGAAATGAAGCAAAAAGTGAAGTTTAGAGAAAAAGGAATAAAAAGAAATGAACAAACCTCCAAGAAATATGGGACTATGTGAAAAGACCAAATCTACGTCTGATTGGTGTACCTGAAAGTGATGGGGAGAATGGAACCAAGTTGGAAAATATTCTGCAGGATATTATCCGGGAGAACTTCCCCAATCTAGAAAGGCAGGCCAACATTCAGATTCAGGAAATACAGAGAATGTCACAAAGATACTCCTCGAGAAGAGCAACTCCAAGACACATAATTGTCAGATTCCCCAAAGTTGAAATGAAGGAAAAAATGTTAAGGGCGGCCAGAGAGAAAGGTCGGGTTACCCACAAAGGGAAGACCATCAAACTAACAGTGGATCTCTCAGCAGAAACACTACATGCCAGAAGAGAGTGGGGGCCAATATTCAACATTTTTAAAGAAAAGAATTTTCAACTCAGAATTTCATATCCAGCCAAACTAAGCTTCATAAGTGAAGGAGAAATAAAATCCTTTACAGAGAAGCAAATGCTGAGAGATTTTGTCACCATCAGGCCTGCCCTAAAAGAGTTCCTGAAGGAAGCACTAAACATGGAAAGGAGCAACTGGTACCAGCCAATACAAAATCAGGCAAAATTGTAAAGACCATCGAGGCTAGGAAGAAACTGCATCAACTAACGAGCAAAATAACCAGCTAACATCATAATGACAGGGTCAAATTCACACATAACAATATTAACTTTAAATGTAAATGGGCTAAATGCTCCAATTAAAAGACACAGACGGGCAAATTGGATAAAGAGTCAAGACCCAACAGTGTGCTGTATTTGGGAAACCCATCTCATATGCACAGACACACATAGGCTCAAAATAAAAGGTTGGAGGAAGATCTACCAAGCAAATGGAAAACAAAATAAAGCAGAGCTTGCAATTCTAGTCTCTGATAAAACAGACTTTAAACCAACAAAGATCAAAAGAAACAAAAAAGGCCATTACATAATGGTAAAGAGATCAATTCAAGAAAAAGAGCTAACTATCCTAAATATATATTCACCCAATACATGAGAGCCCAGATCAATAAAGCAAGTCCTGAGGGACTTACAAACAGACTTCTACTCCCACACAATAATAATGGATACTTTAACACCCCACTGTCAACATTAGACAGATCAACGAGACAGAAAGTGAACAAGGATATCCAGAAATTGTACTCAGCTCTGCACCAAGCAGACCTAATAGACATCTACAGAACTCTCCACCCCACATCAACAGAATATACTTTCTTTTCAGCACCACACCACACCTATCCCAAAATTGACCACATAGTTGGAAGTAAAGCTCTCCTCAGCGAATGTAAAAGAACAGAAATTATAACACACTGACTCTCACACCACAGTGCAATCAAACTAGGACTCAACATTAAGAAACTCACTCAAAACCCTTCAACTACATGGAAACTGAACAATCTGCTACTGAATGACTACTGGGTACATAATGAAATGAAGGCAGAAATAAAGATGTTCTTTGAAACCAATGAGAACAAAGACACAACATACCAGAATCTCTGGGACACATTCAAAGCAGTGTATAGAGGGAAATTTATAGCACTAAATGTCCACAAGACAAAGCAGGAAAGATCCAAAATTACACCCTAACATCACAATTAAAAGAACTAGAAAAGCAAGAGCCAACACACTCAGAACCTAGCAGAAGGCAAGAAATAACTAAAAGTGGAGCAGAATTGAAGGAAATAGAGACACAAAAAACCCTTCATAAAATCAATGAGTCCAGAAGCTGGTATTTTGAAAGGATCAACAAAACTGATAGACCACTAGTAAGACAAATAAAGAATAAAAGAGAAAAAAATCAAATAGATGCAATAAAAAATGATAAAGGGGATATCACCACCGATCCCACAGAAATACAAACTACCATCAGAGAATACTACAAACATTTCTATGCAAATAAACTGGAAAATCTAGAAGAAATGGATAAATTCCTCAACACGTACACCCTCCCCAGACTAAAGCAGGAGGAAGTTGAATGTCTGAATAGACCAATAACAGGCTCTGAAATTGTGGCAATAATCAATAGCTTACCAACCAAGAAGACTCCAGGACCCGTTGGATTCACAGCCGAATTTTACTGGAGGTACAAGGAGGATCAGATATCATTCCTTCTGAAACGATTCCAATCAATAGAAAAAGAGGGAATCCTCCCTAACTCATTTTATGAGGCCAGCATCATCCTGATACCAAAACCGGGCAGAGACACAACCAAAAAAGAACATTTTAGACCAATATTCTTGATGAACATTGATGCAAAAATCCTCAATAAAATATTGTCAAACCGAATCCAGCAGCACATCAAAAGGCTTATCCACCATGATCAAGTGGGCTTCATCCCTGGGATGCAAGGCTGGTTCAATATACACAAATCAATAAATGTAATCCATCACATAAGCAGAACCAAAGACAAAAACCACATGATTATCTCAATAGATGCAGAAAAGGCCTTTGACAAAGTTCAACAACACTTTATGCTAAAAACTCTCAATAAATTAGATGTTAATGGGACGTATCTCAAAATAATAAGAGCTATCTATGACAAACCCACAGCCAATATCTTACTGAATGGGCAAAAACTGGAAGCATTCCCTTTGAAAACTGGCACAAGACAGGGATGCCCTCTCTCACCACTCCTATTCAACATAGTGTTGGAATTTCTGGCCAGGGCAATTAGGCAGGAGAAGGAAATAAAGGGTATTCAATCAGGAAAAGAGGAAGTCAAATTGTCCCTCTTTGCAGAAGACATGAATTGTATATCTAGGAAACCGATTATCTCAGCCCAAAAACTCCTTAAGCTGATAAGCAACTTCAGCAAAGTCTCAGCATACAAAATCAAGGTAAAAAATCACAAGCATTCTTATACAGCAATAGCAGACAAACAGATAGCCAAATCAGGAGTGAACTCCATTCACAATTCCTTCAAAGAGAATAAAATACCTAGGAATCCAACTTACAAGGGATGTGAAGGACCTCTTCAAGGAGAACTACAAACAATTGCTCGATGAAATAAAAGGATACAAACAAATGGAAGAACATTCCTTGCTCATGGGTAGGAAGAATCAATATCGTGAAAATGGCCATACTGCCCAAGGTAATTTATAGATTCAATGCCATCCCCATGAAGCTACCAATGACTTTCTTCACAGAATTGGAAAAAACGACTTTAAAGTTCATATGGAACCAAAAAAGAACCTGCATCACCACGTCAATCTTAAGCCAAAAGAACAAAGCTGGAGGCATCACGCTACCTGACTTCAAACTATACTACAAGGCTACAGTAACCAAAACAGCATGGTACTCATACCAAAACAGAGATATTGATCAATGGAACAGAACAGAACCCTCAGAAATAATGCCACATATCTACAACTATCTGATATTTGACAAACCTGACAAAAACAATCAATGGGGAAATGATTCGCTATTTAATAAATGGTGCTGGGAAAACTGGCTAGCCATATGTAGAAAGCTGAAACTGGATCCCTTCCTTACACCTTATACAAAAATCAATTCAAGATGGATTAAAGACTTAAACATTTGACCTAAAACCATAAAAGCCCTAGAAGAAAACCTAGGCATTACTATTCAGGACATATGCATGGGCAAGGACTTCATGTCTAAAACACCAAAAGCATTGGCAACAAAAGACAAAATTGACAAATAGGATCTAATTAAATTCAAGAGCTTCTGCACAGCAAAAGAAACTACCATCAGAGTGAACAGGCAACCTACAAAATGGGAGAAAATTTTCGCAAAGTACTCATCTGACAAAGGGCTAATATCCAGAATCTACAATGAACTCAAACAAATTTACAAGAAAAAACAAACAACCCCATCAAAAAGTGGGCAAAGGACATGAACAGACACTTCTCAAAAGAAGATATTCATGCAGTGAAAAAACACATGAAAAAATGCGCATTATCACTGGCCATCCGAGAAATGCAAATCAAAACCACAATGAGATACAGTCTCACACCAGTTAGAATGGCAATCATTAAAAAGTCAGGAAACAACAGGTGCTGGAGAGGATGTGGAGAGATAGGAACACTTTTACACTGTTGGTGGGATTGTAGACTAGTTCAACCATTGCGGAAGTTAGTGTGGCTATTCCTCAGGGATCCAGATCTAGAAATACCATTTGACCCAGCCATCCCATTACTGGGTATATAACCAAAGGACTATAAATCATGCTGCTATAAAGACACATGCACACGTATGTTTATTGTGGCACTATTCTTAATAGCAAAGACTTGAAACCAACCCAAATGTCCAACAATGATAGACTGGATTAAGAAAATGTGGCACATATACACCATGGAATACTATGCAGCCATAAAAAATGATGAGTTCATGTCCTTTGTAGGGACATGGATGAAATTGGAAATCATCATTCTCAGTAAACTATCGCAAGAACAAAAAGCCAAACACTGCATATTCTCACTTATTGGTGGGAATTGAACAATGAGAACACATGGATACAGGAAGGGGAACATCACACTCTGGAGACTGTTGTGGGGTGGGAGGAGGGGGGATGGATAGCATTAGGAGATATACTTAATGCTAAATGACGAGTTAATGGGTGCAGCGCACCAGTATTGCACATGTATACATATGTGACTAACCTGCACATTGTGCACATGTACCCTATAACTTAAAGTATAATAATAATAAAGTAAAAATAAATAAAAATAAAAACCATTTTTCTGGGAAAAATAAAGAAAATGTGGCATATATTCACAACGGAATACTATGCAGCCAAAAAAAGGATGAGTTCATGTCCTTTGTAGGGACATGGATGAATCTGGAAACGATCATTCTCAGCAAATTATCGCAAGGACAGAAGACCAAACACCGCATGTTCTCAATCATAGGTGGAAATTGAACAATGGTAACACTTGGACGCAGGGTGAGGAACATCACACACCAGGGCCTGTCGTGGGGTGGGGGGAGCGGGGAGGGATAGCATTCGTAAATGTACCTAATGTAAATGATGAGTTACTGGGTGCAGCACACCAACATGGCACATGTATACATACGTAACAAACCTGCACGTTGTGCATGTTTCAATCACATCCATGTGGAAAGACCACCAAGCATTCTTTGTGTGAGCAACAAGGCTGTTTATTTCACCTGGGTGCATGCGTGCTGAGTCTGAAAACAGAGTCAGCAAAGGGAGATTGGGTTGGGGTGGTTTTATAGGGTTTGGGTAGGGAAAGGAAAATTCAGTCAAAGGGTGTTGTTCTGTAACTGGTAGGAATGGGGGTTACAAGGTGCTCAGTGGGGGAGCTTCTGAGCCAAGATGAGCCAGTAGAAGGAATTTCACAAGGTAATGTCATCAGTTAAGGCAGGAGCAGACCATTTTTACTTCTTTTGTGATTCTTCTGTTACTTCAGGCCATTTGGATGTATACTTGCATGTCACAGGGGATATGATGGCTTAGCTTGGGCTCAGAGGCCTGACAACATGCACCCTAGAACTTAAAATATAATTTACAAAACTAAAAGAATGTTATGCTAAAAAATATATTTCCATTCATCTCATAGTGTTAAAACTTTCTTTTCATTCAGTAGCTTGGAAACACTGTTTTTGTAGAATCTGTGAATGGATATTTGGGAGCATATTTAGGCCTATGGTGAAAAAGAATTTTTTTTTCCATTAAAAACTAGAAAGCAGCTTTCTGAGAAACTGTTTTGTGATGTTTCTTTCATTTCACTGAGTTAATCCTTTCTTTGGATTCAGCAGTTTGGAAACATTGTTTTCTTCCATTCTGAGGATGGAAATTTGGAACTCATTGAGGCCAAATGCAAAAAAGTGAATATCCCAGGATAAAAACTAGAAGGAAGTTATCTGAGAAACTTATTTCTGATGTGTGCATTAATCTCACAGAATTAAACTTTTCTTTTCATTCAAGAGTTTGGAGACACTTTTTTTGTAGAATCTTTGAAGAGATATTTGGTAGTGCTTTGAGGCCTGAGTTGAGAAAGGAATTTTCTTCAGATAAAAACTAAAAAGAAGCTTTCTGAGAAACTGCTTTGTGATATATGCATTCATCCCACACAGTTAAAACTTTCTTTGGATTCAGCAGTTGATAACACTGTTTTTGTCCATTCTGTGAAAGGACATTTGGGAGCTCATTGAAGCCAACACCAAAAAAGCGAATATCCCAGGATAAACTAGAAGGAGCTATCTGTGAAACCAATTTGTGATGTGTGCATTAATCTCACAGAGTTAAACCTTTCTTTTCATTCAGCAGTTTGGAAACACTTTTTTCAAAGAATCTGTGAACAGATATTTGGTAGTGCATTGAGGCCTATGGTGAAAAAGGAAATATCTTCAGATAAATAATGGAAAGAAGCTTAAAGAGAGACTGCTTTGGGTTGTGTGCATTCATCTCACAGCGTTAACCCATTCTTTAGATTCAGCAGTTTGTTAACACTGTTTTTGCCCATCCTGTAAATGTACATTTGGGAGCTCTTTGAGGTGAATGGCAAAAAAGTGAATATGTTAGGATGAAAACTAGAAGGAAGGTATCTGAAAAACAGCTTTGTGATGTGTGTATTCATCTCTCTGACTTAAACATTTTTTTCATTCAGCTATTTGGAAACACTCTTTTCTTAGAATCTGTGAAGAGATATTTGGAGGAGTATGGATGCCTATGGTGAGGAAGGAAATATCTTCAGAGAAAAATTAGAAAGAAGCTTAGTGAGAAACTGATTTGGGATTTGTGCCTTCATCTCAGAGAGTTAAACCTTTCTTTGGATACAGAACTTTCGTAACACTGTTTTTGTCCATTGTGCAAATTTACATTTGGGAGCTCATTGTGGCCAGTGGCAAAAAACTAAATATACAAGGATAAAAACTAGAAGGAAGCTATCTGAGATACCATGTTGTGATGTCTGCATTTATCTCATGGTGTTAAACGTTTCACCTCATTCAGCAGTATGGAAACACTGTCTTCCTAGAATCTGGGAAGAGATATTTGGAAGAGTATGGAGGCTCATGGTGAAAAAGGAAATGTCTTAAGAAAAAAACTAGAAAGAAGCTTAATGATAACCCTGTTTGGCATGTGTGCATTCATCTCAGAGAGTTAAACCTTTCTTTCAATTCAGCAGTTTGGTAACACTGTTTTTGTCCATTCTGTGAATGGACATTTGGGAGCTCATTGAGGCCATTGGCAAAAAAGTGAATATCCCAGGATAAAAACTAGAAGGAAGTTATCTGAGAAACAGCTTTTTGATGTGTGCATTCATCTCACTGAGCTAAACCTTTCTTTTCATTTGGGAGTTTCAAAACACTGTTTTCTTAGAATCTGGGAAGAGATATAAGGTAGTGCAATGAGGACTATTGTGAATAGTAAATATCTTCAGATAAAAACTAGAAAGAAGCTTAATGAGAAACTGCTTTGTGATGTGTCCATTCATCTCAGAGAGTGAAACCTTTCTTTAGATTCACAGTTTGGAAACATTGTTTTTGCCTATTCTGCAAAAGGACATTTTGGGACTCACTGAGGCCAAAGGCAAAAAAGCAAATACCCCAGGATAAAAACTAGAAGGAAGCTATCTGAGAAACAGCTTTGTGATGTGTGTATTCATCTTGCAGAATTAAACCTTTCTTTTCTTTCAGCAGTTTGGAAACACTGTTTTCTTAGAAACTGCGAAGAGATATTTGAAAGCATATGGAGGCCTATGGTGAAAAAGGAAATATCTTCAGATAAAAATTAGAAAGAAGTTTAATGTGAAACTGGTTTGGGATGTGTGTGTTCATCTCACAGAGTTAAAACTTTCTTTGGATTCAGCACTTTCGTAACACTGTTTTTGTCCAATGTGGAAACATTTGGGAGCTCATTGAGGCCAATGGCGAAAAAGAAAATATCCAAGGATAAAAAGTAGAAGGAAGCTATATGAGAAACTGCATTATGATGCATGCATTTATCTCACCATGTTAAACGTTTCTTCTCATTCAGCAGTATGGAAATACTGTTTTCCTAGAATCTGGGAAGAGATATTTGGAAGAGTATGGAGGCCCATGGTGAAAAAGGAAATATCTTCAGATAGAAACTAGAAAGAAGCTTAATGATAAACTGGTTTGGGATGTGTGCATTCATCTCAGAGAACTAAACCTTTCTTTCAATTCAGCAGTTTGGTAACACAGTTTTGTCTGTTCTGTGAATTTATATTTGGAAGCTCATTGAATCCAATGGCGAAAAAGCAAATATCCCAGGATAAAAACTAGAAGGAAGTTATCTTAGCAACTAATTTGTGATATGTGCATTCATCTCACAGAGTTAAAACTTTCTTTTTCTTCTGGAGCTTGGAAACACTGTTTTCTTAGAATCTGCGATGAGATATTTGGTAGCACAATGAGGACTATGGTGAATAGTTAATTCCAGATAAAAACCAGACAGAAGCTTAATGAGAAACTGCCTTGGGATGTGTTCATTCATCTCAGAGAGTGAACACTTTCTTTAGATTCACAGTTTGGAAACACGGTTTTTCGCCATTCTGTGAATGGACATTTGGGAACTCATTGAGGCCAATGGCAAAAAAGCAAATATCCCATGAAAAAACTAGAAGGAAGCTATCTTAGAAACAGCTTTGTGGTGTGTGTATTCATTTCACAGAGTTAAACAGTATTTTCATTCAACATTTTGGAAACCCTGTTTTTGTAGAATCTGTGAAAGCATATTTGGCAGTTCATTGAGGCCTATGGTGAAAAAGGAAATACCTTTAGATAAAAAGTAGAAAGTAGCTTTCTGAGAAACTGCTTTCTGATGTGTTCATTCATCACACAGAGTTAAACCTTCATTTTGATTCAGCAGTTTGGAAACACTGTTTTTTCCATTTGCAAATGGACATTTGGGAGCTCATTGAGGCCAAAGGCAAAAAAGTGAATATCCCAGGTTAAAAACAAGAAGGAAGTTACAGAAGAAACCGATTTGTGATGTGTGCATTCAATTCACAACGTTAAAACTTTCTTTTACCTTGAGTTTGGAAACACTATATTTTTAGAATATGTGAATAGACATTTGGAAGAGTATGCAGGCCTACGTGGGAAAGGAAATATCTTCAGATAAAAACCAGAAAGAAGCATAATGAGAAAAGGGTTTGTGATGTGTTCATTCATCTCACAGAGATAAAGCCTTCTTTGGATTCAGCAGTTTGTTAACACTGTTTTTGTCCATTCTGCGAATGGACATTTGTGAGATCATTGAGGCCAATGACAAAAAAGTGAATATCACAGAATAAAACCTAAAGGGAAGTTACCTGAGAAACCAATCTGTGATGTGTGCATTCATCTCACAGATTTAAACTTTATTTTCATTCAGCAGTTGGGAAACTCTGTTTTCTTAGAATCTGCAAATAGATATTTGGGAGAGTATGGATGCCTATGGTGAAAAAGGAAATAACCTCAGATAAAAACTAGAAAGAAGCTTTATTAGAAACAGGTTTGTGATGTGTGCATTCATCTCACAATGTTAAAACTTTCTTTGAATTCACAGTTTGATAACACTGTTTTTGTCCATTCTGCGAATGGACATTTGGGAGCTCATTGAGGCCAATGGCAAAAAAGTGAATATCCCAGAATAAAAACCAGAAGGAAGCTATCTGAGAAACCGCTTTGTGATGTATGCATTCATCTCACAGAGTTAAAAGTTTCTTAACATTCAGCTGTTTGGAAACACTGTTTTTGTAGAATCTGCGAAGGGATATTTAACAGCACATTGAGGCCTACAATGAAAAAGGAAATATCTTCAGAAAAAAACTAGAAAGAAGCTGTGGGCAGCAAGACACCCAGGCACCGAGGCAAGAGACAGAGGACACGAGATGTTCCAGTATAATAAAATATGAAACAAGAATAGTTATACCAGATATAGATCTTAGATATGATTATATATGAATATCATTAATCATTAGTTTGTAGCAATTACTCTTTATTCCAATATTATAATAATCCTTGCTCTATAATCATGTCCTAGGAAAAACCAGGCCATACAGAGATAGGAGCTGAGGGGACATAGTGAGGTGTGACCAGAAGACAAGAGTGCAAGCCTTCTGTTATGCCTGGACAGGGCCACCAGAGGGCTCCTTGGTCTAGTGGTAATGCCAGTGTCTGGGAAGATGCCTGTTACCAGGTGGACCATGGTCCAGAAGTAGAAAAAGGTGTCAAGGAACAACACCCACTACTTAGCAGACAGGGAAAGGGGGGAGTCTGCCTTTCCCCGGGCGAGTTTAGAGAAGACTCTGCTCCTCCACCTCCTGTGGAGGGCCTGACATCAGTCAGGCTTGCCCGCAGTTATCCGGAGGCCTAACCATCTCCCTGTGATGCTGTGCTTCAGTGGTCACACTCCTAGTCTGCCTTCATGTTCCATCCTGTACACCTGGCTCTGCCTTCTAGATAGCAGTAGTAAATTAGTGAAAATACTAATAGTCCCTGAAATGCAGAAATAATGGCATAAGCTGTCTTTCTCTCTGTCTCCTCTCCTTCTCTGCCTTGGCTGCCAGGCAGGGAAGGGCCCCTTGTCCAGTGGACACGTGACCCACGTGACCTTACCTATCATTGGAGGTGACTCACATTCTTTACCTGGCCACTTCTGCCTTGTATCCAATAAATAACAGTGCAGCCAGACATTCGGGGCCACTACTGGTCTCCACGCATTGGTGGTAGTGGTCCCCCAGGCCCAGCTGCCTTTTCTCTTATCTGTCTTGTGTCTTTATTTCTACACTCTCTCATTGCCACACACAGGGAAAGATCCACCGACCCTGTGGGGTTGGTCCCTATAGAAGCTTTCTGAGAAACTACTTTTTGATGTGTTTATTCATCTGAAAGAGTCAAACCTTTCTTTGGACTCGGCAGTTTGGAAACAGTGTTTTTGTCCATTCCGCAAAGTGACATTTGGGAGCTCTTTGAGGCCAATGGCAAAAAAGTGAATATCCCAGGATAAAAACTAGATGGAAGTAATCTGAGAAACAGCTTTGAGATGTGTGCATTCATCTCACAGAGTTAACCTTTCTTTTGATTCAGCAGTTTGGAAACACTTTTTTGTAGAATCCGTGTAGGGATATTTGGCAGCGCATGGAGGCCTAAGGGGAAAAACGAATTATCTTCAGAGAAAAACTGGAAAGAATCTTTCTGAGAAACAGTTCTGTGATGTGTTCCTTCACCTCACAGAGTTAAACTTTCTTTGGATTCGGCAGTTTGTTAACACTGTTTTGGGGCATTCTGCTGATGGACTTTTGGGAGCTCATTGAGGCCAATGGCAAAAAAGTGAATATCTCAGGATAAAAACTAGAATCACGTTACGTGATAAACCTTTAGTGATGTGTGCATTCATGTCACAGACTTTATCCTTTCTTTTCATTAAGCAGTTTGAAAACACGGTTTTCATAGAATCTGTGAAGAGATATTTTGTAGCGGGATGAGGACTATGTGAAAAAGGAAATATCTTCAGACAAAAACTAGATAGAACCTTTCTTAGAGACTACTTTGTGTTGTGTGCATTTATCTCCCAGAGTTAAACCTTTCTTTTCATTCAGCAGTTTAGAAACCCTGCTTTCTTAGAATCTATGAAGAGATACTTGGTAGCACAATGAGGCCCATGGTGAAAAAGGAAATATGTTCAGTTACAAACTTGAAACAACATTTCTGAGAGACTGCTTTGTGATGTATGCATTCATCTCACAGAGTTAAACCTTTCTTTGGATTCAACAGTTTTGTAACATTGTTTTTGTCCATTCTGCGAATGGACATTTGGGAGCTCTTTGAAGCCACTGGAGAAAAAGTGAGTATCCCAGGAAAAAAACTAGAAGGAGGTCATCAGAGAAAATGCTTTGTGATCTGTGCAATCATCTTGCAGAGATAAACCTTTCTTTTATTCAGTAGTTTGGAATTGGTTTTTGTAGAGTCTATGTAGGGATATTGGGCAGGGCATTGAGGCCTATGGTGAAAAAGGAATTTTCTTCAGAGAAAAACTAGAAAGAAGCTTTCTGAGAAACTGTTTTGTGATGTGTTCATTCAGCTCACAGATTTAAAACTTCCTTTGGATTCAGCAGTTGGGAAACACTGTTTTTGTCCATTCTGCAAAAGGACGTTTGGGAGCTTATTGAGGCCAATGACAAAAAAGCAAATATCTCAAGATAAAAACTAGGAGCACATTATGTGAGAAACCAATTTGTGATGTGTGCATTCATCTCACAAAGTTAAACCTTTCCTTTCATTCAGCAGTTTGGAAACACTGTTTTCTTAGAATCTGCTAAGGGATATTTTGTAGCACAACGAGGACTATAGTGAAAAAGGAAATAGCTTCAGATAAAAACTAGAAAGCCTTTCTGACAGACTGCTTTGTGATATCTTCATTCATCTCACAATGTTAAACCTTTCTTTGTATTCAGCAGTTTTATAACACTGTTTTTGTCCATTCGGCAAATGGACATTTGGGAGCTCATTGGGGCCGATGGTGAAAAGGTGATTATCGCAAGATAAAAACCAAAAGGAAAATATCTGAGAAAACGTTTTGTGATGCATGCATTCATCAAACAGTGTTAAAACTTTCTGTTCATTCAGCAGTTTGGAAAAACTGTTTTTGGAGAATCTGTGAAGGGATATTGGGGAACACATTGACTTCTATGCTGAAAAAGGAATTTTCTTCACATAAAAACTAGAAAGAAGCTTTCTGAGAGACTGCTTTGTGATGGATTCATTAATGTCACAGACTTAAAGTTTTTTTGGATTCAGCCGTTTGGAAATACTCTTTTTGTCCATTCTGTGAATAGACATTTGGGAGTTCATTTAGGCCAATGGTGAAAAAGCAAATATCCCTGGATAAAAAAGAGGATGAAACTATCTGAGAAACCTCTTTGTGATGTCTGCATTCATCTCAAAGGTTTAAACATTTCTTTTCATTCAGTAGTTTGGAAACACTGTTTTCTTTGAATCTGTGCAGAGATAATTTGTAGCTCATTGAGGCCTATGGTGAAAAAGGAAATACTTTCAGATAAAAACTAGATAGAAGCTTAATGAAAAACTGCTTTAGGATGTGTGCATTCTTTTCACAGACTTAAACCTTTCTTTAGATTCAGCAGTTTTGTAACCTTGTTTTGTCCATTCTGTGAATGGGTATTTCGGAGCTCATTGAGGTCAAAGGTGAAAAAGTGAATATCCCAGGATAAAAACTAGAGGGAAGATATCTGAGAAACCCCTTTATGTTGTCTGCATTCATTCAGAGTTGAAAATGTCTTTTCTTTCAGCAGTTTGGAAACATTGTTTTTATAGAATCTGTGAAGGGCTATTTGCGAGTGCATTGAGGCCTAAGGTGAAAAGGGGAATATATTCAGATAAAAACTAGAAAGAAGCTTTCAGAGAAACTGATTTGTAATGTGTTCATTTGTCTTACAGAGTTAAACCTTTCTTTGGATTCAGCAGTTTGGAAAGAGTGTTTTTGTCCATTCTGTGAATTAACATTTTGGAGCCCATTGAAGCCAACGGCGAAAAAAAGGATATCCCAGGATGAAAACTAAAAGCAGGTGATCTGGGAAGCTGATTTGTGATGTGTGCATTCATCTCGCAGAATTAAAACTTTCTTTTCATTCAGTAGTTTGGAAAGAGTGTTTTTGTGGAATCTGCAAAGGGATATTTGGAATTGCATTGAAGCCTATGGTGAAAAGGAAATATCTACAGTTAAAAACTAGAAAGAAGCTTTCTGAGAAACTTCTTTGTGATGTCTGCATGAAACTGCCAGAGTTAAACCTTTCTTTTCATTCACTAGTTTGGAAGCACTGTTTTTGTAGAATCTGCTAAGGGATATTTGGGAGTGCTTTGAGGCCTAGGGTTCAAAAGGATATATCTTCAGATAAAAACTAGAAAGACACTTTCTGAGAAA
Source organism: Pan troglodytes (assembly GCF_028858775.2). Taxonomy (NCBI): domain Eukaryota; kingdom Metazoa; phylum Chordata; class Mammalia; order Primates; family Hominidae; genus Pan; species Pan troglodytes. The sequence goes on from NC_072407.2 coordinate 56,853,516, forward strand.
CTACTTTGTGATGTTGTCAGTCACCTCACAGCGTTAACCTTTCTTTGGATTCAGCTGTTTGGAAACACTGTTTTTGTCCATTCTGCAAATGGATTTGTGGGACCTCATTGAGGCCAATGGTGAAAATGCATGTAGCCCAGTATAAAAACTAGAAGGAATTTATCTGAGAAACCCCTTTGTGATGTGCACATTCATCTTATAGAGTTCAACCTTTCCCTTCAATCAGCAGTTTGGAAACATTGTTTTTGTACAATCTGTGAAGAGATATTTGGCAGCACATTGAGGCCTACGGTGAAAAAGTAAATATATTCAGATAAAAAGCAGAAAGAAGCTTGCTGAGAAACTTCTTTGTGATGTGTTCATTCATCTTGCAGAGTTAAACCATTCTTTGGATTCAGCAGTTTGTTAACACTGTTTTTGTCCATTTTGTGAATGGACATATGGAAGCTCATTGAGACCTATGTCAAAAAATTGAATATCCAAGTATGAAAAAATAGAAAGAAGCTCTCTGGGAAACTGATTTGTGATGTGTGCATTCCTCTCACAGAGTTAAACCTTTCTTTTCATTCAGCAGTTTGGAAACACTGTTTTCTTAGAATCTGTGAGGGGATATTTGGTAGCGCATTGAGTCCTATGGTGAAAAGGGAAATATCTTTATATAAAAGCTAGAAAGATGCTTAAAGAAGCATTCATCTCACAGATTTAAACCTTTCTTTGGATTCAGGAGTTTGTAAACTCTGTTTTTGTTCATTTTGTGAATATACGTTTGGGAACAAATTGAGGCCAATGGCAAAAAAGTGAAAATCCCAAGATAAAAACTACAAAGAAGTTATCTGAGAAACAGGTTTGAGATGTGTGCATTCATCTCGCAGTATTAAACCTTTCTTTTCACTCAGCAGTTGTTTGGAAACACTGTTTACTGAGAATCCATGAAGAGATATTTGTCAGCACATTGAGGCCTATGGTGAAAAATGAAATAATTTCTGATAAAAACCAGAAAGAAGCTTAATGAGAAACTAGTTTCAGTGTGTGCATTCATCTCACAGAGTTAAACCTTTGTTTTAATTCAACAGTTTGGTAACCCTCTTTTTGTCCATTGTGAGAATGGAGATTTCAGAGCTCATTGCTGCCAATGGCAAAAAAGTTAATATCCAGGATAAAAACTAGAAGTAAGATATCTGAGAAACTGCTTTGTGATGTATGCATTCATCTCACAGAGTTAAACTTGTTTTTCATTCAGCAGTTTGGAAACACTGTTTTTGTTTCACAAATAACTCTGCAAAGAGTTATTTGGGAGCTCATTGGGGCCAAAGTCAAAAAAGCCAATATCCCAGGATAAAAACTAGAATAAGCTATCTAAGAATCTGCTTTGTGATATGTGCATTCATCTCACAGAGTGAAACGTTTCTTTTCATTCAGCAGTTTGGAAACACATTGTAGTAGAATCTGCAAAAGGATATATTGGGGCACATTGAGGACTATGGTGAAAAAGGAAATATCTTCATATAAATACTACAAAGAAGCCTTCTGAGAAATTGCTTTGTGATGTGTGCTTTCATGTCACAGAGTTAAACATTTCCTTGGATACAGCATTTGGGAAACACTGTTTCTGTCCTTTCTATGAATGGACATTTGGCAGCTCATTGAGGCCAATGGCAGAAAAGTGAATATCCCAGGAAAAAAACTAGAAGGAACCTCTCTGAGAAACCACACTGTGATATGTGCATTCATCTCAAAGAGTTAAACCTTCCTTTTCATTATGCACTTTTGAAACATTGTTTTCATAGAATCTGTGAAGGGATATTTGGGGTACATAGAGGCCTATGGTGAAAAAGAAAATATTTTCAGTAAAAGACTAGAAAGAATCTTTCTGAGAAACTGATTTGTGATGTGTACATTCATCTCATAGAGTGAAATACTTCTTTGGATTCAGCAGTATGGAAACACTGTTTTTGTAGAATCTGCAAAAGGGTATTTAGGAGCTCTTTGAGGCCAAGACAAAAAAACAAATATCCCAGGATAAAAACTAGAAGGAAACTATCTGAGAAACGGCTTGGTTATGTGTGCATTCATCTGGCAGAGTTAAAATTTCTTTTAATTCAGCAGTTTGGAAACACTGTTTTGTAAAATCTGTGAAGGGGTATTTGGGAGACCATTGGGGCCTATGGTGAAAAATGAAATATGTTCAGATAAAAACTAAAAAGAAGCTTTCTGAGAAACTACTTTGAGATGTGTGCATTTGTCACAGAGAGTCAATCTTTTCTTTGGATTCAGCAGTTTAGAAACAATGTTTTTGTTCATTCTGTGCATGGACATTTGGGAGCTCCTTGAGGCCAAAGGTGAAAAAGTGAATATTCCTGGATAAAATCTAGAAGGAAACTATCTGAGACTGCTTTGTTATGTGTGCATTCATCTCACAGAGTTAAAACTTTCTTTTCATTCAGCAGTTTGGAAAAACTGTATTTTAAAATCTGTGAATGGATATAAGGGAACACTTTGAGTCCTATAGTGAAAAAGGAAATATCTTCAGATGAAAACTAGAAAGTAGTGTTCTGAGAAGCAGCTTTGTGATGTGTGCATTCCTCTCACAGAGTTAAACCTTTCTTTCTATTCACCAGTTTGGAAACACTGTTTTTGTAGAATCTGTGAAGGGATATTTGAGAGGCCATTGAGGCCAAAGGCAAAAAAGCAAACGTTGATCTCCCAAAGTTAAAATTTTCTTAACATTCAGCAGTTTGGAAACTGTTTTTGTAGGATCTGCAAAGGTATATTTGGTTGCACATTGTGGCCTATGGTGAAAAAGAAATATCTTCAGATAAAAACTACAAAGAAGCTTTCTGAGAAACTGCTTTATGAAAGGTGAATTCACCTCACAGAGCTATACGTTTCTTTGGATTCAGCAGTTTGGAAACACTGTTTTTGTCCATTCTGTGAATAGGCATTTGGGAGCTCATTGAGGACAATGGCAAAAAAGCAAATATCGCAGGATAAAAACTAGAAGGAAGTTATATGAAATACTAGCTTTTTCACCTTATGCCTGAATGAGCTAACAAATGTCCATTTGCAGAATGGACAAATACAGTGTTTCCCAACTGATGAGGGAAAAGAAATATTTATCTCTATGAGATGAATGCACACATCACAAAGAAGTTTCTAAAAAAGATTTTTTCCAGTTTTTATCCCATGATATTTCATTTTACCAGAGCCCTAAAAGAGCTTTGAAATTTCTCTTTGCATATTCTATGAAAACAGTGTTTCCACAATACTGAATGAAAGGAAAAGTTTAACTCTGCTAGATGAATGGATACATCACAAAGCAGTTTCTCTGATAGCTTCCTTCTGGTTTTTATCCTGGGATATTCGCTTTTTTGCCTATGTCCTCAATGAGTTATCAAATATCCCTTTGCTGATTCTACTAAAACAGTGTTTACAAACTGCCTAATCCAAAGACATGTTGAAATCTGTGAGATGAATGCACACATCACAAAGAAGTTTCTCAGAAAGCTTCCTTCTAGTTTTGATCTGAAGTTATTTCCTTTTTCACCATAGTCCTCAAAGTGCTCCTATATATACCTTTGCAGATTCTATCAAAACAGTGTTTCCAAACTGCTGAGTGAAAAGAAAGTTTTAACTCTGAGGTGAATGCACACATCACAAAGTGGTTTCTCAAATAGTTTCCTTCTAGCTTTTATCCTAGGATATTCGCTTTTTCCTGGATGGCCTCAATGAGCTCCCAAATATCCCTTCACTCATTCTTCAACAGCAGTGATTCCAAACTGCTGAATCCAAAGAAAGGTTTTACTGTGTGATATGAATGCACACATCACAAAGCAGTTTCTCGGAAAGCTTCTTTCTAGTTTTCAACTGAAAATATTTCTTTTTACCACAAGCCTAAATGTGCTCCCCAAATATCCCTTCACGGTTTCTACAAAAACAATGTTTCCAACCTGCTGAATGAAAAGAGACGTTTAACTCTGTGAGATAAATGCACACATCACAAAGCAGTTTTTCAGATAGATCCCTTCTAATTTTTATCATGGGATATTCAATTTTTGGCCTTGGCCTCAATGAACTCTCTAATATCCTTTAGTAGATTCTACAAAAACAATGTTTGCAAACTGCTGAATCCAAAAAAAAGGTTTAACTCTGTTATGAATGCACACATCACAAAGCAGTTTCTCATAAAGCTTCTTTCTAGTTTTTATCTGAAGATATTTCTTTTTTCACCCATAGGCCTCAATACACTCCCAAATATCCCTTTTCACATTCTACAAAAATGGTGTTTTGAAACTGTTCCATGAAAAGAAAGTTTTAGCTCTGTGATTTGAATGCACACATCACAAAGTGGTTTCTCAGATAGTTTCCTCTAGGTTTTATCCTGGGATATTCAGTTTTTCACCTTTGGTCTGAAAGAGCCCCCAAATGTCCATTCGTAGAATGGATAAAAACAGTATTTCTACACTGCTGAATCCAAAGAATGGTTCAACTCTTAGAGATGAATGTGCATATCACACAGTGCTTTCTCAGAAAGCTTCTATCTTGTTTTTATCTGAAGATATTTCCTTTTTCACCATAAGCCTCAATGCACTCCCAAATATCCCTTCTTGGATTCTGCCAAAACAGTGTTTCTGGACTGCTGAATGAAGAGAAGGTTTTAACTTTGTGACGTGAATGCACACATCACAAAGCGGTTTCTCAGATAGCTTCCTTCTAGCTTTTCTCCGGTGCTATTCACTTTTTGCCATTGTTGTTAATGAACTATCAAATGTCCTTTCACAGAATGGATGAAAACAGTGTATGCAAAATGCTGTTTTCACCAAAAGGATTAACTTAATGAGGTGAATGCACACATCACAAAGCAGTTTCTCAGAAAGCTTCTTTCTTGATTTTATCTGAATATTTTTGCTTTTTCACCATAGGCCTCAATGCACTCCCAGATATCACTTTGAAGATTCTATGAAAACAGTGTTTCCACAATGCTGAATGAAAAGAAAGGTTTAACTCTGTGAGATGAATGCACACATCACAAAGCTGTTTCTCAGATAGTTTTCTTCTAGTTTTTATTCTGGGATATTCACTTTTTCACCTTTGAACTCAATGACCTTCCAAATGTCCATTTGCAAAATGGACAAAAAGAGTGTTTCCAAACAGCTGAATCCACAGAAAGCTTTAACTCTGTGAGATAAATGCACGCATCACAATGCAGTTTTTCAAAAAGCTTCTATGTAGTTTTTATCTGAAGATATTTTCTTTTTCACTCTAGGCTTCAATGAGCTCCCAAATGTCCCTTCACATATTTTACCAAAATAATTTTTCCAAACTGCTGAATGTAAAGAAAGGTTCAACACTATGAGTTGAAAGCACACTGCACAAAGCAGTTTCTCAGATAGATTTCTCCTAGTATTCATCCAGGGATATTGGCTTTTTTGCTTTGGCCTCAATGAGCTCCAAAATGTCCCTACATAGAATGGACAAAAACAGTGTTTCCAAACTGCTGAATCCAAAGAAACTTTTAACTCTGTGAGATAAATGCGCTAATCACACAGCAGTTTCTCAGAAAGTTTCTCTCTAGTTTTTATCTGAAGTTATTTCCCTTTTCACCACAGGCCTCAATTCGCTCCAAAATATCCCTTCCTAGATACTACAAAAACAGTATTTTTAAACTGCTGAATGAAAAGACAGTTTTACCTCTGTGAGATGAATGCACACATCACAAAGCGGTTTTTCAAATGGCTTCCTTCTAGTGTTAAACCAGGGATGTTCTCTTTTTCACCATTGGCCTCAATGAGCACCAAAATATCTGTTCACAGATTCTGCAAAAACAGTGTTTCCAAACTGCTGAATGCAAAGATTGTTTTAACCCTGTGAGAAGAATGCACACATCACAAAGCAGTTTCTCAGAAAGCTTCTATCTAATTTTTATCTGAAGATACTTCCTTTTTCACCATAGGCCTCAAGGCACTCCCAAATATAACTTCGCAGATTATACCAAAACAGTGTTTCCAAACAGCTGAATGAAAAGAAAGGTTTAACTCTGCTAGATCAATGTAGATCTCACAAGGTGGTTTCTCAGATACCTGTCAAAACAGTGTTTCCAGACTGCTGAATGAAAAGAAATGTTTATCTCTGCGAGGTGAATGCACACATCACAAACCAGTTTGTCAGATAGCTTTTTTCCAGTTTTTATCCTGGGATATTCACTTTTTCACCTTTGGCCTCAATGAGCTCTCAAATGTCCATTGGCACAATGGACAAAAACAGTGTTTGCAAACTGCTGATTCCACAGAAAGGTATATCTCTGTGCGATGAATGCACATATCACAAAGCAGTTTCTCACAAAGCTTCTTTTTAGTTTTTATCTAAATATATTTTCTTTTTCACCATAGGCTTCAATGCACTCCCAGATATACCTTTGCAGATTCTACAAAAGCCGTGTTTCCAAACTGCTGAATAAAAAGAGAGTTTTAACTCTCTGAGGTGACTGAGCACATCACAAAACAGTTTCTCACAAAGCTTCTTTCTTGTTTTTATCTGAAGATATTTCCTTTTTCACCATAGGCCTCAATGTGCTCCCAAACATCCTTTGGGGAATCAGCCGAAACAACGTCTCCAGACTGCTGAATGAAAAGAAAGGTTTATCTCAGTGAGATGAATGCACACATCACAAAGTGGTTTCTCAGATAGCTTCCTTAAAGTTTTTATCCTGGGATATTCCCTTTTTCCCCATTGGCTTCAATGAGCTCCCAAATATCCATCTGCAGAATGGACAAGAAGAGTGTTTCCAAACTGCTTAATCCACAGAAATGTTTAACTCTGTGAGACGAGTGCAGACATCACAAACCAGTTTCTAAGAAAGGTTCTTTCCAGTTTTTATCAGAAGATATTTCCTTTTTCACCATAGGCCTCGAAAAGCTCCCAGTTATCTCTTCGCAGAACCTGCAAAACCTTTGTTTCCAAACTGCTGAATGAAAAGAAAGGTTTAACTCTGTGATATGAATGCACACATCACAAAGTGGTTTCTCAAATGGCTTCCTTGTATTTTTTATCCTGGGATAATCATTTTCTCACCTTTGGCCTCAATGTACACCCAAATATCCCACTGCTAACAGTGTTAGCAGATTCTAGAACAACACTGTTTCCAAACTGCTGAATCCAAAGAAAGATTTAACTCTGTGAGAGGAATGCACACATAACAAAGTAGTTTCTCAGAAAACTTCTTTCTAGTTTTTATCTGAAGATATTTACTTTTTCACCATAGACCTGTAGGCGCTCCCAAATATCCTTTGGTGGATCCTGCCAAATAGTGTTTCCAGACTGCTGAATTAAAAGAAAGTTTTAATTCTGTGAGGTGAATGTACACATCACAAAGCATTTTCTCAGAAAGCTAATCTCTAGTTTTTATCCTGAGACATTCACTTTTTTGCCATTGACCTCAATGAGCTCCCAAATATCCATTCACAGAATGGACAAAAACAGTGTTTGCAAACTGCTAAATCCACAGAAACGTTTAACTCTGTGAGAATAATGCCCACATCACAAAGCAGTTTCTCAGAAACCTTCTTCTAGTTTTTGTCTGAAGATATTTCCTTTTTCACCATAGGCCTCAATTTGCTCATAAATATCCTCTCACAGATTCTGACAAAACAGTGTTTCCAGACTGCTGAATGAAAACAAAGCTTTAACTCTAGGAGGTGAATACAGACATCACAAAGTGGTTTCTCAGATAGCTTCCCTCTAGTTTTTTCATGGGTCATTTGCTTTTTTGCCATTGGCCAAAATGAGTTCCCAAAGGTCCATTTGTGGAATGGACAAAAAAGGTTTTTGCAAACTGCTGAATCCACAGAAGGATTAAATTGGTGAGGTGAATGCACACATGACAAAGCAGTTTCTGAAGAAGCATCTTTCTAGTTTTTATCAGAAGATTTTTAATTTTTCTCCCTAGGCCTCAATGCACTCCCAGATATCCCTTCACAGAATTCCACAAAAACAGTCTTTTCAAACTGCTGAATGAAAAGAAATGTTTAACTCTGTGAGATGAATGCACAATTCAGAAAGTGGTTTCTCAAATAACTTTCTTCTAGTTTTTATCGTAGAATATTTGCTTTTTCACCTTTGGCCTCAATGAGCTCCCAAATATCCCTTCACAGGTTCTAAAACAATGTTTCCAAACTGCTGAATCCAAAGAAAGGTTTAACTCTGTGAGATGATTGCACACATCACAAAGTAGTTTTTCAGAAAGCTTCTTTCTAGTTTTTATCTGAAGATATTTCCTTTTTAAGCATAGGGCTCAATGTGCTACCAGATATCATTTCACAGAAACTACGAAAACAGTGTTTCCAAACTGCAGAATGAAAGAAAGTTTTAACTCCACGAGATGAATGGACACATCACAAAGCAGTTTCTCAAAGGGCTTCCTTCTAGTTTTAATCCTGGGATAGTCTTTTTTTTGCCATTGGCCTTAATGAGCTTCCAAATGTCCATTTTCATAATAGATAAAAGCAGTCTTTGCAAAACTGCTGAATGCACAGAAAAATTTAACTCTGTGAGATGAATGCACACATCACAAAGCAGTTTCTTGGAAAGATTCTTTCTAGTTTTTATCTGATGATATTTCCTTTGTCTCCATAGACCTCAACGAACTCCCAAATGTAACTTCACAGATTCTACAAAAACAGTGTTTCCAAACTGCTGAATTTAAACAAAGGCTTAAATCTGAGAGATGAATGCACACATCAGAAAGCGGTTTCTCAAATGGCTTCCTTCTAGTTTTTTTTTCTGGGATATTCACTTTCTTGCCTTTGGCCTCATTAAGCTCCCAAATACCTCTTTGCAGGATCTACAAGAATAGTGTTTTGAAACTTCTAAATTCTAAAGAAAGGGTTAACTCTGTGAGTTGAATGCATACATCACAAAGTGGTTTTGAAGATAGCTGCCTTCTACTTTTTGTCCTAAAATATTTGTTTTTTCACCATTGGTCTGAATAAGCTCCAAAATATCCCTTCACAGATTCTACAACAACAGTGTTTCCAAACAGCTGAATCCAAGAAAGATTTAACTCTGAGATGAATACACACATCACAAAGCAGTCTCTCAGAAAGCTTCCTTATAGCTTTTATCTGAAGATATTTATTTTCTCACCATAGGCCTCAAGGAGTTCCAAATATCCCTTCACAGATTCTGCCTAAACAGTGTTTCCAGACTGCTGAATGACTAGAAGGTTTTAAGTCTGAAAGATGAATGTACACATCACGAAACAGTTTCTCCGAAAGCTCCTTTCTTGTTTTTATCTGAAGATACTTCCTTTTTCACCAGATGCCTCAATGTGCTCCCAAATATCCCTTTGCGGAATCAACCAAAACTGTGTTTCCATATTTCTGAAGGAAAGAATGTTTTAATTCTGTGAGGTGAGTGTACATATCACAAAGCTGTTTCTCAGATAGCTTCCTTCTAGTTTTGATCCTGGGATATTTTCTTTTATCCTACTGGCCTCAATTAACTCCCAAATGTCTATTCACAGAAGGGACAAAAACAGTGTTTGCAAACTGCTGAATCCACAGAAAGTTTTAACTCTGTGAGAGGAATGCACACATCACAAAGCAGTTTCTCAGAAAACTTCTTTCTAGTTTCTATCTTAAGATATTTCCTTTTTCACTGTAGGCCTCAATGTGCTCCCAGATATCCTATCACAGATTCCACCAAAACAGTGTTTGCAAACTGCTGAATGAAAAGAAAGGTTTACCTCTACTAGGTGAATACACACATCACAAAACGATTTCAAAAATAGCTTCCTTCTAGTTTTTATCCTGGGATGTTCGCTTTTTCATCATGGGCCTCAACGAGCTCCCAAATATCCCTTCACAGATTCTACAACAATAGTGTTTCTAAACTGCTGTATCCAAAGAAAGGTTCAACTCTATGAGGTGAAAGCACACATCTCAAAGCAGTTTCTGAGAAAGCTTCTTTCTAGTTTTTATCTGAAGTTATTTCCTTTTGCACCATAGGCCTCAATGCACTCCCAGATATCACTTCACAGATTCTATGAAGACAGTGTTTCCAAACTGCTGAATGAAAAGAAAGGTTTAATTCTGTGAGATGAATGGACACATCACAAAGCAGCTTTCTCAGAAAGCCCATTTCTTGCTTTTATCTGAAGATATTTCCTTTTTTACCATAGGCCTCAATGTGCTCCCAAATCTGACTTTGCAGAAAAACAGTGTTTCCAAACTGCTGAATGAAAAGAAATGTTTAACTCTGAGAGATGAATGCACACATCACAAAGCAGTTTCTCAGATAGTGCCCTTCTAGTTCTTTTCCTGGGACATACACTTTCTTGCCTTTGGTTTCATTAAGCTCCAAATATCCCTTTGCAGACAATTCAAGAAGTGTTTCCAAACTACTGAATCAAAGAAAGGATTAACTTGGTGAGATGAATGCACACATCACAAAGAAGTTTCTCAGGAAGCTTCTTTCTAGTTTTTACCTGAAAGTATTTCCTTTTTCACCATAGGCCTCAATGTGCTCCCAAACAACCATTCGTGGATTCTGCCAATATAGTATTCCACATTGCTGTATGAAAAGAAAGTATTAATTCTGTGAGGTGAATGCAGACATCACAAAGCTTTTTCTCAGATAGCTTCTTTGTAGTTTTTATCCAGGGATATTCACTTTTTTGCCTTTGGACTAAATGAGCTCCTAAATGTCCATTGACAGAATGGACAAAAACAGTGTTTGCAAACTGTCGAATCCAAAGAAAGGTGAGCTCTGTGAGATGAGTGCACACATCACAGAGCAGTTTCTCAGAAAGCTTCTTTCTAGTTTTTATCTGAAGATATTTCTTTTTAACCATATGCCTCAATGTGCTCCCAGACATCACTTCAAAAATTCTACAAAAACAGTGTTTCCAAACTACTGAATGAAAAGAAAGTTTTAACTCTGTGAGATGAGTGCATACATCACAAAGTGGTTTCTCAGATAGTTTCCTTCTAGTTTTTATCCTGGGATGTTCACTTTTCTGCCATTGGCCTCAATGAGCTCCCAAATATGAATTTGCAGAGTCTGAAACAACAGTTTTTCCAAAATCCTGAATTCAAAGAAAGGTTTACCTGTGAGAAATGAATGCACACATCACAAAGCAGTTTCACAGAAAGTTTTCTAGTTTTTAGCTGAAAATATTTCCTTTTTCACAGTAGGCCTCAATGCGCTCCCAAATATAACTTCTTGGATTCTGTCAAAAGAGTGTTTCCAGACTGCTGAAAGAAAAAAAGGTTTTAACTCTGCAAGGTGAATGCACACCTCAGAAAGCAGTTTCTCAGACACTCTCCTTCTAGTTTTTGTCCTGGGATATAAGCTTGTTTGCCATTGTTCTCAATGAGCTCCCAAATGTCCATTTGCAGAATGGACAAAAACCGTATTTGAAAACTGCTGAATCCACACAAAGGTTTAACTTTGGGAAATGAATGCACACCTCACCAAGCAGTTTCTCAGACAGCTTCTTTCTAGTTTTAATCTGAAGATATTTCCTTTTTTGCCATAGGCCTCAAAGTGCTCCCAGATATAACTTTGCAGATTCTATGGAAACAGAGTTTCCAAATTACTGAATCCAAAGAAAGGTTTAAATTTGCAAGATGAATGGACAGATCACAAAGCATCTTCTCAGAAAGCTTCTTAGTTTTTATCTGAAGATATGTTTTTTTTCTTTTCTTTTATTACTATTATACTTTAAGTTTTAGGGTACATGTACACAATGTGCAGGTTAGTTAAATATGTATACATGTGCAATGCTGGTGTGCTGTATCCATTAACTCGTCATTTAGCATTAGGTAAATCTCCTAATGCTATCTCTCCCCCCTCCCCCCACCACACAATAGTCCCCAGAGTGTGATGTTCCCCTTCCTGTGTCCATGTGTTCTCATTATTCAATTCCCACCTGTGAGTGAGAATATGTGGTGTTTGGTTTTTGTCCTTGTGATAGTTTACTGAGAATGATTTCGAATGTCATCCATGTCCTTACAAAGGACATGAACGCATCTTTTTTATGACTGCATAGTATTCCATGGTGTATATGTGCCACATTTTCTTAATCCAGCCTATCATTGTTGGACATTTGTGTTGGTTCCAAGTCTTTGCTATTGTGAATAATGCCACAATAAACATACGGGTGCATGTGTCTTTATAGCAGCGTGATTTATAGTCCTTTGGGTATATACCCAGTAATGGGATGGCTGGGTCAAATGGTATTTCCAGTTCTAGATCCCTGAGGAATTGCCACACTGACTTCCACAATGGTTGAACTAGTTTACAGTCCCACCAACAGTGTAAAAGTGTTTCTATTTCTCCACATCCTCTCCATAACCTGTTGTTTCCTGACTTTTTAATGATTGCCATTCTAACTGGTGTGAGATGGTATCTCATTGTGGTTTTGATTTGCATTTCTCTGATGCCCAGTGATGGTGAGCACTTTTTCATGTGTTTTTTGGTTGCAGAAATGTCTTCTTTTGAGAAGTGTCTGTTCATGTCCTTCGCCCGCTTTTTGATCGGTTTCTTTGTTTTTTTTCTTGTAAATTTGTATGAGTTCATTGTAGATTCTGGATATTAGCCCTTTGTCAGATGAGTAGGTTGTGAAAATTTTCTCCCATTTTGTAGGTTTCCTGTTCACTCCGATGGTAGTTTCTTTTGCTGTGCAGAAGCTCTTTAGTTTAATTAGATCCCATTTGTCAATTTTGACTTCTGTTGCCATTGCTTTTGGTGTTTTAGAGATGAAGTCCTTGCCCATGCCTATGTCCTGAATGGTAATGCTTAGGTTTCCTTCTAAGGTTTTTATAGTTTTAACATTTAAGTCTTTAATCCACCTTGAATTAATTTTTGCATAAGGTGTAAGGAAGTGAAACAGTTTCAGCTTTCTACATACGACTAGCCAGTTTTCCCATCACAATTTATTAAATAGGGAATCCTTTCCCCATTTCCTGTTTTTGTCAGGTTTGTCAAAGATCAGATAGTTGTAGATATGTGGTGCTATTTCTGAGGGCTGTATTCTGTTCCATTGATCTATATCTCTGTTTAGGTACCAGTATCATGATGTTTTGGTTACTGTAGTATAGTTTGAAGTCAGGTAGCGTGATGCCTCCGACTTTGTTCTCTTGGCTTTGGATTGACTTGGTGATGCAGGCACTTTTTTGGTTCCATATGAACTCTAAAGTAGTTTTTTTCCAATTCTGTGAAGAAAGGCATTGGTAGCTTGATGGGGATGGCATTGAATCTATAAATTACCTTGGGCAGTATGGCCATTTTCATGATATTGATTCTTCCTACCCATGAGCAAGGAATGCTCTTCCATTTGTTTGTATCCTCTTTTATTTCATTGAGCAGTGGTTTGTAGTTCTCCTTGCAGAGGTCCTTCACATCCCTTGTAAGTTGTATTCCTGGGTATTTTATTCTCTTTGAAGCAATTGTGAATGGGAATTCACTCATGATTTGGCTCTCAGTTTTTCGGTTATTGGTGTATAAAAATGCTTGTTGATTTTGTACATTGATTTTGTATCCTGAGACATTGCAATAAAAAATGATAAAGGGGATATCACGACTGATCCCACAGAAATACAAACTACCATCAGAGAATACTACAAACACCTCTATGCAAATAAACTAGAAAATCTAGAAGAAATGGATAAATTCCTTGACACATACACCCTTCCAAGACTAAACCAGGAAGAAGGTAAATCTCTGAATAGACCGATAACAGGCTCTGAAATTGTGGCAATAATCAATAGCTTACCAACAAAAAGAGTCCAAGACCAGATGGGTTCATAGCCGAATTCTACCAGAGGTACAAGGAGGAACTGGAACCATTCCTTCTGAAATGATTCCAATCAATAGAAAAAAAGGGAATCCTTCCTAACTCATTTTATGAGGCCAGCATCATCCTGATACCAAAGCCGGACAGAGACACAACCAAAAAAGAACATTTTAGACCAATATCCTTGATGAACATTGATGCAAAAATCCTCAATAAAATACTGGCAAACAGAATCCAGCAGCACATCAAAAAGCTTATCCACCATGATCAAGTGGGCTTCATCCCTGGGATGCAAGGCTGGTTCAATATATGCAAATCAATAAATGTAATCCAGCATATAAACAGAAACAAAGAGAAAAACCATATGATTATCTCAATAGATGCAATAAAGGCCTTTGACAAAATTCCAGAACCTTTCATGCTAAAAATTCTCAATAAATTAGGTATTGATGGGATGTATCTCAAAATAATAAGAGCTATCTATGACAAACCCACAGCCAATATCATACTGAATGGGCAAAAACTGGAAGCATTCCCTTTGAAAACTGGCACAAGACAGGGATGCCCTCTCTCACCACTCCTATTCAACATAGTGTTGGAAGTTCTGGCCAGGGCAATTAGGCAGGAGAAGGAAATAAAGGGTATTCCATTAGGAAAAGAGGAAGTCAAATTTTCCTTGTTTGCCAATGACATGATTGTCTATCTAGAAAACCCCATTGTCTCAGCTCAAAATCTCCTTAAGCTGATAAGATATGTTCTTTTTCACCATAGGCCTAAACTCACTCCCAAATATCCCTTTGCAGATTCTGCAAAAACAATGTTTACAGATTGCTGAACGAAAAGAAAGGTTTATCTCTGCGATGTGAATGCACACATCACAAAGAGGGTTCTCAGATAGCTTCCTTCCAGTTTATATCCAGGGATATTTGGTTTTTTACCATTGACCTCAAAGAGCTTCCAAATGTCTGTTTGCACAAAAGACAAAAACACTGTTTGGAAACTGCTGAATCCACAGAAATTTTTAACTCTGTGAGGTGAATGCAAACATCACAAAGCAGTTTCTTAGAAAGCTTCTTTCTAATTTTTATGGGAAGATATTTCCTTTTTCACCATAGGCCTCAAAGCATTCCAAGATATCATTTCACAGATTCTACGATAACAGTGTTTCCAACCTGCTGAATGAAAAGAAATGTTTATCTCTGTGAAATGAATGCACACATCACAAAGGGTTTTTTCAGATTGCTTCCTTCTATTTTTTTTTCCTAGGATATTCGCTGTTTTTTGCCATTGGCCTAAATGAACTCCAGAATACACCTTCGCATGTTCTAAAACAACAGTCGTTTCAAACTGCTGAATCTGAAGGCAGGTTTAAGTTTATGGGATGAATGCAGACATCACAAAGCAGTTTCTGACAAAGCTTCTTTCTAATTTTTATCAGAACATATTTCTTTTTTCAACATAGGCCTCAATGAGCTCACAAATATAACTTCACGGATTCTGCCAAAACAGTGTTTCCGGACTGCTGAATGAAAAGAACTTTTTATCTCTATGAGGTGAATGCACCCATCACAAAGTGGTTTCTCAAATAGCTTTCTTCTAGTTTTTGTCTGGGGATATTCACTTTTTAGCCATTGGACTCAATGAGTTCCCCAATGTCCATTCACAGAATGGGCAAAAACAGTGTTTGCAATCTGCTGAATCCACAGAAAGGTTTAACACTGTGAGATGAATGCACAAATCACAAAGCAGTTTCTCAGAAAGCTTCTTTCTAGTTTTTAATCTGAAGATATTTCCTTTTTCACCATACGCCTCAGTGCACTCCCAGACATCCCTTTGCAGATTTTATGAAAACAGTGTTTCCAAATTCCTGAATGAAAAGAAAAGTTTAACTCTGCAAGATGAATGCTCACATCACAAAGCTTTTTCTCAAACATCTTCCCTCTAGTTTTTATCCTGGGTAATTTGCTTTTTCACCATTGGCCTCAATGAGCTTCAAAATGTCCATTTTCAGAATGGACAGAAACATTATTTGAAAACTGATTAATCCATAGAAAGTTTGAACTCTGTGGGATGAATGCACACATCACACAGCAATTTATCAGAAAGCTTCTTTCTAGTTTTTATCTGAAGTTATTTCCTTTTTCACAATAGGCCTCTAGGCACTCAAAACTATACCTTTGCAGATTCTACAGAAACAATGTTTCCAAACTGCTGAATGAGAAGAATGTGTTAACTCTGAGATCTGAATGCACACATCACAAAACGGTTTTTCAGATAACTTTCTTCTAGTTTTTATCTTGGGATATTCTGTTTTCCCCTTTGGCCTCATTAAGCTCCCGTACGTCTGTTCTCAGATTCTACAACAACCCTTTTTCCAAATTGCTGAATACAAAAAAGTTTTATCTCTGTGAGGTGAATGCACACATCACAAAGCAGTTTCTCAGAAAGCTTCTTTCTAGTTTTTTTTCTGGAAATATTTTTTTTTTCACTGTAGGCCTCAATGCACTCCCAAATATCTCTTCATGGAGTCTGCCAAAACAGTGTTTCCAGATTGCTGAATGAAAAGAAAGTTTTAACTCTTCCAGCTGAATGCTCAGATCACAAAGCAGTATCTTAGATAGCTTCCTTCAAGTTTTTATCATGGGATATTTGCTTTTTCGCCATTGGCCTCAATGAGCTCCCAAATATCCCTTCACAGATTCTACAAAAACGTGTTTTCAAACTGCTGAAACCAAAGAAAGGTTTAACTCTGTGAGATGAATGCCCACATCACAAAGTAGTTTCTCAGACAGCATCTTTCTAGTTTTTGTCTGAAGATATTCCTTTTTTACCCTAGGCCTCTATGCACTCCTAGATGTCCCTTTGCCAATTCTACCAAAATACTGTAACCAGACTACTGAATGAAAAGAAAGGTTGACTCTGGGAGGTGAATGCACACATCAGAAAGTGGTTTCTCAGTCAGCTTCCTTCTAGTTTTTATCCTGGGATATTCGCTTTTTTGCCATTAGCCTCAATGAGCTACCAAAAGTCAATTTGCAGAATGGACAAAAACAGTGTTTGCAAGTGGCTGAATCCACAGAAAGTTTTAATTCCGTGAGGTGAAAATACACATCACAAAGAAGTTTCTCAGAAATATTGTTTCTAGTTTTTTTTCTGAAGATATTTCCTTTTTCACCTTAGGCCTCAATGCACTCCCAGACATCCCTTCACAGATTCTACAAAAACACTGTTTTCAAACTGCTGAATGAAAAGAAAGATTTAACTCTGCGAGATGGATGCACACATTGCAATGTGGTTTCTCAAACAGCTTTCTTCCAGTTTTTATCCTGGGATGTTCTCTTTGTCACCATTGGCCTAAATGAGCTCCCAAATGTCCTTTGCACATTCTACAACAACAGTGATTCCAAATTGTTGAATCCAAAGAAAGGTTTAAATCTGTGAGATGAATGGACACAGCACAAAGCGGTTTCTGAGAAAGCTTCTTTCTAGTTTTTTTCTGAAGCTATTTCCTTTTTCACCATAGGCCTTAAGGTACTCCCGGTTATCCGTTTCAGATTCTATGCATACAGTGTTTCCAAACGGCTCAATAAAAGAAAGGTTTAGCTCTGTGAGATGAACACACACATCAGAAAGCAGTTTCTCATATAGCTTCCTTCTAGTTTTTATCTTGGGATATTCGCTTTTTTGCCATTGACCTCAATGAGCTCCCAAATATCCATTTGCAGAATGGACAAAACAGTGTTTACTAACTGCTGAATCCACAGAAAGGTTTAACTCTGTGAGTTGAATGTACAAATCACAAAGCAGTTTCTCAGAAAGCTTCCATCTAGTGTTTATCTGAAGATGTTTCCTTTTTCACCATAGACCTCAATTTGCTCCCAGATATCTCTTCACAGATTCTACAGAAACAGTGTCTCCAAACTGCTGAATGAAAAGAAAGTTTTATGTTCCCCTTCCTGTTTCCATGTGTTCTCATTATTCAATTCCCACCTATGGTTGTGGAGGGGGGAGGGATAGCACTAGGAGATATACCTAATGTTAAATGAAGAGTTAATGGGTGTAGCACACCAACAGGGCACATGTATACATATATAACAAACCTACACCTTGTGCCCATGTACCCTAAAACATAAAGTAAAATAAAAAAGGAAAAGAAAAAAAGAAAAGAAATGTTTAACTCTGTGAGATGAATGCCCACATAACAAAGCAGTTTCTCTGAAAGCTACTTTCTTGTTTTTATCTGAAGATATGTCATTTTTCACCATAGACCACAAGGAGCTCCCAAATATCCCTTCATCCATTCTGCCAAAATAGTCTTTCCAGACTGCTGAATTTAAAGAAAATTTTATCTCTGTGAGATCAATGCACACATCACAAAGCAGTTTCTCAAATAACTCCCTTCTAGAGTTTATCATGGGATATTCACTTTTTCCCCATTGATATGAAATAATTCCCAAATGTCCATTCACAGAACGGACAAAAACAGTGTTTGCAAACTACTGAATCACAGAAAATTTGAACCCTGTGAGATAAATGGACACAACACAATGCAGTTTCTCAGAAAGTGTCTTTCAGTTTTTTATCTAAAGATTTTTTTTCACCATAGGCCTCAAAACACTCCCAGATATTCCTTTTCAGATTCTTCAAAAAAAGTGTTTCCAAAGTCCTGAATGAAAAGAAAGGTTTAACTCTGAGAGATGAATGCACATATCACAAAGTGGCTTCTCAAATAGCTTCCCTCTAGTTTTTATCCTGGGATATTTGCGTTTTTGCCATTGGCTTCAATGAACTTCAAAATATCCATTTTTAGAATGGACAAAAACAGTTTTTGCAAACTGCTTAATCCACAGAAAAGTTGAACTCTGTGAGATGAATGCACAGATCACAAAGCAGTTTCTCAGAAAGATTCTTTGTAGTTTTTATCTGAAGATATCTCCTTTTTTCACTGTAGGCCTCTATGTACTCCAATATATACCTTTGCAGATTGAAGAAAAGCAATGTTACCAAACTGGTGAATGTAAAGAATGTTTCAATTCTGATAGAAGAATGCACACATCACCAGGTGATTTCTCAAATATCTTCCTTCTAGTTTTTACCCTGGGATAGTCCATTTCTCTCCTTTGGCCCCATTAAGCTTCCAAATTTCCCTTTGCAGATTTTAAAACACTGGTGTTTTCAAACTGCTGAATGGAAAGAAAGGTTTAACTCTGTGAGATGAAGGCACACATCACAAAGTAGTTTCTCAGAAACCTTCTTTCTAGTTTTTATCTGAAGATATTTCCTTTTTCACCATTGGCCTCAATGCACTCCCAGATATCCCTCCACAGATTCTACTAAAACAGTGTTTCCAAACTGCTGAATGAAAAGAAAGGTTTAACTCTGCTAGGTGAATGCACACATCACAAAGCAGTTTCTCAGATTGATTTCTTCTAGTTTTTTTCCTGGGATATTTGATTTTTCACCATTGGCCTCTATTAGCTCCCAAATATCCCTTTGCAGATTCTACAACAACAATGTTTTCAAACTGCTGAATACAAAGAAAGGTATAACTCTGTGAGATGAATGCACACATCACAATGCAGTTTCTCAGAGAGCTTCTTTCTATTTGTTATCTGAAGATATTTCCTTTTCACCATAGGCCTCATTGCGCACCTAAATAATCCTTCACGGATTCTGTCAAAACAATGTTTCTGGACTGCCGAATGAAAAGAAAGGTTTATCTCTGTGAGATGAATGCACACATCACAAAGCAGTTTCTCAAGTAGCTTCCCTCTAGATTTTATCCTGGGATATTCGCTTTTTTTGCCTTTGATCTGAAATAACTCACAAATGTCCATTCACAGAACAGACAAAAGCAGTGAATGCAACCTACTGAACCCACAGAAAGTTTGAACTCTGTGAGATGAATACACATCAAAATTCAATTTCTCAGAAAGCTTCTTTCTATTTTTTTATCTGAAAATATTTCCTTTTTAACTGTAGGCCTCCATGTGCTCCCAGATATACCTCTGCAGAATCTACAAAAACACTGTTTCCAAAGTCCTGAAAGAAAATAAAATTTTAACTCTATGAGACGAATGCACAAATTGCAAAGCAGTTTCTCAAATAGCTTCCCTCTAGTTTCATCCTGGGATATATGCTTTTTGCCATTGGCCTTGATGAGCTTAAAATGTTCAATTTCTGAGTGCACAAAAACATTGTTTGCAAACTGCTTAATCCACTGAAATGTTGAACTCTTTTAGATGAATGCACACATCACAAAGCCGTTTATCAGAAAGATTCTTTGTAGGTTTTATCTGAAGATATATCCTTTTTCACCATAGTCCAATGTGCTCTCCAAAATATACCTTCAAAGATTCTGCAAAAACAATGTTCCCAAACTGTTGAAGTAAAGAATGCTTTAACTCTCAGAGATGAATGCACATATCACAAAGCAGTTTCTCAGATAGCTTCCTCCTACTTTTTATCCTGGGATATTTGCTTTTTCGCCATTGGCCTCAATGAGCTCCCTAATGTACATTTGCAGAATGGACAAAAACAGTGTTGCCAAAGTGCAGAATCCAAAGAAAGGTTTAACTCTGTGAGATAAATGCACACATCCCAAAGCAATTTCTAATTAAGCTTCTTTCTAGTTTTTATCTGAAGATATTTCCTTTTTCACCATAGGGCTCAATGGGCTACCAAATATCTCTTTGCAGATGCTAGGCAAACAGTGTTTCCAAACTGCAGAATGAAAAGAAAGTTTTAACTCTGTGAGAAGAATGCACACATCGCTAATTGTATTCTCAGATAACTTATTTCTACTTTTTATCTTAGGATATTCGCTTTTTCATCTTTGGCCTCAATGAGCTCCCAATTGTCCATTTGCAGAATGCACAAAAACAGTGTTCTAAAACTGCTGAATTCGAAGAAAGGTTTAACTCTGTGAGATGAAAGAACACATCAGAAAGCAGTTTCTTATAAAGCTTCTTTTTAGTTTTTAACTAAAGATATTGCCGATTCACCATAGCCCTCAATGCGCTACCAAATATGTTTTCACAGATGCTAAGAAAACAGTTTCCAAACTGCTGAATAAAAATAAAATTTTAACTCTGTGTTGTGAATGCACACATCCCAAACCAGTTTCTCATTAAGCTTCTTTCCAGTTTTTATCTGAAGATATTTCCTATTCACTATAGCCCTCAGGCTCTATGAAATATCTCTTTGCAGATTCTAAGAAATCAGTGTTTCCAAACTGCTGAAACCAAAGATAGGTTTAAACATGTGAGATGAATGAACACGTCACAAAGCAGATTCTCAGAAAGCTTCTTTCTAGATATTATCTAAACATATTTCCATTTTCACTGTAGGCCTCCATGCACTGCCAAATATCCTTTCACAGTTTATGCATAAACAGTGTTTCCACACTGCTGAACAAAAAGAAAGGTTTAACTCTGCTAGATGAAGGTACACATCACAAAGTGCTTTCTCAGAAAGCTTCCTCCTAGTTTTTATCTTGGGATACTCGTTTTTTCATCATTGGCCTTTAAGCTCCCAAATGTCCTTTCTCCAAATTGACAAAAACAGTGTTATCAAACTGCTGAATCCAAAGAAAGTTTTAACTCTCTGAGATGAATGCACACATCCCAAACCAGTTTCTCATTAATCTTCTTTCTAGTTTTATCTGAAGATATTTCCTTTTTCACCATAGGCCTCAATGCACTGCCAAATATCCTTTAACAGTTACTACAAAAACATTGTTTCCCAACTGCTGAATGAAAAGAAGGGTTTAACTCTGCCAGATGAATGCACACATCAAAAAGTGGTTTCTTAGAGAGCTTCCTTCAGTTTTTATCCTGGGATATTCCCTTTTTTGCCATTGGCCTCATTGAGCTCCCAAATGTCCATTCACAGAATTGTCAAAAGCTGTGTTATCAAACTGCTGACTCCAAAGAAATGTTTAACTCTGTGAGATGAATGCACACATCCCAAACCAGTTTCTAATGAAGATTCTTTCTAGTTTTTATCTGAAGATATTTCCTTTTCCAGCATAGGCCTCCATACTCTTCCAAATATCTTGTCACAGATTATAAGAAAAGAGTGTTTGCAATCTGCTGAATGAAAAGAAAGTTTTAACTGTAAGATGAATGCACACATCAGAAACGTGTTCCTTCCTGTCAGAGAAAAGTTCCAGTTTTTATCCTGGGATACTCACCTTTTTGCCATTGGCCTCTATGAGCTCCCAAATGTTCATTCACGAAATGGACAAAAACAGTGTTTCCAAACTGCTGAATCCAAACAAAGGTTTAATTCTGTGAGACGCATGCACACATCCCAAAGCAGTTTCTCATTAAGGATCTTTCTAGCTGCTATTTGAAGATATATCCTAATCACCATAGTCCTCAGTGTATTACCAAATATCACTTTGCAGATTCTAAGAAAACAGTGTTTCCAAACTGCTGAATGAAAAGAAAGATTTAACCCTGGGAGATGAATGCACATATCACAAATCGCTTTCTCAGATAACTTCCTTCTAGTTTTTATCCTGGGATAATCTCTTTTTCAAAATTGGCATCAATGAGATCCTAAATATCCTTTTGCAGATATATTTCTTGGTGCATTGAAGCGTATGATGTAAAATGAAATATCTTCAGATAAAAACTAGAAAGAAGCTTAATGTGAAACTGCTTTTAGATGTGTACATTCATCTCACAGAGTTACACTTTCTTTGGATACAGCAGGTTGGTAACACTGTTTTTGTCCATTATGTGAATGGACAGTTCAGAACTAATTGAGGACAATGGTGAAAAAGAGAATATCCCAGGATAAAAACTAGAAGGAAGGTATCTGAGAAACTGCTTTCTGGTGTGTGCATTCAAATTTCAGAGATAAACTTTCCTTTTTATTCAGTAGTCTGAAAACACTGTTTTGGCTGAATCCATGAAAGGATATTTGGGAGTACCTTGAGGCATTTGGTGAAAAAGAAAATATCTTCTGATAAAAACTAGAAAGAAGCTTTCTGAGAAACAGCTTTGTGATGTGTGCATTCGTCTCACAGATTTAATCATTTCTTTGGATTCGGCAGTTTGGAAACACTGTTGTTGTAGAAACTGCGAAGGGATATTTGGGAGCTCTTTGAGGCCAATGGTAAAAAAACGAATATCCCAGGGTAAAAATTAGAAGGAAGCTATACGAGAAACACAATTGTGAGGCGTGCATTCACCTCCCAGAATTAAAACTTTCTTTTCCTTCAGCATTCTGGAAACACTGTTTTAGCAGAATCTGCAAAGGGATATTTGGGAGCTCCTTGAGGCCTATGGTAAAAAAAAAATCTTCAGAAAAAAACCAGAAAGAAGCTTTTTGAGAAACTGCTCAGTGATGTTTGCATTCACCTCACAGAGTTAAACCTTTTTGTGGAATCAACAGTTTTCATGCACTGTTTTTGTCCATTCTGCTAATGGACATTTTGGAGCTCATTGTGGCCAAAGGCAAAAAAGCAAATATCCCAGGATAAAAACTAGATGGAAGTTATTTGAGAAGCAGCTTTGTGATGTGTGCCATCATCTCCCAGATTTAAAACTTTCTTTTCATCCAGTGGTCTGGAAACACTGTTTTGGCAGTATCCGTGAAGGGATATTTGGGGACACATTGAGGCCTGCAGTGAAAAAGGAAATATCTTCAGATAAAAACTAGAAAGAGACATGCTGAGAAAATGCTTTTTGATGTGCGCATTCATCCCACAGAGTTAAACATTTCTGTGGATTCAGCAATTTGCAAACACGGCTTTTGTCCATTCTGCGAATGAACATTTTGGAGCTCATTGAGGTCAATGGTGAAAAAGAGAACATCCCAGTATAAAAACTAGACGGAAGCTATCTGAGAAACAGCTTTGTGATGAGTGCATTCACGTCACTGAGTTAAAACTTTCTTTTCATACAACAGTCTGGAAACACTGTTTTGTTAGAATCCATGAAGAGATCTTTGCGAGCTCATTGAGGCCTATGGTGTAAAAGGAAATATTTTCAAATAAAAACTGGAAAGAAACTTTTTGAGAAACTGCTTTGTGATGAGTGCATTCATCTCACAGAGTTCAACTTTTCTGTGGTTTAAGCAGTTTGCAAACACTGTCTTTGCCCATTATTCAAATGGACATTTGAGAGTTCTTTGAGGCCAATGGCAATAATTTATCCCAGGATAAAAACTAGAAGAAAGCTATTTGCAAAACTGCTTTGTGATGGTGCATTCATCTCACAGAGTAAAACCTCTCTTTTCATTCAGCAGTTTGGAAGCACTGTTTCATAGAATCCACTAAGGGATATCTTGGAGTGCATTGAGGCCTATGGTATAAAAGGAAATATTTTCAGATAAAAACCAAAAATAAGCTTTTTGAGAAATTGCTTTGTGATGTGTGCATTCTTCTCATAGAGTTAAACCTTTCTTCGGATTCAGCAGTTTGGAAACACTGTTGTTGTAGAATCTGTGAAGGGATATTTGGGAGCTTAATGAGGCCAAAGGGGAAAAACTGAATATCTCGGGAAAAAAACTAGAAGGAAGCTATCTGCAAATCTGATATTTGATGTGTGCATTCCTCTCTCAGAGTTAAAACATTCTTTTCATTCAGCAGTTTGGAAACACTGTTTTTGTAGATTCTGTTAAGTTATATTTGGGAGAACCTAGAGGCCTATCCTTAAAAAGAAAATAACTTCAGATAAAAACTAAAAAGAAGCTTTCTAAGAAACTGCTTTGAGGCCGGGCGCGGTGGCTCACGCCTGTAATCCCAGCACTTTGGGAGGCCGAGGCGGGCGGATCACGAGGTCAGGAGATCGAGACCATCCTGGCTAACACGGTGAAACCCCGTCTCTACTAAAAATACAAAAAAAAAAAAAAATTAGCCGGGCGTGGTAGCGGGTGCCTGTAGTCCCAGCTACTCAGGAGGCTGAGGCAGGAGAATGGCGTGAACCCGGGAGGCGGAGCTTGCAGTGAGCCGAGATCGCACCACTGCACTCCAGCCTGGGCGACAGAGCGAGACTCCGTCTCAAAAAAAAAAAAAAAAGAAACTGCTTTGAGGTGTGTCCATTCACATCACAGAGTTCAACCTTTCTGTGGATTCAGCAGTTTGCAAACACTGTTTTTGTCCATTCTGCAAACGGACATTTGGGAGTTCCTTTAGGTCAAAGGCAAAAAAACGAATTTCCCAGGATAAAAATTAGAAAGAAGCTATTTGAGATACCACTGTGTGAAGTGTGCATTCAACTCGCAGTTAAACTTTTCTTTTCATTCAGCAGTTTGGTGATACTGTTTTCGTAGAATCTGTGAAGGGATATCTGAGAGGGCATAGAGGCCTATGGTGAAAAATGAAATAATATCCGATAAAAACTACAAAGAAGCTTTCTGAGAAACTGCTGTGTGATGTGTACACTCATTTCACAGAGTTCAACTTTTCTGTGGATTCAGTAATGTGGAAACACTGTTTTTGTCCATTCTGAAAATGGACATTTTGGAAATCATTGAGGCCCATGGTGAAAAAGCAAATATGCCAGGATAAAAACTAGAAGGAAGCTATCTGAGAAACCACTCTGTGATGTGTGCATTCACCTCATAGAGTTAAAACTTTCTTTCCATTCAACAGTCTGGAAACACTGTTTTGAAGAATCTGCAAAGGGATATTTTGGAATGCATTGATGCCTATGTTGTAAAAGGAAATATATTCAGATAGAAAGTAGAAATAAGCTTTCTGAGAAACTGCTTTGTGATGTGTGCATTCTTCTCACAGAGGTAAAACTTTCCTTGAATTCAGCAGTTTGGAAACACTGTTTGTGTCTATTCTGTGAATGTACACTTCAGAGCTCATTGAGGCCAAAAGTGAAAAAGTGAATATACCAGGATAAAAAACAGAAGAAAGCTATCTGAGAATCTGCTTTGTGATGTGTGCAATCAATTCACAGAGATAAACCTTCCTTTTCATTCATCAGTCTGGAAACACTGTTTTGGTAGAATCAGTGAAGGGATATTTTAAAGCTCGTAGAGGTCTATGGTGAAAAAGGAAATATCTTCAGATAAAAACTAGAAAGAAGCTCTCTGAGAAACTGCTTTGTGATGTGTGCATTCATATAATGGAATTAAACCTTTCTTTGGATTCAATGAGAATGGGCATTTGGGAGCTCACTGAGGCCAATGGCAAAAAAAAAGCGAATATCACACATTAAAAACTAGAAAGAAGCTATATGAGAAACTGCTTTGTGAAGTGTGCAATCACCTCACAGAGTTAAAACTTTCTTTTCATTGAGCAGTCCGAAAACATTTTTTGGCAGAATCCATGAAGGGATATTTGGGAGTGCATTTAAGCCTATGGTAAAAAAGGAAATGTCTTCAGATAAAAACCAGACAGAAGCTTTATGAGAAGTGGCTTTGTGATGCGTGCATTCGTCTCACAGAGTTAAACCTTCCTTTGGATTCAGCATTTTGGAAACACTGTTGTTGTACAGTCTGTGAAGGGATATTTGGAGCTCACAGAGGCCAATCTAGAAAAGGCCAATATCCCAGGATAAAAACTAGAAGGAAGCTATTTGAGAAATCACTTTGTTATGTGTGCATTCATCTTGCAGATTTAAACATTTCTTTTCATTTAGTAGTTTGGAAGCACTGTTTTGATAGAATCAGTGAGGTGATATCTGGGAGCGCATGGAGGCCTAGGTTGGAAAAGGAAATATCATCAGATAAAAACTAGAAGGAAGATATCTGAGAAGCCACTTAGTAGTGTGTGCCTTCATCTCACAGAGTTAAACCTTTCTTTTTATCCAGCAGTTTGGAAACGCTGTTGTTGTAGAATCTGTGAAGGGATATTTGGGAGCTTAATGAGGTGAAAGGGGAAAATCCAAATATCCCAGGAAAAAACTAGAAAGAATCTATCTGAGAAACCACTTTGCGTTATGTGCATTCATCTCTCAGAGGTACAATATTATTTTCATTCAGCAGTTTGTAAACACGGTTTTTGTAGAATCTGTGAAGCTATATTTGGGAGCACCTGGAGGCCTATGATGAAAAAGAAAATATCTTCATATAAAAACTAGAAAGAAGCTTTCTGAGAAACTGCTTGTGATGTGTGCATTCCTCTCACAGAATTCAATGTTTCTGTTGATTGAGTAGTGGGTACACACTGTTTTTGTCCATTCTGTGAATGGACTTTTGGGAGCTCATTGAGGCCAATGGTGAAAAAGCAAATATCCCAGGATAAATAACAGAAGTAAGCTACTTGAGAAACTGGTTTGTGATGTGTGCATTCACCTCACAGATTTAAAAGTTTCTTTTCATACAGCAGTCTGGAAATACTATTTTGGCAGAATCCAGGAAGGGATATTTGGGAGTGCATTGAGGCAAAAGGCAAAAAAGTGAACATCCCAGGATAAAAACTTGAAGGAAGCTACTTGAGAAACCACTTTTTTATGTGTGCATTCTTCTCACAGAGTTAAAACTTTCTTTTCATTCAGCAGTTTGGAAACACTGTTCTCATAGAATCTATGAAGGGATGTCTGGGAACACATTTAGGCCCATGGTGAAAAATCAAATATCTTCAGATAAAAACTAGAAAGAAGCCTTCTGAGAAACTGCTTTGTGACGTGTGCATTCAACTCACAGAGTTAAACCTTTCTGTGAATTCCGTCTTTTGCAAACACTGTGTTTGTCGATTCTGCGAGTGGTCATTTTGGAGCTCATTGGGGCCAATGGTGAAAAAACGAATATCTCAGGATAAAAACTAGAAGCAAGCTATCTGAGATAATGCGTTGTGATATGTGCATTCACTTCATTAAGTTAAAACCTCTTCATTCAGTAGTCTGGAAACACTGTTTTGGCAGAATCTGTGAATTAATATTTGGGTGCACATAGAGGCCTGTGGTGAAAAAGGAAATATCTTCAGATAAAAACTAGAAAGAAGCTTTCTGAGAAACTGCTTTGTGATGTGTGCATTCATCTCACAGAGTTAAAACTTCCTTTGGATTCAGCACTTTAGAAACACTGTTGTAGGGTCTGTGAAGGGATATTTGGGAGCTCATAGAGGTCAGTCTAGAAAAGACCAATATCCCAGGATAAAAACTGGAAGGATGCTATATGAGAAAGTGCTATATGATGTGTCCATTCATCTTGTATAGTTAAAACGTTCTTTTCGTTCAGTAGTATGGAAACATGGTTTTTGTATAATCTGTGAAGGCATAACTTGGAGCATACTGAGGACTAGGGTGAAAAAGGAAATATTGTCAGATAAAAACTAGAAAGAAGCTGCCTGAGAAACTGCTTCTGATGTGTGCATTCAGCTCACAGATTTAAACCTTTCTGTGGATTCACCAGTTTTCCAATACTGTTTTTGTCCCTTCTGCAAATGGAAATTTCAGAGCTAATTGAGGCCATTGGCAAAAAAGTGAATATCCCAGGATAAAAACTAGAAGGAAGATATCTGAGGAACTGCTTTGTGAGGTGTGCATTCACCTCACAGAGTAAAACTTTTCTTTTCATTCAGCAGTTTGGAAACACTGTTTTTGTCCATTCTGTGAATGGACATTTGGGAGCTCTTTGAGGTCAATGGCAAAAAAGCAAATATCCCAGGATAAAAACCAGAAGGAAGCTATTTGAGAAACAGGTTTGTGAAGTGTGCATTCATCTCACAGACTTAAACTTTTCTTTACATTTAGCAGTTTGGAAACAACGCTTTCTTAGAATCTATCTGTGAAGGGATATCTGGGAGCACATTGAGGCCTATATTCAAAAAGGAAATACCTTCAGGTAAAAACTAGAAAGAAGTTATCTGAGAAATTGCTTTGTGTTTTGTGAATTCATATAATGGAATTAAACCTTTCTCTGGATTCAGCAGTTTGCACCCACAGTTTTTCTCCATTCTGCGAATGGACATTTTGGAGCTCATTGAGGCCAGTGGTGAAACAGTGAATATCACCAGATAAAAACTAGAAAAAAGCTATCTGATAAACCACTTTGTGATGTGTGCAGTCATCTCACAGAATTCAATCATTTTTTGGATTCAGCAGTTTGGAAACTGTTGTTGTAGAAACTATGAAAGGATATTTGGGAGCTTAATGGGGCCAAAGTTGAGAAAGTGAATACTCCAGGAAGCAAACTAGAAGGAAGCTATCTGAGAAACCACTTTTTTATATGCGCATTCATCTCTCAGAGTTACACATTTCTGTGGAATCAACAGTTTGCAAACATGTTTTTGTGCATTCTGCAAATGGACATTTTGGAGGTCATTGAGGTTAATGTCAAAATGCAAATATCCCAGGATAAAAACTAGAAAGAAGCTATCTGAGAAACTGCTTTGTGATGTGTGCATTCACTTCATAGAGTTAAAATTTTCCTTCCACACAACAGTCTGGAAACACTCTTCTGGCAGATTCTGTGAAGTGATATTTGGGAGCTCATTGAGGCCTAAGGTGAAAAGAAATATCTTCAGGTAAAAACATGAAAGAAGCTTTCTGAGAAACTGCTTTGTAGTGTGTGCATTCATCTCACAGAGTTAAACCTTTCTTTTCATTCAGCAGTTTAGGAAAACTGTTTTCATAGAATTTGAGAAGTGAAATCCGGGAGCACACTGAGGACTATGGTGAAAAAGGAAATATCTTCAGACAAAAACTAGAAAGAAGCCTTCTGAGAAACTGCTTTGTCATGTGTGCATTCATCTCACAGAGTCAAAACTGTCAGTGGATTGAGCAATTTGGAAACACTGTTGTAAAATCTGTGAAGGGATATTTGGGAGCTCATGGAGGTGAATGGCAAAAAAGCCAATATCCCAGTGTAAAAACTAGAAGGAAGCTATTTGAGAAATTGCTTGGTGATGTGTGCATTCACCTCACAGAATTAAAACCTCATTTTCATACAGCAGTCTGGAAACACTGGTTTGGCAGAATCCATGAAGGGATATTTGGGAGTGCACAGAGGCCTATGTTGAAAAAAGAAATATCTTCAGATAAAAACTAGAAAGAAGCTTTCTGAGAAACCGTTTTGTGATGTGTGCATTCATCTCACAGAGTTAAACCTTTCTTTTTATTCAGCAGTTAGGAAACCCTGTTTTCATAGAATCTACAACATGATATCTGGGCATGCATTGAGGCCTAAGGTGAAAAAGGAAATTTCTTCAGTTAAAAACTAGAAATAATCTCTCTGAGAAATTGCTTTGTGATGTGTGCATTCACCTTGCAGAGGTAAACATTTCTTTTCATTCTACAGTTTGGAATCACTCTTCATAGAATCTGTGAAGTGATATCTGGGAGCACATTGAGGCCTATGATGAAAAAGGAAATATCCTCAGGTAAAAACTAGAAAGAATCTTTCTGAGAAACTGCTTTGTGATGTGTGCATTCATCTCACAAAGTTAAATCTTCCTTGGGATTCACCTGTTTAGAAACACCATTGTTGTAGAATCTCCGAAGGCATATGTGGGAGCTCATTGAGGCCAAAGGTGAAAAAGTGAATATCTCAGGAAAAAAAACTAAAAGGAAGCTATCTGAGGAACCGCTTCATGAGGTGTGCATTCACCTCACAGTTTTAAAGCTTTCTTTTCATTCCGCATTCTGGAAACACTGTTTTGGTAGAATCCATGATGGCATATTGGTGAGCACATTGAGGCATATGGTTAAAAAGGAAATATATGCAGATAAAAACTAGAAAGAGGCTTTCTGAGAAACTGCTTTGTTATATGTGCATTCTTCTCATGGAGTTAAACCTTTTTTGCATTCATCAGTTTGGAAACCCTGTTGTTGTAGAATCGGAGAAGGGATATTTGAGAGGTCATTGAGGCCAATGGTGAAAAACTGAATATCACAGGATAAATATTAGAAGAAAGCTATTTGAGGAGTTTAACCTTTGTTTTCATTCAGGACTTTGGAAACACTGCAGTTGTAGAATCTGCAAAGGAAATTTGGAAGCTTAATGAGGTCAAAGGGTAAAACCAAATATCTCAGGAAAAAACTAGAAGGACGCTATCTGAGAAACCACTTTGTGATGTGTTATTTCATGTCTCAGAGTTAAAACACTCTTTTCATTCAGTAGTTTGGAAACAGTGTTTTTGTAAAATCTGTGAAGTTATATTTGGGAGCACATAGAGGCCCATGCTGAAAAAGAAAATAACTTCAGATAAAAACTAGAAAGAAGCTTTCAGAGAAACTGCTTTTTGATGTGTGCATTCATCTCACAGATTTCAACCTTTGTGTGGATTAAGCAGGTGGCAAACACTGATTTTTGTCCATTCACAGAATGGATATTTGGGATCTTATTAAGGCCAATGGCAAAAAAGAGAATATCCCAGGATAAAAACTAGAAGGAAGCCATCTGAGAATCTGCTTTGTAATGTGTGCATTCACCTCACAGATTTAAAACCTTCTTTTCATTCAGCAGTCTACAAAGACTGTTTTGGCAGAATCAGCGAGGGATATTTGGGAGCACATTGACGCCTTTGTGAAAAAGAAAATATCTTTAGATAAAAACTAGAAAGAAGCTTTCTGAGAAACAGCTTTGTTATGTGTCTATTCATCTCACAGAGTGAAACATTTCTTTGGATTCAGCAGTTTGAATCATTGTTTTGTAGAATCTGTGAAAGGAGGTTTGGGAACTCATTAAGGTAAATGGTGAAAAAGTGAATATCCCAGGAAAAAAATGAGAAGGAAACAACCTGAGAATCCACTGTGTGATGTGTGCATTCATCTGAGAGAGTTAAAACTTTCTTTTCATTCAGCAGTTTGGAAACATTGTTTTCATAGAATCTGTGAAAAGATATCTGGGAGTACAGTGAGACCTGTGGTGAAAAAGGAAATATCTTCAGATAAACACTAGAAAGAAGCTTTCTGAGAAACTGCTTTGTGATGTATGCATTCAACTCACAGAGTTAAACCTTTCTGTGGATTCACCAGTTTGTAAACACTGTTTAGTCCATTCTGCGAATGGACATTTGGGAACTCATTGAGGCCAATGGCGAAAAAGCAAATATCCCAGGATAAAAAAATAGAAGGAAGGTATCTGAGAAACCACTTTGTGATGTGGGCATTCATCTCGCAGAGGTAAACATTTCTTTTCATCCAGCAGTCTGCAAAAACTGTTTTGGTAGCTTCTGGGAAGGGATATTTAGGAGTGCATAGAGGCATAGGATAAAAAGGGAAATATCTTCAGATAACAGCTAGAAAGAAGCTTTCTGAGAAACTTTTTTGTGATACATGCATTCACCTGACAGAATTAAACATTTTCTTGGATTCAGCAGTTTGGAAACACTGTTGTTGTAGAATTTGCGAAGGGATATATGGGAGCTCATTGATGCCAATGGTGAAAAAGTGAATATCCCCATATAAAAACTAGAAGGAAGCTATTGAGAAACTGCTTTTTAATGTTTGGATTCATCTCACAGAGTTAAATCTTTCTTTTCATTCAGCAATCAGGAAACACTGTTTTGGCAGAATCCACAAAGGGATATCTGGGAGTGCATTGAGGTCTATTGTGAAAAAGGAAATATCTTCAGACACAAACTAGAAAGAAGCTTTCTGAGAAACTGCTTTGTGATGTGTTCATTCCTCTTGCAGAGTTAAAACTTTCTTTTCATTCAGAAGTTTGGTAACAGTGTTTTTGAAATATCTGTGATGGAATATCTAGGAGTGCATTGAGGCCTATGGTGAAAAAGTAAATCTCTTCAGATAAAAAGTAGAAAGAAGGGATCTGAAAAACTGCTTTGTTATGTAAGCATTCACCTCACAGAGTTAAATATTTTTTTTCATACAGCAGTCTGGAAATAATTTTTTGGCAGAATCTGTGAAGTGCATTGACCTATGGTGAAAAAGGAAATATCTTCAGATAAAAACTGGAAATAAGCTTTCTGAGAAATTTCTTTTTGATGTATGCATTCATTTCACAGAGTTAAACAATACTGTGGATTCAGCAGTTTGGAAACACTGCTGTTGTAGAATATGTGAAGGGATAGTTGGAAATTTAATGAAGCCAAAGGCAAGAAAGTGAATATCCCAGGAAAAAAAGCAGAAGGAAGCTATCTGAGAAACTGCTTTTTGATGTGTGCATTCATCCTGCAGAGTTAAACCTTTATTTTCATTCAGCAGTTTGGAAACACTGTTTTTGAAGTATCTGTGAAGGGATATCTGGGAGAGCCTTGTGGCCTATGGTGTGTGTAAAAGGAAATATCTTCAGATAAAAACTAGAAAGAAGCTTTCTGAAAAACTGCTTTGTGATGTGTGCATTCCTTTCAGAGAGTTCAACCTTTCTTGGGATTCAGCTGTTTGAAAACCCCATTTTTGTAGGATCTGTGAAGGGATATGTGGGAGTTCAATGAAGTGAAAGAGGAAGAATGGATTATCCCAGGAAAAAACAGAAGGAAGCTATATGGAAACTGCTTTGTGATGTGTGCATTCATCTCTGAAAGTTAAAACACTGTTTCATTCAGCAGTTTGGAAATAATGTTTTCATAGAATTTGTGAAGGGATATCTGGGAGTGCATTTAGGCTTATGGTGAAAAAGGAAATGTCTTCAGATGAAAAATATAAAGAAGGTTTCAGAGAATCTGCTTTGTGATGTGTGCATTCATCATGTAGAGTTAAAACTTTCTGTAAATTCAGTCATCCGCAAACACTGTTTTTGTCCATTCTGTGATTGGAAATTTGGGAGCTTTTTGTGGTCAATGGTGAAAAAGTGAATATCCCAGTATAAAAGCTAGAAGGAAGATATTTTAGAACCACTCTGTGATGTGTGCATTCATCTCACAGAGTTAAACCGTACTTTTCTTTCAGCAGCCTGGAAACACTGTTTTGGCAGCATCCACAAAGGGATATTTTTTAGCATATTGAGGCCTATGGTGAAAAAGGAAACATCTTCAGATAAAAACTAGAAAGTAGCTCTCTGAGAAACTACTTTGTGATGTGTGCATTCTTCTCACAGAGTTAAACCTTTGTGCACTTTCAGCAGTTTGCAAAAACTTGTTCTGGAATCTGTGAAAGGATACTTGGGAGCTCACTGAGGCCAATGGTGAAAAAGTGAATTTCCCGGGACAAAAAGTAGAAGGAAGTTATTTGATAAACAGCTTTGTGATGCATGCATTCTTCTTGTGGAGTTAAACTTTTCTTTTCCTTCAGCATTTTTGAAACACCGTGTTTGTAGAAGCATAGAAGGGGTATTTGGGAGTGCATAGAGGCCTATCCTGAAACAGGAAATAGCTTCAGATAAAAACTAGAAAGAAGCTTTCTGAGAAACTGCTTTGTGATGTCTGTGTTCATCTCATACAGCCAAACCTTTCTTTTGATTCAGTAGTTTGGAAAGACTGTTGTTGTAGAATCTGCAAAGGGATATTTGGGAGGTCTTTGAGGGCAATGGTGAAAAAGTGAATATCCCAGGATAAAAACTAGAAGGAAGCTATCTCAGAATCCACTTTGTGCTGTTTGCATTCATCTCGCAGTGTTAAACCATTCTTTTCATTCAGCAGTTTAGAAACACTGTTTCTGTAGAATCTGCAAAGGCATATCTGGGAGCGCATAAAAGCCTATGTTGAAGAAGGAAATATCTTCTGATAAAAACTTGAAAGAAGCTTTCTGAGAAACTGCTTTGTGATGTGAGCATATATTTCAGAGAGTTCAATGTTGCTGGGAATTAAGCATTTTGAAAACACTGTTATTGTCCATTCTGCAAATGGAAATTTTGGAGCTCAATCAGACCAACGACAAAAAAGGTAATATCCCAGGGTAAAAACTAGAGGGAAGCTATTTGAGAAACCGATTTGTGATGTGTGCATTCATCTCATAGTGTTAAGCCTTTCTTTTCCTTCAGGAGTGTGGAAACACTGTTTTCCTTGAACATGCAAAGGTATATCTGGGAGCACCTTGAGGCCTATGGTGAGAAAGCAAATATCTTCAGATGTAAACTAGAAAGAAGGTTTCTGAGAAACTGCTTTGTGATGTGTGCATTCATCTCACAGAGTTGAATCTGTCTGTCAAATCAGTAGTTTGCAAACACTCTTTTTGCCCATTCTGTGAAGGGACATTGGGAGCTCTTTGAGGTCCGTGGAGAAAAAGTGAATATCCCAGGAAAAAACTGGAAGGAAGCTATCTGAAAAACTGCTTTGTGATGTTTGCATTCACCTTACAGAGATAAACATTTCTTTTCATTCAGCTATCTGGAAAAACTGTTTTCATAGAATCTGTGAAGGGATAACTGGGAGAGCATTGAGGCCTAAGGTGAAATAGAAATATCTCTTGATAAATGTAGAAAGCCACTTTTGAGACATTGCTTTGTGATGTGTGCATTCATCTCACAGAGTTAAACCTTTCTTTAGATTCAGCAATTTGGAAACACTCCTGTAAAATCTAAGCAGGGGTATTTGGGAGATAAATGAAGCCAAAGGCAAAAAACCAAAAATCCCAGGACAAAAACTACAAGGAAGATATCTGAGAAACCACTGTGTGATGTGTGAATTTATCTCTCACAGTTATGATATCTTTTGATTCAGCAGTTTGTAAACACTGTTTTTGTAGTCTCTGTGAAGGGATATGTGAGAGAGCATTGAGGCCTATCGTGAAAAAGAAAATATCTTCATATAAAAACTAGAAAGAAACTTTCTGAGAAACTGCTTTGTGATGTGTGCATTCATCTCACAGAGTTAAAACTTTCTGTGGATTCAGCAGTTTGCAAACACTGTTTTTGTCCATTCTGCTAACGGAAGTTTGTGAGCTCTTTGAGGTCAATGGCAAAAAAGCAAACATCCCAGGACAAAAGCTAGAAGGAAGCTATCTCAGAAACCACTTTGTGATGTGTGCATTCATCTCACAGAATTAAACCTTTCTTTTCATTCAGCAGTTTGGAAACACTGTTTTTTCAAAGAATCTGCCAACGTATATCTGGGAGCACATTGAGGCTTATGTTAAAAAAGGAAATATCTTAAGATAAAAACTAGAAAGAAGCTTTCTATGAAACTGCTCTGTGAATGGACATTTGGGAGCTCATTGAGGCCAATGGCAAAAAAGTGACTATCTCAGGATAAAAATTAGAGGAATCTATTTCAGAAACCACTTTTGGATGTCTGCATTCAACTCGCAGAGTTAAAACTTTCTTTTCATTCAGCTGTTTGGAAACAGTGTTTTGGTAGAATCTGCAAAGTTATAAGTGCGCATTGAAGCCTGTGGTCAGAAAGGAAATATCATCAGATAAATACTTGAAAGAAACATTCTGAGAAACTGCTTTGTGATGTGTGCATTCATCTCACTGAGTTAAAGCTTTCCGTGGATCTGCAGTTTGCAAGCCCTGCTTTTGTCCATCGAATATCCCAGGACAAACACTAGAAAGAAGCTATCTGAGAAACAGCTCTGTGATGTGTGCATTCATCTCACAGAGTCAAAAACTTCATTTCATAGATAGCTGTTATTATTTTGAGATATGTCCCGTCAATACCTAATTTATTGAGAGTTTTTAGCATGAAACGTTGTTTAATTTTGTCAAAGGCCTTTTCTGCATCTATTGAGATAATCATGTGGTTTTTGTCTTTGGTTATGTTTACATGCTGGATAACATTTATTGATTTGCATATATTGAACCAGCCTTGCATCACAGGGATGAAGCCCACTTGATCATGGTGGATAAGCTTTTTGATGTGCTGCTGGATTCTGTTTGCCAGTACTTTATTGAGGATTTTTGCATCAATGTTCATCAAAGATATTGGTCTAAAATGTTCTTTTTTGGTTGTGTCTCTGCCCGGCTTTGGTATCAGGATGATGCTGGCCTCATAAAATGAGTTAGGGAGGATTCCCTCTTTTTCTGTTGATTGGAATAATTTCCAAAGGAATGGTACCAGTTCCTCCTTGTACCTCTGGTAGAATTCGGCTGTTAATCCATCTGGTCCTGGACCCTTTTTGGTTGGTAAGTTATTGATTATTGCCACAATTTCAGAGCCTGTTATTGGCCTATTCAGAGATTCAACTTCTTCCCAGTTTAGTGTTGGGAGGGAGTACGTGTCAAGGAATTTATTCATTCCTTCTAGATTTTCTAGTTTATTTGTGTAGAGGTGTTTGTAGTGTTCTCTGATGGTAGTTTGTATTTCTGTGAGATCGATGGTGACATCCTCTTTATTATTTTGTATTGCATCTATTTGATTCTTCTCTCTTTTCTTTTTTATTAGTCTTGGTAGTGGTCTATCAATTTTGTTGATCCTTTCAAAAAACCGCAGCCAATATTATACTTAATGGGCAAAAACTGGAAGCATTCCCTTCGAAAACTGGCACAAGACAGGGATGCCCTCTCTCACCACACCTATTCAACATAGTTTTGGAAGTTCTGGCCAGGGCGATCAGGCAGGAGAAGGAAATAAGGGGTATTCAATTAGGAAAAGAGGAAGTCAAATTGTCCCTGTTTGAAGATGACATGACTATATATCTAGAAAACCCCATTGTCTCAGCCCAAAATCTCCTTAAGCTGATAAGCAACTTCAGCAATGTCTCAGGATACAAAATCAATGTACAAAAATCACAAGCTTTCTTATACACCAATAACAGACAAACAGAGAGCCAAATCATGAGTGAACTCCCATTCACAATTGCTTCAAAGAGAATAAAATACCTAGGAATCCAACTTACAAGGGATGTGAAGGACCTCTTCAAGGAGAACTACAAACCACTCCTCAATGAAATAAAAGAGGATTCAAACAAATGGAGAACATTCCATGTTCATGGGTAGGAAGAATCAATATGTGAAAATGGCCATACTACCCAAGGTAATTTACGCATTCAATGCCATCCCCATCAAGCTACCAATGACTTTCTTCACAGAATTGGAAAAAACTACTTTAAAGTTCATATGGAGCCAAAAAAGAGCCCACATCACCAAATCAGTCCTAAGCCAAAAGAACAAAGCTGGAGGTATCATGCTACCTGACTCCAAACTATACTACAAGGCTACAGTAACCAAAACAGCATGGTACTGGTACCAAAACAGAGATATAGATCAATGGAACAGAACAGAGCCCTCAGAAATAATGCCACGTATCTACAATCATCTGATCTTCGACAAACCTGAGAAAAACAAGCAATGGGGAAACGATTCCCTATTTAATCAGTGCTGCTGGGAAAACTGGCTAACCATATGTAGAAAGCTGAAACTGGATCCTTTCCTTACACCTTATACAAAAATTAATGCAAGATGGATTGAAGACTTAAACGTTAGACCTAAAACCATAAAAACCCTAGAAGAAAACCTAGGCATTACCATTCATTTCATAGGCATGGCCAAGGACTTCTGTTTAAAACGCCAAAAGCAGTGGCAACAAAAGCCAAAATTGACAAATGGGATCTAATTAAACTAAAGAGCTTCTGCACAGCAAAAGAAACTACCATCAGAGTGAACAGGCAACCTACAAAATGGGAGACAATTTTCGCAACCTACTCATCTGACAAAGGGCTAATATCCAGAATCTATAATGAACTCAAACAAATTTACAACAAAAAAAAACAACCCCATCAAAAAGTGTGCGAAGGATATGAACAGACACTTCTCAAAAGAAGACATTTATGCAGCCAAAAGACACATGAAAAAATGCTCATCCTCACTGGCCATCAGAGAAATGAAAATAAAAACCACAGTGAGATACCATCTCACACCAGTTAGAATGGCAATCATTAAAAAGTCAGGCAACAACAGGTGCTAGAGAGGATGTGGAGAAATAGGAACACTTTTACACTGTTGGTGGGACTGTAAACTAGTTCAGCCATTGTGGAATTCAGTGTGGCAATTCCTCAGGGATCTAGAACTAGAAATACCATTTGACCCAGCCATCCCATTACTGGGTATACACCCAAAGGACTATAAATCATGCTCCTATAAAGACACATGCACATGTATGTTTATTGTGCCATTATTCACAATAGCAAAGACTTGGAAGCAACCCAAATATCCAACAATGATAGACTGGATTAAGAAAATGTGGCACATATACACAATAGAATACTATGCAGCCATAAAAAATGATGAGTTCATGTCCTTTGTAGGGACATGGATGAAATTGGAAATCATCATTCTCAGTAAACTATCACAAGGGCAAAAAACCAAACACCACATGTTCTCACTCATAGATGGGAATTGAACAATGAGAACACAGGGACACAGGAAGGGGAACATCACAATCTGGGAACTGTTGTGGGGTGGGGTGGGGTGAGGGGGGACGGATAGCATTGGGAGATATACCTAATGCTAAATGATGAGTTAAGGGGTGCAGCACACCAGCATTGCACATGTATACATATGTAACTAACCTGCACATTGTGCACATGTACCCTAAAATTTAAAGTATAATAAAAGAAACCTTCATTTCATTCAGCAGTCTAGAAACACTGTTCTTTCAGCAAATGCAAAGGGATATTTGCGAGTGTATTGAGGCCTCTGGTGAAAAAGGAAATATCTTCAGAAAAAAAAAAACTGGAAAGGAGCTTTCTGAGAAACAGATTTGTGATGTGTGCATTACTCTCACAGATGTAAACCTTTCTGGGGTTTCAGCAGTTTGCAAACACTGTTGTTGTAGAATCTGCAAAAGGATGTTTGAGGGCTCATGGAGGCCAATGGCAATAAAGAAAACATCCCAGGATCAAAACTATAAGGAAGCTATTTGAGAAACTGCTTTGTGATGTGTGCATTCATTTCGGAAAGATAAATCTTTCTATTCATTCAGCAGTTTGGAACACTGTTTTCATAGTGTCTCCAAGGGGATATCTGGAAGTGCATTGAGGACTATGGTGAAGAAAGAAATATCTTCAGATAAAAACTAGAAAGAAGCTTTCTGTGAAACTGCTTTGTGATGTGTGCATTCATCTCACAGTGTTAAAACTTTCTGTGGATTGAGCAGCTTGTAAAAACTGGTTTTTGTCCATTCTTAAAAAGGACATTATGACATCATTGAGGTCAATGGCAGAAAATCGAATATCCAAAGATAAAAACTTTAAAAAACCCCTTTTCATTGTGTGCATTCATCTCACAGAGTTAAATGATTATTTTGATTCAGCAGTTTGGAAACTGTTTTCGTAGAATGTGCGAAGTTATATCTGGGAGCTCATTGAGGCCTATGGTTAAAAAGGAAATATCTTCAGTTAAAAAGTAGAAAGAAGCTTTCTGAGAAAGTGCTTAGTAAGGTGTGCATTCTCCTCACAGATTTAAACCTGTCTGTGAACTCAGCAGTTTGAAAACACTTTTTTTTGCCCATTTTGCAAATAGACATTTTGGAGCTCTTTGAGGCCACTGGTGAAAAAGGGAATATCAGAGGATAAAAACTAGAAGGAAGCTCTTTGAGAAACTGCTCTGTGATGTGTGCATTAATCTCACACAGTTAAACTTTTATTTTCATTCGGCAGTTTGGAAACACTGTTTTTGTAGAATATGTGAAGTGATATCTGGGAGCACATTGAGGCCTATGGTGATAAAGGAAATATCTTCAGAAAAAAACTAGAAAGAAGTTTTCTGAGAAACTTATTTGTGATGTGTGCATTTACCTCACAGAGTTAAACCTTTCTGTGGATTCAGGCTTTTGCAAACACTGTTTTTACCATTTTGTGAATGGACATTTGGGAGCTCATTGAGGCCAATGGCGAAAAAGCCAATATCCCAGGATAAAAACTAGAAGGATCCTATCTGAGAAACCACTTTGTGATGTGGAGATTCATCTTGCAGAGTTAAACCTTTCTTTTCAGTTAGCAGTTTGGAAATACTATTTTCATAGAATCATCGAGGTGATATCTGGGAGTGCATAGAGCCCTACAGTGAAAAAGGAAACATCTTCAGATAAAAATTAGAAAGTCCCTTTCTGAGAAACTGCTTTGTCATGTGTGCATTCTTCTCTGAGAGTTAAATCTTTCCTTGGATTTTGCAGTCTGGACACTGTTTTTGTAGAATCTGCGACGGGATAGTTGGGACCTCATTGAGGCCAATGGTGAAAAAACCAATATCCCAAGATAAAAACTAGAAGGTAGCTATTTGAGAAACTGCTGTGGGATATGTGCATTTGCCTCACAGAGTTAAACATTGCTTTTCCTTCAGCAGTTTGGAAACACTGTTTTCATGGAATCTGGGAGCACATTGAGGCCTATGGAGAAAAATGAAATATCTTCTGATAAAAACTAGAAAGAAGCTTTCTGAGAAACTGCCTTGTGATATGTGCATACATCTCACAGAGTTGAATCTTTCTGTGGATTCAGCCAATTGGGAACACTATTTTTGTCCATTCTGTGAATGGATATTTGGGAGCTCATTGAGGCCCAATGTGAAAAAGCGAATATCTGACTTTAAAAACTAGAAATATCCTATCTGAGAAATTGCTTTTTGATGTGTGCATTCAACTCGCAGAGTTAAACCTTCCTTTGGATTCAGCCATTTGTAAACACTGTTTTTGTTGATGCTGCAAATGGAAGTTTTGGAGCTCATTGAGTCCAATGGTGAAAAAGTGAATATCCCAGGATAAAACTAGAAAGAAGCTACCTGAGAAACCCCTTTGTGAATGGTGCATTCATCTCACAGAATTACAACTTTCTTTTCATACAGCAGTCTGGAAAAACCATTTTGGCAGAATCCACGAAGGGATATTTCGGAGTGCAGTGAGCCCTATGGCGAAAAAGGAAATACCTTCAGATAAAAACTAGAAAGAAGCTTTCTCAGAAAGCACTTTGTTATGTGTGCTTTAAACTCTCAGAGTTACATCTTTCTTTTCATTCAGCTGTTTGGAAACACCGTTTTCATAGAATCTGCAAAGGGATATCTGGGAACACATTGAGGCCTGTGCTGAAAAAGGAAATATCTTCAGATAAAAATTCTAAAGAAGCTTTCTGTGAAACTGCTTTGTGTTGTGTGCATTGTTCTCACAGATTTAAAACTTTCTGTGGGTTCAGCAGTTTGCAAACAATG
Organism: Pan troglodytes; assembly: GCF_028858775.2. Lineage (NCBI taxonomy): Eukaryota > Metazoa > Chordata > Mammalia > Primates > Hominidae > Pan > Pan troglodytes. Next base: position 56,895,196 of record NC_072407.2, read on the forward strand.
TTTTTTTTCCTTTCTGCAAATGGACATTTGGGAGCTCATTGAGGCCAAAGGCAAAAAAGCAAATATCCCAGGATAAAAACTAGAAAGAAGCTCTTTGAGAAACTGCTTTGTGATGTTTGCATTCATTTTGCATAGTTAAAGCTTTCTTCTAATTCAGCAGTTTGGAAACACTGTTTTCATAGAATATGCAAAGGTATATCTGGGAGCGCATTGAGGCTTAGGGTGAAAAAGGAAATATCTTCAGATTAATCTAGAAAGAAGCTTTCTGAGAAACTGATTTGGGATATATGCATCCACCTCACAGAGTTAAGCCTTTCTGTGGATTCAGCCATTTGCAAACACTGTTTTTGTACTTTCTGAGAATGGATTTTGGGGAGTTCATAGAGACCAATGGCAAAAAAAAGGCAATATCCAAGGATAAAAATTAGAAGGAACTATCTGAGAAACTGCTTTGTGATGTGTGCATTCATTTCACAGAATTAAACCTTTTTTTTCATTCAACAGTTTGGAAACTCTGTTTTCGTAGAATGTAGTAGGTGATATCTCGCAGCACATAGAGCCCTATGCTGGAAAAGGAAATATCTTCAGATAAAAGCTAGAAACAAGAATTCTGAGAAACTGCTTTATGATGTGTTCATTCATCACACAGAGTTAAAACTTTCTTTGGATACAGCAGGTTACAGATGATCCTTTGTCCATTTTGTGAATGGAAATTTAGGAACTTATAGAGGCCAATGTAAAAAAAGGGAATATCCCAGTATAAAAAGGAGATAGAAGCTATCTGAGAAACCACTTTGTGATGTGTACATTCTTCTCAAAGAGTTAACCCTTTCTTTGGATTTGGCAACTTGGAAACACTGTTTTGTAGAATCTGTGAAGCAATATATTGGATCTCATTGAGGACAAGGCAAAAAACAGAATATCCTAGGATAAAAGCTAGAAAGAAGCATTCTGTGAATCTGCTTTGTGATGTGTGCATTCACCTCTCACAGTAAAACCTCTTTTTATTCAGCAGTTTGGAAACACTGTTTTGGTAGAATCTGCTAAGGGATAATTGGGAGCTCATTGAGGTCAAAGGCAAAAAAGGTAATATCCCAGGATTAATACTAGAAAGAACTCTTTGAGAAACCACTTTGTAATGAGTGCATTCATTTCACAGAGTTAAACCTTTCTTTTCATTCAGCAGTTTGGAAAAACTGTTTTCATAGAATCTGTGCAGGGGTATTTGGGAACGCAATGGAGCCTATAATGAAAAAGGAAATATAACTTCAGATTAAAAGTAAAAAGAACTTTTCTGAGAAACTGCTCTCTGATATGTGCATTCATAGCACAGAGTTCAACCTTTCTTTGGATTCAGCAGTTTGGAAATAGTGTTTTTGTAGAATCTGCAAAGGGACATTTGGGAGTTCGTTGAGGCCAAAGGTGAAAAAGTGAAAAGCCCAGGATAAAAACTAGAAGGAATTATATGTGAAACCACTTTGTGATATGTGCATTTATCTCTCAGAGTTAAACCTGTCTTTTCATTCAGCAGTTTGGAAACACTATTTTGGTAGAATCTTGGATGGGATATTTCAGAGCGCATTGAGGCCTATGGTGAAAAAGGAAATGTCTTTAGATGAAAACTAGAAAAAAGCTTTCTGAGAAACTGCTGTGCAATGTCTGCATTCATCTCACATTATTAAAACTTGCTTTTGATTCATCAGTTTGGAGAAACAGTTTTTGTCCATTCTGTGAATGGACATTTAAGATCTGATTGAAACCAATGGCAAAAAAGTGAATATCCCAGGATACAATGTAGAAGAAAGATATCTGACATACCGATTTGTGATGTGTGCATTCATCTCACAGAGTTAAACTTGTTTTATATTCAGCAGTTTGGAAACACTGTTTTTCGAAATCTGTGAAGGGATATATGGGAGTTCTTAGAGGCCTGTGGTGAAAAAAGAAATATCTTTAGTTGAAAACTTAGAAAGAAGCTTTCTGAGAAACTGCTTTGTGATGTGAGCATTCATCTCACAGAGTTAAACCTTTCTTTGGATTCAGCAGTTTGGAAACACTGTTTTTGTAGAATTTGTAAAGGGATATTTGTGAGCTAAGTGAGGCCAAGGAAAAAAAAAATACTATCCCAAAATAAAAATTAGAAGGAAACTATCTCAGAAACCGCTTTGTTATGTGTGCATTCATGTCGCATATTTAAAATTTTCTTCTCATTCAGTAGTATGGAAACACTCTTCTGTAGAATCTGCGAAGGGATATTTGGGAGCTCATTGGGGTCAAAAGTGAAAAAGCCAATATCCCAGGATAAAAACTAGAATAAGCTATCTGAGAATCCACTTTGTGATGTGTGCATTCATCTCACAGAGTTAAAAGTTTCTTTTCATTTAGCAGTTTGGAAACACTTTTTGGGAGAATCTGCAAAGGGATATATTGGAGCTCATTGAGGCTTATGGTGAAAAAGTAAGTATCTTCATATAAATAGTAGAAAGAAGCTTTCTGAGAAACTGCTTTCTGATGTGTGCTTTCATGTCACAGAGCTAAACATTTCTTTGGATACCGTATTTTGAAAACACCAATTTCTGTCCATTCTATGAATGGACATTTGGCAGCTCATTGAGGCCAATGATGAAAAAGCAAACATCCCAGGATAAAAACTAGAAAGAACCTCTCACCGCATTGTGATGTGTGCATTCATCTCACAGAGTTAAACATTTCGTTTGATTCAGCAGTTTGGAAACACTGTTATTTTAGAATCTGCAAAAGGATGAATGGATACATAACAAAGTGGTTTCTCAAATACTTTCCTTCTACTTTTTACCCTGGGATATTTGCTGTTTAGCCTATGGCCTCAATGATCTATCAAATATCTCTTCACAGATTCTACTAAAACAGTGTATCCAAACTGCTGAATCCAAGGAAATGTTGAAATCTCTGAGATGAATGCACACATCACAAAGTGGTTTCTCAGATAGCTTCTTTCTAGTTTTTATCCTGGGATATTCACTTTTTCTCTGATGGCCACAATGAGCTCCCAAATATGTCTTCACACATTCTACAAAAACAGTGTTTCCAAACTGTTGAATCCAAAGAAAGGTTTAACGCTGCGAGATGAATGCACACACCACAAAGCAGCTTCTCAGAAAGCTTGTTTCTAGTTTTCAACTGAAGATATTTCGTTTTTACCATAAACCTCAATGTGCTCTGAAATATCCCTTGCAGTTTCTACAAAAACAGTTTTTCCAACCTGCTGAATGAAAATAAAAATTTAACTCTGTGAGATGAATGCACACATCACAAAGCAGTTTTTCAGATAGCTTCCTTCTAGTTTTTATCCTGGGATATTCGCTTTTTTGCCATTGGTCTCAATTAGCTGCAAAATGTCTATACGCAGAGTGGAGAAAAACAGAGTTTCTAAACTACTGAATCCACAGAAAGGTTTAACTGTATGAGATGAATGCACATGTCACAAAGCCATTTCTCAGAAAGCTTCTTTCTAGTTTTTATCTGAAGATATTTCCTTTTTCACAATATGCCTCAATGCACTCCTATAATAACTTCACAGATTCTACCAAAACAGTGTTTCCAACTGTCGAATGAAGAGACAGGTTTAAGTATGTGAGAAGAAAGCACTCATCACAAAGCAGTTCCTCAGATTGCTTCCTTCTAGTTTTTCTCCAGGGATATTCACTATTTTGCCATTGACCTCAACGTGCACCCAAATATCCAGTCACAGAATTGACAAAAACAGTGTTTACATTCTCCAGAATGAAAAGAAAGGTGCATCTCTGGGATATGAATGGACACATCACAAAGTGGATTCCCAGATAGCTTCCTTCTAGTTTTTACCCTGGGATATTGGCTTTTTCTGCTATGGCCTCAATGAGCTCCCAACTATTGTTTTGTAGATTCTACAACAACAGTGTTTCCAAACTGCTGAATCCAAGGAAATGTTGAAATCTGTGAGATGAATGCACACATCACACAGCAGTTTGTCAGAAAGCTTCTTTCTAGTTTTGATCTGAAGTTATTTCCTTTTTTACCATAGGCCTCAATGCACTCCAAAATATACCTTCGCAGATTCTACCAAAACAATGTTTCCAAACTGCTAAATGAAAAGAAAGATTTAACTCTGTGAGATGAATGCACACATCACAGAACAGTTTTTCAGATAGCTTCCTTCTAGTTTTTATCCTGGGATATTAGCTTTTTTGCCTTTGGCCTCAATTAGCTGCCAAATATCCATTCTCAGAGTGGAGAAAAACAGAGTTTCTACACTACTGAATCCAAAGAAAGGTTTAACTCTATGAGATGAATGCACATGTCAGAAAGCAGTTTCTCAGAAAGCTTCTTTCTAGTTTTTATCTGAAGATATTCCCTTTTTCACCATAGGCCTCAATGTACTCGTATAATTCCTTTACAGATTCTAGCAAAACAGTGTTTCCAACTGCTGAATGAAAAACTGGTTTATCTCTGTGAGATGAATGCACACATCACAAAGTGGTTTCTCAGATAGCTCCTAGTTTTTATCCTGGGATATTTGCTTTTTCTCCAATGGCCTCAATGAGCTCTATGCCTTTGCACATTCCACAACAACACTGTTTCCAAACTGTTGAATCCAAAGAAAGGTTTAATGCTGTGAGATGAATGCACACAACAGAAGGCAGTTTCTCAGAAAGCTTGTTTCTAGTTTTCAACTGAAGATATTTCCTTACTATAAGCCTCAATGTGCTCTCAAATATCCACTTGCAGTTTCTACAAAAACAGTGTTTCCAACCTGCTGAATGAAAAGAAAGATTTAACTCTGCTGGATGAATGCACACATCACAAAGCAGTTGTTCGGATAGTTTTCTTCTAGTTTTTATCCTGAAATATTCGCTTTTTTGCCATTGGCCTCAATTAGGTGCCAAATGTCCATTCACAGAATGGAGAAAAACAGAGCTTCTAAACTACTGAATCCAAAGAAAGGTTTAACTCTATGAGATGAATGCACATGTCATGAAGTTGTTTCTCAGAAAGCTTCTTTCTAGTTTTTATCTGAAGATATTTCCTTTTTCACCGTAGGCCTCAATGCACTCCTATTATACCTTCACAGATTCTACCAAAGCAGTGTCTCCAACTGCTGAATGAAAAGACAGGTTTAACTCTGTGAGACAAAAGCACTCATCACAAAGCAGTTTCTCAGGTAGCTTCCTTCTAGTTTTTCTCCTGGAATATTTGCTGTTTCACCATTGACCTCAATGTGCTCCCAAATATCCATTCACAGAATTGACAAAAACAGTGTTTCCATTCTCCAGAATGAAAAGAAAGCAAAACTTTGGGATACGAATGGACATATCACAAAGTGGATTTCCAGATAGCTTCCTTCTAGTTTTTATCCTGGGATATTTTTTTTTCCCCTGTGGTCTCAATGAACTCCCAAATAGTCCTTTGCAGATTCTACAATTACAGAGTTTCCAAACTGCTGAATCCAAAGAAAGGTTTAACACTGTGAGATGAATGAACACGTCAAAAAGCATTTTCTCAGAAAGCTTCTTTCTAGTTTTCAACTGAAGATATTTCCTTTTTTACCATAATCCTCAATGTGCTCCCAAATATCCCTTCGCAGTTTCTACCAAAACAGTGTTTTGAAACTGCTGAATGAAAGGAAAGTTTTAACTCAACATGATGAATGCACACATCACAAAGCGGTTTCTCTGATACCTTTCTTGTATTTTTTATCCTGGAATATTTGCTTTTTAGCCATTGGCCTCATTGAGCTCTCTAATATCCTTCCTCAGGTTCTACAAAAAAAGGAGTTTCCAAACTGTTGAATCCTAGGAAAGGTTTAACTCTATTAGACGAATTCACACATCACAAAGCAGTGTGTCAGAAAGCTTCTTTCTAGTTTTTATATGAATATATTTCCTTTTTCAACATAGGCCTCAAAGCTCTCCCAAATATCCTTTCGCAGATTCCACAAAAAAAGTGTTTCCAAACTACTGAATCCAAAGAAAGGCTTATCTCTGTGAGATGAATGCACACTTCCAAAGTAGTTTCTCAGATAGCTTCTTTCTAGTTTTCTTCTGAAGATATTTCCTTTTTCACCATACACCTCAATGCGCTCCCTAATATCCCTTTGCAGATTATACCAAAACAGTGTTTTCAAACTAGTGAATGGGAAGAATGTTTTAACTCTGTGAGATGATTGAACACATCACAAAGCTGTTTCTCAGATAGCTTTCTTGTATTTTTTATCCTGGTATATTCACTTTTTCACCATTGGCCTAATGAACTACCTAATATCACTGCGCAGACTCTACAAAAACAGTGTTTGCAAACTGCTGAATACAAAGAAAGGTGTAACTCTCTGAGATGAATGCACACATCACAAACCAGTGTCTCAGAAAGCTTCTTTCTAGTTTTTATCTGAAGATGTATCCTTTTTCAACATTGACCTTAAAGCACTCTCCAATATCCCTTCGTAGATTCTACAAAAACGGTGTTTCCAAACTGCTGAATGAAAAGGAAGGTTCATATCTGTTCGATGAATTTAGACATCACAAGTTGGCTCTCAGGTAGCTTCCTTATGGTTTTCATGCTGGGATAATCACTTTTTCCCTTATGATATCAATAAGCTATCAAATATCCCTTCACAGATTCTACCAAAACAGTGTTTCCATACTGCAGAATGAAAAGAAAGCTTTAACTCTGAGAGATGAATGTAGACCTCACAAGGTGGTTTCTCAGATACCTTCCTTTTAGTTTTTGTTCCGGGATATTTGACTTTTTCCCTACACCCTCAATGAGTTATCAAGTATCCCTTCACAGATGCGACAAAAGCAGTGTTTCCAAATTACCGAATCCAAACAAATGTTTAAATTTCTCATCTGAAGGTACACATCATGAAGCAGTTTCTCAGAAATCTTCTTTGTAGTTTTAATCTGAAGACATTTCTTTTTTCACCATAGGCCTCAATGTGATCCTAAATATCTCTTTGCAGAATCTACCAAAACAGTGTTTACAAGCTGCTGAATGGAAAGAAAGGTTTAACTCTGTGAGATGAAAGCAACCATCACAAAGTGGTTCATCAGAGAGCTTCCTTCTAGTTTTTATCATGGGATATTTTCTTCTTTGCCTATGGCCTCAATGAGCTCTCTAATATCCCTTCACAGATCCAACAAAAACAGTGTTTCCAAACTGCTGAACACAAAACATTTTACCTCTCTGAGATGAATGCACACATCACAAAGCAGTTTCTCAGAATGCTTCTTTCTAGTTTATATCTGAAGATTTTTCTTTTTTCACTGTAGTCCTCAATGGACTCCCAAATATCCCTTTGCAGATCCTACCAAAACAGTGTATCCAAACTGCTGAATGTAAAGAAACTTTTAACACTCTGAAATAAGTGCACACATCACAAAGTGGCTTCTCAGATAGCTCTGTTTTAGTTTTCATCTTGGGATATTTGCTTTTTCACCATTGGAATAAAGAACTCCCAAAAGTCCATTCACAGAATGGACAATAACAGTGTTTCCAGACTGCTGAATCCAAAGAAAGGTTTAACTCTGTGAGGTGAATGCACATGTCCCAAAGCAGTTTCTCAGAAATCTTCTTGCTAGTTTTCATCTAAAGATACTTCCTTTTTATCCCTAGCCCTCAATGGACTCCAGAATATCCCTTTGCAGATTCTACAACAGTGTTTCCAAACTGCTGAATCCACCAAAATATTTAACTCTGTAAGATAAATGGACACATTGCAAAGCAGTTTCTCAGAAAGCTCCTTCCTAGTTTTTATCTGAAGATATTTCTTTTTCCACCATGAGTTTCAATGCACTCCCAGATATCCCTTTGCAGATTCTTCAAAAACAGGGTTTCCACACTGCAGAATGAAAAGAAAGGTTTAACTTTCCAGACGAATTCACACATCACAAAGCAGTTTCTCAGATAGGTTTCTTCAAGTTTTTATACCGGGATATTTGCTTTTTCGCATTTGGCCTAAATGAGCTGAAAAATTGTCCATTCACAGAAAGGACAAAAACAGTATTTCAAAATTGCTGAATCCAAACAAAGGTTTAACTTTATGAGGTGAATGCACACATGACAAAGCAGTTTCTCAGAAAGTTTCCTTCTAGTTTTTATCTGAAGTTATTTCTTTTTTCCCCATATGCCTCAAAGAGATCCCAAATGTCACTTCGTGGATTCTGCCAAGACAGTTTTTTCCAGACAGTTGAATGAAAAGAGATGATTAACTCTGCAGGGTGAATGCACACATCACAAAGCAGTTTTCAGTTTCTCAGATATCTTTCTTCTAGTTTTTAGTCTGGGATATTCTCTTTCACACCTTTGGCCTCAATGAGCTCCCAAATGTCCATTCACAGAATGGACAAAAACAGTGTTTGCTAACTGCAGAATCCACAGACACTTTTACCTCTCTGATTTCAATCCATGCTTCAGAAAGCAGTTTCTCAGAAAGCTTCTTTCTAGATTTTATCTGAACATATTTCCTTTTTCACCATAGGCCTCAGTGTGCTCCCAGGTATCTCTTTACAGATTCTAGGGATAAAGTGTTTCCAAGCTGCTGAATGGAAAGAAACGTTTAATTCTGTGAGATGAATAAACACATTACAAAGCTGTTTCTGAAATAGCTTCCTTTTACTTTTTGTCCTGAGATAATTACTTTTTTGCCTTTGGCCTCATTTAGCTCCCAAATGTCCCTTTGCAGCTTCTACAACAGTGTTTCAATCTGCTTAATCCAAAGAAAGGTTTAACTCAGTGAGATGAATGCACACATCTCAAAGCAGTTTCTGAGAAAGCTCCTTTCTAGTTTATATCTGAAAATATTTCCTTTTTCACCATAGGATACTAGGTGCTCCCAAATAACCCTTCGTGGATTCTGCCAAAACAGTGGTTCCAAACAACATTAGAAAATCAAGGTTTATCTCTGTGAGATGAATGCACACATCACAAAATGGTTTCTCAGATAGCTTCCTTCTAGTATTTATCCTGGGATATTCACTTTTTCTCCATTGGCCTCAATGAGCTCCCAAATGTCCATTCACAGAATGTACAGAAACAGTGTTTACAAATGGCTGAATCCACAGAAAGTTTTATTTCTGTAATGGGAAAGCACACGTCACAAAGCAGTTTCTCAGAAACATTCTTTCTAGTTTTTTTCTCATGATATTTCCTTTTTCGCCATAGGCTTCAAAGCACTCCCAGATATTGCTTTGCAGATCCTACAAAAACAGTGTTTCCAAACTGCTGAATGAAAGGAAAGGTTTAAATATGCGAGATGAATGAACACATCACAAAGTGGTTTCTCAAATAGCTTCCTTCTAGCTTTTATCCTGGGATATTCACTTTTTTGCTATTGGCCTCAATGAGCTCACAAATACCCCTTTGCAGATTCTACAACAACAGTGTTCCCAAACTGCAGTATCCAGAGAAATATTTAACTCGGTGAGAGGAATGTAAACATCACAAAGCAGTTTCTCAGAAAGCTTCTTTCTAGTTTTTATCTGAAGATATTTCCTTTTTCACCACAGGCCTCAATGCACTCCCACATATCCTTTCGCAGATTCTACAAAAACAGTGTTTCCAAACTGCTGAAAAACAGATAGTTTTAACTCTGCAAGATGAATGCACACATCACAAAGCAGTTTCTCAAATAGCTTCCTTTTAGTTTTTCTTGGAATATTCACTTTTTTGCCATTGGCCTTAATGTCCTCCAAAATGTCCATTCACAGAATGGACAACGACAGTGTTTGCAAACTGCTCTATCCAAAGAAAAGTTTATCTCTGCAGGATGAATGCACACATCACAAAGTAGTTTCTCACAAAGCTTCTTTCAAGTTTTTGTCTGAAGATATTTCCTTTTTTATCATAGGCCTCTATGCAATCCTAAATTATCCCTTCATGGATTCTACCAAAAGTGTGTTTCCAGACTGCTGAATGAAAGGAAAGGTTTATCTCTGTGAGGTTAATGTACTCATCACAAAGTGGTTTCTCAGTTAGTTTCCTTCTAGTTTTTATCCTGGAATATTCACTTTTTCACCATTGGCCTCAATGAGCTCCCAAATGTCCATTCTCAGAATGGACAAAAACAGTGTTTGCAAATGGCTGAATCCAAAGAAAGGTTTAATCCTTTGAGATAAATTAACACATCACAAAATAGTTTCTCAGAAAGCTTCTTTCTATTTTTTATATGAAGATATTTCCTTTTTCACCATTGGCCACAAAGTGCTGCCAAATATCCCTTCATAGATTCTATAAAAACTATGTTTAGAAACTGCCGAATGAAAATAAAAGTTTTGAATCTGCAATTTGAATGAACACATCAAAAAGCAGTTTCTCAGATAGCTTAATTCTAGTTTTTATCCTGGGATATTCACTTTTTTGCCATTGCCTCAATGACATCCCAAATTTCCATTTGCAGAATGGACAAAAACAGAGTTACCAAACTGCCGAATACAAAGAAAGGTTTAACTCTGTGAGATGAATGCACACATACCAAACCAGTTTCTCAGTAAGCTTCTTTCTAATTTTTATCTGAATGTATTTCCTTTTTCACCACTGGCCTTTATATGCTTCCAAATATCTCTTCACAGATTATAAGAGAACAGTGTTTCCAAACTGCCGAATGAGAAGAAGATTTAACCCTGTGAGATGAATGCACACATCAGAAATCATTTTCTCAGATAACTTCCTTCTAGTTTTTATCTTGGGATATTTGCTTTTTCACCATTGGCTGCAATAAGCTCCCAAATGTCCATTCTGCAAAAACAGTGTTTCTAAACTGCTGAATTCAAAGAAAGGTTTAACTCTGTTGAGATTAATGAACATACCACAAAGCAGTTTCTCAGAAAGCTTCTTTCTAGTTTTTATCTGAAGATAATTCCTTTTTCACCATAGGCCCAAATGCGCTGCCAAATATCCTTTTGCTGATTCTACAAAAATAATGTTTCCAAACTGCTGAATGAAAAAAAAGGTTTAATTCTCCTGGATGAATGCACACATCACAAAGCAGTTTCTCAGAGAGCTTCCTTCTAGTTTTTATCGTGGGATATTTGCTTTTTCGCCTTTGACCTCAATAAGCTCCCAAATGTCTGGTTGCATAATCCACAAAAACAGTCTTACAAAACTGCTGAGTCAAAAGAAAGGTTTAACTCTGTGAGATGAATCCACACATCCCAAACCAGTTTCTCATTAAGCTTCTTTCTAGTTTTCACCTGAAGATATTTTCTTCTTCACCATTGACCTCCATACTCTTCCAAATATCTCTTTGCAGATCCTACGAAAACCGTGTTTCCAAACTGCTGAATGAAGAGAAAGTTTTACCTCTGTGAGACGAATGCACACGTCACAAATTGGTTTCTCAGATAACTTTCTTCTAGTTTTTAACCAGGGATATTCGCTTTTTCTCCATTGGCTTAAATGAGCTCCCCAAATGTTCATTCGCAGAATGAACAAAAACAGTAATTCCATACTGCTCAATGAAATAAAGTTTTAGCTCTCTGTCTGAGACAAGTGAACACATCACAGGGCAGTTTCTAAGAAAGCTTCTTTCTAGTTTTTATCTGAAAATATTTCCTTTTTCACCATAGGCCTCAATGCGCTGCCAAATATCCTTTCGCATATTCTACAAAAACAGTGTTTCTAAACTGCTGAATGAATAGAAACATTTAACCCTGAGAGATGAATGCACACATCACAAAGAAGATTCTCAGATAGCTTCCTTCTGTTTTTTATCTTGGGATATTCCCTTTTTTGCCATTGGCCTCAGTGAGCTCCCAAATGTCCATTCTCAGAATGGACAAAAACAGTGTTACCAAACTTCTGAATTGAAAGAACATTTTAACTCTCTGAGATGAATGCACACATCCTAAAACCAATTTCTTATTAAGCTCCTTTCCAATTTTTATCTGAAGCAATTTCCTTTTTCACCATAAGACTCAATACGCTACCAAATACCTCTTTGCAGATTCTAAGAAAACAGTGTTTCCAAACTGCTGAATGAAAAGAAAGGTTTAAACCTGTTAGATGTATGCACACATCACAAATCAGTTTCTCAGATAACTTCCTTCTAGTTTTTATCCTGGGATATTCTGTTTTTCACCATTGGCCTCAATGAGCTCCCAAATGTCCATTCTGCAAAAACAGTGTTGCCAACTCCTGAATTCAAAGAAAGGTTTTACTCTGTGAGATGAATGAACACATCACAAAGCAGTTTTTTGGAAAGCTTCTTTCTAGTTTTTATCTGAAGATATTTCCTTTTTCACCATAGGCCTCAATGTTCTTCCAAGTGTCCTTTTGCAGATTCTACAAAAACAGTGTTCCCAAACTGCTGAATGAAAAGGAAGATTTATCTCTGCTAGATGAATGCACACATCACAAAGCAGCTTCTCAGAGAGCTTCCTTATAGTTTTTATTGTGGGATATTTTCTTTTTGGCCTTTGGCCTCAATGAGCTCCCAAATGTCCATTCGCAGAATGGGCAAAAACAGTATTATGAAACTGCTGAATCAAAAGAAAAGTTTAAGTCTGTGAGATGAATGCAGACATCCCAAACTAGTTTCTCATTAAGCTTTTTTCTAGTTTTGATCTGAAGATATTCCCTCTTTCACCACAGGCCTCAATGCACTAGCAAATAGCTCTTTGCAGATTCCAAGAAATCAGTGTTTCCAAGCTGCTGAATGAAAAAAAAAAAAAAGATGTAAGTCTGTGAGGTGAAAGCACACATCAAAAATCAGTTTCTCAGATAACTACTTTCTCATTTTTATCCAGGATTATCGCTCTTTTGCCATTGGCCTCAATGAGTTCCCAAATGTCCATTCCCAGAATGGGCAAAAAAAGTGTTTGCAAAATCCTGAATCCAAAGAAAGGTTTATCTCTGTGAGATGAATGAATACATCACAAAGCAGTTTCTCATTAAGGTTCTTTCTAGATTTATCTTAAGATATTTCCTTTTTCACCATAGGCCTCAATGTGCTGCAAAATATCCCTTTGCCAATCCTACAAAAGCAGTATTTCCAAACTGCTGAATGAGAAGAAAAGTTTAACTCTTCGAGTTGATTGCACACATCACAAAGCGGTTTCTCACATAGCTTCATTCTCGTTTTTATCCTGGGATATTTGCTTTATCGATATTGACATCAATGAGCTTCAAAGTGTCCATTCACAGAATGCATGAAAACAGTGTAATCAAACTTCTGAATCCAAAGAAATGTTTAACTCTCTGTGATGAATGCACACATCCTTAGCCACTTTCTCATTAAGCTGCTTTCCAGTTTTTATCTGAAGATATTTCCTTTTTCACCATTGGCCTCCATACTCTACCAAGTATCTCTTCGCAGTTTCTAAGAAAACAGCTTTTCCAAAGTGCTGAATGAAAAGAAATTTTTAACTCTCTGAGATGAATGGACACATCACAAATCAGTTTCTCAGATAACTCCCTTCTAGTTTTTACCCTGGGATATTCACTTTTTTGCATTGGCCTCAACGAGCTCCCAAATGTCAATTCTGTGAAAACAGTATTTCCAAACTGCTGAATCCAAAAAAAGATTTATCTCTGTGAGTTGAATGAACACATCACAAAGTATTTTCTGAGAAAGCTTCTTTCTAGTTTTTATCTGAAGATACTTCCTTTTTCACCATAGGCCTCAGAGGGTTACCAAATATCCCTTTGCAGATTCTTCAAAACAGTGTTTCTTAACTGCTGAAGGAAGAGAAAGGTTTTGACTCTGTGAGATGAATGCACAAATCACAAATTGGTTTCTCAGATAGATTCCTTCTAGTTTTTATCCTGGGATATTAGCTTTTTCTCCAATGGCCTCAATGAGCTCCCAAATATCCACTCTGCAAAAACAGTTTTTCCAAACTGCTGAATCCAAAGAAACGTTTAACCCTGTGAGATGAATGCACACATCACAAATCAGTTTCTCATACAACTTCCTTCCAGTTTTCATCCTGGGATATCCCCTTTTTCACCATTGGCCTCAATGAGCTCCCAAAAGTCCATTCACAGAATGGACAAAAACAGTGTTACCAAACTGCTGAATCTTAAGAAAGGTTTCAGTCTTTGGGAAGAATGCATACATCACAAATCAGTTTCTCATTAACCTTCTTTCTAGTTTTTATCTGAAGATATTTCCTATTCAGCTTAGCCCTCAATGCACTAACAAATATCTTTTCACAGATTCTAAGAAAATAGTGTTTCCAGGAAGGGGAACAACACACTCTGGGGACTGTTGTGGGGTGGGGGGAAGGGGGAGGGATAGCATTAGGAGATATACCTAATGTTAAATGACGAGTTAATGGATTCAGCATGCCAACATGGCACATGTATACATATGTAACAAACCTGCACATTGTGTACATGTACCCGAAAACTTAAAGTATAATGATAATAAAATAAAAAAAAGGAAGTAGTGTTTCCAAACTGCTGAATGAAAAGAAATGTTTAACTCTGCGAGATGAATGCACTCATCACAAAGTGGTTTCTCACAGACTTCCTGGTAGTTTTCATCCTGGGATATTCGTTTTTTCACGATTGGCCTCAATGAGCTCCCAAATATCCATTTGCAGAATCGATAAAAACAGTTATACCAAACTGCTTAATTAAAAGGAATGTTTAACTCCTGAGATGAATGAACACATCACAAAGCAGTTTGTCAGAAAGCTTCTTTCTACTTTTTATATGAAGATATTCCCTTTTTCACCATAGGCCTCAATGTGCTGCCATATATCCCTTTTCAGATTGTGCAAAAATAGTTTTTGCAAACTACTGAATGTAAAGAATCATTTAATCTGTGAGATGAATACCCATATCACCAAGCAGTTTCTCACAGAGCTTTCTTCTAGTTTTAATCCTGGGATATTAACTTTTTTGCCATTGGCCTCAATGACCTCCCAAATGTCCTTTCAAAGATTGAACAAAAACAGTGTGACCAAGCTGCTGAATACAAAGAAAGGTTTAACCCTCTGAGATGAATGCACACATCCCAAACCAGTTTCTCATTATGTATTTTTTCTAATTTTTAATTAAAGATGTTTCATTTTTCAACCATAGGCACCCATACACTTCCAAATGTCTCTTCACAGATTGTAAGAAAACAGTGTTTCCAAACTGTGAATCAAAAGAAAGTTTTAACTATGTGAGATGAATGCACACATCACAAATTGGTTTCTCAGACAACATCCTTCTAGTTTTTAACCTGGGATATTCACTATTTTGCCATTGGCCTCAATGAACTCCCAAATGTCCATTCCCAGAATGGACAAAACCAGTGTTTCCAAACTGCTGAATCCAAAGAAGGTTTAACTCTGTAAGATGAATGCATGCAACCCAAACGAGTTTCTCATTAAGATTCTTTCCAATTTTTTTCTGAGGATATTTCCTTTTTCACCATAGGCTACAATGTAGTACAAAATATCTCTTCTCAGATTCTTAGAAATCAGTGTTTTCAAACTGTGGAATGAAAAGAAAGGTTTAACTCTGTGAGATGAATGTGCACATCACAAAGCTGTTTCTCAGATAGATTCCTTGTAGTTTTTATCCTGGGATATTTGCTTTTTTGCCATTGACCTCAATGAGCTCCCAAAAAACCATTTGCAGAATGGACAAAAAAATTGTTACCAAAAGGCTGAATCCAAAGAATTGTTTAATTCTGAGAGATGAATGCACACATCTTAAAGCAGTTTTCATTAAGCTTATTTCTAGTTTTTAATCTGAAAGAATTTCGTTTTTCAACATAGGACTCGATGGGCTATCAAATATCTCCTTGCACATTCTAAGAAAACAGTTTTTCCAAACTGTTGAAAGCAAAGAAAGTTTTAACCCTGTGAGATGAATGCACATATCACAAACTGGTTTCTCAGATAACTGCTTTTTAGTATTTATCCTGGGATAATTGCTTTTTCACCGTTGGCCTCAATGAGCTATCAAATGTCCATTCCCAGAATGGACAAAAACAGTGTTTCCAAACTGCTAAATCCTAAGAAAGTTTCATCACTATGAGATGAATGCATACATCACAAATCAATTTCTTAGATAAATTTCTTCCAGTTTTTATCCTGGGATATTCTCTTTTTCAACATTGGCCTCAATGAGCTCCCAAATGTCCATTCACAGAATGGACAAAAACAGTGTTTCCAAACTGCTGAATTTAAAGAAAAGTATAACTCTGTGAGATGAAAGAATACATCACAAAGCAGTTTCTCAGAAAGCTACTTTCTAGTTTTTATGTGAAGTTATTTCCTTTTTCACTGTAGATCTCAACACGCATCCAGATATCTTTCACAGTTTCCAAACTACTGAATGAAAAGACAAGTTTAATTCTGCTGGATTAATGCACACATCAAAAAGGGGATTCTCAGATTGCTTCCTTCTATTTTTAATCCTGGAATGTTTACTTTTTTGCCATTGGCCTCATTGAGCTCCCAAATGTCCATTCACAGAATGGACAAAAACAGTGTTACCAAACTGCTGAATCTAAATAAAGCTTTAAGTCTGTGAGATAAATGCCTACAACTCAAACGAATTTCTCATTATGCTTCTTTCTAGTTTTTATCTGAAGATATTTCCTTTTTCACCATAGGCCTCAATGTGCTACAAAATATCTCTTCACAGATTCTAAGAAATCAGTGATTCCAAACTGCTGAATGAAAAGAAAGGTTTAATTCTGTGAGATGAATGCACACATCATGAATCGGTTTCTCAGGTAACTTGCTTCCAGTTTTTATCCTGGGATATTCACTTTTTTGCCATTGGCCTCAGTGAGCTCCCAAATGTCCATTCACAGAATAGACAAAAACAGTGTTTCCAAGCTGCTGAATCCAAAGAAGGTTTAACTCTGTGAGATGAAATAACACAACCCAAATGAGTTTCTCATTAAGCTTCTTTCTAGTTTTTATCTGAGGATATTTCCTTTTTCACCACAGGCCACAATGTGGTAGAAAATATCTCTTCTCAGATTCTTAGAAATCAATGTTTTCAAACTGCTGAATGAAAAGAAAGGTTTAACTCTGTGACATGAATGCACACATCACGAATTGGTTTCTCAGACCACTTCCTTCTAGTTTTCATCCTGGGTTATTCGCTTTTTCGCCATTGCCCTCAATGAGGTTCCAAATGTGCATTCCAAGAATGGATAAAAACAGTGTTTCCAAACAGTGAATGAAAAGAACGGTTTGACTCTGTGAGATGAATGCACACATCACAAAGCAATTTCTCAGAAAGCTTCTTTCTAGTTTTTCTCTGAAGATATTTCCATTTTCACCATAGGCCTCAATGCACTGCCAAGTATCCCTTTGCAGATTCTACAAAAACAGTGTTTCCAATCTGCTGAATGAACAGATACATTTAACTTTGTGAAATGAATGCACACATCACAAAGCACTTTCTCAGAGAGCATCCTTCTAGTTTTTATAATCGGATATTTGCTTTTTCACCATTGGCCTCAAATAGCTTCAAAACCTCCATTCACAGAATGGACAAAAGCAGGGTTACCAAACTGCTGAATCCAAAGAAAGGTTTAACTCTGTGAGATGAATGCATGCAATGCAAATGAGTTTCTCATTAAGCTTCTTTCTAGTTTTTATCTGAAGACATTTCCTTTTTCAACATAGGCCTCAATGGACTACCAAATATCTCTTTGAAGATTCTAACAAATAAGTGTTTCCAAACTGCTGAATGAAAAGAAAGCTTAAACTCTGTATGATGAGTGCACACATCATCAATCAATTTCTCAGATAACTTGCTTCTAGTTTTTATCCTGGTATATTTGCTTTTTTGCCATTGGCCTTAATGTGTTCCCAAATGTCCACTCCAAGAATGGACAAAAACAGTGTTTCCAAACTACTGAATCCATAGAAAGTTTTAACTCCGTGAGATGAATGAACACTTCACAAGGCAGTGCCTCAGAAAGCTTCTTTCTAGTTTTTCATTGAAGGTATTTCCTTTTTCACCATAGGCCCCCATACTCTTCCAACTATCTCTTTGCACATTCTAAGAAAATAGTTTTTCAAAACTGCTGAATTAAAAGAAAGTTTTAACTCTGTGAGAAAAATGCACCCATGAAAAGTAGGTTTCTCAGATAACTTCCCTCTAGGTTTTATCCTGGAATAATTGCCTTTTCATCATTGGCCTCAATGAGCTCCATTCGCAGAATGCGCAACAACATTGTTTCCAAACTGCTGAATCCAAAGCAAGGTTTAACTCTGTGAGATGAATGAACACATCACAAAGAAGTTTCTCAGAAAACTTCTTTCTAGTTGTTTTCTGAAGGTATTTACTTTTTCACCATAGGCCTCAATGGGCTGCCAAATATCCTTTCACAGTTTCTACAAAAACAGTGTTTCCAAAGAAGTGCTGAATGGAAAGAAAGGTTTAACTCTGCTAGATGAATACACACATCACAAACGTGTTTCTCAGATAGCTTCCTTCTAGTCTTTATCCTGGGATATTCACTTTTTTGCCATTGGCATCAATGAACTCTCAAACGTCCATTCACAGAATGGACAAAAACAGTTACCAAACTGCTGAATCCAATCAAAGGTTGCAGTCTGTGAGATGAGTACACACAATCCAAGTGAGTTTCTCATAAATATTCTTTCTAGTTTTTATCTGAAGATATTTCCTTTTTCAACATAAGTCTCAATGTGCTACCAAGTATCCCATCTCAGATTCGAAGAAATCAGTGTTTCTGAACTGCTGAATGAAAAGAAATGTTTAAAACTGAGAAGAATGCACACCACTCAAATCGGTTCTCAGATAATGTCCTTCTAGTTTTTAATCCAGGTATGTTCACTTTTTTGCCATTGGCCTCTAAGAGTTCCCTAATGTCCATTCCCAGAATGGACAAAAACTGTGTTTACAAACTCCTGAATCCAAAGAAAGCATAACTCTGTGAGATAAATATCCATGTCACAAAGCAGTTTCTGAGAATGTCTATTTCCAGTTTTTTCCTGAAGATATTTCCTTTTTCAACAAAGGCCTCAATGAGCTGCCAAATATCCCTTCACAGATTTTACAAAAACAGTGTTTTCAAAATATTGAATGAAAAGAAACGTTTAATTCTGTGAGATGAATGCACACATCACAAAGCAGTTTCTCAGATAGCTTCCTTCTAGTTTTTATGCTGGGAAATTCACTTTCTTGCCATTGACCTCAATGAGCTCCTAAACGTCCATTCACAGAATGGACAAAGACAGTGTTACCAAACCGCTGAACCCAAAGTAAGTTTTAACTCTCTGAGATGAATGCACACAACCCAAACCACTTGCCCCTTAAGCATCTTTGTAGTGGTTACCTGATAACATTTTGTTTTTCACCATAGGCCTCCTTACCCTTCCAAATATCTCATTGTATATTCTAAGAAAACGGTGCTTCCAAACTGATGAATGAAAGGAAAGTTTTAACTCTGTGAGATGAATGCACACATCACAAATCGGATTCTCAGATAACTTCCTCTAGGTTTTGTCCAGGGATATTCACTTTTTCGCCATTGACATCAATGAGCTCCCAAACGTCCATTCACAGAATGGAAAAAAAATGATGTTATCAACCTGCTGAATCCTAACAAAGTTTTAACTCTGTGAGATGAATGAACACATCAAAATTCAGTTTCTCAGACCACTTCTTTCTAGTTTTTATGTGAAGGTATTTCCTTTTTCACCTTAGGCCTCAATGCACTGCCAAATATCCGTTCGTAGATACCACACATTCTGTGTTTCCAAACTGCTGAATGAAAAGAAAGTTTTAAGCCTGTGAGATGAATGCACACATCAGAAAGCAGTTTCTCAGATTGCTTCCTTTTAATGTTTATCCTGGTATATTCTCTTTTTCACCATGAGCCCCAATGATTTCCCAAATGTCCATTCCAAGAATGGACAAAAACAGTGTTTTAATATTCCTGAATCCAAAGAAAGATTTAACTCTGTGAGATGAATTAACATATCACTAAGTAGTTTCTCAGACAGCTTCTTACTAGTTTTTATCTGAACATATTGCTTTTTCACCCTAGGCCTCAATGGACTGCCAAACATCCTTTTGCAGTTTCTACAAAAACAGTGTTTCTAAACTGCTGAATGAAAGGAAAGGTTTAACTCTGCTAGATGAATGCACACATCATAAAGGGGTTTTTCAGAAAGGTTCCTTCTAGTTTTAATCCTGGGATATTCTCTTTTTCACCACTGGCTTCAATGAGCTCCCAAATGTCCATTTACAGAATGGACAAAAACAGTGTTACCAAACTGCTGAATCCAAACAAAGTTTGAAGTCTATGAGACGAATGCACACAACACAAAAGAGTTTCTCATAAAGCTTCTTTCTAGTTTTCATTTGAAGCTATTTCCTTTTTCACCCTAAGGCTTAATGCGCTACCAAATATCTCTTCAAAGCTTTGAAGAAATCAGTGTTTCCAAACTGCTGAATGAAAAGAAAGGTTTAACACTGTGAGATGAATACACCCATCACAAATAGGTTTCTCAGATAACTTCCTCTAGTTTTTATCCCAGAATATTTCCTTTATTGCTATTGGCCTCAAAGAGATCCCAAATGTCCATTCCAAGAATGGACAAAAACAGTGTTTCCAAACTGCTGAATTCAAAGAAAGGTTTAACACTGTGAGGTGAATGAGCACATTGCAAAGCAGTTAATCAGAAAGCTTCCTTCTACTTTTTATCTGAAGATATTTCTTTTTCAACATAGGCCTCAAGGCACTGCCAAATATCCTTTTGCAGTTTCTACAAAAACAGTGTTTCCAAAGTACTGAATGAAAGGAAAGTTTTAACTCTGCTAGAAGAATGCACACAACACAGAGCAGCCTCTTAGATAGCTTCCTTCTAGTTGTTATCCTGGTTTATTCGCTTTTTTGCCATTGGCCTCAATGAGCTCCCAAATGTCCACTCACAGAGTGCACAAAAACAGTGTTACCAAACTGCTGAATCCAAACAAAGGTTTAACACTTTGAGATGAATGCACACATCCCTAACCAGTTTCTCATTAAGCTTCTTTCTAGTTTTTACTTGAAGATATTTCCTTTTTCACCACAGACTGGAATGCACTACCAAATATCTCTTTGCAGATTCTAAGAAAACAGTGTTTCCAAACTGCTGAATGAAAAGAAAGTTTTAACTCTGTGAGATGAATGAACACGGTATAAATCGATTTTTCAGATGGGTTCCTTCTGGTCTTTATCCAGAGATATTCACTTTTTCACCATTGGCCTCTTTGAGCTCCCAAATGTCCATTCACATAATGGACAAAAACAGTGTTTCCAAACTGCTGAATCCAAAGAAAGATTTAATTCTGTGAGATGAATGAATACATCACCAAGCAGTTTCTCAGACAGCCTCCTTCTAGTTTTTATATGAAGATGTTTCTTTTTTCACCCTAGGCCTCAATGAGCTGTCAAATATCCTTTCGCAGTTTCTACAAAAACAATGCTTCCAAACTGATGAGTGAAAAGAAAGGTTTAAATGTGCTGCAGGAATGTGCACATCACAAACGGCTTTTTCAGATAGCTTCCTTCTAGATTTTATCCTGAGCTATTTGCTTTTTCACCATTTGCCTTAATGAGCTCCCAAATGTCCATTCACAGAATGGACAAAAACAGTGTTACCAAACTGTGAATCCAAAGACATGTATAAGTCTGTGAGCTGAATGCATACATCACAAACCAGTTTCTAATTAAGCTTCTTTCTAGTTTTTATCTGAAGATATTTCCTTTTTCAACATAGGCATCCATACTCTTCCAAGCATCTCTTTGCAGATTCTAAGAAAATACGGTTTCCAAACTGCTGAATGAAAGGAAAGGTTTAACTCTGTGAGATGAATGCACACATCACAAGGGAGGTTGTCACAGACCTTCCTTCTAGTTTTTATCCTGCATATTCCCTTTTTCTCCATTGGCCTAAATGAGCTGCCAAATGTCCATTCATGGAATGCACAAAAACAGTGTTACCAAACTGCTGAATGCAAATGAATGTTGAAATCTGTGAGATGAATGCACACAACACGTGAGCATTCCAAACTCATAAAGCTTCCTTGTAGTGTTTATTTGAAGATATTTTCTTTTTCACCATAGGCCTCAATATGCTGCCAAATATTATCTCATAGTTTGTACAAAAGCACTGTTTCCAAACTGCTGAATGAAAAGAAAAGTTTAACACTGTGAAATGAATGCACACATCCTAAAGCAGTTTATCATTAAGCTTCTTTCTAGTTTTTATCTAAAGGTATTTGCTATTCATCATAGGCCTCGATGTGCTACCAAATATCTCTGCAGATTTTAAGAAAACAGTGTTTCCAAATTGCTGAAAGAAAAAGGTTTAACTCTGTGAGATGAATGCACTCATCACAAATCGGTTTCTCAGATAAATTGCTTTGTCTTTTTTTCCTGGGATATTTGCTTTTTAGCCATTGGCATCAGTGAGCTCTCAAATATCCATTTGCAGAATGGACAAAAGCAGTGTTACAAACTGCTGAATTCAAAGAAAGGTTTAATTCTGTGAGATAAATGGACACATCATAAAACAGTTTCTCAGAATGCTTTTTTATAGTTTTTATTTGAAGATGTTTCCTTGTTCACCATAGGCCTCAAAACACTGGCAAATATCCATTCACAGATTCTACAAAAACCGTGTTTCTAAACTGCTGAATGAAAATCAAGTTTTAACTCTGCTAGATGAATGCACACATAACAAAGCAATTTCTCAGATAGCTTCCTTTTAGTTTTTACACTGGGATAATTTCTTTTTCCCCATTGACCTCAATGAGCTTCTACATGTCCATTTGCAGAATGGACAAAAACAGTGTTACCAAACTGCTGAATCCAAAGGAAGTTTTAACACTGTGAGATAAATGCACACATCCCAAACTAGTTTCTCATTAAGCTTCTTTATAGTTTTTAATTGAAGATATTTCCTTTTTCCCCCTAGGCCTCAATGCACTATCAAATATCTCTTCAGAGATTCTAAGAAATCAGTGTTTCCAAACTGCAGAATCCAAAGAATGGTTTAACCCTGTGAGATGAATGAACACATCATAAAGCAGCTTCCCAGAAAGCTTGTTTCTAGTTTTTATTTGAAGACATTTCTTTTTTCTCCATAGGCCTCAGTGCAATGCATAGTATCCTTTCACAGTTTCTCCTAAAACAGTGTTTTCAAACTCCTGAATGAAAAGAAATTTTTAACTCTGTGAGATGAATGTACACATCACAAAGCTGTTTCTTGAATAGCTCCCTTCTAGATTTTGTCCTGAGGTAATAACTTTTTTGCCTTTGGCCTCATAAGCTCCCAAATATCCCTTCACAGATTCTACAACAACAGGTTTTCCAAACTGCTGAATCCAAAGAAATTTTTAAATCTGTGAGATGAATGCACACACCACAAAGCAGTTTCTCAGAAAGTTTCTTTCTAGTTTTTATCTGAAGATATTTCCTTTTTCACCATAGGCCTCAATGCACTCCAAAATAAAACTTTGCAGATTCTACAAAAACAGTATTTCCAAACTGCTGAATGAATGCAATGGTTTAAATCTGAGAAATGAATGCACACATCACAAACCGGTTTGTCAGATAGCTTCTTTCTAGATTTCTTTTTCCTGGGATGTTTGCTTTTTTGCTTTTGACCTCTATAAGCTCCCAAATATCCCTTTGCAGATACTACAACAGCAGTGTTTCCAAACTGCTGAATCCAAAGAAAGGTTTAAAACTGTGCAATGAATGCACAGATCACAAAGCAGTTTCTTAGATAGCTTGTTTCTAGCTTTATCTGAAGATTTTCATTTTTTATCTGAAGATATTTCATTTTTCACCACAGGACTCAATGCGCTCCCAAATATCTCTTCTCGGATTTTATGAAAAGAGTGTTTCTGGACTGCTGAATGAAAAGAAAGGTTTATCTCGGCAAGACGAATGCACACATAACAAAGCAGTTTCTCAGATAGCTTTCTTCTAGCTTTTATCCTGGGGTATTCACTTTTTCGCTATGGGAAAAAAGACCTCCAGAACGCCCATTCACAGAATGGACAAAAACAGTGTTTGCAAACTGGTGCATCCACAGAAAGGTTTATCTCTGTGAGATGAATGCACACAATACAGGGCAATTTCCCAGAAAGCTTCTTGCTAGTTTTTATCTGAAGATATTTCCTTTTTCACCAGAGGCCTCAATGTACTCCAAAATATAACTTCGCAGATTCTACAAAAACAGTGTTTCCAAACTGCTGAATGAAAACAATGAAGTAGCTCTGTGAGATGATTGCACACATCACAAAGCTGTTTCTCAGATAGCTTCCTTTAGTTTTTTTCTTTCTGGAATATTTTCTTTTTCATCTTTTGCCTCAGTGAGTTCCCAAATATCCCTTCACAGGTTGTACAACAGTGTTCACAAACTGCAAAAGGCAAAAAAAGTTTTAACTCTATGAGATGAATATACACATCAAAAAGCGATTTCTCAGATAATTTCCATCTAGTTTTTTTTTCTGGGATATTCACTTTCTTGCCTATTACATCATTAAGCTTCAAATTTACCTTCGCAGATTGTACAACATGGTTTCCAAACTGCTGCAACCACACAAAGGTTTAACTCTGTTAGACGAATGCACATATCACAAAGCTGTTTTTCAGAAAACTTCTTTCTAATTTTTTCTGAAGATATTTCCTTTTTTGCCATAGGCCTCAATGCACTCCCAAATATCCCTTTGTGGATTCTGCCAAAACAGTGTTTCTGGACTGCTGTATGGGAAGAAAAGTTTATCTCTGAGAGATGAATGCACACATCACAAAGCAGTTTCTCAGGGAGCTTCCTTCTCGTTTTAGTCCTGGGATATTCACTTTTCCACCTTTGACTTTTATGAGTTCCCAAATGGCCATTCACAGAATGGACAAAAACAGTGTTTTCAAACTGCTAATTCCACAGACATGTTTAATAATGTGAGATGAAAGCACACATCACAAAGAAGTTTCTCAGAAAGGTTCTTTCTAGTTTTTATCTGAAGATATTTCCTTTTTCACCATAGGCCTCCATGCATTCCCAAATATTCCTTCAGAGATTCTGCAAAAACAGTGTCTCCAAACTGCTGAAGGAAAAGAAAGGTTTAACTCTACCAGACGAATGCACACATCACAAAAAAGTTTCTCAGATAGCTTCCTTCTAGTTTTGATCCTGGCATATTTGCTTTTTCAACATTGGCCTCAATGAGCTCCCAAATTTCCATTTACAGTAGAATGGACAAAAACAGTTTTTGCAAACTGCTGATACCACAGAAAACTTTACCTCTATGAGATGAATGTAAATATCACAAAGCAATTTCTCAGAAAGCTCCTTTCTACTTTTTATCTGGAGATATTTCCTTTTTCACCATAGGCCTCATTGCACTCCCAGATATAACTACACAGATTCTACGAAAACAGTGTTTCCACACTGCATAATGAAATGAAAGGTTTAACTCTCCGAGGTAAATGCACACATCCCAAAGCACTTACAAAGCTTCTTTCTTGTTTTTATCTGAAGATACTTCCTTTTTCACCATAGGCCTCAATGTATTCTGAAATATCCCTTCTTGGATTCTGCCAAAACAGTGTTTCCACACTGCTGAATGAAAAGAAAGCTTTAACTCTCCGAGGTGAATATGCACAAAATGGTTTCTCAGACAGCTTCCTTTTAGTTTTGACCCTGGGATGTTCACTTTTTCACCACTGGCCCCAATGAGCTTCCAAATATCCCTTCGCAGATTCTACAACAAGTGTGTTTCCAAACTGCTGAATCCAAAGAAATGTTTAACTGTGAGATGAATGCACACATCACAAAGCGGGTTCTCAGAAAGCTTCTTTCTAGTTTTTATCTGAAGATATTTCCTTTTTCACCATAGGCCTCTATGAACTCCCAAATATCCCTTCATGGAATCTGCCAAAACAGTGTTTCCAGACTGCTGAATGAAAAGAATATATCTGCGAGGTGAATGCACATGTCACAAAGCCATTTCTCATAAAGCTTCTTTCTAGTTTTTATACGAAGATATTTCCTTTTTCACCATAGGCCTCAAAGCTCTCCCAGATATCCCTTCGCAGATTCTATGAAAACAGTGTTTCTAAACTACTGAAAGAAATGAAAGGTTTAACTGCCCGAGGTGAATGCACACATCACTAAGTGGTTTCCCAGATAGTTTCCTTCTAGTTTTTATCCTGGGATATTCAATTTCTCATCATGGGTCTCAATGAGCCCCCAAATATCACTTTGCAGATTCTACAACAGTGTTTCCAAACTAGGGAATCCAAAGAAAGTGTTAACTCTGTGAGATGAATGCACACATCACAAAGCAGTCTTTCAGAAAGCTTCTTTCTAGTATTTATCTGAAGATATTTCTTTTTTCACCATAGGCCTCTATGCACTCCTAAACATCCATTCCCAGATTCTGCCAAAACAGTGTTTGCAGACCGTTGGATGGAAAGAATAGTTTGTCTCTCAGATATGAATGCACACATCACAATGCAGTTTCTTAGAGTGCTTCCTACTACTTTATATCCTGGGATATTCACTGTTTTACCATTGGCCTCAATGAGCTCCCAAATGCCCATTTGCACAATGAAGATAAACAGTATTGGCATATGGCTGAATACACACAAAGGTTTAACACTGTGAGTTGAATGTACACATCACAAAGCAGTTTCTCAAAATGCTTCTTTCTAGTTTTTATCTGAGGTTATTTCCTTTCTCACCATAGACCTCAGGGCACTCCCAGATATCACTTCACAGATTCTACGAAAACAGTGTTTCCAAACTGCTGAATGAACAGAAAGGTTAACTCTGTGAGATGAATGCATACATCACAAAGCAGTTTCTCAAATATCTTCCCTCTTGGTTTTATCATAGGATATGCCCTTTTTCTCCATTGATCTGAAAGATTTCCCAAATGTCCATTCACAGAATGGACAAAAACAGTGTTTGCAAGCTACTGAACCCACACAAAGGTTGAGCTCTGTGAGAGGAATGCACACATCACAATGGAGTTTCTCAGAAAGCTTCTTTCTAGTTTTTATCTGAAGATATTTCCTTTTTCACCTTAGGCCTCAATGCACTTTCAAATATCCGTTTGCACAGATTACACAAACAGTGTTTCCAAACTGCTGAATGAAAAGAAAGTTTTAAGCCTGTTAGATGAATACACACATTACAAAGCCATTTCTCAGATTGCTTCTTTCTAATCTTTATCCTAGTATATACACTTTTTCACCATGGGCCTCAATGAGTTCCCAAATACCCATTGCAAGAATGCACAAAAACAGGGTTTCGATAATACTGAATCCAAAGAAAGATTTAACTCTGTGAGATGAATGAACACATCTCTAAGTAGTTTCTCAGACAGCCTGTTACTAGTTTTTATCTGAACCTATCCTTTCTCACCCTAGGCCTCAATGGGCTGCCAAACATCCTTTTGCAGCTTCTGCAAAAACAGTGTTTCCAAACTGCTGAATGAAAAGAAAGGTTTAACTCTGTGAGATGAATGCACACATCAGAAAGCAGTTGCTCAGATTGCTTCCTTCCACTTTTTTTCCTGGGATATTTGCTTTTTTACAATTGGCCTTAGTAAGCTCCTAAATTTCCCTTTACAAATTCTAAAACAACAATGTTTTTAAGCTGCTGAGTGGAAAGAAAGTTTTAGTACTATGAGATGAATGCAGACATCACACATCAGTTTCTCAGAATGGTTCTTTCTAATTTTTATCTAAAGATATTTCCTTTTCATCACAGGCCTCAATGAACTCCCAAATACCCGTTCACACATTCTGCCAAAACAGTTTTTCCACACTGCTAGATGAAAAGAAAGTTTTATCTGTGGGAGGTGAATGCACACATCACAAAGCAGTTTCTTAGATAGCTTCCTTATATTTTTAATCCTGGGATATTCGCTTTTTCACCATTGGCCTCAATGAGATCCCAAATGTCCATTTGCAGAGTGAATAAAAATATAGTTTGCAAACTGCTGAACCCACAGAAAAGTTTAACTCTGTGAGATGAATGCACACATCATCACAAAGCAGTTTCACAGAATGCTTCTTTCCATTTTTTATCTGAAGGTGTTTCCTTTTTCACCATAGGCCTCACTGTGGTCCCACATATCCCTTTGCAGATTCTACAACAACTTTGTTTTCCAACTGCTGAATCCAAAGAAAGGTTTAACAATGTGAGATGAATGCACACATCACAAAGTAGTTTCTCAGAAAGCTTCTTTCTTGTTTTTGTCTAAAGATATTTGCTTTTTTACCACAGGCCTCTAAGCGTTACTAAATATCCCTTCACGGATTCTACCAAAATAGTGTTTCCAGACTGCCGAATGAAAAGAAAGGTTTATCTCTGCAAGGTGAATGCACACATCACAAAGTGGTTTCTCAGTTAGCTTCCTTCTGGTTTTTATCCTGGGATATTTGCTTTTTCACCATTAGCCTCAATGAGCTCCCAAGTGTCCATTCGCAGAATGGACAAAAACAGTGTTTGCAAATGACTGAATCCACAAAACGGTTTAGTTCTGTGAGGTGAAAGCAAAGGTCATATGGCAGTTTCTCAAAAATCTTCTTTCTAGTTTTTTTCTGAAGATATTTCCTTTTTCACCATAGGCCTCAATGTGCTCCCAGATATCCCTTCGAAGATTCTACAAAAACAGTGTTTCCAAACTGCTGAAAGAAAAGAAAAGTTTAACTCTGCAAGATGAATGCACACATCACAAAGCAGTTTTTCAAATAGCTTCCTTCTAGTTTTTATCTTGGGATGTTCAGTGTTTCACTTTTGGATTCACTGTTCTCCCAAGTATCATTTTCCAGATTCTACAACAGCGGTGTTTCCAACTGCAGAATCTAAAGAAAGGTTTAGCTCTGTGAGTTTAATTGACACAGCACAAAGCAGGTTCTCATAAAGTTTCTTTCTAGTTTTTATCTGAAGACATTTCCTTTTTCACCATAGGCCTCAATGTGCTCCCAGATATCCCTTCACAGATTCTATGAAAACAGGCTTCGCAGACTGCTGAATAAAAAGAAAGGCTTAACTCTGGGAGATGAATGCACACATCACAATGTAGTTTCTCAAATACATTCCTTCTAGATTTTATCCTCAGATTTTTGCTTTTTTGCCTTTGGGCTCAATGAGTTCCCAAATATCCCTTCACAGATTCTACAACAGTGTTTTTCCAATGCTGAAAACAAAGAAAGCTTTATCTCTGTGAGATGAATGCACACATCACAAAGCAATTTCTCAGAATGCTTCTTTCTAGTTTTATTGGAAGATTATTCCTTTTTCACCTTAGGTCTCAATGCGCTCCCAAATATCCCTTCAGGGATTCTGCCATAACAGTGTTTCCAGATTGCTGAATGAAAAGTAAGTTTTACTTTTGTGAGGTGAATGCACACATCACATAGCTGTTACTCAGATAGTTTCTTTCGAATTTTTATCCTGGGATACTGGCTTTTTCCATTGGCCTCAAAGGTCTCCCAAATATTCCTTCACAGATTCTACAACAACGGTGTTTTCAAATTGCTGAATCCACAGAATGGTTTAAATCTGTGAGGTGAATGGACGCATCCCAAGGAAGTTTCTCAGAAAGCTTCTTTGTAATTTTTTTCTGAAGATACTCCCTTTTTCACCATAAGCCTCAAAGCACTCCCAAATATCACTTTGCAGATTCTATGAAAACAGTGTTTCCAAACTGCTCAATGAAAAGAAAGGTTTATCTCTGTGAGATGAATGCACACATGACAAAGCAGTTTCTCAAAAGGCTTCTTTCTTGTTTTTATCTGAAGATATTTCCTTTTTCATCATAGGCCTCAATACACTCTCAAAT